>NC_088389.1:64964375-66300000 GCF_037993035.2 Macaca fascicularis
AAAACGATATTCACGATAGGTGTATTTCACTGTGGTAAAGTGCACATAACACAAAAGTTACTGGGTAAAATACATATGGAAGATGGATCATCTGATTCCATCTGTGTCTAAATTGGTATATATGATTACATATTTTTAAAGTCTGGAAGCATAAAATAAACTGGCAACAGTAATGAATTATAGGAGAACTTTCATATTCTGTATTCACCTTTCTGCATTTGAATTTGTTATGACAAAACAACATCACCTTTTTCTTTGAATTTTTTTTCCATTTGGGGAAACAAATGGTCAAAAATCATGCTCTTTGATTCTGTCATTTTTACCCAGGTGATAGAGCTCATGCTTTCCATATTTTTTAATTGGGTATGCATACCAACAAGGGAGTAAGATGAATTGAGTGTGGAAATGCTGACAGAGACCTGTGTGTCACTTCTGTAAACAATCTTGTTCCTGCTACACACCCCGGCTTCGATGTGCCACACTTGACTCATATCTTCCCAATTCCTTCTCAAGTTCTACAGAGCCCTGTAGCTTCTAGGAGGCAGGGCATTTCTTATCTCTACCAAAAATACAAAAAGTTAGCCAGGTGTGGTGGCACATGCCTGTAGTCCTAGCTACTTGGGAGGCTGAGGTAGGAGGATCGCTTGAGCCCAGGAGGTGGAGGTTGCAGTGAACTGAGATCCCGCCACTGCACTTCAGTCAGGGTGACAAAGTGAGACTTTGTCTCAAAAAAATAAATAAATGAAATAAAAAAAAGAAAAAGAAAACCATCAACACTGAGCAGATACATTCCTGTTTCTTACTCCCTGTTGAGAGATCTCCCTACAGTTCCACTTTCACCATATAAGAAAAGGAAAGCACGGGGACAGATTTACTCTCACATTCCCCAAGGTAAAACTGTGATCACTAATACTTGAATGTTCTAGATGGTTCTCTTTGGCTTCTGGCCTTTCTCCCATTAGTGTTGTCTCTTGTGTTGTGGTTTTCTGTATGGCCATTTTATGTGGTAAAGTTGGAAAGGGACCAGGAAACTTGGGACCCAGTTCTGATTATGGGACTTAAGAGAAGTTACTCTGCTTTATAGGGCTTCAGATTATTTTTCTGTAAAATTGAGATAAATGATAGATGGATTATCAGAGATTAAATGAGATAAAATGAGGAAAAAGCCTTGAAGTTTTAAGTTGCAATATAAAAATAAATATCTATATTTTCTGAATTTAACCTTTTCTGATTTGTATTGTAAACTCTTATGTCAAGAAGCATGTCTCTAAATCTGTTTACTATGGTATAGCAATTTAATAGGAAGGTAGGAGATATACTGAAGAATCTGGAGAGGCCACTTCATTCTTAAAACCAACCCGAGGAACGGGGAGGAGAGAGGAGAGTCACAGGCTCATTTCCTACTTGATTCACTTCTGTATTGTTTTGCTTTCCCCACTGAATATGCATTACTTTTATAAGTTAAGGAAACCAATACAGATTTTTTTTAATGCTTAAAATGATATAGTCAGTCTGGATATAGAAATTGGAAGTCATCTGCATAGAGGGCTGACAGTTAGGGCAAAGAGATCAAAGGATTTAGAAAGATGGCAGTTGGAGGAGCAGCCAGATTGGCAAACTGGGGTCATGTTTTTAAAACTTATTGGATGTCAAGTTGAGGAGTTTTTAAGTGGTAGGAGCTATCAGAAGGTCTTGAGCAAAGGAGTACTGCAATCAGAGCAGTGTTTAATTCTCAGAAGAGTCTTTTAACAGTAACATATAAGATGAGTTGGAGCAAGAGGAGACAAGGTGGGGAGATGAGTGGGTTACTACTGCAGTGATCCTGGAATATGTTGAGAAGGGCCTGAAGCAGGATATTGGCTGAGAATTTTTTTTTAAGCTAAACGTTAGATATTCTGCAGAACTTTCTAGGTTCATGATTAGTTTCCCATAGAGATAAAGAGGAAAGAAGTAGATCAAAATGAGCCCACAGGGAGGTTAAAACAGGAGCCAACCTGAAAGTGTTCTCAGTGGCCAAAGCTGGAACCATTTGAGCAACAAAACAAATATGATAATATTGGATTATAACCCCCCAAAATAAGTATACATTAATCCGTACTGATATATATACATGATTGAATAAATAAGTAAATGGAGGAGAAAGGATAAATATTTCTTTCAGAAGGATTCTAATTTTTTATATATGAAGTGAATACAAAGACTCTCTGGACTGTCTTTGTAACTCTTCTGTAAATGTAAAATTATAATAATAATTGAATAATATTATAAATATAATAAATATAATAAAATTGAATAATAAGCCAGGCATGGTGGCTCATGCCTATAATCCCAGCAACTCAGGAAGTTGAGGCAGGAGGGTCCCTTGAGGCCGGGAGTTCGAGACCAGCGTGGGCAACATTGTGAGACACTACCTCTTTAAACAATTTTTTAAAACTACTTCAATAATTAAAAGTTTCTAAAATGATACCCCACTGCCCCTCCCCATTTTTGAGTTTATTTAACTGGGAAAGTGGTTTGCCAATAACAAGATAAAGATAGTTAAAAGGAAGAACGCAGTTGGGGGAGGAACGTGACATCAGTGGAAACAGTACGCAGTTGGAAATGGGGTCTGGAGAGAGAGGTCAGAGCTAGAGATATGGGCTTGGGATTATAAAGCCCAGAGAGCTATTACTTGAAATAATATGTTTATATGAGATGCGAAGAGAGAACATGTGGAAAGAGAATCACTGACCACTGGGAAAGGCACTTATGTCTAGAGTTTAAGAGGAGGAACAGTAGGCAGGGCAGTCAAAACAAAGAGACATATAATGTTTCCATACAAGCCAAGGGAAAATAGCTTGCAGAATAATGTGGTCAGCACTGTCCAATGATGCCCAAGGTTGTAGAAGATCACCTGAGAAAAAGCCACAGGCTCAGCCACCAGGAGCTCAGTGCTGACTGCAGGGAGAACAGTGTTAGAGCAGGTAAGGAGAGGTGAGGGTGGTGGATGTGAGAATAAATTGCCAGGACTCAGAGTGAGGAGCAGGCTTGCCCAAGCCAGGCAAAGAGACTGACATAAGGAGCCCCTGGAGAAGAATGGTACACCCTGGGCACAAAGGCAGAAAGTGATGGTCAGAACAAGTGGGTGAAAGGGCTGAGGCCCAAAGTTCAAGAAGAGAGAACTTTGACCAAAAGGAAGCCCCCTGCCATCTCCTGGCTGTGGCTGTGGCTGTAGAATGTAGGCTGGAAGCTACAGGTACTATTATTTTCCTCATGTTAAAGATGAAACACTGAGACCCAGAGAGGTTAGAAACTTATCCAGATTACACAGATAAGTAAACGGCACAAATAGGGCTTACTCCAAAACCAATGCTTTTAAGCACTGCGCTATACTGCCTCTTACTGACACACTCACATGTGTGCACATATGCACATACATCCAAGGACCCGGGCTGTGTACCAGGAGATTAACACTGGATAGCTCTAGATAGTAGGAGTAAGTTTATTTTTTTTCCTTTTTCTTTTGTGCTTATCTGGACTTTTTACAGTGACTATGTACTCCTCTTTTTAAAATGTTTTTATTTTTTATTAGCTTTTCTTAGAGGGGGGTCTCAATGTGTTGCCCAGGCTGGAGTCAAACTCCAGGACTCAAGCAATCTTCCCACCTGAGCCTTCCTGGTAGCAGGGACTACAGGCATATACCACCACACCCAGCTCTCTCCTCTTGGATTTAGGAAAAGAAATAATTATTTTATTTAATTTAACTTTTAAGTTTTGGTGCTCTTTGCCAAATTTCTGTGATATCTATGAGGGAAACAAAGCAGGTGCATTCTGCTCAAGTGCAGACAAAAGAGACCCTACCTTCTCTGCAGCAATACAGGCTCTGCAGTGACAGGAAGGAGAATCTGGCATGCATGTATATGTGTGTGTGAGTATGTGTGTGTGTCCGTGTGGGTGCAGCAGCTGCTGAGGGCAGGGGAGGAGCTGATGAGCTGTCTATTGATTTATCACATGGAGAATTCCCTTCCTCCCCTATGGCCACTTTGTCCCCAAGCCAGGTCCATTTTATCCTGAGCTTCCAGAGGGACTGGGAGATATTTTTTCACATACACCAAGAAACTCTGCCTCACCCCTTAAAAATCTGGCCAGGCAGCCAGGCTGCTGGCACGAAGCCTAGGCTGCAGCCGTAGAGAGTGATTGGAGTCATGCAGGAGCTGCTTCAGTTCATGCAGGCCATGGGTCCAAGCAAGCAGTTGGTATCAACAATGGGCAGAGATGAGCCAGTGGCATGTAAGATCGGCATTAACCAGCAGGCAGGGCTCTTGCCCAGAGCCTCCAAGGACTTAAGGGGAGGTGGTTCAGAACCCTGGAGAGCTCCTCCTGTTTGTGCTGGGTCTGAAAGGCCTGGATGCTGTGTCCTTAAGGCCTTGTGCCCATTTAACTTCTTGTTGTTGTTGTTGTTTGCAGACACAGTCTCACTTGGGCATCCAGACTGGAGTGTAATGGCATGATCACTACTCACTACAGCTTCCACCTCCTAGGCTCAGGTGATCCTCCCACCTCAGCCTCCCGGGTAGCTGGGACCACAGGCATGTACCACCGTGCCCAGCTAATGTTTTGTTATTGTTTGTTTGTTTGTTTGTTTTTTGAGACCGAGTCTCGCTCTGTCACCCAGGCTGGAGTGCAGTGGTGTGATCTCGGCTCACTGCACGCTCTGCCTCACGGGTTCACACCATTCTCCTGCCTCAGCCTCCCAAGTAGCTGGGGCTACAGGTGCCCGCCACCACACCAGGCTAATTTTTCATATTTTTAGTAGAGATGGCGTTTCACCATGTTAGCCAGGATGGTCTCGGTCTCCTGACCTCGTGATCCGCCCACCTCGGCCTCCCAAAGTGTGTTTTCTTTTCTTTTCTTTTTTCTTTTTTTTTAAATTTTTGTTGTAGAGACAAGGTTTTGACATGTTGCCTAGGCTGGTCTCAATATCCTGGGCTCAAGAGCTCCACCCACCTCAGCCTCCCAGAGTGCTGGGATTACAGCGATGAGCCACTGAGCCCTACCGTGCCTATTTAATTTTGAATAGCCTTCCTGCACATATCTCTGGCTGTGAAAGGGGCATGGGCTCTTCTCTTTCAAGACCAGTCCTGTAGGTCTAGGGATTCCCCCTTATCCCCTCCAGGTGCTGCCCTACCTCCCCCACACATGTTTAGCTCTCTGTTGAGGTCACCATCACTCTGAAGGTGAAGTAAGCTTGCAAGACAATTATGTCATCTCCTGAGCTGTCCCTGGCCAGGGCCTGATACTCTTAATACTTCAGGATAGTAGGAGTCCTGGGGATGGGGTAAGAAACCAGTGGAACAAGGGAATATTAAAAGGTCCTTTGTCTCTAATACCCCTGTACTTCCCTCTTCAATCTGGGAGAAGGGAGCATGAGGAGGGGAAATTAAGGAGAGACACTGAGGAGGTTTCAAGGCCTGAAGCAGAATCCTTTCATGAGCCATCACTGGACTTTCGGCCTACCAGTAGGAATCTACTTAATTTAAACATGTCTTTTTTTGCAGGGGGAAGGACATTGACATGAGTCGGGGGGCAAGGTTGTAGCAAATGGAAGCAGAAATAAAACTAGCGAGTCTGGAGACTTGCAACCTGCCACCCCCACCCTAGTCATGCATGTGGCCCCCAGAGCCCACAAGCAGAGAAGAGTTAAATTCGCACTATAGAGGGATTTCCTCCCAATTCCCCAAGTCATGTGTGAGGAGTCTGAAAGGTCAGAAGAATCATAATCATATACTAGGGATTGAATTTTCTGGTTGAAAGTTCCTCCTGTACCTCCAGGTCTTTTCCATGGCTAAATGAATCAGAGCAGCTCTCACTTTATGATTCCCTGAGCCTGGTGAGTGAGGAGGGTAAGTGTGCCTGGATTGAGGCTCAATGAAAACACTTAGGACCCTGTTCCTCTCAACCAGCCCTGCTCTGGAATTTGTGCAAGGCCCTCCTCCTTTTGAGACCTTGTTTTCTTCACCTCTCTTAGGCTTCTCAGTCCCTTACTGAAGGAACTGTCAAGCCCAAAGGCATGCATATACCTCAAAGAATCTCCTAGTCAAAGAAATTGATGCTAAATAATGAAGCCCTGAGAGAACAACTGCAGGCTCCCTCTTCTAGCACCAACCAGTCATAGTGGGAGGGGAGAGCAAGGAGAAGAAAAGAACTTTTGGTGTTCACTAAGCCTTGAGTAGGCCTGGCAGAGTTTGGGCTGGAAGGACTAGGACTGCCCCCAGCCCACCTCAAGAGGTGTTGCATGATAGTGCTCCTGGAGATGGGGCCATTGACAATGTAGTAATGAATTTATGGGTGAAAAAATGTTCAGAGGATCTGGATCCAGGCTGTCCCTCAGCTTGGCTTCTCTCTTGCTCCTGGAAACAGCACATTCCAGCTTCCAGCAGAGGCCCTTACTGTGGGGTTTAAGCACAGGCTATTTTAATGCACAAGGAAGCCTGGAGAAGAAACAAGAACAGATGAGGACTTTGCCAGATCCCAAGAGGGTTTGTTTGTGTTGGGTTTTGTTCAAGTGGAACAGACCTAACTTCAGCCAGAGCTCGCTCTCAGTCTGCTCTCAGGGGCAAAGGCGCCCAATGTTTGTCTTCCTAATAGCGGATGCTCTGTAGTCATTGTTTTATTTAGGAGCTGTGATTATGTGTCCACAAACCTTACTAAATTGAATACAATCCTGAGCATTCAGAAGAAGAAACAGTACAGGACTCAGGGGAGGGCGCAGCTGGCTGGAAACAAGGGCCCATGAATTCTAATCCCAGGGCTGCCATCTGGCATTGACCTGGGACAACTCATTTCCTCTCTACCCTGGAGGCTCTTTCTGGGATCTAAGGGCATGAATAAAAACAGACCTAGAAGCTCAGAAAGTGAAACAACCTGTCTAGACTCTCAGAGTCAGTGCAGTTCACAGGTAAACCGTTCAGAGGCCCTACTCTCCAGCCAGAGGTTGTATTTACTATTCCAGGAGGTTTCTTGCATTTTCCTTTCCATCATTTGCCCTTATGTCTGAACCCCGAAGAGCTTCCCTGCCTTGGGTGTTTACTGCCTGGTGAATATGGTTACAAGCCCCAGGTTGTTAGAAAGCACTCTGAACAGACAGAGGATGAGAACAGCCCCACTCCTATCTCCTTCCAAAGAGTTTTCTGGGCCAGGCGCGGTGGCTCAAGCCTGTAATCCCAGCACTTTGGGAGGCTGAGACGGGTGGATCACAAGGTCAGGAGATTGAGACCATCCTGGCTAACACGGTGAAAACCCGTCTCTACTAAAAAATACAAAAAAAAAAACAAAAAAAAACAAAAAACTAGCCGGGCGAGGTGGCGGGCGCCTGTAGTCCCAGCTACTCGGGAGGCTGAGGCAGGAGAATGGCGTAAACCTGGGAGTTGGAGCTTGCAGTGAGCTGAGATCCGGCCACTGCACTCCAGCCTGGGTGACAGAGCGACACTCCGTCTCAAAAAAAAAAAAAAAAAAAAAAAAAAAAAAGAGTTTTCTGATGGTTTGGATTCCAAGCTGGTTTCCCATTCTTCTGAACTCAATAACAAGAGTTGGGCCTTAATCATTTGATTGTGGAGGTATATATCTGCAAGCTAATGGCTGATCTTAGCCCTTTAGTCACAAAGAAACCTGCATCTATCTGCTCAGTTTGTTGTTAGTCTCCATGAGAAGTTGACCTGAAATTGAGTTGCTGCTTTGGCTGTGGAACCTAAGTGGAGTTTTAACTAGGCCAAGCCTTCAGGTGAGTTGAGGGAGGGTTTGGGGGCTCCTACTTTGACTGTTCTCCAAAATAACTTTCAGCCCCTGACCAGAGGCTTACAGTGAAGAAGTAGTCCTACAAAGAGCACAAAATGAAACATCTGTCTGTGGGACACCATTAGACAAGACCCCAACATGGTCTGATAGGTCAGCAGTGTTTGCCACCTCTCTATTATAGAAAGATCCTTGCTGTGCCTTCAAATCAAGTAGAAGGCAGTGTTTGTCTTTTCAGATTATGGCCTTTCATTTTCTATGCCAAGCATTGGGAGGACACAGTGGAGGCAGGCACGGTCCCTACCTTCATGAACATTTATTAAACAAATTATACAAATAGTCATTTAAATAAAATTTGCTAAGTGCATGAAAGAAATGTATGGGGGAGCCGGGGCTGTGAGACTACATTATAGAAGGATCTGACTCAGCCTGGCATTTATGGGAAACTTCTTTTAAGAGATGATATGTCCCAGCCTGGGCAAAATAGACTCCATGTCAACAAAAATATGTATGTATACAAAAATTAGCCAGGTGTGGTGGCGTGCACCTGTAGTCCCAGCTACTTGGGAGGCTGAGGTAGGTGGATCATTTGAGCCCAGGAGGGTGAGGCTGCAGTGAGCTGAGATTGTACCACTGCACTCCAGCCTGGGCACCTGAGTGAGGCACGGTCTCAAAAAAACAAGAGGTGATGTGTGTCAGCTGAGGCCTGAAAGATGCAGTAAGATTTAACCAGAAGGGGAGCATGAGGTTAAAAAGGATATTGATGCCCCATCAGGAGTAAAGAAGACCAGTGTGCAAACTAGTGGCACAAGATGAGATTGGGGAGATAGAAGGAAAGGCAAGTGACTGCTCCTTTACCATCATTCTTAGCCTGGTCTGGGAAAAAAAAAAAAAAAAAAGTGCTGTTTGAGACCACCCAAACTGCTGTTCCATCTTCCTAGCAGCAGGGGCCTCGCAGGAATGCTCAGGGAGAGGTGCTTCTAGCCCTAACCTGGGGATCACACAAATGGGGTGGTCCTCACCTGGCAGCATAGTTCAGAAGAGGCAGGAGGAAGAAAAACTAGGCACTCACTTTCCCTGTAATTCTCTCTATATTTTTCCATTGCTCAAACTGTTTATCAATACATGACAGAAGCTATTTCCCTATTTAGATGGTTCTACTGGGAATTCCACACCACCACCATCCCTCCTGAGGCAGATTTTAAAGTCAGCTTTCAAGATTTTATACTTGGATTTCAGAAACTAAATTACATTACTACGTCCAGTGAGACGGCGCCATTGCCTGTTCCTATCTACATGCTCCAGGCACTGTGAGGCCGATAACATCAGCATGTGGAAGCAGCTCGATCCAGACAATTTGCAGCTGGCTAGAGCTGGGCCAGTGGTGGGGAGGGGGAGGATGCAAAATTATCTCAGAATCCAAAACAGCCCAGGGTGTGCTATGGACTAGGATCTGGGATTTTTGGGTTCTTTCCATATACCATCATTTCTCCTATCTATAAAGATACAACTCATCTTAGCCCCACCTGCACATAACAAGGAGCTGAAAATTCCTCTCCTAAACATCATAAGAGGACAAAATCACTGATGTTTCAACATTTGGGATGTTTTCATTGGAGTGAAAAATAGAAGGGAGTGGTGGAAAGAGTGAAACCATCATTCTGAGCAAACTGTCACAGGAACAGAAAACCAAATACCGCATGTTCTCACTCATAGGTGGGAATTGAACAATGAGATCACTTGGACACAGGAAGGGGATCGTCACACACCGTGTCCTGTTGTGGGGAGGGGTTTGGGAGGAGGGGTAGCATTAGGAGATATACCTAATGTAAATGATGAGTTAATGGGTGCAGCACACCAACATGGCACATGTATACATATATGTTGTGCACATGTACCCTAGAACTTAAAGTATAATTTTAAAAAAAAAATCAATATCCTACTGCCTGTGAAATTAAGTGTCCATATAAAAGCCAAAATACTCCTTGAAATGGCTATTCTGTGCTTCTGTGAAGTCCAGATGTGAAGGCCTTATAACTAACCCTCTGACAGCCACAAGGTTGCAGAGTGGGTAAGACAAACTATTGCTCCCCTGCCAGGAACAAAGGAATTTTGGAATTTCTAATTCTAACCAAGATTTAATTCTACAGAACAAGCATTCCCTTCACAACAAAAATATTTCAGCCTGTTGGGTTACTTAAAATGCACCAAATAGCATAAAACATTCATTCAAGTCTGACAGCATTCACAGACCTACTTTTGTAAATAGCCAAACACAGGCTGTTCTTTCCCAGAATATGATTTTTTTTTTTTTTTTTTTTTTTTAAATAATGCAGTAGGTCCCCAAGGTCAGAGTTTTGGGAAAAGTCAGTCTATCCTCATTGAGGCTGTCAGTCCTCTGCCCTTGTGTGAGCCTGGCTTTCCTGCACCTCAGTGCACTGCCCACTCGCTCATAGGTGTCAGTGTTTACATGCAGGAGACAGAAGAACAAGGATCTCCCCCTAACTTTAACTGCACATTTTTCAACTTCTCCAAGCACAGTGGAGGCGTGCAGGTTACTGACTACATTACTGGCTCTAAACACTAATAATTAAGTCAAGTGATTATTTGTATTTATTCATTTGTTTATTTTATTTATTTATTTATTAAAAGACAGAGGTTTGTTCTTGTTCCCTGGGCTGGAGTGCAGTGGCACGATCTCGGCTCACTACCACCTCCGCCTCCCAGGGTCATGAGATTCTCTTGCCTCAGCCTCCCAAGTAGCTGGGATTACAGGCACCCACCACCATGCCCAGCTAATTTTTGTATTTTTAGTAGAGACGGGGTTTCACCATGTTGACCAGGCTGGTCTCAAACTCCTGACCTCAGGTGATCCGCCTGCCTTGGTCTGCCAAAGTGCTGAGATTACAGGTGTGAGCCACTGCGCCCAGCCTCATTTGTTTATTTTTACAGAAAACTATTACTGAAGGTTTTAAATGTGAAAAAGTTTTGACTAGGCATGAGGAATAATAATAAAAGTGAGAAAGGGCTGGGCATGGTGGCTCATGCCTGTAATTCCAGCACTTTGGGAGGCCGAGGTGGGTGGATTGCTTGAGCTCAGGAGTTCGAGACCAGCCTGGGCAACATGGCAAAACCCCGTCTCTACCAAAAATACAAAAAATTAGCTAGGTGTGGTGGTACGCACCAGTAGTCCTAGTTACTCGGGAGGCTAAGGTGGCAGGTTGCTTGAGCTGAGGTGGAGATTGCAGTGACCTGAGATCGTGCCATTGCACTCCAGCCTGAGTGACAGAGTGAGACCCTATTTCAAAAAATAAAAAGGTAAGAAAGAATGATCACCACATATCAGAGTATAGGTTCCATGGTTGAGTCTCTCTCTGGATGTTCACTGTTAGTGGAACAAGTGTTGTGGGTTCTGGGAAAATCGCAATGCAGGCTGCTTCTCTCTGTGTTCTGGATTCTCAGGCCACTCCTGGTAGGTCCATGTTGGCTTTGGCCCCCTGCCTCGAGGACTAGAAGTCAAGGATCTTTGCTGCTTTTTGTCATAGCCTGGGGAAGATAGGCCAAAACTAAGTTAGAGGACTCTGGGGCAGCCTGAATTTGGGGCGACTACCCACCCAACTGCTTACTATTACCTCTAGATTGGCCAAGCCCTGGTCAGCCTCCCTTTCCTTCAGCCCACCCCTTGTCCACACTTCCTAAAAAATAGCAGATGTACCATGATCTCTGGACTGTGACTGGACTTTTCTACTAGAGAACGTCTCTCTGTGGGGACTTGCAAGCCTCACAAGAATCAGACCCACAATTTTTCTTAGAACAAAATAAGTTTTTGCTGAAATATCAGCAAGCCTGAGAACAGCATCTTGAGTCCTTCAAACAGCTAGCCATTCTC
Organism: Macaca fascicularis; assembly: GCF_037993035.2. Classification (NCBI taxonomy): domain Eukaryota; kingdom Metazoa; phylum Chordata; class Mammalia; order Primates; family Cercopithecidae; genus Macaca; species Macaca fascicularis. The sequence goes on from NC_088389.1 coordinate 64,976,035, forward strand.
TGCTGGTTCTTTGCCCTGGCCTCAACTATTTTCCAGTCTCTCTTATCATACAAGAGCCCCTCTAGGACTCTGGTTCTGGTTCCTCTGTCTTATATTATTCTTCTAAAAACTCTGCCTTTCCCAGACAGCCATGACTTTGATCTCTCCTTCGTTACTACCCCTCTGACCGTGGCTGTCAGTCTTCTGCTTACTTTTATTAAAATTATCTGCTTATTCACTTGTTTCCCTCACTGGCTTATGAGCTCTTCATGGGCAGGGACCTTATTATTGTTGTTATTATTTAGAAGAAGGGGCCTCACTCTGTCGCTCTGTGCAATCATGGCTCACTACAATCTCAACCTCCCAGGCTCAAGTGATCCTCCCACCTCAGCCTTCTGAGTAGCTAGGACTACAGACACCTGCCACCATGCCTGGCTAATTTTCTTTAATTTTTCTGTAGAAATGGGGTCCTACTATGTTGCCCAGGCTGATCTCAAACTCCTGGGCTCAAGCAGTCCTCCCACTTCGGCCTTCCAAAGTGCTGGGATTACAGGTGTAAGCCACCGCACCCAGCCCACATTATTTTTATATGTCCAGAACCCAGGACAGTGCCTAGAATATAGATGCCCTTAAAATGTACGACCAGAACTGAATTTGGTGGCTAAGGCCCCTTTCACCTCCTTTTCTTGCACTGCCCTCTTCTTTTGTCTCCTGGGCTCACCATTCTCAGTTTCCAATGCATTTTCTTTCTTGCTGCTTCCTGCCAGTCTCTGTCTTCATCTTGAGCTATTGACTGCTTCAGTGGCACCAATATTTCCTTCCTGTGGAGAACTCACTGAGCAGGAGGCTTGTGATCAGAAAGCACCCATGCTATTTTCTAAAGAGAGGCTATAAGTGTGTGTTGAGCTCTAGAGACATGATTGGACTAGGTACTAGCCTTCCGAGTGACTGCTTTGCAAGACAACAGTCCTAGAGAGGTGTAAGTTCTGGTGCGTTGTTAATCTCATGATTTTATCTAAGTCTCTGAGAAGGGGCTGGGGTAAGAGAGATGAGTAAATTAGATTCAAATTGCCTACAAGGTGTGACTTTGGACATATTACTTTATGCAACCTAGTTCTTCAATTTTAAAATGAAAATGATATTTGCCTTATGTGGTTTTGGGGAGGATTCAATGAAATAATATAGATAAAGCACCTAGCACCATGGCCGTACCTCTGGCAGGTATTTAAGCAACATTAACTAAATGATTGGATGAGTTTTGGAAGAACTACACCTGGGCTAAATTGTTCCAAACAACTCCCTGCCTGGGTCCAGCCAGAGTTCTTAGCACAGCTGCCTTCCCAACGTGAGCTTTGAGAAGTCCCTCCTCTCCTCTCTTCCCTTCCCAGACTATTGTTCCCTCTTGCCACTAGAAATGTAACCAGGTTAAGGTCAGGGTGGAGGGCTCTTTGATAAGCTGCCTGGGAATGGTGTGGGCATAGAGAGGCTGGCCTAGAGCCACACTATTCCAAGTGTGGTCCCTGTATTAACAGCATTGGTACCACCTGGGAGCTAATATGAAATGCTGACAATTCAGGTTCCAGACTTACTGAATCAGAATCTGCATTTAAATAATATGCCCAGATGATTTATCTGTACATTAATATATTAAGAAACACTGTCCTAGGGGCACAGATGGGTTCACCAGGGGTAGAGGGTTGAGGCAGTGCAGGTGTGTCAGTTGTCTAAAAGAGGTAGAGGTTGTATGGGGGTGGGGGAGGCTGTGGCAGGGGGGTGTACTCAGAAAAGAACAAGTGTCCTCAGAGATGTGATTTGTAGAGCTGTAGGGGGCTCTTTGGGAGGCATTGGTCATTTGCTGTTTCAGGGCTCCTTCCTATCGATGCCTTGAGTACGAGGTGGTACCCCTTCCTATTGATGCCTTGAGTATGTTAGCCAGTGAGTGTCACTGCACCAGCCAGAGAGTGACAGGTGGGCAGGGAAAGGCTCTCTACTGCCCTAAGCCTGTAGAGACACTCCTGCAAGGACCCTAGGACCATCTAGCTTAGCAGTTGAGTATTGTTTTCCAAGGAGATGCATAACCAGCAACTGGCTAGCCTCACCCCTAAAAACATACCCTGAGCTGGTGTTAGGCTACAGTCTCCCCTCCTCACCTCTGTACCCCCAGCTGGCACATGTGCACCCCTATAACACACACATGAACTTTCTTGCTTGGGAGACTCAGATGGGAGTTCATAAGTAGGGTTAATCCTCCTCTTCCCCTCTCTGACCTGCTTGACCCCAGGCTGGCCCCCAAGCCTCTATGGGCCCCTCAGCCCTGACCTCCCTGCTGCACAGAGCAGGCCTTGTGAGAGTGACTGCAGGCCCTAGGCTTGGTTGGGTGCAGCAAAAATTTGTTTCAGGCTGGGCGCGGTGGCTCAAGCCTGTAATCCCAGCACTTTGGGAGGCCGAGACAGGCGGATCATGAGGTCAGGAGATCGAGACAATCCTGGCTAACACGGTGAAACCCCATCTCTACTAAAAAATATGAAAAACTAGCTGGGCGAGGTGGCGGGCGCCTGTGGTCCCAGCTACTCCAGAGGCTGAGGCAGGAGAATGGCGTAAACCCGGGAGGCGGAGCTTGCAGTGAGCTGAGATCCGGCCACTGCACTCCAGCCTGGGCGACAGAGCCAGACTCAGTTTCAAAAAAAAAAAAATTTGTTTCAGCAGAGCCATTCTCTCTCTCTCGCTCTCTTGTGTGCACTCTCTCTCTCTCTCTCTCTCTCACACACACACATACACACACAAACACACACACACAGTCTTACTCTGTCACCCAGGCTGGAGTGAGTGGTGTGATCACAGCTCACTGCAGCCTCAACTTCCCACTCTCAAGTGATCCTCTTGCCTCAGGTTCCCAAGTAACTGGGACCACAAGCACAAGCTACCACACCCGGCTAAGTGTTTTTTTCTTTTTTGTAGAGATGGGGTCTCACTTTGTTGCCCAGGCTAGTCTTGAACTCCTGGGCTCAAGCAGTCCTCCTGCCTCAGCCTCCTGAAGTGCTGAGATTACAGGCTCATGAGCCACCATGCCTGGCCTTTCTCTTTCTTAAGCACTCTTAGGACAGGACTCTCAGTCCCTGATTGCCTTCTTAATAAAAACCCTTTCCAGCCACCAACCTAGAGCCTCTTGACCCTTCCCTTGGGTCATCTGTTTATCTCAATGGTAAAGGAAAAGGCCCTGCTGCAACTGACCCCCCGAAAATGAGGTGGGGGGTAAGTGAGTGCCCTGTGGCAGGGTAGGAGCTACATCATCAGCAACAAAAAGTCATAAGGGTAGAGTCCTAGTCCCCAGGGATGAGCTTCACCAGTAGTTGCTTTAAACCCTCTGCCAAAGTACCCAGTGACCAATAGCCATGTCTCCACTTTAACCCAGCTCCTGCCCAGGCCCAGTCTCTATGTCAGAGAAGATAATATCACTATCATTATCGCTCTCCTCTGTGCTCCTACCACCCTCCATGCATTCCTGCCTCTGCTGTTCCTCTCTCTTCCTTAAATAGGCTGATGTGTGTGCCTGTCATCTCCATACTTTTAAATTCTTCTTGGCAAGAACTAGGGCTTGGTGTTTTTCCCTCCCCAGTGTACACTGTGCCTTCTCCCTTGTTGGTGTTCAGTGATTATCAAAGTTCCAAACAAGTGGTGAGTTCACCAATGTTTAATTATTGAGATGACAAAAAGGAAAGACTAGGAGACTGCTCTGACTAGAGAGCTGAGCTTCAGAGCTGCAAATTATCTTTGTGGGCAAAGAGTAGTGCCTGCCAGGCATAATTGGGGTTACAGACTTAGAACAAGCTAAAAAGGAGAGGAAGGGAAGCGATAGGAAATGCCACAGAGGGGAAAAGCTGTTTGATACCAGCCCTCCAAGTCCGTTGTCCCTTGCAGACAAGTTGGTCCTTATTCTTCCAAGGCCAGAGGGAAGAAATCCCATAGACTCTGCCAATTACTTTGCTTTCCTGGGAAATCAAGGAGCCCCAAAGATTTATGAACCAGTGCAGGCCAAGCTCAGTTCCTTGAGTAAACGAAGCTTACTAAAAAGCTTTAAGTGAGATTTGGGGCCAAGATTCAGAGAAGGATCCACAAGTCAATCTGGCCCAGACAAATGTCAGTGTCTGCTGGCATTTCTGCTTCTGCTTCCTACCACGTGTGGGGCTCTCAAGGAGTCTCCAACCACATGTCCTGTACTGATTCCTGGGCAGTATTCTCCTCCATGTCTGTGCCTCCTCCCTTACCTTGAAGAACTGGAATCCATATTCTAGAAGGAAACTGAAAGATCCTCTGGACCATGCTCCCTAAAGCTCTGTTAACCTTGAACAACCTTTCCATCTTTCTGTCCTCTGGGCCCTGTCTAAGGGGCACCTCAAGTAGAAAGCCCCCAGAAACCCAACCCCAAATCCCCAGCCCCCTCCAACTCCCCTGTTCTTAGAATAATTTTCCCTCTCCTATGAAAGGCCTCATCCCCAAAAGTCTGTGTTGTCTGAATCTGAATATGAAAAGGGAAGGGACTGCCTTCTCCCCACTGCCCACCACACACCTTCTTATTTTTCTGCCTAGGTCCTGCTTCTCAATCTTTTTTTAAAAATTGTATTAGAATATGCATAACATAAAAGTTACCATTTTAACCATCATGGGGCTTTTTTTGTTTGTTTGTTTGTTTGTGACAGAGTCTTGCTCTATCACCCAAGCTGGAGTGCAGTGGTGCAATCTTGGCTCACTGCAACCTCTGCCTCCCAGATTCAAGAGATTCTCCTACCTCAGCCTCCTGAGTAGTTGGGATAACAGGTGTGCAACACCACACCTGGCTAATTTTTTGTGTGTGTTTTCGGTAGAGACAGGGTTTCGCCGTGTTGGCCAGGCTGGTCTCAAACTCCTGGCCTCAAGTGATCCACCCACCTCGGCCTCCCAAAGTGCTGGGATTGCAGGCGTGAGCCACTGCATCTGGCCAATTTTAACCATTGTAGATCTATTTTTAAAGAACTTTGTACCTTAACCCCTTTCTCCATTAAATTAGGTGATCTTTCCCTAAAGAGATTGAAATGGGGGAGGCGAGGGTAATGTGGGGTTCAAAGACCTTGTAGGTCACAAGACTTGACATAGGCCAAGACCTATGTCTTAAACTGGTCTAAGGGTAAGGCAGGAACCTCCTCAACATGTGGCTCAGGGGATGAGGGTCAGGAGTAGGCTAAGCCAGTCCTCCCAGAAGGAAGTAAGCCTTCTCCACTTATGACTCTGGCACCTACCTCCTGGGTCATGAGGCTTGGCCCTTAGGCCCTTGTGCACAGGCTTCCCCCAAGCCATAGCTACAGTGAGTATCCCTGAGTTGAGGTATTTATCCTATCTCCCAAATGAAGGCTTTTTGATGACGGGGTTTCCTGGTGAATGGTAATACGAATGAATAGCAGAGCATCAATCTAAGACATCAGTCTTGTCTAACCATGAAGAAGCAGAGCAGGATTCTAAATCATCTTTTTAAAAATTCACTGGCCCCCTGTCTCTTCATGTCAAAAACAAATCCTTTTTTTTTTTTTTTTTTTGCCATCTCACTACCAGCTTCATACTTTCACCATCCTTTTCTCTCCCTGTTCCTGAGTAGCTACTTCTGAAAACTAAATAATAGGTAAGGTAATGGGAGTTGCTGCTTAGCTGGGGTAACTCCAGAGCCATTTTGGTTAATTCTCCCACCCCACATCTAAAAGCAAGAGAGACGCTCTGTGAGATTTGCTTTCTAGCTCTGCAATTACCATCACGGTTCCTACAGCTGATATGCTGGCACAGGGGAGGACTGGCTAAAGCACAGTGCCCAGTTGCCAGGCAGCACCGGTGCTCCACTTAAAGCCCTTCCCAATCTGCAGTGTAAGAGTCTTCCCTCCTTTCGTTCTTAATTGGTGGCCTCAAGTCAGGAGTATTTTGTCTGGCAGGTGATGCCCAGAGGAAATTCTGTTCTATGAAAGAAGATTCCCCAGAGGGAACCAGGTAAATGAGGACTGGAACAGAGCTCTCATGGAAGATAATGGGTAAATGTGATGACCTGAAATTCCCTGGCACACAGTGAAAAATAAAGCATTAAAAACCAGCTATACTCTCAGTCATGACTGGAGGCATTGTAAATTGGAACAATCCTTTGGGAAAGCATTTTGGCAATATCTATCAAGAAACCTAAAAGCACTCATTTTTTTACTGAGTAATCTACTTTATTTAGGAAATGATCCTAAATGTAAACATACGTGGATTTCAGTGTAGCATTATCTATAATAGTGAAAAGTTGCAAACAACTTGAATGTCAAAAATGAATGAATGGTTACAAAGTTACTATACATCCTCTCTATGGATATTATGCAGCCATTAAACTAATAGTTACAAAAACTATGTAAGAATATAAAGCTAGGGGCTGGGCATGGTGGCTCACACCTGTAATCCCAGCACTTTGGGAGACAGAGGCAGGAGGATCACTTGAGGCCACGAGTTCGAAACCAGCCTGGCCAACATGGCAAAACCCTGTCTCTACTAAAAATACAAAAATTAGCCAGATGTGGTGGCGCACGCCTGTAATCCCATCTACTTGGGAGGCTGAGGCAGTGAGCCAAGATCACACCACTTCACTCCAGCCTGGGCAACAGAACAAGACTCTGACTCAAAAAAAAAAACAAAACAAAACAAAAGGAAGAATAATATAAAGCTAGGTGCAGTGGCATGTACCTGTAATCCCAGATACTCAGGAAGCTGAAGTAGTAGGATCACTTGAGTCCAGGAGTTCAAGGCTGTAGTGAGCTATGACTGTGCCTGTGAATAGCCAGTGCACTCCATCCTGAGCAACAAGAAAGACCCTGCCTCTGTAAAAAAAAAAAAAAAAAAAAAAAAAAAAAAAAAAAGATGGAGAGCTGAGCTGACTATGTTCTGATACTAATTTTAAAAATACAGAAATACAAAATATAATACTTTTTTTTTTTTTTTTTTTTTTTTTTTTTTTTTGAGACGGAGTCTCACTGTGTCTCCCAGGCTGGAGTGCAGTGGCGCGATCTCGGCTCACTGCAAGCTCCGCCCCCTGGGTTCACGCCATTCTCCCGACTCAGCCTCCCAAGTAGCTGGGACTACAGGCGCCCGCTACCACGCCCGGCTAATTTTTTTGTATTTTTAGTAGAGACGGGGTTTCACCGTGTTAGCCAGGATAGTCTCGATCTCCTGACCTCGTGATCCACCCGCCTTGGCCTCCCAAAGTGCTGGGATTACAGGCTTGAGCCACCGCTCCCGGCCACTTTTTTTTTTTTTGAGACGGAATCTCCAGGCTGTTGCCCAGACTGGAATCCAGTGGCATAATCTTGGCTCACTGCAACCTCCACCTCCCAGGGTCAAGTGATTCTCGTGCCTCAGCACCCCGCCACACCCAGCTAATTTTTATATTTTTTAGTAGAGAAGGGGTTTTGCCACGTTGGCCAAGCTGGTCTCGAACTCCTGGCCTCAAGTGATCCTCCTGCCTTGGCCTCCCAAAGTGCTGGGATTACAGGTGTGAACCACAGCGCCCGGCCACAAAATAGGCCGTGTTCTTTAAACGCTCTTTAAACGTTGTTCTATACACATGTATTAGTTGCCACTCTCTGATTACAGTAACAAAATAAAAAATCCAAGTTGAAGCTAAGAAAGAGAATAGACTATGAAGACACTAGGGTTTCTTTCTTTTCTCTCTCTTTTCTTTTTTTTTCTTTTCTCTTTTCTTTTTTCTTTTCTTTCTCAGGATTTCACTCTGTCACTCAGGCTGGAATGCAGTGGCACAATCATGGCTCACTCCAGCCTCAACCTCCTGGGCTCAGGCGATCCTCCCACCTCAGCCTTCTGAGTAGCTGGGGCTACAGGTGTGCGCCACCACACCTGGCTAATTTTTTGTCTTTTTGGAGAGTCACCGTCTCGCTATCTTGCCTAGGCTGGGTTTCTTTTAATGCCTAAGCACAGCATGAAGTCAGGCTTTGGATGGGTAAGGCAGGCTCTAGAACCAGAGCCTGAAACCTAGGGAGCACTCTCACCATCTCTTGTGTTTACTTCTTTCTGAACATCAGCTGTATTCTTGTTTTCCTCCCCAATGGCTCTCTCTGTTACCCAGTCCATAGTCTTGAACTTTACATCTCCATTTAAGTCCCACTTCCCGATTCTGGGGGAGACTGATTTGCTCTGCCTCATCCAGGCATATATCCAAAGGGGTGGAATCACATAGAACCAGCATAGTTCCTGGAGGCTCATTCCTATGACCATGAAGATGAGAACAGCACCAACTCCCAAAGAAGGAAGGGAAGCTCCAGAGTGTTGCTGCTGTAGCATACGCAAAAGGCTCTGATACAGTAGAACATTAACAAGTGTTTTTCTCAAGGTAGTGAAACTAAAGGTGATTTTTAAAAATTTTAGCATGTATCACTTTATAGTAGAGAAATCTATAAAACTTTTCATAGCTACAGTTGTTACTAGGCCTGGGGGCAGTAGCACCCTCCTCCGTTTTGGTTGTCCCAGTGACAGATACCATTCAAGATACTAAGGCTTGGCAGTGCTTACTTTTGGTAATGAATTCTATACTAGCAGCTGTTTAAGGAGTCAGAAAATCCTCAGCGACTCCCAAGACCAGTTGGAGACCCAAACTCTATTTTTATTTTTTTTTATTTTTTATTTTTTTTTGAGACGGAGTCTCACTCTGTCACCCAGGCTGGAGTACAGTGGCCGGATCTCAGCTCACTGCAAGCTCTGTCTCCCAGGTTTATGCCATTCTCCTGCCTCAGCCTCCCGAGTAGCTGGGACTACAGGCGCCCGCCACCTCGCCCGGCTAGTTTTTTTGTATTTTGTAGTAGAGACGGGGTTTCACCGTGTTAGCCAGGATGGTCTCGATCTCCTGACCTCGTGATCCGCCCGTCTCGGCCTCCCAAAGTGCTGGGATTACAGGCTTGAGCCACCGCGCCCGGCCTGGAGACCCAAACTCTAGCCCGAGCATGATAATCCTTTCTATTTCTTTCTGGTGAACTTGACTATACCCCAAAATGCAAATGCTCTGCAGAAGTGTGTGTAGAAAGAAAGTGCTTTCCCAACTTGGGCATCATAGTGAGATCCTCTCTCTAAAGAAAAAAAAAATTAGTCAGGCATAGTGGTTGTGTGTGCCTACAGTTGTAGTTACTCAGGGGGCAGAGGTAGGAGGTCACTTGAGCCCAGGAGGTCAAGGTTACAGTGAGCTATGACAGCACTACTGCACTCCAGCCTGGATGACAGAGTGAGACCCTGTCTCTAAAAAACTAAAAGAAAAAGAAAGAAGGAAACAAAGAAAAGAAACGAAAGAGGAAAGATGCTTTCCTCTTCTGCCTTCTACTGCCAGCTTATAGTCCAGAGCTGGAGAGTGGACACTCAGTGTGTTGACTTTGTTTGAATTGGGACTTCCGTTAGAGAAAAACTTAGAAGATTTGGGAGATTTAAACTGATAAGAGAAGCCTCCCTGAGCCAGCCAGGATTCTCTGCCCTCTCTCCTAAATATAGGCTTCACAAACTTTCTCTCCAGATTTTCTGTTCTCCCTCTATTTGTAAGACCCACTAACACTTGGAGAGATCCTCTCCATTATGTTCCCCTGATTCTCCTCTAGATCTCCCACAAAGACCTTATCCCTATCAAAAGTCTTTGTCTTTCCCTGTAAGTGGGGTCCCTAAGGACCTTTTAATTTAATTTAATTTTACTTTAAGTTCTGGGACACATGTGCAGAATGTGCAGGTTTGTTACATAGGTATACATGTGCCATGGTGGCTTGCTGCACCTATCCCCTAAGGATCTTAATATGTCCCAAAAAGATCTAAGTCCTGGCCAATTGCCTGGCTTTGCAGGCAGTGCCTGGAGAAAACTTGGAGAAAGGGAGATGGGGAACAAAAACAGGAGCTGCCCAACAGTGGGATTCAGAAATGGCCAATGTGTTGAGGTATGACTTCAGGTCATACTGCAGAGTAAGAGCTGTCACTGGCCAGATGACTTATATGTTGAGGTGTTGAGTCAGAGAAGATGGGAATGCCTTAGGCTGAATGGACAGCCCTCTGCAGGGAAGTAGAGCCATCTAACTAATGCATAGATTGCTACTAACTATTCTTGGACCAGAGGCAAGATTTCTACCCAACGATGAGCATTTAGTGAAGTTAAGTTATATTAGCTGGATCTCCCTCTAAAATTTGATATCTAAACATGTTTATTTCTACACACTGCCATGAGATGTTTTGGAATGGAATAGCCCTGAACAGGAAGACCACAGCTCTAAGTAGTTTCTCAGCTGACCTCTGGATAAATTTGTGATAACACAGCTGGTCTTTGATGCTCTATTTTACTGTGCCTACTTGTCAGAGAGTGGGCTGAGCCACAGACCTTCCCTGACTTCCCATTTCTTAACAGCACCATCCTTCCTGGCCCTGATTTCTGTTTTCTGCTTTTCTGTCTATCCTGCCTCCTGCTATTATCCAGGGAAAATAAACAGGTACAGACATGACTTTATTCCAGAAGTAGCCTTCCAGAATTCTCCAACTCAGAACTGCCTCCCCCAATTAACCTTAAAACTAAAGGAAAATTATTCTGTGTTCTGTGAAGAATGGTTAGATAGTATTGGTATGAGCGCTTTGCTTCTTCATACCTCATTCTAAGTCCATTTCCATTTTCATATTCCTGAGAATTAGTACTTGGAGGTGAGAACAGAGGTCACTTTCTCTTCTTGGGAAGGCTGATATTGAATCATGTCTCTACCCTGGATTATGTTCAGTCCACAAGACAATGGCAAGATTGTTCAGCACCACGGAGAGCGCCTTTCATCCTCAGGACTGGATCGTGGGTGGGTGAAAGATGAGGATTGTAGCTGAGAGCCCAGGCAGTCTGATCTCCTTCCACTCTGGCCAGCCACCAAATAGTCCTTTTCCCCCAACCCCTTAGTGTTCACCTTTTTCCTTTTGCTAATGAGTTTTTTTAGGAAGGAGCTCCCCTTACTTTCTACCCCCTTTCTGCCTCCATGTTATCTGAATCTGCCACCTCCCTTCCTTTTTTCCTCTCCTCCTCACCTCACCTTCCTTACCTCCCTTCTGTTTTGTTAAGGAGACTCCCTCCTATGGTCCAAAGTTCTGGCTCCATCTGCTCATGATTCCTCAAAGACCATGCCCCCTCAAACATCTCCTTTTCTACACAGCTTCCTTCCCCTCAGTCTAGGACAGGTCTAGTTTTCCCTAGCTATAAAGAAATCCTAGAAATTGAAAGCTCCCTCTGGCTGCCACCCATTCTCATTCCTTCCCTTCTCAGTCTTGCTCCTTTAAAGAACAGCCTGTGCTCGCTCTGTCTGCTTCTTCATCTCCTGTTCTCTCCTAAATCCCCTGTCATCTGGGCTCTGTTTCTACTCTTCAGCTAAAATTGTGTTCACTGAGATTACCTATGACTTTTTTATTTCTACATTTTGTCTTTATCTTATGGACCCATCTGCTTATTTGACACTGTTGATTTCTTGCACCTTGAAACTCTACTTGAATGGTTCCTAGTTCTACTCTTACATTCCTCTCTGCTCCTACCCAGTCTCCTTCCTCCATTCATTACCTAAGGTTGGATATTTCCCAGAACTTCACCCTTGGTTTTTTTTCACTCTGCTCATTCTGAGAGAGCTTATTCTTTACTGTAACTTCCATCACCACCAACCCACACCTATTTTCTGAGCTCCCACACTTCAAATCCTACCAACTAGTGATATCATCATCCAAAAGACACCTCAAAATTCAACATGTTCCCAAATGAACTCATCTGATTTTTCCCTAGCAATGCAGTTGTGCCTTCTTCTGCATTTAATAACTTGTCTTAATAATTAGTACTCTAGGCCAGGCGCAGTGGCTCACGCCTGTAATCGCAGCACTTTGGGAGGCCGAGGCGGGCGGATCACGAGGTCAGGAAATCGAGACCATCCTGGCTAACATGGTGAAACCCCATCTCTACTGAAAATACGAAAAAAAAAAAAATTAGCCAGGCGTGGTGGCAGGCGCCTGTAGTCCCAGCTACTTGGGAGGCTGAGGCAGGAGAATGGCATGAACCCGGGAGGTGGAGCTTGCAGTGAGCAGAGATCATGCCAGGCTGCACTCCAGCCTGGGCGACTGAGTGAGACTCTGTCTCAAAAAAAAAAAAAAAAAATTAGTACTCTTCCCAATTAACTCCAGACAGAAAACTAGGAATGTCCAGACCCTTTGTTTTACATTTTATATCAGAAGCCTGCCAATTCTACTCTTTTTTGACATCTTCCTTTCTGTCCTTTTATCTTCTGCTGCTGCTTGGTTCAGGCCCCTGTTATCTCTTGCTAGCATTGTTGTGGGAGTTTCCTAATTATCCTTACCTCCAGTCTCACTCCCTTCCCACTCGTCTTGCACATGGCTGTCGGAGGGTCCTTTTCCATCTCGAATCTGAACATGTTACTCCCTTCTTAAGGCTTCATTGGCTCCCCATCGTCTTCTGAGTAAAGAAAAAAATCAAAGCCCACATTCCAGCATGATCTGAGTTCCCTCCTGACACCACCAACTTGATTTCCTGCAACTTTTCACCATACCTTCTAAGCTTCAACTATAGCAAAATGCCGACCATTCCTCGAATGTACTATGCTAGTTTTGTGCTTCTGAGACTTTTCACATGTTCCCTGAATGTCCTTACTCCTCGCTCTTAAACTAACTGGTGACCTAATGTTTTAAGATCTTTTCAAGTGTCTCCTTTGACCACCCTCCCTTTGTCCCATTCCCTCTACTTTTATATGGCTCTTGGTTATGTTTATTAATAATTATTGGGAGCTTCTTAAAGATGAACTGTTTTCTTTATTTTTTATTTTTATTTTTAAAGACAGGGTCTCAATATGTCAATATGTTGCCCAGACTGGACTTGAACTCCTGGGTTTAAATGATCCTCCTGCCTCAGCCTCATGTAGCCAGGACTACAGGTGCATGCCAGCATGCCCAGCTGTGACTCTTTTCTATTTGTATTTGTGAGCCCTACCATCATTAAATAAATGAAAGAATTGTATCATGCTGGAGTGAGGGAAGAGAGGAAACAGGGTGCCCTGTGGCCAGGCCTTTCATCACCCTAAGGAGGGCACACCTTTTCTACAGATACCTCCATATATAAGCCAGGTTCCAACCTATGTGGTGTCAGGGCTGCAGCTGCAGGCCAGCCGCTCCCAGGGCACACTGGCCATGATAGTGTATTCCTCACTGAACCTATAATAGCGATATCTTTATAGTTAACATGGATATAGTACTCAAGGTATACTATGCTAAGGACTATTCTAACTGCTTCATACATATTAACTCCTTTTATCCTCACAAGAACCCTTGACCTAGGTATTAGTGTTGGTCCCATTTACAGATGAGGAAGCTGAAACCCAGATCTTACAGCTACTAACTAGAGGAGCTGGAATTTGAACCTAGGCACTCTGGCTACAGAGTCTGTGCTTTTAACCATTACAATCTTCCTTTCAGTTTGTGTGGCAAGGAGAATGGGATTGTGTAGGTTGTCTTCCTTTAGTCAGAGCATCCCCTTAGCACTGAGAGTGAGGTCAGACCATCCAAGCCATATGTCTGTTGCCCAGTGGAGGAGTATAATTTGAATGTTGGGGAGGCAATCACGTGTCTACTGGGTACTGAGGAGAATCAGATAAGCTCATGGATCTGAATACATACATTAGGAACTACAAGATCCTCTACAAGTCTTCTTTTTTGCCACCCAGAGTCCTACCAGAGTAGCCCGTAAAGGTCTGCGGGTCATTCGGGAAAGCAGACTCTTCCATCTGCTTCTCCAGATCCTCCTTCTTAAGACTCCAGGTATTAGCCTTGAAGGTTCTACACTTTGGTTTTTTTCCTTTGTTTCCCTTTTTACCCACCCAATTTTATCCTGCTTATTTGGGATCTCTTGGGTCCCAGCCTACCATTGTATTGGCTGCACTACCCACAGCTCCAACAGCTAAAGCCAGCCAGCTAAAGACAGTTCACGAGTTGGTACAGCCCTGGGGCAGGGGGACAAAGGAAGAGGTTAATATGCAGACTGATGCTTGGGCCTGCAAAAATGGAGCAGCCTCCCAGAGGGCCTGTCTTTAGCTCCAAGCCCAAGTCATGTTCTCTTCCCTATGTCCCTCCCTGCATGCTTTGAAAGGTTATTGACTCCATCACTGACCTTGGGTAAGACACTTCTACTCTCGGCCCAGGTTTCCTCATTTTTAAAAAGAATGGGTGATAAGTTGGTATTTGTTGAAGCTGTTGATAGGTATCCATGATTTCACTATATTATTTTCTCTACTTGTTATAATTTCCATAATAAAACATTTTTAAAGATTTAAAATCAAAAGATTTTAACCTTTTAAAAAAAATAGAACCTTTTCTCCAACCAAAATGTTGCAACAGGCTGATATATAAATGAAATAAAGGTGAATCTACTCTTATTAAAGGGAAGCCAGACCCCCATTCTATAGCTTCCCCCTCACAATCACTCAGGGAACACAGTTTAATGAAAATCAGTGGACCAAACTATTATAATTCTAAGGATTCTTCTGATGCTTTTGCCTTCCTCTAGCTATATTGGCTTTGCACTAGCCATTAGCCTATATATCCTGTCCCAGAAACAGTGAGGCTGGGCTATTAATCATTTCTGTAGTCTTTGGAGAATTTATTTGAAGCATTGCAGAAACAGGGTTTGCTGTTAGAGATGCATTTCAATGTCTGTCTCTGCTGAGTGTTTATTAATAATCTTGTTAATCTCTAGTTCCCGGATCTAGCTCACGCCTTCAGATGTCCTTGGGGGGCACTTTAAATTCTCCCTGATTTCTTGGAGCCAGGCACTTCCTTCTGCCTGGAGTCTTTTCTGATACTTATATTCATGAATATTTTACATTTAATCTCCCTGATTACATTGCCATGAGACGGTTGTGGTACATTGGCTGCATTTCTAAGGGAAGACATAGAGGAAGCTCACAGTAAAGGCTTATGTTTGCAGGCACAGTGCCAGCGATCTTTGTGCTTGCCACGAAGGTGGCCTTCTGTCACGGATAGTGATCCAAGGAGTAGATGCTGAATGGTGGGCTTTGCATGGGACCTCTCAGCCTAGGGCTCTGCCACCTGGTCAGGCCCCTCCTGAGTTGTGGTCCAGAGGAGCTGGCAGTTTCACTCAGGATCAAATACCACCGGGAACTTCCCTGTAGGCTTCAAGGACCACATGTGAGTCCCTGTGACCAGAGTTGCTCAACAGCTTCCTAGCCCTGTCCTTCCTGTGCAATCTACCTCCCATGTTACCATTTACATCCAGTAGCTCCAGACTGAGAGAAGAAACTTTGATTAACTCATCTGCACTGACGAGTAAAAAGTTAGCCCCAAACGTCTAAGGGCTTGTGTTTTTAAAAATCAGCCCCAGGGAAAGGATGGTGAGGCCCAACACTCTCATGTGATAGATGGGGTGGAAGGTTAAGGAGGAGAAGCAGGATTGAAATGCCACAGATTTAGAAGTCTTCAGTATAAAAATGCCAATCAGAACTATAGGAGACATCAGGGCTCCCCAAGGAGCGAGAGGAGGGCCAAGGGCAGGACCCTACAGAGGAGGCAAAGGGTTGTGGGAGGACAGAGAAATGATAGAGAGGCAAGAGATGAGCCAAGGGAGGAAGCCTTTTCCAAATGGATGTGGTATATGTGACATGTGACGAATGCTACCAAAAAAGTGAAGGAATGTGACTTGGGACTTGGAAATGTGCCAGTGCTGCCCTGGTAGGGTCCTATCAGCATGTTTATGGGATTTGCCCTTTAAAAAGCCTTCCCTCTGGCTGCTTTGCAGTGAGCACTTTCTGTGGCCCACAGGAAATCCAGAGCCCAGCTGTTCCATCTCCACCTCCCCTGCAGGTAGCAGCTGAGAGGCTGTTTTGGCTGCAGAGAGCACATCAGGGCCAGTAGAGGTTTGCTTCTCCAAGGCTGTGCAGGACAGGTGTTGTCTATGAGTCTCTCAAGGAGGTTGCTGAGCCAGGGAGGATGAAGGACTTGCAGCATGGGAAGTTGCCCAAGATGCAGGCACTGCGGCACCCAGTCTTTCTGAGCAAAGACTTCTGCCCTTCTTCTACTCAGTCAAGGCTAAGGGCTAGAGATCAAAGCAGGGGAGGGAGGCACAGGTTTTGCCCTCAGGAACTTGCAAACCCTGCCCACCCAGAGTCTTGTGCTCTGGATGGCCTGAAGGAACACAGACAAGGCCAGGATTTCCCTCTCAAACCTGCTAGACTTTTCCCTTTCCCCTTAGTGACAAGCATGTTTTCATTCCCACTGCCTCATTTTAAAGGGAACAGAAGCCACCATAATGGTTATATATCTTTCCCTTGCTGGGTCACCAGCAGACACTCAGATCACTGGGCCTGACACCGTGGCAGCATTCTACATGCCCATCTGTCTACTCCCTGCATCCGCAGAGGCAGAACAGGCAGCAGCCTTGGATCCCCTCTGCACTCCTCACACCTTAGGCTTAGCACTCTACAGGCCCTGGTTAAAATGCAAAGACAACTGGGATGGCAGCACCCCCGTCAGTGGTTGGTCCTCAGAGTCTCAGGGAGAATGTGGATGACTTCAGCCACTTCCAACTGACTGAGGCAGGCTGGGCCAGGGCCCTGGATCTTGCAGCAGAGGAGGGTGTTTGGGAGGGGATGGCAAGGCTAGATAAGGACTCTTAGCTGGGCATGGTGGCTCATGCCTGTAATCCTAGCACTTTGGGAGGCTGAGGCAGGCAGATCATGAGGTCAGGAGTTCGAGACCAGCCTGGCCAATATGGTGAAACCCCATCTTTACTAAAAATACAAAAATTAGCTGGGCATGGTGGCATGCACCTGTAGTCCCAACTGCTCAGGAGGCTGAGGCAGGAGAATCGCTTGAAGCTGGGAGGCGGAGGTTATAGTGAGCCAAGGTTGCACCACTGCACTCCAGCCTGGGCGACACAGCAAGACTCCGTCTCAAAAAAAAAAAGACTCTGGACAGCACAGTTCCCAGCCCAATTAGAGATTAGTGAAGAGGGCAGTGAAGAGGATGTCAAAGGTTCCAGACACAGGACAATACACAGAATTTGTGCTTTCCTATCTTCCTGGCCATCTGTAGAATCAAGTGTTTTGCCCTCTGGGCAGCAAAAGACTAACTGGCCACCTGCTGGTTTGTCATTATTTGTCTTCTCATCTACCATATCTAGCCAACTTTTCAGGTTCTCCCAGGAGACACTCTTTAGGCGTCATTTGTGAACTGGAGAAGTCCTCATTAGAACTATTTTTTGTCCAGTGGCGGTAGCCTTGAAGGCTGGTGTGGCTTGGCCAGTCAGTTCTCTGGATCCTGTGAAGGGACCTGTCCAGCACTGGGAAACAGAGGGAGATGACCCATCTCAGACAGCACCTACTCTCCCCTTAACCCAGACTTAAACTCACAAGAACCTAGGAAGACCTTGCCAAGCAAGTACATAGGAAAGGCCTGAAGGGAAGGGCTACTAGTATGGGAATTAGGAGAAGGAAGTCCTGTGAGTTTAAAGAAATCGTGATGGGCTTTCTGGAGGAGGCTAGACCACACAGGACTTTGAGGACAGACACCAAGTTGGGTGTACATGGAACCCAGATCCTTGGTTCTACTACCTAGCCCAGTGTTTTTGTCCCACAGTAGATGGGTCTGCCCCTCTCTCCCTGAATGCCCTGCCTGCTGTGAGTGGTGAATGCTCACAGAAGCCCAGAGGGCAGGTAGGAAGGCTAGTTTCAGGGCTGAGAGCAGCCCCCTGTCTTCACTCCTTAACAACTCTGTCTTACTGCTTTCTTCCCACAGGACCCAACCGCCGCCTCCATCTCAGACGGAGACTGTGACGCCCGGGAGGGTGAGTCAGTAGCCATGAATTACAAACCATCCCCGCTCCAAGTGAAGCTGGGTGAGTGTGTCTGGGGGGTGAGGGAGATGTGGGGAGTAGGCAAGATGCTCTGGGCTGGGTCTACAATGAGGTGCCACAAATAAACCAGCTCAGCCTAGATGATTCCAAGACTCAAGCCTTCAAGTCATTGGCACTGCCAGGCACCTTGTCTCCTGCAGGCAAAGAGGGCAATTACAGTTCTCTGCAGGAGCCTGAAACTCTAAGAGGCATCTCTGAAGCCAAGGACATTCCAGGTATTCTGGGGGATAGCTGCAGGGTTTTCATGGAACCCTAGAGAGAGGACTTGGAAGTCCCATCAAACACTGGATCAGGCTGAGAGGAAGCTGCCTTAGAAGTGGGGTGTTACTTGTTATGTCTAAGGGATAGAAAGGAATGAGAGTTCCAACCCTAGAAGCCGAGCGCTTCTCCCAATTACAACCTCAGCCCATCTAGAGATCTCTGGGCCCAGTTGGCACCTATTTGGGGGATTTTTCCCTTAGTTTCTTAGAAAACCCAAATATCTCCCTTTCTTTCCGGGTCACATTTCCCTTGTGGCTTTGTCTCATGTCCGCTCCAAAGTCAGTTTACTGTGCAGCCTGATCCTGTGAAGTCCCCTCGCTCCTGGCCACTGTCCACAGCTCCTGCCACCATTGCCCTCCCTTCACCCCATGTGCTGCCCCTCTCCCTTCAGGGACCAAA
This sequence comes from Macaca fascicularis, assembly GCF_037993035.2. Lineage (NCBI taxonomy): Eukaryota > Metazoa > Chordata > Mammalia > Primates > Cercopithecidae > Macaca > Macaca fascicularis. The sequence continues at coordinate 64,994,633 of NC_088389.1, forward strand.
GTTTCACTGTCTCACGGCTGCTGTATATAACACACTTTTATGAAAACTTTGGTTTCTTGAAGAGAAATTACAAAACAGGACATACAGGAAAGAGTTTACAATTAAATATAGGTCATTATTATCCTTCCAAGCTCCTCTGCCATCCAGGCCACCATCCTGTCCATCCTCCTCCTCTGGCTCCAGCTGCCCAACAATTACTGATGCCTCCTTAGTTCTAAGGGTCCTTTCCCTACAACTTTCTCCCTCCTTTCCACAGAGGCCTGTACTTTTATTATTCAACTGCTATTTTTTTTTTTTTTCTTACCTTGCTTGCTTCTCTCCTTCCAGACCACATCCAGGGAGCCCCTCGAGCTGTGTTTTCTAAACGAGAATAGTTCTCTCCTTGGAATTTGTTTCTATTCCTAGGACATCAGATTAAAACTGCAGCCAATTTTATTCACTGGGAGGACGGGGTTGGTCTTTTTTTTTTTTTCTTTTTTCTTTTTTTTTTTTTCTTTTTTCTTTTTTTTTTTTTTGAGACAGAGTCTCTCTCTGTTGTCCAGGCTGGACTGCAGAGGCGTGATCCTGGCTCACTGCAACCTCTGCTTCCCCGATTCAAGTGATTCTCCTACCTCAGCCTCCCAAGTAGCTTGGATTATAGGCGCACACCACCACGCCCAGCTAATTTTTATATGTTTAGTAAAGATACGCTTTCGGCCGGGCGCGGTGGCTCAAGCCTGTAATCCCAGCACTTTGGGAGGCCGAGACGGGCGGATCACGAGGTCAGGAGATCGAGACCATCCTGGCGAACACGGTGAAACCCCGTCTCTACTAAAAAATAAAAAAAAAACTAGCCGGGCGAGGCGGCGGGCGCCTGTAGTCCTAGCTACTCGGGAGGCTGAGGCAGGAGAATGGCGTAAACCCGGGCGGCGGAGCTTGCAGTGAGCTGAGATCCGGCCACTGCACTCTAGCCCGGGCGACAGAGCCAGACTCCGTCTCAAAAAAAAAAAAAAAAAAAAAAAAAAAAAAATACGCTTTCACCATATTGTCCAGGCTGGTCTGGAACTCCTGGCTTCAAGTGATCCGCCCACCTCGGCCTCTCAAAGTGCTGAGATTACAGGCATGAGCCACTATGCCCAGCCTATTATTGTTTAATGTAACAATACAAGTATTTTAACAAGCATAACTTCTTTACTCTCCCCCATCACATTCTCCTCCTAAGAGGTAACCATTCCAAGCCTTTTTAGTTTTTGTAGTTTTACTTTGTATTTTAATATAAGTGGTGTCATATTGTGCACATTTTCTGAAACTTGGCCTTCCTTCTCCCACCACCTAAATCTTGGAGCTCCTTCTAATGTCAGCATATAATGACTTCATTCTTTTAAATGGTTGTATAGTAGTCTGTAGTTTGGTTTTGCTAGTTTATTGTTTGCTTTTTTACCACTATTTCAGACAATTTCATCATGTTTTAAAATCACATCTTTTTTCCTCCCCATTACATTACCATGAAAGCTCCTCATGAAAATTCACAGCATTGTCCCAGTTGCACCAAGTTCCGCCAGAAACTTTAAGGCAAATTGCAGCCCCTAGAGGCCTAGAGTGGTAATGGCAGCTGCCACCTGCTGGAAAGAAGCTGGGAAAAAACTGGAATCAGATGAGCAGTGGCAAAGAAAGAGGGTCAAAGAGTAGGAGACAGAGATTCAGAGACATGAGGTCAGGGGAAGTTTCAAAGTGAGTCACGGTAGCTGTAAAGGTCCTCCCCATCCTTACCCTCTGGAGCATTTGGTTATTTTATGAGTCATTTTCCCTAGTGTCCCTCTCTACCTAACAGTTCCTTTTCCTAGATCTGGGCTTTAATTGAGATGAGTAGGGAAGGGAGATGGGACTCCTCCAAGACCCAGGCAGCTACTTCTGGGAACAGTTGTCTCATACCAGGCAGTGGAGTGGGTCACCTGATGGCCAGCTCCATGAACCTGGTAGGTTTTGGAACCTTGGAGAACTCAGACCTTGGCAAAGGAGTCAGGAGCACCACTCAGGCAGCGTAGCCAAATGGGCTCCCCCAGCCTCCTGCCCCTTACCTTGCAGCCCCATCCTGCCCCTCCCACATCACAATCTTCAGTGGCTTCTTCTTCCTTCTGTGTTAATCCCAAACTCCTCTGTCTGGCATTCAAGTCCTTCATGTTCTGAGTTTGTAACCAGAGAGAGTCTTCAGCCCCTTAGCACAGGACCTGACATATAATTAGTGATGTGGATATTTGTTGAATGAGTAAATGAATTTTACTTCTCTAACCTGACCTCTCTCTTCACCCCTCTATCCAGAGCCACACTTATGCTCACTTTTAAATGCATTTTTGCATGCACTGTCCCTCCTTCCTAGAATGCCCACCTCTCTCCAAGTCATGGTGTCACCTAAAGGAAGCCCTCTCTGACTGTGCCAGCCTTCTGTGATTGTCTCTCCCCCTCCAGCCTTTCCCTGGCAGCAAGTACACACTAACTACCCTAACATGGGAGTTGTAGTTCCTGGAAAACAGGGGACAGCCTCCTCTTTTTGCCCCCTACTGTCTGCCTCAGGTTGTGCAGGGCCAGGTACTAGCTCCACAAAGCAGCAGGGGCCTGGAGTTGGGATCCCTGCCTCAGTCCTTCTAAGAGCAAGTGGTTTCACAGTGGAGGCCCAGCCCAGGCTGCCCTGAGTAGTAAGGCAGGGTGGCCTCAGGGGCAGGACACAGCTTCCTTCCCATGTTCTCCTGCAGAGAAGCAGCGGGAACTGGCCCGGAAGGGCTCCCTGAAGAATGGCAGCATGGGTAGCCCTGTCAACCAGCAACCCAAGAAGAACAATGTCATGGCCCGAACAAGGTAGAGGCCCTCCCTATCCAACCTGGACCCTGCCAGCCAGGATCTATTTCTGCTGGTCCTGAGCCTCCCTCTTTTCCCCTGCTCCTCAGGCCCATCTCCTCTCTGAGAGGAGACAGCCTTAACAGGATCCAAAGTGGGGAGGGAGGGAAGGAAGGAAGTGGTGGGGCGGGACCTAACCCAGTCCCTTGCCAGGTTTCTATGCTCCACTTGCCACTCTAACTCCCAAAATTCTTCACCCAGGCTGGTTGTCCCCAATAAAGGCTACTCCTCGCTTGACCAGAGCCCCGATGAGAAGCCACTGGTAGCCCTTGACACGGACAGGTGTGTATAGGGGTTTGGGGGCAGCTGGGCAGCCCAAAGGAACCTGTGTAGCACAAGTGGGCTATACAAGCCATACCTGCTCTAATGTCAGAATTGGGGTATTCTTCAGCCAGAATCTCTCCAAGGGTGAATTCTCCAGGGATGGGAATTTTTTTACACCAGGGACTAGGGGTTGAAGAGAGGTGGCAGAGAGAGGAAAGGGGGGCCTGCGCTGTCTGCTGTCATCCTGGGACAACTGATCCAACGGTTGTCCCTAACTGGCCTGTGATGTTGTCTCTGGACAGCAGAATATGATGCTTAATGCCCCATCCCCTCAGGGAGGAGCCCTACTCCCTGGAAAACACCTGGCTACACTTGGACTTTGAGAACACCCTACAAGTCAGGGTGATTTGAGTCTAGAAAAACAAAAGATGAGAAGGAAGGGGGTGAAAGGAGTAACTGCTATATTTAGAAGGAGGTTAAGGATAGCAATTGATTTTAAGGGTGGGGCTAGGGAACTTGTCTTTAAATTCCTGCATTTGCACAGCAAGCACAGTTTGTATTGAGATTTTGCTATTTGGAACTATGAGGGAGGTGTGGGATGCTGACTAATGGGAGGTGGGATTGTGGAGAGTTTTCTATTTAATTTCTTGGTATCACTTTCCCTCTCTTTCCTCCATGGCCAGCGATGATGACTTTGATATGTCTAGATACTCCTCCTCCGGCTACTCCTCTGCTGAGGTGAGCCCCTACCCCTTCTCACCCTAGACACCACTGGGCAGGATCATCGCCATCAGGGGGAGGGCTGGGGCCAACGCCCAAGTACAATGAAAAAGAGGGCTGGGCAGGGCTGGGCGGTGCCCTGCACAGGGTGGGCCTGGGATAGGATGGAAAAGAAGTGGTTACTGGCCTCAAGTGCAGGGAGCCTAGGGTTAGGAGTGGGGCTTTAGATTGCAGCAGGCCATTTAAATATAACAGGTGTAAAATACAGGTGATATCCTCTAGTAGCCGGCCTGAGATAGGGACAGGACCAGAGGTGTGAAGTTGACCTTAGAATGGGGAGGGATGACTAGAAAGAGAGGCCAGAGGTGGAGGAGGGCGCCTAGGCAGGAGCGGGGCCTGGGGGTATGGACAGATGCGGGACAGAGCGGGGCTGATATCCAAGGCACCGGCTGGACCAGGGCACAGACGGCCTGGAGTGGCTGCAGAGCCGTGGGTGGTGCCTCCCTGCCGCTCGGGCCTGACCTCCCTCCCCTTTGCCTACAGCAGATCAACCAAGATTTGAACATCCAGCTGCTGAAGGATGGCTATCGGTTAGATGAGATCCCCGACGACGAGGACCTAGACCTCATCCCCCCCAAGTCCGTGAACCCCACCTGCATGTGCTGCCAGGCCACGTCCTCCACCGCCTGCCACATTCAGTAGCGGGTGGGGCTGCTGCGGCCGCCAGGGCGGGGCCGCCAAGGGCTGGGTATGACGGGCAGAGGCCAACCCCTCCCCAGCTCGTCTGCCTGCCCCCCGGCCCCACGCCCCTACAGCCGCCAACCTTGTATAACAGTCATTGCTTCCTCCTATGGTAGGACGTGTACCTCTGTGTGTTCATGGAGCTGGAGAAACCAAAACCGGGTCTCTCTCCACCCGGGAGCTGAGGAGGGGTGGGGGCCGTTTGTTCAGTTACCTGGGGGAACCTCACCCAGCACCCTGCCCCACTTCCCAGGGCTGCAGTCCGGTGGCCAAGAGAGAAGACTGGACGGGAGGGAGGTCAACATTAATGAGTGGGGGGATCACAAAGCCAGGGGCTTGGCCCCACCCCAGCGAAGCCATGAACCCCCCAGCCCCGGCCTCAGCCTAACCAGGAAAGGGGCTCAGAGGGAGAAAGGCCCAGGGCAGTGGGGATGGGTCTCAGCACCTCGGAGCCCCTTTCACATGCCCCCTACCGGCCCATGTTTCTATTTGCATTTCCCCCTCCTCAGATGGGAAGCCTGGCAAAGCTGCCCAACCGGGTAGTGCCCCTCACCCATCTGATCACTGCCTTCTTCCTCCTCTTGCCCCATTCACCTGCTTCCTTGCTCCCTGGGAGTGGGGCAGGGTAAGGTGGGCCTTAGAGACAGGCTGAGGTTTGGGTGGTGTGATCTGTCCTCATTGGCCCCTCACCAATGCATCTATCTCTCTGCCACCAGCCCACCCCACTCCCACCCTCACCTATCCTTCTGCTCATTGGTCTCAATCCCAGGCTGGAAGCAGGGAGTAAGGCTGGCCTCCAATGGCCCATTCCCCTCGTCCCAGCCCAAGACCCGGGAGGCTGCTTCCCAGTAAGAATCCAGGAGCAAGCTTTGGAGAATCCAGTGGGCTGAGTGGCTCTATGGATGTGGTTGTTTGGATGTGGTAGGGAGTGCTTAGCAGAATGTGTGTATATCTCTGAGGCTGTCAGGGGGTGGGTGTGTGTGTGTCTCTGTTGGACCTCTCTCCTCAGTCTATTCCTGTCATAGATGTGGGTGTCCCTGGTGGGCAAGTGCCTGTGTGGTCTGTTTACAGTGCAGAAGGCGGCTCAGCAGTGCAATGGGCTGACAGCCTTAGACCAGGAGTCAGAAGCCTGGGTTTTGGTTGTAGCTCTGGCCCCTCCCTGTGATCTTCAACAAGCCACTTGCTTTCTCTGGTCTTCAGTTTCCTCAACTAGAAAATGAACAGCAGCTGAAATTATGTTTAAGATCCTTTTATACCTGAAAGAGTTTCTTCATAGGAATTTCTGTGGTAGGGAGGGGGTGATCTCTGTGTGTCTCAGTACACCTAAAGGTTGGGGTGGGGCTGAGTTGTGTGTCTCTATAGAAAGGGGAAGGGGCAGTTCCTATCAGGACTGTGTATGTCTGAGCACACGTGGCTCTGTTTGGGATTACGTGTTTTCTGTGAATGTGTATGTGTGTTGGGGGGTATCTATTGTGTGTGGCTGTATAGGGTGTCTGTAGGTCAAGATGTGTATACAGCTGCTTCTGCTATTGCTGGTTTAGGGGAGGGTTCCGGAAAGCTGAGGCTGAAAATCAAGAGGGAAGAGGTAAGGAAAGCCCTCCTCTGGAGCTGGGCAGTGTAGACCTGACACCATGTGAAGAAAAATGAAAGCACAGATAGCCTAAAACTGCACAGGCCTGTGCCCACATACCTTATAGCACAGGCCCAGGTGGATCATCTCATGCTAACACCCCACATGTGCTGCAGGATCCACTCCCATGGATCCACTCACATGCTGCAGGCATGCAGTAGATTCACCCACAGCCCACTCTCTGGGCACCAATCCTGGGAGATGGCAGCTGGAATGGGGAGCAATGAGAGGAGGGAGTGAGGCTGTTGGCTTAGGAAGGGTGGCACCTCTCCCTGCATCATACCCAGGAAGTGCCAACTCCAAAATATTGGGGTGCAGCTTACCACCCCCCCACTCCTCCAACCCATCCCTACCTCCTCTAGTGCCAGGGACCCAAGTTAGATGATGAGAAAATGCCAAACAAAGGGAGGCAAGGACAGAGAAGGTACCTGCAGGACCCACAAGGCTCATACTGGCCCCCATCTGAGCCCACCTCTCCCACCCAGATCAACATCCCCCCAGCCCCTGTGCCCCCATCATCTGGAACCCAGAACCAGGCCTCCCACTACCACCACCACCACCCCGGGGCTCCTTGATTCACCTTTCTAGAACATGGGTACCTCCTCTTTTTGGGGGCTCATTTAGACTGCTGCCTTTGCTGCTGACTTGCTGTGTGACTCGGGCCCATTGTTCAATCCCTGTGGCCCTTAGACACCAGGGAAAATCTCCCTCCCACAGGACATACTAGTTCCCTGGCAGGCAAGGGCTTCCAACTGAGGCAGTGTATGTGTGGCAGAGAGAGGCAGGAAGCCGGCAGTGGCAGCTTCTGTGTCTAGGGAGGGGCATGGCTCCCTCCTTCCCTGTCTGGGAGGTTAGAGGGAAGAATCTAGGCCTTAGCTTGCCCTCCTGCCGCCCTTCCCCTTGTAGATACTGCCTTAACACTCCCTCCTCTCTCAGCCGTGGCTGCCACCCAGCCAGGTTTCTCCGTGCTCACTAATTTATTTCCAGGAAGGTGTGTGGAAGACATGAGCCGTGTATAATATTTTTTTTAACATTTTCATTGCAGTATTGACCATCATCCTTGGTTGTGTATCGTGTAACATAAATAATGATATTAAAAGCATCAAACAAGCCAGCCTCAGGTCCCTCCCTGGGGTGTGGGCAAGGGGCAGATGGGCTGGGAAGCAGAGAGAACCAGTCCTCTGGGCACACATGTTACTCCACCTCCACCCGTGGGTTCCCAGGCATGCCACTGACCTGCTACATGACCCTGGGTGAGTCACAACCCCTCCGAACCTCTGTTTCTCTTCAACAGTGAGAAGCCTGACCTAGAAGATCTCCAGAGGCCCTCTGAACTCTTAGATATTGGGCTCTTTTGATAGACTTGAGGCAGGAGGGGGTCAGGATCAGGGAGGGAATTAGACCTCCTCACCTTCCCGGGGATGGGGCTGAGTCAGGTGATATCACAATGGGCAGTGCCCATCCTGGAGGGGACATCAGTGTGGGGTGGGAGCAGGAAGGCTGTTGGGGAAGGAAGCTGAGAGATCCTCTGCAGGAGGGGATTACAGCAGCTAGGGGCACCTGCCAGGCTGGAGGTGTGGGTTATCTAGGGGAAGGGTGGTCACTGATGTCCAGCAGGAGCCCTTGACAGGTAGAGCCCATCACAGCATCTCCAAGACCACACCATGTTCCTGTTCTCCCGTAAGACCAAGACCCCTATCAGTACCTACAGTGACTCCTACAGGGCTCCCACCTCCATCAAGGAGGTCTATAAGGACCCACCTCTATGTGCCTGGGAAGCCAACAAGTTTCTGACTCCGGTAAGTGGGAGATTGGCGGGGAGGGGCAGGCCAGAGCGTATGGCCAGTCTGGATGCCTGGCAATGTGTGTAATTATTTGTAGCTTTGTGTGTGTGTGTGTTTTATTCATTTACCTAGGCACAGAATTTACAATGGTATGTAAAATACCACAAAATCCTGCCTTCATGGAATTACATTGGGGTAGGAGGTAGGAACAGGCAGATAATAAACAAGAAATAAACATGAGTTTTATAAATTCTTCAAAAATACTGTAAAGGAAATAAACAGAGTAGTGGAAGTGGAAATGGAAAGGGAGGGCTACTTAGGTCATGGAAAACCCTCTCTCAAGGTGACAATAAACTGAGACTGGAAAGATGAAATAGAACTAGCCACATGAAGAACTGAAAGAATAGAAGAGCTGAAAGTTCCAGACGAGTGATCAGAAAGTGCAAAGGCCCTGAGGCTGCCTATGGAATAGGCCAGAAACTGTCCTATACACATGCCTTTAATGTATATGTATCACAGTTTCCTTGCGTCTGTGCTTGAAGATTGGTGGCCAGGTGGGAGGAAATCTGTAAGTCTAACTGTGACTCTGCCTAAGAGAATTTATCTGTGTGTACCATCCAACAAAACTTTGCTGAGTATCTTCATCTGTAGGCAACTCAGGATACAAAAGGGAAAGGCCAGACCTTGCCTTTGAGGAGCCCACAGCAAACAAATGAACAAAGTAGAGTTGCCTGATGTGGAACATGCACCGGCAGAGGTGGAGAGCCAGAAAGGGGAGAGCACTGCCCAACCTGAAGGGCAGATCTACTGAGGGATCCAGGAGGAGGAGGCTTCCAGCAGAAGAGAGTCATGAGAAAAGGCAGCCTGTGGGCAGGGACCTACCAGAAACGGAAACTGTTAGAGCAGGAGAGTTTAGTCCTTGGGTGAGGGAGGAGTCTCCAGACCAAGAAGGGCCTCTCTGGCGATGTTTAGGAGCGTGGACATAAGGCTCCAGGTTTTTGAACCTGGGAGGAAGAGTCATGGTTCAATTGTGAGTTAGGCCACTCTGGCCGCAGTGTCAGGGAATTGCAGGGGCTGGGGTTGAGGGCAGGAAGGCCAGCGAGGGGTAAAAGATGAGGAAGGAGGATGTAGGTAGGAGATAAGGGGATTGTCACAGTGAAAAAACGAATTTGTTGAATAGGAGACAATTTTTTTTTTTTTTTTTTTTTTTTTGAGACAAGTCTGGCTCTGTCGCCCAGGCTGGAGTGCAGTGGCCGGATCTCAGCTCACTGCAAGCTCCGCCTCCCGGGTTCACGCCATTCTCCTGCCTCAGCCTCCCGAGTAGCTGGGACTATAGGCGCCCGCCACCTCGCCCGGCTAGTTTTTTGTATTTTTTTAGTAGAGATGGGGTTTCACCGTGTTAGCCAGGATGGTCTCGATCTCCTGACCTCGTGATCCACCCGTCTCGGCCTCCCAAAGTGCTAGGATTACAGGCTTGAGCCACCGCGCCCGGCCGACAATTTTTTAAAATAATGTATTTTGTCTAACTACAAAATAAATATATGCGCAATGTAGAAAATGCTGATAACTCAGAGACGCACAAAGAAAAAAGGTCTAAAATCCTACTACCTAAAATAACCATTGTTAATATATTATTATATGTCCTTTCAGGAAGCAAATATTGTTTATTATAAAAATAAATAAAATTTATTACAAAATGGTGTATTTAAGGAATCTTATTGAAAATTTAGGTTCTTTATAAAATTTTGCTAGTATAATCATTCTTATACATGTATCTTTGTACACATTTCCAATTATTCCCTTAGGATAAATTACTAGACATGAAATTATTGGAAGAAAGGATATACACATTTTTAAAACTTTTGCTATACACCTCAAATTGCCATAATAAGTAAGGGCTGTAACAATTTACATTTCCACAAGCAAAATATGAGAGTGCCTGACTGCTTTTCTATACTCAATAGGAGGAAATTTTAAAAAGTAGATGAACAGATTTTGGTCACCATCTGGATGGTGAGGGGAGAGATTAGGGTGACCCTTGAGTTCTTGGCTGTGGCAACTGGAGGAATGCTAATGCTATCAACTGAGGTTTGGAATAGCAGATTAGAGATTTGGAGTTCATTTTAGGACAAAAATATTTGAGGATATACAGGAAAAGATGTTCGGCAAGTAGTTAGATACAGTTATCTGAGGCAAAGGAAAGGTCTGGGTTATAGATAGAGATCTTGAAGTCATCATCATATAAATGGTAGGTGAAGTCATAGGAAGAGATGAAATTGCCGAAGAAGAGAGAGAAAATGGCCAAGGACATAACTTTGGAGAATATAAATATTTAAGGGTAGGTAAAGGAAGAAAAGCCATAAAAGAAGACAGGGAATTATTGCCAGAACACTAGGAAGAAAATCAAAGATAAACCAATAAGTACAGCATTATTAGCCAAAGATCAGTGTCAGGCGTTAGTGACAGAGAAAGAGATCTCTTGGATGTAATGACTCTCGGTAACTTAGCCAGACAGCTTCAGTGAATGGTGAGGAGTGAAAGTCAGATAGCAGTGGTATTAAGAATGAAGGAAAAGCCAGGCATGGTGGCTTGCGCCTGTAATCCAAGCACTTTGGGGGGTTGAGGCAGACAGGCAGATTGTTTGAGCCTATGAGTTCAAGACCAGCCTGGGCAACATGGTGAAATCCTGTCTCTACTAAAAATACAAAGATTAGCCAGGCGCAGTGGCATGTGCCCATAGTCCCAGCTACTCGGGAGGCTGAGATGGGAGAATCACTTGAGCCCAGGAGGTTGAGGCTGCAGTGAGCCGTGATCACACTACTTTACTCCAGCCTGGATGACAGAGCAAGGCCCTGTCTCTTTAAAAAAAAAAAAAAAAAAAAAAAAAAAAAGAATGAAGGAAAGGCTTCTGCTTTTGGCAGTGTTGTGGTCTAGAAACTCTGAAGGGCCCTCCTGCTTTGAAACAACTTAAGTTCTGAATAAAAATTATTTTGTGTTGGACTGTCATGGAGATGAGTGGTAAGTATAGTTAAAAAGACAGGATTATCCTGAGGACAAATGCCATTATTAGCACTACAAACAGGCATTTAAGCCTTAAACTAGCTGAAAGATAGAGGAATTAAATCTGTAAATTCCAAACTTAACCAGAAAGTTTCATGTCTCTGCCCCCCAGCATACACATACACACACACCCCCCATGAATATTTATCTTCAATGGCGGAAAACATCCTCAGTGTAGGTTTCCAGGTATCCTTTGAAGAAAGGGCAATTAAACATGAGCTCACAATAAGAGATAAAAGAAAACAAACACCATATTACAGAATCTGCAGACACAACAAACAATAAACTTAAACTCCCAAGAATTTCAGATATTAGAATTAACAGTTAAATAATATAGAATAATTGGGCCGGGCGCGGTGGCTCACGCCTGTAATCCCAGCACTTTGGGAGGCCAAGGCGGGTGGATCATGAGGTCAGGAGATTGAGAGCATCCTGGCTAGCACGGTGAAACCCTGTCTCTACTAAAAATACAAAAAATTAGCTGGGCATAGTGGCGGACGCCTGTAGTCCCAGCTACTCGGGAGGCTGAGGCAGGAGAATGGCATGAACCCAGGAGGCAGAGCTTACAGTGAGCCGAGATCATGCCACTGCACTCCAGCCTGGGTGACAGAGCGAGACTCCGTCTCAAAAAATAATAATAATACAGAATAATTAGGATTTTTTTAAAAATGTGAAATCTGGACAGGCATAGTGGCTCACGCCTGTAGTAATCCCAGCACTCTGGAAGGCTGAGACAGGAAGATCACTTGAGGCCAAGAGTTCAAGACTAGCCTGGGCAACATAGTGAGACCTTGTCTCTATTTAAAAAATAAAAATAACTAAAAATATGAAATCATTAAAATAAGCAAGCAATAAGAGATTATTTAAAAATGAGTAGACAAATGTAAAAAGGAACTGAATAGAATTTTTAGAAATGAAAAATGTATTTGCTAGACCAAAAACTCAGCAGATGGATTAAAGAGCAGAGTCACACAGCTGAAAAGTCCAGTGAAATGAAAAATAGACTGAAAGAATTTTCCCAGAATGCAGCACAGAGAGACAAAGAGATGAAAATATGAAAGAAACATTAAACGATATGAAAGACAGAATGAGAAGATCCCACACACATCTAATGGGAGTCTCAGAAGGAAAGAGCATAAAGAACAGGCATTATCTAAAAAGAAAAAGGCTCAGAATTTTCCAGAACTAACAAAATAAGTGAATCCACACATAGAGAAAAAAATAGAAGAAATTCCACAGTTAGGCACCTCACAGTGAAACTGCAGTTCACCAGCTTAAGAGATGACCTTAAAAGCAGACAGAGAAAAAGATATTTTCAAAGTGTCATCTTTTCAAAAACCAAGGAAAGATAAGACATTTACAGGCAAACAAAAACGAAAATGTTTACTACCATCAGGTCTATATACAATAAAGGAACTTCTAAAGGATATACTCTGGGGAGAAGGAAAATGATCACAGAAGTCTGAGATGCAAGAAGGAATGGTAAGGAACTGATAAACATGAGGTAAATTTAAGCAAACATTATAGAAAATAATTATAATGGCTTTTAATTTGTAATATTTAAAGGAAGAACTAAAATATTAGAAAACTATCATTTAAGTTGGAATAGGACAGAGTTAGGTGTTCCTAGATTCTCCCATTGTTCTAAAGAGAGCATAGGATATTACAGTTTTGTACTGTCAACTAGCTGGAACTATAATTGCAAGAATTCCCTTTGCTAAATGTTTCCCAATTGGCCACGAGAGAAATCTGCATATTTGGAAAGCATAAATGAAAGAATAGCCATTTTTACCCTCTGAAGATTGATGTGGGGTACCAAGCACTGTGGCAGCTTATGCACAATGTCGCTGATTTAGTACTTCACCTTATTGCCATAGGGCAGCATTTGGCTACAACTCCTCTAGCTCCCACTGGATCTCCTTCAGCCTCTCTGGGTCCTGGGCCAGGTGTATGTGCAATTCCACGGCAAAGGGCACCAGCTTGTCCTGAAGGCCATCCATATCATCAGTGTTGTAGGTAATGAGACAGATGCAAATTCAACTTTGTCCTCCTCATGAGTTCCAGTTTGTCCTTGCTCTTACCCACTTCATATCCAGTTCTCCTTCCTGATGCCAGCCACTGACTTCAGGCTTAAAAATAGATGCAAAGAAACAGCTTTGCAGAGTTCTTAACCAGTATCCACAATTGTGTAAAGTCTCATCTCTCAAGTAAATCCCTTATGCTATATCACTAAAAGTGGTTTCTCTGATCCAAATTTGACTGATATGGATACAATAAAAAAAAACTGAGTAAGCTAAAAAGTAACAGACAAAAGAGATTTTCATATTAAACACACACACACACACACAGTTTTTAGATGGATCACTACAAAAATGACAAAGTTTCAATTCACCAGAAAGATATTAAAATTACAAACTTGTATTGGCCTGATAGAATTACTAGAAGGACCTGTAATTCTAGCACTTTGGGAGGCCCAGGTAGGAGGATCATTTGAGCCCAGGAGTTTAGGACCAGCCTGGACAACATAGCAAGACCCCATCTCCACAAAAAAATTTAAAAATTAGCTGGATGTGATGGTGTGTGCCTATAGTCAGGAAGCTGAGACAGGAAGATGGCTCGAGCCCAGGAGTTTGAGGCTGCAATGAGCCACAATCACACCACTGTGTTCCAGCCTGGGTGACAAAGTGAGACCCTGTCTCAAAAACACAAAAACAAAAACAAAACAAAACAAAAACATGCCAGCCTGAGCAACAAAGCAAGATATCATCTCTACAATTTTTTTTTAAAATAAAAATAAAGAATTACCAGAGATGGAGAAATTGGCAAAATATACCATATTAGATTGTAACACACTACAATTACTGATAGGTCAAGCAGACATCCCCAACCCCCAAAAAAACCAAAGATCTAAAACTCTTGAAATATAATTAATATACTTGATTTATTTAACATACATAAAACCCTGAACCCAACAACTACAGATTTAAACATACAAGGAACATGATAAAGTTGACCAAGTACTAGGTTATAAAACAAACATAAATAGAATTCAAAGATTGACATCATGCAAAATAACTGTCTCTAACCTCAATGTAATAAAATTACAGATCAACAAGAAAAAGATAACCAAAATCCTTTGTAAGTTTAAAATTTTGAAAAACACCATTCTAAATAATAGGTCAAATAAGAAATCAAAACAAATGGAAATATACTCAGAACTGAAAAGACTGCATATCAAAACTTGCGGGGTACAATAAAAGTTGTAGAGGAAAACCTATATCCCTAAATCCTTGTCTTAAAAAAATGTGAAATATAAATTACCTCAGCATCAAACTTAACAACTTACAGGGAAAGGAATAAATGTAAAAAAAATAGAAGAATGGAGATAATGAAAATAAGAGCAAAAGTTAAACTAGAAAGCAAAGATTCAACAAGATGAACAGGCAAAAGTTGGTTCTTTGATGAGGCTCATAAAATAGACAAATCTCTAGAGAATTAAGAAAACCAGCCAGGCACGGTGGCTCAAGCCTGTAATCCCAGCACTTTGGGAAGCCGAGACAGGCGGATCACGAGGTCAGGAGATCAAGACCATCCTGGCTAACACGGTGAAACCCTGTCTCTACTAAAAAATACAAAAAACTAGCCGGGCGAGGTGGCAGGCACCTGCTACAGTAGTCCCAGCTACTTGGGAGGCTAAGCCAGGAGAATGGCGTGAACCCGGGAGGTAGAGCTTGCAGTGAGCTGAGATCTGGCCACTGCACTCCAGCCTGGGTGACAGAGCGAGACTCCATCTTAAAAGAAAAAAAAAAAAGAAAAACAAGGCACAGACAAAAGAAGGGTCTAACAATGGATGTAGAAAAAAAAAGTAAGAGAATGTTCTGAACAACTTTATGCTAATAAAATTGAAAACAAATGGACAAACACTAGAAAAATAAAACTTGCCAAACCAGTTCAAGAATTGGAAAAAATCTGAATGCTCCTATAACAATTTAACAAAATTAAACCAGTAATTTGAAAACTTTCCACAAAGAAAACACCCAGCATAGATAAACAGTTACATTCCTCAAATGCTCAAAGAACAGTTGTCTTAATCTTATACAAACTGTCAGAGAACAGAAAAAAAGAGGATGCTTCCTAACTCATTCTATGAACCCAGCATAACTTTGATACATTAATCAAGAAGGCCAGGTGCAGTGGCTCACACCTGTAATCCTAGGACTTTGAGAGGCTGAGGCAGGAGGATTGCTTGAGCCCAGGAGTTCAAGACCAGCTTGGGCAACATAGTGAGACCCCTTCTCTAAAAAATAAATTTAAAAATTAGCCAGGTGTGGTGGCACGCACCTATGGTCCCAGCTGCTATGGAGGCTGAAGCAGGAGGACTGCATGAGCCCACAAAAAAAATTAATCAAAAGTGTATAAGAAAATAAAAGTATACAGGCCAATTCACTCATAAATACAAAAGCAAAAATTCTAAATAAAATATTAGAAAACTGTATCCAGCAGTGTATAAAAAATAATTTGTGATGGTTACATTATATTTATTTCATAAGTGCAAGGATGGTTTAACATTAGGAAAGTAAATATCATTCATCACATTAACAGATTCAAGAAAAAAAGATCATTTCAAAATATGCAGAAATGGATATGAGATCTTACTAAAAATTCTTGAACTGTACACTTTGAGTGAAGTTTATGTTATGTAAATTATACCTCAATGAAGCCATTTAAAAAAGATGCAGAAATAGCAGTTGCTAAAATGTATTACCCATTTATAACTAAAAAAGAAAAACTTTGCAAATATAACCTGATAAAAAAAATACCAAAAATATACAGCCAACATTATTCTGATTAAATGTTAGAAGCATTCTTTTAAAAGTTGGAATCAAGGCAAGGATGTTCACTACTTCTATTCAGCATTGTACTGGAGGTCCTGGCAAGGACACCACAAAGAAAGTAAAAAGATATAAGAATAGGAAAGGAAAAAACAAAATTATCATTATTTGCAGACAATACAACTGCATATATAGAATCTACAAATTGGCTGGCCCAAGGTAGTGAGTTATCTCAATTGATTGTTCACAGTCAGTTACAGATCAAACTCCTTGTTCCACTCTTTCTCTCCTTCTCACTAGTGTGCTGGACTAGTCTTAGAAAAAAAAAAGAATCTACACACATTGTTAGAATAATTGGATAAATATTAAAAGTCAATCACATTTCTTCACACAAACAAATATTTAGGAAGCATAATTTTAAAAATATACATCATTCATTCTAGCATCAAAAAATAATTAGAAATCTAACGATGTGTGTAAAACTATATGGATAATATTATAAAACTTTATTGAATACTTTTTAAAAACTACTTAAATAAATGGAGAGATATAACATGCTCACGAATGGAAGAGTTACTATCATAAAGATTCAGTATCACCAGACGCAGTTCTCAGCACTTTAGGAGGCTGAGGCAGGCAGATTGCTTGAACTCAGGAGTTCAAGACCAGCCTGGGCAATATGGTGAAACCTCATCTCTACAAAAAATACAAAAATTGGCAGGGCATGGTGGCATGTACCTGTAGTCCCAGCTACTAATTAAAATCCCAACAGGATTTTTTGAAGACTTCAACAAACTTTTTAAAATTTATAGAGATGGGCAAAAGTTCAAGAAATAGCTATAACACACTTAAAGAAGATGAGTTTTCCAAACTCCTGACAGATTAAATATGGAAAGTAACACTGTTTTGTGTTTACAAGGAAATACAGAACATTGTCTCCATTATCTGAGAGTATGGATGAATTTCTTAAACAATTCACAGAAAGCACTGACCACAAAAGAAGAGGTTCATCAAGAAACTATAAAGAAAAGTAAAAGCCAGGTGCAATGGCTCACACCTGTAATCCAAGTACTTTGGGAGTCTAAGGTAGGAGGATCACTTGAGCTCAGTAGTTCAAGACCACCCTGGGCAACACAGGGAGACATCTTCTCTACAAACAAATTAAAAAAAAAAAAAATTCAGCTGGGTGTGGTGGTGTGCACCTGTAGTCCCAGCTACTTGGTAGGCTAAGGCAAGAGGATAGCTTTAGCCCAAGAGGTAGAGGTTACAGTGAACTGTGATTGTGCCACTGCACTGCAGGCTGGGCAACAGTGAAACCCTGTCTCCAAAAAAAAAAAAAAAAGACAGAAGTCACAAACAGAAAAGATATTTGCAACATGTATAAGTGCCAATAGTAAAGGACTAATATACAGAATATATAAAGAATTATAATTCTCTTGGTTAAAATTGAACACGTTTTGATACCCTCCTAAAACCCCTCTAAAACTACAGTAAATGAATATTTAAGAGATAAACTCACAAGGATAGTGAGAAGGAAGAGGCAATGGCAACACAATTTTGGAAGCTGGAAAAGATGATAAATAAGTAGTAACTGACTTAGCAGATCTGAGAAAGCTAAATCTAAAGCCAGCAATGGAAAAACCAAGCCATAATTCAACTTAAAACTGCAGAATTTCTGAAAGGCTCAGGAATTGGTAATCCTAGGCTTCTCTGGAACTGAGGATGGGACAGGACCAATGCAAAAATAAGGATTATTTGAAAGCTGTTAAGAAGTAGTTAGGCCAGGCGAGGTGGCTCACGCCTGTAATCCCAGCACTCTGGGAGGCTGAGGTGGACGGACCACCTGGGGTCAGGAGTTTGAGACCAGCCTGGCCAACATGGTGAAACCTACTCTACTAAAAATACAAAAAAAAAAGCCGGGTGTGGTGGCAGGCGCCTGTAATCCCAGCTACTTGGAAGGCTGAGGCAGGAGAATCACTTGAACCCGGGAGGCAGAGGTTGCAGTGAGCCAAGATGGCGCCATTGCACTCCAGCCTGGGTGAGAAGAGCGAAACTCCATCTAAAAAAAAAAAAGCAGTTAAACCCACTAATCACCCCTTCTATTTCATGCCACAGGGTAACTGCCCACCTCTGTCTCTGCTAAAGTCAGGAGACTAATTTTTGGCAAGGACCTCAGGACTAGGGATACCAATTGAGGACAGGGTACTATTTTGAAAACAAGTGAACCTCTATATATTAAATGCTAAAATCCCCAGCGCAATCTTCAGCACTAGATTCTCAGAACATTGGCAGCTAAGTCATTAACCTCAGGCCAAAGGTTGAAGGAGTCTTTTCTGAAGAATCTCATCAGCCAAGAGGAAAGACCTACAGATATTGACATTAGAGTTTGCAAAACATTGTCCAACGAGATCATCCTACAGTGATGCTGATGGTGGACAAAGCCCACACACAGCTCAAAGCCTTCAATAAGCTTTTATAATCTGCTACTTATCAACAGGAGCAGACAAAGAGGAAACATCTGGGGAAAGCATCTAACAGAAAAATTGATGATGTCTATGAATTCTTCTAAATGACTGTTTTGTTTTTGTGTGTGTATGTGTGTTTAGTGTGTAAGTGGGTATATCTGAGTGTGTATGTATGAATATTCATCTATATGTGCATCTATGGGTGTATCTGGGTACACAGGGCTGTGTGTGTATGTGTGTGTGTGTAAAGCTCAGAGAAATGCTGAGTCACAGGACCCATGCACCCACATCTGCCATATTCTGCCCTCCACCCACATAGAAGTGTGAATGTGCAGGATCTGCTCACAGAATAATGTCAGCTGGGCACAGTTGATCCCAGAAGCCCCTGAGCAGAGAGGTTTTCAGGATGGTTGGAGCACTGAGAGCAACCAGGTCTCAGCCTTGGCCAAGAGAAGGGCGATGTGTGGTGGCTCATGCCTGTAATCCCAGCATTTTGGGAAGCCAAGATGGGAAGATCCCTTGAGTCCAGGAGCTCGCCACCACACCCAGCTAATTTTTGTATTTTTAGTAGAGACAGGGTTTCACCGTGTTGGCTAGGATAGTCTCTATGTCTTGACCTCATGATCCGCTAGGATTACAGGTGTGAGCCACCACGCCCAGCCGGGAATTACATTTTAAAGTAGGTGCCCCTCCAGCACTGTCCTTCATTTTCCTTAAGATGCCAGATTCCCAGAGAGCCTTTCCTGTCCAAGACACCTACATACGGCAGCCAGCTCCCAGGGTAGCCCCCTTTTCTGAGACTACAGATTGTGCCAGGGCCTGATGCACTGTTGGCAGAGACCCAGTCCTGCTCCCAGGCAGCATACAGTCTAGGAGAAAAAGGGAAGGTATATGTAGCTCTGACCTTCATGAGCGCCCCGCGAAATGGCAGAAATGAGAAAGTCAGAAAACTACTCTGACTTAAGGCCACTGCTTGGCTCCAAGCCCCAAGCTTGGATGAAAAGAAAGGAAGAAAGAGTAATTCAGACAAGAGAACTGTGCAGAGGATCCAAGGCTGGCATGGGAATCCCTCTGACATGGGGAGGGGGGTTGGGAGACCCACCTGGGCTGACTTTCTCAAGAGAGGCTGGATCTAGTTCCAGTAAGAGCCCAGGGCTGGGGTCTCTATGCCCCTAACCACTTCTCCCCTCTCCCCTTGCCCAGGGTCTGACTCATACCATGGAGCAACATGTGGATCCCGAAGCCTTGCAGAAGATGGCCAAATGTGCTGTACAGGACTACACTTATAGGGGGCCCATATCAGGCCACCCCTACTTGCCTGAGAAGTACTGGCTTTCTCAAGAGGAAGGTAAGGCCTCCCCTTTGCTGACCCCTAAAATGACGCCCAACCTGAACTCAACCACCTGGATCCTGACCTCCATCCTGATTCTCTTTTTTTTTTTTTTTTTTTTTGAGACGGAGTTTCGCTATTGTTGCCCAGTCTGGGTGCAATGGTGTGATCATCTCGGCTCACTGCAACCCACTTCCACCTCCCAGATCCAAGTGATTTTCCTACCTCAGCCTCCTGAGTAGCTGGGGCTACAGGCATGTGCCACCAGGCCCCGCTAATTTTTGTATTTTCAGTAGAGACAGGGTTTCACCATGTTGGCCAGGCTGGTCTCGAACTTTTGACCTCAGGTGATCCACCTGCCTCGGCCTCCCAAAGTGCTGGGATTACAGGCCTGAGCCACATGCCCGGCCTCCATCCTGATTCTATGTCAACTTTATCTCCACCCGTGACCTAGATATCTTCCCTAACCACCCCCCACTCCCAACCACCTGACCTGACCCTGGCCCTGGAGGAGATGACCTAGGCCCTGCCTTTTGGGGTTCTTCTCTGTGGGGAAAAAGAAGCTGGAAGGGCCCTGGGTCCCATACTTAGAGAGTTGGAGAAAGGATTAACCTCCCACAAACAGATCCCTCCAAGTGCATTCTGGATGCCGTCTCCTCCCATCTTCCCAGCCACCCTCCTCCCATCAGCTCCCTCCATCTCTCCTGCATCCCTCTGCCCCACCACACCTCTTTCCCTCAACCTGGAACCTTCTCTAGTTTCTTCCCAACTAAAAATTATCTCTTGCTCCTCTCCTCAATAGCCTAGGTTCTCAGAAACGTGGTCCATACTCACTGTCTCTATTTCCTCACCCTTTCTTATACCTTATGAGAAACTGTCTTTCTCATTTGCTTGGATGTCTATAATCTGTCTAGCTGTACATTCGAAAAGAATGTACAGCTATGACTCTGGTCTTATTCACAGCTGTGCCCCTCCATTGAGCACAGCGCCAGGTTTCATAAGTCTTTGTGGCATGGACTGAGAATTCCCAATGGAAGTTGGGAATGTGCATCTCCTACAATGAAACGATAAATTGCTCTTGCGTGGCTCTGATTACCAAATCCACAGGACTCTGCAGTCTTTACCCTCTGAGACCTTTACCCTCCTACACCAATGAATTGCACTCTTCTGACCACTCTCTACTTGTTTTGTTGTTGTTGTTGTTTTGTATGTTAATCCTCCAGGACACATGCTATGACCCCACTCTATTTCTTGAAACAACTTCCTCCTCAGTTTATCTGATGCCTCCCTTTCCCGTGCATCCACTGTGGAAACATAGGGTTCCTCGGGATGTTATCCTGCACCCTCTTCTCCCCTTGCTCCTCCTCCAAGGCCATTTGATTTAACACAAGGCTTTAATTACTGACAGCTTCAAATCCTAATTTCCAGATTTGTCCTCTCACCTGAATTCCACTCTTCTTCATATGCTTATAGTCATCTTGACCCGGATGTCCCCAAACACCTCAGTTTCAGTATGTGCAAATCGCCATCCCCGAACTCCAAATCCCAGCACTCCACCTCTCCCCTCACATAGCTGCTCTTTGCTAGGGCTTCCTCCACACCGTCTCACATATGTATTCTTTCAGACTGTTGGATCATGGAGGGCCTTGTAGGACAGGCTTAGATGACTGGGGGCTAAGGGGGACAAACCCTATAGGGTTTTAAGTAGGAGAATGTCTTGGTCAAATTTTCATTTGTGAAAAAGTACCACAGCTGCTATGTCAAGGCTGGATTATAGGATTTCAAAGGTGAGGCAAGGAGAATAGTAGAATAATCATAATAGTTTTTTATGTGCCAAGCATCATTCTAAATGTCTTACATATACTAACTTATTTAAACCTCACAGCAACCCTGTGAAGTAAATAGTACTATCATCCCCATTTTAAAGTTGGAGAAACTGAGACACAGCAAAATTAATTAACTTGGTCAAGGTCACACAGATAACAATTGGCAAAACTGAAATTTAAACACAAGTAGTCTATCTGCAGAGATAGGTATCTATTAACCAAGACATTATATTGTCTCCTGGTTAAGGTGCTGAGAAGATATGAAAGTGAGATCATGGGGTACTGGAAGACAGAGTAGATTCAAGTTATTGATTGATCAATTGATTGATTGAGACTGAGTCTTGATCCATCACCCAGGCTGGAGTGCAGTGGCACAACCTCGGCTCACTGAAACCTCTGCCTCCCTGGTTTGAGGGATTCTCGTGCCTCAGCCCCCTGAGTAGCTGGGTTTACAGGTGCATGCCAACCATGCCCAACTAAGTTTTGTATTTTGGTAGAGATAGGATTTTGCCATATTGGCCAGGCTGATCTCAAACTCCTGATCTCAAGTGATCTTCCTGCCCTGGCATCCCAAAGTGCTAGGATTACAGGCATGAGCCACCTTGCCTGGCCAGATTCAAGTGATTTTGAAGGAGGCAGAATAGGCAAACCTTGGAGCCTAGAGTAGAAGATGAGAGAGAGGGAGGAATTGGGAAGAGGCCCCTTGTCCAGGCTGGCTGATTCAAAAAGGGTAGTAGCAGGATGAAAAGTGGCTGGCACAGTGGATTCAGACTAAACTCAGAAGGTTGCCTTAGGTGGGACATGGGCTACATCTCAGTGTTTAAGACAAGTGTAGGCCTGGCTGGGTTTGGGGTCTGGCTTGAGGACAGTCTGTGAGGGTCAGCTTTGTGCCGGGAATCGGAAGAGAAACATGTAGGGGATCCCAGATCCTGGAGTAGAGTAAGAAGTAACACTATTTGACATCTCCACTCCTATTATCCAGCAGACAAATGCAGCCCAAACTACCTGGGCAGTAACCGGTACAACACATGGAGGATGGAACCTTACAACAGCAGCTGCTGTAACAAGTATACCACCTACCTTCCTCGGCTGCCTAAGGTATCTACTGCACCCTGCACAGATGCCTGGGGACTGGGACACGCATACCCCACCACCTCCCAAACCACAGTGACTGATATTTCACCATTAGGTCATCATTGCTTTCCCAACAAATGCACCAGGGCTCTTCCCCATCTGTGAAACTAGAGTTTGTATTTTTTTTTTTTTTTTTTTTTTTTTTTAGATAGAGTCTCACTCTATCACCCAGGCTGGAGTGCAGTGGCACAATCTCGGCTCACTGCAACCTCTGCCTCCTGGGTTCAAGCAATTCTGCTGCCTCAGACTCCCGAGCAGCTGGGATTATAGGCATGTGCCATCACACCTGGCTAATTTTTGTATTTTTAGTAGAGTCGGGGATGTTGCCATGTTGGCCAGGCTGGTCTTGGACTCCTGGCCTCAAGTGATCTGCCTGCATCGGCCTCCTAAAGTGCTGGGATTACCTGCATGAGCCACTGCGCCCGGCCGGGTTTGAATTTTTTTAGTTGCAAAAGGAACCCAGAAGTGGGGCTGTGCTGGCCCCCTGGCTCTCAGTCTCTGGGGATTGGGTGCCCTGGGCCCCAATCCCTGGCTGGGCTCTGTAGGGACATGGCTGGTGTGCACTCCATGATATGCTACTTTTCCGAAGCTTGCCAGCTGGCCCCTCCCCATATAGTCTGGCCCCTGTGATACTGGGGCTAGCCAAAGAGTCAGTGATACACTGCATCTCCCTGCTCCACCTTCTCCTCCTTTGTGATGTGAGCACAGACGGAAGGAGGAAGACCAAGGCTACTTAGTAGCAGTGCAGATACAGGAGAGTCTTCCAAGGACATAGGAGAAGGTCCAGCCACGGCCACAGACTCAAGGGCACCCGAAAGGACCCAAAACCAGAGCCGGGGCTCTTAACTGCAGGCTGATGGCTGACCCTGGGTTGATGAACCCTTTTGAATTAGAACTTCCTCAAGAATCAGAATCTTTCACAAGTTCTTCACGGAATGGGCAAGCAATATTGAAAACCCCCTATTAGAGAGACACCCAGACACAGCTAAACAGAGTCAGCTAGACAAAGAGGGGTAAGATCAAAGGCAAACGCTGAGACAGGATTGTCACAGGCCAAGGAGCCAAACCTCATGCACCTTCAGCTCTCCCCATCCCACCCCGCCCCTGTAGGCAGCGTAAACACGTTGCCAGGCGACAGCCGCAAACACTCAGAGCCCTGGAGAGGTGGGGAGCTGCTGAAGGGCGGGAGAAGGCGCGGCGTGGCGATAGGTCTGGGTGTTCTGGGAGGACCCCTAAAAGGGAGCAGCTCTGCCAGGTCAGAGCTTGAGGTAGCATGTGTGCCACTTCCAGGAGGCCGGGATGGAGACAGCAGTTCGAGGAATGCCCTTGGAATGCCCTCCTAAGCCGGAGCGGCTCAATGCCTACGGTAAAGAGTGGTAGTGGGGCGTTGGAAAGAACGGGTGGGGAGGGTAGGGGAAAGCCGGGAGGAGGGCGGGATGGGGACCTGAAGTATGGGTAGGAGGCCGAGGGTCCTGGAGAGGATGGAACCCTGAATCTGTCCGTCCCTGCTTTTGTCTCCGCCTCACTCTGTGACCCGGCCTCTTCCCATCCCTGTGCATCTGTCTTGGGGTCTCCTGCGCTGGGGACCCGCGGGCGCAGAGCGCGAAGTGATGGTGAACATGCTGAACTCACTGTCGCGGAACCAGCAGCTGCCGCGGATCACGCCCCGATGCGGATGCGTGGACCCGCTGCCCGGCCGCTTGCCCTTCCACGGTTACGAAAGTGCTTGCTCAGGCCGCCACTACTGTCTGCGTGGGATGGACTACTACGCCAGCGGGGCGCCCTGCACCGACCGCCGCCTGCGGCCTTGGTGCCGGGAGCTACCGACTGTAAGGTTCGCAGGGCTCCGCCCGCCTCAGCCGGGCTCCACCCCACACAAGCCCCGCCCCAGAACCCCGCCCGCTTCCAGCTCGGCCCGCCTCAGTGCCGGCCCCCAGCCTGCTCTAGCACCGCGCGGCAGGCTCTCGACGCCGCGCCGTGTCCCGCCCTCGGGCTCCAAGGCCTGAACTAACAACTGAGGCGGGAGAACCAGCACGAAGGTTACTCCAAGTCCCCGACCCCTGTCCCTCTCAAACTGGGCTCAAGGTCAGCCTGGCCTCTCTATGTGCTCTGGAGGTCCCGCCGGAGGTTTTTGAGGAAGAAACCCCGCACATCAGTGGCATCCTCTTCCCACATCTCCTTGGCCCTGCCCCCTTCCCTAGACACCTGGCCCTAGAGACGCAGGTTCTAGCCTGTGGAGTGCCCTGCGTTCTCAGAAAAATGTCCTCTCTTGCTGGGCGCCCGTCACCGTCGGTAGTGGGTGCGGTCATTCGCGGGGGCTACGTGAGCCAGGAAATGGTGACCACTTTACCAGAATGGCTCTGGCCTCCTCGGATCCCGCACCATCTGCGGAGGTAGCCACTCTCCCGTGTTATTGCTAAGAAAACGGGTCCGAGCGCACAGCTGGAGCCCAGACTGCAGCGCGGCATTCGTCCTGCACCCGGCGGCAGCCAAGCCTGGGGGAACTTTGTCCGCGGTAGCCCTGAGAGCTGTGCAGTGGGGGTCCGTAGTGATCCCCCGCCCCTCTCCAGGCCGAGAGAGCCTGATTCATTGTGCAAGACTGAGTCTTGTCCCTCTCAAAGGCATAGGGGAGTGGGAAAGTGTCTGAGCCTCTAGGAAGCTCAGAAACGATGCCTCATCCTAGTGCTGGAGAAATTGCTGTCCAGTGGCGGGGATCCGGTGGTTCCAGGTCCTCAACGACCGGAGCCCAACCCTCCCCAGGGACCAGCGCTCTTCCCTGAACAGCAGAAATGAGGCCTTGCCGGGAGGGAGACTTCCAAGGGGGGTTCCCGAGTCGGTGCTGCAGTGGGGGTTTTGAAGGGTGAGAAAGGAGAGGAGGATTTCCGAGCCTTGAGACGGACACCTTAAGTGCCGCCCAGGGGCTTGATCTAAGTCGGGGGATGAGAGTCAAAAGGCCCAACCCCTCCCTGCTCGCGGCTTCCTTCTTCTCCAGTTGTGTACCTCCCTACGAGCACCGGCCCGGAATGCAGTGTGCTGTTACAACTCCCCCGCCGTCATACTACCCATATCCGAACCTTAGGTAAGTCTAACGGGCACACACTCATTTGCACACGCACCCTGAAGTTTTGGTGAGGCGGGGCTGGGGGAGGATGGCTGGTAGATGGGATGAGAACGCCCCGCTGCGGTGCACTGACAGGCAGATACCACCAGGGGGAGCTAGTGCCATGGAGCAGTCAAAGGTGGTAAGGACAGAGGACCTTAGGACAGGGCTGGGAGGCCTGTATTGAAGGGTTACAGGTTGGCAGTGGGCTTACAGCCAAAGGCGTTGGGTTCAGAGCTTGAAGTAACGAGTAAGAAGTCGATGTTAAGGAAGAAATATTGGGTATCAGCAACTTAACAGTAGAACCTAAGGTCAGGAGGTCAGTATTGGAACCCAAGTTCAGTGCTATAGGCAAAGTGTAGGGATAAGGTTAGCATTGCAAACTGGAGTCAGATACTCACTTTGACATATGAGGATCCAAAAGGGCTGACCCATCTCTTCCTGTAGATGGGACACAAGTCACTTCAAGAAGTCTGGTGGTCCCCAGAGAAACAACTATGTTATCCATCCTGAGTTTGTGTCTGAGACCTATCCTGACTATCGTTGCTGGTAGAGCCTGGGCTTGCTGGGCCACGGGGACAGAGCAATAAATAAACTCTTCACCCCCAAAGCCTGCCTCCTGTGTCCTTACCCAGCAGAATCTGGAAGTGAAGGGCCTGTCACTCGGGCCTCTACCAAACCCCTTCAACTGAGATGCAATTTTTCTCAAAGTCACCCTTCCCTGAGCCCTTCCAACCCCATCATCTCAGTATGTCCCTGAGTGCCCTCCTGACACAGAACAGTAGCCCTATATCCAGCTGCTGTCCTACTCCCCTGCATCCCAGAGCCCAAACGAATGTGTCCACCCTGCAATGCAGGCAGGAGCCATCTACTTCCCACCCCACGAAGACCCTCCAGCTAACATTTCTTCAGTATGCCCCCAAACTTAGATGCCCTCCCACTCATCAAAGGACCCAGGATCCTTCCTTCCACAGTCAAAGCCGTATCCCTACACCCAAAGCTCTTGATCTTTGCTTCCAGGAGTCCCTATCACAGCCTCCCAAAAGCCTCTCTGTGCTCAGACACCCTTGCTGCAAAGGTGTGTCCCCCATTCCAAGTCCAACTGGTGAAAACATAATTTTGAAGGGTCTCATGACCACGAAATTTCAAGTTGCAAAACAAAGCCCTGTTTCTCTGCCCCTCAGGGAGCGAGAGGGGCCATTCTAAAATCTCTGGGATCTTCAGTATTTTCCTTTCTGCATCAATTGATATGAAACCAGCTAGGTCCAGTGGCTCACACCTGTAATCCCAGCACTGTGGGAGGCTGAGGCAGGAAGATCACTTGAGCCCAGGAATTCGATAACAGCCTGAGGCAACATAAGGAGACCCCTTCTCTACAAAAAGTTTAAAAATTAGCAGGATATGGTGGCACTTACATGTGGTCCCAGTTACTCAGGAGGCTGAGGTAGGAGGGGATAGCTTGAACCAAGGACACTGAGGCTGCAGCGAGCTATGTTCGTGCCACTGCACTCCAGCCTGGGCGACAGAGCGAGACCCTCTCTCAAAAAAATAAAATATGACCCGACGTGGTGGCCCATGCTTGTAATCCCAGCAATTTGGGAGGCTGAGGCAGGTAGATCACCTGAGGTCAGGAGTTTGAGACCAGCCTGACCAACATGGTGAAACCCTGTCTTTACTAAAAATGCAAAATTAGCTGGGTGTGGTGGCACGTGCCTGTAATCCCAGTTACTCGGGAGGCTGAGGCAGGAGAATTGCTTGAACCCGGAAGGCAGAGGTTACAGCGAGCCGAGATCGTGCCATTGCACTCCAGCCTGGGCAACAAGAACGACACTCAACAATAAATAAATATAAAAATAAAACAAAAAAGAAATAAAACCTCAGAGTCTTGCCCAGCCCCCCAGGGAGAAGGGCATGGCGGGGCACGCCCACTTTTCCGCAGCTTGGGCGTTTCTAACTAAAGGCTGTAACTTAGGAGGAGGGGCTGGACCCTATAAATAACTAGTCTAGGGGTGGCGGTTGGGGAGGCGAGTGACATTGCAAAATGCCGAGCAGAAACCGGTCTTCTCAGTCCTTGACCTCGGACACCGCTGGTTTGGTCCGGTGAGAACCGACAGCTTGGGCTCCCGGCAGGTTGGAACTACAGCTCCCTCCGTGGGGCCCTTGATTGGAAGCACCCTGCATTGGGCGCTAAGATAATCGCGGAATTCCGCCACCACTTTTCCACATGGAAAACTGAGGGCTTGTGAGAGCGTTATACCGATATGGCCTCCACCTGCCCAAATCAGGAAAAAAGGAATTCCAATGGCGAGCCCTGCTCCTTTACCCTGCAGCTCTCTCCCTCTCATTCTCATTTCAAACCTAGCCTAGAGGTGCAAGAACCCCAACCTTCCGCAGCTGCTCCTTTCTGCAGAACTACATGTCCCAGCAGGCCTGGGGTCGAGCCCAGCCCGCTTGCGGTTAAGCAGTGGCCCAGCAGGGGCGGGCCCGCCGGCGGGAGTCGGAGACTCGGGACGCAGGACTGAGCAAGCCCGAAATGCCAGGGGCAGAGCACAGAGCAGTGGCAGGAAGGTGGGGCTGAGGGGCGGGGCCTCAGGTCCGCCTGATAACCTGGGAGGAGGGGTCGAACGTCAAGGGCAGGGCTGGACTCTGAGGCCCGAGGCGAGACTGGATGACTGGGGCGTGGCCGAGGAGCCCCAGGGCGGGGCCCGAGGAGGGGCTCAGCTGTACCCTGCCAGGCAGAGCCCCGCGCGGCGCGGGGGCAGCTTCACTCTGGTTCAAGCGCAGGGGATCGGCGGGAAGCTCCTTCACCCCCGGTTCTGCCGGGCTGTAACTGCAATGGGTGAGCCCAGCGGGAGGGCTGTGGGAGGCGGGGGGCTGCTGAAGGAGCACGATTCCTGAACTTTCGCTCCCACCGATGAATGGGTGGAGCGAGCCTGAACACCTGGGCCCATTTCACGGCCGCATTCCCGCCAGGCGACAGGTCCCTTGACCTCGGTCGGCCCCTCGGACAGTATAGCCTTCGGGCGGGCTGCTCGGGTGGCTGTGCAGTATTCCAGGCTGTGTAAGCAGTCACTCGATCCCCGCGGATCCCGTCGCCGGGCAGGAGAGGGAGATGGGCCGGATCGAGTTGCCTTTGATATTTCCATCCCCCCTCTGGGAACTGTGTTCAACTAACGATTCTACTTGGAATGGATTCCCCTCAGCTGAGCCGGGCGTGGCCCTCCCCCTTAGACCAGACTAGCCGTGGCAGCCAAGACTGAGGTTGAGGGTCCAGTGGGGAAAGGCTCAGCGGGCAGAGCCCAGGGAGGCCCACCCTGCAGACTCCACCTGCTAGCACTAGCCTTGGGTTGACTAGATGGCGGAGGCAGCAGATTAGAGGTCTCTGGCACCACTGTTAACACCAGAACCACAGACTTCCTCCCCCAAAGTCCCGGTACCAGATGCCATTAAAATTGCCCTCTCTGCTGCCCCTAAGAGGCTCTCGTGGTCGGCATGGAGCAAGCAGCAGCACCAGCCCTTGGAAAGACAGGCCTCACCATGCCCATCTGATGGAAGCCGGTCCCACCAGCTCAGCCCCAGGGCTCCTTTCTGCTACTGCATTCAGGCAGCCAGGTCAGATCATTATCTCCCATCTCCTAAAACTTAACACTGTGGGGAGCTGAGCTGGGATTTTAGATCCAGGCAGCCTTGCTACCTGGCTAACTTCAGACAAGTTCCTTTTTCTGTTTGGGCCACGTTTCCTCATCTGTAAAATGGTCACTGTACTATGTCTGCTGTTCCACATTGTTGATAGAACTGGATGCTGTGGTGGCATTTGGGACACTATCATGGTGCCTGGGGTGGGTGGGTGCCCAGGCCTGTGGGCTTCTGTCTTTCATCAAAGAACGTCAGATTCCAGAAAATTAAGATTCTCAAAACCTAACTATTGGAAAGGCTTTTGAATCCACCTTGGTGGCCTCTTCCTGCCTCCAGGCCTCATGAGATAGGCTGACTTCATATGAAAGTTTTGAGGATGAGGAAGTCTCTCTCCTCTTCAGATACTGACCCCCTCTCTCCTTATTTCCTTGGTGCCCAGAATGGGGCTTTGGTTATCTTGAATGAATGAATAGAAACTCACAGGTATGATCTGAACCACCTAAGGCCTTCTTTGGATTCTGCTCAGCTTGAGGGCATCAGCTAAAGGCCACTGGCTGCATTTTCCAGGAGGGGTTTTCTAAGCTGTATCTATACAGGAATGGGGAGGAAAGCTAAGTCGTTGTAGACTGAGAGAAAGGGAATAAGAGTCTGTTCCGGACAAGCTTAGGCAGCTGGGGGCAGAGGACACTGAGAATGAGGCCCTGAGCTAGCACCATGTGGGGAGTGCCTATGGGAGGAGCTGTGTATTGACATGTAGGATCAAATTCTGCTCTACACCTTACATTCTTGCATGGGGGAAGTGAAAAACCTGAGTAGTTCCGGCATCCCCTTGGAAGTCCCTGGGGACTTAGAGACAGACACTGGCATCTGGGAGGAGGCTAATTATTATTTGCCAGTCTCTTTCTCTTCCTCTGAGCTGGAGCAGTTGGGCAACCAACTGTCTGGCTGTGTGTATGCAAGTGTGTGCACCTGGGTGGTGCTATTTCTTTGTTGGACTCTGCTCTGAAGCCTGAGACAGGAACGGTCAGTGGCCTTGAGTGGCAGAGTAGGACACAATTCTTCCCCTGAGCCTGTGTTTCCCTGCAGTCATATCTGTTTTTTTTTGTTGTTGTTGTTGTTTGTTTTTTGTTTTGTTTTGTTTTGTTTTGTCACCCAGGCTGGAGTGCAGTGGCACAATCTCGGCTTACTGCAGCCTCGACCTCCTGGGCTCAAGTGATCCTCCCACCTCAGCCCCCCAAGTAGCTGGAACTACAGGTGCGCAACACCATGCCCGGCTATTTTTATTTTTTTTATTTTTGGTAGAGACAGGGTTTCACCATGTTGCTCAGGCTGGTCTCAAACTCCTGAGCTCAAGCGATCCACCCTCCTTGGCCTCCCAAAGTGCTAGGATTACAGGCACGAGGACCATGCATGGCCTCATATCTGGATGTTTAGCATATAGTATGTCAGAGTTTATGTGTGTTAGTGGTAGTGGTGGGTGTCCGATCCCTGGAAAGCAGGTAGGTGGAGGAGGTGCATTGGCCGAAGCTAGGTGGGTGAAATCTCCTGAAGCAGGTGGCCTAAAGGATTTAGGCTGGGGAAGGAATGAGCTTGGTAATCACAAGATAGGACTGGCTGGAAATGGAATCAGAACAGTAGCTGAGAACACATCATGCCTCCAATGTAAAGCACTTTTAAATTTCATCATGGAAGTAATGAGCAGCTCTCGAAGCTAGGGATAGACACAGTTTGACAAGTGCTGTAGAAAGATCACTATGGTTGCTGTGATCAGAAGGCACTGGTGAGAAAGAGGCAGAGAGGCCTGTTGGGGGAAGCGTTCAGTAATACAGGGGAAAAGTGACAGCGCCCAAACTATGACAGAAACAGGACAGTGGGTGAAACAGAGCTAGGAAGTAGCTGGCCCACAGATGTGGTGCCAGGAGCAGAGCAGGAAGGCAGACAGGGAAATGGATTTGGTGATGGATGGCTGACAGCAGGGTGAGTTTGAGGGCAAA
The DNA here is from genome assembly GCF_037993035.2 of Macaca fascicularis. Lineage (NCBI taxonomy): Eukaryota > Metazoa > Chordata > Mammalia > Primates > Cercopithecidae > Macaca > Macaca fascicularis. The sequence continues at coordinate 65,026,020 of NC_088389.1, forward strand.
GAGAAGCAGATGTGAGAAACAACTGGCCCCCATGCCAGGCTCCTGCCCCAGGCCCTAATGTGTCTGAACCCAACTCTACCTCCCTCCAAACCAGGCCCTGGGACTAAGTCTGGCTTTGGGTGTCTTCTTTAATCTCCAGATTTCATCAGGCTTTTGACTCAGGATAAAAACACATTCCTGAGCTGTTCTCCCTTCCTTCCTCCTCTCCCCGCTCTGGGGACAGGGAAGCTAGCCTACCATCCTGTTAAGTCTCCAGGGGAACCAGGCGAGGTGGCTAACACCTGTAATCCCAGCAATTATGGAGGCAAGTGGATCACCTGAGGTCATGAGTTCGAGGCCAGCCTGACCACCATGGGGAAACCCCATCTCTAACAAAAATACAAAAATTAGCTGGGAATGGTGGTGTGCGCCTTTAATCCCAGCTACTCGGGAGGCTAAGGCAGGAGAATCACTTGAACCCAAGAGGCAGAGGTTACAGTGAGCTGAGATCACACCACTGCGCTGCCGTCTGGGTGATAGAGGGAGGCTCCATCTCAAAAAAAAAAAAAAAAAAAAGTCTCAAGGAGCTGGCTGGACAATGCACCCTCTCCCACCCCAGCCATCCACACCTCTAGGAGAGCAGGACTTCTCTAGCTCCTTCCCCATCTCTTCAGCCCGAACGGCCCCATGTGTGATCCGGGGAGGCCTGGCTTATCCCGTGATCCTGGAAAGCTTCCTGACCCTCTCAGGGTTCTTTTCTCCACTGGGAAAATAAGGATGTGTGCCATCTCCCAGTCGCATGCACCACCCCCCAGTCACAGACTCCTAATTTGGGCAAGCATTAGGACCCATGAGAAAGGGTGGGTTAGACACAGATTGTCCCAGTAAGGGTCTCACCTTTGAAACTCGTCAAGCCCTCAGGTTCCAGTATTCACCTTCCCAAAGTATACACCTCCTCGTAGCTTGCAGCAGCAAATGGAAATATCATGGGATGAGAAAGCTCAGTTCTATCTCTCTCTCCTCCTTCCAGAGCAGGTTGAGATGAGCTCGGTCAGATAGCCCCACGGCCCACTCCTTTCTTAGCAGCCCACTAATGCTCCAGAATCCTCAGGAGAAGAGCCAGGCCTATCCCCGCCGCCGCCGGTCTGGCTGCTACACAGACCGTCAGAACCCCGAGGCCATCGCAGCGGCAGCTATGTACACCTTCCTGCCCGACAACTTCTCGCCTGCCAAGCCCAAGCCTTCCAAAGAACTGAAACCGCTGCTGGGCTCTGCGGTTCTGGGGCTGCTGCTTGTGCTGGCCGCGGTGGTGGCCTGGTGCTACTACAGCGTCTCCCTACGCAAGGCGGAGCGACTTCGTGCGGAGCTGCTGGACCTCAACGCTGGCGGCTTCTCCATCCGCAACCAGAAGGGAGAGCAGGTCTTCCGCCTGGCCTTCCGCTCCGGCGCGCTGGACCTCGACTCCTGCAGTCGCGATGGCGCCCTGCTGGGCTGCTCGCTCACGGCCGATGGGCGGCCGCTGCACTTCTTCATCCAGACCGTGCGGCCCAAGGACACAGTGATGTGCTACCGCGTGCGTTGGGAGGAGGCGGCGCCGGGCCGGGCAGTGGAGCACGCCATGTTCTTGGGCGACGCCGCGGCCCACTGGTATGGTGGCGCTGAGATGAGGACGCAACACTGGCCCATCCGCCTGGAAGGCCAACAGGAGCCCCAGCCGTTCGTCACAAGCGATGTCTACTCCTCCGATGCCGCATTTGGGGGCATCCTCGAGCGCTACTGGCTATCTTCGCGTGCGGCCGCCATCAAAGTCAACGACTCGGTGCCCTTCCACCTGGGCTGGAACGGCACCGAGCGCTCGCTGAGGCTTCAGGCGCGCTACCACAACACGCCCTACAAGCCACACGCCGGCAGCGCTGCAGCGCCAGAGCTGAGCTACCGAGTGTGCGTGGGTTCGGACGTCACCTCCATCCACAAGTACATGGTGCGCCGCTACTTCAACAAGCCGTCGAGGGTGCCAGCACCCGAGGCCTTCCGAGACCCCATTTGGTCCACGTGGGCGCTGTACGGGCGCGCCGTGGACCAGGACAAGGTGCTGCGTTTTGCCCAACAGATCCGCCAGCACCACTTCAACAGCAGCCACCTGGAAATCGACGACATGTACACACCTGCTTATGGCGACTTCGACTTTGACGAGGTCAAATTCCCCAACGCCAGTGACATGTTCCGCCGCCTGCGCGACGCCGGCTTCCGTGTCACGCTCTGGGTGCATCCGTTTGTCAACTACAACTCGTCGCGCTTCGGCGAGGGCGTGGAGCGCGAGCTGTTCGTGCGCGAACCCACGGGCCGGTTACCCGCGCTGGTGCGCTGGTGGAACGGCATCGGCGCGGTGCTCGACTTCACGCACCCAAAAGCCCGCGACTGGTTCCAGGGACACCTGCGGAGGCTGCGCTCTCGCTACTCCGTGGCTTCCTTCAAGTTCGACGCGGGTGAGGTCAGCTACCTGCCGCGGGACTTCAGCACCTACCGGCCGCTGCCGGACCCCAGCGTCTGGAGCCGGCGCTACACTGAGATGGCGCTACCCTTCTTCTCGCTGGCAGAGGTGCGCGTGGGCTACCAGTCACAGAACATCTCCTGCTTCTTTCGCCTGGTTGATCGTGACTCTGTGTGGGGCTACGACCTGGGGCTGCGCTCACTCATTCCTGCGGTGCTCACCGTCAGCATGCTGGGCTACCCATTCATCCTACCCGATATGGTGGGCGGCAACGCTGTGCCCCAGCGTACAGCCGGTGGCGATGTGCCCGAGCGCGAGCTCTACATTCGCTGGCTGGAAGTGGCCGCTTTTATGCCAGCCATGCAGTTCTCTATCCCGCCCTGGCGCTACGACGCGGAAGTGGTGGCCATCGCGCAGAAGTTCGCCGCCCTGCGGGCCTCGCTTGTGGCGCCGCTGTTGCTTGAGCTGGCGGGCGAGGTCACCGACACGGGTGACCCCATTGTGCGCCCCCTTTGGTGGATTGCGCCCGGCGACGAGACAGCTCACCGCATAGACTCTCAGTTCCTTATTGGGGACACGCTGCTTGTGGCCCCGGTGCTGGAGCCGGGCAAGCAGGAGCGTGACGTCTATTTGCCCGCCGGCAAGTGGCGCAGCTACAAGGGTGAGCTTTTCGACAAGACGCCGGTGCTGCTCACGGATTACCCGGTCGACCTGGATGAGATCGCCTACTTTACCTGGGCGTCCTGACCCAGCCCAGGGCCCAGTAACCGCACAGCTCCCAGCCTTCATGCAGACCTCGAACCCTCCGTCACACCCGCACCATGTGCTCCCAGGAACCTCCACCTCTATGCCACCCATTAAGTGGTTGCTGACCTAAATGTGCTGGAAGCAGCTGCTAAGGGTGGGGTCTGGGGAGGGGGCACTGAAGCAATCTCCTGCTCCAACGCACAATCCTGACTGTGCCCTTTCCACCCCCACACTCACACCAGTCTGCAGAAACCTCTTCCCTGGGGTGGAAGCCAGAGAGCTTAGAGGAAAAAGGTCAGCTCTGTTCCTGTTATACATGGTTGAGGTTTCAAAGCACAAAGAGAAACCTCTCCATCCTGGCTTTGGTGGCCATCTTTTTCCATCTGAGGTGGGGACTTGATCTTATTTAAGGTCCCCAAATAGCCCCCACCACACTTAGAAAGTGTGCTTTCTTAGTGTTAGAAGTCAGGCCCTGAGTCCCCAGCACTCATCTGAACTGTGGCTGATTTGGTCCCAGTCCATCTGGGGAGAAGGTGTTTGGCTAACTGACTAGGAGGCAAGAGATCCCCTCCCAGGGAACAGGAGGACTGGGCTTAGCACAGAGCCATCATCATGTTCCTTATTTGTGAAGAGACTTCTAACACTGCACTCACCCATTTGTGTACATACATGGCCTCAGCCCTGGGCCAGATGTGCCTGATGGAAACGGACTTGCAGGGCTATGCAGGCCAGACTTTGTGCCTTAACTCAAGTGTGTGTGTGCGTGTGTGTGTGTTTGTGGGGGAGGGGGGGAGAGAGAGACACACACACAAATCATGGGTCCCTGATCTATGAAATGAGCACAACCTTTCTGAGGCTGGATAAACTGGAGGGGGGGCATGGAGCAAATTTGAGGCTCTGATTGCTGAGCCAGCCTCCTCCCAGGTGGTTTCCCTGGGACTCTAGTAGGAAATTAAATAGCCCTTTTAAGATTCCTCAGCTGCCTCACTCCCTGCACATGTGCCTGGGGTGTGGTCTAGAAGGGAGTGATGTTCTTATTCTGATGGTCTGTGCTTCTGAACACAGGCTACATGCACACGCTGACAACTACCAATAAACAGACGGGAAGGTCTTTCATCTCAGCCATTTTCTCTCTCTCTTTTTTTTCCCCAAGATGGAGTCTTGCTCTATCACCCAGGTTAGAGTGCAGTGGCGCAATCTCAGCTGACTGCAACCAACCCATCCTAGGTTCAAGCGATTCTCCTGCCTCAGCCTCCTGAGTAGCTGAGATTACAGACATGCATCACTATGCCTGGCTTTTTGTATTTTTTAATAGAAACGGGGTTTCACCATGTTGGCCAGGCTAGTCTCAAACTCCTGACCTCGTGATCCACCTACCTTGGCCTCCTGAATTGTTGGGATTACAGGCATAAGCCACCATGCTAGCCATTTCTCTTTCTAAGAAGAGCAACCTCAGTCAGAGTGAGTTTTTTCTGACTTTGCAGCTGAGTCTGGAGAAAAGTGGCATGCCAGAGAGGGTAAGTGGGAAACAGGGTGAACTTTAGCTTCTATCAACAGCTCTAGTAGCAAAACCAGTCCCCTACCCCCTAGAGAATGCAGCCCTTTCCCCACCTGATATGCTTTGGCTGTGTCCCCACCTAAAACTCATCTTGAATTGTAGCTCCCATAATTGCCATGTGTTGTGGGAAGGACCCAGTGGGAGGTAATTGAAATATGGGAGCAGTTTCCACCATACTGTTCTGGTAGTAGCGAATAGGTCTCATGAGATCTGATTATTTTTAAGGGGTTTCCCCTTTGGCTTGGCTCTCATTCTCTCTTGTCTGCCATGTAAGACGTGCCTTTCTGTCATGATTGTGAGGCCTCCCCAGCCATGTGGAACTTTTAGTTCAGTAAACCTCTTTTTCTTTATAATTACCCAGTCTTGGTTATGTCTTTATCAGCACTGTGAAAATGAACTAATACTATAAATTGATACCAGTAGAGTGGGGTGCTGCTGTAAATACCCGAAAATGTGGAAGCAACTTTGGAACTGGGTAACAGGCAGAGGTTGGAACAGTTTGGAGGGATCAGAGGAAAACGTGGGAAAGTTTGGAACTTCCTAGAGACTTGTTAAATGGCTTTGACCAAAATTCTGATAATGATATGGACATGAAATCCAGGCTGAGGTGGTCTCAGATAGAGATGAGGAACTTGTTTGGTACTGGAGTAAAGGTGACTCTTGCTATGTTTTAGCAAAAAGACTGGCTGCATTTTGCCCCTGCCCTAGAGATTTGTGGAACTTTGAACTTGAGGGAGATGATTTAGGGTATCTGGCAGAAGAAGTTTCTAAGCAGCAAAGTATTCATGAAGTGACTTGGGTGCTGTTAAAAGCATTCAGTTTTAAAAGGGAAACAGAGCATAAAAGTTTGGAAAATTTGCAGCCTGACGATGAGATAGAAAAGAAAAACCCATTTTCTGAGGATAAATTCAAGCCTGCTGCAGAAATTTGCATAAGTAACAAGGAGCCAAATATTAATCACCATGTTCCCCCAGACATGGGGAAAATGTCTGCAGGGCATGTCAGAGACCTTTGCAGCAGTGCCTCCCATCACAAGCCTGGGGGCCTAGGAGGAAAAAATGGTTTCATGGGCCAGGCCCAGGGTCCCCCTGCTGTGTGCAGCCCAGGGACTTGTTACCCTGCATCCCAGCTGCTCTAGCTATGGCTAAAAGGGGCCAAGGTACAGCTCAGGCCTTGGCTTCAGAGGGTGCAAGGCCCAAGCCTTGGCATCTTCCGTGTAGTGTTGAGCCTGTGGGTGCACAGAAGTCAAGAACTGAGGTTTGGGAACCTCTGCCTAGATTTCAGAGAATGTATGGAAATGAATGGATGTCCAGGCAGAAGTTTGCTACAGGAGTGGGGCCCTCATGGAGAACCTCTGTTAAGGCAATGTGGGAGGGGAAGCCCCCACACAGAGACCCCACTGGGACACTGCCTAGTAGAGCTGTGAGAAGAGGGCCACTGTCCTCCAGACATCAGAATGGTGTATCTACTGACAGCTTGCACCATGCACCTGGAAAAGCTGTAGACACTCAACGCCAGCCTGTAAAAGCAGCCAAGAAGTAGTCTGTACCCTGCAATGCCACAGGGGTGGAGCTGCCCAAGACCATAAGAACCCACCTTCTACATCAGTGTGACCTGGATGTGAGACATGGAGTCAAAGGAGATCATTTTGGAGCTTTAAGATTTAACTGCCCTGCTGGATTTTGGACCTGCACAGGGCCATTAGCCCCTTCATTTTGGCCAACTTCTCCCACTTGAAATGGGTGTATTTATCCAATGCCCGTACCTCCATTGTATCTAGGAAGTAACTAACTTGCCTTCGATTTTGCAGGCTCATAGGCGGAAGGGACTTGCCTTGTTTCAGATGAGACTTTGGACTGTGGACTTTTGAATTAATGCTGAAATGAGTTAAGACTTTGGGGGACTGTTGGGAAGGCATGATTGATTTTTAAATGAGAGGACATGAGATTTGGGAGGGCCCAGGGAGAGAATGATATGGTTTGGCTGTGTCCCACCCATATCTCACCTTAAACTGTAGCTCCCATAATTGTGGGAGGGACCTGGTGGGAGATAATTGAATCATGGGGGCAGTTTCTCCCATACTGTTCTGGTGGTAGTGAATAAGTCTCACAAGATCTGATGGTTTTATAAGGGGTTTCCCTTTTAGCTTGGCTCTCATTCTCTCTTGCCTGCTGCCACGTAAGACGTGCCTTTCGCCTTCCACCATGATTGTGAGGCCTCCCCAGCCACATGGAACTGTGAGTTCATTAAACCTCATTTTCTTTATAAATTACCCTGTCTCAGGTATGTCTTTATCAGCAGTGTGAAAACAGACTAATACACCACTTCTCTACCTTCTTTATTTTCTCAGTGTGGAAAATGCCTGATGAAAGCTTTGGGGCCCTCACAGATGCACAACTCAAGTGCTGATTCTATCACTCATCTACCAGCTCTGTGACTTTGAACAAGCTGCTTAACCTTGCTGAGCCTCTGTTTTCTCATATGTAAAATGATAATAATGCCTACCTCCCCAGGTTGTTGTAAGAATTATAAGCACAAATGTATGTAAAGTGCCTGGCACAAAGTGGGTGCTCAATAAAAGGTAGCTATTATAATACTATTTCTTGTTTTCTTGATTAAAAACAAGGATCCTTCTAGAACCCAGCTCTCAGCCTGGATGGCTTTCTCTGGGCCTGCCTGTGACACCCCCTCCCCAGCCCTCTGCACATAGCACCCAGTTGAGTTCTGAGTTTGTGACAAAAGGACACTGTAGTCCAGGAGAAAGGCAAAAAGAGAGATACCTAAGGTGGGATGTCAGGAGCCAGGATTTCTGGGTCCCTGGGAGATGGAAAGTGAATATAGTTTCTTTTCTTTTCATCAGGTGTCTACCATCTACCAATTGATACTTGCTGATAAGCCTCCCCAGGCCCTGGTGTCCAGCCATGTGCTCTAGAGTAAGTATAGAAGGAGAACCCCAGGCTGGGCCCTGGAAGGTTCCTTAAATGACTGGAGAACATGACCCACACTTGAATGGTTCTTCAGCTTTCTATGCAACCTGAAACCAGTTTTACCTAACCTTGGTTTCTTCATCTTTAAAATGGAATTTCCAGGATTCACTAAGATGTGTATAAAACACTTATGCAGGGGGAGGGTGGAGGGATAGCATTAGGAGATGTACCTAATGTAAATGATGAGTTAACGGGTGCAGCACACCAACATGGCACATGTATACATATGTAACAAACCTGCATGTTGTGCACATGTACCCTAGAACTTAAAGTATAATAAATAAATAAAATAAAGAAAAAAAAGAGGAAAAAAAAAACACTTATGTAAAAATTGGCAAAGAGTAAGTGCTCAATAAATGGTAACTCCTATGAACTATTATAACCAAGGAACAGAGAGAGAAAAGCCTTGGCTAAAACCTGTATTATCCAATATGGTAGTCAGTAGCCACATATGGCTTCTTAAATTTACTTCTAAAATTAATTAAAATTCAGTTCTTTAGCACATTAGCCACACTTCAAATGTTCAACAGCCATATGTGACTGCTGGCTAATATATTGGACAGTGCAAATTATAGAACTTTTCCATAGTTGCAACAAGTATTATTGGACAGCCCTGGACCAAGCAGTGTATGACATGGGGAGGAAGAAGATAATCTGTGAGGCTTCCCTGGAGGAGGAGTACCTTTTAGAAGGGCATTGAAGGCAGGCAGGAGTGTCTGACGGCCTGGATGGAAACCAGACTGCACACACTGTCTGGCCAAATTCCAACAAACTGGCCCTTGGCTTGGGATCTGGTTTCTCGTCTGGCTTCTGCCATTGACCCCATTAATCACAAAAGCACAGAAGAACAAACTGAAACTCTGAGACAGGAGGGTATTGGCCTGAGGTCATATGGAAAATTAGTAACCACAGCTGCACTAGAACTTTGGTATCCTGTTTCCAGGGATCTAGAATCTCAGACCCCGGACTCACCCCCTTTCAACAGCATGGCCCATCCCAGTCTGTATACCTCCAAGGATGGGAGCTGGCTGAAATGTGCATCTCTGAAGCTACCACCCAGTGGACCTGATTCTAGGCCAAGAAGTGTTTCCCCTTTCTCCATTGACACTAAAAAAAGATTCAAGTAATTGGGAGGGCATGCTGAAATGTCAGGATTCACGAGGATCTTTCTTGGAGCTAGGGAAAGAGAAAAGAACTGGGCTGCCAGCTATCCCTACCCCGAATTCCCCAGGGTGCCAGGAACTCTGGCTCCTGCCAGCCTTGTCCAGTCCCCTATCCCTGCACATTCCAAATTTATCTCTCTCTGTACATCTGGATCTGGGTGGGGGCGGGTACTGACCCTCCTCTGTGGAGCTTCCAGCAGCCTTGTCATAGCCAGAATTCCTCATTGGTCTCCCCTCTACCCCTGGGCTGGTGGGCGGTGGGTGTGATATGCATAAATGGGAACTCCCTTCTTCAGGAGTAATGGGGATGAACTGAGTGGCCATTGCAGGAAGCCTGGGACTGGAGCCGAGGCTCCCATTCTGTGACCCTCTGTTCCTGAGAGTGTGTCTCAGTTTCCCTTCCAACACCACATGAAGGGGTTGAGCCCCAGCCATGCCTGTTCTATGAGCCCAAGCTATGGGTTTTCTGGGAGAGTTCTTGTCATTGTTTCCCCAGATATCTGACCCTCGATCTGGCTCCAGAGCAAGTCTTATTCTCCTGGTTCCCTTCACCAAGTACTCTGGTCCCTTCTCCCCTCCTTGAGTAAGGGCCAGTGTTGACCTCTTTGTCCCCTGACCACTATCCCACACTGGAACTAATCAATTGGAACCTGGACCACTGTAGTGGCCTCCTAACTCTTTCTGCTCTTGGACCCGGCAAACCAATCCATACAGCAGCCAAGGAAATCTTTGTGAAATTCAATCATGTCATTTAGAAAAAAATCAAAGCTTTGGTGGTGAAGGCCTCTATGATCTGGCTCCTTTTCGCTCCTCTGTCTCTGCTTCTGTGAGGGAGACACACATACACACACACACACACACACCCCATTTTGAAAAGCATTTGAAGAAATACTACCTTCTATTCTGGAAACAGCTATACAACCATCCCTTCCAGGAAAGGTCTGCGCGGACTCAGCCTTGAAGAAAAATGCAGTGGCAACTATGTGGTTTCCTTTCCTGCCATTGTTCGACTCAGTGGGGCTTCTGCTGATACCCTGCCCTCTCCAGACACACCCCTGCTCCCAAGGAAACAGCCTGCTTTTTATCTTAAGGCTAGTCCTGCCCAAGGATCTTTCCAGCAGCTTGAGGGGAGGGTAGAATACTCGGCCTTATGTGGCAAGCCCTGGGTTGCATGGCTCCAGGGTTGGGGGGAGGTATGGGAGAAAACAGAAGAGGAGGCCCCGTTCTGGGGAGCTCTCAGTCTAGAGGACAGGAAGAGGTTGTGCCTCATGTGCTCTGTATTGTTGTGCTGTTTTTCCCTCTCAGGCCCCTTTTCCCTCCCAAGGGAGTCTAGTTGAGAACTTCCTATTACATAATCCCAAGCAGGATGGGGGGTTGGAGGGGGCGGAAAGTGGATTTGGTGGGGATTGGGGAAAGGCGGACAACCAGACTCACCGAGACTGGGCCCCCATAGCACAGCTTCAAGAGGGCAGCAGCAGGGGGAAGGCAGAATGGCACTTCTAGAAAAGAAAGAACGAGTTGGGCCAAAGGCTGGATGGCTAGAGATCAGAGCCTCTACTCTCCAAATTAGGGGCCTCACCTGGGGTCACATATCTGCACAAGAATTTCAGTTGATATTCTACCATTATAACTTCATTCCTTAAACTCTTCAATTCAGCAAACAAACACTTTCAGTAGAGGTGTAAGGCATTGTTTTTTAAGGTCAAAAGGGTATTTTGGTTTTCTACTGCCTCTATGAAATGCCCCTAGGAGGTGAAAGCTTAAGACCATCCTGCTGGGGAGAGGGTCATTTGATGCTGCTTCACCCTGGGCAGTGAAGGGGGTAGTGGGGAAACAGGTGGTGCTCCAGGCAGAACATCTTTCCTGTGAGTGGAAAAATAGGATGAGTGGTTATTAGGGAAAGTTTCCAGGAGGAGATGCTCTGGAGCTTGGAGGGCTCCCGAATGAAGGGGAAATTGAGGTCTCAGCCCCACATATCCCGTCATAGGTGAAACCACATCCAATACAAGGAGGTAAACTACCCACCTTCACTCACTCCCACAATATTTACCTAGTTGCCTTCCCTATCACCCAGCCTTAGTCTACCCCACAGGGGCCAGAAGACGTACATAGTTCCTTGCACATTCATCTCTGTGCCTGAGACATCACAAGAGATATTGGCCACTTTCTAAACCTTACAAACCTTGGGGGCCAGAACCTGGCTGGAACCAGTTCTTTCAGGCACAGGGACATACATAGTCTGTTGCACTTAGAACACTTGCTCCCTCTTCCCTCCCTAGTGCCCGAATTGGCCTCTCAATAGTGTTATGCTTGAATTCCATGCCTAGCGATACCACTGAGCCTCCCAGACATAACCACTCTGGACCCCAGGTTGAGCCCTGACCCTGACCATTGATGATTCTGTCTGGACCCCACATCCTTTAAACATGACATAGGAGCTAGACTAGGACTTTGTGGCTCCTCTTCAGGGTCAGGGAACTGTTGAGTCTATGTTAAAACATGATTCTACCAAATACTGCTTTTTCAGGTGCTGGGCACAGTGGCTAATGCCTGTAATCCCAGCACTTTAGGAGGCTGAGGAGGGAGGATTGCTTGAGGCCAGGAGTTTGAGACCAGCCTAGATAATATAGTAAGCCTCCATCTCTTTAAAACAAATAAACAGTGCTTTTTGTCTAAGTAAATTTCTAGAAAAAATCAAAAGCACAAAATAAATTACATTCTTTTTTTTTTTTTTTTTTTTTTCAGAGACAGAGTCTTGTTCTGTCACCTAGGCTGGAGTGCAGTGGTGTGATCTCAGCTCACTGCAACCTCTGCCTCCCAGGCTCAAATGATTCTCATGCTTCAGCCTCCTGAGCAGCTGGGACTATAGGTGTGCACCACCACACTCAGCTAATTTTTTGTATTTTAGTAGAGACATGGTTTGACCATGTTGCCCAGGGTGGTCTCAAGCTCCTGAGCTTAGGCAATCCACCTGCCTCAGCCTCCCAAAGTGCTAGGATTACAGGCATGAGCCACTGAGCCTGGCCACAAAATAAATTACATTCTATTTAAAAAGTGATATGCAATGATAAGCAAGATTTTAGATAGTGTAACACATACAATTTGACCCACTTTTAATGGACTTCAATGATGAGTTATGATTTAGTCTAACTCTAGTTTTAGCATAAAAGTTGGGTGAAACAAAAAGTCCAAAGATACATACAGCAAAAACTGTCAGAATTGAAGGCAGAATAGACATTTCAATAACAACAGCCAGTCGCAGTCCTCACACCTGTAATCCTAGCACCTTGGGAGGCTGAAGTGGGAGGATTGCTTGAGCCCAGGAGTTCAAGATCAGCCTGGGCAATACGGTGAGACCCCATTGCTATTATAAAAAAGAAAAGGGGCTGGGTGCAGTGGCGCGGTGGCTCACGCCTGTAATCCCAGCACTTTGGGAGGCCAAGGCGGGCAGATCACAAGGTCAGGAGTTCGAGACCAGCCTGACCAAAATGGTGAAACTCCGTCACTACTAAAAATACAAAAATCAGCTGGGCATGGTGGCGGGCACCTGTAATCCCAGCTACTCAGGAGGCTGAGGCAGGAGAATTGCTTGAACCCAGGAGGCGTAGGTTGCAGTGAGCTGGAGGTTGCAGTGAGCTGAGATCACTCCATTGCACTCCAGCCTGGGCAACAGAGCAAGGCTCCATCTAAAAAAAAATAAAAAATAAAAAAAAAAATAACAATATTGGACAATCACTGTTTTTACTGAGCAATGACTGATGAAGTGTGTGTTGCTCTTTTGTTTTGTGTTTTAATTTTTTTTCTACCAAAGGTAACACGTTGATGGGTTGTTTTTCCCCTTTACTTTTATTCAATACTTGATAAAGTTGAGAAGCACATCACCAAAATATATCGTATTGGCCCTCCTGCCTCTTTCTTCCCTAGTTAGTTTTTGGTTTGGTTGGAAGAGAGGAGGGTCCTAAAACCATTGTCGTTATTGAGAGTTTGGCTTATAAATACCATGGTGAAGAGACATCTCGAGAATGTCCGTTTTTAAAATTCATCTTACAGGTTAACAAGCCAGCCTGGTGGGATGTTTGCCATCATCACTTAACCAATAATGGTTCTGAAAGTTTTGTGTATCCATATGGTCTTAGACCTTCTTTCAATGATTGTATTAACTTAAAAGCTCGGGTACTATTTTCCTTAAGACTGTCTTAGAGCACACTGACTGAATGTTAATGTGTGTAGCAAAGTGTTTACTTGCTTTAAATAACCAGCTCTGTAATCATTCTTTATGTTTCCAGCAGTCTCTGTAGTTGTCTTTCTTCAGATAAATATTTTTCCTGGAGTTATCTTGTTTTTAGGATGGTAAGATTTCATTCTTTTTTCCTTTTCTCCTGAAATCAATGCAGGTGGGTTGGTAAGGGATGTTGTTTTTTACTACCATGTTAGGTATACTTGGGTAGATGGGAGGGTTGTTAGTATTTTTTTAGAATCTTGCTTAATACTGTCCATTAGACCTTGTGCAATATTGGCAAAATGCTTTATTTATTTGTTTATTATTATTTTTTAAAGACAGGGTCTTGTTCTGTTGCCGAGACTGGAGTGCAGTGGTGTGATCATGGCTCACTGTCACCTTGACCTCCCGGGCTCAAGAGATCCTCCCACCTCAACCTCCCAAGTAGCTAGTGCTTTATTTATTTATTTATTTATTTACTTACTTACTTATTTTTATTTTTTGAGACAGACTCTCGCTCTGTAGCCAGACTGGAGTGCAGTGATATGATCTCAGCTCACTGTAACCTCTGCTTCCTGGGTTCAAGCGATTCTCCTGCCTCAGTCTCCCGAGTAGCTGAGAGTACAGGCACATGCCACCACGCCCAGCTGATTTTTTTATACTTTTAGTAGAGATGGGGTTTCACCATGTTGGCCAGGATGGTCTCAATCTCCCAGCCTTGTGATCTGCCTGCCTTGGCTTCCCAAACTGCTGGGATTACAGGCATGAGCCACCGCGCCCAGCCTAGTGCTTTAATTTTTAACTGCAGAACATATGATTCAGTTGAGTTTATTTTACTTTTTTAAGAAAAAAGTTAATGCAGAATTGGGGGGATTAACATGGGCATGTTGCCTATGTTAGAATGACTAAGTTAAACCTCTTAATTTTTATTTGTCCAAGGCAGACATGATACAAGGACTACATACTACCAAAACAACTCCCCTGGCTGCAGAAACCATGCTGTAAGTTCCTCTGGGATGCTGACTGCCTTTTGCCACTTTGAACTGGTTATTGCCATGGTGGTGTGAATTCTGTCAATTCACTGGATGGGTGGGGAAATGAACATTTTGCCCAAAGCTTTAGGCAAAAGTGAGTTTTTGTTTGCTTGTTTTTCTTTTGGCTTTCACTTTTAAATCTTAAACGCTATGATTGCAGGCTGCACATGTGACAGGCAATGAGCAGGTGAAGAACCAATGGAAAAGTGTTCAAAAACACCTGCATTAGCTAACAAGCTTTTGAATGTATTGCTGTGGTCTACAGAGTAGGCTGGAGAAGGCAGCGGAGATGCTATATCAACTACTACAGCCCTAAAACAAGTTGGTGTCTCTGTGGACTTTATTTTTTTTTTATTTTTTTTTTTTATTTTTTTTTTTTGAGACGGAGTCTCGCTGTGTCGCCCAGGCTGGAGTGCAGTGGCCGGATCTCAGCTCACTGCAAGCTCCGCCCCCCGGGTTTACGCCATTCTCCTGCCTCAGCCTCCCGAGTAGCTGGGACTACAGGCGCCCGCCACCTTGCCCGGCTAGTTTTTTGTATTTTTTAGTAGAGACAGGGTTTCACCGTGTTAGCCAGGATGGTCTCGATCTCCTGACCTCGTGATCCGCCCGTCTCGGCCTCCCAAAGTGCTGGGATTACAGGCTTGAGCCACCGCGCCCGGCCCTCTGTGGACTTTAAAATTGTTCCTATGCAGCTTATTTTATTTTTGTTTAATCAAATAAATAAGAGGGTTTTTCCATGGCCAAAAAAAAAAACAATAATAGTTGGAGATTTCCATGCCCCACTTTCAATAATACATAGAACAACTAGGCAGAAGATCAACAAGGAAATAGAATATTTGAACCAACCAGACCTAATACATCTATAGTATACTCCATGAGCAACAACAGAATATATATTCTTCTCAAGAGTACATGGAACATTCTCCAAGGTACATAATCTGTTATTTTATAAAATAAGTCTTAATGCATTTAAAAGGATTGAAATCATACAAAGTATATTCTGTAGTCACAATGGAATAAAATTAGAAATTAATAACAGAAGGAAGTTGGAGAAATTAACAAATGTGTGGAATTTAAACAACACACTCCTGAATAACCAATGATCAAAGAATAAATCACAAGATAAATTTAAAAATTCTTTGAGATAGGCTGGGTTCGGTGGCTCACACCTGTAATCCCAGCACTTTGGGAGGCCAAGGTGGTTGGATCACCTGAGGTCAGGAGTTCAAGACCAGACTGACCAAGATGGTGAAACCCCATCTCTACTAAAAATATAAAAATTAGGCCGGGCGCGGTGGCTCAAGCCTGTAATCCCAGCACTTTGGGAGGCCGAGACGGGCGGATCACGAGGTCAGGAGATCGAGACCATCCTGGCTAACACGGTGAAACCCCGTCTCTACTAAAAATACAAAAAACTAGCCGGGCGAGGTGGCGGGTGCCTGTAGTCCCAGCTACTCCGGAGGCTGAGGCAGGAGAATGGCGTAAACCCGGGAGGCGGAGCTTGCAGTGAGCTGAGATCTGGCCACTGCACTCCAGCCCGGGCCACAGAGCAAGACTCCGTCTCAAAAAAATAAAAAATAAAAAAAAATAATAAAAAATAAAAATTAGCCATGTATGGTGGTGGGCACCTGTAATCCCAGCTACCCGGGAGGCTGAGGCAGGAGAATCACTTGGACCCGGGAAGCAGAGGTTGCAGTGAGCTGAGAGCACACCATTGCACTCCAGCCTGGGCAACAGAGCGAGATTCCACTTCAAATAAATAAATAATTAGAGATAGGAGGAATTTTGGACTCCCCAAGTCACAACAGAGGAGGGACAGGCAACCCTGGACCCCCAGGTCAGTGACACATGCACTCTGTGGTCTCAGCCCAGGCCTGCCTCACAGGGTGATAAGCCTTGTCAACATGACTAAGGTCACTGGGAATGAGACAAGCCCAGACCCAAAGGAATCTGCTGGGCCACCCAGCAGTCATATCACTACACCTGTGCATTCCTCACCTGAAGCTGCCTTCCCCACCCTCAGCAAAACCTCATCATTAATGTTTTTCTCTTTCTATCTACTTTTTTTTTTGTTTTGTTTTGAGACAGAGTTTCGCTCTTCTTGCCCTGGCTGTAGTGCAATGGCACGATCTCAGCTCACTGCAACCTCTGTCTCCTGGGTTCAAGTGATTCTCCTGCCTCAGCCTCCTGAGTAGCTGGGATTACAGGCGCCCGCCACCACGCCCGGCTAATATTTTGTATTTTTTAGTAGAGACGGGGTTTCACTATGTTGGTCAGGCTGGTCTCGAACTCCTGACCTCTGGTGATCCGCCCACCTTGACCTCCCAAAGTGCTGGGATTATAGGCATAAGCAACTGTGCCCAGCCAACACTAGTCCTCTTGAGAGGGTAGGTGGGAAGGCACCCCTGAGCTAAAGGAGCAACAGTCATACCAGATGCAGATTTTTTTTTTTAAATGAAGCAACTTCCTAAGGTGCCAGATGAGTTTTAAGAGGGGAAGTAGCCATAAGGAAAACAGAAACCAGCAATTTCTGAGTATCCTGGGAAAGCTATCTGAAGGAGGCAGGACTTTAGGAGCCATAAAAGTGATGACATAAATGTTTAAACAAAGGTATGTCAAGCCAGAGGCTGCTTCTCTCCAAACTGTGGTTCTGCCTAGGCTCCTTCCCTAAGTCACCCTCTGTGGAGAACTTGGGAAGGACTGGTCATTTTTCTTCTTCCTTTTTTTAAAAAATTAATTGGTTGGGCGCAGTGGCTCACGCCTGTAATCCCAGCACTTTGGGAGGTCAAGGCGGGCGGATCACGAGAACACAAGGTCAGGAGATTGAGACCATCCTGTTTAACACGGTGAAACCCTGTCTCTACTAAAAATACAAAAAAAAAAAAAAAATTAGTTGGGTGTGGTGGCACGCACCTATAGTCCCAGCTACTCAGGAGGTTGAGGCAGGAGAATTGCTTGAACCGGGGAGATGGAGGCTGCAGTGAGTCGAGGTTGTGCCACTCCACTCCAGCCTGGGTGACAGAGAAAGACTCCACCTCAAAATAATAATAATAATAATAATAATAATAATAATAAATTTTGAGATAACGGTCTCACTCTGGCGCCCAGGCTGGAGTGCAGTGTCACAATCTTGGTTCACTGCAACCTCAACCTCCTGGGCTTAAGCAATTCTCCCCTCCTCAGTGTTCTGAGTAGCTGGGTCTACAGGTACACATCACCATACCTGGCTAATTTTTTTTTTTTTTTGTAGAGATGGGGTCTCACTACATTGCCCAGACTGGTCTCTAACTCCTGGGCTCAGTGATCCTCCTGCCTCTCCTCCCAAAGTGCTGGGATTACAGGTGTGAGCCAATGCCACATGCCCAACCTTGGTCATCTTTCTTCTGATGCCTGTAAAAAGGCTACACTCTGAAGCCAACCCCATGATGGAGCAAGATGCTCTTCTAGCTCCCCATTCCCTAAGCTTATTTCCCGGGGAAACTCCTGTGGAGTGTAAAGATGACCACATCAGCAATCTCTGCTTGACCTACTCACTTAATCCACTGAAACTCTACATAAAGAACCTGGGCCATGGGAGGCGGAGCTTGCAGTGAGCCAAGATTGTGCTACTGCACTCCAGCCTGGGGGGACAGAGAGAGACTCCACCTCAAAAATAAAAAATAAAAAATAAAAATAGGCCGGGCACGGTGGCTCAAGCCTGTAATCCCAGCACTTTGGGAGGCCGAGACGGGCGAATCACAAGGTCAGGAGATCGAGACCATCCTGGCTAAACTGGTGAAACCCCGTCTCTACTAAAAAATACAAAAAACTAGCCGGGTGAGGTGGCGGGTGCCTGTAGTCCCAGCTACTCGGGAGGCTGAGGCAGGAGAATGGCGTAAACCCGGGAGGCGGAGCTTGTAGTGAGCTGAGATCTGGCCACTGCACTCCTGCCTGGGCGACAGAGCGAGACTCTGTCTCAAAATAAAATAAAATAAAATAAAAATAAAAATAAAAATAAAAATAAAAATAAAAATAAAAGAACCTGGGCCAGCACTTTGGGAGGCTGAGACGGGTGGATCACCTGAGGTCAGGGGTTCGAAACCAGCCTGGTCAACATGACGAAACCCCATCTCTACTAAAAATACAAAAGTTAGCTGGGCACGGTGGTGGGTGCCTGTAATCCCAGCTACTCAGGGGGCTGAGGCAGGAGAATTACTTGAACTCAGGAAGTGGAGGTTGCAGTGAGCTGAGATCGCGCCACTGCACTCCAGCCTGGGAGACAGAGCAAGACTGCATCTCAAACAAAACAAAACAAAACAAAACAAACAAACAAACAAACAAAAAAGAACATAAGAACCTGGGAAGGACTGGACTCTAGAACTCTGAGACTCTGACAGCCAAAGAGCTGGTAAACTGGCTGAGGTCCCAGGGGAGAGCTCTCCCTCAGAGGGGCTGGGGCAGGGCTCTCCTCCAATTTTAGATTAGTTCTGACCATCACCATTCTCTGGAGGAAAACTTCAACATGGAAGCATCTCCTGAACTGGTGCAACTCTGCTGAGGTCTCCCTGAGGCCTGGCCTAACCCAAAGTGCAGCATCGGCAGAGTGCTGCTCTGCCAGTTGAAAGGGGGGTGGTAGGGCATGGGAGCTGGACTTTGTAATGCTCTGGCACCTCTGAGTTCAGATTGAACAAGCCCCACTGGCCAAAAGCAAAGTGGTGATGTTGTCAAAGCCTACTCACCTGCTACATCCCAATCTCAGCTCCTCTCTCTCTCCCACCCTCATCCACCTCCCATAACATGCTTTAGTCCCACCCCACTGTCAATCATTTCTGCAAAGAATACAACTTACAGCCGGGCGTGGTGGTGGCTCACACCTGCAATCCCAGCACTTTGGGAGGCCGAGGCGGGTGGATCACAAGGTCAGGAGATTGAGACCATCCTGGCTAACAAGGTGAAATCCCATCTCTACTAAAAATACAACAACAACAACAACAACAAAAATTAGATGGGAGTGGTGGTGGGCGCCTGTAGTCCCAGCTACTCGGGAGGCTGAGGCAGGAGAATGGCGTGAACCCAGGAGGCGGAGACGGCAGGGAGGCGGAGACGGCAGTGAGCCGGGATCACACCACTGTACTCCATCCTGGGCAACACAGCGAGACTCCTTCTCAAAAAAAAAAAGAAAAGAATACAACTTACGGGTGACCTCTTAACCGAAGTACCTACATTTTAATGGAACACTCTGTAAGGCCCAGATGAATGACTTCGAAGCTATATATATATAGCTATATATATATATATTCTAAAGCAGTCTTCCCTCTGGCACCCACTCCTCAAAGCACCCCACGTATAGATACTGCCAGGGCCATCCACCTTGTTAAGTCTCAATTTCCCCAGCAATAAAAATGAGCAGCCAAATCAGGTCATTTTCCAAGTCCCTTCCAACTTTGATGTATGAGATCTTAGACTTGAGATTCCACAGCCTCCCATTCTGAGAGTGCGCAGCCGGCCAGCCCTTGTTAGGAGGCAGCTCGTCTGTG
This sequence comes from Macaca fascicularis, assembly GCF_037993035.2. Taxonomy (NCBI): domain Eukaryota; kingdom Metazoa; phylum Chordata; class Mammalia; order Primates; family Cercopithecidae; genus Macaca; species Macaca fascicularis. The sequence goes on from NC_088389.1 coordinate 65,045,714, forward strand.
GTTTGGCACCACTGCCCAGCAGGCATTTATTAAATCAGTGCAACGTGGTCCCTGCTGGCCTGGAAAAAGAACATTAAGCTCCAAAAACTTCCTGCAGCAGGCCTCCTTCAGAGAATGCTGCTCAGAGGGTTGAGGAACAAAACCATTCAGACCCCTGGCTGTGCTCCAAGATCCTGTTCACTAGTACTTTTGCCCTGTCTGCACGGAGAACTGGGGACTAAAAACATCTGGAAGTCTGCTTAAGACCTGGGCAAGTTGTCTTTTCTTCCTTTGGGGGTGGCTGTTCTTGACCCTAGTAATCCAGGCTGACCTCTGCCAATGCCCCTTCGCTTTTAATCTTCTGCACTTCATTGGGCAACAGCTTTCTAATAAAATCCACATGAATCCAGCTGCTAACAGCTCCTGGAAGGGCTGTGGGATCTAACACCTGCTCCTGCATTCCTTGAGCCCTAGTAGCAAGGGAAAACAGGGCTGAGACCCAACTGTAGCACCTCTGGGTCTTACAGTGGAGTTGTGGACAAAGAGAGTAGATAGGAGGGCTGGGTGTGGTGGCTTACGCCTGTAATCCCAGCACTTTGGGAGGCCAAGGTGGGCGGATCACCTGAGGTCAGGAGTTCGAGACCAGCCTGACCAACATAGTGAAACCCCGTCTCTACTAAAAAATACAAAATATTAGCCGGGCGTGGTGGCGGGCGCCTGTAATCCCAGCTACTCAGGAGGCTGAGGCAGGAGAATCACTTGAACCCAGGAGACAGAGGTTGCAGTGAGCTGAGATCGTGCCATTGCACTACAGCCAGGGCAAGAAGAGCGAAACTCTGTCTCAAAACAAAACAAAAAAAAAGTAGATAGAAAGAGAAAAACATTAATGATGAGGTTTTGCTGAGGGTGGGGAAGGCAGCTTCAGGTGAGGAATGCACAGGTGTAGTGATATGACTGCTGGGTGGCCCAGCAGATTCCTTTGGGTCTGGGCTTGTCTCATTCCCAGTGACCTTAGTCATGTTGACAAGGCTTATCACCCTGTGAGGCAGGCCTGGGCTGAGACCACAGAGTGCATGCGTCACTGACCTGGGGGTCCAGGGTTGCCTGTCCCTCCTCTGTTGTGACTCGGGGAGTCCAAAATTCCTCCTATCTCTAATTATTTATTTATTTGAAGTGGAGTCTCACTCTGTTGCCCAGGCTGGAGTGCAGTGGGCTCTCAGCTCACTGCAACCTCCGCCTCCTGGGTTCAAGTGATTCTCCTGCCTCAGCCTCCCAAGTAGCTGGGACTACAGGCATAAGCCACCATGCCAGGCTAATTTTTGCATTTTTAGTAAAGACGGGTTTTCACCATGTTGGCCAGGCTGGTCTTGAGCTCCTGACTTCAGGTGATCCACCTGCCTTGGCCTCCCAAAGTGCTGGGATTACAGGTGTGAGCCACCGTGCCCAGCCTATTTATTTACTTTTGAGACAGTCTCACTCTGTTGCCTACGCTGGAGTGCAATGGCACCATCTCAGCTCACTGCAACCTCCACCTCCCAGGTTCAAGCAATTCTCCTGCCTCAGCCTCCCAAGAAGCTGGGATTACAGGTGTGCACCACCACGCCCAGCTGTTTGTGTTTTTAGTAGAGATAGAGTTTCACCAAGTTGGTCAAGATGGTCTTAAACTCCTGACCTCAAGTTATCCACCCACCTCGGCCTCTCAAAGTGCTGGGATTATAGGCATGAGCCACCATGCCTATCTAGTCTCTAATTATTTAAGGTAATATTTTTATTTTTTGAGACAGTCTTGCTTTGTCGCCCAAGCTGGAGTGGGGTGGCACGATCTCAGCTCACTGTAACTTTCATTTTCCAGGTTCAAGTGATTCTTTGCCTCAGCCTCTCGAGTAGCTGGGATTACGGGTATGTGCCACCACCCCCAGCTAATTTTTGTATTTTTAGTAGAGACAGGGTTTCACCATGTTGCCCATGCTAGTCTCAAACTCCTGACCTCAAGTGATCCGCCCACCTCGGCCTCACAAAGTGCTGGGATTACAGGTGTGAGCCATCGTGCCCAGCCCTATTTAAGGTAATATTTACTGAGTACTTACAACATATGTGCCTGGTGCTGGTGAAAGATATATTAGTGAGTAGAACAGACCCAATTCCTGCACTCCAGTCCCACTCACTTGGAAATCCTGACTGTGGGTCACAAAGTCTCAGGGCCACTGGTGGGGATGGGGTGGGTGTGCTTGGCATTCCAGAGGCAAGAGAGCCATCCTGGCAGTGCTGGGTCTCTTCCATTTGGAATCCCTAGCTCTTAAGTTCTCTGGGGATACTGTATGGACACAGAGTTCCCTCTGGTTAAGGTCAGAACTCTGATTCACTTCAGCTTTCTTCTTCCCACCAATGCCAAAAGTCCAAGAAATAAACACAACAGGTTAGAAGGACAACTTTGAGCTGCTTGCAGTTTATTTATAAAATACAAGGTACACTTACTGGGCCTGGCCTTTTTTATTTTTACTCTTTGCCTTGCTTTCCACCCAGCCAAGATTTTTGCATGCTCTCATCTGGGAGTTGAGCCGATTTCACGAATCTATCTGCTCTTGGCTGTGATGAGCCAAATACTAGCACAACCTTCCCTGGACCTGAGGGTGGCTTCATCTTAGAAGGCCCACAAGGATCCTACTGAAGCAAATGACTCTGCTCCAGTCAGCTCAGGCCTCTGTGGAGCAAAGAAACTGGTGTCCTTCTTGGAGTGCTGCCTTCATCTCCTTGAACTGAGCCAACTGGCAGGCCTCCTCCAGCCCCAGCCAGCAGTAGGCTTGGTGCTCATGGGAGAGGCGGATCTCCACATCATAGTCCTTCACCTCTGCCAGCCAGTAAATGACTGTTTTAGGCTTGTTCCTGGCCACATAATTGAGTTCTCTTTTGAACCCCTCAATGATGGTCAGCTGGCCTGCTTCTATGCCCGCTTCCTCTCGAGTCTCCCTCAGGGCTGTTTCCAAGTCATCCTCTCCTGGTTCCACATGGCCTAGTTAGGAGAAAATAGGAAGAAAAGGAGGAGGAAATCTTCCAAAGTTCCCAAAGCTGGATTTTCCAGACTATATATATATTTTTTTCTGTTTTGTTTTGAGACAGGGACTCACTCTGTTGCCCAGGCCAGAGTGCAGTAGGGCAATCAGCTCACTGCAGCCTTGAATTCCTGGGCTCAAGTGATCCTCCCACCTCAGCCTCCTGAGTAGTTAGAACAACAGGCATGTGCCACCATGCCCAGCTAATTATTTATTTATTTATTTATTTATTTGGTAAATATGGGGTCTCACTATATTTCCCAGGCTGGTCTCAAACTCCTGGCCTCAAGTCATCCTCCTGCCTCAGCCTCCCAAAGTGCTGAGATTACAGGTATGAGCCACCACACCCAGCCATTCAGTGACTTTTCTAGGTGTTCCTAGGCTAAAGGAAGCCTGGAGATTGGCAATATCCTAACATGCCTGGGAAGGGGGTATAGGGCAGGTAGTGTCTAGTTCTTGGGGTGTGAGCAATCCCACCTTCCCACTCCATCTTCTCTGCAGAGAGTGAAACAGACCATGTGTATAGCAAGTCAGGTTTAGAATACTGCTCTTTGATGGTATGAGATGACCTTCTTCAGATGTCTGCTTTCTTATTCTTTGGAACTTTCTTCATCCCATGCTCTAAGGAATCACTTTTCTACTGGAGACCTTAAAGTGACCTTTTCCAAGGAGGGGGAAGTCCTTTCTTAACAAGTGGAAGTTAGCTGACGAGGAAGTACTTTGCCTACAATCCAGTGAGGACTTAACATTGTCTGCAGGTGGACCCTGACATTCCAGGGCCAAAAGACAGGCTCAAAACCCTGCACAGCTGAATGAGCAGCTGTTTCCATTAAGCTACCAGGCTTTTTCCAAATTGTTTTCCTCTTTCTTACTGGGCAAGGCCAGATTTCAGTTTCATAGGGAAACCCTTGATGGGAACTTAAGACTAAGGGCCAGCTGAGAACCACTTCTAAGAAAATATGTTAGCAACACCCAAACCCAAGAAGACAGCTGCCAAGAAACTGCTGTGGGAGAACTTGAAGCTCTGCAGGCTGAAGCAGCTCTCAGTTTTACCTCTAGGCCCCTCCCACAAATCCTCAGCTTCCCCAGAGGGGGCAAGGACTGGGAAGGGTCTGGCAGACTCTGTCTACACTTGGCTCCAGTAAGTTTCTAGGGAGGCCTCCTGGCTCACAGGCTCATGGGGAGCAGAATCTCTCAGTTGTTCCCTCCTTGGTTTGGAGATTGGGGGCCCTCCTCCTTCCCAGGGGTCTACAATGCCCAGAGCCAGTTGCTGCACAAAAAACTCCCCAGGGGCCGGGTGCGGTGGTTCATGCCTGTAATCCCAGCACTTTGGGAGGCCGAGGCAGGTGGATCATCTGAGGTCAGGAGTTTGAGACCAGCCTGGCCAACATGGTGAAACCCTGTCTCTACTAAAAATACAATAATGAGTTGGGCGTGGCAGCGGGCGCCTGTAATCCCAGATACTTGGGAGGCTGAGGCAGGAGAATCACTCGAGCCCGGGAGGCGGAGGTTGCAGTGAGCCGAGATTGTGCCATTGTACTCCAGCTTGGGCAACACAGGGAGACTTGTCTCAAACAAACAAACAAAAAAACCCAGAAACTTAGTACTTAAAAACCATTCTAGCTTACGGCTTCTAGGGAATTTTCTCTGCACAAGCACCTCCTATAGTGGTGTACACAAAGACAGATAGGTAATGCATCGGGGGAGCAAGGTGGGAGGGATGCTGCTAGTGACGGGTGATACTGATTCTGGACGTCCCACCTACCCTCAGAGGTGTATGGAAGTCCCTGAGCACACCCCTCCCAGGGGCATCTATTCAGTATTCTGCCCATCAGTGTTAATTAACAGGGTAGCTTCTGCTGAAGCAGGAAAGGATTAGGAGCGGTCCACTGACATCAGGTAGAGAGAGGAACAAGGCAGTGTGACTCAGGTGATCTGGAGACAAGTGTGACTATTCCTATTCACAGTATTTGTGAAGCTTCTGTCTCTTTTTTCACTTTGTTTCTCCCCAGTACAACTCAAACATGCAAAATTTATTTCCTGTTCCCATTTCCTTATTTTCCTTCAATCCTAGATCTTTGTCCAACCCTTCTAACCCCACTCCCTTTTAAAGTCCCTGCTTTCGGCTAGGTGTGGTGGCTCACGCCTATAATTCCAGCACTTTGGGAGACGAGCTGGGCAGATCACTTGAGCCCAGGAGTTCAAGACCAGCCTGGGCAATATAGTAAGACCCTGTCTCTATCAAATAATAATAATAATAACAAAATAATTTAAAAAATAAAGTCCCTGCTTCCTTCTGTCTGAGAGCTATTCCTCATTCCAGCAGGCACCTGAGCCACAGTCTGTCCCTCCCAACTCAAACCATCCCAATGGCCTCAGCTAAGAAGGGCTCCTTTTTCCCATTTCTGCCTACACAGCCTGGCTTCTCTTTCAGGACTAAATGACTGCAGCTTTCTGACTCTTGGAGGTGGGGTCAGGAGTACTAGTGGATGAAAACTGGCCAGCTTACAAACAGATGTTGGCTTGGCCTAAGGCCAAGTAGTCTTCACTGTTCTTTCCTCTGGAGACTTGGCCAACTCCACCCTCAGTGCTGAGTGATAGACTCAAGGCACAGGTAGCTAGCTGGTCAAGCTGCAATTCCAAGGTCTCCATAATCTTTACAGCCTCCTGGTCTAAGAAGGCCCTGCCCATCCCCTCACTCCTCCACTCCTGCCACAATCCGCAGATGAATCTATGATCAGGGAGCCCAACTTCTCTATGCTCCAACTCAAAATACAACTATGTTCAGAAACACTGTAGAAGTCATACTCTCTGTGTTTAGTTCAAAAGAAAAACCGGCCGGGTGCAGTGGCCCACGCCTGCAATCCTAGCACTTTGGGAGGCCCAGACGGGCAGATCACTTGAAGTCAGGAGTTTGAGACCAGCCTGGCCAACATGGTGAAACCCCGTCTCTACTAAAAATACAAAAATTAGCTGGGTGTGGTGGCGGGTGCCTGTAGTCCCAGCTACTCGGGAGGCTGAAGCAGGAGAATTGCTTGAACCTGGGAGGGGAGGTTGCAGTGAGCTGAGATTGCGCCACTGCACTCCAGCCTGGGAGACAGAGACTTCGACTCAAAAAATAAATAAATAAAAAGAAAAACCTAATGATAGGGACACTGAACTAGGAGTCAAAGGAAATTGATCAAATGAAATCAGAGACAGGCTAGAAGAAAACTTAGGATTTTCTTTTTTTTTGAGACAGGCTGTGTTGTCCAGGCTGGAGTGCTATGGCACGATCTCGGCTCACTGCAGCCTTGATCTCTCGAGCTGAAGTTATTCTCTAACCTCAGCCTCCTGAGTAGCTGGGACTACAGGTGTGCACCACCATGCCTGGCTAATTTTTGTATTTTTTGTAGAGACAGGGTTTTGCCATTTTGCCCAGGCTGGTCTCAAGCTCCTGGGCTCAAGCAATCTGTCCACCTTGACCTCCAAAAGTGCTGGGATTATAGGCATGTGCCTGCCCAAAACCTTAGGATTTTCTAATCAAGCCCTTGTTTGACAGATGAAAAACCCAAAGCTCAGAGAGGTGGGCATACAACTCAGTCAACCTCAAGGTCCCCAATTCCCTGCCCACTGGCTTTTCTCTTACCCAGCCATTCACCACAGAGGTTGGAGAGCTGGCAAATGATACTCATAAAAACACCCTGGAATTCAGTCACAGAATTCTATTTCCAGCTCTACTCTGGCCTGGTCTAGAGAGCTTGTATGTAGAAAGGTTCAAGGCTCCTACCTTCCCTACCCCCTTTTGCTACATAGTCACTGGGAATCAAGCCTTGGGGAGGGCCTGGCTGGGTAGATTTCTGAGCAGCGCTTGGCAGTTTCCCAAGAGGTGGCCCCTCTGGCGTCTACCTTTGGGAGGAGTCCAGTGATGAATGCCATCTGATGCCTGCAGCAGTAAAAACTCAATTGTATTGTTGTCCACTTTGGGAATGAGGCATCTTCGGAAGATGATCAAGCCACATGCTCTCAGGGCCATGGTCTTATCCTAAGGATTTAACAAAGAAGATACAGAATATTGGGAAGTTACACAAAATAGGAAGCTCCATACTGGGGGGTAGCAATCTGGTGCTGGACAGTAGCACAGACTAGCTAACTGTGATCTCATAGCCTACAGAAAAAGGCAGCATGCCCAGGACCAATGGAGGGCATCCAGGAATCAGAGACTGACCTTTGTGTGTAACTGCAGGACCTTGGCAACTACCCTCAGTTCAATGTGGCCTCTATCCCAACACCTCCAGGGCTCCCTGTAAAACAGGGCTGGCATGCATTTGTTATGCCACTGGAGATCCTCAGAAGCAAACATACTGAAACAAGAGAGATGCTGGGAATGGGAGAGAAGCAGTACAAGTTTTATCATCAAACCCATAACCCCATTTGCCCCAGCCCATATCCTGAGCCCCTGAAGCGCACAGCCCCCCAGCAATGTGGTTTCTGACAATGCAGAGAGGTCATCTACGGAGGAGGGTAACTTCATAGAGAAAAAAATATTTCGTTGAGTTTTTGTTTTTCTTTTGAGACAGGGTCTCCCTACATTGCCCAGGAAGTGATCCACCTACCTCAGCCTCCCAATGTGTTGGGATTATAGGCATGAGCCACCATGCCCAGCCTGATATTTTTTTAGTCTTTTATTTTATCCATTTTTTGTTTTAAGAGACAGGACTCACTATGTTGCCTAGAATGGCCTCAAACTCCCGGACAGAAGTGGTCCTCCCCCGGGTGGATCATGAGGTCAAGAGATCGAGACCATCCTGGCCAACATGGTGAAACCCTGTCTCTACTAAAACTACAAAAATTAGCCGGGCGTGGTGGCACGTGCCTGTAACCCCAGCTACTCAGAAGGCTGAGGCAGGAGAATCGCCTGAACCCGGGAGGTGGAGGTTGCGGTTGTGGTGAGCCGAGATCGGACCACTGCACTCCAGCTTGGCGACACAGGAAGACTCTGTCTCAAAAAAAAAAAAAAAAAAAAGACAAAAAAAGAAAGTGGTCCTCCCCCTCAGCCTCCCAAGCAGCTGGCAATACAGGCACATGCCACCATTGCCTGACATTCCTGGTGCCCGGGGGTAGCAGAGCTGATGCAGAGAGGGTGGCTGGAGCAGGAGTTGCTATCCTCCATGGCCCCTTTGCTGGTGCTCAATCAGGATGAGTTTGCAGCTGTCAAAGGCATAAAAATCAGGCCCAAACAGAAACCTACTCCAGGGCAATTCTCAGGACTGCCAACAGATGGTAATGTTACTCTAGAGAATAGCAGTTTCTCACCAAAAACCAAACCCAACACCAAGATCTTTCCAAGCTTTTCCAAACCTGTAACAAAAGTTTTTAAGGATTGGAAATAATCTGAAAGGGGATTTCTGAAATGATCTGTGCTCTCATATACTGTTGGTAGAAAAGTAAATTCGCATATCCCCTTAGGAGGGCAATTTGACAATAATTATCAAAACATAAAATGCACATTCCCTAAGAGTCAGCAATTCCATTTCTAGCCACTCTCACATAAGAAATAATAGGTTTAAGGCCAGGCGCGGTGGCTCAAGCCTGTAATTCCAGCATTTTGGGAGGCCGAGACGGGCGGATCACGAGGTCAGGAGATCGAGACCATCCTGGCTAACACGGTGAAACCCCATCTCTACTAAAAAAAATACAAAAAAATAGCCAGGCGAGGTGGCGGGCGCCTGTAGTCCCAGCTACTCGGGAGGCTGAGGCAGGAGAATGGCGTAAAACCTGGGAGGCGGAGCTTGTAGAGAGCTGAGATCCGGCCACTGCACTCCAGTCTGGGCGACAGAGCGAGACTCTGTCTCAAAAAAAAAAAAAAAAAAAAAAATAGGTTTAAGATGTACACACAATGATGTTCACTACAACTTTGTTTGCAATATCAAAAAGGAAAAGAGCTAGAAACAAATATCCATCAATATGGGAATGGGCAAAAAGTACAGTATATCTATATGATGAAATAGTATGAAGCCATTAAAAAAATGAGGTCAAGGCTGGGTTCAGTGGCTCATGCCTTTAATCTCACCATTCTGGGAGGCTGAGGCAGGAGAATCACCTGAGTCCTGGAGTTTGAGACCAGCCTGGACAACATAGTGAGACCTCATCTCTACAAAAAAATAGAAAAAAATTAGCCAGGTGTGGTGGCATGCACCTGTAGTTCCAGCTACTTGGGAGGCCAAGGTGGGAAGATTGCTTGAGCCTGGAAAGTTGAGGCTGCAGTGAGCCATGTTTGCATCACTGTACTCCAGCCTGGGCAATACAGTGAGACCTTGTCTCAAAAATAAAAGAAAAAGAAAAAAAAAATTAGGTCAAGCCTAATGTGCTGCTTGTAAGAAAAATTTTAGACACATGAAAAGAAGATAGTTCTGAATAGTATGTATAATGAAATCCCTGTTTGAGTTTACAAAATCATATATAAAGTGGTAGGCTTTCATTAAACACCATGTTCTATTTTCCTGGACTCCCTGTTTATGCCAAGATCTTACCCCATTCCAGAAGCCAAAAGGAAGCACCCCATCACTGTAGAACTGGTGAACAAAGATTTCATATTATTGGTCCATGGCTGAGGCAGAAACAGGTAGCTAATCCCATGCCCTCCCTACAAAGATGTTCAAAAAGCATTAGAAAGTTATAGATGTAGGGTACCTTGCTCCTGCCTCAGGTCCCATGGAATGAATGTTAGAATCCCTAAATAAGCTTAGGGATCCAAGACTAGAGGGCACAGTGCCCTGCCTAAGACAGGAACTCCATGCCACTGCCACCATCAGCACAGCATGGACAAGCAAAGATGCCTGCATGGGGAGCCAAGAAAGACAAGTCTGCGTTGGCCACATGGAACCACTGGGGAGAGGAGAGCAGCGGTGGGGTGGGGGAGGAATCTTAGGGTAGTGACAAGGGTATACCCTAGCAAGAATGTATTTCAGTGGACGCCAGTATATTAGGGATGACTACATCTAAGAACCACATCAGCTAACAGTTCATCTCAATGGGGCCAGAAGAGCTAGGATCAGATGCTCATTCTCCACCTATATTCTGGACCCATGGAAAGAACAGTTCTTCTAGAAATACAGAACTCCTCACTACTCTTTCAATTGCTTGACTTGAGCCAACTATTCTCTAGAATTCCTCCTACCCACTCTATACACACAACCTCCTACTCGTCAGAAGCAGCTCAGATGTCACCTCCTTTGTGAAACTTTCTGGCTTTAATCACTCCATGTTCTGCATCCTTAACATGGCTTGAACAAACTTAAAAGTTCAATCAGGGAAGCAAATGCTATGAGTGACAGAAAACTAAAGATTTATTATAAGGAGTAGACATTGTGTATCTTTAGAAGTTGGCGGAGAAATCCATGCAACTCTGTCGCCTCTGCACCTGGTGTTGGGCCTGAAGTCTGTGAGGCCAGCAGTTAGGAAGAAAACTGGATGTGAGGTGGAAGAGAACAAAGACAAACTGGAACCTCTGAGAACCAACTGGGATCTACAAGGACAACTGGAACTCATGAGGACAAACTGAAACCCACAGCTTCCTTTCACTGGCCGCAAGCTCAGCGACTCAGGTGATCTGGAGAAGCCGGAGCCCTCTGCTACAAAGCTGACTGCACACATGGCCCAGGACTCAGAGGAGCTGAAGGAGGAAATTCAGTAGGAGCTGGGGGTGCTGGGGGCTGTGTGATGACCTTCACCAACAAGGTGAGCCAGCAGATCAGAGAGAAAGTACAGGCACTGCCACCACGCCTGGTACCCTGCTCTGTCCTTCACAGTGTACAGACACAGCTCTGTCCTTCACAGTGTACCGGCAGCTACTTCAATTCAGCTTTCCAAATCTCTCACGAAATTTTCTTGTGGACAACCCTCACCTGGAAGCAGATGGGAAGGACACTGGGAATCCAGTGTAGCTAAACTGACACAGTACAATGCCACCACAAGCACATATACCTAGTATAGTAAATCTCTGCTGCTGCCTCTGGCGGGGAAGAGCCAGATTATAAGCTCTGTTTTCTTGGGACCCAGCACAGCAGTTCTGAACAGATGTTCATTGACTCAAAAGAACTCTCTCCCCACCTCCCACTCAAACAAATGTTTGAGTATGTTCTGGGGCCCTGGGAAATAGCCCAGTGTTTTCCTGAAGAGTGCCATTTACATAAAAGTGAATGGAGCTATTGTTGGGGGTTTTCTGTTTTTCTGGAGACCACAAAGCTGAAACTGTCCACGGGTTTGAAAGTAGCCAGCTTTCACACACAGACTCCAAGTGGATTCAAACCTCAGGGGGTTAAAGAACACAGCATCCAATATGCAAATATGCCTGCAGCCAGGATTGCGGAGGTGAGAACTCCAGGCTGACAGCAGGCAATTCACACTTCAAAAAAGTGGCAGAGTGCCTGAGTTGGTTAGAAAAAACCTGAACCAAAAACCCTCAATGTCATCAGAAGGTTCCAGAAGCTAAGGAAAAATATTCTTGGCTTTCTCCATATATACAATTCCCTCAGAGCCTAGGAGGTTCGGGACCTAGGTACCAAAAAAAGAATTTACAAATACATGGCTATGCTGTTTGTTTCAATATTTTCATCAAATTAATTAACTGTAAAAAGCTCTCGGAAATGTAATTTTAGGTTCAGGTAGAGCTCTCCAAATTTTCCCTCTGACCTGTTCTCCATAGTCTAATATCCCTTTAGCAAAAACAGCATTTCATGTCGCATTATCAATTAAGCATCTATATATACTGTGCCAGCTATACTGTGCAAGACTTTTGACAACTATTGTTTCTAAAGCTCAAAACAACCTTTCAAGAGAAGCATTATTGTATCTAGTTTACAAGGACACTGATATTATTTTAAAAGGTTAAAATACTTGCACAAGGGCATAGCTGGTCTGTAAATGGTGGGATCTCAATCTAAGTAAGTCTAACTCCAAAGTCTATAATTTTTGTCCTTATCATAGCTCTGTTCACCATGAAAGAGTAGGGCTTAGGGAGAGGACAGACACAAATGATTTATAAAATCATTTCCAGTTTCAAAATTCCCAGTCTTTTTTTTTTTTATAGGGTCTCTCTGTGTCATCCAGGCTGCAGGGCAATGGTATGATCGCAGCTCACTGCAGCCTCAGGGCTCACTGCATCCCTTCTGGACTCAAGGAATTTTCCTGTCTTAGCCACCTGGGTAGCTAGGACTACAAGCAGGAGCCATCACAACTGGCTAAATTTTAAAAACACTTTTTTTGTAGAGATGGGGTCTTGCTATGCTGACCAAACTAGTCTTGAAGTCCTGGCCTTAAACGATCTTCCCACTTTGGCCTCCCAAAGTGCTGGGATTACAGGTGCAAGTTACTGTGCCTGGCCCCAAATTCCCAGTCTTTAATCTATATTCATTTGGAGGTTAAGATGTCAAGCTGGGATCATTTCCACCAAAAAGGTTTCAGTTGGGGGGAGAGGGCCGTAGACGTTAAGTCCTGTATCCGAAGGAGACTCTGAAGGAGGGGTAAAATGTAGCCTCAGGCTCCTAATAGCACCTGTCTCATAAGAGTTTCTATGCCTCCTCTCCTCTTTTCTGGGAAGCAGGAACCTAAAACCACATGTTCCACTTAACTTAAGGCACTAGTGTCCAGAAAATTTGCCCAGGCCCTCCTCCAAATGAGGAGGAAGGCCAACTGTTTGCCTGCCCACAAGCAGTTCTATGTGACTGCAATTCTATGTGACTACTCCTTCACCTCCCACATCATAATTATCTTTTCTCCAATTTGCCAGTTTCTTTCTTCCCTTTTGGAGTGGACAGAAATGAGGCACCCACCCATGAGTAAAGCTCTTTCTTGTGAGAACAATAACAAAAGGAAGAGAAGGAAAAAAAAAGAAATGCAAAAGAAAAGCCCCAACTACCATGAATAAATTGAGACAAAGAAAATATTCCCTCAAATGCACTTTTCCCTGGACAACTGCCACTCCATTCTTCTTGCAGAGATGAAGCTGCTGAGTCATTTTTCTATTTTTGCTGTTGGCTGAGGGAGGAAACAGGAGATTTTACCTATAATGGCATAAATATTGGCTTCTAGGATAAGGCCAAAGTCAGACAAGGTTGGGACAAAAATCATTCTTAGTGAAGGGGATTTGTTAAGCAGCCTATTACTGCCATCTGCTGTACAATTCTAGAAAGCTAACTTGGGGAATTGTAACATTAAAGCCTGAAGCCTTTAGGGGTTCAAAAGCCTTTAGGAGTAAACAAAAACCCTAAAGGGGTTTTGTTGACTCATCTCATGTCTGTTGTGTGTATCTCATGCGACAGACAGTGTGAAGGATTGACAGATATGAAGCTGAATACTACAAAGCACCAACTTCCTAGAGATTAACAGACTAGTGAAAGTGGAAGACATTCCAACAGACAAGTTACAGTGTGTTTTGTGCAACATAAGATGGAAAAGCAGCAAAGAAGCATCTTTAGGTTAACAAGGTACCCCATAAGGATTCTGATGGGTCGTTAGTTTACCAGGCAGAAGGGAGGCAGATGCAAGGCATTGCCAGCAAAGGGAGGAGTGTGGGCAACACCCTCAAGCGCAAAATGACATCTCACTGGTAAATAGCTTAGTTTATATTCTGTAGGCAATGAAGCCTCTGACTGGTCTTAGGCAAGGATATAATTTGGTCACACTGACATTTTACAAAGACATTCTAGCTGCAAGCAAGGTGGGGAATGAATTAGGACATACTGGAAGCAGAGAGATTAACCAGTTACAAGTCTACTGCAACAGACCAGTTAACAAATGATTCTAGTTAGATCAAGGCAGAGGCTGTGAGAAAGGAAAGGAAGGGATGAATCTGAGAGATATTTCAAAGTAAAATGGACAATATTGATATTTCATTGTCTAAGGGACAGAGAGATGTTTCATAAGCCAAGGGAAAGAGAAAGGCTTTGGTTTGAGTACCTGGGTTGAAGATGGGGTGCAAGTGAATCATTTGTTCGGGAAAAGTTGAATTAGAAGTGCTAGTCTACCCATAAGATAAATGAACAGATGTATCTAAAGTTCAGTGATCCTCTCATCCCATCTCTTCATTTCCCAAGGTGGGAATTTTCTTTTTTAAAATCATTTTTATTAAAATAATTTTTTCTCTCCTCCCCTCTCTACCAAGACCACGGTGAAAATTTTCTATTAGAGCAAGATATAGCTCCTACCATAGGTACCTCGGCAGCCCACATTCCCTCCAATTTAGGTAGGTCAAGCTGTCCAACCTGCCCCTGCATCTATCTGGTATTCCAAGCATTTTCATCCTCCTTTAATCAGAAACACAGAAAACATGGCTGTCTATGCAGTCAGAAAGGCCTAGCTATTGAAGTTAATAGTTGTTACTTAGAGCAAGATACTTAACTTCCTCATTGGTAAAACAAAGTTAACACCTACTTTTCATGGTTGTTGTGGAGTTTATAAATGATATATATAGAGAAAGGGTCTGACATTATCAGAAGTACTAAATACATGAGTTATTCTTATCCATGTGTCATAAAAGATCATCAGAAAGCTTCTCTGTTGTAAAGAAATGACTTTTCATTTTGTCTGTAAAACTGCTGAACACTGTTCACCACAGTATATACATTCCTTATAAGGTCCCACAGAATAAATTCCTTTTAATATAGAAACTAGAAAAATAATTTATCTTTTGAAGAATGGATTTGTTTCCTTATTAGTAAGAATTACCTTTTTTCCCTTAACTGACTAATTTTGGTCAAAATTGGGTACTCAATTACAGTAAGTACACCAACCCACTGACCAGTGTATTTGCCTGTTCTTATTATAAAGATAATAGCTACCATTTTTTAAGAAGTTACTACTTGCCAGGCGTTGTGTCAAGTGCTTTACCTTCATTATTTCACTTAATCTTCACAACAACCCGCTGAGGCATTACTGCCATTTTTCAGAGGAGTAGAAAGGGAATTATGGCTCAGAGATGTCTGGGTAGTGATTCAAATGTAGGTCTGTCTGACTCCTAACATCATTCATCTTAACCTCGACTTTATAATAGCGTTTTACATTTGACAATTTGATTGCATTGGTTTCTTTTTGTTTGTTTGTTTTTTGTTTTTTTGAGACGGAGTATCGCTCTGTCGCCCAGGCTGGAATGCAGTGGCGCAATCTCGGCTCACTGCAAGCTCCGCCTCCCGGGTTCATGCCATTCTCCTGCCTCAGCCTCCCGAGTAGCTGGGATTATAGGAGCCCGCCACGAGGCCCGGCTAATTTTTGTGTTTTTTTTTTTTTAGTAGAGACCGGGTTTCACCGTGTTAGCCAGGATGGTCTCGATCTCCCGAGCTCGTGATCCGCCCGCCTTGGCCTCCCAAAGTGCTGGGATTACAAGCGTGAGCCACCGCGCCCGGCGGCATTCAGTTTTTTTTTTTTTTTTTTTTTTTTTAAGGCGGTGGGGTTCTCGTTCGACTTTCTTTACGTCTGCTATAACTGCCACGATATTACCCATTCAATAATTGAAGCAATTAGAAAACATAAAATCTCTTTTGGAAAGCAGGCGGGGTTTAACAGGTAACAACAAAGTGAAATTGAGGCCCAGGGAGGGTCAGGTTCGGCGCCAGGGCCTCTGGGCCCTAAACCTGGACCTCTCCCGCCTCTGGGATTTGGATGACCCATCCCATCCCCACTCGGACGGGGGCAACCAAGGCTCACAGGGTCAGGGAACCTCCCTTCTCCCGGTGCAGACAGGAAAAATGAGGTCCTGAGAGCGGATGGGACCTGGCCTGCCCACACCTCACTGCCAACTTGAAGGAGGGCACATCCATCTCGGGCCCTGCAGAGACCGGAGGCAGATTCCCATCGCTCCAAGGCTCATTTCCTCCACTAAGAACTAAATTCAAGTGGACCCTAAGCATACTCACCAGAAGCAGAGGGAGGCAGGAGGCGGATCTTGGACGGAAATTGGAAGTACACCGGCCAATCAGAAGAGCCTGGTTACGCTTGGGACTACCAATAGAATTTGGCAGAAGGCTCTTCGACCCGCCTCAAGGGTGCCTGTCTCACACGGAGAACGTCGCGAGATCTTCCCTCAAGCCGAACGATTGGCTGAAAGTCGGAAATTGAGAACTACGCCCGCTGTTTCTTCAGACCTCTGATTGGTCTTCTAGAGGAAAAGTCAACGAACGTCAACCGATTCCTTGGATGCCCATTGGTGGGTGGTGCGGGACTGGCGACGCGCGGGCCACAGCGCGGGCGTTCGAACTGGCGCTTGGTGGCGTTGCCATGGAGATGCGACCTGGCCGCCGCCGGTGACTCCCGGGTTGACAGGGCTCTTAAGTTGCGGGCCTTGGGGCTCACTCCCGACGGCACTGTCTTCTCCTCTTCTCAGACAGGACAGACCGAGGAGTTTGGACCGAGGTGAGAAAGGGCGGGGAGAATAGAGGAGGGGTAGGTCTGGTCCGGAACCGTGGCGCCTGCCCTCCGACAGGGGTGCGCGTGACGTCCGCTGAGCGCGGGAGGAAACTGGCAGTTGTGAAGGAACCGGGAGTTGGCCTCTCTTGGTTCTTCCTAAAGTTCGCCTACTCTCCTACCTTTCATCCCCATATCTCTGCCTTTTCTTCAGCAATTATCTTGAATGCCACTTCTCTCACTTTGGGAGACTAAACTCTTGAGTCCCAATGTCCTCTTGCTTTTGAACCGATAACCCTGACCGTGCGGCACCTCTCTTACGGCGCTTCTGTTCGGCCTTGGGTTGTGTACTTCCGGGAAGCCCATTCTCTTCCCTTATCCCATAAAATTTTGAAGCCTTTAAGGTAAGGCAAGCATCGTTCACAATGTCTTGCATACAGTAGATTTTCAGGAAATATTTGTTGAGTTGAATTTAATTTACAAGAAATAGATTGGATTCCTCTTCATGCCCTGCCTCGTTGTCTCTCCGCTTCAGAGACAATTTTTTATTTCGAGGCTAGGGGAAGGCCACCCTAATCTTAAATGCAAAAGGACCTGAAAGTCCACAGTCCGCAGCGGGCCTTTCTACTCTTTGTGAAAGGCTAAACTTTTTTGGATTGGTTGCTACAACTCTTCCTGCATTTGTGGCTTTTAGCCTTGGTCTCCCAATAATTTTATTAGACTCCTTTTAGTCTTTGCTTAAAATAAACCATTCTGTTGCTGTATGCCGAGAGAGTTTATCTCCGTTTAGCTTCTTAGTGACCGGCAGCTATTGTCACATTTTAAGTGTGCTTTGGAAAATGTTTTAAAGCATCTTCTTTGTATTTGTATTCTACAAGTAGAGAGGCTTTGTAGTCTCTCTACTGAAGTGCATATAACAGCTGCTCAGGTGAACTCTCATCTATTCATCAGGTGTCCATGATAGAATTGCGTTCCTAAGACTGTTTCGTTGTTAACTCATGGATTATATATTGACAGTCTGATTGTTGGTGTGATTCTTCCTTATGTCAAATTCATAGCTCACTGGTGGCCTTAATAAAAGGAGTGAAAAAGTTCAGTACAGCAGCTATGTTCTTGTTACCCTTTTATAAAAGTTTGAAACACTACCTTATTGCTAAACTGCAGATCTGTGATATATAGTGGAAACCCACTATATGTGGGTTGGCTTTGGCTCTGTCTCTGTCTCTAATTCACTGTGGGTGGCTTTGCAAGTCATTTAGTTCCTTTATTATTATGATTTTGGCTTTTTCTTTATTTTTTAGAGAAAAGATCTTGCTCTGTCACCCAGGCTGTAGTGCACTAGCATGATAATAGCTCACCGCAGCCTTGAACTCCTGAATTTAGCCCCTTTAGACCTCACTTTTTCCATCTGGAAAATCAAAGAATTGAATTAGATTAAAATTCCTGTGGCTCTACTATCATCAAGTCAGGTAGTTGATGTCAGGTAGACCACTCGCTCTCAGCCTTCCAAAGACCAAACAGACTTTTTTCTTAGCTGCTGAAAGTGGTAGTAACCATTTATTGAGTGTTTACCCCATACAAAGCACTGTATCCAGGGCTTTATATACATATTACATTTTTCTTAGTATAGCACATTAATGTACTGCTAAGATAGCATTTTATTTAAAACTTGTGGTTTTATATTGTTAATGAAAATCTTTAGCTATTCAAAGTGTGTCCTTGGGGCAACCTAAGGTATGATCCTATCACTTTTTAGTTTAGGGGGAACCACAGTTTCTTTCTCTGGGCTGCTCTTTTGTCCTTTGTAAAGTGAGGGGCTGAACTCGTCTAGATCCCTTCCAGATCTAGTATTCTATGATGACTGATCTGTTAATCTAGTTTCCCCATAATGGCTCAGCAAACCAGTTTACAATTTGCACAGTGTAGATCCTCAACACATTTTGTTAAATAAATAATAGAGTTCTACTTCTTAAACTTTGGGTATGTGGTCATTGTATACCTCCCAAGTTACTGTCTCAAGGGTTTTGATGTTCATATCGTGTTGAATAAGAAGAGTTTTCTGTAGGTATAAACTAATAATAATAGTATAATATATTGTTGAGTGTTTATATACCAGACACTGAATTTAGCAGTTAATTTACATTATTCTGATTAACCCTCATGAAAGGAAACATTTTTTCCAAGTCAGCATTTTTTTGGTCAGTTCAATGCAGTAGCTTCCTAAATGATCTCCCTCTTTGCACTTTTACCCACCTGCTGTGATCCATTTCTCACAGAACTGGGAGAGTGAACTTTAAAGACATGTATCATAGCATATACTTTCCCCACTTAAAATCCTCTAATGACTTTCTACTTCACTTAAAAGTAAAATTTGGATACTTTTATGTGGCCCAGTACACCTTACATAATCTGGCCCCTACCTTTCTTTCCTCTTATACTATCCTCCTTCTCGCCTACTATGCCAGCCAACCTGTCCATGTTTGATGGCTTGATTATGCCATGCTCATTTCCACCTTTGGGCTAATGTGCTCACGTGGAACCCTGTTCTTCCTGATTTTTACGTAAGCGACTCCAAGTTATTTTAGGTTTCACCTCAAATGTTCCCTTCTGAATGAAGCCTTCTCTGAACATCCAATGTAAAGTAAGCCTTGCACCTGGCTTTATTCTTCTGTAGTGATTATCATCATCTAAAACTACCGCTTATTGATGATTAATTATCTCCTCCCATTAAAATAATAGTGCCATGAGGGCAGTGACTTTATCTGTTTTTTGGGATTTTTTTTGGAGACAGGGTCTTACTTTGTCACCCTGTTGTCCACACTGAACTGCAGTGGCGTGATCATGGCTCACTGCAGTCTCAGACTCCCAGGCCCAAGAAATCCTCCTACCTCAGCCCCCCAAGTAGCTGGGACCATAGGCACGTACCAACATGCCCAGCTAATTTTGTTTATTTGTAGAGATGAGGTCTCACTATGTTGCCCAGGCTCGTCTCAAACTCCTGGGCTCAAGCAATCCTGCCTCGGCCTCTAAAGTGTTGGGATGGCAGGCATGAGCCACTGTGCCTGGCTGAACTTGTCTGTTTTGTTCACTTATATTCCTGGTGCATAAAACAGGGCCCAGCTCATACAAGTCTCTCAAAAAATATTTCTTGAGGATTGGATAAAGGTTCCTCTTGGAACTGTGACCATATCTGTGTCCATATCAATTCATTTGAGTAATACAAACTTGCATCATTTTGGTGCCCAGGAGCAGTGACTCAGGGCACCACCATCTCTTGTCACAATTTTCCTAAGTAATCAAATTACCCTGATAAATAGTTTCTACCACCTGTTACCACAAATGATATCAAATGCTTTTATAGAGTTTTAATATAGTGTAGGAATATTTATTTATTAAACAATTATTGAATATTATTTCCAATCACTGTTTTATTTATTTTTATTTTTTTTCTGAGATAGAGTCTCGCTCTGTTGCCCAGGCTGGAGTGCAGTGGTGCAATCTTGGCTCACTGCAACCTCTGCCTCCCAGGTTCCAGCAATTCCCATGTCTCAGCCTCCTGAGTAGCTGGGATTATAGAGTGTGTGCCAACATTCTCAGCTAATTTTTTTATTTTTTGTGGAGATGGGGTTTCGCCACGTTGACCAGGCTGGTCTTGAACTTTTGGCCTCAAATGATCCGCCCACCTCGGCCTCCCAAAGTTCTGGGATTACAGGCATGAGCCACCATGCCTGGCCCCAGGCAGTGTCTTAGAACCCACATATAAAAACACTAATAAGACACATTGCTTTTTTCTTTTTTTTTTTTTTTTTTTTTTTGAGATGAAGTCTCACCCTATCGCCCAGGCTGGAGTGCAGTGGTGTCATCATGGTTTACTGTACCCTCAACCTCCTGGGCTCAAGTGATCCTCCCACCTCAGCCTCCCAAGTAACTGGGACCACAGGTGTGTGCCACCATGCCCCATGCCCCATTAATTTTTATATATTTACTTATTTATAGAGATGGGGTCTCCGTATGTTGCCCAGGCTGGTCTTAAACTCCTGGGCTCAAGTGATCTTTCTGCCTCAGTCTCCCAAAGTGCTGGGATTACAGGTATGAGCTGCTCTGCCTGGGCAAGCACATTCCTTGACCGCAAAGAGACTATACTTTATTAGGGGAAATAGACATAGTTAAATAATTATCATGTAATAATTATTAACATAATTAACTGTAATAATAGAGATATGCTAAAGGTATGATGCAGACACGGAAGGGACATCTGATCATATTGGGGGAGACCAGAAAAGACCTCATTTGTTGTTATAATCAGTAAGAGGTAGGCAGGTAAAGGGAAGTTTGATGATAGTGGAGGAGGCTGCTTAAGAGCACAACGTGAATGAATGCACAGATAAATAAAATGGTCTAAGAAGTTGACTAAACTGGAGAGCGAGGAAGGGGCTAGATTATAGAAGGATTTGTGGGACATCCTTAGGAGTTTGGACTTTGTACTCTGTGTAGGTGATTAGATGCCACTGAAGGGTTTTAAATAAGGGAGCAACATTGCTATAACTGCTTTCAAAAGAGTGATCTGTCTCTACAATCTGGAAGATGGTTTGATGGGGGGCATAACTGGAGGCCAGGAGAACAGGTATGAGATATGTAATGAATAGGTGGAAGATATGGGGCTGAATAGCCAGAGCAGTGGCAGTAGGAATGAGGATAGGAGAGGAGAAATTTGGCAATTATTTGGGAGATTAAATTGTCTGGATCTGTTGATTACGTTTGGGATTAAGGGAGAAGAAGGCCTCTAGGATGCTTTCTCATTTAGTTCTGAGTGACTGCATGAATGGTATTTTCACCCCACTTCCAAAGAAGAGAAGTGGAGGGGCAGATTTTGTCAGGAGGTATAATGAATTCTGTTATTGACAAGTTCAGATGCTCAACTGTGGAGACATTTTTATAGTGATTCTTGCTGTTTTTGCTGCAAGACATAGCCATAAGATTGTTTTACTACGAGGCGAACTAAAGTTACATTGGGATTCTGGAAGTAACCCACTTAATAATATTGCATAACATCCAGACCAAAGAGACTAATTGAGATTTCACCAGCAATGAGGGGTGGTACTGTGTCTATTACAGTCTTTTTTTTTTTTTTTTTTTGAGACGGAGTCTCGCTTTGTGGTCCAGGCTGGAGTGCAGTGGCCGGATCTCAGCTCACTACAAGCTCCGCCTCCCGGGTTTACGCCATTCTCCTGCCTCAGCCTCCCGAGTAGCTGGGACTACAGGCACCCGCCACCTCGCCCGGCTAGTTTTTTGTATTTTTAGTAGAGATGGGGTTTCACCGTGTTAGCCAGGATGGTCTCGATCTCCTGACCTCGTGATCCGCCCGTCTCGGCCTCCCAAAGTGCTGGGATTACAGGCTTGAGCCACCGCGCCCGGCCATATTACAGTCTTTTAAGTTAGCCACTTGCTTATGTGAGATTTGATTAGATAAAACTAGTGGTATAGAATTATGTAGCCAATATATGGCTATCCGATCACTTTCTAAAACAAATTTATATCATGGTTTTGAATAAATTAAATGATCTGTGCCTCAGTTTCTTTATTTGTAAAAAGGGAGATGATACTAATTGCCATCTATCACAAAAAGTCTTGGAAGATTATTCAGGTAGCACAATTAATTACATGTTAATAATTTTGATTACAGTGAATGAAATTACTGTTTTAGTCATTCTTTGCTTTCTGGATGTCACTCCTTTGGAAATAATTCCTGGTCCCATGGTGGCGACAGTTCCCAAAGGGACTGAAAGAATCTCTGTCATCTTGGTAATTTGCGAAAACTGATTGTAACAGTTATTTTTCTGATTGAACACGTGAAATATATTTTGTTGAAAGTGTTTTATGACTGCAATGTGACAAAAATCTGAAAACGACAACTTCCTGCAGTTTGGTCAGACCGAGATTTTAAAAATAAAGCACTGAATTTAAACCCAACATTGGTTACCACCTGTTACTGAGAAGTCTTTCAAAATTAAACCTCTATATTTAGAGAAAGTAATACTTGCGCTGGTTTAAGATAACTAGGTTCTAAAATTTTGTTATGTTTATTTTTAGGTGATTGCTCATGCTTTTCACCAAATGTAAAAACATAGTAAACTCATTGTAGGGCTCTTGAGGGGAATTGTAGTAATTGCAAAGCATTAGCTACTTAACCATAAACAAACTTGAAACTATTTTTTCTTTCAGTTCAAAACAGAAACAATTTCTTGAAAACTACTTTTTAAAAATGGGTATAATTTACATGATTTATACCCCCAAATCCACATCTTGCCGTAAGAATTCTATTAAGTATCATATATTCTAATTCCTTTGCAGCAGCTGTTTTAAGCAGTTGTCTAGTATCATCTGTCTTCTGTTGAGATCAGTAGTCTATAGATAGAAGAATCCCTAGAGTTTGAAATAATAAGTTCTCTTATAGGGGGAAAAGTGTATACTGTATTTTTCCCCTTTAATCTCTCACTGATAATACTGAATTTCTTGTGTTCTTAGTGACTTTATGCCTAATATGGGGTACAGAAATGTTTTAATAATAAAATTGATTGAAAATGCTGACTTTCTTTAGTATCAGTTTCTTTAATTTGTTTTTTGGAGACGGAGTCTCACTCTGTTGCCCAGGCTGGAGAGTGCAGTGGTGCAATCTCGGCTCAGTGCAACCTCCGCCTCCCAGGCTCAAGCAGTGCTCCCCAATGTCAGCCTCCCAAGTAACTGCGACTAAGGCATACATCACTACACCTAGCTAATTTTTGTATTTTTTGTAGAGACAGAGTTTCACCTTGTTGCCCAGGCTGGTCTCAAACTCCTGGGCTTAAGGGATCCAACCGCCTTGGCCTCCCAAAGTGCTGGGATTATAGGCATGAGCCACAGTGCCTGGCCTTGTGTCAGTTTTGAATAGTCCAGCGGTCCCAGTGACTTTGTTAGTCACTTCTTTAAAATTGGTTATTATTAGGCTGGGTGCCGTGTCTTATGCCTGTCCTAGCACTTTAGGAGGTCAAGGCAGGAGGATCACTTGAGCTCAGGAGTTTGAGACCAGCCTGGGCAACATGGTGAGACCTCATCTCTTAAAAAAAAAAAAAAAAAAAAAAAGGGATCATTATTAGTGTTTGTCTAGGGCTAGATGGGTTGGGGGGAAATGGGGAGTGACTGCCAGTGGGTACTGGGTTTCTTAATGTAAATGAATAAAGTTGGTTCGTATAAAGGGACTAGGAGCAGGTAGAACCATGGAGTGTATTAGAAGGGTATATGCCCTTCTAAAAGGGACAGCCACTACTCTGTTTTGGTCTACTACTTCCTTATCTAATTGCAGGCCCGATGTAACTACATCTTTTAATTTTCAGGAAAAGCAGGAACTGTATATTTTTAATTGCTCCTAATTTTTTAAACAGTACAACAAATTAAAAAAAATTTTTTTTATTTTATTTATTTATTTATTTATTTTTTTTTGAGACGGAGTCTCGCTGTGTCTCCCAGGCTGGAGTGCAGTGGCGTGATCTCGGCTCACTGCAAGCTCCGCCTCCCGGGTTCACGCCATTCTCCCGCCTCAGCCTCCCAAGTAGCTGAGACTACAGGCGCCCGCCACCACGCCCGGCTAGTTTTTTGTATTTTTAGTAGATACGGGGTTTCACCATGTTAGCCAGGATAGAAAAAAATTTTTTTTAAACACTTTGTAAGCCAGACTGCAAAATATGAAGATAATCCTTCATGGACCAAATATTATAGGCTAGATCAGCTACAGATTAGATTATCTCTATTGACCTGGCTAGCTGTAGGACTCCTTTTAAAAAGATCTTACAAAAATAAAATGTAGGACAGGCACAGTGGCTCATGCCTGTAATCCCAACACTTTGGGGGCTGAGGCAAGAGGATTGCTTGAGCCCAGGAGTTCCAGACCAGCCTGGGCAACATAGGGAGACCTCATCTCTACAAAAAATTTTAAAAATTAGTCAGGTTTGGTACTGTGCACCTGTAGTCCCAGCTACTTGGGAGACTGAAGCAGGAGAATTGGTTGAGCCCAGGAGTTCATGACTACAGTGAGCCGTGATTGCACCACTACACTCCAGCCTGGGTGACAGAGTAAGACCCTTTCTCAAAAAAAAAAAAAAGTATGTATGCATGTATAGCTTTTTTTTTTTTTTTAATGCTATAGGTAGATCACTGTGCCTGTTTTGTTTCAGATGCTTAGTGGGTGCATTACAGAAACTGTCTCCTGTAAATGTATAATCAGTACACTTGTAGAGAGTACTTTAACATATCTAATTTTACTGTCAATGCCTGTATAAATTATTTCAATTTTAAACTTGAAGAAGCAGAGACCCATAGATGTTAAATAATCTGACCATGTATCACACCTGGTTCTTAGCAGAGCCTGACTGAGTCCTCGGTTTTTTTGCCTCCTAATCTAGTAATCTGCTATAATGGTTACTACTGCACAAACGCTTTGGTAGTCTAACAGATATTTGAAATAAAAATCTTATTTAACATCTTAAAATAAAAAAAATAAACCATGTAGGTATTTTGCTCCCTGTTCAATTCCATCTCCCTCCCTACAGAATAAGAATGTGTTTGGTGGCAGTGGTAGTTTAAGGGCCTCTGTTTATTGGATGTCTATGATACGTTACACCAATGCTTTAGTGTTAGTTACCTTTAAATCTAGTGACATGTCAATAATTATAGCTAATCTATTTCTAAGAAGGATGGAGGGAGGTCTTACATTACAATATGTAGCTACAAAGAAAACAGTGCATAAAAATAAAAGCACACATTTGAACAATGCAGATATAGTTAAGTACATGGAGAAGGGTCATTATCCTGGTAAGCCTGTCTAAAGAGATCTAGAGCAAAAATCCTGGGGTACAGGTAAAATAAAGCTCATTTCAGCAACATTTTGGCAACTTGAGCTCAAACATACTTAAATTTGTAGAAAGAGAAAAATTACTTTAGGTCCTCCCCTTTCCCCTCCTTCCCAAGGGAGATCTGTAGCCATTTGTAGGTTATAGCCTTTTCCTTTTTTTTTTTTTTTTTTTTGAGACAGAGTCTCGCTCTGTCGCCCAGGCTGGAGTGCAGTGGCCGGATCTCAGCTCACTGCAAGCTCCGCCTCCTGGGTTTACGCCATTCTCCTGCCTCAGCCTCCGAGTAGCTGGGATTACAGGCGCCCGCCACCTCGCCCGGCTAGTTTTTTGTATTTTTTTTAGTAGAGACGGGGTTTCACCGGGTTAGCCAGGATGGTCTCGATCTCCTGACCTTGTGATCCACCCGTCTCGGCTTCCCAAAGTGCTGGGATTACAGGCTTGAGCCACCGCGCCCGGCCCCTTTTCCTTTTTTTCCTTTTTTTTTTTTTTTTTTTTTTGAGACGGAGTCTTGCTGTGTCACCCAGGCTGGAGTGCAATGGCCAGATCTAGGCTCACTGCAAGCTCCGCCTCCCGGGTTCACGCCATTCTCCTGCCTCAGCCTCCCGAGTAGCTGGGACTACAGGCACCCGCCACCTCGCCCGGCTAGTTTTTTTTTGTATTTTTTTTTTTTATTAGAGACGGGGTTTCACCGTGTTAGCCAGGATGGTCTCGATCTCCTGACCTCGTGATCCGCCCGTCTCGGCCTCCCAAAGTGCTGGGATTACAGGCTTGAGCCACCGCGCCCGGCCTTTTTTTTTTTTTTTTTTTTTGAGAAGGAGTTTGATTTTTGTCACCCAGGCTGGAGTGCAATGGCGCAATCTTGGTTTACTACAACCTCCGCCTCCTGGATTCAAGAGATTATCTTGCCTTAGCCTCCTGAGTAACTGGGATTACAGGTGCCCACCACCATGCCCAGCTCATTTTTGTATTTTAGTAGAGATGGGGTTTCACCATGTTGGCCAGGCTGGTCTCGAACTCCTGACCTCAGGTCATCCGCTTGCCTCTGCCTCCCAAAGTGCTGGGATTACAGACACGAGCCACTGTGCCCAGCTGGTTATAGCCTGTTTATTTTCTTGTTGTTGTTGTTGTTGTTGTTGTTGTTGAAAACATTTTATTGAAAAATTGTACAAATAAGTTCTTGGTTTGACTAGCAACAAAGGCTCATGTTCCCCCTTCCCTCCCCATCTTTGAAAAACTAAAAAAGAAAGAAACAAAACAAAAAGTTCATCCCCATGGTACCATTCTTGACCAGAGTCTGCCCAGAAGCCCGTTCTGTGATCTCTTTCTCAATCTGCCTCACTGGGGCCAGGTGATTCTGGGGATGCCTGGTCCCAGGGGCCGCAGCACCTAGTTCTGTAGTTGGGAGAGACTGCGATAGAATTGGGGAGGCGGCTGAGGTGTTTTAGTGTCACAAGAAGAGGGCTGGCTGACACCCCTAGCTCAATTTGGTCTCACAGTTGAGAAGGTACTTGGCTATAAATATGAACGCTGATTGAGGCAGGCTTGATCTGGGACTTTGAGGGCAGGCGGGATGACTATGGCCCAGGTCCCACAGGATGTGGAGCTTCTGGGCTCAGCATCATGGTATTTGGGGCCCATGTCCAAGTGGAATAAATTCTAGCTGGGAAGGTCCATTCAAGCACACAGGAACCCTGGTTTGTTTTTCCACCCCCACCCTATAGAGTATCCAAGGCTGGTACCTCACCTCCCCCGCAACCCCAGTAGCACCCATGTGTCTCAGAAGCCTTCAGCTGCCTCCTGCTATCCTGTGTGCACCCTGAGGCCCTACAACTCATCTCGCATCTTGTCAACCTTAGGCTGGACTGGGCGACCAGTGAACAGCAGGGAGCCGCTCTGGGTGTCCCACACCAGGAAGACGAAGGGGTGGTCAGAGTAGAACAGCTTGGGGCTGCGCAGCTCCTCGTGCCCATAGATGTCCTGGTCAAAGGGGTTGCCATTTGTGTCCAACTCAAAGGCGGTGGCGTGGAACACGCTGGCCAGGTACAGATCCTTCTTGCGTGGCATATGTGACAAGTTTGCCTTGTTCTTGTCAATGGCCTCAGTTAAGCCAAGCCCAGACAGGTGTTTCTGCAGGTCATGGGAACCTCCACCACACCCTTGGGCAGGGAGATGGCGACAGCCTTCTGCATCTTCCCTATCCAGATCTTCAGCTGCTCTTTGGTTAGCGGCTTTTCAAGGCCTCGAGGGGCTCCACGTGGTGGGGCATGAGGGTGATGAGGCTAGAGAGCTTGTGGTCTGGGGCATCTCCATGATTTGCAGCTTTTCCTTCTCGTTGTCATAGTAGTTGTAGAGGCCTTTCTGGTGCATCATCATGACAACCACGGTATAGGACCGAGTCATCATGAAGCCACGGTTGTCCACCATCTTGTGGTAGAATTTCTCATCCCCGTGTGACTTGAAGAACATGGCGTTGACAAGTAGGGCGCCGTCCGTGCAGTCCACGTCCTTGGTGACCTCAGGCAGCTTGCCGTCGGTGGTCTGCGTGGCCCACTCGTTGATGGACTGCAGCGCGCTGCGCTTGTCGTGGAAGTTGATCTTGGAGTGCTCGCAGTTGTAGAGCTGCTTGCTGCTGCGCACGAAGTCATCAGCGAAGCTCACTGAGCTGGGTCCCTACAGACGGCTGCCCAACTTCCAAGTCACGTTTCGCGCGGTGGAGTTGCTGAGTGAGCGCAGCGGCTCGCCCTCGCCGGCGTGCACCTCCTCGTCGCGCAGCTGCTCGGTGCTCAGCACTGCCTTGGCCTGCGACGCCGTGGTCGCCTGGCCGCCCAGCGATACAAGCTCCAGCGACGAGGCCACCTCAACGGGCGACACTAAGATGTTCTCCACCGCCTGGTCCTTGGCCATGGCCTGGTACAGGCTGAAGGCCGGGCCGGCGCTGCGTTTGGCCAGCGTGGCTGCCTTAGGGTTCAGCTTCTCCACGGTGCCAGGAGCTGCTGTGGCTGCAGGTTTCTTCACCTCGGTCGCCAAGGCCACCGCCAGGAGGCAGAAGGAGCTGAGGAGCGGGAGGGAGCGCATGGCTGGGAGGTGGTTTGCATGCACCACGGTGGACCTGTGAGGGCTGGGTCGGGCTGGGTTGGGCTGGGCTGGCGCTGAGACGAGAGTCTTGCTCTGGAGCCATGACACGATTCTACTCTTCTATATCCTATTTCTATGTAAGTTTTACAACTTATAGCTGAGGGTTACCTATATGTTCATTATTCATGTCTTTTTTTTAGGGGCGGGGTCTCACTATGTTGCCCAGGCTGCATTATTCATATATTTATCTTGTTAAACCACCGGCTTTAGACTTGTTTGTTCTTCTCCCTAATTTTCTAATCAGGCTTCTACATGTTGAGGAAAGGATTCTTAAAGCAATCCTTTGCTCCCATGCTCCCCTAAGTACTGAAAAATAAATCCAATAATACAACTTGAATTAAAAAATTAAGATTTTAAGGGTATGGTAGTATCCCCCCTTATTCGAGGAGGATGTTCCAAGACCCCTGGTGGATACCTGAAACCATGGATAGTACCAACCCCTATTATAGGTTATGCTTTTTCCTAAGTCTAGAACTTTCATTCTTTCACTTAAAGGAAGCACTGTGGCTTCTCTTTGGCATGTCTGAATTGCCAACATTACTACTCTTTTGCGTTGGGGCCATTATTTAAGTAAAATAAGGGTTATGTAAACATAAGCATTGCAATACCCTACAGTTGATCTGGTAACCAGAATGGCTACTAAGTGACTGATGAGTGGGCAGTTTATGCAGTGTGGATAGGCTGGACAGTGGGATGATTCACATTCCAGGAAGCAGGAGCCGGTATTGTGAGAGATTTTAATTGTGCTACTCAGAATGGTGCACAATTTAAATCTTACAAATGTTCCTTTCTGGAATTTTTCACTTAATATTTTTGGACTGGTTGCTGAACCGGAGGACAGGTACTACTATAACTTACATTGAAATTGTCAATCTAAAAACAACCAGTAAATAGCACTTTTTTTTTTTTTTTTAAGACAGAGCCTCCCTCTGTTGCCCAGGCTGGAGTGCAGTGGTGCGGTCTCAGCTCACTGCAACCTCTGCCTCCTGGCGTCAAGTGATTCTCCTACCTCAGCCTCCAGAGTAGCTGGGATTACAGGCGCGTGCTGCCATGCCTGGCCAATTTTTTTTTTTTTTTCTTTTGAGACAGTTTTGCTCTTGTTGCCCAGGCTGGAGTGCAATGGCGCAATCTCGGCTCACCACAACCTCCGCCTCCTGGGTTCAAGTGATTCTCCTGCCTCAGCCTCCCAAGTAGCTGGGATTACGGGTGCCCGCCAACCACGCCCAGCTAATTGTTTTGTATTTTTAGTAGAGACAGCGTTTCACTATGTTTGCCAGGCTGGTCTTGAACTCCTGACCTCAGGCAGTCCACCTTTCTCAACCTCCCAGAGTGCTGGGATTACAGGCATTAGCCACCGTGCTCAGCCGCCTGGCCAATTTTTGTATTTATTTATTTATTTATTTATTTTTTTTGAGACGGAGTCTCGCTCTGTCGCCCAGGATGGAGTGCAGTGGCCGGATTTCGGCTCACTGCAAGCTCCGCCTCCCGGGTTCACGCCATTCTCCTGCCTCAGCCTCCCAAGTAGCTGGGACTACAGGCGCCCGCCACCTCGCCCGGCTAGTTTTTTGTATTTTTTAGTAGAGATGGGGTTTCACCGTGTTAGCCAGGATGGTCTCGATCTCCTGACCTCGTGATCCACCCGTCTCGGCCTCCCAAAGTGCTGGGATTACAGGCTTGAGCCACCGCGCCCGGCCTGAAACAAATTTTTAATAGAGACAGGGGTTTCACCATGCTGGCCAGGCTGGTCTCGAACTCCTGACTTCGTGATCCACTCGCCTCTGCCTCCCAAAGTGCTGGGATTACAGGTGTGAGCCACTGCGCCCAGCCAGAAAGCACTATTTTTACTTTAGGAGTTTGCTTCGAGTTTTTAAAATGGAATTCTGACTTAACAATGAATATTTTTTACATAAAGCATCTAAGATAGTGCTTGGCATAAAATATAACTCAGTACATTTTAGTTTAATCAGATCATCAAAGTAGTATGAATGTGGACTATCTGCTGGCATAATGGAATTAGCCTTTTACATAAAATGCTTTTTTAAACCATATGAAGTGTTCAGAGTGAAGTTGGTAACAATATTGTGGATATTCGGTTTCTTAAAGTTGTAAGGACCCTGAGGATGTTGCCATTAATTTGGGTGATGGTACTTGTAAAGAATTAGGAAACTCAGAGAAAATGGCTCTATGGCCACATAAGCAGGTGTCATGGAATCTTTTAATCACTTGGTTGCCTTGGGCAAAACAGTAGAGATAATGGACTTTTCTTTTTTTTTTTAAATAGAGTCTTGCTCTATTGCCAGACTGGAGTGCAGTGGCACAATCTCGGCTTACTGCACCCTTCACCTCCTAGGTTCAAGTGCCTCAGCCTCCTGAGTAGCTGGGATTATAGGCACATGCCGCCACACCCAGCTAATTTTTGTATTTTTAGTAGAGACAGGGTTTCACCATGTTGGCCAGGATGGTCTCGATCTCCTGACCTCGTGTTCCACCTGCCTTGGCCTCCCAAAGTGCTGGGATTACAGGCATGAGCCACCAGGCCCAGCCGATAATGGAACACTTCTAAATTTTTTTTTTTTTTTTAAAGACAGAGTCTCGCTGTCTCACCCAGGTTGGAGTGCAATGGCACAATCTCAGCTCACTGCACCCTCTGCTTCCTGGATTCAAGTGATTCTCCTGCTTCAGCGTCCTGAGTAGCTGGGATTACAGGCGTGCGCCACCATGCCTGAGTAATTGTTGCGTTTTTAGTAGGGGTTTCGTCATGTTGGCCAGGCTGTTCTCAAACTCCTGACCTCAGGTGATCCGCCAGGTTTGGCCTCCCAAAGTGCTGGGATTACAGGCATGAGCCACTGTGTCTGGCCCATTTCTAAATATTTTAAACGAACAGAATCTAAGCGGATACTGTTCACTTAAAATATTTGTCGTGGCCGGGCGTGATGGCTCAAGCCTGTAATCCCAGCACTTTGGGAGGCCGAGACGGGCGGATCACGAGGTCAGGAGATCGAAACCATCCTGGCGAACACAGTGAAACCCCGTCTCTACTAAAAAATACAAAAAACTAGCTGGGCGAGGTGGCGGGCGCCTGTAGTCCCAGCTACTCAGGAGGCTGAGTCAGAAGAATGGCGGAAACCCGGGAGGTGGAGCTTGCAGTGAGCTGAGATCCGGCCACTGCGCTCCAGCCAGGGCGACAGAGCGAGACTCGTCTCAAAAAAAAAAAAAAAAAATTGGTGCGCACCTATCTAGCACAGTACTTGACTGAGTGGGATCATATTGCTTTTGTCTTTAATAATTCACACAGTAGTACAAGGCAGAACCATCTTATATTATCTCTGGAACAAGACTGGCAATAAATTTTTTAAAAATGAGTATGTATATCATAAATGCCCTATCAGTTTTATCACCAAAACTCTGCAGGAGTTTAGAGAGAAGTCACATTTCCCTGGGGTAATTAAGCTAGTCAACAAATATTTATGATAGTATGAATTGTTTTTTATGCCTGTAACAAATAGCATATGAGAATGTTTATGTTAAATTAAAACATAGATTGCAATATAGTTATGAGTACAGTGTTATATACAATTTTTTAAAAGGCTAGAAAGCCATCAAAATCTTAAGAAACAATTGTATCAGGTCAATTTAGGGAGACCGAGAGGGAGGAAGGGAGGTGGAATTAGAAATATGTATAATATTTTTATTTAGAAATATATTTTTAAAATAAAAAATACAGTCACATAGTTTCAAAATTTAAAAAATAAACTGTTTTAGGTCTTGCCCTGGGTGATAGAGACACCAGTGAAATAGAAATGACAATAGGAAAGGTAGTAATAACTACCAGCATTTACAAGCATACAGTAGTTTTCCCATAATCACCCTCTACTACCTACTTCCCCTCACCCTTTCAAGACCACTATTATTGTGCATCCTTCAGTGATATTTTTTGTCTGATAAGCAAATATGTAGATTTATTATATATCATTTATCTCTCTGTTTTATAAACTGTTCTGTACCTTGCTTTAGTAACAATATATTGGATAGCTTTCTTTTTTAAATAATATTTTACAGTTTACTTACTCCTTGTAATTGTCTCATAGCATGTTTTCATTAAATGGACTATCATTATTTAACCAGTCTCTATTCCATGACTTTGCTATTACAAGCAGTGCTGTAATGAATAGCATTACACTTATGTCATTTTGTACTTGTATGTATTATCTGAAGGATAAGGATAAGTTCCTAGAGGTGGAATTGCTGGATCAGTGCATTTGCATTTGTAATTTTGATAGATATAAATCAGCGGCATACAATCATAATTACCTAGGGAACTTTTCCGAAGTTCTTATGTCTGCCCTTCCTAAAACCTGGGAGTTATTTCTGGTTGTTTTGTGGTTTTCTATAGATCTGGGATGGGGCTCAGGTATCTATATATTTTAAAGTGTCTAAACTGGGCTGGGCATGGTGGCTTATGCCTGTAACCCCCAGCACTTTGGGAGTCCGAGGTGGGTGGATCACTCGAGGTCAGGAGTTCAAGACGAGCCTGGCCAACATGGTGAAACCTCCTCTCTACTAAAAATACAAAAAAAATAGCCAAGCATGGTGGCACGCACCTGTAAATCCCAGCTACTCAGGAGGCTGAGGCAGGAGAATTGCTTGAACCTGGAGGTAGAAGTTGCAGTGACCCAAGATACCACCACTGCACTACAGCCTGGGCAACAGAGCGAGACTCCATCTCAAAAAAACAAAACAAAACAAAACAAAAACCAAATCTACCACAAATAGAAAAGGCCAGGATTAGTTTAGGATGTGTTACTCAGCCCATTTAGCCTTTTAGCCTAAGTAGTATTTCCCCCAAAGCTAATTATTCAAGGTTCTTTGATTATCTTTATTACCTTACCCTCTACTTTTTCTCTATTTCTGCTAGATAGAAGATCAAATATAAATTAAAGTGAAAACAGGAAAGTTTTACCACTAGTTACCTAACTGAATTTTTGAAAACTCTGAATTATAAAACCATTTTAAAAAAGAAAATGTAGTGTATTTACTTTTGGATATTCTCATGAACTTGATTAACAGCGATATAGAGAGCTCAGGATCCTGACTTTAATAATAGACTAGGATTATGTGTTTTTACCACATTATGTGTTAGTATTCAATTAAGTTTCTCGATGTTAAAAATTTTTAAAAACATTTAAATGTACAACTATTTAAAATCTTGACCTTAGTATTAATTTCCTGGGTAAATTATTTGATTCATATTCTGTACAGATAGAGATCGATGACCACCTTTTGGAATGATCTGAAATCCTGAATTGGTTGATGCCAAATTGATGATGTCTTCACTTCTATTTAACTAACTTTTGCCAGTACTCAGCAAATACAAATGCTATCTTCCTTTGAGTTACATTAGTTTATAATCCTCTGTGGTATGCCATTTAATTCTACTTTTCATTCTGAAAGAGTTCTTAGGCCCTGCTCATTATTCATGGGAAACAGTTGTGCAGCATGCCTTGACATTAAGTTGAGCATCTAAAATTAGTCCTGCTACAATCAGTTGTTGGGAACAAGGTTTCAATAGTTGTGGCATGTGTTAAGTAGACATTGCAAGGTTGGAAGGAACTCCCTAGAAATAAGTAAGTTATGTGTTATGTACGTGTTCATTTGTGTATCTGTGTGTATATATATATATAATGGAAGGTCTCTTTTTATTAAGCAAATTAACAAATTATGTGTTACCACAAATTCTTCATGTGCAATACAAAGCATCTTTGTTCATGCACTATGCTATTTAATTAATAATTTCACAAGAAAAATATGTTTGTTGAGAACTTGACAGATAAAACATTTTT
Organism: Macaca fascicularis; assembly: GCF_037993035.2. Taxonomy (NCBI): domain Eukaryota; kingdom Metazoa; phylum Chordata; class Mammalia; order Primates; family Cercopithecidae; genus Macaca; species Macaca fascicularis. Next base: position 65,079,977 of record NC_088389.1, read on the forward strand.
TGCATGTTTGTGGTTTTGTGGTTTTCATTTTTTTAAATAAATAATTGTATTGCATATACTCTATTTCAAGCGAATGGCTTTTCTTTCTCTCTTCAGAGTTTATAGAAACCTATTCACCAAAATGGCATCCTGGTTATATGAATGTCTTTGTGAAGCTGAACTTGCACAGTATTATTCTCATTTCACTGCCCTTGGCCTTCAGAAAATAGATGAATTAGCCAAGATTACAATGAAAGACTACGCCAAATTAGGAGTCCATGACATGAACGACCGCAAACGTCTCTTCCAACTTATCAAAATTATTAAGATTATGCAAGAAGAAGATAAAGCAGTCAGTATCCCAGAGCGTCATCTTCAGACAAGCAGCCTGCGCATCAAGTCTCAGGAATTAAGATCTGGCCCTCGCAGACAACTGAATTTTGATTCTCCTGCTGACAATAAAGACACAAATGCCAGCAATGATGGGTTTGAAATGTGCAGTTTATCAGATTTCTCTGCATATGAACAGAAGTCCACTTACCTAAAAGTGCTAGAACACACGCTACCAGATGATTCCCAGTACCATACAAAAACAGGAATTATGAATGCCACAGCTGGTGATTCCTATGTGCAAACAGAAATCAGCACTTCACTCTTTTCACCAAATTACTTTTCTCCAATACTGGGGGATTGTGATATTCCCATTATTCAAAGAATCTCTCATGTTTCAGGGTATAACTATGGAATCCCTCATTCTTGTATCAGGTAATAAATTTTATCTTTCTTTCTTTTGAGGGAAAGTAGCCTTAGGCAAGGGCAGGCCTCTCCTTCATGTCCAGCAGACAGCATCTACTCCTTATTTACAGTAAATGAATATAACAGAAATTATCATGAACAGCTTTTGCATCAATAATAGGAATACCTGGATGTGGGAAAATTAATGAGAAATTGGGAACTTTCTAGGTGGGAGAAAGATGATATTGTTCATGTACATCAAAACAGCTGCGACTTGCCAGGATCTGTAGCAGACTTGTTTCTATTATTTATTATAGCGTAACATGATACATCTAGTACATCCGTGAAAGTAAAATAGTTAACCCTTCTACAATAGAGAAAAAAATTACACAATCCACAGAACTTTTTTAAGGTTATCAAATTCACTTAACCCAACCAGGAGACTTAAAGATGCTTTGTTAAAAACAAGGGCATGTAGTTTAATTAAGTAGGTCTTTGGAGCAGTTAGTTCACCTGCACACATTGAAATACGATCCTGATTTTGAGTGCTTTCTATAGTTTCAACCCTGGAAAAAACAATTTTGGTGGTTACAAACAGTAAGACATTGTAGGTGGAGATTAGAGTTTGAGAGTCAGGGTGACAATAAGTTATTTTCACCTAGTGCTTCGAGTTAGAGTTTGAAATAAGGTCCCTAAGAGGTGAAATAACAAGTAATCCCTACTACTAACAATGGTATAGTAGGAAATATGTTCTTGTAAAAAAAAAAAAAAATTCCTTGTTTTATTTTAAATGTTATGTATGTTAGTTATGGGAAAATAAAATTCATTCTTGAGCCATATTTTCTTTTTAAAAATACTATTATTCATACCTTAAGATAAAGTATTTGTATCTGGTCTTACATTGGCTAAGGTTTCAGAAGATCTCATAATCAGTTCTTTACTCCATAAAAATAGAAGACTCAGTTTAAACAGTAAAAATATCTTTAATAATTTGAAATATATCAGTGAATTTTTATAGTATTTCTGGAAACATTTTGTTTGGTCTAGGAGATCACAGAGCATGTAATACTGTTTTCTTCTTTTAATTCTGAGAGGAATAGATTGTTCCTTGACTATGAAGGCAGATTGTTGCTATTCTGTTGGTTACCTCAGTGGTAAAGGAGTAAATACTTTCTTTTTTTTTTTTTCAAGATGGAGTCTCACACTGTCGCCCAGGCTGGAGTGCAGTGGCGCGATCTTGGCTCACTGCAAGCTCCGCCTCCCGGGTTCACGCCATTCTGCCTCAGCCTCCCGAGTAGCTGGGACTATAGGCGCCCGCCACCATGCCTGGCTAATTTTTTGTATTTTTAGTAGAGATGGGGTTTCAGCATGGTAGCCAGGATGGTCTCAATCTCCTGACCTTGTGATCCGCCCACCTCTGCCTCCCAAAGTGCTGGGATTACAGGCGTGAACCACTGCGCCCGGCCTATTTTCTTGAATATTACTTTTTTATTGAATAATACATAAAAATCTAAATTGGAATTACTTATAAATAAAAATACCGCTTTGCATTATTTAAAAACATCAAGGATAGGATGGATATTTTAGTTTAACCATTACCATTTCATTTATTTGACTCTTTGTTTGTTTGTTTTATAGAGACAAGGTCTTGCTCTGTTACCAAGGCTGGAGTGCAGTGGTGCAGTATTGCCCACTGCAGCATCAAACTCCTGAGGTCAAGCGATCCTCCTGCTGCAGCCACCCAGGTAGCTAGGACTACAGGTACACACTACTGTCCCCAGCTAATTTTTTAATTTTTTGTAGAGATGGGGATCTCACTATGTTACCCAGGCTGGTCTTGAACTCCTGACCTCAAGTGATCCTCCCACCTAAGCTTCCCAAAGCACTGGGATTACAGGTGAGAGCCACTCCACCCTGCCCAAACTGAGCTTTTTAGAAAACATGCATGTCTTTTTGCCCCTTGAACTTGAAAACTATGGGCCTTTTGTTCATATGAGTCATCCTTGAGCCCTGGGCAATTTTAAAAAGGACTAAACATTTTCTGTACTGTTTGATCAACTTTATATGATTAGGTTATTGATATCCAACAACTAAAGATTTTAACACAAAACCCTTATTAAAATGATACATTAGGCCAGGTGCAGTGGCTCACACCTGTAATCCCAGCACTTTGGAGTCCAAGCCAGGTCGATCGCCTGAAGTCAGGAGTTCAAGACCAGCCTGGCCAACATGGCTAAACCCTATCTCTACTAAAAATACAAAAATTAGCTGGGCGTCATGGCAGGTGCCTATAATCCCAGCTATTCTAAAGGCTGAGGTAGGAGAATTGCTTGAACCCAGGAGGCAGAGGTTGCAGTGAGCCAAGATTGTGCCACTGTACTCCAGCCTGGGTGACACAGCGAGACTCTGTCTCAAAAATAAAAAAAAATTTAAAAAATTAAAATTTTTCATTTTTGATGAGCACAGTGGCTCATACCTGTAATCCTGGCATTTTGGGAGGCCAAGGCAGGCAGATTGCTTGAGTCCAGGAGTTCGAGGCCAGCCTGGGCAACATGGTGAGACCCTGGCTCTACAAAAATTAGCCAGGCATGGTGGTGTGCACCTGTAGTTCCAGCTACTATTGGCTGAAGTGGGAGGATGGCTTCAGCCCAGGAGGTTGAGGCTGCAGTGAGCTGTGCTCACACCACTGCACTCCAGTCTCGGTGATAGAGCAAGACCCTGTCTCAAAACAAAACAAAACAAAAAATTCTGTTTTCTTGTGAAAAATCAAACATATGCAAAAGAAGAAAAAATAGAACACTGAATCCCAATATGTCCGTCATCCAGTTTCTTTTTCTTTTTCTTTTTTTTAAGACAGAGTCTTGCTCTGTTGCCCAGGCTGAAATGCAATGGCACTATCTCACCTGTGAGCTCCACCTCCTGGGTTTAAGTGAGCACATCCGGCTAAGTTTTATATTTTTAGTAGAGATGGGGTTTCACCACGTTGGCCAGGCTGGTCTTGAACTCCTGACCTCAAGTGATCTGCTCGCCTCAGCCTCTCAAAGTGCCAGGATTACAGGCGTGAGGCACTGCACCTGGCCCATCGTCTAGTTTTAATGATTGTCAAGATTTTCCCACGGTACCTCAAAATGGTACATTTCATTCTTTATTCCACCTGCAGTTTCATGCAAAAATGATGCATTTTAAAGTCACTAAATGTTGGTTAAGAAAATAAAATTTGCTTTAAAACATGCCATAAAAGTAGTGCTTTATGCATTATATTAGAAAATTATTTGCTGTTTTTTTTTTTTTTTTTTAACCAATTCAGATCCCAGTAAAAAAATAATTTTCCAGGCTGGGCGTGATGGCTCATGCTTGTAATCCCAGCACTTTGAGAGGCCAAAGTGGGAGGATTGCTTGAGGCCATAAGTTCAAGACCAGCCTGGGCAAGATAGTGGGACCCTGTCCCTACAAAAATTACAAAAATTAGCCAGCTATGGTGGTGTATGCCTATAGTCCTAGCTACTCGGGAGGCTAAGGTAGAATTGCTTGAACCCAGGAGGTCGAGGCTGCAATGAGCCGTGGTTATGCCAATGCATTCCAGCCTCCATGACAGAAATTTTTTTTCAGCAGCCAGTTGGAGGGCTAAGAAGATCAGAATTGATGTGAAACAATTGTATAAAATAGTATCCTATATAAGATCTCTTAGGGGTTTTTTTGTTTGTTGATTGGTTTTTGTTGTTCTGTTTTTTATGTTTTTGCAGGGGAAGAGGTGGAGTAGGGTGGGGATGGAGATAGAAGAACTTTCTCAGGGTTGACCCTTTACTTTGTAACTTTAAGAAATATATTATGCCTAATATACAGCAAAATGTACCCATACTTTGACCTGTTAAGTAATCTTGTCCTATTATTAAAAATTAAAAGCCTGTTTATAAACATATATTAGACAGAACACTTCAGAGAAACAGAATCCTTGGACTGAGATGGAGAAAATCAGAGTTTGTGTTCGAAAACGCCCCCTGGGCATGAGGGAGGTACGTCGTGGAGAAATTAATATTATTACTGTAGAAGATAAAGAAACTCTACTTGTGCATGAGAAGAAAGAAGCAGTTGACCTCACTCAATATATTCTGCAGGTATGATGTTTTCCTTTTATGTTTGGAACTAATATTATCAAGTATGTCGTTGTTTTATTTTTTTTGCTTTTTGTTTGAGTGATGGCATATAGGTTTCTGTTAGAACACAGAAAATCATGTTTCTGGTTTGGGTGTTGACATTCATTCCTGATGTGACACTGTTTTAAGTCATTGATATCCAGGGCCTTCATTTTTTTAAAAAGATGGTGCAATAGGGAATACAAAAACAATTTCTCTTGTGCAGTGGAGCTACATCATATATTCACTTAACATGCTTTGTGTGAATTTAATTATACATATTCAGCAAAAAAAAAAAGAGGGATGAAGGAATAAAAATAATTTAAATAATGAAGTGGAGCCAGGTGTGGTGGCTCATGCCTATAATCCCAGCGCTTTGGGAGGCTGCAGCAGGAGGATCACTTGAGCTGGAGAGTTTGAGACCACCCTGGGCACCATAGCGAGACCCTGTCTCTCCAGAAAAAAATTTAAAACTAGCCTAGCATGGTGGTGTGTACCTGTAGTGTTAGCTACTCAGGAGGCTGAGGTGGGAGGATCACTTGAGCCCAGGAGTTCTGCATTACAGTGCACTATGATTGCACCACTGCACTCCAGCCTGGGCAACAGAGGGAGGATCTGCCTCTAAAATAATATAAAAATAAAAAACAAATAAATAATTAAGTAGTTGTCAACAGGACCAGTCACTGAATATATGCCCCAGAGTGACTATGAGATGTCACACAGTTGATTTCCATTCTTGCTTGCATCTCATAGTGTGAACTTCTCATCTGCTGAGTTTGAGACTTGGGTTTAATGATGAACAATATCTTTTTGGGCAGCAGGACCCACAGTTGCCAGCCATGTGCTTATTTTCATTCTCAGCTGTCTTGGGCTTATAATTAATTGGTGAAAATTGGGCTCTGAGCAGACCACTTTATACAGGGTAGACTGCAGTGGGTAAATATAATCCAAGGATACGATTTCACATCTACCATATAAGGGTTTAAATAAAACACTAATAACTCAGACATGTAAATAATGTTCACTACCTGCTAGAGTGATTATGAAGAGTCGAAGGAGAAAGAGTTTGGTATTGAAAGGAACTTACTCCAAGCTGAAGGTACCTTGCAATAATTATCTAGTCTCATAGGGAAACAGCAAACTCCACAGATGGAAAGAATCATCACTTAGGTACTCCTAAGACTGTGAAACAATTGTGAGTAATCTAAAACCAGATAATCCATCAGATGTTAAGATTTACGAATACACAGTTTCTCTTACTCTGAATCTACTTCCCTAAACATTCATATTATATTTATTCTTTCTCTCTCTTGTTCTCTTGCCTCAAAACTGAGTAGCTGGTAGAGAGAAAAAAAATGTGGTATGCTAGCAAGTCACCTTAGCTGAGATCTTACATTAGTGGAATAAATCCTTTAATGCTGAAGTCAAATTTGTTAACACTTTCCCCCACTTTCTAACTTGTATTGTTCTTCTTTTTCTTTGGTTACCAAAATTGCGTTTCACAGTGATATTCAGAGTAATCCACTGAGTGTTTCTATTGGTACTAAATTATTAGGCCGCTGTAAAACCAACCCAATCACTTTAACAGCCTTATCGATTGCTGATCAATGCATGGTCTATTAGGTCTCAGTGGGAGATATTTATTTTGAAAATGGACTAAATGACCAATTAGTTGTAATGCTATCTAGTTCCATGGCTACTTATAGCCATCGTAATAGCCCTATCCAATCACTGTCTAAGACTTCCTTAATGATGCCTCTGTCACAGTAATTCCCTCAAGGAGGCATCATCTTATCTTTTGTATTTTTCTGTTATCCCCAAACACAATAACCTTACTTTTTGTCATTACCACTGGTCAATACTTATTGAATACCCATAGTTTCCATGGCACTTTCTCTGCTGTTTGAACTTTGGACCTTTGCTCTCATAGGTCCGAGTCCTTACCTGTCAATGCTATGATATAAAAATGTTGGGAGGACTTCTTTTTCTTTTTTCTTCCTCAAATATAAAGAAGAAAAGGTAGGTTTATAGCAAACTGGGTGGTAAATAAATATTGATCGTAGATTCTTTGGGTTTTATTTTTAAGCATATTTAGAGATAATAGGTTTTTGTGTTTGTTTTATTAAATGTCCTTTCTTTTCAAATCTTGTTACTTAGTAAATATGATCATATACACGTAGTATGCTATCCTACCAAACCATTAAACTTTATATCAATATAATGAGTGAAACAAGGAAACCATATTATTTCATTCTAGTCTTTTGAAATTGGCAATAAGTGAATACAAGTTTAATATGGAAGCTAATGCAGATGTCATATTACAAAGTAAGATTGGCCCACAAACACACAAAGAAGCTGTGGACCAATGGTTTTTGTCTGTCTGTTTGAGACAGGGTCTGTCTTCATCGCCCAGGCTGGAGTGCAGTGGTGTGATCCTGGCTCACTGCTAACTCCATCTCCTGAGCTCAAGTGATCCTCCCACCTCAGCCTCCTGAGTAGCTGGGACTACAGGTACATACCACCATGCCTGGCTAATTTTTGTATTTTTTGTAGAGATGGGGTTTCACGATGTTGCCCAGCTGGTCTCGAACTCCTGAGCTCAAGCGATCCACCTGCCTTAGCCTCCCAAAGTGTTGGGATTATAGGCGTGAGCCACTGCGCCTGGCCTGACTAATCTTATTTATACATATGAATACAAAAGCCTACATAAGACATTAGCAAGTTAGTTTCAGTACTTTATACTGGCATGCAAGCATAATGCAAGTTCAGTATTAGGAAAGCTATTAACTGTGATAGGTACTATAAAAGCATCTGTTTAAACATGCAACAACCATACTTGATTATTAAAATACTATTGGTAAAATACAAATAGAAGGATAGTTGCTAAATATACACATACTCTTTTACTTAAAATCCTTTAAGACTCTTTCTTGCACTTACAATAAAATTTTTAAGTTTTAACAAGACCCTACATGGTCTGGCCTCTGCTTGCCTGTACAACCAATTTCTTAAAGAAAAAATATAGACTGGGTGTGGTAACTCATGCCTAGCATCCCAGCATTTTGGGAGGCCAAAGCAGGAGGATCACTTGAACTCAGGGGTTCAAAACCAGCCTGGGCAACATGGTGAAACCCTGTCTCTGTAAAATTTACAAAAAAAAATTAGGCCAGGCGCGATGTCTCACGCCTGTAATCCCAGTACTTTGGGAGGCCAAGGCGGGTGGGTCAGGAGGTCAGGAGATCAAGACCGTCCTGGCTAACATGGTGAAATCCTGTCTCTACTAAAAATACAAAAAATTAGGCCGGGCGCGGTGGCTCAAGCCTGTAATCCCAGCACTTTGGGAGGCCGAGACGGGCGGATCACGAGGTCAGGAGATCGAGACCATCCTGGCTAATATGGTGAAACCCCGTCTCTACTAAAAATACAAAAAACTAGCCGGGCGAGGTGGTGGGCGCCTGTAGTCCCAGCTACTCGGGAGGCTGAGGCAGGAGAATGGCGTGAACCCGGGAGGCGGAGCTTGCAGTGAGCTGAGATCCGGCCACTGCACTCCAGCCTGGGCGACAAAGCGAGACTCCGTCTCAAAAAAAAAAAAAAAAAAAAAAATACAAAAAATTAGCCAGGCGTGTTGGCGGGCGCCTGTAGCCCCAGCTACTCGGAAGGCTGAGGCAAGAGAATGGTGTAAACCCGGGAGGTGGAGCTTGCAGTGAGCCAAGATTGCACCACTGCACTCCAGAGAGAGCGATATTCCGTCTCAAAAAAAAAAAAAGAAAGAAAGAAATTAGCTGGTGGTTGGGCGCAGTGGCTCACACCTGTAATCCCAGCACTTTGGGAGGAAGAGGGGGGTGGATCACTTGAAGTCAGGAGTTTAAGACCAGTCTAGCCAACGTGGTGAAACTCCATCTTTTAAAAATACAAAAATTAGCTGGGCCTGGTGGCACACACCTGTAATCCCAGCTACTTGGGAGGCTGAGGCAGGAGAATCACTTGAACCTGAGAGGCAGAGTTCACAGTGAGTTGAGATCGTGCCACTGCATTCCAGCCTTGGCAACAGAGTGAGACTGTGTCTCAAAAAAAAAAAAAAAAAAAAATTGCCAAGTGTGGCGACATGTGCCTATAGTCTCAGCTACTTGGGACGCTGAGGTGGGAGGTTCACCTGAGCCTGGGAGGTTGAGGCTATAGTGAGCCGTGATTGTGTCACTGCACTCCAAGCTGAGTGACAGAGTAAGACTCTGTCTTAAAAAAAATAATAAAAAGAGGCTGGGCATGATGGCTCATGCCTGTAATCCCAGCACTTTGGGAGGCCAAGGCAGGCAGATCACGAGGTCAGGAGATTGAGACCATCCTGGCTGGCAGTGAAACCCTATCTCTACTAAAAATACAAAAAATTAGTCGGGCGTGGTGGCAGATGCCTGTAGTCCTGGCTACTCGGGAGGCTGAGGCAGGAGAATGGCATGAACCTGGGAGACAGAGCTTGCAGTGAGCCGAGATCACGCCACTGCACTCCAGCCTGGGCAACAGAGTGAGACTCTGTCTCAAAAAAAAAGCAGGAGAAAGAAAAAGAAAAAAATACATATTAGAAAAAAAAAGATGATACTGAAATCTGAAATACATCAAAAAGTTAACAGTGGCTCACTTTGGGAGGCCGTGACAAGTGGATCACGAGGTCAGGAGATCGAGACCATCCTGTCTAATATGGTGTAACCCCGTCTCTACTAAAAATACAAAAAATTAGCCGGGCATAGTGGCGGGCACCTGTAGTCCCAGCTACTTGGGAGGCTGAGGCAGGAGAATGGTGTGAACCCGGGAGGCAGAGCTTGCAGTGAGCCAAGATTGCGCCACTGCATACCAGCCTGGGCGACAGAGCGAGATTCCGTCTCAAAAAAAAAAAAGTTAACAGTGGCTGAACAGCAAAATTTAAGGATAATTTTATTTTCTTCTCTATTCTCTATATTTTGTTCTCTATTGTAATTTTTATTTTGTTTTATTTTGTTTTAATTTTTCTGAGACAGAATCTTGTTCTGTTGCCTAGGCTGGAGTGCAATGGCATGATTATGGCTCACTGCAGCCTCAACCTCCTGGGCTCAAGCAATCCTCCCACCTCAGCCTTCTGAAAAGTTGGGACCACAGGCATATGCCACCACGCCCAGCTAATAGATATATATTTTTTTTGTAGAGACAAGGTCTTGCTGTGTTGCCCAGACTGGTCTCCAACTCCTGGGCTCAAGCGCTCCTCCTGACTTGGCCTCCCAAAGTGCTGGGATTACAAACATGAGCCACTGCACCTGGCATGTATTGTAATTTTAAAAATATTCCGCTCCAGCCTGGGTGACAGCGCGAGACTCCGTCTCAAAAAAAAAAAAAAAAAAAAAAAAAAATTCCGTATTTGGCTAAGCGCAGCGACTCACACCTGTAATCCCAGTGCTTTGGGAGGCCAAGGCAGGCAGATTGCCTGAGCTCAGGAGTTTGAGACCAAATAAATAAATTCCATATTTAAAAAATTTTTCATAATCAGCTGTGTTACTTTTATATGAAAAAGTAAAAATATTTGAATAAGATAGATTCACCTATTTCAAAATCAAAAGGTACAAAAGTGTAAAATAAAAGTGTCCCTTTAATCCTTTTTCCTCCATGAAGGCAAGTGGGGTTCTAAGTTTATCTTTCCAGAGATATCCTATAAATACATGTTACTTTTGTTTTATTTTATTTTATTTATTTTTTGAGAGACAGTCTCATTCTGTTGCCCAGGCTGAAGTACAGTGGTGCAGCCATGGCACACTGCGGCCTCAACCTCCTGGGCTCAAGCAATCCTCCCACCTCAGCCTCTTGAGTAGCTGGGATTACAGTTATCACACCACCATGCCGGGCTAATTTTTATATTTTTTGTAAAGACCGGGTTTCTCCATTTTGCCTCAGCTGGTCTCAAACTCCTGAATTCAGGTGATCCATCCCCTCAGCCTTTCAAGGTGCTGGGATTACAAGCCCCTGGCCCACGTGTTACTTTTATAATCTGAAAAAAAACTTATTTAAAAAATAAACTGCACTTTGGGAGGCTGAGGCAGAGGGATCACCTGGGGCCAGGAATTTGAGACCAGCCTGGCTAACATAGCGAAACCCCATCTCTACTAAAAATACAAAAAATTAGCTGAGCGTGGTGGCTGTGTGCCTATAATCCCAGCTACTCGGGAGGCTGAGGCACGAGTATCGCTTGAATCTGGGAGGAAGAGGTTGCAGTGAGCAGAGATCACACCACTGCACTCCAACCTGGGCGACAAAGGGAGACTCTGCCTCAAAACAAACAAACAAACAAACATGGAACTCTGATTCTGTCAAGGTTAGTGAAGTCAACATAGGTGTTGCTCCAGCCTCACTGATAAAGTGTGAGCAAATGAAAGTGTGTGTGATGCAAAGGACTTTATGAATTGTGCATGTACGTTAACTATAATAATCTTGCATGTTTACATATCTTTCATGAAAGATATTTACAAAAGTACTAGGAAAACCAATATCTAAACCTTATGGGAAGGAAAGATACTAATTCCCTTAACAAATGCTTTCCGAGGTCTTTACTCAAAAGCTCAAGTTATCCATGAGCACTTTTAGAAGGAGAGGCAGAATTGCCATATACTCACTGTAACAAAAGCAAACAAAAAAAAATGTATTCTCACTTTAGTTGTGAGTTTTTTTTCTTTTTTTTGAGAAATGCTGAATATATCCACATCTATAGGTAACTATATATTTAGTGGGTTTCTTTGCTTTTGATTTCATACCTAACTATAAAAACCTATGGTGATATTTGAGCAACTAATTAATTTGTCTCCTTGCCTAGAGACCATATATGAGATAGATATAAATAATGTTCATTAAAACCAGATTTTAGGCCGTGCACAGTGACTCACACCTGTAATCCCAGCACTTTGGTAGGCCGAGGCAGGCGGATCACCTTCAGGAGTTCTGAGACCAGCCTGGTCAACGTGGTGAAACCCTGTCTCTACTAACAATACAAAAAAATTAGCTGGGCGTGGTGGTGGGCACTGTAATCCCAGCTACTCGGGAGGCTGAGGCAGGAGAATCACTTGAATCAGGGAGGGGGAGGTTGCAGTGAGCCAAAATCGCACCACTGCACTCCAAACTGGGCAGCAAGGTGAGACTCTGTCTCAAAAAAACAAAACAAAACCAAACAAAAACTCCAGATTTAAAAAATATGTTTATTATTGACCTTTTTAAGCTTAATCGAAAGTTTAATGACCTCTCTATGTACCTATCACCCAACTTCAGTAGTTATTAATATTTTAGTGTTCTTAAAATCTTATCACATTTTTCAAAACACTAAAAGTTGACACGTCTTTATTATTCTTCAGATTCATTATTTTCTTACTTTGTAACTTTTTTTGTAACTTGTAGATTTAGATTTGTGTTCCCAATTTCTTCTTAGACAATCTAACAAATTTCCATTCTAATGTAATTTAATGGTACACACAACAGAAACAACCTTGGGATAGAGTGACCCACAGTAAATTGGCCCAAGTCCAGTTTTCTGGATCTGTCCATACAGTTTTTTTTTTTTGACTAGATATTTAGAGCTGGCCCAAAAAGAAGATAAGGCCTTATCTGTCATTCATGGTGTATGGACTGTCATTATGCTATATTCAGGCTTGAAATTATCAGGAGATCTTTTTTTTTTTTTATTATTATGCTTTAAGTTCTAGGGTACATGTGCATAACGTGCAGGTTTGTTACATATGTATACTTGTGCCATGTTGCTGTGCTGCACCCATCAACTCGTCAGCACCCAAGGATTTCTTAAATATATAGTCTTATATATTAGACCAACTATATATATGTACATATGTGTATATATGTATATATATGTGTATGTATATGTATACACACACACACCATCTTGGTAGCCCAGCTATATATATGTAAAATAATATATGTTATTCCGTGTTACTTTTATATGAAAAAGTAAAAATCTCTGAATAGGATAGATTCACCTATTTCGAAATCAAAAGGTACAAAAGTGTAAAATACAAGTGTCCCTCCAATCCTGTTTCTTCCATGAAGGAAATTGGGGTTATCTATTCTAAGTGTATCTTTCCAGAGATATTCTATAAATACATGTTACTTTTTTTAAATTTTTTTTTATTTTTTGGGACAGCATCTCATCTGTGGCCCAGGCTGGAATGCAGTGGTGCAAATAATATATTAGAATATATATCAGCCAGCATGGTGGCTCACACCTATAATCCCAGCACTTTGGGAGGCTGAGGCAGCACTTGAGGTCAGGAGTTTGAGACCAACCTGGCCAACATGGTGAGACCCCGTCTCTACTAAAAATACAAAAATTAGCTGGGCATGGTGGTATACGCCTGTAGTCCCAGCTACTTGGGAGGCTGAGGCAGGAGAGTGGCTTAAACCTGAGAGACGGAGGTTGCAGTGAGCCAAGATCATGCCTGCACTCCAGCCTGGGCAACAGAGCGAGACTCCATCTCAAAAAATAAATCAATAAACAAAATACATATTATTATTATATATGTATAGTTGGGCTATATATATATAAGAATATATGTGTATATATTATATATATGTGTGTATATATACATAATATATACAAGCTACCAACATGATATAAGAATATGTATTCATATGTATATTCATACATATATATATGTAGTTGTACCTACCAACATGGTAAGCCTCTAAATTATGGAAATAATTACAGCTGCTGAATTAAAGCTTTTCAGACCCAATATAATGGGGTATTTTATCTCTCTTTTTCCAAATTACTGTGATTTTTCACTTGCAAGTTGTCTTGGACCCCTTTATCTCCCCAGGTCTCCACCTCTAGTCAGTTATCAAATTTCTTCTGTATCCATCTCTTTATTTCCTTGGTTATCATCTAATTTAGAACCCTTTTTACCTCACCACTGAATTACTAGTGTCTCTGCTCTCAAACCATTCATAGTGTGAAGCCAGATAAATCTTCCAGTAAAGACTGAGATCGTCCTTCCTGCCTATAGTTTTTCTTTGTTTCCCCACTATTTACTGAATTAAATATGAGCATTCTGCCCCCCAGTTAAGACTGGTGTCCCAAGACCCCTACAACACAGTCCTAACTCATTATTCTAGTATTCTGTCTCTTTTTTTTTTTTTTTTGAGATGGAGTTCTGCTCTTATTGCCCAGGCTGGAGTGCAATGGTGCGATCTCAACTTACTGCAACCTCTGCCTCCTGGGTTCCAGCGATTCTCCTGCCTCAGCCTCCTGAGTAGCTGGGATTACAGGCGCCTGCCACCACGCCTGGCTAATTTTTTTGTATTTTAAGTAGAGATGGGTTTCACCATGTTGGCGAGGCTGATCTCAAACTCCTGACCTCAGGTGATCCACCTGCCTCGGCCTCCTGAAGTGCTGAGATTATAGGCGTGGAGCCACTGCACCCGGCCTCTGTTTGACTTTTCTGCTTTCTGTGATACTATATTTCAATCACATTGAATCCTTGCTATTCCCTGAACATTAATTAATTAAACAGTTAATTCCTTTTGCTTTTCTGCTTTGACTCTGTTCATACTTCCCCTGTGCCTGGAATACCTTCCCTCCTTCCATCACTACCTTTCAGATTCCTCCTCTTCCCCCATAGTTCATTCTCAGTATAGTCTTTTTCATAATCAGAGAGAATATGTTTTCCTTTGAAGTCCACATGTACTTTATGTTAAGATTCTTCTGTCTTCTAGTCATTTGCATACTTGCGTAGATTAAGATTTTTAGGAGATAAGATAGGGAAATGCTAGGGTAATGTCTGTATCCTTGGGCCCCTTCAAGTGCCTACTGCAATGTTTGTGCTACCAGCTGAGCAATAAATATTTATGGAATTAAAAGTTAAGCTGTGTAACCTACAGAATTGAGATCTTCCCCTAGAATTCCTCCAAAATTCTTTTTTTTTTTAAATGAAGTCTCGCTCTGTCGCCCAGGCTGGAGTGCAGTGGCGCCATCTCGGCTCACTGCAAGCTCCGCCTCCCGGGTTCACACCATTCTCCTGCCTCAGCCTCCTGAGTAGCTGGGACTACAGGCGCCCACCACCACGCCTGGCTAATTTTTTGTATTTTTAGTAGAGACGGGGTTTCACCGTGTTAGCCAGGATGGTCTCAATCTCCTGACCTCGTGATCTGCCAGCCTCGGCCTCCCAAAGTGCTGGGATTACAGGCGTGAGCCACCGTGCCCAGCCACAAATTCCTCCAAAATTCTAAATATACTAGCCCTAGTTGGAATACCAGGATAATCCCCGTAGAATTCACTTTCTCTCCTAGACCTAAGGAGGATTGGCTCACTCTTGTATTTATCAATTTACTTCTCTTAAGAGAAAACA
Organism: Macaca fascicularis; assembly: GCF_037993035.2. NCBI lineage: Eukaryota > Metazoa > Chordata > Mammalia > Primates > Cercopithecidae > Macaca > Macaca fascicularis. The sequence continues at coordinate 65,095,185 of NC_088389.1, forward strand.
AAAATCGTGTGCCTTAGTTTTTACCTTGTAAGAACATGTCTACAGAGATCTCAAGAGGAGGCCCTGTCATTTAACAGTGATTGCTTATTTATCTCTAAATTTGATATGGTCAGTTACTATTATTTAAAGACATATTTTGGCGTTTATCATCTGTTAACTAGAATAGTGATTAAGAAAATCCAGAATGTATCTTTTTCTATAAAATCAAATTTATTTTTCAGCATGTTTTTTATTTTGATGAAGTCTTTGGTGAAGCGTGCACCAATCGGGATGTATACATGAAGACTACTCACCCACTTATTCAGCATATTTTCAATGGGTACGATAATGATTATTTGCTTTTCTTGCTTTTTATTTTCTATTTTCTGTTAGGTCATATTTCTTTATAAATATCACATGCTTTTCAGTGCTTTTGACTTAAACATGAATTTGTTGAGCTAATGAATTTAGATTCTTCTGAAAACATGCAGTATCTCTATAGGATTTACCAAGGATTTAGAAATTTGCAGTAAAATTTCCTTTTACACTGATGATATTATTTCTCTGTGTCTAGTGGAAAAATATATTGTGATAGATAGTGAAAGGGTGTTAAAAAAAAGAAAATTATAACTCTTAACAATGTAATCCCATCAAAGTCCTCAGAAGAAAAAGGTTCAAGTGGTTGGAGTTAGTCTGAACTTTGATGATAGGAATTATGTATTCTGGCTATAGTTTAGTTAATTTTTCTTCGGAATCAGATAAATAAGTGAATATCACTTATCAGCTTTTCATAGATGTATTATTATTATTATTATTTTTTAGATGGAGTCTCGCTCTGTCACCCAGGCTGGAGTGCAGTGGCGCCATCTCGGCTTACTACAAGCTCCGCCTCCCGGGTTCATGCCGTTCTCCTGCCTTAGCCTCCCGAGTAGCTGGGACTACAGGCGACCCCCACCATGCCGGGCTGATTTTTTGTATTTTTAGTGGTGACGGGGTTTCAAAACGTTAGCCAGGATGGTCTCGATCTCCTGACCTCATGATCCGCCCGCCTCGGCCTCCCACAGTGCTGGGATTACAGGCGTGAGCCACTGCGCCTGGCCTTATAGATGTATTTTAAAATTATTATTCACACTTAATAAACATTGAATGGGACAGGAATTATAGTAAGGGCCTCTGTTGCATAAGTATTTAAAATATAGGCACGGGCCAGGCATAGTGGCTTGCACCTGTAATCCAAGCACTTTGGGAGGTCAAGACAGGAGGATAGCTTGAGCCCAAGAGTTTGAGACCAGGCTGGGCAACATGAGGAGACCCTGTCTCCACACACACCAAAAAATTTTTATATTATTTTATTTATTTTATTTAAATTTATTTTTTTGAGACAGGGTCTCATTCTGTCACCCAGGCCAAAGTGCAGTGGTGCAATCTCAGCTCACTGCAACCTCTGCCTCTCGGGTTCAAGCAATCCTCCCACCTCAGCCTCGTGAGTAGCTGGGACTGCAGGTGCCTGCCACCACTCCCAGCTAATATTTTTGTATTTTTTTAGAGGTGGGGTTTTGCCTTGTTACCCAGACTAGTCTTGAATTTCTGGGCTCAAGCAATCCTCCTGCTTCAGTCTCCCAAAGTGCTAGGATTATAGGTGTGAGCCACCATGCCTGGCTAATTTTTAAAGTAAGCCAAGCATGGTGATGTGCACCTGGGGTCCCAGCTGCTTGGGAGGCTGAGGTGGGAGGATTGCTTGAGCCCAGGAGGTCAAGGCTGCAGGAGCAGTGATCATGCCACTGCACTCCAGCCTGGGCAACAGAGCAAGACCCTATCTCTGTCTGTCTGTCTGTCTATCCATCCATCCATCCTATCTATTTAATCCACCTACCTATCTATCTACCTACCTGTCTACCTACCTATCTATTAAAATTGTAGGCATGTATGATAGAAAATGCCAAGTAGCCTGCTAATGTTGCTGATTCCAGATAATTTTGACTGTTTTTTTCAAATAACTTTTTAAAAATTGAGGGATAATTTGCATACAATAAGATGTACAGATCTTAAGTATTCAGATTCGATAAGTTTTGATAGTTTTATATATGTGAGTAACAAATATCTGTAACAAGACATGGAACATTTTCATCACCCCAGAAAGTTGTCTTGTGTCCCTATTTAGTTAATCCTCCACCCTCACCCCCAGGTCTTAAGTAACCACTGACTTACTTTCTGTCAGTATAGATTAGTTTTATCTGTTCTACAATATCATAGAGATAGAATCATTATGCTTATATGCTTAGCATAATGTTTGCTTAGCATAATAGTGTTTCATATTAGTACATGTTGTTACATGTATCTGTGGTTTTCATTGATGAGTAATATTCCCTTCTCTGAAATTATCACAGTTTGTTTTGTCCATTCTCCTGTCGACAGACATTTGCATTGTTTCCAGCTTTGGACTTTATGAATAAAGTATGAACATTCTTTTTTTTTTTTTTTTTTTGAGATGGAGTTTCGCTCTTGTTGCCCAGGCTGGAGTGCAATGGTGCAATCTCAGCTTACCGCAACCTCTGCCTCCCGGGTTAAAGTGATTCTCCTGCCTCAGCCTCCCTAGTAGCTGGGATTGTAATCCCACGCCTGGCTAATTTTTTATTTTTTAGTAGAGATGGGGTTTCTCCATGTTGGCCAGAGCATTCTTATACAATTTTTTTTATGAGCATGTTTTCATTTGCTTTGGGTAAAAACCTAGAAATGGAATTGGTGGCTCGTAGGATAGGTTTATATTTATAAGAAAGTGTCTAGCTGGGCACAGTGGCTCACGCCTGTAATCCCAGCACTTTGGGAGGCCGAGGCAGGCAGATCACGAGGTCAGGAGATTGAAACCATCCTGGTCAACATGGTGAAACCCTGTCTCTACTAAAATACAAAAAATTAGCTGGGCGTGGTGGCAGGCACCTGTGGTCCCAGCTACTTGGGAGGCTGTGGCAGGAGAATGGTGTGAACCTGGGAGGCGGAGCGAGACTCCGTCTCAAAAAAAAAAAAAGAAAGTGTCAGTTGGGCCCAGTGGTTCACACTTGTAATTTCACAATTTGGGAGGCTGAGGCGGGAGAATCACTTGAGCCAGGAGTTCAAGACCAGCCTGGGCAACATAATGAGATCCTATCTCTAAAAAAAAATTAAAAATTAGCTGGGTGTGGTGGCACATGCCTGTAGTCCCAGCTACTTGGGAGGTTGTTGTTTGAGCCCAAAGGATCAAGGCTGCAATAATCTGTGATCACTACACTCCAACCTGGGCAACAGAGCAAGACCCTGTCTCAAAGAAGGGAAAAAAAGGGAGAATGTCAAACAACATTTCAAAGTGTTGTATCATTTTATACTCCCAACAGTAACATGAGAATTGCAGTTCTGCAATATCTGATATTGTCAGGCTTTGTTATTTTAGCCAATCTAATGGGTATTAAATCACTTCATTATAGGTTTAATTTGAATTTCTCCAATGCCTAATGATACTATACTGAGCTTCTTTTCATGATTTTTTTTTTTTTTTTTTTTTTGAGACAGAGTCTCGCTCTTTTGCCCAGGCTGGAGTGCAGTGGGGCGATCTCAGCTCACTGCAAGCTCTGCCTCCTAGGTTCACACCATTCTCCTGCCTCAGCCTCCCGAGTAGCTGGGACTACAGGCGACTGCCACCACGCCCGGCTAATTTTTTCTATTTTTCAATAGAGACGGGGTTTCACCATGTTAGCCAGGATGGTCTCAATCTCCTAACCTTGTGATCCGCCCACCTCGACCTCCCAAAGTGCTGGGTGCTGGGATTGCAGGCGTGAGCCACCGTGCCTGGCCTTGTTTTTTTTTTTTTTTGAGATAGAGTCTCACTAACGCTCAGGCTGGAGTGCAGTGGTATGATCTCAGCGCACTGCAACTTCCGCCTCCTGGGCTCAAGCGATTCTTGTGCCTCGGCCACCCTAGAAGCTGAGATTGTAGGCGTGTGCCACCACACCTGGCTAATTTTTGTATTTTTAATAGAGATGGGGTCTCGCCATATTGACCAGGCTGATCTCGAACTCCTGGCCTCAAGTGATCCCCCTGCCTCAGCCTCCCAAAGTGCTGGGATTGCAGATGTGATCCACCGTGCCTGGCCCTTTTCATGTCCTTACTGACCATTTGGATATCTTCATTTGCCCATTTTTTTTGTGTTTTGTCGTTTTGTAAAAGCTATTTAATTTTTAAAATTTTATTAGCAGGCTAAAAATGTGAAATATCTCTTAGGTTTAATTTCTTAGTAATGGCACCAAATCTAGGGAATACTTTTTGAGGAGTAAGTTTCTAAAATAAGTTAGAATTTGAATGTTAAGACTTTAGTAATAACAAGAGTTGCAATTTAAGTGTATCCATTCTTTAAAGTATAATAAGGTTTTTCACTCCTGTATTGCTTTTTGAAAAAGCTCATCCCTAAATTGTTCGGAAAGTAAGTAGATGTTATTCTTTCCTCTTACTCTGCTGGATCTTCCTTAATGTGTTCAAATTTTTCTCCTGTAATTCATTTCCTAACTCCGTCTCTGCCAGTGTATTTATAGTACCCACACTGCTGGGAGCCAGGGTTCAAAAGGCAAAGAGTAGCTGGTCTCTGCTCCAAGCAACTTTCATCTAATTAACTCTCATGTCTTGATTCTCACATTTCCATGGTTTCCTTGCTTTTGTCATTTTACTCTTTCTTTGTTTTCTACCTCGCTTCAAATCCTTTTTTGTGTACTCATCTCTCTGCCCACCTGCAGCCTCCCCCATCCCTGTCCATGCTGTAAATCAAAGAAAATAACCCAGGCAAGTCTCAATCATTGTAGATTTATTTGCCAAAGTTAAGAACGTGTGCCCAGGAGACAGGTCTATACCTTTCTCCAAAGACGATTTTGAGGGCTTCATTTTTTAAAGGGTAAGATCTGAGAGCAAAAGTGGAAAAAATAATAAAAAGAAAAGGAAAAAAAATTAGAGGGGAAAGGGTGGATATTGGAGGAAGAGAAATATGTTTTAAATGTTTCAGTAGATAAAAAGACAAAACAGTTACATCCTTTTGAGTCTTTGATCAGTCTTTCACTGAATACTCAATTTTCATATTGGGGATTGGAGAAAATAGTCCTTCATGCTTTCACCTGTCTCAGTGAACTGCATTTTACATAAGATAACGTAGACAACAATAGGGCAGAGGAAGCAATCAAATATGCATTTATTTCAGGTGAGCAGAGTGATGACTTTGAGCTCTGTCCTATGTCCTCCACCTGTGAAAATAAGCTGTCAATTGACATTGCCAGGGTGAAATTCAACACAGCTGTTTTAGGGTAACGGTCATGGGCCCTCAAAGAATTTCCTAGTGGGCAAAATGTGAGGGAGATAGGTAGCTTTTTATCTTTGTAGCGATCTTATTTAGGAACCAAATGGGAGGCAGGTTTGCGGGACCCATTTCCCAGCTTGACTTTCCCGTTTGGCTTAGTGAGTTCGGGGTCCTGAGATTTATTTTCCTGTCACAATGCATAGACTTTTTTCTTGCTGCAAGCAGCTATATTTATCAGTAATCCATGAGATTCATGTTTAAGAGTCTGCAACAGCTCTAAGATTATGTTCATTCTCTACTTAGCACTACGTGGGTGAATCCCACAATACTCAGATAATCTTGGTCTCCAACTCCTCATAAAACATACTGTGATTGACAGGCTGGTCTCCCAGCTCCATTCTCCACCTCTTATTCTGCAATTCTTCACACTCACAGAGGGTGTGTACGCACACATGTACCCACATACAAGAGCAGTGATTCTCACTTAGAATCATAGGACATCAAGACTGGAAGGGATCTTAGAAACCAATCTACTAATACTTAGAAACTAATCTACTGATAAAAGTGAAAACTGAGGCACAGAGGAAAGTGAGGGGACTTGCCTAAGTTCATATGGTTAGTTAATGGTATGGGAGAAACCAGAGCCCAGGCTTTTTTTTTTCCCCTCAAGATTTGGTGTGCCTGCTGCCATATTTACTACTGTGGCCTCTGCTCACGCCATTCCTATTCCACAGTGGAAGCTCTCTGCTTTTCAGCTTCTGCCTTCAAGGCGCAGTCCAATTCCTACTCTTGTGAGTCCTTCCTCAAATACTTTGCTTACATCGATTTTGCCTTTATCTAAACTTACTTAATTATGAGTGGTCACTACCATCCTGCTTATCACATGATCTCCTATTATTTCTCATATTTAATTCTCTATTCTTTCACTAAATTTAACTTTCCAGATTAAGAATAGATCATCTCTAGGATCCTCTAAAGCACCTAGCATGGGGTAGGAACTCAGTAAATGCTTATTGGCTAAGTGGTTTCTTTAAAGCTCTTGTTTCTTTATCTTCTAGAGTTGTTTCTCTTACTGGTTCTGTAAGAAAATTACTATAAGAAAGCTCAGGCTGGGCATGGTGGCTCACATCTGTAATCCCAGCACTTTGAGTGGCTGAGGTGGGCGGATCATTTGAGGTGAGGAGTTCTAGACCAACTTGGCCAACATGGTAAAACCCTATCTCTAGTAAAAATACAAAAATTAGCCCGGTGTGGTGGCGCGCACCTGTAGTTCCAGCTACTCAGGAGGCTGAGGCAGGAGAATCACTTGAATCCAGGAGACAGAGGTTGCAGTGAGCCGAGATCACACCATTGCACTCCAGCCTGGGTGACAGTGAGACTCCATTTCAAAAAAAAAAAAGGAAGTTTTGTGTACTGGTTTGAGAATTTTTTTTCCTCTTCCTGTGTTTTTATAATGTAAAGTCCTCTTCTTAAAGGTTTATGTGTTTATAGCTGAATTTTCTCTAGGATTCTATGTTTGCATTTGACCTTTGTAATTAAAAATCTTTGGGTAAACTAATACTTCTCTTAATATGCATAAGTAATGCAAATTATCCTTTCCCCAGAGGCAATGCCACTTGCTTTGCTTATGGACAGACAGGTGCTGGAAAGACCTACACCATGATAGGAACTCATGAGAACCCAGGATTGTATGCTCTAGCTGCCAAAGATATCTTCAGGCAACTACAAGTGTCCCAGCCAAGAAAGCACCTCTTTGTGTGGATCAGCTTCTATGAAATTTACTGCGGACAGCTTTATGACCTCCTAAATAGAAGAAAAAGGTACTGAATATGAGTGGGAAGAGATAAATCTGTTAATCACTGTTTTAAGCCAGAGTCCTAGAGAATCACTGAATCATGGGCTTTAATCAGATGCTTTGGTACATTAGTGCCCTTTTGTGAAATGAGCCTCCTGCATCAGATATTTTCTAGCTGTCAATTCAGCTATAGGAAAATATAAATTAGCTTTTCATTAATATGTTTAAAGCGTTCAATATTCTAATGTCTATCAAAAGACTTTCCTTTTTTATTTTGGTCTATGAAGAAGGCCATAATTTCAGGAAGTCAGGAAATCAACATGTACTTAAACCCCTTCCTGTTCTTTTGACCTATTATTATACTGGAAAAACTATAAATAATGTTTTCCACTTTCTCTTGTTTTTCCTCTAAATAATCTTAGGGTAAACACAACAATAGTTTTCTGAAATCAGTAAGAAAAGAAAATCTTCTCATTAGAGTTTTAACACTTACTAGGCTTAAACTATTGCCCTCGAAACATAATATAGTAATTTAGAAATGTATTTAGTAACTCTACTTTTTAAACACCTCTTATATTTTTCTGGCTTGAAGTTTTGTTTAGGTTGAAACAGATGACTTAAACTGAGTAGGAGGGAAAACAAGTAGTGGAGGAAAAGGGAGAATAGGGAGGTTAAGAGGGAGTGGGGGAGGTGGAAGGATTAAAGGTTGTCGTAACAGAATTAACCAGATTTGAGATATTGGAGGAGTGAATTGAGGCTGAGCCTGCTGGAAGGCTAGGGAAACCTAATCAGCTTGAGAACTAGCCCCGCAACAAAAGTATCTAAGCCTCTATGGAGCTGTCCAAAAGGATGCACAAGTTTTGTGTGCTCCAAGCAAGCAGTGGAATGGGGAGTGGGGGAGCAGTTCCAGTTCAATAGGGAGACCATGATAGGGCAGGCCCCCATTGTAGAGAGTCACTAGGGTACTGAGTAGCATAACTGGAGAAGCTGGCGAGTGGGCTTAGGCAGGCCTCTCTCCTATAGACTATTCCAGTGAAAAGGGGACCTTCAGATATGCCACTTGAGATTGTATAGGTGTTCAGAGTTCAGTCCTGACAAAACAACTGTGAAATAAAAGAGGGTGCTACTCTGGGGATGCTTGAGGAAGAGTTGCCTTTCTTTTTTATTTTCTTGGTGTTGACGTCTCGAATTAGCTCAATCATAGCTTCTCCATCAAGCTCCAGTGCCCTCATTAGGAGCCCTTTCCAGTCAGAATGCCCACTTTCCTTAAAGAACAGTTGCCATAGAATAAAAGCCATTGTGCTGTGTGTCTGTGCGTGTGTATGTGTGTGTGTGTGTGTTGTTTGTTTGGGTGAAGGGAGGTTAGGATATCTAGCTCTTTCTGAACGCATTTCTTTAATGAATTGCCCAGATTATTTTATTGCCCTGTATATTTGCATTCTTCAGTTGTAGCAGGGGTAGGCATATATTAACTCCTAGGTTTGATGCTTCTCTGAGGCTCACTAGGGAAGACCCATGCTTACTTTACAAGTGTCATGGCCTGTGGGGTTCATATATATATATATCCATTTAATTGGCTAATGTAATCTATTTCCTACCTTTCTGGGGCTTCTGAAATGTTCTGGTCCATTGATGGTACCCTTTCCTGTTTATGCTGTTATGCTTTATCCTGTTGATTTTTTTTTTTTTTTTTTTCTTTTTCTGAGGCAAGGTATTGCTCTGTCGCCCAGGCTGGAGTACAGTGGTGCCACCACAGCTCACTGCAGCCTCATCCTCCTGGGCTGAAGTGATCCTCCCATCTCAGCCTCCCAGATAACTGGGACTACAGGTACATGCTACCATGCCCTGCTAATTTTTATTTTTTGTAGACACAGGGTCTCCCTATGTTACTTACCCAGGCTGTTCCCAAACTCCTGGGCTCAAACAATCCTCTTCTCTAGGCCTCCCAAAGTGTTAGGATTATAGGTTTCAGCCACTGTACCTGACCAATTTTTTAATAAGATTTATTTTCTATAATAGTGGGGCTTTGACAAGGGTAGACAAAAGTACGTGTGTTCAGTCTGCCTCTTAAACTGGAAAACAAAGCTTGAGGATCTTAAAATTAATTCCTTGGGCCGGGCGCGGTGGCTCAAGCCTGTAATCCCAGCACTTTGGGAGGCCGAGATGGGCGGATCACGAGGTCAGGAGATCGAGACCATCCTGGCTAACACGGTGAAACCCCATCTCTACTAAAAAATACAAAAAACTAGCCCGGCGAGGTGGCGGGCGCCTGTAGTCCCAGCTACTCGGGAGGCTGAGGCAGGAGAATGGTCTAAACCCGGGAGGCGGAGCTTGCAGTGAGCTGAGATCCGGCCACTGCACCCCAGCCTGGGCGACAGAGCAAGACTCTGTCTCAAAAAAAAAAAAAAAAAAAAAAATTAATTCCTGGAAGTAGAGGATAAATTGTTTTTATACCCTTGCATAAAAACTGAAGTACGTTTTAGGCTGTCCCTGAGGAATCTTTCCGGGATGGGCTCAGAGATTAAGGCCTGGGAAATATGTTCAGGAATGACATCTGGGCTCTAAAAGTTAGATCTTCCTTTTTTTTTTTTAAAAAACAGAGATGGGCTCTTGCTACATTACGCAGGCTGTAACGTAGTGACTATTCACAGGCGCAATCATAGCGTACTACAGCCTCAAACTCCTGAGCTCAGGCAATCCTCCTGCCTCAGCCTCCTGAATAGCTGGGACTACAAACATGCACCACTGCACCCAACAGCTAGATTCTTTTACTACAGAAGGCTGACTGTTTTAATAGATTTGTTTTCAGAGAGATCATGGGCATTGGTGAGGCTGTTTCCCTCCAATCCTTCTGTAGAGATCTGGAAAATTGAGATGAAGCATAGACTGAGAAAAAAATTGTTTTTGAGAAAAACATTCTTGTATTTTAAATTATGAAGTGGAATTCCGTTCTTAACCCTAATCAGTATCTTGTTAAGGGGGAAAAATAATCTTAGAGTCTTTGATAGATTCAACACATGCCTCTCAGTGGATCTGGTTTAATGATGATGGTAGACCAAAACCATTTATTACCTTAAACGCAGACCTAAGGCATTCAGATGCAGCCCAGCTCTTCCTTGCTCCTTTATAAGGTGTATCAGGACTCTTTACATTGCAAATAAAAGAAAACCCCATGTATACTAGCTTAAGCATTTAGGGAAATCATTGGCTCAAATAACTGGAAAGCTTAGAGGACAGTCAAGCTTCAGCATTGGTTTACTCCAGCAACTCAGGGATGCAATAAGGACCCAGTTTATTTTCATCTCTTCATTCTGTCTTCTGTGTTATTAGTTTCATCCTGAAACCAACTCTCTTTGTGGATACAAAATGGCTTTCACTGCTTCCAGGGCCACAGGGCCATATGCTTTCACATCCAGGGACAAAGGGAGAGTATCACTTTACCAGGCATCTAACAACTAGAGACCAGGACTTTATTTTGATTGGACCAGCAGAGATCCCATATCCACCTCTGAACAAATCACAGTGTAGCCAGGCATACATCATCCACGGATTAGCATAGTTTAGATTATGTGCTCATTCTTTTAATTGTAGCCAGAGATGTTGATTTATTTTACAACAATCAACAACCAACCCTGAATCGAGCTGAGGTCAGGAAGGTGGGGTTGGGAGGAGGATAAGCATCCATCCCACTCAAACAGAAAACTGCTACTTAATAGCGGAATAGCAGAATGGTTTCTGGGGAGGCAAGAACAAAGTCTGTTTTAGTAGCACCATCATACCAACCACATTCTTGCATCTGCAGGCTCTTTGCAAGAGAAGATAGCAAGCACATGGTGCAGATAGTGGGACTGCAAGAGCTTCAGGTGGACAGTGTGGAGCTCCTCTTAGAGGTAATTAATTCTTCCTTCTTTATTACCCCACCACAACAGTATAAGTACAGGGGACCAATTCATTTTGCTACTAAGCAAGTACAGTGGACTTATATTTAGGCAAAAGGCAATGACAAGCACACCACTTCACATCTATAAAATGTGAATCCTTTTCTGAAAGGATAGTTTGTTTCTCTATAGGGTCGATGTCACAATGCCACGGTTAGTGGGAGGTAGGGCATGTGGGAGAACCTAATTCACTGGAGGGGTACTACTGGGCCAGTTTCTTTCTTTATTTGAGATGGAGTCACACTCTGTCACCCAACCTGGAGTGCAATGGCACAATCTCGGCTCACTGCAACCTCTGCCTCATGGGTTCAAACAATTCTTCTGCCTCAGCCTCCCAAGAAGCTGAGATTACAGGCACCCACCACCACACCTGGCTAATTTTTTGTATTTTTAGTAGAGACAGGGTTTCAACATGTTGGCCAGGCTGGTCTCGAACTCCTGACCTCAGGTGATCCACCTGCCTCGACCTCCCAAAGTGCTGGGATTACAGCCGTGAGCCACCACGCCCAGCCTTATTGGGCCAGTTTCAAATGCTGCTCATGTGTTTCTCTATGGCAGTGGGCTCTAGGAAAAGCTGCTGGAGATAAATATTTGTACTTTAAATTATTTTTACTTTTTTTTTTTTTTTTTTAGCAACAAGGGTCTTGCTCTGTTGCCCAGGCTGGAGTGTAGAGGTGTGATCATAGCTCACTGCAGCCTCCCACTTCAGCCTCCCAAGTAGCTGGGACTGCAGGCACATGCCACCAGACCTGGCTAATTTTTTAAAATTTTTTGTAGAGATGGTGTCTTGCTATGTCACCCAGGGTGGTCTCGAACTCCTGACCTCAAGCAGTCCTCTCACCTTGGCCTCTTAAAGTGCTAGAATTACAAGCGTGAGCCACTGCACCTGGCCCTTATTTTAAATAAGATTTTAAATAAGTAATGCTATCACATGAGTTCAAAATTCAGAAGTGAAAATACCGACTTCCATTTCCTTTTCCAGAGCAACAAATTTTATTAGTTTTTTGTGTGTCCTTCCAAAGGAATTTTTCAATCTGCTTCTTTTATTAAGTTACTGTTTTATTGTAATAAAAGTCATACTTATCATTACATTTAAACATTACAGAAATATGTAATACTTATTAAATTTAAACATTACAGGATAGTAAAGGCACCTCTAACTTACTATACATACCCCATTTCCCCTGTTCCCCACTGAGCTATCCACTGTCCACAGTAAAATATTTAATTTTTTTTCCTGTTCTGGGCATTTATTAATGTAAGTACAAATAGATTTCTGATGAACCTTTCTTTAATGCAGTGTTCCTCAACCCTGGCTTTACATTAGATTGTTTGGAGCCTTTTTTTCCTTACTTAAAAAATGATTTGGCTGGGCGTGGTGGCTCACGCCTGTAATCCCAGCACTTTGGGAGGCTGAGGCAGGTGGATCACGAGGTCAGGAGATCGAGACCATCCTGGCTAACACGGTGAAACCCCGTCTCTACTAAAAATACAAAAAATTAGCCGGGCGTGGTGGCAGGTGCCTATAGTCCCAGCTACTCGGGAGGCTGAGGCAGGAGAATGGCATGAACCTGGTAGGTGGAGCTTGCAGTGAGCCGAGATCGCGCCACTGCACTCCAGTCTGGGAGACACAGCGAGACTACGTCTCAAAAAAAAAAAAAAAATGATTTAACCTCTTTTATTGTGAAAAATAGCACTATACGGAAAAATGCATAAAACCTAAGTATGTCCAGTGTAAAGAAACAAGCACCCTTGTAATCAGTTACTCAGATCAAGAAATAGAACATTGTAGCACGCTACAAACCCCCCGTGTGACTTTCCAATAACACCCCCCTATTATCCTGATTTTTGTGCTAATCACTTTCTTGTTATTTGTTATAGTTTTACTACCTATGTATTTATCCCCAAACCATCTAACTTAGTTTTCATCTGTTTTTGAACTTTGCATGAGTAGAACTGCACTGTGTATTTTTTGGTGTTTTGTTTCTTTTGCTAAATGTTATGCTTTTCAGTTCCATTTAGGTTTTTGCATTTGGTTCTAGTTTTCTTCATTTTTATTTGCTATAGAGTGTTTTATCATAGGAATATACCACAATTTATTTATCTATTCTCTTGTTAATAAACAACTGGGGTTGTTTCTATTTTAGAGTTATTTGGAACATTGCAGCTGTGAGTGTGCTTATACCTGTGAGTGTGCTTATACATGTATTTCTGTACAGAGCACATGGGTTCTCTAGGATATATACCTAGTTGTGAAATGATTAGGTCAGATGATATGCTTTTTTTTTTTTTTTTTTTTCCTGGAGACAGGGTCTTGCTCTATCCAGCCCAGGCTGGAGTCCAGTGGTGTGAACGCATGGCTCACTGCAGCCTTGACCTCCTGGGCTCAAGCAATCCTCCTACCTCAGCTTCCCAAGTAGCTAGGACCACAAGCATATGCCACCACACTTGGCTAATATTTTTATTCTTTGTAGAGACAGGGTCCTGTCATGTTGCCCAGGCTGGTCTCAAGCTCCTTGGCTCAAGCAATCCTCTCACCTCAGCCTCCCAAAGTGTTGGGATGACAGGCACAGTGGCCCATATTTTCAGCTACACTAAATGCTGCCAACTGTTTCCCAGAGTGGTGTGTATTCGTACAAGCAGTATACAGGCAATCCCGTTGCTCTTCATCCTGCAGACACTTTCAATTGATAGATATTTTGAATTTTTGCCAGTCTGTACGTGTTTAATTATATTTTATTGTGGTTTTAATTTGCATTTCCCTGATTAAGAATAAAATTGAATATTTTCTCATATTTTTAACTTGTAATTTGGAGTTCCTCTTTTGGGAATGCCAGTTTGGGTCTTTTCCTCATCTTGAGTTATCTGTCTTTTCCTTCCAATTTGTATATTCTGGATATGAGTCTTGTTGGTTATTTGTATGATAAGCATGTTGTCTCATTCTGTGACTTGTTTTCCCAGTTTCATCATAATGTCTTTTAATGCTTGCTTGTGTCCTCCTCAGGTCAATTAAATCAGAATCCTTCAGGAGTGGGGCCCGGGTGTGGGTATTCTTATTATTTTAAATTAAAATGTAGTTCATATACCATAACATTCACCTTTTTAAAAGTGTATGATCCACTGGGTTTCTTAATATAATTTTCTTATTGAAATATAATTCAGATACCATAATATTCATTCTTTTTTTATTTTTTATTTTTGAGACAGGGTCTCACTCCTGTTACCCAGGCTGGAGTGCAGTGGCGTGATTTCGGCTCACTGCAGCCTCAACCTCCCTGAGCTCAGGTGATCCTTCCCATCTCAGTCTCCTGAGTAGCTGGGACTACAGGTGTGTGCCACCACACCCGGCTAATTTTTTTGATATTTTTAGTAGAAATGGGGTTTCGCCATGTTGCACAGGCTGGTCTCAATCTCCTGGACACAAGCAATCCTCTCACCTCGACCTCCCAAAGTGCTAGGATTACAGGCATGAGCCACCGCGTCCAGCCATAGTATTCTTTTTTTTTTTAGACCAGTGGATCAGAATAGAAAATATAGTATCTTTTCTCAGCAGTTTAGCATGTTCTATTCAAGGACAACCTATTAAATGAATTTTTGGAACAGGGAGATGGAGTAGGAGCTTGCTGTGTCCACTCCATGCATTGACTTGGTATTGCAAGACCTCCGGGAATGGTACATCCTCCCTGAGGGATTTTTTTTAAAGTATACAATTCAGTGATTTTTTTAAAGTATATTGGTGAAGTTATGCAACCATTGCCACTATCTAATTCCAGAAAACTTTTATCACCCCAAAATGAACTAATGCTAACTCCATTAGCAGTTACTCCCTATTTCTCCTGCCCCCAGTGCCTGGCAACCACTAATTTCTATCTCTGTGGATTTGCCAATTCTGCCCATATCATATAAACAGAATTATACAATATGCAACCTTTTGTCTCTGGCTCCTTTCACTTAGTTTATTTTCAGAGTTCATTCATGTTACAGCATGTATCAGGACTTCATTCCTTTTAGTGGCTGAATAATATTACATTGTTTGGATACCTCATTTTATTTATCCATTCGTCAGTTGATAGACATTTGGGTTGTTTCCACTTTTTGGTCATTATGAATAATGTTTCTGTGAACATTCATGTACAAAGGTTTTTGTGTGGACACATGTGTTCCATTTTCTTGGGTGTGTGCCTAGGAGTGAAATTGCTGGGCCATGCTTTTTTTTAGGAAATGCCACACTGTTTTCCAAAGTGATTTTGCCATTTTACACTCCCACCAGCAGTATAAGGATGGGTATTACTTTAAAAACTCCCCAGGTGATTCTAACATGCAGCCATTGCAGTCATTCTTCTAGTACATCCAACAAGCCTGGCTAGAGTAAAAGGGAAAGGACTAGAAGGATAGACCGGGCACTTGACAAGACTTAGCTTAGTATAGCTTCATGGTACACTCCTCCAGGGAGAAGTGTCTGAGTCTTCAAGCTTAAGGGACCAGGGAAAGCAGTCAGGTTTGGCATTGTAGAAGTGCCTCCAACGAATACCAAAGTTCAAAACTCTCTAGCTGATTCTACTCTTGTTCTTTCCTGCCTTCCTTTTCACTGTGTTCTAATAATAATTGCAAATGTTTAGTGAGCACTATCTACCAAATGACTTGTTAGAGGTTTTTGCAAATATTACCCCACTTAATCATCACAAAATCAAGGTAAATATTGTAAACTTCTCTAAGAGATGAAAATACTGAGGTTAAAATCAAGTGATAACCCAGAATCACATAGCTAACAACTGGCAGAGCAAGATTTCAGCTTGGATTGATCTCACTCTGAAGCTCTTTTCACTATATTATACTACCTATAATGTATAATTGGAAATAAGTTTTTCTTAAGAAATTAAGAGAGACCGGGTGTGGTGGCTCACGCCTGTAATTCCAGCACTTTGGGAGGCTGAGGCTGGAAGATCATTTGAGGTCAGGAGTTTGAAACCAGCCTGGCCAACATGGTGAAACCCCACCTCTACTAAAAATACGAAAATGAGCTGGGTGTGGTGGTGGGTGCCTGTAATCCCAGCTACTTGGGAGGCTGAGGCAGGAGAATTACTTGAGCCTGGAAGGCGGAGGTTGCAGTGACCAGAGATCACGCCACTGCACTCCAGCCCCGGCAACAGAGTGAGACTCCGTCTCAAGAAAAAAAAGAAGAGAAGAGAAAAGACACTGACTGAATTAATTCATACATTGATAATGTCTTCTGTTATCATTTGCTTAAAATTAGGTGTTTAAAGGACTGTTTAATCTTCAAATAACAGGGTTTGTGGAAAATTTTGTTGTTGCTTTTTCAAAATTAATACTTGGGACTTGGGTGTGTGCAGTGGCATAGTGGCCCATCATTGGTATAGATCTTTTTATAAGTTTCTTTTTCCTGAAACAAATACTTTAGGTAAATTTTGCTTAAGGGATGAGACTTCACATTTGCGTTATTAGATTCCTGGGTCCTGGGATCCAAAACCTGAGCATAGCGCCCAAGTGTGTCTGTTTTAGAGGGTCACCTAAGAGCCTCTTTCTAGTGATTGCAAAGGTAGGCACAGAACGAAAGTGTGTGGGACATGCTGAAGGGCTGCCCCAGAGCTGTGACCATTCTCCCCAGAGCTTCCTCTGCTGTGGAGTCCTAAGGAAATTGTTTCTCATACTCTGTTCCCTGTGGTCCTCTTGCCCCTACCTCCAGCCAGTCCCACATTTGGCCAGGAGTATCAGGTGAGTCTGGTCCTCAGGATTCCTTTGTCACTGAAAATTAGACCAATTAAAGGGGAAAGAAGCAAACACTAGGAAGAAGACTCTTCATTGCCTTTAGGCCGTAAATGCTGGCAGTCTGGTGTTGAGTCAACCCCTCCATCCTGAAGAGTTTATGGCACTGTTCTATTCTAAAGTATGGTTCCTAAGAAAAGCAGAAAAAAAGTTCCTTGTTAGTCAACATATTATCGCCATTGATACCCTCAGTCTGCAGTACATATGGGGTTGTACAAGGAGGAAGCCAGCTGAGATCAAGGTGGAAAGTTTATATAATTTATGGATACCTGACACAGTTATCCTCATAAATAAACATTTATTGACTTGAAACGACAGCACTTGCTAACTCAGGTGTCACATTACTCTCAGGTGTCACTGTTCATATTCGCTCAGGTATCACCCATGTGTTTGCTCAAGTGTCACCCTCAAGTGTCATCTTGGAGTGTTACCCTCTCAAATCACCCTCAGGATTACTCAGGCATGGCCTGCCTGCACAACTGGTAGCTTCATTATTCACATGGGATTGTCCTTCCTCCAGGAAGTTTCTCCTTCCAAATGTATTTGATTTCTTGCCAACGCAGTCCCCAGAACTTCCTGCCTTTACAGAAGACTCACTGATTCATCACATTTCCCAGATTTGGAATCGAGATTTTGTCAGACAATGGGCATTTTTTCAGTTTTAGAGATTCATTGTTTTTTTAAGTCATTCCTATACCCATTTTATATAGTCAGAAGTATTCATTCCTAGGAATTTTGATAAACTTGTTTCATGTTTTATCATTGCCTTGGCTGTAATGGGCAGTCAGTTACAGCGCCATGTATCCCTGAGCATATCCTTTACCTGTCTGAGCGTGAAACATATAGATATTGATAGATGATTGGTTTGGATGATGGGGAGAAGGAAGTAAGATAACATACATAAAATTTATAGTATGATACTGGCTCAACTTTCCACATGTATTATTCTTATTAAGTCCCTGAATGATGTTTCCCAGCACCGCTACAGTTTTTTTTGTTTTGTTTTGTTTTTGTGTTTTTTGAGACAGAGTCTCACTCTGTCACATAGGCAGGAGTGCAGTGGTGCAATCACGGCTCACTGGAGCCTCAACCTCCTGGGCTCAAACGATCCTCCCACTTCAGCCTTCTGAGTAGCTAGGACCACAGGTGTGCACCACCACACCTGGCTAATTTTTAAAAAAAATTTTTGTAGATGTTGCCCAGATTGGTCTTGAACTTCTGGGCTCAAGTGATCCTCTACCTCAGCCTCCCAAAGTGCTGGGATTACAGGTGTGAGCCACCACACCAGGCCCAGTTTTCATTACTTCCTATTGTAGCAGATTCCCATTTTACTATTCACATATGTTCTCTCTAGAGAACTTAGATTTAGAAACTTGCCCAACAGAGTTTAGTTAGGGAAGGAGTTTGAGAAGGAGGAGGCAGTGAGAGGAAAAGGGGGCCTAGTAGTTTTAAAGGTGATTGCATTAATTTTGCTCACCTCCTAGACTTGCATTTCCCCCAAATAGATTCTCTCTTTCTCTTATCTGCTTCCTTCCTTTTCTTTTTTTTTTTTTTTTTTTTTTTTTTTTGGTTTGCACTGCGGAGCCCATGATATTTCATGTTGATCTCTAAAGCTATATTTTTCCATGAAACTCTGATTGTTTCACATTTATGAAAAAAAGAAATAGTTTAAGTTTTAGAAGTTTAAACAAAGATGTTAGTTCTTTAGTGTCTTTTCTTTCTGTTTGGTTTTTGAGACGAAATTTTGCTCTCTTGTCCAGGCTGGAGTGCAGTGACATGATCTGGACTCACCGCAACCTCTGCCTCCCAGGTTCAAGGGATTCTCCTGCCTCAGCCTCCTGAGTAGCTGGGATTATAGGTGCCCACTACCCACACCTGGCTAATTTTTGTATTTTTAGTAGAGATGGAGTTTTACCATGTTGGTCTCTAACGCCCGACCTCAGGTGATCCACCTGCCTCAGCCTCCCTAAGTGCTGGGATTACAGGCATGAGCTACTGTGCCCGGCCCCTTTAGTATCTTTTCAAAAATTAATGTTTTTTGAGAAGTTGCCATGTGCCAGTTGTGGTACTAAGCGCTTTAGTTATGTATTATCTTTTTTTTTAGCCTTAATAACCTAGGTAATTCCTATTCTATTCTATTTTATTTTATTTTTGAGACAGAGTCTAGCTCTGTGGCCCAGGCTGGAGTGCAGTGGCGTGATCTTGGCTCACTGCAACCTCCGCCTTCTGAGTTGAAGCTATTCTCCTGCCTCAGCCTCCCAAGTGGCTGAGATTACAGGCGCAGGCCACCATGCCTGGCTAATATTTGTTTGTTTGTTTTTGAGATAGAGTCTCCCTTTGTAGCCCAGGTGGGAGTGCAGTGGTGTGATATCAACTCACTGCAACCCCCGCCTCCTGGGTTCAAGTGATTATCCTGCCTCAGCCTCCCGAGTAACTGGGGTTACAGGCGCATGCCATCACACCTAATATTTTTGTATTTTTAGTAGACATGGGGTTTCACCAGGTTGGCCAGGCTGGTCTCGAACTCCTGACCTCAGGTGATCCACCCACCTCAGCCTCCCAAAGTGCTGAGATTACAGATGTGAGCCACTGTGCCCAGCCAATTTTTGTATTTTTAATAGAGATGGGGTTTCGCCGTGTTGGCAAGGCTGGTGTGAAAGTCCTGACCTCAGGTGATCTGTCCTTCTCGGCCTCCTGGAGTGCTGGGAGTATAGGTGTGAGCCACTGTGCCCGGCCATAATTCCCATTTTATAGATAAGAAACTGAGACCCTTAAAAGTTAAGTGATTTGCAGTAGTCTACACAACCACATGGTAGAGCTGGCATGTGAACCCTGGCAACCTGACTCCAGATTTCACCATTTTAACTGCTATACTTCAGTTGTATATGGCATTTACAAAAATGTGATGACTTTGATATTCACAGACTGCCTCATTTTTACTCTTCATAGCTCAGGTGCATTGTTACATAGTTTCTGGAAGGCATGACTATAGCAGGCTGTTATTGGAAAAAATTGGACCAAGGACCAGAAATTCCTCATGCCTTCTCTAAAATATATTTAACCAGGAAAGGGCATCTCAACATGTTAGGTCTCTGAGATGCACTTAGAGATACCCAGTACATTATGGTGTACAAGATGCAGTGAAAACCCAAGTTCAAAAGTCTGTAACACAGTCTCAGAAGCCAATCTTTTTTGACACTCTTGAGGAAGAACCACAGGGCCACCCTTTGCATTTCCTGTTCATATCCACATTTCCTTGCGAAGTATGGCCTTGAGGCCTCTCTGAGTTCTCACTGGGTCTCATTGGACTAGCATTATTAGTAACATCATTACTCACATGTAGAAGAGGATATCTGCCTTCTATTCCTGGCCTGACCATATTCTACCTATGTGACCTTGTATAAGTCACTTAGCTTTTCTGCGTTCCTTTCCTTATTAGTCAGACATATTGCTTTTACAAATGTAAAGGTTTAAGACCTCCCCTGTCTTTTCATAGGATTTGTAAATGACCAAAAAAAAAAAAAAAAAAAAAAAAAAAAGCTGTAAGAAATCTAAAACTCTAAAAGGAAATACACCAGAATTTTATAATCACTGGAATTATGAGAGATAGATATTTTCTTCTTTATCCTCTTCCTATATTTTCCAAGTTTTCCACATTGTTTGTCTTTCCTAATGAGGAAAAAAAGTTTGAAAAAGGAACAATACCAATCTGATGATCCATCAGCATTGCATCCCATCCTGTGTAAACATGAAGTGAAAGGGACAGGGAGAAGCCAGGGCCAGAAGGTGCATTTAAACTGGATGGTTTGGTCACAGTGCTGGCCTTAAGTGTCTTACCCAGCGTCTGAGCTTAGTTAGCAGTGCTTTTTTCTCAGCACTTGCCATATCCAGTATAAGAGATTACCACTGTAACTCCCATGATTTCATTAGCATAAAGGTGGTATCCATATAGTTGATGATCTAGCTTTATAAATTAGCAGATTCTTCTCTTTACAAAAGGATTCATCATATTGTCTCTTTAAATTTTTAGCAAACTTTTTACAAAATTGGTGTATTTAAGTATGATTCTGAATTTTGATTTTATATCTCACATACAGATAATCTTTAGAAACATACTATTGCTTAGATCATGGAAAAAATATTTTTAGTTAATTAAATTTCTAAAAAGCAACTGCTACTTGTTAAGATATTTTGTATCTTATTGTTGAAGTTTGGCTCTGTCTACTTTTGGATTCTTAATTTGGAAACTGTGACTATGTTCAATATGATATAAATTAAAATGGTGAGAGATTGAGAAAAAATGAAATAGAACTTTATTATTCTTTTTTTCCCCCCAAGGCTGGAATGCAATGGCGTGATCTCAGCTCACTGCAACCTCCGCCTCCTGGGTTCAAGCAATTCTACTGCCTCAGCCTCCCAAGTAGCTGGGATTACAGGCATGCACCACAACACCCGGGTAATTTTTGTGTTTTTAGAAGAGACAGGGTTTCACCATGTTGGCCAGGCTTATTCGAACTCCTGACCTCAAGTGATCCGCCCGCCTCGGCCTCCCAAAGTGCTAGGATTACAGGTGTGACCCACCACACCCGGCTCTTATTCTTTATTTGCTCTGTCGCCCAGGCTGGAGTGCAATGGTGTGATCTCAGCTCACTGCAACCTCCGCCTCCTGGGTTCAAGCAATTCTCCTGCCTCAGCCTTCTGAGTAGCTGGGATTACAGGTGTGTGCCACCATGCCTGGCTAATTTTTTTATTTTTAGTAGAGATGGGGTTTCACCCTGTAGGCCAGGCTGATCTCAAACACCTGCACTAAATGATCCACCCGCGTTAGCCTCCCAAAGTGCTGGATTATGGGTGTGAGCTACCATGCCCAGCCTATAAAATATTGTTGACTATAATCATCCTGTTGTATTGTCAAATAGTAGGTCTTATTCATTATTTCTTTTTTGTGTGTACCTATTAACTACCCCCACATCCCCACTACCCTTCCCAGCCCCTGTGGTAACCATCCTTCTAGTATCTATGTCCATGAGTTCAATTTCTTTGATTTTTTAGATCACACACATGAGAACATGTGATGTTTGTCTTTCTATGCCTGGCTTATTTCACTTAACATAATGATCTCCTGTTCCGTCCATGTTGTTGCAAATGACAGGCTCTCATTCTTTTTCATGGCTGAATAGGTACTCCATTGTGTACGAGCACCACATTTTCTTTATCCATTCATCGCTTGATGGACACTAGGTTGCTTCCAAATCTTGGCTGTTGTGCACAGTGCTGCAACAGACATGGGAGTGCAGATCTTGTTTATGTTTTACTTTCTGGGACATATCCTTAACTTACAACTCCAAAAAAAAAAAAAAAAACTTACAACCTTTTATTTTATTTAATTAATTTTTCCCCCTGAACCTGAGAGTAGGTGATTATTTTTAAGAGATGAGATTTTTGTCCCCTAGGCTGGAGTGCAGCTTACTGCCTCAGCCTCCTGTCTGGGACTACAGGTGTGCACCACCACGCTCAGCTAATTTTTGTAGAGATGGGGGTCTCACTGTTTGCCCAGGCTGGTCTTGAATTCCTGAGCTCAAGTGATCCTCCTGCCTCAGCCTCCCAAAGTGTTGGGATTAAAGGCATGAGCCACCATGCCCAGCCTGTATCTTACTACCTTTTAAAATGCAGTTTTTCGCGGTGGCTCACGCCTGTAATCCCAGCACTTTGGGAGGCCGAGGCGGGCGGATCACAAGGTCAGGAGATCGAGACCACGGTGAAACCCCGTCTCTACTAAAAAAAAAAAATACAAAAAATTAGCCGGGCGCAGTGGCGGGCGCCTGTAG
Organism: Macaca fascicularis; assembly: GCF_037993035.2. Taxonomy (NCBI): domain Eukaryota; kingdom Metazoa; phylum Chordata; class Mammalia; order Primates; family Cercopithecidae; genus Macaca; species Macaca fascicularis. The sequence goes on from NC_088389.1 coordinate 65,117,817, forward strand.
TCCCAGCTACTCGGGAGGCTGAGGCAGGAGAATGGCGTGAATCCAGGAGGCGGAGCTTGCAGTGAGCTGAGATCGCGCCACTGCACTCCAGCCTGGGCGACACAGCGAGACTCCGTCTCAAAAAATAAATAAATAAATAAAATGCAGTTTTTACTTTATCATATTTTAAATTTCCAAGTGCTTTTTCTATTCCCTCTTTGGTTTGGTGTTTTCATGCTGGTGGCTTTGGCTTTCTATTCACGTGTATGTATGAGGCATTAAAAAAATAACAGTCACAAAGTTTGTGTGTCAGAGGTGTGCTTGTTGATCATTAAGCTTCACTATAGGTTGAAAGTTAATTGGTTTTGCCGGGGAAGTCCCCAAAATGTAAACATATGTAGGGCTTGGAAGTGAGGGTTTCTCCAGAGAATTCTGGCTGAGGACTAATGTTGGGGAATGCTGGTGTGTTGCTTTTACTTAATCCTTGTTTAAATTCTTTCACTTGACTCTGCCCCACACTGTGCCTGGTGCTTAGTCCTTTTTGGTCTCTGGTTCCCATTTTCTGGAGACTATACCTTCTGCCTCCTGCACAGGGTGGGAATGAATGGGGAATGTTTCACCCAGGGCTTTACTGCTCTGATCACTGGCTGTGTGTATCTTTGCCTTATCCCAGTATTACCTGGTGCTTCCAGAGTCTGAGCCCCTCTTAGGGGTCCTAATGGGTTGATAGACTGACTCCCCCCTTTCCTACTTACTTACTTTATAACTTCATTGCTGGCAATTATCATCCCTTCATTATCTTTCCACACTCTAAAATTTCATTGAAATATATCACACCTGTAATCCCAGCATTTTGGGAGGCCGAGGTGGGAGGATTGCTTGAGCCCAGGACTTCAAGATCAGCCTGGGCAGCATAGTGAGACCCCATCTGATTTTTTATTAAAAAAAAAAAAAAAAGAAAAATGTATTGTCCACTGCTACCCCCTTTTCTTTTACTGGCTTTAAAGGTGAATATAGTTTTAAATTTTTATTTTAAAATATTTATTTATTTATTTATTTGAGACAGGGTCTTGCTCTGTAATCATGGCTCACTGCAGCCTCAACCTCCTGGACTCGAGTGATCCTCCTGCCTCAGTCTTCTGAGAAGCTGGGATTACAGGCGTGAGCCACTGTGCCCGGCCCAAGTAATGTTTTTAAGGTTTCTTGTGGCCGGGTACAGTGGTTCATGCCCGTAATCCTACCACTTTGAGGGACTAAGGAGAGAGGACTGTTGGAGCTCAGGAGTTCAAGACCATCCTGGGCAACATAGTAAGACCATATCTCTACAAAAAATTTTAAAAATTAGCCAGGTGTGGTGGTGCACACCTATAATTCCAGCTACTCAGGAGGCTGAGCCAGGAGTACCTCTCAAACCCAGGAGGTCATGGCTGCAGTGAGCTATGATCACACCACTGCACTCCAGCCTGGGTGACAGAGCAAGCCCCTATTTCAAAAAAAATTTGTGTTGCCTTTTTCATTCTCAGTAACTAACACTCATACCCCTGTCCAAAATAAGGGCAGCATGTTCTTAAATGACTGCGTTTTCAGTGGCTGCAGGCCAATCCTGAGACTTCACATCCCCTGCCCCATTCCATTATGGCTAGAAGGACTCCTGTTAGTCTTTACTCCCAGTCTAGGGTGAGTGAGGATTAGTCTCAAGGGAAATCATGGGCTCGTGGTAATCACAGTAACTCATCACTTCCATATTTCTACATCGGACCTGGCCTCCTTTATTACTGCATCCTGGTAGAACAGGTGGATGTGATTAGTCATTCTATAATGCACATTTATGTCCTTTGCCTCAGTTACTAAGATAGATGGGTATTATAAGACCCTGCTTTGGAGCCAAGTTATGCCCTGGGGATTTTAGTTAGGCTAAATCCATCAAAGATACTAAAAAGAGTGTATGAGATCAAGAAGTAAATTAGCTCTTGAGCTATGGAACGTTCTCCCACAAGATTAGTATTTCACATTGTTTTCATTGTCATTGGGTACTTACTAAGTATAATTTAGTGTTTGAGCGGTTTTCCACCTGGACAGAAGAAACTGCAGTGCACTGACACAATTGTATGTCTGCTGTTTACTGCTCTTAGTCAATTCTTAGCAGCCAGAGGGTTTTGTTTACTCCTTGGGGAAGTCATCCTATGGATTTTATTTTCAGGTGATCTTAAAGGGCAGCAAGGAGCGCAGCACTGGGGCCACTGGAGTTAATGCAGACTCTTCCCGCTCCCATGCCATCATCCAAATTCAGATCAAAGATTCAGCCAAGAGGACATTTGGCAGGTAAGCTGGAAATATCAGGGAGTTACATTGTCTGCCTTCCCTTTAATGTGACTTTGAAGTATGTTTTCTCAACAATAGGATACCCTGCCACCATGGAGTTCTTCATTGCAGGGATACAGAGTAGAGTTGTTAGCCCTGAAATAAATCATTGTACTAACGTGTCATCAGTTGATTAACCATGAAGTAATGACCTATTGTTGGTCAACCCTAAGTTATTAAAAGGGACATTGATTGCTTGTAACATGAAACACAGTTTCAGCAGAGAAACAGTAGGGAATGCATCTTAGAGAGCTTAGATGCCAAAAAAGGTGGGAGGAGAAGATTAATCCATTCTTCTCGAAAGAAGCCATAAGACAATTGGATACATTCATTGCTTCTCTGGTGCTCTCCTAGCAAATAATCTGCCACGCTGATGGATGAGCCTATTTCATCTCTGAGTAATGAGTGTTTTTCTTTTTTCTTTTCTTTTCTTTTCTTTTCTTTTTTTTTTTTTTTTTTTTTTTTTTTGCTGGATTGCTGTCCACAAAAGTTTTCTATGTAATTACCTAAGTGGTTACTTAAGTGATTAGCATTGTGGTCATTTAGCCTTTTGGGAAGAATGTTTTATTAATTTTAGTCATACTTTCTCATAAATAAAACCAATAGACATGTTTGAGTGGACAGTACCAGCATCAACTGACAGATCAGAATCTTGTGATACTCTTGGAAAGCTGACAGTCATGTTTGTTTGTTTGTATGTAAGGTAGGGTTTCGCTGGGCTTAAGCAGTCCTCATGCCTCAGCCTCCTGTGTAGCTGGGACTACAGGTGTGGACCACCACACCTAGCTATTTTTTTTTTAAGAGACAGGATGGATGTGAGGGCGATCTGGCTGCGACATCTGTCACCCCATCGATCTCCAGGGTTGAAACAGGGTCTCTCTATTTTGCCCAGGCTGGTCTTGAACGCCTAGACTCAAGAGCCTGGCAACAGAGTGGGGCTCCGTCTCAAAAAAAAAATTGTAAAAATTAACTGGTAAGCTGATGGTGGCTGACACCTGTAATCTCAGCACTTTGGGAGGGCAAAGTGAGAGGATCTCTTGAGCCTAGTAGTTTGATCAATGGGGTGACAGATGTCACAGCCAGATTGCCTTCATATCCACCCCGTCTCTTAAAAAAAAAAAAAAATAGCTGGGTGTGGTGGTCCACACCTGTAGTCCCAAGTACTCAGCCTACCAGCTAATTTTTACAAATTTTTTTTTGTTGAGAAGGAGTCTCACTCTGTCGCGAGGCTGGAGTGCAGTGGCGCAATCTTGGCTCACTGCAACCTCAGCCTCTCAGGTTCAAGTGATTCTCCTGCCTCAGCCTCCCTAGTGGCTGGGACTAAAGGCATGCACCACCACGCCCAGCTAATTTTTGTATTTTTAGTAGAGATGGGGTTTCACCATGTTGGCCAGGATGGTCTTGATCTCTTGGCCTCGTGATCCACCCGCCTCAGCCTCCCAAAATGCTGGGATTACAGGCGTGAGCCGCCACGCCCGGCCAGTTTTTTAAATTTTTTAAGAGATGGGGTCTTGCTGTGTTGCTCAGGCTGGTCTAGAACTCCTGGCCTCAAGCAGTCCTCCACCTCAGCCTCCCAAGTAGCTCGGTTTATAGGTGTGAGCCACCATACCCAGCTCAGTAATGTCTTTTCTTTCCCAAGGATGGGCCAATGTTAATTTTTTCCAGAGGTCACAGAATGCTGACTGATACAAAAATAAAGCTTAACAGAAGTCACTCCTCCTGTGTCTTTTTTCTAGGATCTCTTTTATTGACTTGGCTGGCAGTGAAAGAGCAGCAGATGCAAGGGACTCAGATAGACAGACAAAGATGGAAGGTGCTGAAATAAATCAGAGTCTCCTGGCTGTAAGTTGTTCAAAATCTTTAATCTAAAAATCCTTCTTGAAAGACTTTGCCCATTACATATAGGCAGAGTGGATGAATGTAGGGTGGAATCAGGAAAGCAACTGCCCTGTTCTTATGTGATAATGGAATGCCAGGGTTGGAGACGGAGGGCTGACCAGACAGACTCTCACAATTCTAGGCAACTATTTTCTTCTCTCCTTGTCTTCTTTTCCCCTGGTCAATACATGCCAATTAGGAACAGAGGTATTTCTGCAGTTGCTGAACGGTTAACTCTGTTAAGCTTTCTCTCTTTCCCCAAGCTTTAAAATTATATTAATTTTTCAAACATAGAAAAGTAGAACAAATAGTATAATGATCTCCCATATACCTGTCAGATTCAACAGTTACCAACATATGAAAAATCTAATCAACCCCTTCCCTCCCCGAGTTAGATTATTTTAAAGAAAGTCCAGCTGGGCGCGGTGGCTCACACCTATAATCCCAGCACTTTGGGAGGCCGAGGCAGGTGGATAACTTGAGGTCAGGAGTTCGAGACGAGACTAGCCAACATGGTGAAACTCTGTCTCTACTAAAAATACAAAAGTTAGCTGGGCATGGTGCCGGGCGCCTGTAATCCCAGCTACCCAGGAGGCTGAGGCAAGAGAATTGCTTGAACCCAGGAGGCGGAGGTTGCAGTGAGCCGAGATTGTGCCATTGCACCCCAGCCTGGTGCAATGAGACAGAGTGGGACTCAGTCTCAAAAAAAAAAAAAAAAAAAAGAAAGAAAATCCTAGTCATCATGTCATTTATTCCATAAATACTGTATATATATCTTGGCTGGGCACGGTGGCTTACACCTGTAATCCCAACACTTTCGGAGGCTGAGGAGGGTGGATCACTTCAGGTAGATCAGCCTGGCCAACATGGTGAAACCTTGTCTCTACTAAAAATACCAAAAATTAGTTGGGCATGGTGGCAGGCTCTTACAACCCCAGCCATTTGGGAGGCTGTGGCAGGAAAATCTCTTGAACCCAGGAGGTGGAGGTTGCAGTGAGCCGAGATCATGCCACTGCACTCCAGCCTGGGCAACAACAGAGCAAGACTCCATCTCAAAAAAAAAAATTTTTTTAATATATCTCAAAGAGATACTCTTACTTTTTAATGTAGCCGTAATGACATTATCATACCTAAAGAAGTAATTCTTTATTATCCGGTAAGTATTATAATTCCTCTAATTGTTCCATAAATGTCTTTTTATAGTTAACTTGTTCAAATCAAGATGCAAATAAAATCCTATGTAAGTTCTTACTCCCTCTTTCATTTTTTCTATATCAGTGTATTGGTTGAAGAAAACTGGGTCACTTGTCCAGTAAGATTTACCACATTCTGTACTTGGCCACCTGCATCCTTGTGTTGATGTTTAACGTGTTACTCATTATCCTTTATGTTTCCTGTCAGGTGGCTAGACTCTATAGCCGTATTGTTCACTATGGTAGCCACCAGCCACATGTGGCAACTGAGCACTTGAAATGTGGATGGTCTAAATTAAGATATGCTCTAAATGTAAAATACACACTAGATTTTGATTACCAAAAAAGCTTGTAGAATATCTCATTTATTTTTTTCATACTGACTGCATGCTGAAATAATATTTTGGATATACTGAGTTAAATAAAATATATAATTAACATTAATTTGTTTCTTTTTCTTTTCTTTTTTTTTTTTTTTGAGACGGAGTCTTGCTCTGCCGCCAAGGCAGGAGTGCGGTGGCGCAATCTCGGCTCACTGCAAGCTCCACCTCCTGGGTTCACGCCATTCTCCTGCCTCAGCCTCCCGAGTAGTTGGGACTACAGGCGCCCGCCACCACACCCGGCTAATTTTTTGTATTTTTTTTTTTTAGTAGAGACGGAGTTTCACCGTGTTAGCCATGATGGTCTCAATCTTCTGACCTTGTGATCCGCCTGCCTCAGCCTCCCAAAGTGCTGAGATTACAGGCATGAGCCACCGCGCCCGGCCTCTTTTTCTTTTTTAAAAAAAGATATGACTATTAGAAATTTAGAATTACATATGTGGTTTGCATTTGTGGCTCATGTATTTCTGTTGGGACAGTCCTGAATTACAGATGTGATCAGATTTAGGTTCTGTATTTTTTGGCAAAAGCAATTCATAGGTAGTTCTTAGATTTTTTATAGCAATACATTAGGAGATAGAGACTATCTGGTTGTCTCTCTTTGTGATTTTAAGATTGAAAAGAGATTCAAGTGTTGTCAGCCTAATTCCTCTATCATAAAGTTTCCTTTCAGCCTTTATTTTTTATTTTATTTATTTTTACTTTTTTCCCCCTTAGCCTCTGTTAAGGACATTCAGCTGTTTTTAATCTAAGAATTTTGTCAGCCATTGAAGAATCTCATCTATATCTATTATTTCATTAAGTGTTCCAGAATGATGATATTCTAATTCTAATATTCGTTCTGTATGTATTAGCTGAAAAGAAGAATTTTCCCTCAGCTATCTGATTATCCTGACATATAGTTTGTAGTGGAAGCAAGATGATTCTTTAATTTATTCACCACTTTTCAGAATGAGTTGGTGGTCATGTTACCTAAACATAACATGAGTTTGTTTTGTTGTTGTTGTTTACCTTTTTTGTATTATTATGAACTCATTGAAATCATTATATATTTTTTTGCTGCTTAAATTCAACATATTTAGCCAATAGGAGCTCTTTTAAGAATGTTCCTGTGTCTTTTTGGCACAACTCTACTCATTCTTGATAGCGTCCTGACTTTCTGATATAAGAGCCTATGTTCTAGGCTCATTTTATACATTTCCCTCCCCAGACCTTGAATCAGCCGTTTCTTCAATGAGTCTTGGTTTCTTTTTCTTTCTTTCCTTCTTTCTTTTCTTTTCTTTTTTTTTTTTTTTTTTTTTTGAGATGGAGTCTCACATTGTCGCCCAGGCTGGAGTGCAGTGGCACGATCTTGGCTCACTGCAACCTCTGCCTGCTAGGTTCAAGCAATTCTCCTGCCTCAGCCTCCCGAGTAGCTGGGATTACAGGCACCTGCCACCACAACCAGCTAATTTTTTGTATTTTTAGTAGAGACAGGGTTTCACCATGATGGCCACGCTGGTCTTGAACTCGTGAACTCATGATTTGCCCGCTTTGGTCTCCCAAAGTGCTGGGATTACAGGCATGAGCCACCACACCCGGTCGAGCCTTGTTTTTTTTTGAGAAGGAAATGGTATTTAGAGACTTCAGTTTGTGTGCTAGGGGTGCTTATCACTACTGTGTTAGTCCTTGCTTCTGGCCCTTTTCAGTGGACAGAGCTAATAAATAAGGTGTTATTTTTTGTTTTGAAAGAGAAAAACATATGTGGGATTTATAGTAATAAATCAGTTTAAGATTGCAGGCCAGGCTCAGTGGCTCACACATCTAATCCCAGCACTTTGGGAGGTCAAGGTGGACAGATCACTTGAGCCCAGGAATTTGAGACCAGCTTGAGCAACATAATGAGACCCCATGTCTGCAAAAAACTTAAAAATTAGCTGGGCGTGGTGGCACACGCCTGTAGTCACAGCTACTCGGGAGGCTGAAGTGGGAGGATTGCTTGAGCCCAGGAGGTTGAGGCTACAGTGAGCCATGATTACACCACTGCACTCCAACCTAGGCAACAAAGCAAGACCCTGACTCAGAAAATAAACTTACCTCATCTGAAGAAAGCCAATGAATAATAATATTAAAAAAATAAAATTACAGGGTTTTTATTTAATTTCTATAAATGTGTATTTGTCTCTTTTTTCTCCTATGCTAGAAATCTTAGTTCCTAACAACATTTATTTGTTCTACTTTAATATATATATTTCAAAATAATGATAATATTATTTATAATATGATTAATTCAGTTCAAGATTTTTATCGCAATTTTCTTTTTGATTGGGTTGTATCCCACTAAGGATGTACAGTCATAATATTATGCTGTCAAATCACTTGAAATAATTCTTCTCTGTGTGTTTAAGCCTACCAGTTTCATAGCGTTAGGTTAATTTGTTTGGTTTTGGTTTTAAGAATTGCCTTATTTATTTTGATTTAACCTTATTTTGTAATTATTTTAAAACATTTATGTCAGGAGCTGTGGCTCACACCTGTAATCCCAGCATTTTGGGAGGCCAAGGAAGGAGGATCACTTGAGCCCAGGAGTTCAAGACCAGCCTGGGCATCATAGGGAGACCCCGTCTCTACAAAACATTTACAAATTAGCTGGGTGTGGTGGTGTGCATCTATAACCCCAGCTACTTGGGAGGCTGAGGCGAGAGGATCACTTGAGCCCAGGTATTCAAGGCAGCAGTGAGCTGTGATTGTGCTACTGCACTCCAGCCTGAGATACAAAGTGAGACCCCATCTCTTAAACAAACAAACAAACAAAAAGCAAAAAAATTTACGTGGTTTTAAAGTAAAAATTGTAAAATAAGCCACATTCAAAGAAGTATAGTTTCCATCCCTGTACTCTCAACCTTGTTACCTTCCTCCCCTTGTAAAATCATTTTTCTTCTGTCTATGTATGTTTGCACTCACCCCTTTTCTTAGAAAAATGCTAACATACTCTGAGCACTGTTTTGCACTTTGCTTTTGTCACTTCATGGCATCCTCGAGATCACTCCATGGCTGTACATAGAGCTCTTTTTCATTCCTTTTTCCAGCTGTATATGCTGCCTTGTGCCGCTCCACATTATTTACTTCTTTTTGATCAGAACTGAAGTCTCCAGCTAGGTACATTCTTTCCAGACCTCACGAGGGATAAGTTGGGAGGGTGAGAGAGGGAGCCAAACTTTTTTTATTTAAAAAAAAAAAAAAAAAGCTTGTAAGCCACACTTGAATTTAAGTCTGTGAGGGGCAGGGTTTGATTACTTGTTCATCCCCAGTGGAGAATCTTCTCAGTGCTAAAGTTGGGGAATACTGGATAGATTTTTAATAGAAGAGGAAATTTCCTCACACCTGTTTATAGCCTGCGGCTTCTTGGATAGTGGTAGGGCAGTTGCGGGCATCTATGGCTGCTGCTAAGAACAGCCATAGCATACTGTGGAGGCAAACTACCTGTTCTTGGTGGCACTTCCAAGGGATTGCTTCCACCTTCTTCCCTCTTTTTTTTTTTTTTTTTTTTTGAGACAGAGTCTCCCTCTGTCGCCCAGGCTGGAGTGCAGTGGCATGATCTCAGCTCACTGCAACCTCTAATTCCTGGGTTCAAGCTTTTCTCCTTTCTCAGCCTCCTGAGTAACTGGGATTACAGGCACATGCCACCATGCCTGGCTAATTGTGTGTGTGTGTGTGTGTGTGTATATTTTTAGTAGAGACGGGGTTTCACCATGTTGGCCAAGCTGGTCTCAATCTCCTGACCTCAAATAATCTGCCCGCCTTGGCCTCCCATAGTGCTGGGATTACAGGCTTGAGCCACTGCACCCAGCTCCTTTCCTTTTATTTTACTGTCTTTTAGCCTAGATGCATCACTCAGAAATAGAAGGTCTCTCCTCCTTCATCTTGCCCCCTGCAGCCCCACCACTGTGTTCCGATGGGAGTGTTTCCCCTGGACGTCCACATACTCAGATCTCTGCTGTCCTCATCATGCCCAGTGAGCGCTTCTCACTGAGGGTGTACACCCAGGAGCAAGTCACATTCCTTTGCCTTTGGGCCACAGACCCTGCTGTTTTTAAATGAAGGGTTTGACTGGACGTGTGTGGTCAAAGTGCTGGTTGTAATCCCAGCACTCTGGGAGGCTGAGGCAGGAGGATCATTTGAGACCAGCCTGGGCAATATACAGAGACCCCATCTCTAAAAAAAAAAATTAAGAAAAAAATAAATAAAATGAGGGGGTAGGCCTAGGTGATTTCTCAGTTTCCTTCTAGCTCTGACTCTAGAATTTCTCCTACCCCATTCAGATAGTTTATGTCTGCATCTGTACTTGAATCTACACCAACAGGTGTGCATGTGTGAGCAGGGAGCGGGGAAGTGGATGTAGATATTTTGTCTATTTAAGTGTATCAACAGTTGGAAAGAATGTGAGGAGAGAAAGGGAGCCAGCAAGCCAGAACTACCACCACATGAGCTTGAACTCTAGGACCTGAGGGTAGGTCCCAGCGTCTGTCTGTTCCCCGCCATCAACTCAGGGCCAATCCTAGGATCCCAGCCTCTAAGCCGGGAGGCCTTCAGCTAGGCAGCACAGGATGGTGTTTCCCAATCTAGCTTGGTTTCTCTTGTTGAATGGAAACTACAGGCCATTTTGACTTCCTTTTGGAGGATTGTCTGAGTGTGGTTTATTGAAGAAAAACAAGCTTCTTGTAGAGGTGGCATCAGATCTATTACTCTCCCTTTGCACATGACACTTGATGTGCTTATTCTCCCCCTTTGCAGCTGAAAGAATGTATCCGAGCACTGGATCAGGAACACACCCATACTCCCTTCAGGCAAAGCAAACTAACTCAGGTAAAGTGAAATGTGAGCCTTGAGTTTGTTCTGATTCATTCATTTCTTCCTTATTTCATATATTTGTTCATTCAGTTGAGCATCCACTGTCAGTAAGACATGATGCTGGGCATAGTGGGGAAAAGAGAAGGAGAGGAGTCACATTCCTTCCAGGAACTCTGTCTACAAATTGAGTATCATTAATCTAAGGATCTGAAATCTGAAATGCTTCAAAAATCAAAACTTTTTGTTGTTGTTGTTGTTGTTTTTGAGACAGGATCTTGCTCTGTCACCCAGGCTGGAATGCAGTGGTGTGATCTTGGCTCACTGTGGTCTCTGCCTCCCAGGCTCAAGCAGTCCTCCCACCTCAGCCTCCCGGGTAGCTGGGACTACAGGTGCATGCCATCATGCCTGGCTTTTTTTTTTTTTTTTTTTTTTTTGGTAGAGACAGGGTTTCACCATGTTGCCTAGGCTGGCCTCGAACTCCTGAGCTCAAACGATCTGCCTGCCTCAGCCTTCCAAAGTGCTGGGATTACAGGTGTAAGCCACTATGCCTGGCCAAAATTAAAAACTTTTTGAGTGTCATGATGCTCAAAGGATTTCAGATTTTTGGGTTAGGGATGTTCAACCAGAAGTATAATGCAAATATTCCAAAATCTGAAAAAAAAAAAAAATCTGAAATCCAAAGCACTTTTCTTCCCAAGCATTTCAGAGAAGGGATACTCAGCCTGTTATAGGACTTTAGGAAGGGGCAGACTCAGGCAGAAAAGTCTGCAGTATGGGCGGCAGGGGTTCCTTGGGGACAGCAGCGCTGTTCTGGTCACCACCTTTCTGTTTATTTCCAGTGTATGGTAACTCTGGGCAGGGCACAGTGGCTCATGTCTGTAATCCCAGCACTTTGGGAAGCCGAGGCAAGAGGATTGCTTGAGCTGAGGAGTTCCAAACCAGCCCGAACAACCTTGCTACAAAAACATTTAAAAATTAGCCGGGTGTGGTGGCTCGTGCCTGTGGTCCCAGCTGCTTGGGAGGCTGAGGCAGGAGGATTACTCGAGCCCAGAAGGTTGAGGCTGCAGTGAATTGTGATCATGCCACTGCACTCCAGCCTGGGTCCAAAAGAGACCTCATCTTAGAAAAGAAAATGCTGAATTAGTGGAGTCTCTAAGCCTTTGCATTGAATAGGGTGGTGTAGCCGTACTTGATACTTTCTTGGCTCTAAGACTTAGACCAATGTTTTGGCACAAAAAAATAATGGCTTCAGGCAGTTAAAATGAATGAGTTAGATTTTCTACATGTACTGATAGGAAAGATGACCAAGATCTTTTGTGATGTGAAAAAAGCAAGCTGTAGAACAAGGTAATAATGTGATTGCCTATGTGATTTCTACTATTACATAGCCACACAGGAAAAAACGTTTAAAAAGATGCAGAAGAAACAGCATTGGATCTATTTGGAAGTAACAATGGGAATAAAGGTGAAACTGCAACTTTTCATTTAAAAGATCATGTGCTGTATGACCACTTTTTGTTTTTATCATTTTTTAAATGTGTGACAAGAAGAAAAACACTACACAAAAAAATTACATAAATGTTAACTATGATTATTCTTAGTGGAACAAATAGGGTTTTTGTTTTGTTTTGTTTTTCTGTCATGAAAATGTGCCTCTTTATTAACAGAAAACTCCAGTAGATGTTAAATCAGTATTCATGATGTCTGTGGAAGAGTGGCATGGGAGGGTGTACCTAGGTATAAACAGCTGTGAAGACAGTTGTGGGTGTCCTGGGTTCTTTTTCGCCTTGTGTCCTGTGCACAGTGGAGAACAGACAAGGTAGAGGGATATCTAGGAGAAGATCTTTTTGTATGCTGCAGGATGAAGCCAGCCCCGCACATGGGCAGAGTTTTATTCTGTGCAGCTAGAGTAGTGGCTCCACAGGACCTGGGCAGAACCTGTAAGAATATAGTTCCTTACCCATCACAGTTGGTGATCTGTGGGTTAGGTCTTCTCAAACATGATTTTAACCAGGGACCCAGGAACCTGCTTATAGGTGGTTAGTCCTGATTCTGACATTGGCTCTGTTATTTTTTACTTACTTACTTATTTATTTATGAGAGGGAGTCTCGCTCTGTCACCCAGGCCAGAGTGCAGTGGTGTGATCTTGGCTCACTGCAACCTCCACCTCCTGGGTTCAAGCGATTCTCCTGCCTCAAGCCCCTGGAGTAACTGGGACTACAGGTGTGTGCCACCATGCCTCACTAATTTTTGTATTTTTAGTAGAGACGGGATTTCGCCATGTTAGCCAGGCTGGTCTTGAACTCCTGACCTCAGCTGATCTGCCTGCCTTGGCCTCCCAAAGTGCTAGGATTATAGGCATGAGCCACTGTACCCAGCCAGCTCTGTTATTTTTTAAGACAAGTTCCCCATTCCCAGAAAATGTGTTTCTTTTTAATTAAAACATCAGAATTCCAATTCTACATACAAGTGTAAAGAAGAAAGTAAAACATAACTTAAAGTCCCAGACCTCAGTGATAACCACACACTGCTATGTTAATGAACTTCCTTCTAGTCATCTCTCCGCCTGTGTAGCCTCATATGGATCCGCTTACGGAGTTATGGGATCATACACCTTTTTCCCTTGAAGATATAAGCTTTAGATATCTTTCTGTGTTCCTGAGTACAGGTATAATCATTTTTAATGGTTTTATTATATTCAGTGTATAATTATTTAGTTTGTTACCTGTTTATAGATACCTAGATTTTTACTAAATATTACTATTATAAATAATGTAATGAATATCATACATACCTTTTTTGGTCAATTGAGCCATTATCTCCATAGGATAAAGTCCTAGAAGTGTGATTGCCAAACCAAGAGTATACATACTTTTTCCTGGTTTTGTTTTTTGTTGTTGTTGTTGTTGTTGTTGTTGTTTTGGAGATAGGTTCTTGCTATGTTGCCCAGGCTAGTCTTGAACTCCTGGGCTCAAGCGATCCTTCTGCCTCAGCCTTCTGAGTAACTGGGACTACAGGTGAGTGCCACCGTGCCTGGCTTCTTTTTACATTTTCACATATTGCCAAACTGCCCTCTGGAAAGTTTGTCCAGTTCATGGTACATGCCAGCATAGAAGAGTACCCATTTTCCTGGACCCTCACCGGGGAAGAGCATCATTAGTCTCTTAATCTTATGACCTAAAAATACCGGGTTTTTAAATGGTTTGTTTGCATTTTTTGGATTGGTGATGTGATGAGTACCTTTTTCTGTGTTTATTTGCCATTTGTATTGTTTATTTTGTGAATTACCTTTTTGTGGGCAGAAGGGAACTGTGGCCCAGCATCCTGCACCTACTAAGTAGTCAGTATGCACTTTGTTAATTGACTTCACTCATTGACCTGCCTTCTGTTTTGGACAGGTCCTGAAGGATTCTTTCATTGGCAATGCCAAAACCTGCATGATCGCCAACATCTCACCAAGCCACGTGGCCACTGAACACACTCTGAATACCTTGCGCTATGCTGACCGGTAAGTCAGCTCCCAGATGGCAGGCTGTGTGTAAGTGTGCATGTGCGTGCCTGTGCAGCAGGCGTGTGTGTGCAACACATGTGCACGTGTGTGTGTGCAAGTGCACGCACATGTCTCTCCCACTCACACACACACAGGGATCTGACTTTGAGTGCCACAGCCTTGTTTTTGGCAATTAGTCATTTGAAGACTGTGACCTGGTAGGCCCTATCACTTTGCAAGCATGACAAGAGGAAGATGACACATTCCCTTGTTCAGGAGTTGACTCTGTCAGTGGCTTTTAAATGGCTAGTGGGAAGTGAAATATTAATGGGTGGAAGGCTCAGTGATGTTTTCTTCCTGCTGGCCTCAGCCCAAATTGTAAGAGATAGAAGACATATGACTTGTCAAGGCAGAATCACTTAGAGCTATGTATGTCCAGAAGGGCCCAACCCAGACATGTTAGAGGATAAAGTGAGGCCCAGAGAAGGCTAGGATCTTTCCAAAGGCTCACTAGGAGTTGGTGTCAGAGCCAGCAACTCTGCCTGCCTGGCCAGGCCTCTTTATGGGTGATTGTGGTATCTGCTGGGATTCCTTCCATCTCTCACCCTGTGGTCACATGTGCCTCTCCCAGTAGGTAAGACGTTTTTGATTGCCATGACTGGGAAGAAGTGCTACTGGCATCTAGTGAGCAGAGGCCAAGGATGCTACTAAACGTCCTTCAAGAAATAATTATCTGGTACAAAATGTCAATAGTGTTAAGGTTGAGAAACCCTGGGAATAGACAAGTCATTTTTCCCTTAATGGAATGAGCACAAGCCTGCGTATTTCTGGAGGTTTAGCTTCCTGAGGTACCAGCAGGTTTTTCCAGAGAAGCCTGAAAGGGGGTGGTTTGCAGAAAAAGAGGACTCTGCGGGATTGCAGGTAAGTGGTGGACACAGACTCCTGAGTTGGCCTCCCTCCAGGAAGCAGTGTGGGCCCTGCATGAACACAGTGCACTTCTGAGACTGGCATCTCTGGCCTGTCCCGTACGTGGGGCTATGGTGATTTCCAAAAGGCTTCTTCTGATCGTAGAATGTTGGGTGCATGCTTACATCCTCAGGGAAGACACTGTTCTTTCTCGTTTGTTTGTTTTTTAAAGACAGAGTCTTACCCTGTCACCCAGGCTGGAGTGCAATAGTGTGATCATGGCTCACTGCAGCCTCGAACTCCGGGGCTCAAGCAATACTCCTCGCCTCAGCCTCCCAAGTAGCTGGGACTACAGACACGCATCACCATGCCTGGCTAATTTTTTTATTTTTAGTAGAGACGAGGTCTTGCTATGTTGCCCAGGTTGGTCTTGAACTCCTGGGCTCAAACGATCCTCCTGCCTCAACCCCCCAAAGTGCTAAGATTACAGATGTGAGCCACTACAGCCAGCCAACACTGCTCTTCTTCATTCAGGTACAGAGGGGTATCTCATGCTGAAACAGAATGTTCCCTTTTCCTCTTATTCTATCCCAGGTAAAGAAGTAACTCCCAATCCTTGTAATACTCTTCTTTGGTTTTTGTTTTCCCAGAAAGCTATAGAAAAGGAATTGCAGAACGTGTGAAAATACACATTTAACATAAAATGATTATTTACAGGGTCAAAGAACTAAAGAAAGGCATTAAGTGTTACACTTCAGTTACCAGTCAAAATCGGACATCTGGAAACTCCTCTCCAAAACGAATTCAGAGCTCCCCTGGGGTTTTGTCAGGGGACAAATGTTCTCCCAAAAAAGTCAAGCTGGGACTTCAGCAGTCACTCACAGTGGCAGCCCCTGGCTCCACAAGAGGGAAGGTCCATCCTCTGACCAGCCACTCACCCAACATTCCTTTTGCTTCTGCACCTAAGGTCTCTGGTAAAAAGGGTGACTCCAGAGGGAGTCCTTCACAAGAGTGGGTCATTCATGCTAGCCCTGTGAAAGGACCCGTGCGCTCTGGACATTTGGTCAAAAAAAGGGCAGAAGAGTCAGCACCATTGTGCTCTGAGAAAAATCGAATGGGCAACAAAACTGCCCTTGGGTGGGGAAGCAGGGCCTCAGGCCCAGAAGGCCTAGTGCGTGGTAAGGTGTCCACCAAGTGCAAGAAAGTGCAGACCGTGCAGCCAGTACAGAAGCAGCTTGTGTCGCGAGTTGAGCTCTCCTTTGGCAATGCCCACCACAGAGCTGAGTACAGTCAAGACAACCAGAGGGGCACGCCTGCTAGGCCTGCCTCTGAAGCTTGGACAAATATCCCGACACAGCAGAAGGAGAGGGAGGAACATCTGCGTTTCTATCACCAGCAGTTCCAACAGCCACCTCTCCTCCAACAGAAGTTAAAATACCAACCACTGAAAAGGTCTTTATGCCAGTACAGGCCCCCAGGGGGTCAGCTCACGAATGAGACTCCCTCTCTGTTCCACTCTTACTCTGACAACCATGATGGAGCCCAAGTAGAGGACCTTGATGACAGTGATTTCAGTGAAGATTCTTTTTCACACGTCTCTAGTCAGAGGGCCACAAAGCAAAGGAACACTCTGGAAAATAGTGAAGATTCATTCTTCCTGCACCAGACATGGGGGCAGGGTCCTGAGAAGCAGGTGGCAGAAAGACAGCAGAGTCTGTTTTCTAGCCCCAGGACAGGTGACAAGAAAGATCTAACTAAAAGCTGGGTGGACTCCAGGGACCCCATAAACCACAGCAGAGCAGCACTCGATCACAGCTGCAGCCCAAGGAAGGGGCCCGTGGACTGGAGCAGAGACAACTCTACTTCCTCAGGGCCTTCTCCCAGAGACAGCCTGGCAGAGAAGCCTTACTGTTCGCAGGTAGATTTCATATATAGACAGGAAAGAGGTGGAGGCTCTTCCTTTGATCTCAGACAGGATGCCTCCCAAAGTGAGGTTTCTGGGCAGAATGAGGGCAACTTGCCATCCCCTGAGGAAGATGGTTTCACTTTCTCATTGTCCCACATTGCAGTTCCTGGATCCCCAGACCAAAGAGACACAGCTACCACACCTCTAAGAGAAGTAAGTGCAGACGGCCCAATCCAGGTGACCAACACTGTAAAAAACAGTCATCCTGTCCCAGGAGAGGACCCTAGGGGGCAGTTAGGCACGAACACTGAATATGCTTCTGGACTCATGGCTCCCCTCACCGTGTCCCTCCTGGAGAACCCAGAAAATGAAGGGTCTCCTCCCTTGGAGCAGCTGGTCCAGGATGGGGCTATGCACAGTCTAGTGGCAGAGAGCACAGGAGGCCCAGTTGTGGGCCACACAGTGCCATCTGGTGATCGAGAGGCAGCCTTGCCAGTGTCTTCAGCAACTGAGCACCTGTGGCTCTCATCATCTCCCCCTGATAATAAGCCTGGTGGTGATCTTCCAGCTCTGTCCCCATCACCCATCCATCAGCACCCAGCTGACAAGCTGCCTGGCAGGGAGGCAGACCTGGGAGAGGCCTGCCAGAGCAGAGATACTGTACTTTTCTCCCACGAACATGTGGGTAGTGAGCAGTATGATGCTGATGCAGAGGAGACGGTGCTGGATGGCTCCTGGGGTTTCCTAGGAAAGTCCTTCTCCACCATACATATGGGGGTACCCCATTCTGGACCTGCGCTCACCCCACGAACAGGAAGTAGTGATATGACTGACCAGCTCTGGGCCCAGGAGAGAAAACATCCTACAAGGCTTGGTTGGCAGGAGTTTGGTTTGTCCACAGACCCCATCAAGTTGCCCTGCAATGGTGAGAATGTCACATGGCTCAAACCCAGGCCTATCTCAAGGTGCTTAGCAAGGCCAAGTTCTCCCTTGGTTCCCAGCTGCTCTCCCAATTCTGCAGGGACACTCCATCAGCACACCCTGGAGCAAGCACAGTAAGTTGGACACTTTCCCTAAGACTTGAGCCCCTTTTGCACTCACCCTCCACTCCAGCTTAGTGTTTTGTCATGGACAAAGAGAAGCCATGCAGGGGTATGCAGGTGAGCCAGTCTGCTTCTAGCTCCAACACTCTGCTTTGGTCCCGGGCCCCTCCACAGGAAGTAGAAATGAGAGCAGACCAAGCAATAGGCTCCATCTTGTGCCAAGTATGCCAGTTGCAGTCACAGCCTTGAGAGCCTTTCTGCAGGGAAGCTGTGGGAAATGGGCAGCTCCTGTGGAAAAGCAGCAGCACCCGGCCCTGCCCCTCAGTACTGCTGAGGAGGCAGGGGACAGCTTGGGAAGCCCGTCTCCCTCCCTGTATCTCGTTGGTACTCCATAATTCCTTACCTAATCCTGAGAAAGAGCAGGTGAGGGGGAGCTGGGTGTTAAGATGGCCTTGGTCAAAACCTTGACCATTTTCGGCAGAGGCAGCTCTCAGCTTAGAAATGAGATCAGCTCCAGAAAGCTACCCAGGAGAGGCTGGGAGGCCAGGAAGATCACGGTGTTCTCTCTGGTGTTCCCAGGCAGGTGGTCATCCGAGCACACCAGGAACAGCTGGATGAAATGGCTGAGCTTGGCTTCAAGGAGGAGACGCTGATGAGCCAGCTGGCTTCTAATGTAAGTAGCCCTGGCTGGACACTCACGGGCTGTTGGGAATTAGCCTGCAGCTAATTTGATGGTCATCCTTGTTTGCTGTGGCTGTGTCTGGGGAAAGGGTCTCCTGGCACACACTAACCGTGACTGAGGCCTCGCCCCTCCTCTTGCCACGCCTTTGAGACATCTTGAGTATAGGTACAGGTGGGAGATGGTGCAACACTTGCCTTTCTCAGGCTAAAATGTTTCTAGCTTCTATCCTTAGCTGCTTTGCCTTCCAAGTGGTTTGTCGGGGCCCCTCCCTGTGACTAACAGTGACCGTCTGCTGCCTACCACATGTAGGTATTTCTACCAAATACCCTTCTGCCCTACAAAATACTCCTCTGCTTGGAAAGTGTGTCGAATGCAGAGCAGCGGGCCCTACCCTGTGCCATAGCAACTATCCTACATGTTCTCCTGCCTGAAGTGTGGCCTGGGTTCGGAAACTTTCCTGCCAGAGGAGGGACTAAAAAAGCAGATCTGGCAGAGCGCCAGCAAGAGCAAAAGCTGTATTCGTCCCTTGTTTCCTTCTCAGGATTTTGAAGATTTTGTGACCCAGTTGGATGAAATCATGTTTCTGAAATCCAAGTGCATCCAGAGTCTGAGGAGCCAGCTGCAGCTCTATCTTACCTGCCACGGGCCCGCCGCAGCCCCTGAGGGAACAGTGGCGTCTTAGAGCCAGACCCTGTGCCGAGACAGCGGGGGCCCTGCAGGAGCCTGTGCTGGGCTCTCAGGGGCTGGAGGAGCCTCTGCCAGGTCCTCCCTGCACACACCAGAACCCTACACGCTGGTCCTGCCTGTGCTAGCCTCACCCCAGCCCCACGTGGCCTCATAGGTCCCAGCTTCTCCCTCAGTTCCATGCACAGGAGCCCCTCCAAGGGTGGGCCAGGCTGAAGAACCTAATGCCTTTCCCTTGGGCCTAGAGAATGTGCTTAATTGACCCCCTTGCCTGTGGGAACATATTTGGGTCTAATAACCCTGAAGATGTTTCTAAGTTTGGGGATCAGAGGATGGGGTGGTCAGTGGTAGCCTAGAGGTCAGAGGTCATAAGACACAGAAGACAACATGCTGAGCCCAGAGGCTTCACCAGCTGAATTCTGTGCCTGACTTAGAAGACTAAACACTGGCCCAAACTCAAACATTGGTGCTGGGGGACAGGGGTGGGGTGAGCTCTGCCCCATCAGCCCTTGGAGATTGATTTGGGGATTTAGAGGCGTTTTTAAAAATGTAGATTGGTCAAACCTTGACTTGATGTGTCACTAACAGCAGCAGATGTGGGACAGGCATTATACGTACAGCTCCCTTCCCTTCCTGCAATCCAGTTTTGAGACAGAAGAGGGTGCCTGTGTCACACATCAATTTTTCTCCTGACTTTTGTGGGGGTGAAAGGCCTCTGTACAATGCCCGATACTCTCATGCTTCCGTGGCACCTCCTGGCTCCTATCTGGGACACCTCACTCGCCAGCCCCGTCATGGAATAGTCCATCTCCTAGCCTGGTCCTCATCCAGTTCACCCTGCCCAGCCACCCTGCCTCTCAGGGGTCTGTGTTGGGAACCTTGGCACAGAGTACTCTGTTCAACAGTCTGAGGCCTCTGAAACAGAATTCACACACAAGCATTCAGCCGAGTTCCGCCTGCTGTGTTATCTTTTTAGCAGGAAGTAGCTCAGGACAGGGAAGACAAAGTAGCCTCCAGGTGCCAATTACTTTAAAGCCACTCTGGGTCAAATGGAGATTCATGAGTCACAATTTTGGCCCGAACACCCATTACTATGTGAGCTTTTATTTCCTTCAGATAAAGGATAACTTTTTACGGTTTTAAAAGGAGGGCTTAATTAAAAGGCCAAGAGAAGGGTTAAATGGCTCTCTTGAGACACTAGCAGCCTGGCCCAGCCACCTTGTCAGCCTCACAGTGCCTCACCTGACCGCCAGGGGGCATCCTTATTGGTGCTTCTGGCCCCAGGGCACTGCGGCCTCTCCTCACATGATCACTAAAAACCTTAAAAGACCCAATCTAGCCAAAAGCTCAAGTGGGACAATGGCACAGTTTCAAGATCAAGGACAAAAACTTTAGGAATGAACCCTGTTCTATCACATACAACAGCATCACTGAGAGCTGGTGAGACAGTTTTAAATCCAGTCCTGCTTGTGGCAAATGATGCATAAATGCCGGCTGCTCACAGTAAAAGGGCTTCTTCCTCTTTTACTGGGTGAGCCCCCTGAAGGTCCGGCCTATCCCAACTCCACAGTCAGGAAGGCCTATGTCCTTGGTCTGTGGACGGAGCTGGGTCAGGTTTAAAAAGACTCAGTCTAGGCTTGCCTTTGCAAACCAAAAAATGGGACAGGTCTGAAGTGGGAAGAAAGTTCCAAAACAGAAAATGGTTAGGTCCTACTCTATCCCCAGCAAATCTAAGCAAGAAATCTCTTTATATACCACATGGCCCCCCACTCCCACAAAACAGCCTTGGTAATAAAGAAGTTATCAAACCAAGACATACCTTTTAGATTTTTATTAGTAGTTCTCTCTGAAGAATCAAAATAGTTAGCAAATTATTTTAGATTCATCAAGACTGTATATCCTTTGTATTTAGATCTTTAATGATGTACAACATAATACAAAACAAACCAAAGAGACTGATTTCTATGACTAGGTGTTATTCATTGTGTCATCCTAAAGCAGTGGGCTGGAAGGGAAGCTGTTCAAGGAGAACAGAGGTGGAGTTAGTGCTGGCCGACTAAATCATGGCCCGTCTGCTCCCCCATTCAGTGTGCTGGGAAGGGGCCAATGATTTCTTAAACTAACAACTGTTTCCTAGAGCAGGGGCTCTAAAACCCTGGATAGCAGAGGACTGTGGTCCAAACCAAGCCAAAAGAAACAGGCTGGGGTAGGGAAGCGTGGTGACTGCCTGGCAGAAAAGGCAAACTCTGGGCCCCATAGGGAAAAGTGCATTCTTTGCACCTCAGAGACATTGCAGAACCAGTGTTAACACTATGAGACTTTGTTAGGAGGGGAAAAAATAAAACCCTGGAAGAATCTTTCACTTGAACTCAACTTGATTAGAGTTCAGTCCACCAGTCTCGGGGGAAGGGGAAGCACCTAGCTCCACAGCAGCACTGAGTCTGGCCCTCCCGCCCCATCTCCCCAGCCCCTCTCAGCAACTAGGCCAGGCTTTAGCTGAGGACATCAAGACCCCAGAAAGACTAGGGCAGTCTCTCTGGAGGACTGAGGTGGGAAGGACACTTCTCAAAATGCAAATACGTTTAATATGGAAGGAGCCAGGACAGTTCTGGGGGCACTTGCCCGAATCTTCCCCACCTCCCCAGCTCAGGGCCTAGGCTCACAGAGACTGGCGAGCACAACCTCCACATCTGACCTTCTAACCCCCAAAAGAAAATCTGGAAGCTGCCCTTTCTCTTTCCCCACAGATGGGCTCTGCAGGGCCTCCCAGGGATGGTGGTTCTGCGGCAGGGCCTAGACAGGGCCTGGTCTCAGCTGGCTCCTGCCCGAGCCATGAGGTCTTCCAAAGCATTGTCCTGGTCATTGTTGTGTAATAGCAAGACTTCCTTAATGTCTTTCAGCTCAAAGCCCATCTCCTTAAATTTGCTCATTAACTGAAGAAACTCCATCATCTAAGGGAGAGAAGAGAACACAGATTAAAGAAAAGGGTGGGGTCACAGCACAGCTGAGTGAAGGAGTATGTGTGTGGGGGACTGGGGGAAAGCGGAATGGATTGAGTCTCCATAAGGTCCCCTAGCAAGCAGAGGTGGGCTGTGGTGGAAGCCAAGGCAGACGGGTTTGGTGACAGCCATCGACCTTCAGGAGTCAGCCCAGTCCCAGCTCACTCTTGCGACCTCTATCTGGGTCCCACCACCCACATCCATCTTCCCACCAAGGAAGGAAACTGAACCCAGACATGGCTGCTCTTCAGAGAGCAGTCTAGGCAAAAAGTCCAGCAGTCTCCCTCCCTAGTCATCTAAAAGTTTGGTTTTTAGCTCAGGCCAATGTTCCCTTCCCTTCACTGGGATTCTAAAGTTTTCAACCCAATGCTTCAACCACCAACCCAAACACAGGCCTCGGCCTGTCTGAATACTTGGGAGATTCTGCCCTTTATATGCCTCTACCTGTAGTCACTGGCAAAGCAAAAAGGTTGTGTGTGCGCCAAGGGAAAAAACCAGGACGGACTACTTGGTCCCTCCTTTCCAGAGGGTTCCCATGAAGCGTGAAGATTCCCACCTTTTCTTCTGAACACTGGTGCATTTCCAGAGCCTCTTCCACTAAAAGAGGGTCGAAGCCCTTCTCACACAGCTGTCCATGTGCAAAGAGATAGTCAAGAATCTAAGAAAAGAAACAAGGGATTTAGCACCTACTGCTACTCTTTGCTGTGCTTTCCAAGAGACCTCAACAAACTGGAGTGTGTGAAACCTGATCCCCACCCCACCCAGGCCGTCAGGTAC
Organism: Macaca fascicularis; assembly: GCF_037993035.2. Classification (NCBI taxonomy): domain Eukaryota; kingdom Metazoa; phylum Chordata; class Mammalia; order Primates; family Cercopithecidae; genus Macaca; species Macaca fascicularis. Next base: position 65,140,926 of record NC_088389.1, read on the forward strand.
TGGATAGGATTTGATTTTGTGCCTTGACTGTGTCCAACACAACAGGACCCCAGTGACTCTTTACTGAACACAGGCACAGCCTTCTAAACATGAGTAGGCATTTTCCAAAGGAATTGCTGCCACAGCTGACACACCTACCAGAATGTCAACTCCACAGCCTGGGCAGGCGGCTACTCTAAGAAACAGCACAAGTCAGAAAATGTCACCAAGGTCTAACACTCCAGTACCCTATTCAACATTTTGGGCATAGATGACAGGATGAAAATTCTTGGAAGGAGACATTTGACCATACCCCAAGCCTAGCTTTGCCCCTTTTGGAGGGGCAAAGAAAGGGGCGGTAGTTGGAGAACAGCTTCAATTCTCCCAAAGCTGTCTCTCGGCCTGGGTCCTGGAATAGCTTCCAAAAGAAGAACTGCTCCCAAGGCTACTGGCTTTCCCCAATACACGCCCTATGTCCTCACAAACCCACAGGAAAGGAGGCTGGTGCTACAAGTCTGAGGGGCTCTAGGACAGGGGGGGACGCTACTCCAGCTCCACAGGTCTGAGCCTGCCCTCCTGGCTGACCAACCACTCACCTGCTCAATATTCTCTCCTTTCTTCTTCATGGCTCTGAGGACACACTCATACGAGTAGCCCATGTTGACCACCGTCTCCACACACTGCCGCTCACTGGGGGACAGCATCTGCAGTTCAGAGTAGGCCTGGGGACAGCTGGGCATGTTGGGCACTTGTGACACTGAGAAATTAGCAGGGGTGACCTAGTAGTGGAAAAACAAGAAGATCAAGGCAAGAAGACCTGGGCCCCCAAATAAGTCACTGAGGCAGCCTAGTCCAGGGGTTGGCATTTCTGACACTAGTCAAGCCCCAAGACAAGTGGTCGAGTTGGAAGAAACTGCCAGGTTGCTGGCCTGACATCCTGAAAAGGAACGAAGAGGGGAGGGAGGTGCCAGCTGAGAGGGAAAAAGCTGGGGGTCATCTGCAGCTGTGGCTGTCCTGCTCTGCCCTCGTCCCACCTTGGTGATCGAGAAAGCACTACACCACCACAGGCCCTTGCGTGCCCAAATCTCCAGGGCGTGAGTTGAAGAAAAAAGTTGTGGCTGCCCCCAGGACTGATGTCGAAGCTGGCTGCAATGATTTCTCTCCAGAATTGTCCCTTTCCCAGGCTGAAGTATCAGTTCTGAGGGGTCATTCTGCACTTCAAATACTCCCACTTTGGAGCTAATCTATCCCAAAGTCTCTACTGCTTGGGCAGAGGCTGTGAGTGTGGTTCCCATGCATGGACAGTTCAGGAACCCAGGGTTTTGAGGGGACTCCACACCTTTGCCCTACATCATGTACTGTGCTTCACTTCCTGCCAAAGCTGCCATTCTACAGCGCCGGGACAGAAGGCATACTAGCCACACTGGGCTGGATCCCACAGACTGAATCTGAACTCTAGGGACCCGCCCACCAGCTAAAGGCAGCCTGCTCCCTGCCTCTGGAACTTAGTAACCCCAATCTGATAGGCGTACAGAGTCCCGTGATTAACTCCCCTACCACTTCTGATCACAAATCAGGCCCAAGGAACGAAGACAGCACACTCCCAGGCCAAAGGACCCATCCACCATAGGAACGAGGTCATAAGCCCTTTTACAGCTTGGCACAGGTCTCAAGATTACCAGGGAAGATGTTTCAGACAAAATTTTTTTGTATTTCCTTGTTTTATTCTGGGGGAGGGGGTCATGGTTAGGTGGTAGGAAGCCCTCTGTCCTAGAAGCAAGTTCGAAATTATACAGATATAACCAGATGCTCTCCTCAAAGTCTGTTGGGGAAAGCCAGGACAGCTATAGGCCTCAGAGCCCATTCTGTTTGTGCTTAATCATCTCACCCACAGCACACTCAGCAGCCCAAGCACAGGGCTGTCATTAGGTTACTAGAGTCACAATAAGACACAGGGATTAGATCACACCAATCTAGCCACTTGGCAGGTCTAAGATTGTGTCTCCCTCTTTAGAGACAGGCTTTAACCTGGGCTAAAGAATATCAACAGCCACAGAGTAATGCCAGCTCTCACATGACGTTCCCCAGCCAGGAAGGAGTCAGGACTATTCTTCAACTGCCTGCCCGTCTCATAATGCCTCCTGAATGGCTGGTGGGATGTGGGCATACACCCAGAATACTGCACATTACAAATGTCAATAAAATCATATCTAGCTGGGCACAGTAGCTCACACCTGTAATCCCAGCACTTTGGGAGGCCGAGGCAGGTAGATCACGAGGTCAGGAGTTCGAGACCAACCTGGCCAACATAGTGAAACCCCATCTCTACTAAAAATACAAAAATTAGCCTGGTGTGGTGGCACGTGCCTGTAATCCCAGCTACTCAGGAGGCTGAGGTGGGAAAATCGCTTGAACCTGGGAGGCAGAGGTTGCAGTGAGCCGAGACCATGCCATTGCACTCCAGCCTGGGTGACAGAGTGAGACTCCGTCTAAAGAAAAACAAAAATCACATCTATTTTAAACATACATGCAGTACTCACACCCTACTGGTTATTTCATAATCTTTAGGTAAACATGGCATAAATCCAGAAAACTGTTCAGATTCTTTGATCCAGTTGCCTATTTATAGGAAACCAGTCTAAAGAAATAATAATAATGCAAACCAATATTTATATATAGGAATATATCCATCTCAACATCATTTGTAATAAATATTAGGGTCAACCTACCAAATATCCAGCACAGGGTGTTAGGTTAGCAAATAATGAACATATGACTGTTAATTATTTAAAGCATCTGAATTAAGTGAAAAAACAGCGGGTGAGGTGGCTCACACCTGTAATCCCAGCACTTTGGGGGGCCAAGGCGGGCGGATCACCTGAGGTCGGGAGTTCAAGACCAGCCTGACCAACATGGAGAAACCCATCTCTACTAAAAATACAAAATGAGCCGAGTGTGGTGGTGCATTCCTGTAATCCCAGCTACTTGGGAGGCTGAGGTAGGAGGATCGCTTGAACCCAGAAGGTGGAGGTCTCGGCCAAGATTGTACCACTGCACTCCAGCCTGGGTGACAGAGCGAGACACCGTCTCTAAATAAATAAATAAATAAATAAGAAAAAAATAAGATATATTTACTAATTGTACATGCTCTACAATTATAGCTATACGTTTTTAAAAGATGCATGAGATATTAAATGACTGATTTTAAATGGATGATTTTAAAGAATCATCTATCCTAATAGAGGATACTTTCCTTAAACAGGGACAAACAAAATAAGATGTCCCCTTCATATAAATGTTTTATGAATCAAACAGGCAATAGGCTAATCCAGCAGACCCCAAACAGACAAAGTTTGAAAGGATCCCTCATCAAAATTATAAGTGTTTAGTTTCTCCAGTTAGTCGCCAAATTTATTTACTCCAAAGTACCATTTTCAAATATATATAATGCTCTTAGGAGTAATATAGATATGACTTTTTAAACACTATTAACTGCATTCATGGTAGCCATTTGTCATTATTTTTTCAATAAAAGAATAGTAAAATTTAGTTCCTGGAGGGGCAAAGGTTGACTCTGGCATAAAAAGGGATTTTCATACTCAATGACTGAAGTGCTCCGTATTTGTAACCAAGTAGAACTAGACAAAAATGAGAATTATTATGAAATCTTTCCAAATTAAATATGAGGGAAAGTAAGTTTGTGAGAGGAGACAAATATTAGTGCTCAAGCTTCTGAAGAGTCTGAGCATGCTCTCAGGCCTCAGAAGGTGGCAGTCCTTTCTATACCTATGCAGCCCTCAAGCATAACCTAAAGACAGCTTCTACCAAGTCTTTCCATACACCTCCTTTTCCCACTGCTAATGTGTGCACAACTCAACAGGCACACTGCCACCTGCAGTCCCACAGAGCTTTGGGCGCGCTGCTGGCAAAGTACTTACCACATTACATTAATGTGAGCTTGCAGAGATCAGTTACCATGTCATGCCCATTTCTAAATCCCCAGGGCCTGGCTCTTGACTTTACACTTACTGGTCTTCATCAACAGTTGTGGAATAAATTGAAGTCCATTAGAATTTTCAAAGGGAGAATTTCATTTAACACGCTAAAATGATCAAATGTCTTTACCATCTCTTCTTCCCAAAAGCCCACTAAAATGATCACAAACAAACTAAGGCCAGGCACAATGGCTCATGCCTATAATCCCGGCACTTTGGGAGGTTGAGAAAGAAGGACTGCTTAAGCTGAGGATTTCGAGACCAGCCTGGACAACATAGTTGAGACCCATCTCTACAAAAAACAAAAAGCCAGGTGTGGTGGCACATGCCTGTAGTCCCAGCTACTCAAGAAGGCTGAGGCAGGAGAATCACTTGAGCCCAGGAGGTCAAAGCTGCAGTGAGCCGTGATTGCAGAGTAAGACCCTGTCTCAAAAAAATAAATAAAAATTTTAAAATAAAGAATTAAAACTGTATTCATCTTTAAAGCAATAAAAGGAAAGGGGGTAGCAGTGGACAATATATTTCTTCTTCTTTTTAAATAAAAAAACAAAGACAAGGTCTCACTATTGCTGCCCAGGCTGGCCTTGAAGTCCTGGGCTCAAGCAATCCTCCCACCTCGGCCTCCCAAAATGCTGGGATTACAAGTGTGATATATTTCAATGCAATTTAAGAATGTGGAAAGATAATGAAGGGATGGTAATTGCCAGCAATGAAGTTATAAAGTAAGTAGAAAAGGGGGAGTCAGTCTATCAGCCCATTAGGACCCCTAAGAGGGGCTCAGACTCTGGAAGCACCAGGTAAAACTGGGATAAGGCAAAGATACACACAGCCAGTGATCAGAGCAGTAAAGCCCTGGGTGAAACATTCCCCATTCATCCCCACCCTGTGCAGGAGGCAGAAGGTATAGTCTCCAGAAAATGGGAACCAGAGACCAAAAAGGACTAAGCACCAGGCACAGTGTGGGGCAGAGTCAAGTGAAAGAACTTAAACAAGGATTAAGTAAAAGCAACACACCAGCGTTCCCCAACATTAGTCCTCAGCCAGAATTCTCTGGAGAAACCCTCACTTCCTAGCCCTACATATGTTTACATTTTGGGGACTTCCCCGGCAAAACCAATTAACTTTCAACCTATAGTGAAGCTTAATGATCAACAAGCACACCTCTGACACACAAACTTTGTGACTTGTTATTTTTTTAATGCCTCATACATACACATGAATAAAAAGCCAAAGCCACCAGCATGAAAACATCAAACCAAAAGAGGGAATAGAAAAAGCACTTGGAAATTTAAAATATGATAAAGTAAAAACTGCATTTTAAAAGGTAGTAAGATACAGGCTGGGCATGGTGGCTCATGCCTTTAATCCCAACACTTTGGGAGGCTGAGGCAGGAGGATCACTTGAGCCCAGGAGTTCAAGACCAGCCTGGGCAAACAGTGAGACCCCCATCTCTACAAAAATTAGCTGGGCGTGGTGGTGCACACCTGTAGTCCCAGACAGGAGGCTGAGGCAGTAAGCTGCACTCCAGCCTAGGGGACAAAAATCTCATCTCTTAAAAATAATCACCTACTCTCAGGTTCAGGGGGAAAAATAATTAAATAAAATAAAAGGTTGTAAGATTTAGTTTTGTTTTGTTTTTGGTTTTGGTTTTGGTTTTTTGAAGTTGTAAGTTAAGGATATGTCCCAGAAAGTAAAACATAAACAAGATCTGCACTCCCATGTTTGTTGGAGCACTGTGCACAACGGCCAAGATTTGGAAGCAACCTAAGTGTCCATCAAGAGATGAATGGATAGGCCAGGTGCAGTGGCTCACACCTTTAATCCCAGAACTTTGGGAGGCTGAGGCGGATGGATCACCTGAGGTCAGGAGTTTGAGACCAGCCTGACCAATATGATGAAACCCCGTCTGTACTAAAAATACAACAATTAGCCGGGTGTGGTGGCACACGCCTGTAATCCCAGCTACTTGGCAGGCTGAGGCAGGAGAATCACTTGAACCCGGAAGGCAGAGGTTGCAGTGAGCCAAGACCATGCCATTGCACTCCAGTCTGGACAACAAGAGCAAAACTCTGTCTCCAAAAAAAAAAAAGATAAATGGATAAAAAAAAAATGTGGTGCTCATACACAGTGGAGTACCCATTCAGCCATGAAAAAGAATGAGATTCTGTCATTTGCAACAACATGGATGGAACTGGAGATCATTATGTTAAGTGAAATAAGCCAGGAACTGAAAGACAAACATCACACGTTCTCACTTATGTGTGCAATCTAAAAATCAGAGCAATTGAACTCATGGACATAGATACTAGAAGGATGGTTACCACAGAGGCTGGGAAGGGTAATGGGGGGCTGGTGGTTACTAGGTACAAAAAAAATAGAAAGAATGGCTGTGCACGGTGACTCACGCCTATAATCCCAGCATTTGGGAGGCCGAGGCAGGTGGATCACAAGGTCAGGAGTTCAAGACCAGCCTGGCCAAGATGGTGAAACCCTGTCTCTACTAAAAATACAAAAATTAGCTGTGCATGGTGGCAGACACCTGTAATCCTTGCTGCTCTGGAGGTTGAGGCAGAGAACTGCTTGAACCCAGGAGGCAGAGGTTGCAGTGAGCCAAAATCATGCCACTGCACTCCAGCCTGGGTGACAGAGTGAGATTCCATCAAAAAAAAAAAAAAGAAATAGAATAAGATCTACTATTTGATAAGACAACAGGGTGATTATAGTCAATAATATTTAATTGGCCAGCCACTGTGGCTCACACCTGTAATCCCAGCACTTTGGGAGGCTGAGGCGGGTGGATCACTTGAGTACAGGAATTCGTGACCAGCCTGGCCAACATGGTGAAACCCTATCTCTGCTAAAAATACAAAAATTAGCTGAGCATGAAAGCACATGCCTGTAATCCCAGCTACTCGGCAGGCTGCAAGAGGCAGGAGAATCGCCCAAACCTGGGAGGTGGAGGTTGCAGTGAGCCGAGATCACGCTACTGCACTCTAGCAGTAGCTGGAGTTTATTTATAATAATAAATAAATAAATATTTATTATTAAATAATATTTAATAGTACATTTAAAAATAACTAAAAAAGTATAAATGGGCCAGGCATGGTGGCTCACGCCTGTAATCCCAGGACTCTGGGAAGCCGAGGCGGGTGGATCATGAGGTCAAGAGCTTGAGACCATCCTGGCCAATATGGTGAAACCCCATCTCTACTAAAAATACAAAAATTAGCTGGGCATGGTGTCGCACACCTGTAGTCCCAGCTACTCAGGAGACTGAGGCAGGAGAATCGCTTGAACCTGGGAGGCAGAGGTTGCAGTGAGCTGAGATTGTGCCATTGCACTCCAGCCTGGCAATAGAGCAAGACTCTGTCTCAAAAAAAAAAAAAAAAAAGAAAAGAAAGAGAAAGAAAAAGAAAAACCCCAGAACTCATCAGGCCTGGTGGCTCACACCCGTAATCCCAATATTTTTGGGAGGCTGAGGCAGGTGCATCACTTGGAGGTCAGGAGTTCGAAACCAGCCTGGCCAATATGGTGAAACCTGTCTCTACTAAAAATACAAAAATTTACTGGGCATGGTGGCATGCACCTGTAATCCCAGCTACTCAGGAGGCTGAGGTGGGAGAATCGCTTGAACCTGGGAGGCGGAGGTTGCAATGAGTCGAGATCATAACACTGCACTCCAGCCTATGCGACAGAATTAGAATCCGTCTCAAAAAAAAAAAAAAAGAGAGAAGGCCGGGCGCGGTGGCTCAAGCCTGTAATCCCAGCACTTTGGGAGGCCGAGACGGGCAGATCACGAGGTCAGGAGATCGAGACCATCCTGGCTAACCCAGTGAAACCCCGTCTCTACTAAAAAATACAAAAAACTAGCCGGGCGAGGTGGCGGGTGCCTGTAGTCCCAGCTACTCAGGGAGGCTGAGGCAGGAGAATGGCGTAAACTCGGGAGGCGGGGCTTGCAGTGAACTGAGATCCGGCCACTGCACTCCAGCCTGGGCGACAGAGCGAGACTCCGTCTCAAAAAAAAAAAAAAAAAAGAGAAACACTCCAGCTCTGTTTATACCTGCAGGTGGAAGGCAGCAAATTCTCAAGCCAACAAGAAGCAGGCCTCTTCCCATCCTGAGATGAATAGGCCAGAAAGAAACTCCCACACTCAGGCTGGTCAAAGAATGACAAGTGTTCTAGTTTGAGAAAGATCTCTGCTGTTAGTTTATTGGCTTTGATCTCTAAATGGTTAATCTAACTTTAAATGGGAGGAAGGAAGTGTTGGCCAAGGACCCCTGATCTTTTCCAGGGAGCTTTTAATTTCTCTAAAGCATACAAAGTACCATGAAAAGGAAGAAGTACAGTGCTGACCAGAGTCCAACAACTGACCAAGAGGAATTAGAATGAAGCCCACTCCAAGAAGATAATAATGGTGTTCGGCACTCTATCAAGTTTACCTGGGCCAAAGTTTATGGAAGTTTACAAGCAGCTATGAGCTCTCTGACAAAAGAAGCATTCCCACAGACTATCATTGACCAAGAATGCTATTACTGGGACTTGTAAAGCAGGCCAAGATTTCATATCTTTTTACCAGCTAATAGCAGGCTTGTTATGGTCTCTGACAGATATCCCACCAATACACTCAGGCTCCTTTTTGGCTCTAAGTAGTCTCTTGATGTGCTTTTACATTTAAAAAAAATCTGTAACCTGGCCAGGCACAGTGGCTCACACCTATAATCCCAGGAATTTGGGAGGTGGAGGCAGGTGGATCAACTAAGGTTCGGAGTTCGAGACCAGCCTGGGCAACATGGTAAAACCCTGTCTCTACTAAAAACACAAAAATTAGCTGGGTGTGGTGGCATATGCCTGTAGTCCCAGTCACTCAGGAGGCTGAGGCAGGAGAATTGCTTGAACCTGAGAGGTGAGGTTGCAGTGAGCCGAGATGGTGCCACTGCACTCCAGCCTGGGCGACAGAGCAAGACTCTGTTTCAAAAAAAAGAAAAAAGAAAGAAATCTGTAAGCTGGTGTAGCAAAAGGTTCTTGACTTCTATGATTTCTATTCTAGAATGCAATAATGTGTTGTTCTGTACTGCCAGGCTTGGTGGCTCACGCCTATAATCCCAACACTTTGGGAGGCCAAGGCAGGCAGATAACTTGAAGTCAGGAGTTCGAGACCAGCCTGGGCAACATGTCGAAATCCCATCTCTACAAAAAATACAAAAAAGTTGGGCGTGGTGGCACGTGCCTGTTGTCCCAGCTACTCAGGAGAGTGATGAGGTGGAAGGATCGCTTGAGCCTGGGAGGTCGAGGCTACAGTAAGGTACGATCACACCACTGTATTCCAGCCTGGGCAACAGAATGAGACCCTGTCTCGAAAAAAAACCAAACATCAAGAAAAAACATAATCCCTGTCCTCAGGAAAATATGGGAGTTGGCGGGGGATTTAAAAGACTTACCGTGGGACCAGTATTTGGAGGTGATGATTCGTCTGTGCACACAGACAAAACAGAGAGGGAAGGCATCTGGGAGGATGTCAGGGCTGGCATCTCTGTGCCACTGTCCAAGTTCAAAGCTGAAAGCCCAAGAGTGTAATGCCCATTGAGCTCACTGGCACTGCTTTGGGTGGAAGGCTTTAGGGAATTCTGGAACGTGCCATTGCGGAGGCAGGATGTGCTATGGAAAGTGCTCGCCAGCTTGGCTGTCTTCTGATTGCTGTCATCAGAGTCAAGTTTGGGGAAAGACAGGGATTTGATATTGCTTACTGCAGGTATAGGGGGGAGGGACACTTTGGAAGACAGTGACATCTTTTCACAGTTGCCCAACTGTGGTAAGGTTATAAAGCCATTGGGTTTATGAAGAGGCTTGAAATCTAGGGTTGCCCGTTCCAAGGATGCCAGGACCTCCTCATCCTGTAACACGGACCCAGAGCCTCCCCTGGGCAAGTTATTGTCCAATAACTGAGCCATAATGGGTCCAGTGGTTCCTACCAGAATATTTCTCAGCTCTTCCTTCTCATCAATAGTTTTTAACTCCAGATTATCAAATGGGTCTTCTTCACACTCAAAGTCAGCAAGATTGAAATCCGCCTTTATGTGAGGTGGGCTGAGAACTTTCTGTTTTGTGGCACTACTGCTGACCCGAGTTGGTGTGAGGATGCTGTTGTGCTGCAAGCTGGCGAGGATGGGGTTAATAGGAGGTGGCATTGTGGCTGTACTGTGAGTCTTGGAGAAGCTCATTTTGCTATCGCCCTCTGGGCCACTCTTAGAATTCACTTTAGCTTCTGCTTCCGCAATTTTGCACTCTGCTTCCCGCTCGGCTTCTTCGATTTTCTTAATCTCTTCAGCCCACTCAATGGTTTTCTTTTCCAAAGAGAAGTCATACTGCAAAGATATAGCAGAGGAAGGGAGTGTGAACCCAGGTGGCCGTCCTTCCCCCCCACCCAATTCACTCCTTCCTCACTCCTGGTGCAAGAGGAGAACTGGGCAAGGCAGCATTTAAGGTGTGTGGGATGATCCCCACTTAAAAAGAGTAAGGCTTCCAATGTCCTTATAAGATTTAACCAAACTCTGTTCCTAGATTACTTGTAGAAATTATCTAGAAAGAACTCCTACAACCTCTAACCCTACATACCAGGCCAAATGTACCTTGCTACTTCCCTTCTCTCTCCTCAGGCCATTTCCTTTCCTAGAATTCTTCATTGGTGGCTCAAGCAGAGCTCAGTTACTTCTGTGAAGCTTTCCTGATGACCCACTCCTTCTTTGTAACTCTTACAGCATTTGTCTCTATCAGTCATTTGATGCTCAGCGCAGGTGACCACATGTAGTTTTCGTCTTTAATCTCTAACTTCCTCCAAAGTATCACAAGCCTCTTGTGGACAGCAACCTGCTACAGACCGTCCTTGGATCTCTATTATCTAGCACAATGTCCTAAACAAATCCCATGCTAGGTAATGATAGCCCCAAACATTTAAGAAATACCTGTAAGGTGCCATGCATGATTCTAAACACTTTTTATGTATTAACGCTCTAGATTCTCAATAACCCTTTAAAGTAACTACTGTTATTCCACTTAACAGGGTCTACAACCAAGCATAAAGCTGGTAGCTAAATGGAAGAGCCTGGATTTGTACCCAGGCAGTCTGACTATAGATTCTATGCTCTTATTAAACCACTATCTATTAGATTATGATGAACAGGTTGTAGTTAAAATGCAGAAAAACTTATAAGAAATCCAGGCATAGTCAGATTAAGATTTTTACAGAGCAAATTACAGAAAGCGCCACTTCATGGTTCTTTAACGATGTCTTAAGTATAGCTCAATTTACAAAAATTTATTTTGCACACTTAAAAGAAATAGACCTATTATATAAAGCAACATTCACATAGGACAGGAAAAAACAAAAATCTTTGGCTTTCACCCCAAAGCACTAGAGCTAAACAATGTCTGTGTGAATGTCCAAGGTTAGAGACACACTAAAGGTAAAAAAGGGGGAAAAGAGAGGTCTAACATGCTAACACCAGAATTTTAGAGAAGAAGAAAAATAGGCAAGAGCCTCTTGTCATCCTCAAGCCTTTCAAATTTAAACAACAAAAGAGAAGCCTAGAAAGGCACCTGTCAAGAAGTTACTTTAAATCCTGAACCAGTTGCTGTGCCTCAGACAGACACATGGTGGGGAATCACTGGGCTTCCTTTCTACCACTAATGGAACACTGAGAAAAGAGCAGTGGCAATGACTCTGCTTTTCTAACTGTGGAGAAAATCCAATTTTGCAATTGCTTTCCCCCAATAAAAATGGGGGCTATAACTAACTTCCCATTGCCTATAAACATTGTTCTTTGAAGTTTTATTCAAAAAACAATTGGAAATTTATTTCCTTTTCTAGCAAACACTTATTGAACTTTCGTTTTTTAGTTACCAAAGTAATGTAGAATACTTGGAACACAGAAAAACAGGGTGCGGTGCAGGGAGGGAGGGGGTTGGGGGTGACAGAAATATTCAAGTAGAAAAGAATGTGGGTTTGGAGTATAATACTAAATAATATCATCTAGCATTTATGGAGTACCAGGAACCAGAGTAAGCATTACAAATACATTACTTAACTCTTCCAACAACCTTAAAAGCTAATCATTCTCATCCTCCCTTTACAGATGAAGAAATGGAGGCTTGGAGAAGTTAAAAAAATCTGTCCAAGATTATACAGCTATTACAGGTCAATTCTCCAGCACATGTATGAGTGACACCAGAAGATGTTCTAAACCATGACACTAAGGGCTACCTCACGTGAGCCACATTCAACAGAAGCTTTCTGGACCCTAGAAGCAAGGGCTGTGTATATTTTACTGGCTCACTTTCAAGAAATTTTAGCTGAAAAGTTGTGTTTGTATTGTCATGAAAAGGCAAATATGACAGAGGAACTTTCAAGTCATCTGTCTAGAGCTCTAGGTCTGACTGTTCTCTTTGGGTATGGAGGGGACCAGATACAACACTACAACCTAATTCCCCATGGAGACTCCAGGCAAAGTTTAAGGCTGCTTTGTAACCCAGACAGCCTTGGTCTCCTTTGGGAGGCCAAGATGGGCGGATCACTTGAGGTGAGGAGTTTGAGATCAGCCTAGTCAACATGGCGAAACCCTGTCTCTACTAAAAACACAAAAATTAGCCAGGCATGGTGGCACACGCCAGTAGTCCCAGCTACTCAAGAGGCTGAGGCAGGAGAATCTCTTGAAGCTGGGAGGTGGAGGTTGCAGTGAGTCAAGATGGCGCCACTGCACTCCAGCCTGGGCAAAAGAACAAGACTCCACCTCAAAATAAAGGTTGCTTTGTGCATCAGAGAACAAAAATATTTCACCTGGCCCACACTGGAATGCAGCTGTTAGCCCTGATCTCCTTTTGTGATCAGTGGGTGCTATGAGCACAGTGAGCGCAATACCATGCGTTTATTAGTGCTTCAGACTGACCAAACAAATGGGAAATTCCCAGCAAAGCCTAAATCGACAACAATTTGGGAATCAAAACAAGTTTTCTGAATGCATCAATAAAGCAATGAATAATGAGAAACAAGACAGGTGTTTTTAAATCATATTGCTAAGAATATCATGTACACAAGTAAGTATTTAATGACTATTTGTTCTTGCCAATAAAAAAATTCTCAGACCAATAAAACAAGGAAAAATGTTATAAAGTAAGTCTATCTCTCTTCTGGTCCAATAAAGTCTCCATACACAAAAAGAACATTAATTCAGTATTAAAGATGCTTAATATAAGATGCTTGACATCATTAGTCATGAAAGAAATGCAAATAAAAACCACAATGAGAGACAACTTCTCACCCACAAGAATGTATATAATGAAAACAAGTTAATAAGACTTGGCAAGGAAGTGAAGAAATTGGTACCCTCTTGTGCTGCTGGGATTGTAAAATTGTGCAGCCACTTTGGAAAAATACTCTAGTGTTCTTTAAAATGTTAAACATAGAGTTACCATGACCCAGCAATTCCACTCCTTTACATTATACCCAAGAAAACTGAAAACATGTGTCCACACAAAAATCTGTTTACAGATGTTCAGAGCATCATTATTCATATGAGGCAAAAAGTGGAAACTACCACAATGTCCATCAACTGATGAACAGATGAACAAAGTGTGTTATATCCAAACAATGAAATATTATTCACCTATAAAAATAAATGAAGTACTAATACCTCATTCATACAACGTGGATAAACCTTGAGAACATTATGCTAAGTGAATAAGCCAGTCACCAAGGCTACGACTGCAGAATTCCATTTATATGAAATGGCCAGAATAGGCAAACCCATAGAGACAGAAAGTAGATAGCAGTTGCCAGAGGCTGCAAGGAGGGGAGAATGGGGATACTCTCATGGATACTGGGTTTCCTTTTGGAGTGATTAAAATGTTCGGGAATTAGATAGTAATAATTGTTACACAACTATGTGAATATACTAAAAATCACTGAACTGTATGTATACCTTAAAAAGGTGAATTTTGGCCAGGCATGGTGGCTCACACCTGTAATCCCAGCACTTTGGGAGGCTGAGGTGGGCAGATCACTTGAGGCCAGGAGCTCAAGACCAGACTGGGCAACATGATGAAACTCCATCTCTACAAAAAATACAAAAATTAGCCAGGCATGATGGTGCATGCCAATAGTCCCAGCTACTCAGGAGGCTGAGGAGGGAGGATCACCAAGCTCAGGGAGGTCAAGGCTGCAGTAAGCCACGATTGCGCCACTAGACTCCACCCTGGGTGACAGAATGAGACTGTGTCTACAAATAAGCAAAAAAAAGTATTTAAAAAAAAAAAGGTAAATTTCATGGTATGTGAATAAAGATTTTTTTTTCTCCCAAAAGTAACTGAAGTTCCCTCATTATGATTACTTACTGCATATAGACTTTGGAAGATAAAAAAAAGTAATACCTTTTAGAGTAAAATGGTGATGCCTTAGTTAATTCTAGAAAAACAAAACTTCTTTTCCTGAAAGTTGCATTTTTTTTTTCTTTGAGATGGAGTCTCGCTCTGTTGCCCAGGCTGGAGTGCAGTGGCGCGATCTCGGCTCACTGCAAGCTCCGCCTCCCGGGTTCCTGCTATTCTCCTGCCTCAGCCTCCCGAGTAGCTGGGACTACAGGCGCCCGTCACCACACCCAGCTCACTTTTTGTCTTTTTTTCAGTAGAGACGGGGTTTCACTGTGTTAGCCAGGATGGTCTCGATCTGACCTCGTGATCCGCCCGTCTCGGCCTCCCAAAGTGCTGGGATTACAGGCGTGAGCCACCGCGCCTGGCCAAAAGTTGCATTTTTAAAAATCTTCTTAAGTCACAGGAAGAGTTACAGTAAGTATCATATTTTTCTGTTTCTCTAGGTAACTTCTCTCAACTGTAAGTACCTGAGGACAGTGATTAAGGAATTTATCTCTACCTTGAGTGTCCAATAGACCACCTCTCAAAAGCAGGCATTCAGTAAATGTGTACTGCAGTAAGTAACACAGGGCTATTTGTTGCTTTCAAGGAGTAATTCAGTACATTTCTATATAACTGAGCCTTAAAGATGGGAGGATTGAGAAAGAAGCCCTCGAGGAGATAACATTTATGTGCAATCTAGAATAGATTTAAACGGAATTTTCAGTATAGTGAGAAAAAGAATATTCCAGGTGGAGATAACGGCTCATGAGCAGAAGCAGCATACAGAGAGATAACGCACAAGGTCTAACAGACTACTAGTAACGTGGTTTGGAGGGAACATGGAGGTGATGAGCTCAATTGCTCTGCCATAACCTTATGTCTAGACTAGACTCAATAAGGACTGGTCAGTCACTGAACCCTTTTGAACAGTTATGAAAAGGGATGTGACAATTTACAACTTTAAGATCATGCTAGATCTTAAACTTCTAGAAACAATGTAAAAAAATAGAAGGAAAACACTGCAAGCAGAAGGGCCAATTAAAGAGGCTACTGCAACAGCCCACATGAAAAATGAGGTCAGGCTGAACTGCAATGTGAGACACAGCAAATCTAACTTGAGTGACTGAAAAGAGAATGAGGACATTAACAAAGAGAGGGAAAGAGGTGAAAAAACTAGTTAAATGGGCAATGGGAATTTGTTGTGTGTGAGGTACAGAGCCCCAGGAATATACAACTAACAGGGTAAACAAAATCTGTATGTATATATAACAATGTGAGCCAGGCAGCAATATAGGAGCTATAAGAAACAATAATAAGAGAATACAGTCATAATGACAAGGATACACTCTAAAAAATGCATGTTAGGTGATTTCACTGGTGAGGGCAGAAGTGTACTTACACAAACCTAGATGGTACAGCCTGCTATACACCTAGGCTATATGGTATTGCTATGGTACAGTATTGCTCTGAGGCTACAAACCTGTATAGCATGTAAACCTGTATAGAATACTGTAGGCAATTGTAGCACAATGGCAAGTATTTATGTATCTAAACCTATCTAAACATAGAAAAGGTACAGTAAAAATATGGAATAAAAGATTAAAAATAGGCTGGGTACAGTGGCTCATGCCTGTAATCCCAGCATTTAGTGAGGTCGAGGTGGGCGGATCAACTGAGGTCAGGAGTTCAAGATCAGCCTGACTAACATGGTGAAACCCTGTCTCTACTAAAAATACAAAATTAGATGGGCGTGGCGGTGCACACCTGTAATCCCAGCTACTCAGGAGGCTGAGGCAGGAGAATCCCTTGAACCCAGGAGGTGGAGGTGAAGGTGGAGGTGGAGGCTGCAGTGAGCCAAGATCGCACCATTGCACTCCAGCCTGGGCAACAAGAATGAAACTCCGTCTCAAAAAAGAAAAAAAGAAAAAAAAAAAAGATTTAAAATGGTCCACCTGTATAGGGCACTTACCATAAATGGAGCTTGCAGGACTGGACGTTGCTCTGGGTGAGTAAGTGAATGGTGGGTAAATGTGAAGGCCTAGGACATTACTGTACAGTAGTACTACAGACTTTATAAACACTGTACACTTAGACTATACTAAATTTATAAAAAACAATTTTTCTCTCAATAATAAATTAACTCGAGCTTACTGTGACTTTTTTTAACTTTATAAACATTAAATTTTTTAAACTTTTTTACTCTTCTGAACTAAGCCTAAAACACAAACACATCATACAACTGTACCAAAACATTTTTCTTTATACCCTTATTCTATAAGCTTTTGGATCTTTACTTTTTTTTTTTTTTTTTTTTTTTACTTTTTAAACTTCTTTCTTAAAAATGAAGCCACAAACACACACACATCAGCCTAGGCCTACGGGATCATCAGCATCACTGTTTTCCACCTCCCCATCTTGTCTCACGGGATGGTCTTCAGGATCAATACATGCATGGAGCTGTCATCTCCTATGATCACAATGCCCTCCTGTGGAATATCTCCTGAAGGACCTACCTGAGGCTGTTTTACAGTTAACTTTTTTAATAAGTAGAAAGATAATGCTAAAAAGTATAGCATAGTAATACGTAAATGAGTAACACAGTCATTTATTTGTATTACATACTATACTGAATTGTACGTGCTATACTTTTATAAGACTGTCAGTGCAGTAGATGTGTTTATACCAGCATCACCACAAACACTTGAGTAATGCATTGTGCTACCATGTTACAATGGCTACTACTATGTCACTATGTGATAGGTACATACATATATATATATATATCTCCTTCCCCCCCTCCCAGTAGAGATGAGGTCTCATTAAGTTGCCCAGTCTGGTCTCAAACTCCTGAGCTCCAGTGATCCTCCCACCTTGGCCACCCACAGTGCTAGGATCACAAGCGTGAGCCACCATGTCCAGCCCCTTATAATTTTATGGGACCACTATTGTATATGCGGTCCATCGTTGACCAAAACGTGATTCTGCTTGCAACTGTAGTTTTTTTATTTCACTATACATCAAATTCTTACTCTTTAAACTTTTAAATGCACTAAACTTTAACTAAAAATTACCACTTACCTGTACTTCTCTGACAACCTGCAAACAATCAGGCAAGGAGAAGCCAATAGGTAGACCAACTTTAGCTGGTGTTTTGAATTTGTCTCCTATCTTAAATGGGACATCATCAAGGTAACTGAAAGTCCCTATAATCAAAAATAAAGTAGAAAATATCAGCAAAGAACTTCATTATTTGTTTTGCCATAATCTTATGTCTAACGGATATGCATTAATTTTTGCTATCCTAAGTCTAGAAGTTACAGAGTTCCTTCTCTGACTGCTTACCTTTTCCTTGACCCTAAATCTCTGAGAAGGAAATTCTACTCATTCAGTATTATTAGGAGTTTACTTTCAATGGCACTTAGTGTAAAAGCCAAAGTACTCACAGCGGCCTAAGAGGCCTTCCCCATCGCCCACAGTCTCTCTGCCCTCACCTCCTTTCAGTCATTCTCTGGCTCACTGTACTAAGTTATGGTGACTGCTGCTCTTAAAGATGACAGGCTCCATCCACCTCAAAAATTCTGTACTGACTGTTCCTTCTAACTGGAACACTCTTCTGTCACATGACTCACTCCTTCAAGTTTCTGCTCAAATGTTACCTTCTCAGTGAGGCTTACGCTGACCCACCCTACTTAAAAGTACTACCCCACCCTCACTACAATACTCCCATATTACCATCTTTTCCCCATAACACTTATTGTCTTCTAACATTATAAATTGACTTTTTAATTATATTTATTGTTTCTCTTTCCCAAAGAAATACAGGCTCCTTGTGGGCAAGTATTTAAGTCTATCTTATTCAATGATGTATTTTCAAAACCTTCAGCACTGTCTGGCACACATCAACATTTAATAAACACTGCTGAATGGATGAGACTCCCCAGAAAAGAATCTCCTTGATTAGGATTCACTACTTTAGAAAAAAATCATTTTTAATTAATACAAAGAATTACTCCCAGCCTGATCAACATGGCGAAACCCCGTCTCTACTAAAAATACAAAAACTGGCCGGGCATGGTGGCGTGTGCCTGTAAACCCAGCTACTCAGGAGGGTAAGGCAGGAGAATCGCTTGAACCCAGGAGATGGAGGTTGCAGTGAGCTGAGATTGCACCACTGCATTCCAGCCTGAGCAACAGAGTGAGACTCCATCTCAAAAAAAAAAAAAAAAAAAAAAAAGAGCCGGGCGCGGTGGCTCAAGCCTGTAATCCCAGCACTTTGGGAGGCCGAGACGGGCAGATCACGAGGTCAGGAGATCGAGACCATCCTGGCTAACATGGTGAAACCCCATCTCTACTAAAAAATACAAAAAACTAGCCGGGCGAGGTGGCGGGCGCCTGTAGTCCCAGCTGCTCGGGAGGCTGAGGCAGGGGAATGGCATGAACCCAGGAGGCAGAGCTTGCAGTGAGCCGAGATTGCGCCACTGCACTCCAGCCTGGGCGACAGAGCGAGACTCTGTCTCAAAAAAAAAAAAGAAGGAAAAAAAAAAAAAAGAATTACCCTAGCTTAAAAAAAACTACATTCTAAAACAACATGGAAATACTTAAGCAGCACAACACTTACATGAAAAAGGGAAAACCAGACAAAATCATGGGATTCTGAGTAAGATTATCAGGAACACAAGCCATACACAATGGAGCTGCTTTAATCTCCTAAAGGTTCTTTGCCCATCATAACTGAACAACATGGAAAGACCAGAACATGACCATCTATTCACAGGGTCAGATAAAAGGAAAATGCCTGTTGTATATGACTCGATAGCTATATACTCCAAAAGGGGCCATGTTTTCTTTTCTGGAGCAGCTCTGGGAGGCTAATTTACTGGCAGAACCATCGTGGACAATGAAATACAATTGATAAAATAAATTTTGTTTTTCAATATTGGCAGCTGGTAAAGGAAGGTTTACCTCTCAGCCTCACACTATTTTCTTGGGTGCTCACAGACACAGAATAAGACAATTACACCTCTTCCACGAAGATGACTTCTTTCCTTAGAAGAACTGTGTAGATCTCAAGAATTATCAAGGTCAGAAAATATCTGTAATCTTATCGTCATTCCCATTTCCTGGGATAGGTATTCTGCAGATACACCTGAAACTCTCCATTAGGAAGAATGCCCCTACTCCCAACCCTTGTAGGAATGGGTGTCTTTCCCATCTAACTTCTGGCCAGAACTAAAACATTTGAACTATCACTCACTTAGCTAGCAAATTAAATTCACAACTGTGTTCAATTTAGTAATTTAACAGTCTTGGAAATCACCATATTTATTAATACCCTAGGAAATTTTCCAAGTGTGGTCATACTTTTAGATGTGCTATTTTCATGGCTGGCAATGCCTATCACATCCCTACCCTTATTTACTTGAGTAATTATTATTTAGCCCTTTAAGAATAAACTCAAGAGGCCGGGTGCAGTGGCCCAAGCCGAATCTTACCACTTTGGAAGGCCAAGGCAGGTGGATCACCTGAGGTCAGGAGTTTGAGACTAGCCTGGCCAACATGGTGAAACCCCATCTCTACTAAAAATACAAAAATGCGCCGGGCGTAGTGGCACACGCCTGTTGTCCCAGCTACTTGGGAGGCTGAGGCAGGAGAATTGCTTGAACCTAGGAGGCAGAGGGTGCAGTGAGCCTCAAGAACAACTCCTTTGTCAATCTCAGAATACCCAGTTAATACTATCACCTTAGGACTTACCTCTATGTACTGTTAATAGTTCATTTTCATAACCTTCCTACAGAGAGTTTGAGCAAGAATTTGAGTGTCCCTTAACAGGGGAGAAATGTTTCATATCTGTATCACCCAAACTCAGTATAATATATGGCTGATGAAATTTGTTCAATGAATGAAGGATTAATAATAAAGACATGCCTTTGGCTGGGCACGGTGGCTCACACCTCTAATCTCAGCACTTTGGGAGGCTGAGGCAGGTGCAAGTCAGGAGTTCGAGACCAGCCTGGCCAACATGGTGAAACCCCATCTCTACTAAAAATACAAAAAATTAGCCAGACATGGTGGCGCATGCCTGTAATCCCAGCTTCTTGGGCAGCTGAGGCAGAAGAATTGCTTGGACCTGGGAGGCAGAAGTTGCAGTGAGCCGAGAATGCGCCAGTGCACTCCAGCCTGGGCAACAAGAGCGAAACTCTGTCTCAAAAAAAAATAAAAATAAAGACAACCCCTACCCCAACATACATATATATATAATTTTTTTAAGAGACATTTGCCCAGGCTGGAGTACAGTGGTGCTATCATGGCTCACTGCATCCTTGCCCTCTGGGGCCCAAGTAATCCTCCCACCTCGGCCTCCTGAGTAGCTAAGACAGGGTCTCATTATGTCGCCCAGGCTAGTCTCCAAGTTCTGGGCTCAAGCATTCTTCCCGCCTCAGCCTCTCAAATTGCTGGGATTACAGACACGAACTATCACACCCAGTTCCAACTTATATTTAATATGAAAATTGAAAATTATTTGCCCAAAAATGACAAGGCTAGTCATGCAAATGTTTTTAACAGATTACTCATACATGATACAAGCATATGTCTGAGATCTGAACAAAGCTACAAAAACGTACCAGACAGATGTCATCCCCCGCACCAGCACCACCAAAAAAGTGCTGGGAGCCACCACAGCTTACCAACAAAACTAAGTGTTGATTACAACACTTACACTCTACGGCACTTATAAAATGCTTATATTTTAAAAGATTAGAACAAAAGTTCTAATTTTAAATAATTTTTGTCTGTTTTCTTTGAAAATAGGGACTCAAATGTTATTGAAAGATTCTAACTTTGGCTAGTATCCTGATTAACTGGAAACAAAGCAGAAACTTTGGCACTAAGAATCACTGGAAAGATTTACAGTCAAGTTAACAAGCACACAATTAAGTCTTTTGTTTAACACTAATAAGCATAGATGATACACAAAAATGATAAAATCTATCCACATTATATATAAAATCTATCCAATAATAACTATATTTGGCCGGATGCGGTAGCTCACGCCTGTAATCCCAGCAATTTGGGAGTCCAAGGCAGGCAGATCACGAGGTCAGGAGTTTGAGACCAGCCTGGCCAGCATGGTGAAATCCCGTCTCTATTAAAAATACAAAAAATTAGCTGGGCATGGTGGCGTGCCCATGTAATTCCAGCTACTCAGGAGGCTGAAGCAGGAGAACTGCTTTAACCTGGGAGGCAGAAGTTGCAGTGAACTGAGATCACACCACTGCACTCCAGCCTGGGTGACAGGGCAAGACTCCATTTCAATAATAATAATAACAACTAAATTTTCTTAAATAACCAGTTCTATTGTAGATTGGTAACAAGGAGTTGAGGGAGAAAAACTACAAAAAAAAGTACTGTACTAAAGATATGAGGCCGGGCGTGGTGGTTCACGCCTGTAATCCTAGCACTTTGGGAGGCAGAGGTGGGTGGATCACCTGAGGTCAGGAGTTCGAGACCAGCCTGGCCAACATGGTAAAACCCCGTCTCTACTAAAAATACAAAAATTAGGGGCCAAGCATGGTGGCTTACACCTGTAATCCCAGCATTCTGGGAGGCTGAGACAGGCAGATCATGAGGTCAGGAGATTGAGACCATCCTGGCCAACACGGTGAAACCCCATCTCTACTAAAAATACAAAAATTAGCCGGGCGTGGTGGCACATTCCTGTAATCCCAGTTACTCAGGAGTCTGAGGCAGGAGAATCGCTTGAACCTGGGAGTCGAAGGTTGCAGTGAGCTGAGATGACTCCACTGCGCTCCCGCCTGGCGATAGAGCAAGACTCCATGTCAGGCCGGGTACAGTGGCTCACGCCTGTAATCCCAGCACCTTGGAAGGCTGAGGCAGGCAGATCACGAGATCAGGAGTTCGAGACCAGCCTGACCAACATGATGAAACCCCATCTCTACCAAAAATACAAAAATTAGCCAGGCGTGGTGGCACGTGCCTGTAGTCCCAGCTACTCGGAAGGCTAAGGCAGGAGAATCGCTTGAACCTGGGATGCAGAGGTTGCAGTGAGCCTAGATCACGTCACTGCACTGCAGCCTGGGAGACAGAGCAAGACTCCATCTCAAAAAAAATAATAAATGAATAAAAGATATTAGTCAAATAAAATCCTGTTAAAAAAAAAAAGTGATTTCCTTGCCTACCTTTCAGATAGCAAACTATTATAATGTGATATACACTGATAAACTTATATTCTATAAATCAAACTAGGTCCTGGCTTAGGGACAGAAAAGATGAGGTAGAATACCTTTAAAGGGCTGCTGTTTCCCTTCACTAGCACCAATTGCAGGTATCTGGTTTAAAAACCAGCTTCCTTTCACTAACAAAGCCAATGCCATTGTGATTTATTTAGCACATCCCCCAACCCTCCAGGGTCTTAGTACTTTGAAAGCTTTACTAAGAGAGAATGAACAAATAGTTCGGTAATTACTGGAAGGAGGAGGTAAGATAAAGGGCAAAAAGGCATTTAAAGAGATGGGAACGTGGCCAGGCAAAGTGGCTCACACCTGTAATCCCAGCACTTTGGGAGGCAGAGGCAGGTGGATCACCTGAGGTCAGGATTTCAAGACCAGCCTGGCCAACATGGTGAAACCTCCGTCTCTACTAAAAATACAAAAAAACTTAGCTAGTCCTGGTGGTGCACACCTGTAATCCCAGCTACTTCGGAAACTGAGGCAGGAGAATCGCTTGAACCCAGAAGGCGGAGGCTGCAGTGAGCCAAAATCATGCTACTGCACTCCAGCCTGGGCCACTGAGACTCCATCTCCAAAAAAAAAAAAAAAAAAAAGGGAACAAAGAAAGCAGTATTTGTAATAATGGATAGAGACTACCGTTAACTACTATTAATGATGGTGCTGTGAAAATTACAAAATATATTTCTTCCAAATATAACCAATTATGTCTCAGGAATTTTCTTTTCTTTTTGAGATGAAGTCTCGCTCTGTCACCCAGGCTGGAGTGCAGTGGTGCGATCTCGGCTCACTGCGAGCTCCGCCTCCTGGGTTCACGCCATTCTCCTGCCTCAGCCTCTTGAATAGCTGGGACTACAGGCGCCCGCCACCACGCCCGGCTAATTTTTTGTATTTTTAGTAGAGATGGGGTTTCACGGTGTTAGCTAGGATGGTCTCCATCTCCTGACCTCGTGATTCGCCCGCCTCAGCCTCCCAAAGTGCTGGGATTACAGGCATCAGCCACCGCGCCCGGTTTCTTTTTTAAGAAAGGGTCTTGCTCTGTCACCCAGGCTGGAGTGCAGTGACGTCATCACCTCTCACTGCAGCCTAATTCTCCTGAGCTCAAGTGATCCTCCCACCTCAGCCTCCTGAGTAGTTGGGACTACAGGCATGCACCACCATGCCCAGCTAATTTTTAAATTTTTTTTTGTAGAGATGAGGGCTCACTTTGTTGCCCAGGCTGGTCTCAAATTCCCAGACTGAGGTGATCCTCCCACTTCAGCCTCCCAAAGTGGAACTGTCCATTTTTATCCAATGTATCAAGAATTTAAAATATTATAAAGCTAACAAATTTCTGCCTCAACCTCAAATACCTTTTAGTTTCAGTCCTCATTACTGAAAATCTTCCTAAAATATTTGAGTCCATTTTCCTAAGTTCAATTTTTTACACAGCCACTAAGTGCATGCCTAATGGCTGTGGTTGTGGAAGCTCCTTGAAGTTAGGTTCTGCACACCACTTGGGTGGAAGACAGTTAGTGGGCGGAATATGTAACAACTCAGGATGAACTCTGGGAAGATTTCATTTGTTTCTTTCTAAACTGCTGATATGCCTATGATTCTGTAACCTGCCCATTTTTCTAAAAAAAAGGTACAATTCCAGGTAGGGGGAGAAATTCCCAATAGAGGAGAGCAACTGCATTATATTTAGTTCAGGTTTTATTCTGAGGAGATTCAAATTGAGGTTTTTAAAAAAAGAGTAAGATCAAACTTAAAATTAGGTGAAAATCTGCAATTCCACAACCAGTTATCACCATCTTAAAGTCATCAGTGTCTACTGCAGCAAGGGGTTTAAAATAAATAAATAAATAAAACAAACAAAACTATCTTAAAGCCACAGGCCAGGTAACACTTGCAAAATCACAAATATATAAAATTATATAGATATCTGTTGTAAGATGTGAAATCACAAGAAAATGTTACTTATATCCTAACAACAAAACAAGCCACATAATCTACAAAATCAGCTTTTTAATATACATTGTCTGGCATTCAATTAAAAATTATAAGACACAGAAAGAAGCAAGAAAATGTGATCCAGAATTAAGAGAGGAACCAGTCATCAGACTCAAATTCAGGGACAGCCAAGATATTGTAAACATCAGACAGGGAGCTTTAAAATAACAATAATAAATATGTTAAAGGGTCTAATGGAAAAAATAAACATGTGTGAGCAGATGGGAACTTCAGCAGAGAGACGGAAATATAAAGAAACAAATGGAAATGCCACAAGTGAAAAATGCATTATCAGAAAAGAAAAATTTTGATGGTTCATAAGCCAGGCTATGCTAATGCAAAGACAATAATCAGCATAAGACAGACTCGGGACTTGAAGTTAGGTGAAAAGAAATTAGCCAAACTGAAATACAAACAGAGAAAAAGGAAAAAAACTGAACAGTGTTGAGATATCTGGAACAATACCAAACAACCTAATGTATATGTGATCACAGCTCACTATAACGTTGAACTCCTGGGCTTAAGCAATCCTCCTGTCCCAGGCTCCTCAGATGCTAGGACTATAGAGAAGCTCCACCACATCTGGCTAATTTTTAATTCTTTTGTAGAAACAAGGCCAGGCATGGTGGCTCATGCTTGTAATCCCAGAACTTTGGGAGGCAAAGGCAGGTGGATCACCTGAGGTCGGGACTTCAAAAGCAACCTGGCCAACATGGCGAAACCCTATCTCTACTAAAAATACAAAAATTAGCCAGGCATGGTGGTGTACACCTGTAATCCCAGCTACTCAGGGGGCTGAGACAGGAGAATTGCTTGAGCAATTGCTTGAGGAGGCAGAGGTTGCAGTGAGCAGAGATGGCACCACTGCACTCCAGCATGGGCGACAGAGCAGGACTCCATCTCAAACAAACAAACAAACAAAAAAAACAAGAAACAGGGTGTCTTGCTGTGTTGCCCAGGCTGGTCTCAAACTCCTGGCCTCAAGCAATCCCTCCAGCCCACCACACACACACACACACACAATTGTGTAATAGAGTGGAGGAAACTTTGGGAGGTAATGAATGTTTATGCCTTAACAATGATGATGGTTTCATGAGTGTATACTTATCCCCAAACTCATCAAGATGTATACATTAAATATGTAATTATGTACAACTTTTTATATATCAATTATACTACAATAAAGTGATTTAAGGAGGGGGGCTAGTTTTATCAAATCTTATCACAGGGTCTATTTTTCATAAATTAGAGTCTCAACACATTTTCCAGATAAATAACGTTTCTCCTAGATGAAAACAAGAATCAGTTAAATAGGATTGAGATTTTAAAGCACCAGGCTCCAAGAAAGTCCTTATCCAAACTAAGCCAACAGTACGCAGTTTTTATAAGAAATGGATAATATTTCTAGAAGTCTGAGAAATAACTGTTTGTTTCCCTTATTCTGTTATTTAGGGATATATGGTTACTAGTAACAGTTAAGTTGTTCAACTTTAGTTGAAAATAACGAACTCAGAGGTAAATCAAGTGCTAGTCAAAGACAGCACAGCACCAGACCTACTCAGTCCCAAATATTAAAAAGAAAAAAATACATTTTAATATCCAGTCACGACATCAGTTATTACCTTCTTGTCCACACCCCAAGTGCCACAGAAAGGTTATACCCACATCCATTAACCTCCCAATGGACCAGTCAGGCACCTAACTTTGGAGGAATCAATCCACAGGCTCATAAGCTAAGAAGGCTATGCCATCAGTTTACCCTGACCAAAAGATATAAAATCTCTATCTCTATGACGCTAGCCACTGACACTGAAAGATCAAGTAGCAAGCAGCACCTTAACTGGGGTGGCCATTTACAGCCCTGTGTACTCTACACTATTAGGCCAAGAAAGCAAGTCTATGAATTGAAGAAGAATAATGGATCACAGACACAGAAACACATAGTGAAGAAAGGCTAAGCAGCTTCCTGAGAAGTGGAAGGAGCAGCCTTAGTTCCTGGCTTTCTAATTTTAGCCTTGAGAGAGCAGAAACTTTATTTTCTGTACTCACATGCCTACACAATTGCCTATTAAATATTCTCCATCTAGCCCCTTTCATTTCTATTACTTAAACTACTTGATATCTAAAAATAGGATACTTTACTCTAAAAACCCAACTAGCTCTTTCCAGCCAGCACCGAGCGATGGACATCTCTCAGGAGAACTGACACAAGCACCCCAAGACCGGGGCAAGAGAAAGCCCTACCACGAGAAGCAGAAGTATGAGGTGGGGTGCCCAGCTGCCAACACCAAGATTGGCCCCCGCCACATCCACACAGTCCATGTTCGAGGAGGTAACTAGAAATACTGTGCCCTGAGGCTGGACATGGGGAATTTCTCCTGGGGCTCAGAGTGTTGTACTCGCAAAACAAGGATCATCGATGTTGTCTACAATGTGTCTAATAATGAGCTGGTCCGTATCAAGACCCTGGTGAAGAATTGCATCATGCTCATCAACAGCACACCATACTCATCGACAGCACACCATATGGACAGTTGTACGAGTCCCACTATGCACAGCCCCTGGACCGCAAGAAAGGAGCCAAGCTGACTCCTGAGGAAGAGATTTTAAACAAAAAACGATCTAAAAAATTTCAGAAGACATCGATGAAAGGAAAAAGAATGCCAAAATCAGCAGTCTCTTGGAGGAGCAGTTCCAGCAGGGCAAGCTTCTTGCGTGCATCGCTTCAAGGCTGGGACACTGTGGCCAAGCAGATGGCTATGTGCTAGAAGGCAAGGAGTTGGAGTTCTATCAGGAAAATCAAGGCCCGGAAAGGCAAATAAATCCTCATTTTTGTCTTCACCCATGTAATAAAGGTGTTTATTGTTTTGTTCCCCCCCAAAAAGCAAACAAACAAAAAACAACTAAAGCCAGTGAAATTCAACCAGGAACTCAGCAATAAAAGCCCTGTTAAGGGAGAAGCAGCCTAAGGTAGAAAGAAAATTTTTCTCCTAAATTTTACTCAGGTAGAAAGTTTCATTTAAACCATAACACTTTCGGCCGGGCGCAGTGGCTCACGCCTGTAATCCCAGCACTTTGGGAGGCTGAGGCAGGCGGATCACGAGGTCAGAAGATTGAGATCATCCTGGCTAACACAGTGAAACCCTGTCTGTACTAAAAAATACAAAAAATTAGCCGGGCATGGTGGTGGGTGCCTGTAGTCCCAGCTACTTGGGAGGCTGAGGCAGGAGAATGGCATGAACCCAGGAGGCGGAGCTTGCAGTGAGCTGAGATCGTGCCACTGCACTTCAGCCTGAGCAACAGAGCAAGACTCTGTTTCAAAAAAAAATTAAATTAAATAAAAAAAATAACACTTTGGTTAGGCTTTTTTTTTTTTTTTTTTTGAGACCGAGTTTCGCTCTTGTTGCCCAAGCTGGAGTGCAATGACATCATCTCAGTTCACCATAACCTCCGCCTCCCAGGTTCAAGCGATTCTCCTGCCTCAACCTCCCAAGTAGCTGGGATTACAGACATGCGCCACCAGCCCCGGCTAATTTTATATTTTTAGTAGAGACGGGGTTTCTCCATGTTAGTCAGGCTGGTCTTGAACTCCTGACCTCAGGTGATCCGCCCGTTTCGGCCTCCCAAAGTGCTGGGATTATAGGTGTGAGCCACTGCACCCGGCCTGGTTAGGAATTTAAGGAGATGGGGAAATGCCAGTCTTTACTGAACAGACACCTTCAAAATTATAATCTTCTCTCTGGAATGTTCAGTTGAAACACAAAACATGGGGTCCAACTATTTTCAGTCTGATCAAAACAGATGTTCCAAAGATTCAAAACAGAAAGTCTATCTTTTGAAATAAGGGCAAATTTTTCATTTTTGCTATTTTCTCTCCTCAAGCTTTTCCTCTGCCCTTGCTGTGTCCTCTCTTTTCTCCCTTGAAAAGGTGATCTAGAGGCAATTCAGATCTGCCTTTTTCCCCCTTTTTCTTTTCTTAAGCTCAGTGGCAAGAATCTTTTTTTTGTTTGCTTGTTTGAGACAGGCTCTCATGTGATTCAGGCTGGAGTGCAGTGGCGTGATCATGGCTCACTGCAGCCTTGACCTCCGGGCTCAGCACTTCTCCCACCTCTCAGCCTCCCAAGTAGCTCAGACTACAGGCAGATACCCGCATACCCAGCTAATTTTTAAATTTTTTTGTAGAGACAGTGTCTCACTATGTTGCCCTTGAACTCCTGGCCTTAAGTGATCCTCTCACCTTAACCTCCTAATCTCCTGTTGGGATTACAGGGGTGAGCCACCGTGCCCTGCCTAGATCTGCCTTTCTACTATCATTTGAATACTTTCAAGAAGACCTGTAATAATCCATAAATAATAGGAAATAGCTTACCTGAAAGATAAGATGCCTGACCTCTTTAAAGAATGCTAATTCCAGAGTTTGAATAACTTCAAAAGGATTTTTTTAAAACTCAGGCAGGTTATCTATATAAGTATATGCACACTGACAAATCAAAATTTAAAGGCTGTTGTATAAAATATATAAGCAAGTAAAATCATAGTCACTGCTACACCACTCTGACTCAGCTGAGGGATCTTATCAACCAAACACTCGCAGCTCAGAAGAGCACACCAACACATCCCCAGGCAGTCTAGTAAATCATTCTTACAATGATGTGATAATACATACGTATTTTTTTGTTTGAGTCAGGGTCTCACTCTGTCACCCAGGCTGGAGTGCAGTGACATGATCACAGCTTACTGCAACTTCAAACTTCTGGGATCAAGCAATCCTCCCACCTTAACCCCCCGAGTAGCTGGGATTGCAGACACATGCCACTGTGCCTGGCTGATACAATTTTTAACATGGCAAATTGGCTTTAAAACCTCTTTTAAAGTAATTGTGTTATTTGAGTACTTCTGGTTTTTAATTCTTATCTTCTACTGTATGAAAAAAGGGTATAATTTTAACTTCTTAGGTACCTCCTTCCATTCCCCTCCAAAGGCAGATACTAGTTTATTATTGTATTCCATTTTGGAAGGTTGTATCATAGGAAAAAAAGACAGAGAAACTATTAATTTCAAATTATAAATATCAGTATTGATACCTCTGTAATATAGTGATTGATTTGTAGTAAATTACTTCCTTTGATGGGGCACAGGGAACTAAACTAAAACATTATAAAGCATTAACCAAAGGGTTAGAATTTTTCACACACACATATGGAGAAGAGCTATGACTAAGGAACAGGAAAGGGAAAGGTAACTATACCTTCGATGCTGCTGAAGAAACAGAACAGGCAGACTCCTCATCTATCACTAGTAGTTTCAAGTACAATAACCAGAGACACTCTAAAGTTAAACTACCCATTTGGAGAAATACTTTTAGTTCTCTGAAGACCTTTTGGATATACATGATACACTGTTGTACAACTTTATTTTTGTCAAGCTGTTCATTAAAAGAGACAAAAAGGGGCAACTGTACTTAAAACTATGCTGAGTGATTCCAAATCCTCTGATCAAATCATTACTTAAACCATGATTCTAACAGTCCACTTACCATGAAAATCTGCACCCAACTTCTTAGAAGCCATTTAGAACCTGAAAAACAAGGAAATATTTCTTAGGCACATTATACCTTGAAGGTAGTACGAAGAAAATTGAGAGTACAAAAAAGAAACCAGAAGACCTAAGGTTTCAGGGCTGACAGAATCCTCACTTCTCACTCCTAAAGTCCAAAAAAAGATCCAGGCACTGTGGCTCATGCCTGTAATCCCAGTGCTTTGGGAGGCACAGGTGGGAGGATCACTTCAGCCCAGAAATTTGAGACCAGCAACATAGTGAGATCTCATAGGGAGACTGAGGTTGCAGTGAGCCACTGCACTACAGCCTGGGCAACAGAGCAAGACCCTGTCTCACACACAAAAAATAATTAATGAAAATCAAAAATTTGCTAGGCGTGGTGGCGCATGCCTATAGTCCTAGCTACTTGGGAGGCTGACGTGAGATGATCACTTAAGCTTAGGATTTGAGGCTGCAGTGAGCTAAGAAGGTGCCACTGAACTGCAGCCTCTGCAACAGCACAAGACCCTGTGAAGGGAAGCGGAAGGGGAAGGGGAAGGGACAGGGTGGGACAGGGCAGGGCAGGGCAGGGCAGGACAAGACAAGACAAGACAAGACTCAATGTTCATAGGGGCATTTTTTTCAGATTAGGGACGCTGAACCAATAAGTATGACGCAAAAAGTTACAAAATCTGAAATCTGAATCACTTCTGGTGCCAAGCATTTAGATAAGGGATACTCAACCTGTACATAAAAAATATTTATAATGGTTGCCTCTAGGTAATAGGACTGGGAATAATTCATAATATATTTGTATTTCTGAACATTATATGGTAACATCTATTAATTTGGTAGTTACTTTTAAACTATTCTTGAAAAGTTTCTGTTTTCAGCCAGGCGTGGTGACTTACACATGCAATCCCGCATTTTGGGAGGCCGAGGCAGGTAGATTACTTGAGCCCAGGAGTTCCAAGACCAGCCTGGGCAACATAGTGAAACCTCACCTCTACAAAGATACAAAAAATTCGCCGCTGTGGTGTTGCACGCCTGTAGTCCCTGCTACTCGAGAGACTGAGGTAGGAGAATCACCTGAGCCCAGGAAATCAAGGCTGCAGTGACCAGTGATTGTACCACTGCACTCCAGCCTAGGCAACAGAGCGAGACCGTTTCAAAAAAAAAAAAGTTTCCATTTTTCAGCATGGTGTACAGACAGAGTGTATTCTGTTTGATATTGTAGTTCATGGAGAATTAAATTTATAAAGCGTATGTATTATCAAATTTCAAAGAACCTGCAAACCATACTGAAAATGATTTAACCTTTTTATATGTGCAGAAAACATTTCCTAGGCATCTCCCTGTTGTCCAGGCTGGAGTGCAGTACTGCAATCTTTATTGCAACCTCTGCCTCCTGAGTTCAAACAATTCTCATGCCTCAGCTTCCCCGAGTAGCTGGGATTACGGAAGTGTGCTATCACACCCAGCTACTTATTTTGTAATGTTATTAGAAACACAGTTTTGCCATGTTGGACAGGCTGGTCTTGAACTCCTGGGCTCAAGTGATCCACCCACCCCAGCCTCCCAAAGTGCTGTGATTACAGGCATGAGCCACTGCACCCCGTCTCACAGTGAGACTTCTAAAACCCAGAAGCAAGATTCTTAGCAGCCTCAACCTTCCCACACAGGCACATACCAGAAATCTGTTTTCCTAAATTGGGAAAGCAGCAGTATCTAAACTCCCAGCAATGAGAGTTGTGAATATGCTCACAGACATATGCAGAAAATTAGTGTTTCATTTCCATAACCCCAATAAAAATTGTGTGATATCAGCTGTTTGACAAAGCAACTGTTGTTGAGGTAAAGAACTTGAGAGAGGCTGTTTGAGTCTTTAATAAACAATTTTCCAAACAATACCTGTAATATGCTGACATCAGGAATGTTATAAAGAAGTTTCACCAAAATTTAAATGGATGTGCTTGGCTTTTTTTTTTTTTTTGAGATGGGAGTCTCGCTCTGTCACCAGCCTGGAGTGCAGTGGCGCAATCTCGGCTCACTGCAACCACCGCCTCCCCGGGTTCAAGCGATTCTCCTGCCTCAGTCTCCAGAGTAGCTGGGATTACAGGCACACGCCACCCTGCTCAGCTAATTTTTGTATTTTCAGTAGAGATGGGGTTTCACCATGGTTGGCCAGGATGATCTCGATCTCTTGACCTTGTGATCCACCCGCCTCGGCCTCCCAAAGGCTGGGATTACAGACGTGAGCTACTGCTCCCAGCCAAATGCTTGGCTTTTTAAAAAGGCTCAACTGGGCCGGGCGCGGTGGCTCATGCCTGTAATCCCAGCTCTTTGGGAGGCTGAGGCGGGCAGATCACGAGGTCAGGAGATCAAGACCATCCTGGCTAACACGGTGAAACCCCATCTCTACTAAAAATACAAAACATTAGCCTGGCATGGTGGCACGCGCCTGTAGTCCCAGCTACTCAGGAGGCTAAGGCAGGAGAATGGCGTGAACCTGGGAGGCGGAGCTTGCAGTGAGCCAAGATTGCGCCACTGCACTCTAGCCTGGGCAACAGAGCAAGACTCCGTCTCAGGAAAAAAAAAAAAAAAAAGGCTCAACTGTTCACCGTAAAAAAAAAAAGAAGGAAATCCAGCATGAGAATCACTTGAGGCTGGGAGACGGAGGATGCAGTGAGCCGAGACGGTGCCACTGCACTCCAGCCTAGGCAACTCAGCAAGACTGCCTCAAAAAAAGAACGAAATCCTGTCATTTATGACAATGTGAATGAACCCGCAGGACTTTGTGTTAACTGAAACAAGCCAGACACAGAAAGACAAATTTTGTATGATCTTACTCATACAGAATCTAAAGAAGTTTATCTCATAAAAGCAGAGGCTTATATGCCTCATAGTTGCAGCAGGCCTGGCATCAACAAGCAGAGTGACACGTTCACAGACCTGTAGGTGCCTCAGGAATTCTCTGTCAGCAACCACATCATCGGTCTAAGGACCACGTATCAATCCACATGACTGTGGCTGAAGATGACAAGGTCACTGGCAGATGGCAAATTTAAAACCTATACTTCTTAAGTGAATTAACGCAGGAACAAATACTGCATGTTCTCATTTGTAAGTGGGAGCTAAACAACACGTGGTAATAAAGATGGCAACAATAGAAACTGGCGACTACTAGAGCGGGGAAGGAGAGAGGGGGACAAGGGTTGAAAAACTATTGGGTACTATGTTCAGTACCTGGGTGACGGAATCATTTGTTCCAAACCTAAGCATCACACAATATACTCAGGTAACAAACTGCACATGTGCCCCCTGAATCTAAAATAAAAGTTGAAAAAAACAAAAATTAAAACCACCACCACCACCAGCCAGGCACGGTGGCTCACGGCTGTAATCTCAGCACTTTGAGAAGCCGAAGAAGGCAGATCACCTGAGGTCAGGAATTCAAGATCAGCCTGGCCAATATGGTGAAACTCAGTAACTACAAAAATACAAAAATTAGCGGGGCATGGTGGCACATGCCCGTAGTCCCAACTACTCGGGAGGCTGAGGCAGGAGAATCACTTGAGCCCAGGAGGCAGAGGCTGCAGTAAGCCGAGATCACACCACTGCACTCCAGCTTGGGCAACAGACAGAGATTCTGTCTCGAAACAGTAACAACGACAACCTATGCTATCTGCCTAGGGACATTCACAGGATGGTAAATCAGATGACTCCATTCTTTGACTGACCAAGGCTGATGGCATCCTCTCAATGAACTTCTGACTCCAGAGAATTACAGATGTGAAATATTTGTCATAAATAAATAGCAAACACCCCTCCCAAAAAAGTAGAGAGTATAATAGTGATAACCAGAGGATGGGGAGGTAGGGAGGGTAGTAAAGGGGAGCACAGGGAGTGAGGTGGGGAGAAGTTGATGAATGATTAAAGTTACCATCAGACAGGAAGAATAAGTTCTGGTGTTCTATTGTACAGTAAGGTGACTACAGTTAACAATAATATATTCTGTATTTCAAAATTAACAGCTCAGGAGTTTGAGACCAGTCTGGGTAACATAGCAAAACCCCGTCTCTACTAAACATACAAAAATTAGCCGAGCATAGTGGTATGCACCTGTAGTCCCAGCTACTTGGGAGGCTGAGGTGGGAGGATGGCTTGAGCCCAGCAGGCAACGGTTGCAGTAAGCCATGATTAAGCCACTGCACTGCAGCTTGGGCAAGACAGCCAGTCTTAAATTTTAAAGAAAAAAAAAAATTAGTATGGCGTGGTGGTGCATGCCTGTAGTCCCAGCTAATCAGGTTCACTTGGGTCCAGGTGGTCAAGGCTGCAGTGAGCTATGATCACACCACTGCACTGCAGCCTGGGCAACAGAGTGAGACCCCAGTTCTAAAAAAAATTAAAAAAAAAAAAAGATACAAAAGTTCACAAATATTGTGTGATGCCATTCATATGAGGTGTCCACTCCACAGAGACTGAAAGCAGACTGGCGGTTGCCAGGGTCTGGTAAAGAGAAACTATGAACTGGTAAGGGTCTCCTTTGGAGAGATGGAAAGGTCTCAGAACTAGATGTGGTGATTGCACAACACTATGAGAGTACTAAATGCCATTAAATTGATCATTTTAAAATGGTTAATTTCATGCTATGTGAATTTCACCTCAGTAAATTGTTTTTAAAATTAAATTGCAAGAAAAAAATGGCTGAAAAAAATTGGCAGCAGAGAGGTGCTCCAGAGGAAAGGGCCAGAAAGATGGGTGTTAACAACTTCTGAATTTGAAAATCAGAGAGGCAATGAGGCAGTGAACAACTAGATAGAAGACCACAAGGAATAGTAAGTGAAAAATAAAATACAGTTCTCTTTATTAGTAAATAATGTAAAATTTTTAAAATCATGCCTCAATAGAGCTGATAAAACAGATTTTTTTCCAATATTATATATATTATTATATTTTCCACAGTCCTTAAGAATATGAGAAATCTGTATTTGGGCACATAAAGATTTTTCTAAGGTCCACTATGCAGCAAAACTTCAGTCTCTCAAAGCTCAAAAGCATTTTAATACCTACTTAGGGTCAGTTTTCTTCCCCCAGAACATCTTTTATATATATGTATATACGTGTATGTATGTGTGTGTGTACATATATATGTACATGTTTCATCAAGAATTTCCTATACTTTACTTATTTAAACCCATTGCTTTCTTAATTATTTTTCCATAAGTTATTGGGGTACAGGTGGTATTCGGTTACATAAAGTTCTTTAGTGGTCATTTGTGAGATTTTGGTGCACCCATCGCCCGAGCAGTATACGCTGCACCATATTTGTAGTCTCTTATCCCTCGCCCCCCTCCCACCCTTCCCCCCAGGTCCCCAAAGTTCACTGTATCATTCTTATGCCTCTGCGTCCTCATAGCTTAGCTCCCACATATCAGTGAGAACACATGATGTTTGGTTTTCCATTCCTGAGTTACTTTACTTAGAATAGTCTCCAATCTCATCCAAGTCACTGCAAATGCTAATTCATTCCTTTTTATGGCTGAGCAGTATTCCATCATATATATATAGATAGATACAGATATAGATACATACAGATATAGATATAGACACACATATATATGTATATACATACACACACACACACATATATATACTATCATATATACATATATACACACACCAGTTTATCCACTCGTTGACTGATGAGCATTCGGGTTGGTTCCACAATTTTGCACTTGTGAATTGTGCTGCTATAAACATGCGTGTGCCAATGTCTTTTCCAAATGACTTCTTTTCCTCTGGGTAGATACCCAATAGTGGGATTGCTGGATCAAATGGTAGTTCTACTTTTAGTTCTTTAAGGAATCTCCACACTGCTTTCCAGAGTGGCTGTACTAGTTTACATTCCCACGGCAGTGTAAAACTGTTGCCCGATCATCGCATCCACGCCGATATCTACTGTTTTTTTATTTTTTTATTATGGCCATTCTTACAGGAGTAAAGTGGTATCACATTATGGTTTTGACTTGCATTTCCCTGATCATTAGTGATGTTGAGCATTTTTCATATGTTTGTTGGTCATTTGTATATCCTCTTTTCAGGATTGTCTATTCATGACCTTAGCCCACTTTTTGATGGGATTGTTTTTTTCTTACGGATCTGAGTTGGTTGTAGATTCTGGATATTAGTCCTTTGTCAGATGTATAGATTATGAAGATTTTCTCCCACTCTGTGGGTTGTCTGTTTACTCTGACTGTTCCTTTTGCTATGCAAAAGCTCTTTAGCTTAATTAGGTCCCAGCTATTTATCTTTGTTTTTATTGCATTTGTTTTTGGGTTCTTGGTCATGAAATCTTTGCCTAAGCCAATGTCTAGAAGGGTTTTTCCAATGATATCTTCTAGAATTTTTTATAGAAATCTGTATCTATCTTGTATCTATCTTGTATCTTCTATAAGGTGAGAGATGTATCTATCTTGCATAAGGTGAGAGATGAGGATCCAGTTTCATTCTCCTACATATGGCTAGCCAATTATCCCAGCACCCTTGTTGCAAAGGGTATCCTTTCCCCACTTTGTGTTTTTGTTTGCTTTGTCAAAGATCAGCTGGCTGTAAGTATTTGGGTTTATTTCTGGGTTCTCAATTCTGTTCCATTGGTCTGTGTGCCTATTTTTATACCAGTACCAAGCTGTTTTGGTGACTATGGTCTTATAGTATAGTCTGAAATCATGTGGTGTGATGCCTCCAGATGTGTTCCCTTTGCTTAGTCTTGTTTTGGCTATGCAGGCTCTTTTTTTGTTCCGTATGAATTTTAGAATTGTTTTTTCTAATTCTGTGAAGAATGATGGTGGTATTTAGATGGGGATTACATTGAATTGGTAGATTGCTTTTGGCAGTATGGTCATTTTCACAATATTGATTCTACCCATCCATAAGCATGGGATATGCTTCCATTTGTTTGTGTCATCTATGATTTCTTTCAGCAGTCTTTTTTTTTTTTTTTTTTTTTTTTTTGAGATGGAGTCTCGCTCTGTCGCCCAGGCTGGAGTGCAGTGTCCAGATCTCAGCTCACTGCAAGCTCCGCCTTCCGGGTTCCCGCCATTCTCCTGCCTCAGCCTCCCGAGTAGCTGGGACCACAGGCGCCGCCACCTCGCCCGGCTAATTTTTTGTGTTTTTAGTAGAGACGGGGTTTCGCCGTGTTAGCCAGGATGGACAGCAGTCTTTTATAGTTTTCCTTGTAGAGGTCTTTTGACTCCTTGGTTAGGTATATTCCTAAGTATTTTAATTTTTTTGCAGCTATTCTAAAAAGGGTTGAGTTGTTGTTGTTTTTTTTTTTTTTTTTTTTTTTGAGACGGAGTCTCGCTCTGTCGCCCAGGCTGGAGTGCTGTGGCCGGATCTCAGCTCACTGCAAGCTCCGCCTCCCGGGTTCCCGCCATTCTCCTGCCTCAGCCTCCCGAGTAGCTGGGACTACAGGCGCCCGCCACCTCGCCTGGCTATTTTTTTTTTTTTTTTGTATTTTTTAGTAGAGACGGGGTTTCACCGTGTTAGCCAGGATGGTCTCGATCTCCTGACCTCGTGATCCGCCCGTCTCGGCCTCCCAAAGTGCTGGGATTACAGGCTTGAGCCACTGCGCCCGGCCCAAGGGTTGAGTTTTTTATTTGATTCTCTGCTTGGTTGCTGTTGGTGTATAGAAGAGCTACTGATTGGTGTAATCTTGTATCCAGAAACTGCTGAATTCTTTTATCAGTTCTAGGAGCTTTCTGGAGGAGTCTTGAGGGTTTTCAAAGTAAACGATCACAAAGTCAGCAAACAGTGACAGTTTGACTTCCTCTTTACCAATTTGGATGCCCTTTATTTCTTTCCCTTGTCTGATTGCTCTGGTTAGGACTTCCAGTACTATGTTGAAGAGGAGTGGTGAGAGAATGGGCATCCTTGTCTTGTTCTAGTTCTCAGAGGGCATACTTTCAACTTTTCCCCATTCAGTATTATGTTGGCTGTAGGTGTGTCACAGATGGTTGGGTTTTTTTGTTTTTGTTTTTGTTTTTGAGATAGAGTCTCGCTCTGTCGCCCAGGCTGGACTGCAATGGCGCGATCTCGGCTCACTGCAACTTCCACCTCCCGTGTTCAAGCGATTCTCCTGTCTCAGCCTCCCGAGTAGCTGGGATTACAGGCGCCTGCCACCATGCTGAGCTAATTTTTGTATTTTTAGTAGAGACGGGGTTTCACCATGTTGGCCAGGCTGGTCTCAAACTCCTGACCTCAGGTAATCCACCCGCCTCGGCCTCCCAAAGTGCTGGGATTACAGGAGTGAGCCACTGCACCTGGCCCAGAGATGGCTTTCATTACATTGAGGTATGTCCCTCGTATGCCGATTTTGCTGAGAGTTCTAATCATAAAGAGATGCTGGATTTTGTCAAATGCTTTTTCTGCATCTATTGAGATGACCATGTGATTTTTGTTTTTAATTCTGTTTATGTGATGTATCACATTGACTTGCATATGTTAAATCATCCCTGCATCCCTGGTATGAAACCCACTTGATCATGGTGGATTATCTTTTTGATATGTTGTTGGATTCGGTTAGCTAGTATTTTGTTAAGGATTTTAGCATCTATGTTCATCAAGGATATCAGCCTGTAGTTTTCTTTTTTGGTTATGTCCTTTCCTGGTTTTGCTAGAGTGATGCTGGCTTCATACAATGAATTAGGAAGGGTTCCTTCTTTATCTTGTGGAATAGTTTCAAAAGGATTGGTACCAATTCTTCTTTGAATGTCTGGTAGAATTCTGCTGTGAATCTGTCTGGTCCTACACTTCTTTTGTTGGTAATTTTCAAATTACCATTTCAATCTTGCGCTTGTTATTGGTCTGTTCAGGGTATCCAATTCCTCCTGATTTAAGCTAGGAGGGTCGTATTTTTCCTAAACCCATTTATTTTACAATACTCTCCTATTATCTAAATACTCAATTATGGAAAAATGATTAAATAACGGAAAATCCAGAATTTTTTTTTTTTTTGAGACGGAGTCTCACTCTGTCGCCCAGGCTGGAGTGCAGTGGCCGGATCTCAGCTCACTGCAAGCTCCGCCTCCCGGGTTTAAGCCATTCTCCTGCCTCAGCCTCCCGAGTAGCTGGGACTACAGGCACCTGCCACCTCGCCAGGCTAGTTTTTTTTTTTTTTGTATTTTTTAGTAGAGACGGGGTTTTACCGTGTCAGCCAGGATGGTCTCGATCTCCTGACCTCGTGATCCGCCCGTCTCCGCCTCCCAAAGTGCTGGGATTACAGGCTTGAGCCACCACGCCCGGCCCAGAAGATAATGTTGTGATGACACTAAGAGTGTTTATTAAAAGCATATAACATAGGAGTAGACATGGAACTAAAAAAAGTATTTAATTTTTTAAAAGCATATAATAAATAGAAAATAACTATAAGAGAGTGTGTGTGTGCGTGTGTGCATGCGTGCGCATGCGTGCGTGTGTTTTAATAGAAATGAGGTCTCACTATGCTGACCAGGCTTGATTTGAACTTCTGAGCTCAAGCTATCCTCCTGCCTTGGCCTCCCAAAGTGCTAGGATTACAGGCATAAGCCACCACTCCTGGCCAATAATTATAAAATTTAAAATGTTCTAATAAATTAAATTAAATTACCTTATGTAAAAAATGTGCCCAAAACAAGACTGAAAGAAATATTTGCCACTAATGTAAAACTATAATTAATGATAGGGAAAAAAAATTTACAAGCAATCATAAATTTCCACTAAAATAAATATATGCTTCTATTAAAGGGAAAGTTTCATCAAAAATAACAATAGGCCGGGCGCGGTGGCTCAAGCCTGTAATCCCAGCACTTTGGGAGGCCGAGACGGGCGGATCACGAGGTCAGGAGATCGAGACCATCCTGGCTAACACGGTGAAACCCCGTCTCTACTAAAAATACAAAAAATTAGCCGGGCGAGGTGGCAGGCACCTGTAGTCCCAGTTACACGGGAGGCTGAGGCAGGAGAATGGCGTAAACCCGGGAGGCGGAGCTTGCAGTGAGCTGAGATCCGGCCACTGCACTCCAGCCCGGGCAACAGAGCGAGACTCCGTCTCAACAAAAAAAAAAATAAATAAAAAAAATAACAATAAAACATATTCTTTTTCTTTTTTAGTTGGTGGTATGGATTGGAACACGCATTCTTAATTCAAGAACTTTTACACTAACAAAACTTAGAAATCCCAAAACCAACAACTTATCAGTGATGTTCTATTTTTCCAGCTCAGTATCACTTCAGTTCAAATACTACAGGAAGAAAACCTGGTAACTTAAAATCTGAATTACCTATTAAAGACATCACAAAAAACAACAAAGAATAAATATAAGAATAAAAAGAGATGGAGAAACAGGTAACAAGAGAAATGCAGGAAGAGAAGGAGGAGCCAGGATGAAGGAAGAGGAAATGGGTGAAGGAATGGGAAGAAATGGGAAAAGGAAAAGTTGAAGGAGGTAGGGATAGGAGACCAGGAAATTTTTTAAAAGTAATAATAAAAAACACCTTGGGAAGGACCAGGCCGTCTGAGAAAGGGAGGAGAAAGCCCAAGGGCAACTGTATTAATGTTCTCATTTTCACTTTCTTTTCTTTTGCATATCTGTCAAATTATTATAATACTCTCTAAAAATCGCTTCCCAAAACAAAATAGCAACTCAGAATCTCAGTAAGCTATCACAGTCACACTTCTAAAATAGCTGCAATCAGTAATTTCCCAAGATACAAATTAATCCAGGAAATTATCTAATTTACATTAAAAGATGGCTTTGGGAATCATCATATTTCAAGCCTGAAGAAAAATTAACACCCATACAACTCATAGCAACATTTATGTGTGTAACTGCTAGTAACATGTCAATATTAGGCTATACTATATTCACGAGAAAGAAGTTTTCTGTCTTCTCTCTGGGGTCTCAAAGGCATTGTGGAGCCTCAGCTCTCTCATCAGTAAAATAAAGGTAGTAGACTGAATAATCAGCCAACTCTGCACAGACCATAAATCTATAATGAGAGAATAAAATGAAGGAAAAATATTAATGTTTCCAAATTAAATATTGAGTATTCAAGATAAATGACAACAATGTCTATATTGACAAAACTAAAAGCTAGCAATCATATGTTCATTGTCCCATTTTTTTTTCTTACTGATCCATAAAACCCAAGCCTGGAAGCCATTCCCTTATACCACATATGAAATAACCTCAAATGATTCTTCTTATAAAAATTTTAAAAAGATACTTTTATATACGGCCTGACATGCAGAAAGAGCTCCACAAAGGTTGATAAAGTATTCAAACCAGCAACGATGTTTTTAAAGAAGAAAAAGGTTGGTGAATTAACTATAACTTTCAAGAAGGCAAAACATTTCCAACCGCTCTACCAGTAAACTAGTATACCTATAGAAAACATGTAAAAAAAAAAAAAATTTTTTTTTTGAGATGGAGTCTCCCTGTTGCTCAGGCTGGAGTGTGGTGGCACATCTTGGCTCACTACAACCCTCTGACTCCCAGGTTCAAGCAATCCTCCTGCCTCAGCCTCTCCCGGATAGTTGGCACTACAGGCACACACCACCATGCCCAGCTAATTTTTTCGTATTTAGTAGAGATGGGTTTTTGCCATGTTGGCCAGGCTGGTCTCGAACTCCTGACCTCAGATGATCCACCCATCTTGGCCTCCCAAAGTGCTGAGATTACAGGCGTGAGCCACTGCACCTGGCCAGAAAACATGTAAATTTTTATTTGAACAGAATAGTATTAGAATCTTTTTTGTGTGTGAGTTAAGAACGTAACTGTGAAGACTGAATTCAATTTGTGAGGCCTTGCTTTCAGTCAGATTAAGTCTGAGAATTAGCCAGAGACACTATTTTCAGGATCTATCACTGTCTACAAGCTCTGCATTTGCAAAACTAAGCCCCCTTATTACTGTCTGCTGCACATCGGCGTACTTGGTTGATAATGGAAGGCCAACAAAAGAGGTCACAGTACCCTGATTCATACTGAGGAACATATCAATAGCTCCAGTAAGCTTTTCTTTATGCATCAATTTCTTTCAATTCAGCTGGAATAAAATACTGGTTCAGATTTTTCCTAAGCACCCCTGTTTTACTGCAAACTAAAAAAGAAAATTTGAGTCACCAGCCTATAGAAGCAAGATCAGAAATTTAGCCTTTTGGTTTTTCCTTTTGTGCTATTCGTTTTCCTGGTTTCCTGTACTGAGCACATATGAATACATTTATCTACGATTAACACACACATACTGTGTAATTGGGGGAAAAAATTTGGTAAGCAACAAGTACCTATAAGGGGACTAAAAAGAAGCACAATAATATGTAATTCAACAGAGCGTTGGAAAAAACACACAAAATATAACTAATGAAAGATAACGACTTCAGAGAGAGAAAAAACACAGAATAAATCAGTGGTTTCTAGACTAGTAAGCATACAAGTGAGTCTAGGTTACAGATGTCATGGAGGTGTAACAGGTGTTTTACTTTATTAATAACAAAGAGTGCAAACCATGAAGAGCTAACAGTATTTGAATTGCCCCAAATAACACAGCATTACCACTGTGTTTCTACCAACTAGGCAGAAATAGATAACAAATCTAATTTAGTTCTAATCTAGATTTAATTTATATTGTTAGATCAAAAGCACCTTGAAAGCAGAATACACCTTTTTAAATACCCAAAGAACATCTTACAAAACTTGTGTAAATATTAGGACACAAAGAAAACCATGATAAATTTCCAAAATCAGAAGTAGCTGAGTCAGGCCGGGCATGGTGGCTCACGCCTGTAATCCCAACACTTTGGGAGGCCAAGACAGGCAGATCACCTGAGGTCAGGTGTTTGAGAACAGGCTGGCCAATATGGCGAAACTCCATCTCTACTAAAAATACAAAAAATACTAGCCAGGTGTCATGGCGCATGCCTGTAATCTCGGCTACACGGGAGACTGAGGCAGGAGAATAGCTTGAACCCAGGAAGTGGAGGTTGCGGTGAGCTGAGATCACGCCACTGCACTCCAGCCTGAGTAACAAAATGAGACTCTACCTCAAAAAATAAAAATAAAAGTAAGTAGCTGAGTCAATAACCAGCACGATCTTGGCTCACTGTAACCTCCACCATCCAGACTCAAACAATTCTCCCGCCTCAGCCTCCCGAGCAGGTGGGATTACAGCTGCCCACCACCACACCCAGCTAATTTTATTTTTAGTAGAGACAGGGTTTCACCATGGTGGCTAGGCTGGTCTCGAACTCCTGACCTCAGGTGATCTGCCTGCCTCATTACAGGCATGAGCCACCGTGCCAGGCCTCCAAAGGGATTTTAATGGATCCAAAATATAGAAAAAGTGTCCAATTTGTATTTACAAAATGAGTATAATATTGGTGCCAAAAAACTTTGGAAAAATCTCATATATAAATACAGATAAGAAAATCCTTGATGGAAAAAAAAAAAGTAACAACCAAAATTACCAGTACATATTAGGAATAAACCATGTCCAAGTGAGATTTTTTTGCATAAATACAGTCCAAAACCAACACTAACAATTCTGTTGATATAATTCAGCATACATTAAATGCTCAAAGAAGAAAAATCATATGGCTATCTCTTTTACATGAGTTTTTAAAAACAAGAAAAAATATCAAATACCAGAGCATGCTGACTAGTGGGGAGACTACGCAAGTATTCCCATGAAGGACAGCAACAAGACAAAGATGTCCATTATCACAACTGCTTAGCATTGTTATTTCATATTAGATGGGAGAAATAAAAAGTATAAAAACTCAGATAAGAAACTTTCCCAGGAAAACCCAAAAACTGACAAGAGAATGCTATAAAGTATTTCTGGATACAAAATTAATATTCTGAAACAAACTAATACTCTGAAACAGCCTTCGTATATACATAGCCAGATAATAAATATAACATGCTGAAACAAGAGAACTGCTTAAGCCCAGGAGTTAGAGGCCAGCCTGCCTGGGCAACATTGCAAGATCCCATCTCTTTAAAAAAAAAGAAAGAAAAAAAAAGAAATATAAGAGAAACACACAACATACCAATATACCA
Source organism: Macaca fascicularis (assembly GCF_037993035.2). Taxonomy (NCBI): domain Eukaryota; kingdom Metazoa; phylum Chordata; class Mammalia; order Primates; family Cercopithecidae; genus Macaca; species Macaca fascicularis. The sequence continues at coordinate 65,185,171 of NC_088389.1, forward strand.
CAGCAGTTAAGAACTGGGAATAAACTGAAGACATAAAGAGAGAAAACTAAAGCTGTACTGAAAGACACAAAAGAAAACTTAAGACAACTAGAAAAACATACAATACTCTTGAGCAGGACATTCAACATTATTAAGATCAATTCTAAGTTGCTACACAAATTTGCCATGATCCAAATGAAAACTGAAATACTATGTTTTCCTTTTTTTTTTTTTAATTTTTTAACTAGACAAGCTGATTCTAAAGTTCATGTAAAAATAACAATTAAGCAGCCAGGCACAGTGACCCACGCCTGTAATCCCAGCACTTTGGGAGGCCAAGGTGAGTAGATCACTTGAGGTCAGGAGTTTGAGACCAGCCTGGCCAACATGGTGAAACCCGTCTCTACTAAAAATACAAAAATCAGCTGTGGCAGGAGCCTGTAATCCTACCCGACTCCAGAGGCTGAGGCAGGAGAATCACTTGAACCTGGGAGGCAGAGGTTGCAGTGAGTTGAGCTCACGCCATTGAGCAAAATTCCCTCTCAAAAAAAAGAAATAACAATTAAGCAAACGCAGAAAAAAAAAAGAAAAAACCTCCAAAGAAAATGGAGACTAGCTTATCAGATATTAAAATATCAGAAGATACAACACTGAAAGCTGTGTTGTATTGGTACAGATACAGATTAATGGAACAAAGTAGAAATCCCTAAAAATACCCAAAATATAAACATTTGGTATATAATAAAGCTGCTTTTTAAAATCAAGTCATGGGACAACTGGGTAGTCATCTAGAAAAAAGTAAAATCCGATGTTTGCTTCACACTGCATACCAAAATAAATTCCAGATGGATCAAAGGTATAGTAACATTATGCAACTGACCAAATGTAGAAATACTATTTTCACTCTACACATACAGCTAGTGAGCCAAAATAACCTAATTCTAAGACTTCAAATCTAAGAAAATACTTGGCTTATGAAAAACTCAGAAAATGAAGGGTTTTTTTTTTTTAAGTCAAGATGCTGTAATACATGTTTTCTCACTAGATGAATTTAGTCTTAATTTTTTCTTTTCTTTTTTTTTGAGACAAGGTCTCACTCTGTCACCCAGGCTGGAATGCAGTGGCACAATCTTGACTCACTGCAGCCTCAAGCTCCTGAGCTCAAGCGATCATCCCACCTCAGCCTCCAGAGTAGCTGGGACCACCCAACACCACGCTCAGCTAATTTTTTGTAGAGATGGGATTTTGCCGTGTTGCTCAGGCTTAGTCTTAATTTTCAAATGAAGTTTTACCAAAGTTATTAATTGTAAGGTATACTTAAGGCTTATAAGCAAAGCAACTAGTGTCTACAACCAAACCTCCCGAACGCTCCTGATCTTGTCTGATCTCAGAAGCAGGGTTAAGCCTGGTTAGTACTTGGAAGGGAGAAACACAACTAGTGACTGAATACAAAGTTCATTTCACAGTTTAATAAAAAACAAGATTACAGTTGAAAAGCAACTCCCTAAAAATTACAAAGTGACAAATAAGTACATACAGAGATAAAATAGTATTGTAAAAGCAAATTATTGACCCAAACTGATTTTTTCTTTTTTTTCTTTGAGATGGAGTCTCACTCTGTCACCAGGCTGGAGTGCAGTGGCGCGATCTTGGCTCACTGCAACCTCTGCCTCCCAGGTTCAAGCGATTCTCCTGTCTCAGCCTCCTGAGTAGCTGGGACTACAGGCACCCGCCGCCACACCTGGCTAATTTTTGTATTTTTAGTAGAGACGGGGTTTCACCATATTGGCCAGGCTGATCTCAATCTCTTGACCTCGTGATCCTCCCGCCTCGGCCTCCCAAAGTGCTGCGATTACAGACATGAGCCTCTATGTCCTGCTGACCCAATCTTGATTTCTTAAGAACTGCAGCTAATTCCAAAATGGGTCAATAAAATCCAGACAAAGATTTTCCTTAGCTCTGGTCTCCTCTTAATCCTCCAACCATCTAGTACAGTGTCTAATCTTTAGCAGGGGTAGCTTTTCACTTACTCTCTCCCTTCAAACTTCCTGAAAATTTAATAGATAATTATATAACTAATAATTCTACCCAATATGTAATTTGAGAATACAACTAGATGAAACAATATCTTTAAAATGAAAAAGCTAAAACAATAATCTCTTGTAGTTACCAAAAAAAATCTGAAATTATAAGTCTTACGAGACTACCATAATGGAAGTACAGGAAAGTAACGACTAGTTAAAAATCAGAATGGGGCCGGGCGCGGTGGCTCAAGCCTGTAATCCCAGCACTTTGGGAGGCCAAGACGGGCGGATCACGAGGTCAGGAGATCGAGACCATCCTGGCTAACACGGTGAAACCCCGTCTCTACTAAAAAATGAAAAAAAAAAAAAAAACTAGCCAGGCGAGGCGGCGGGTGCCTGTAGTCCTAGCTACTCGGGAGGCTGAGGCAGGAGAATGGCCCAAACCCGGGAGGCGGAGCTTGCAGTGAGCTGAGATCCGGCCACTGCACTCCAGCCTGGGCGACAGAGCGAGACTCGGTCTCAAAAAAAAAAAAAAAAAAAAAAAAAAAATCAGAATGGGAGTCATGACATCAAAGCGTTAGTCAGGGGTGGGTGTGATTGCTCAGGCCTGTAATCCCAGCACTTTGGGAGACTGGAGGGTCACTTGAGCCCAGGAGTTCAAGACTAGCCTGAGCAACATAGTGACAACCTGTCTCTACAAAAAATACAAAAACTGGCCATGTGTGGTGGCACACGCCTGTAGTCTTAGCTACTCAGGAGGGTGAGGCGGGGGACCGCCTGAGCCTGGGGAGGTCGAAGCTGCAGTGAATAGTGATGGCGCCACTGCACTCCAGCCTGCACTCTCACTCTGGGTAATAGAGTGAGACCTTGTCTCAAAAAAAATAAAAATAAAAAATAAAAGCATTAGCCAATCAGAAATTTCAAGTCAGCATCTTAACCAATTCATTACAATTTATTTAAAGTATTTTATTCAGAGAGTTCGGTAAAAGTGCAGTGTCCTCAAGAGGAAATCTGACCACGAACTTATCAATTTAATTCTTGCAACTGAATAAACACTGGTTGGCAAAAAAATAATGTCAAGAAGTTACTGAACCAAAAATATTTCCTTCCCAACTCCAAAAATCGTATCACAATTCATACCAGAAGGCAAGAAAGACAAGAGCACCCTGGACAATTAAAAGACTTGTAAACCAGTAAAAACCTCTGAAATAAACAAAAGAAATTTTAGGGCTTCTTCCATAAAATGAGACTACTGGAATAAATGATCTCTGGAATTCTTTCCAGAATTAAAGGACTAGAGATAGATTATTTTCTAACTATGAATTTCACTGGTTTTTCTAGTCTTAAACATATAAAAAAGATAGCACAAGACTTCATCTTAATTCCGAGGGCACATAAAAACAAATGGGTGTTTTCTTCTAAAAAAAAAAAAAAAATTGGGTGTGGACTGTGTATACTTAACTCAGAAAGTATACTTGACTCAGCAAATATGTACAATTCACACCCTTTTTTTTTTAAGAAGAAAATCCTTACTATTTGACACTATTTTACTCTACAAGTAACTAATACAATACTAACGGGTTAGTTTTTTGTTGTTGTTGTTGTCTTGAGACAGAGTCTTGCTCTGTCCTCTGCACTCTGGAGTGCAGCAGTGAGATTCTTGTGCCTCAGCCTCTCGAGTAGCTGGGATTACAGGTGTGTGTCATCACACCCAGCTAATTTTTGTATTTTTAGTAGAGACAGGGTTTCACCATGTTGCCCAGGCTGGTCTCAAACTCCTGACCTCAAGTGATCTGCCCGCCGTGGCCTCCTAAAACGCTGGGATTGCAGGCATGAACCACCATGCCCAGTCTCTAACTGGTTAATTTTAAAACAAAAAGAAGTTACCATACTAGAAGCTATTAATTTAACCTGAAATAAGTAATCACAAACATAATTTTTTGTTCTTCTTGGAGTCTTCAAACTCAGTGGATTGTATCATTCTGTTTCCATCATGTGAAACCTGAATGATTTTTCCCACAGAAGTAAGTAATAGAGCCTTGTTCACGAAACTTGAAAACTCAAATCCCCAGGGGAACATTGTAGGCCTAAAGGAAAAACAATATAAGGATGGAACAACTTCACACAGTGTCAAAGATTTATGGGGAGAGAAAAAGGGTTCTTAGGTAATTTCATATGCTTATGAAATATGTGTATGCTAAAATAAATGCCAGAACAGATGTCTTTATTTAAAGTTCTATTAAATATTTAAGAAACAGATTATTCCTATTTTATTTAACCTATTCCAACACATAAAACGGGAACAAATATATACTTGCAGCTTATCAGTTTATTCAGGATTTGTTTATTGTCTGTCTTCCCCACTAGCCTTTAAACACTACGAGGACAAATACCACTTCTGTCTCATTCACCATTACACCAAGCATAGTGCCTGGACACAGTAGTGCTCAGTAAGTCCTGCTGAATGAATGTTGCTGAATTTCAAGTTCTCATATGAGATCAGCATAATACTGATATCAAAAACTGACAGAAAAAAGAACCAGAAATAAAAGCATATTTAATTTTTGTTAATCCTTGTTTTTAGAGACAGGGTCTTGCTCTGTTGCCCAGGTTGGAGTGAAGTGGCATGAACATAGCTCACTGCAGCCTCAAACTCCTGAGCCCAAAAGATCCTCCTGCCTCAGCCTCCCAAGTATCTGGGACTACAGGAACGCACCACCACACCCAGCTGATTATTTATGTTTTATCCATACGTACCCAAATCCTAATTAAAACAGTAGCAAATTAAACCGCAAAATCCTGACTGTAGCAAACTTTTAGAAAAAGTGATTCAGTTTCCTTCAACACAAAAAGAGCAAGATGAAAAAAGAACCTACAGACTGAAAAAGATCTTAACGAACACATCTCAAGCAATCACAACTTAGACCCTATTTGAGTCCCAATCCAAATACATGAGGAAAAAACAATAAAACAATTAAGAAAACATGAATATTTGATAATATGTTAGAGAATAAGTTCATTTTCTATAGGCAGGATAATGCTATTATAGTAATTTATGTGATCTTTCAGAGATATACAAAAATAACTTAGATTAAATGATATGACTGGGATTTGCTCTAAAATAACTGGGCAGAGGGTATGTATATAAAATTAGATTGACAGTTATTGGGGCTGTATGGTGTTATGATATATACATATACGGACATGGACACACACACACACACAGTTTTCGACTACAGCTCCTGGCCCATAACTCCCATAGCCCTTGTCAGAGTCTTTTGTTATAATATTAGGTATGTCAGGCCTCAAAGGCCACAACTGTCCTAAGGTAGAACTCTATGTCTTCCAATACCCCTTTCTCATTGTGGGTCTTAAGCCCCTCTCCAGGCAGGGCAGGATGGCTCACTCCTATAATCCCAGCATTTTGGGAGGCTGAGGCGGGAGCATCACTTGAGGTCAGGAGTTTGAGACCAGCCTTACCAACATGGTGAAACCCCATCTCTACTAAAAATACAAAAATTAGCTGGGCGTGGTGGTGCATGCCTATAATCCCAGCTACTCAGAGGTAGAGGTTGCAGTGACCCAAGATGATGCCACTGCACTCCAGCTGGGCAACAGAGTGAATGTGTCTCAAAAAAAAAAAAAAAACAGAGAGAGGGAGAGTCCCACTCTGTACTCTGGGAGAAGGAATGCTGACATCATGAAGCTTCCATAAAAACTTAAGAGGACTGGATTTGGAGAGCTTCCGGCTAGTTGAACACCTGGATGGAGGTTCGTGGATGGTGACGCCCCAGAGAAGACATGGAAAGTCAGTGCACCTTCCCCCATACCTTGCCAGACAAATCTCTTCATCTGTATACTTTGCAATAGCCTTTAGAATAAATCAGTAAACATAAAAGAGTTTCTCTGAGTTCTGTGAAACACTCTAGCAAATTAAACAAACCCAAAGAGAGAATCAAGGGAACTCCAACATGAGTGAAGCTGGTGGTCTTGAGGCCCAGACTTGTGACTGATGAGTGCTGGGGGCAATCTTGGAGACTGCGCATTCAACCAGTGGGATCTGACACTATCTCCGGGTAGGTAGTGTCGGCATTGAACTGCAGAACACCCAACTGGTGTCAGCTAATTGGTGTGTGGGGAAAATTGCCCACACACTTGGCCACAGAATTCTTTTTCTGTGTTGATAATTGCTGTGGTGGTGTGTGAGTAGAAAAAAATAAGAGTTTTTACAAAGCAGGATAAATCTACATTTTTGTTGATGTTGTTGTGACAGAGTCTCAGTCTGCCACCCAGGCTGGACTGCAGTGGTACGATCTCAGCTCACTGCAACCTCTGCCTCCGGGGTTCAAGTGATTCTCCTGCCTCAGTATCCCAAGTAGCTGGAACTACAGGTGCACACCACCACACCTGTTAATTTTTGTATTTTTAGTAGAGATGGGGTTTCACCATGTTGGCCAGGCTGGTCTCGAATTTCCTAACTTCAAGTGATCTGGCTACCTCGCCCTCCCAAAGTGCAGGGATTACAGGCATGAGCCACCATGCCCAGCCGAATCTACTTTTATGAGTTTGGAACTTTCTAAAATAAAGAACTAAAACAAGGCTGGGTGCCGTGGCTCACACCTGTAATCCCAGCACTTTGGGAGGCCAAGGCTGGTGGATCACCTGAGGTCAGGAGTTCGAGACCAGCCTGACCAACACGGAGAAACCCCATCTCTACTAAAAATACAAAAAATTAGCCAGGCATGGTGGCGCAAGCCTGTAATCCCAGCTACTCACTCAGGAGGCTGAGGCAGGAGAATCACTTGAACCCGGGAGGCGGAGATTGCGGTGAGCCAAGATCACGCCATCACACTTCAGCCTGGGCAACAAGAGCGAAACTCTATCTCAAAAAAAAAAAAAAAAAAAAAATCACAAAAGCCTATACACAGTTAAACTTTTTTTTTTTTTTTTTTTGGTGACAGAGTCTCACTGTGTCGCCCAGGCTAGAGTGCAGTGGCTGGATCTCAGCTCACTGCAAGCTCCGCCTCCCGGGTTTACGCCATTCTCCCGCCTCAGCCTCCCGCGTAGCTGGGACCACAGGCACCCGCCACCACGCCCGGCTAATTTTTTTTTTTGTATTTTTAGTAGAGACGGGGTTTCACCATGTTAGCCAGGATGGTCTCAATCTCCTGATCTCGTGATCCGCCCGTCTCGGCCTCCCAAAGTGCTGGGATTACAGGCGTGAGCCACCGCGTCCGGCCAACATTTTTATAAAGTTCACAATTAAGCAAAAATAAACAGTATATTGTTTAGGAATATATATAATGTGGTTTATAAAAGGAAGGAAGTGATAAACCCAAAATTCAGGGGAACAGCTAACCCTGTAGAGTAGTAAAAGGATAGGATAGGACAGAAACAGACAAATAAATAAAGAGTAATGTACTGGTAATGCTCTAGTTTTCAAGACAACTAATAAGCTTGCAAATGTTTATCATTATGCCTCATAACTTAGATGTTTTACATTCATATTTTTTCTATATGTTAAACATCATACAATGAAAAACTGTAAAGCATACAGCTCTAGATGCTACAAATTCTCTTTAGCAAAAATTAATAGTATTAGATCAGGTTAGCAAACTAAACATCTATCCATCCCAATCATAATCTCTTAAAAAATAAAATCGTAACAGCACTAACAAACCCCCTCCTAAGAGGGTGGTTTCTAAAAGTTATCAAGATACCACAAATGAAGTCTCTACAAAGGAATGAAGATCAGATTGACAGAGAAACAAGCCCTACTCTCTGGAGAAATGACAGATTCTAAGGCCAAGGCCAATCTGAAAGAGCTCTCAATGGCCCAAGATAAAACAACTTGAGCAATAAAATAAATCAATGTGGGACTTTAATCCAAAATATAAACTGAATACTTAAGTCCATACTGATTTCATATAACTGAGACAGGTACTTTACCTGTGTATTTTTCCAAAAATCCACAAGCCCAGTCTAATTATAAGGAAAACAGCAGACAAAACCAAAATGAGGACCCTTCTACAAAATACCTGACCAGTTTTCCCCAAAGCTGTCAAATAAATTACCAGGGGGCAGGGGAAGGACTAAGAAACCATCACAGACCGGAAGAAACTAAGAAGACATGACAACTAAACACAATTTAGTTATCCTAGATTGGATCCTGAAATCAAAAAAAAAATTGCAGAAAACCTGGGTTGGCTGTGGTGGTTCACACCTGTAATCTCAGTACTTTGCAAGGCCAAGGCAGAAGGATCAGATCTCTTGAGCCCAGGAGCTCCAGAACAGCCTGGGCAACATGGTGAAACCCAGTCTCTACAAAAAATAAAATAAAATAAAATAAGTCAGGCCATGGTGGCACGTGCCTGTAGTCCCAGTTATTAGGGAGGCTGAGGCAGGAGGATCACCTGAGCCAGGGGTGATCGAGGTTGCAGTAAGATATGATCACACCACTGTACTCCAGCCTGGAGAGACACAATGAGACCCTGTCTCAAAAAAAGAAAGGGGAAAAAAAAGAAAAAAAGAAAAACAGGGGAAATCTAAATACAGTCCAGAGTTCAGCTGATACTAATGTACCAAGGTAGGTGTTTCAGTTTGACAAATATACCATGGTAATGTAAGATGGTTAACATTAGGGAAAACTGAGTTAGGGAGAGCCAGGAACTCTCTGTACTCCGTATTATCTCTGAAAATGTTCTGTAAATATAAAATTATTCCAAAACAGAAATAGGGTCTCAAAAAAATTAAAATTAAAAATAAATAATAGGCTGGGCGCAGTGGCTCACGCCTGTAATCCCAGCACTGTGGGAGGCCAAGGCAGGCGGATCACGAGGTCAGGAGTTTGAGACCATCCTGGCTAACACAGTGAAACCCTGTCTCTACTAAAAATCCAAAAAATTAGCCAGGCGTGGTGGTGTGCCCCGTAGTCCCAGCTACTCAAGAGGCTAAGGCGGGAGAATTGCTTGAACCCAGGAGGCAGAGGCTGCAGTGAGCCGAAATCGCGCCACTGCACTCCAGCCTGGGCGACAGAGCGAGACTCCATCTCAAACAAATAAATAAATAAATAATAAAAACAAGTCCAAGAACATGATGGTGGAATAGGAGATCCAGGTTTTAGTTACTATCACAGAAATGCCAATTAGTAATTATCCACAGACAAGAACACCTTTGTGAAAATTCCAGAGCCTAGTGCTTAAGCACTCCCTTGGAGCACAAATACCAAAAGCCACATTAGAATGGTAAGAGTGACTTGATTTTTTGACTGCATCGCCCCTCACCAGGCCCACATGTGGCCAGAGAGCGATCCCCTGGGCCTATAGTTTCTGCAGTGGGAAAATGAGAGCCCGAGGCAGACATTCAGCTTCCCCAACTTTCCCAGCTTTCCAGGGTGCTTCCCAGGAGATCCATGTCTGTCGTGCCTCATAGGGAAGAGATGGGACGGCTAGACCACTGGAGTTAGCTAGGAACAAAGAAGGGGGTGGGGCTCACACCAACCAGTATCATGACAATGCAAATCACGACAATGAGACCACATCCCTGCCAGTGGCCTCACCCAACCAGAGAGCCCAACCAGCAGCTCTGCCCATCTACAGCATGTCTATCCAACAAGCACAGTCAACAGTTGTGCCTGGGTTGGCTCCTGTGCCAGTGGTCCAGTCTGACCTCAGCTGAGCACAGCCTATGGCCTCACCTAATCGTATAGCTGAATCTCCAACTCCAAAGGACCAGGTAGTCCAACCAGACAGCCTGGCCACAGAACCCGTCTAACCTTGGAGCAGGGCCAGCAGCCCCATCCAGGCAAAAAATTCAGCCAATGTCCCCATTCAACAGCAAAACACAACATACAACCCCACCTGATTGCAAAATGCAGCCTATAGTCCTACCCATCTATGGTGCATACCCTGTAGCCTCACCTGACCGGGGAAATTCCAGAGTGCAGCCTGCAGCCCTCCCCAATCACAGAGCAGCCTGGCCTAAACGTGGAGCCCAGCCAGCTGCCCCTCCTAACCTCAGAGCCCAGCCAACAGACCTGCACTGGCCTCAGACCCCAGAGACAAGCCCCACCTAACCTCAGAGTATGGGCAGCTACCAAGTTCAACCAGAGATTCCAGCAGCAAGCCCTGCTTGCCCACAGGTACTATCAGCTGACCCATCCAGAACCCCTGGCTAGGCTGACTGCTGAAGGTCTTTCCTCACAGAAATGAATTGGTAAAGACTAAAAGAGATGACTACTTCCTCAAATGCACAGAAATCAACACAAGGACAAAAAGATCATTAAGAATCAAGGAGGGGCCAGGCGCAGTGGCTCATGCCTGTAATCCCAGCACTTTGGGAGGCCGAGGCAGGCACATCACGAGGTCAGGAGATTGAAACCATCCTGGCTAACATGGCAAAACCCCATCTCTACTAAAAAATACAAAAAATGAGCCAGGCGTGGTGGCAGGAGCCTGTAGTCCAAGGCAGGAGAATGGCGTGAACCCGGAAGGAGGAGCCTGCAGTGAGCCAAGATCACGTCACTGTACTCCAGCCTGGGCAACAGGGCGAGACTCCGTCTCAAAAAAAAAAAAAGAAAAAAGAATCAAGGAGGCCAGCTGTGGTGGCTCACGCCTGTAATCCCAGTATTTTGGGAGGCTGAGGCAGGTGGATCACCTGTGGTCAGGAGTTCAAGACCAGCCTGGCCAACATGGTGAAACCTCATCTCTACTGAAACTACAAAAATTAGCCAGGCATGGTAGCACATGCTTGTAACCCCAGCTACTGGGAGGCTGAGGCAGGACAATTGTTTGAACTCAGGAGGCAAAGGCTACAGTGAGCTGAGATCGTGCCACTGCACTCCAGCCTAGGCAACAGAGCAAAACTCTGTCTCAAAAGAGAAAAAAAAAAAAAAAAAAGAACCAAGGAAACATGATACCATAAAAGAAAATGAATAAAATGCCAAAAAACAACCCTAAAGAAATGGAGAACGACAGAACTGACTGACAAAGAATTCAGAATAATCCTCTTGGCCAGGTGCAGTGGCTCTCACTTGTAAACCCGGCACTTCTGGAGGCCAAGGCGGACAGACTGCTTGAGCCCGGTCAGTTCAAGACCAGCACAACATAGTGAAACCCGTCTCTATAAAAGAAAAAAAAATTTTAATAAAAATTCAAATAAATAAATAAATAATCCTCTTAAAGAAGGTCTGTGAACTGCAATAAAACACAAATAACCGGCTGGGCATGGTGGCTCACGACTGTAATTCCAGCACTTTGGGAGGCCAAGGCAGGTAGATCACAAGGTCAAGAGTTCAAGGCCAGCTTGGCCAACATAGTGAAACCCCGTCTCTACTAAAAATACAAAAATTAGCCAGGTGTGGTGGCACACACCTGTAGTCCCAGCTACTCAGGAGGCTGAGGCAGGAGAATCGCTTGAACCCAGGAGGTGGAGTGAGCCGAGATTATCACTGCTCTCCAGCCTGGGTGACAGAGTAAGACTCCGTCTCAATTAAACACACACACACACACACACACACACAAATAACAATATTAGAAAGACAATACATGAACAAAATGAAAACAAAGAAACAAATAATAAAAACCAAATCTTAGAGTTGAAGAATATAATGAGTGAACCAAATAATTCAATAGAAAACTTCAACAGCAGACTCAATCAAGCTGAAGAATCAGTGAAGCTGGGTATGATGGCTCATGCTTGTAATCCCAGTGCTTTGGGAGGCTGAGACAGGAGCATCACTTGAGGCCAAAAGTTCAAGATCAGCCGGGGCAACATAGTGAGACCCCGTCGGTATTAAAAAAAATTTTTTAGGCCAGGCGCCATGGCTCACGCCTGTAATTCCAGCACTTTGGGAGGCCGAGTAGGGCAGATCACCTGACGTCAGGAGTTCGAGACCAGCCTGGTCAACACAGCAAAACTTTATCTCTACTAAAAATACAAAAAATTAGCTGGGCGTGGTGATGCACACCTGTAATCCCAGCTACTTGGGAGGCTGAGGCAGAAGAATCGCTTGAACCCCGGAGGCAGAGGTTGCAGTGAGCCGAGATCGCGCCATTGCACTCCAGCCTAGGCAATAAGAGTGAAATTCCGTCTCCAAAAAAAAAATTTTTTTTAATTAGCCAAGCTTATTGGCACACACTTATGGTCCCAGCTACTCAAGAGGCTGAGGTAGGAGGATAAACTTCAGCCTGAGAGGTCGAGACTGCAATGAGCCACGACCATACCACTGCACTCCAGCCTAGGGGTCAGAGCAAGACCTGGTCTCAAAATAATAATTAATAAATAAATAAACAAATAAATAAAAAGCCAGTAGCTTTCTATAGAAACTTGGCAAACTAATTTTAAAAATCACATGGAGCCAGACATGGTAGCATGTTTGTGTAGTTGCAGCTACTCAGGAGACTGAGGTGGAAGGATCACTTGAGCCCTAAAGTTGGAGGCCAGCCTAGGCAACATAGTGAGACTCTATCTCAAAAAAACAAACAAACAAACAACCAAAAACACACACAGCAAAAAATTTGTATAGAAATCCAAAGGACCTACAATCGTACAACTTTGAGAAACTTTCTTTTCTGATCTGTATAAATTTATTATACAGCTATGATTATCAAGATAGTGTGATATTGGCATAAAGATAGACAAATAGATCAATAGAATAGAACAGGTCCAAATATAAATATGGAAAAAATATTTTAGAAAGGGTAAACTTTTCAACAGAAAGTGCTAAAATAGATATCTATGTGCAAACAAAAAAAATCTTCCATCCACATGACATCATACATAAGTCAAAACTAATCATAGACAAAAAAGTCAAACCTAAAAGTATAAAACTTCAAAAAGAGAACATCTTCCTGATCTTAGATTAAGCAAAAATTCTTAGATATAACAACAAAAGCACAAACCATAAAGGAAAAACTAAAGGGGACTTCAACAAAATCAAAAACTTGTTACAGGCCGGGCACAGTGGCTCAAGCCTGTAATCCCAGCACTTTGGGAGGCCGAGATGGGCGGATCACGAGGTCAGGAGATCGAGACCATCCTGGCTAACACGGTGAAACCCCGTCTCTACTAAAAAATACAAAAAACTAGCCGGGCGAGGTGGCGGGCGCCTGTAGTCCCAGCTACTCGAGGCTGAGGCAGGAGAATGGCGTAAATCCAGGAGGCGGAGCTTGCAGTGAGCTGAGATCTGGCCACTGCACTCCAGCCTGGGCGACAAAGCGAGACTCCCGTCTCAAAAAAAATAAAATAAAAATAAAATAAAATAAATAAATAAAAAGAAAATAAAAATTTTCTTTAAGCCACCATTGGAAATATCCACTGTTAGAATATTTGTATAAAATATTTGTGGAGCTCACATTTATTGAAAACATATGCCATGTGTTCAGATTGTTCTAAGCACTTTGTATGCATTATCTCATTATCTCATTATCTCTTACAATCACTTTATGAGATAGTTGCTATTATGCCTATTTTGTTTTTCTTTTTTAAGCCAGTCAAATTTAGCAGTGGGGGATTGTATACCAACGTTAGTAACACTGCTGTGAATAAGTTCTGATGGGCCACTACCAGTGGACCAGCCTATTATTCGCATTTTATTGATTAAAACTCAGATGTTAATTTGTGCAAGGGATACGTAACCTAGTTAAGTTGCAGAACTGAGACTTGACCCCTGACATTTCTTACTCAAACTCACTTTATTCATCCCTGTATATTTTTATCTTTTTTTCTGTGTGTATACATACACAGATTTTTTTTTTCTTTTGTCTTTTCACTAGTAGATTCAGAAGAGAACAGAGGTCTTTTTAAATGTATTTCATACATTCAGGTAAGTTGTTTTTTTTTTCTCTAACAGTGTCTTATAAGAAGTTTTTTTGTTTTTTTGTTTTTTTTTTTGAGACGGAGTCTCCACCTCCCGGGTTCACGCCATTCTCCTGCCTCAGCCTCCCGAGTAGCTGGGACTACAGGCGCCCACCACCACGCCCGGCTAGTTTTTTTGTATTTTTTTAGTAGAGACGGGGTTTCACGATGTTAGCCAGGATGGTCTCGATCTCCTGACCTCGTGATCCGCCCGTCTCGGCCTCCCAAAGTGCTAGGATTACAGGCTTGAGCCACCGCGCCCGGCTATTTTCTTTTTATACATCTCTGTATTCTAACTTCTCTCAAAACAGTTATTACATATTCTTAGCAATATAATTTTTAGCCCTCAAAATGAATAAAAAATGAAACAAATAAACCTAACTGTACATAAAATTAGTAAAATGACCAGAGGATATAATTATTTGAAGTGACTTTAGAACTCAGTACTCTAATTGTATACATCAGTAAAATATATTTGTAGTGTTATGACATATATTGGTTTTCATCCACTGTTCCTGGTTCATAATTCCCACAGCCCTAGTTACAGTCTTCTGATAGAATATTGGGTGTGTTAGGTCTCAGGGGCAGGTCTCAGGAAACAAAACCTCTTCCTCTGCCCTACTTTCACCTGCCCCAAGAAAGGACTATAATCTTTCCTCACCTTTCTCACTGTGGGTCTTAACACCCACCCCAGCGAGGGGACTGCCCTACACCCTGAGAGAAGGCATGCTGACATCATGAAGCTTCCACAAAAGCCCAAGAGGACTGGGTTCAGAGAGCTTCTGGAGAGCTGAACACCTGGAGGTTCCTGGATGGTGGCACCCAAGAAGGGTAGAGAAGCTCCATACCTCTTCCCCCATACCTTGCTCTATGCTTCCCTTCATCGATATCCTTTGTAAGATCCTTCAGAATAAACAAATAAATTTCAGTGTTTCCCTGAGTTCTGTGAGATGCTCCAGCAAATTAACTAAACCCAAAGAGATTGTGGGAACACCAACATGAAGACAGCGGGTCATAACATCCAGGGCCCCAGACAGGAAACTGGTGTCCAGGGGTGTGCGGGCAGTCTTGAAGACTGAGCCCCCAACCTGAATTGAATTGGAGAACACCCAGCTGGTGTCCACTGCTTGGTGCACAAGGGAAAAACCCCCACACTTTTAGTCACAGATGTGTTCTATGTTGATTATTGTTGTGGTGGTGTGAGAGTGGAGGAAGAATGTGGTCTGAGAGTTTCCCCTACACAATATTTTTATTTTATTATTTTATTTTTTGAGACAGAGTCTTACTCTGTCACCCAGGCTGGAGCGCGGTGGCGCGACCTCAGCTCACTGCAACCTCCACCTCCTGGGTTCAAGCGATCCTCCTGTCTCAGCCTCCTGAGTAACTGGGATTACAGGTGCATACCAACATGCCTGGCTAATTTTTTGTATTTTTAGTAGAGAGATGGGGTTTTGCCATATTGGCCAGGCTGTTCTCAAACTCCTGACCTCAAGTGATCTGCCTGCCTCGCCTCCCAAAGTTCTGGGAATTACAGATGTGGGCCACTGCACCTGGCCCCCTCTTACACACTATTTTAAGAACATAAAGAACAGCAAAGATTTTAGATTGTACTTATTAGCTATAATAGCAGTATTACTATTTTAAAACCCTTTTTACATGAGTTCAATATAGAAAATAAGTAATTATAGTTGTAAAGAACTAATATTTTTATATAAAAGAGGAAAGGCAAAATATTTAAAGTCCTATAATTCTAAAATCTAAATTACAAATATATTCATTTGCAGGGGCTAAAAGTTAAAACAAATAATAAACATCATTATGAACTTGTGATTTTAAAAAAATACATTAGCCAGGCTTGGTGGCTCATGCCTATAATCCCAGCACTTTGGGAAGCCAAGGTGGGATGATCGCTTGAGGCCAGGAGTTTGGGACCAAACTGGGCAACATAGCAAGACCCCCACCTCTAAAGAAAATTGAAAAATAAAAGAAGAGTTCAAGGCTGAGAGAGGTTGGTTTTTAAATTGGAAAGATGAACTAGAACTTCAGTTTTTTTTGTTTTTTTTTTTTTGAGATGGAGTCTTGTTCTATCACCCAGGATGGAGTGCAGTGGCCTGACCTCAGCTCACTGCAACCTCCACCTCCTGGGTTCAAGTGATTCTCCTGCCTCAGCCTCCTGAGTAGCTGGGATTACAGGCATGTGCCACCACACCTGGCTAATTTTTGTATTTTTAGTAGAGACGGGGTTTCACCATGTTGGTCAGGCTGGTCTCACACTCCTGACCTCATGATCTGCCCGCCTCAGCCTTCAAAGTGCTGGGATTACAGGCGTGAGCCACCACGCCTGGCCTGAACTTTAGATCTTTCAACTCATTGTCCACAGTTCTGCCATTACAATACAAGCTCTCATAGCAAAACACACTATTTAAAAAGTTTATACAGGCCAGGGACCGTGGCTCATGCCTGTAATCCCAGCACTTTAGGAGGCCATGGTAGGAGGATCACTTGAGGTCAGGAATTAGAGACTAACCTGGGCAACACAGCAAAACCCCATCACTAAAAAAAATTTTTTTAATTAAAAAAAATTAAAATAAAAAAAAAAGTCCAAGGCTGAGAGAGGTTGGTTTTTAAATAGGAAAGCTGAACTAGGACTTTTTTTGTTCGCAAATCCACTTTTACTTTTCATTAGTTTAAATCCTTGGGGGTACAACATCATGTGAATTCTGTGTCCAATGGTCTTAGCGGGAAGATTCCTTTGGAATTTGGCACGGACCATGTCTGTTTCCATGGGTGCAAATTACCTTTCCACAGATTACTCTGGTTTTGTTTGGTTTGCCACCAAGTCACTGTGTTGTTCTTTGCCTTGTATACATAAGCACAAATCTCTTGCCCAAATAGAATTCAGTTTCATCTCAGGCATAAACACCTTCAATTTAAAAACAGTTATGTGCTCTCTTTGATTCTGGAGACCCCACTTTTAGCAAACAAAAAATGGCCTTGGACCACAGCCTTCCAGACACATTTGCCTTTTAGAATTCCTATTCCCAACAGGCCTCTAAAAGCTTCAAGATGGTGGAAAAAGTAAACTACAGCTTTCGATCTTTCAACTCACTGTCCAGAGTTCTGCCATTACAATATAATCTCTCAGGGCTAAAGACACTATTTTAAAAGTTTACACAGGCCAGGCACAGTGAATCACACCCACAATCCTGGTGCTTTAGGAGGCCACAGTGGGAGGACTGCTTGAGGCCAGAAATTTCAGACCAGTGAACATACTGAGAATAATAAATAAATATACTCTCAAGCCCACACCAGAGCTACTGACTCAGAATTTACATTTTAATAATACATCCAGGTTATCCACACACACACTAAAACTTTGAGAATCACTGATCTAAAACAGTGCTGTCCAACAGAACTTTCTACACTGATGGAAATATTTTATATCTCCATTGTCAATGTTGGAGACATATCAGACAGGGCAGATATAGAATGTCTCAAATTAGAACTGCACCTAAACATAATTTCTTACACTACTAAATGAAATAAATCTCCATTACCCTAATATATATACTCTTCCACTAAATATAATGCCAATAATATATCCAAAGCAGGCTGGGCACTGTGACTCACGCCTGTAATCCCAACACTTTGGGAGGCTGAGGCAGGTGGATCACTTGAATTTAGGAGTTGGAGACCAGCCTGTGCAACATGACGAAACCCCATCTCTACGAAAAATTTAAAAAATAAATTAAAAAAAGAGCCGGGCATGGTGGCATGAGGCCGCAGTCCCAACTACTCGGGAGGCTAAGGTGGGAGAATCACCTGAACCCGGGAAGTCAAGGGTGCAGTGAGCTGTGACTGCATCACTGCACTCCAGCCTGGGCAACACAGCAAGACCCTGTCTCAAAAAAAAAAAAAAGAAAAGAAAGAAAGGAAAAAAGATTCACTATTAAATTACAAGAACTGCAGGGCATGGTGGCTCAAGTCTGTAATCCCAGCACTTTGGGAGGATGAGGAAGGTGGATCCCCTGAGATGAGGAGTTCGAGACCAGCCTGGCCAACATGGTGAAACCCATCTCCACTAAAAATACAAAAAAATTAGCCAGGCTTGGTGGTGAGGGCCTGTAATCCCAGCTACTCAGGAGGCTGAGGCAGGAGAATCGCTTGAACCTGGGAAGCAGAGGTTGCAGTGAGCCGAGACCGCACAACTGTACTCCAGCCTGGGTGACAGAGCGAGACTCTGTCTCAAAAAATAAACAAACAAATAAATTACAAGAACTAGCTAATATTTCTTCTTTAAGAAAACGGATAGGACAGGACATAAACAATTAAAGACCTTCCATGATTTTTGTTTAAGATTTTAATATAAAGTTTTTTTAACTTTTAAGTTCAGGCGTACATGTGAAGGTCTGTTACATAGGTAAACTTGTGTCATGGGGGTTTCTTGTACAGATTATTTCGTCACCTAGGTATTAAGCCTAGTACCCGCTAGTAATTTTTCCTGATCCTCTCCCTCCTATTTTTGCAAAAGTATTTTCAGAAAACAAAAGTTGTTAAGTTTGTTTCCTTTTGCTAGAATATCTCACAAATACAGTAAACCTTTGATGAAAAAATGAAATATTTCTGGCCAGGCACAGTGGTTCATGTCTGTAATCCCAGCACTTTGGGAGCTGAGGTGGGTGGATCACCTGAGGTCGGGAATTCAAGTCCAGCCAGACCAACATGGAGAAGCCCCGTGTCTATTAAAAATACAAAATTAGCCGGGCATGGTAGCGCATGCCTGTAATCCCAGCTACTCAGGAGGCTGAGGCAGGAGAACTGTTGAACCCAGGAGGCGGAGGGTGCAGTGAGCCAAGATTGCGCCACTGCACTCCAGCCTGGGCAACAAGAGCAAAATTCCGTCTCAAAAAATAATAATAATAATAATAATTAAATATTTCCAATTTTGAAAGTTCACAAACTACCCCTAAAGTCTGCTCCAACAGTAATTTTTAATTTGGCTGACCATTTGACCTTGAATTCCACCCATGGAGCCAGATCACTTCTCTCATAAGGTGTGCTATAAGACACAATGATCGGCCGAGAGAATCACTTGAACCCTGGAGGCGGAGGTTGCAATGAGTCAAGATCATGTCACGCTCCAAGCTAGGCGACAGAGCAAGACTCTGTCTTTAAAATAAAATTTAAAAATATATATATAATAATCTACTAGAAGAAAGAAATGGGGAAGTTACTGCCCATATCCTTCCCTGTGAAACTACTGAAGGAAATGTTAACACTCCCAAACTATAGAAAGATTTTAGGATTAGGAAGATTCCATTCTTACCAATAAGGCTGCAAACCCCACCTGGGACCAAGACCATGATGATGAGATAAAGCAAAAGACAGGCAAAGCCAGCCTAATCTTTATTATTATTATTATTATTTTTTTGGAGATGGAGTTTCTCTCTTGTCGCCCAGGCTGGAGTGCAACGGTGCGATCTTGGCTCACCGAACCTCTACCTCCCGGCTTCAAGCAATTCTCCTGCCTCAGCCTCCTGAGTAGCTGAGATTACAGGAATCCACCACCATGCCTAGCTAGTTTTTGTATTTTAAGTAGAGACAGGGTTTCACCACGTTGGCCAGGCTGGTCTCAAACTCCTGACCTCAGGTGGTCCGCATGTTTCAGCCTCCTAAAGTGCTGGGATTACAGGTGTGAGCCACCACACCCGGCCCAAAATGGCCTAATCTTGAGTCTCCAATAGGTTATTAACGGAGGTTGGGAATAGGCCAGTGGTAGTAACAACAAAAAAGGCAGAAGTTAAAAGGTAGCTGAAAGTGCCACATGGTGGTTCATGTCTGTAATCCCAGCACTTGGGGAGGCCGAAGCTCAAGAATCACTTGAGGCCAGACATTTAAGACCAACCTGGGTAGCAGGGCAAGATCCTATTTCTTTAAAAAAAAAAAAAAAAAAAGTTAAAGACTGAGATTAGCATTCAAATCGTTTAACTTTGTTGCTCAGTTCTATTTACACATCAAATCTAATAGTAACTAAAAATTTCCTGTTACACTTTTCTGTATTTCATGAGGGACACTTAAAACTATGGTATTTACATAAGTAAGAATTCCCAATGATCTAAGAGCATGCCTTTCATAAATGTCAAAGCTATACTATATATCACTAAACAGTATTTGTAGTGTATTTTTAATCTGGTGGTTGTTTTATATTTCTTTTTTTTTTTTTTTTTTTTTTTTTTTAGTGAACCCAGATTACTCAGGAGATGTTTTATATTTCAGTGTGATCCTTGCCCAGATCAAATATTTGACTCCTTAGAAGAACAATTTCTAAAGTCAATCACTAATCTTCTCACGGAAAAAAGAAAACATGTTTTTTAGCAGCTTTAATACACAACATAGAAAAATCAATGCCACCAAGATGTACATATGTATTTATACATATAACTTAAGTCATAAGGGTTTACTGGTAAGTAGGAGACACACAAGTCCAAGGAACTGGACAGTTTCTTTCTTTAAAAAAAAAAAAAAAAAAAAAGCAAAAAACATTATTCTAAGATGTTTCCATATCAACTCTTCCACAATCCACAATTATTCTTGATAAGATAGGAGACACACAAGTCCAAGGAACTGAACAGAGTTTAAAAAAAAAGAAAAGCAAAATATGTTCTTCTAAGATGTTTCCGTATCAGCTCTTCCACAATCCACAACTATTCTTGATAAAGCCCAATACTGTAAAAACTAGACATCAAAAAAAATTTGAATATATTTTAGTGAAAGTGCTAACAGCTTAGACTGAGTGACACACTATCAATTGCATATAATACTGTCCAAACGAGAAAGGTCTCATTATCAAATCACATTAACATTTAATAAGATGCACATCTCATTCATAAATCTGTTGGTGTCTCAGTTTTGGACAACGTATGAAACCGACATGTAAAACACAATCCAGCCTCCTTTTAAAACCCTGTGGCCCTATAACTCCAAAGATAACAAGAAAGCAACTTTTAAGAAGTCTGCTTTTGTCATCAAGCAGACATTGGAACTAAACGTCAGATGAGACACCACATTATAGATAGGTATACTACTGTATTTATTAAAACAGCATGCCTGGCAGCAAAGAAGGATTTCCCAAATTTGATACAAGCACAAACCGGCCAGGCGCAGAGGCTCACACCTGTAATCCCAGCACTTTGGGAAGCCATGGCGGGTGGATCACCTGAGGTCAGGAGTTCAAGACCAGCCTGACCAATATGATGAAACCCCGTCTCTACCAAAAATACAGAAATTAGCTGGGCGTGGTGGTGGGTGCCTGTAATCCCAGCTATTCGGGAGGCTGAGACAGGAAAATTGCTTGAACCCGAGAGGCGGAGGCTGCAGTGAGCCAAGATCATGCCATTGCACTCTAGCATGAGCAATAAGAGCAAAACTCTGTCTCAAAAAAAAAAAACACACACACACACACAAACCATGAAAGACTGAAAAATTCAGTTCAGGCCGGGCGCGGTGGCTCAAGCCTGTAATCCCAGCACTTTGGGAGGCCGAGACGGGCGGATCACGAGGTCAGGAGATCGAGACCATCCTGGCTAACACGGTGAAACCCCGTCTCTACTAAAAAAATACAAAAAAAAAAAACTAGCCGGGCGCGGTGGCGGGCGCCTGTAGTCCCAGCTACTCGGGAGGCTGAGGCAGGAGAATGGCGTGAACCCGGGAGGCGGAGCTTGCAGTGAGCTGAGATCCAGCCACTGCACTCCAGCCTGGGCGGCAGAGCGAGACTCCGTCTCAAAAAAAAAAAAAAAAAAAAAAAAAAAAAAATTCAGTTCACTAAAATTATGAGCTTTTCTCACCAGAAGACTATGAAGAGATGAAAAGTCAAGTCATAAATTGGGAAAGGATATTTGCAACCTATAAATTAACAAATAATTAGTATCCAGAATATATAAAGAACTCTTAAAAATGAATCGGAAAAAGAGAAACAACCAAAAAAAATATATAGGCAACAAAATTGAATATACACTTTGCAGAAGCACAAATGACCAATGAATATATATGAAAAGATGACCAGGTTCAGGAAATGCTGATAAAAAACACCATTTCAAACAATTTCAAACCCACCAGATTAGAAAAAAAAAAATTAATTTAAAGTCTGACAATATCAAGTGTTGGGGAGGAAGTGAAGCAGCCAAAACACACACTGCTGGCTCTTGACTCAGTAACCACAAGATTTACAATTACCATGAGCCAATTCAGTGACTCAAACTCTGGAAGTGTTTGGTAAGCATTAAGCAACTGATAATGACCAATCAAGCATTCTGAGAACACATGAGGATTACTGCCAAATACAAATTTTGGCCCTTAATGAACCGGATTCAATCTGACTCAGCAATATAACAAAGAAACTTTTAGCCATTTATCCAGTTTATCCAGTTTATTTTGTGAAGTACAAAATAATCAGGTATTCATTTCCTCTTAGAATACTGATGACATAATGTGACTAAAATTTTAATGAACCATTTATCATTCCAGTTACACTATTATTTCAATGAAAACAAGCAGTTCACACTGGTATTACTTTAAAACTAGTGCTTATACCTTGTAGGAATTGGAATGGTCCAGTGGCCACGTAAGAGGGGCAAAATGGTATAAAAGAATGCAGCATAGGCATTGAGATTGGACAGATTTCAGTTCAAATTCACTCTACCTAGCTGTAACTTTAGTTAAGTTACACAATCTCTGTGATCCTCAGTTTCCTCGGTACATAAAAAACACGCACATCACAACCTACCTACCTAGTTCAAGTGTGAGAACTGAGTGTTTTTGGGTTTTTTGTTTTTTTGAGACAGAGACTCTTTCTGTCGCCCAGGCTGGAGTGCAGCGGCATGATCTCGGCTCACTGCAACCTCCGCCTCCCAGGTTCAAGCAATTCTCCTGCCTCAGTCTCCCAAGTAGCTGGGATTACAGGCACACGCCACCACACCAGCTAATTTTGTATTTTTAGTAGAGACGGGGTTTCACCATGTTGGCCAGGCTGGTCTCGAAATCCTGACCTCAGGTGATCCACCCGCCTGGGCCTCCCAAAGTGCCAAGATGACAGGGATGACTCACAGCGCCCGGCCAAGATTATTTCTTTTGAGGTAGGGTTTTGCTCTGTTGCCCAGGCTGGAGTGCAGGGGCATGATCTCGGCTCACTGCAGCCTCAAGCTCCTGAGCTCAGGTGATCCTCCCACCTCAACCTCCCGTGTAGCTGGTACTATAGGCATGAACCACCAACCCCAGCTAATTTTTCTGTAATTTTTGTAGAGATGGGTCTCACTGTGTTGTCCAGGCTGGTCTTGAACTTCTGGGCTCAAGCAATCCGCCCGCCTAGCATTTCCAAAGTGCTGGGACTACAGGCATAAGCCACTGCACCTGGCCAAGTATTTAACAGGGTCGGGTGTGGTGGCTCATGCCTGTAATCCCAGCACTTTGGGAGGCCGAGGTGGGCAGATCACCTGAGGTCAGGAGTTTGAGACCAGCCTGGCCAACATGGTGAAACCCCATCTCTACTAAAAATACAAAAGTTAGCCAGACATGGTGTCAGGCACCTGTAATCCCAGCTACTAGGGAGGCTGATGCAGGAGAATCACTTGAACTCGGAAGGTGGAGGTTGCAGTGAGCGGAGATCGCACCTTTGCACTCCAACCTGGGGGATAAGAGTGAGACTTCATCTCAAAAAAAAGGATTGGCTGGGCGCAGTGGCTCACGCCTATACTCCCAGCACTTTGGTAGGCCGAGGCGGGTGGATCACGAGGTCAAGAGAGCAAGACCATTCTGGCCAACATGGTGAAACCCTGTCTCTACTAAAAATACAAAAATTAGCCAGACGCGGTGGCGCGCCGTCTGTAGTCCCAGCTACTTGGCAGGCTGAGGCAGGAGAACCGCTTGAACCCAGGAGGTGGAGGTTGCAGTGAGCCGAGATTGTGTCACTGCACTCCAGCCTGGCGACCAAGCGAGACTCTGTCTAAAAAAAAAAAGGAAAAAAAGTGTTTAACAATCCTGGCTCATTAGTATATACCTAGTGTCAGCATCCTTTCCTCTGTGAATCTTGTCACCTTCAACTAAAATTTCTAAAATCTGACATTGTTACTCTCAATTCATAGGAAAATATTAGTTACCTTCAAGTTATTTTCTAATGTTACAGGACACTGTATGTTACATGTTGGAAGAGCACTACTCTGCTTGCTTCTTTTTTCTAATTGAACATACTTTTCCTATAAGAAATTCTGGGCCGGGAGCGGTATCTCACACCTGTAATCCCAGCACTCTGGGAGGCCAAAGCGGGTGGATCACCTGAGTTGGGGAGTCCAAGACCAGCCTGACCAACATGGAGAAACTCTGTCTCTACTAAAAACACAAAATTAGCCACGCGTGGTGGCACATGCCTGTAATTCTAGCTACTCAGGAGGCTGGGGCAGGAGAATCACTTAAACTTGGGAGGTGGCAGCTGCAGTGAGCTGAGATGGCGCCATTGCACTCCAACCTGGACAACAAGAGCGAAGAAGCTCCGTTTCAAAACAGAAAAAATAAATTCTGAAAAATCCTATTATTTCCTTAGAAATCTGGAAAAGAGGATGGATTTTCATTTGTTTTGGTATAGAAGCAGGGATTCCCATTCTGTGTGGGAAACTAAACCCAGGTGATTTCTAAGCTTCTTTTCAGTTTGAGGTTTTTTTTAATTGTTAGAAAAAAAGTTTATTTAATGTTTTAAGGCACTCTGTATTACCTTTTGCATTTCTTGAGAAAGACTGCCTTAAAAAAACCCACCTGATTGATGATTAATAAACATTTTTAATGAATCTGTAAGAAAAAAGATTACTCTTAATCTACATTTGAAAAATCTCAATACATTCAATAATATAATTAAAGAACAGGAAAAACTTGTAATATTGGCATTTACACCCAGGGCTAATGATATTTCAATTATAATGCTGAAAATATTCGGTAAAAATTTTGGACACTGAATTAAACATCAGGGATCCAGCTGGGCGCAGTGGCTCACACCTGTAATCACAGCACTTTGGGAGGCCAAAGCGGGTAGGTCATTTGAGGTCAGGAGTTCGAGACCAGCCTGGGCAACGTTGTGAAACCCCATCGCTACGAAAACTATAAAAATTAGCTGGGCGTGGTGCTGGCTGCCTGTAATCCCAGCTACTTGGGAGGCAGAGGCAGGAGAATCGCTTGAACCTGGGAAATAGAGGTTGCAATGAGCTGAGATCACGCCACAGCACTCCAGCCTGGGCAACAGTGCAAGGCTCAGTCTCAAAAAATAAATAAATAAATAAATAAATAAACAAACATCAGGGATCCTTAAATACCATAGTTAAAAGACATGCAAGATAATGTAACATTTGCCAGTCAAAAATACGTGCACTAGCAGCTCATGCCTCCCAGCAGTTTGGGAGGCTGCGGTGAGAGGATCATTTGAGCTCAGGAGTTCAAAATCAGACTGGGCAACATAAGGAGACCCCAACTCTACAAAAAAAATTTTTTTTCATTAAAAAATACACTAACAATCATTGATGAGACTTGTCTACAGATCTATTGTTATCTTTTCATGATACTGTTAGTCTTCTTCAAAATCAAAATGAAAAAATCTTTCAGATACACAGAAGAAATGCCATGATTAGGAAATCAGTCTTAAACACTAAACTAAAGAGAAATTGAAGAAGTTTTTATATTTACAGAGTTTATTTTTTTTTCCTTTGCCTTCTTTAAAAAAAACAAGCAAACAAAAAAAAAAACACACAGGCCAGGCGCCTGTAATCCCAGCACTTTGGGAGGCCAAGGCCGGAGGATCATTTGAGGTCAGAAGTTCGAGACCAGCCTGACCAACATGGTGAAACCCCATCTCTACTAAAATACAAAAATTAGCCAGCCATAGTGACAAGTGTCTATAAGCTCAGCTACTCGGGAGGCTGAAGCAAGACAGTCACTTGAACCCAGGAGGCAGAGGTTGCAGTGAGCAAAGATCGCGCCACTGCACTCCAGCCTGGGCAACAGACCGAGACTCCCTCTGGAAAAAAATAAAAAGAAACAAACAAAAAAGAAGTTTTTTTTCCAATGAGGTCCTAGCAGGTTAGCAAAGTTAACTGCTGTGCAATGACAGCGATGGTCACTGACTAAAGAAACATTAAGTTTCACATCTCCATAATAATAATGATTGTTATTAATGCAACACACAGTAGGTATTCAATAAACACAATGAATAGAACAAACTAGAAACAAAAATTTAATAAAATATCACTTACAGTAAGTTAATGCGGACAATGTAATTATTTTAAGACTTGAGACATTTCACATTCTTTGCCATAATACGGAATTTTTTTTTGAGTCGGAGTCTCACGTTGTCGTCCAGGCTGGAGTGCAAATGACTCGATCTCTGCTCACTGCAACCTCCGCCTCCCAGGTTCAAGCCATTCTCCTGCCTCGGCCACCAGAGTAGCTGGGATTACAGGCGCCTGCCACCACGCCCGGCTGGCTTTTTGTATTTTTAGGAGAGACGGAGTTTCATCAAGTTGGTCAGGCTGGTCTTGAACTCCTGACCTCGTGATCCGCCCGCCTAGGCCTCCCAAAGTGCTGGGATTTCAGGCGTGAGCCACAGCGCCCGGCCAATACGGAAACTTTTAGTTTAACTAGGTTGGGACATTAACTAGAAAGAACTATCACTAAAGACTAAGTATCTTCTTTTTCCCCACCATCAAATCTGATAAAATTAAAAAGGAAAACATCCACCATATCTAATCAAATTCTGAAATGCTAATAACTGAAAAGACAAAGCACTAACGAGTAAAGTTAGAATAGAATATATGTAATACTTAACCAAATTACCAAATCTGGTTTCGCAACACTGCATGGTGACAAAAAAGTATCAATATTTTATTTCAGTTTAACATAAAACGTATTTTTATGCCCAACCACACTTTTAACACGCTAGTCTGGAAACACAGTTGGCAACAAAGGTCAAAGATCACTGATATAGCTCAAATAAATGAACCTGACGTTCCACAAGAAAGACTGGGGCGGTTCCTGAGGCCCAGGTGGACTGTATAGGTAAGCCTCCACCCAAGAAACAAAAAAGGCGGATAAACATACCTGGAGAAGACCAGACAAAGCCAAAGATATCCCCAAAAATCACTCAACTCTGGTCTAGTCTCCACCCTTTCTCCCCAGTCTCACTGCCTCAGGGAGAACTAAATCTACACCGCACGTCCCCAGCTCACTCTAAACTCCCCACCACTCACCTTCTTTACTAAAACCTGGGTCCCCCTCCCTGACATCCTCTAGTTCCCACCGAGCTCTCAATCCAGCCCGACATAAGTCTACTATGCCTGTCTTCCAGTAGGGTATTAGTCTCCTTAATCCGAACTCATTTTCCCGCATCCCGTTTACCCTCCGCCCCTTCAACTCCGGTCCCCTCACTCCGACCCTTCTCCCAGAATCCTCCCCAAATCGCGGGTCTCCGGCCACTTTTCCCTCCCACCTCCTAGCTCCGGCGCCTTTCACCTCGCTCGGCCCCCCAGCCCGTTTCCTAGTCTCCCAGAACCGGCCCCCCTCCCCCAACTCCGCCCCTCTTCCCCCTCCCCCAGAGGGAGGCCCCTCTCACCTGAATGCCGCTGCTGCCGCCGTCCCAGAAGCCGAAAGGTGCTGGCACCGGCCGGCCTCCGACGCTCGGTCCCCGCTGAGCTCCCGACGGCCCCTAGGGAGAGCGAACGCCACCACCTCCAACTCTGCCCGCTCCGGGCCAGGCCGTCACCGTAGCCACCGCCAGTGCCGCAGCCGCCATGTTGAAGTCCTACTTCCCTCCTCCTTCCCCTCACCGCTCCACCCCTTTGGGCGTCTGACGTCATGGCGCCGCGCTCCACACGCCCGGACCAATGGGAGGAGCCGACGGTGACGTAACTAATCTCCCTTCTAGCGAGGAGCTACTCCGGCAACCTGGAGCGTTGCAATTAGAATGAGTAAACCTTGCTGACCTAAGGGGAAGGAGGAAAGGAGGGGGTCACTAAGAGTGTAAGACTTGGATTTGGCGAGGCGGCCAAAGCGGGAAACCCAAGAGCCTTGAATCGCGAAGGGATGCCCAAAGAGTTAGCAGCGAGTCCTACTTGTGAATTAAGACGTCTAGCTTCTGTTCAGGGTCAGCGACCTGATACAACTCATACGCCTTCTGGGCCTCACTTTTCCCATGTATTGAGGACTAAGTTGAAAGGTGACCTCTAGGCCGTGCGCAGTGGCTCACGCCTGTAATTCCAGCACTTTGAGAGGCCAAGGCAGGAGGATCGCTTGAGCCTGGGACGTCGAGGCTGCGGTAGCTGTGATCGCGCCACTGCACTCCAGGAGAGCAACGGAGCGCGACTCTGTATCAAAAGAAAAAAAAAGAAAGTTGACCTCTGACTCTTCCTTCAGTTCTGACATTCTATGGGTTTAAACCAGGTAATCCAATCCCAAGCCTTCACTACCTTCTGTGGGGGTTGTTGTTGTTTCTGTTCGTGGTGTTTTTTGTTTTTTTGAAACAGGGTCTCGTTCTGTCGCCTAGGCTGGAGTGCAGTGGCGCGATATTGGCGCACTGCAACCTCCACCTGTCGGGCTCAAGTGATCCTCCCACCTCAGCCTTCTGAGTAGCTTGGACTATAGGCGCATGCCACCATGCCTGGATAATTTTTATTATTGTATATATATGGAGAGATGGGGTCTCATCATGTTACCCAGGCTGATCGTAAACTTCTGGGCTCAAGCCTCGCAGTCTCCCAAATTGCTGGGATTATAGGAGTGAGCCATGGCGCTGGCCTTCTGTGTCTTTCTATGTCTGCTGGAATTAGGAGACAGAGAATTATTAATTGAATATGATGAATCTTGAGTCCAGGAGTTCAAGATCAATCTAAGCAACATAATGAGACCCCCGTCTCTACAAAAAGTTTGGTAAAAATTAGGTGTGCCTGGGCAATATAGTGAGACCTTGTCTCTACAAAAACTCAAAAAATTATCTGGGCGGCCGGGCGCGGTGGCTCAAGCCTGTAATCCCAGCACTTTGGGAGGCCGAGACGGGCGGATCACGAGGTCAGGAGATCGAGACCATCCTGGCTAACACGGTGAAACCCCGTCTCTACTAAAAAAAAAAAACAAACAAACAAAAAACTAGCCGGGCGAGGTGGCGGGCGCCTGTAGTCCCAGCTACTCGGGAGGCTGAGGCAGGAGAATGGCGTAAACCCGGGAGGTGGGGCTTGCGGTGAGCTGAGATCCGGCCACTGTACTCCAGCCTGGGCGACACAGCGAGACTCCGTCTCAAAAAAAAAAAAAAATTATCTGGGCATGGTGGCACGTGCCTGTGGTTCCAACTATTCAGGAGGCTGAGATAGGAGATCACTTGAGCCTGAGAGGTCGAGGCTACAGTGAGCCAGGATTGTGCCAGTGTACTCCAAACATGGGTGACAGAGCAAGATCTTGTCTCAATAAAATAAAATAAAACGACTAGGCACGATGGCTTTCGCCTGTAATCTCAGCACTTTGGGAGGCCAAGATGGTCAGATTGCTTGAGCTCAGGAGTTTGAGACCATCCTGAACAACGTGGTAAATCGTCATCTCTAACAAAAAAAAAAAGTTGGGCATGGTGGTGCACAACTGTAGTGCCAGCTATTAGGCTCTGCAAAGTGAGACCCTGTTTAAAAATAAAATAATTAAAATTGTAAAAAATTATCCAGACATGGTTGCACACATCTGTGGTCCCAGCTAGTTAGGAGGCTGAGGTGAGAAAATGGCCTCAGCCTGGGAGGTTAAGGCAGCTGTGAGCAATGATCATGCCACTGCACTCTAGCCTGGGCAACAGAGCAAGACTGTCTCAAAAAAAATAAAATTTAAATTAAAAGAAAAATAATGTCGGATGTGGTGGCTCATGCCTGTAATCCAGCACTTTGGGAGGCCGAGGCAGGTGGATCACGAGGTCAGGAGTTCGAGACCAGCCTGGCCAACATAGTGAAACCCAGTCTCTACTAAAAATACAAAAAAAATTAGCCGGGCCTGGTGGCAGGTGCCTGTAATCCCAGCTACTCAGCAGGCTGAGGCAGGAGAATGGCTTGAACCTGGGAGGCGGAGGTTGCAGTGAGCCGAGATCACTCCCTTGCACTCTAGCCTGGATGACAGAGTGAGACTCCGTCTCAAAAAAAAAAGTTAACTCTACTAAAAGTCAGAGAGTAGGATGGATGTGATGGCTCAGGCCTATAATCCCAGCAGGTTGGGAGACCAAGATAGGAGAATTGCTTGAGGCCAGAAGTTCGAGACCAGCCTGGGCAACATAGGGAGGCCTCGTCTCTACAAAAAAAAAAAATTTTTTTTAATTAGCCCTAGGTGGTGCTGCTTACCTATAGTGCTCCCTAACTCAGGAGACACCAGCAAGAGGATCACTGGATTTCAGGAGTTCAAGGCTACAGTGAACACGATTGTACCGCTGCACTCCAGCCTAGGTGACAAAGCAAGACTCTTTCTCAAAAAATTAAAAAAAAAAAAAAAAGAGAGAGAGATAAATGTATAACAGGTCCATTTATTGTTTTGAAAAAAATTTACTTCTGGCTAAGAAAGATTTACATTTCTATACTTTCTGGATGCATAAAGTGTGTATACACTACCATGTCTACTTCTCTAGCCCTATTTTTTCTTCGGAACTTAAGTAGAGAGAAGATAATATTTGTACTCTGAAGGATACAGCAGTTTTAACTCACAGTGAAAAGGTGTGCATTGCAGAAAGGGGGGTCAAAGTGAGCAGAGAACAGTAAGTCACCAATTCCGGATTCTTTGCCTACTTAGTTCAGCAGGTAAATGGCAGCCACACGTTTGTTGAGAGAGCAGTGAGCTGAGCAAAGCTCTTCAGCATGAGAATCAAAATGGTAGCAATGAATAAAATAGATTGAAGACTGCATGGTAGATTTCTGCATCAAGTAAAAGATTCATACCTGAACTAAAGCAGAAGCAGGGGATGATGGAGTCTGGAGCAAGATTAAGAGATAGACTCAACTAGATTTAGAGACCTACTATATAGAAGGAAAAACAGTGAAAAAGAATAAGTCATGTTTGGGATCTGTCATTAGAAGAAACAAGACTTAAGGTTTACTGAAGTGCTAAGAGAGATAATAATGAATTCAGCTAGGCAAGCTGAGATTAAGATGATGGCAAAATTTTAAAGAGGGAATATGGGCTTGGAAATCAGGAAAGAGGTAAGAAGTACACATATGTAGTGTATTGGTACTCCTTGAATAAATAGACTTTTCATTCATTTACTTAACAAATATTATTGAGTATACCAGGCACTGTCCCAAGCACTGGGGATATAGCAGTATACAAAACAGACCCATGTAGGCCGGGCACGGTGACTCACTCCTGTAATCCCAGCACTTTGGGAGGCCGAGGCAGGTGGACCACCTGAGGTCAGGAGTTCAAGACCAGCCTGGCCAACATGATGAAAACCTGTGTTTACTAAGAATACAAACATTAGGCCGGGCGCGGTGGCTCAAGCCTGTAATCCCAGCACTTTGGGAGGCCAAGACGGGCAGATCACGAGGTCAGGAGTTCGAGACCATCCTGGCTAACACGGTGAAACCCCGTCTCTACTAAAAAATACAAAAAACTAGCCGGGCGAGGTGGCGGGCGCCTGTAGTCCCGGCTACTCGGGAGGCTGAGGCAGGAGAATGGCGTAAAAACCGGGGAGGCAGAGCTTGCAGTGAGCTGAGATCCGGCCACTGCACTCCAGCCTGGGCGACACAGCGAGACTCCGTCTCAAAAAATAAAAATAAAAATAAAAATAAAAAGAATACAAACATTAGCTGGTGTGGTGACAGGTGCCTGTAATCTCAGCTACTCGGGAGGCTGAGGCAGGAGAATTGTTTGAACCCGGGAGGTGGAGGTTGCAGTGAGCTGAGATTGTGCCACTGCACTCCAGCCTGGGCAACAGAGCGAGACTCCGTCTCAAAACAAAAAAAATCTGGGCTGTCATAGAGCTTACATTCTAGAGGAAGATAACAGATTATGAGGACGTCCTAAGAAGTATAAAGCGAGGAAAAGGATATGGAAAATATACATGGTCGAGGGTGGGCACAATGGCTCATGCCTGTAATCCCAGCACTTTGGGAAGCCAACGTGGGTGGATCACAAGGTCAAGAGTCCACAAGACCAGCCTGGCCAATATGGGGAAATTCCGTCTCTACTAAAAATACAAAAAACTTAGCGGGTCGTGGTGGCGCATGCCTGTAATCCCTGCTACTTGGGAGGCTGAGGCAGGAGAATTGCTTGAACTTGGAGGCAGAGGTTGCAGTGAACCGAGATCACACCATTGCACTCCAGCGTGGGCAACAAGAGCAAAACTCCATCTCAAAAAAAAAGAAAAGAAAGAAAGAAATGGAAAGGAAGTGGGGGCATTTCCCTAGAAAAACAAATACCTCTTCACCTTCCTAGGAGTGATTCATACTTGTCAGTTTCTAGGTGTGAATCCCAGTGTTGACTCACCTGGGGCCAGAAGAGGCTGAATAGGACGCCAATCCTCTATTTCCGCTACCCTGTGTCTTTCCCTCTCAGTGCACATAGACAGTGGCCATCATACTTGCTGGCCTGTTAACAGCAATACAGGAAAAAAAGGGGCACCAACCTGCACCCTTCCTCTTTCCATCTTCTTTCTCCCTCCCTTTATACACCAGGCATTTGCAATGTCTAAGAACAGAGACAGAAAAAACAGATGACCACCTCTACAATATTTCATTCATTTAGCCATCCAGTACTGACTAAGTCCCACCATGTGCCAGGTACCACAAGTCTGCAAAGATGCTCCCAAGGCAGCCCAGTGAGGGAAGCAGATAGGTGTCCAGATAATTATGGCACCTGACAGAAAATAAACTGAGTCCGGCCGGGTGTGGTGGATCAAGCCTGTAATCCCAGCACTTTGGGAGGCTGAGGTGGGCAGATCACGAGGTCAGGAGATCGAGACCATCCTGGCTAACACGGTGAAACCCCCGTCTCTACTAAAAATACAAAAAATTAGCCGGGCGTGGTAGCACACACCTGTAGTCCCAGCTACTTGGGAGGCTGAGGCAGGAGAATCGCTTGAACCTGGGAGGTGGAGGTTGCGGTGAGCAGAGATCACACCACTGCACTCCAGCCTGGGCAACAGAGCGACACTCTGTCTCAAAAAATAAAATAAAATAAAATAAATTGAGTCCCCTAAGTAGCACAATCCATGCCTGAGGAGTAGAGAGGAGAGGTACACTTGAGAAATTGGGAGACTTCATGGAAAATCGAAGATTTAAGTTAGACCTTAAAGGCCAGATAGAATGAAGGGTGTCCAAAGTAGTCTGGGCAAAGGCATGGATACAAGAAATTTCCAGGAATGTTCAGGATCAGTAAGTAGAGCAAAGGGTATATGTAGAAGAGCAGAAGGAGATAAGTTTGGAGAAACCAGGAAGGAAGAGGCTTGGCTTGGGTTTAACAGTTTTTCTTTTCTATAAGAAAAGTCACTGGCATCCTTGGCAAAGACATCTTTTCTCCTGGAAAAATCAAGAGAAAAGTTAGGATGAATCCTTAGAACCTTAAAGGTCAGATTGAAACCTTTTGCCCTTCCCCAGAAACTCACAGTTACAACAAAGGACTCAGATCTCTGGGTGACCTCTGAGGCTTCTCTCAATTCTAAGAACGACGTGATGATCATCATATAAAGATTCAATTATCCTGGCCGGGCACGGTGGCTCAAGCCTGTAATCCCAGCACTTTGGGAGGCCGAGGCGGGCGGATCACAAGGTCAGGAGATTGAGACCACAGTGAAACCCCGTCTCTACTAAAAATACAAAAAATTAGCCGGGCGCGGTGGCGGGCGCCTGTAGTCCTAGCTACTCAGGAGGCTGAGGCAGGAGAATGGCGTGAACCCAGGAGGCGGAGCTTGCAGTGAGCCGAAATCACGCCACTGCACTCCAGCCTGGGCAACAGCGTGAGACTCCGTCTCAAAAAAAAAAAAAAAAAAAGATTCAATTATCCTGATGACCATGATATAGATAATTTTCCATTCCAACAGATGAATACACAAACACAAAAAGTTATACTAAAATATTAAAAGAGAATATAGAAGAATATTTTCTGAATTATGGGATGGAAAGAACTTGTCTAATCATAACACCAAATGCAGAAGCCATGAAGGAAATAGTTGACAGATTTGATGATGGCAAAAGACCCCATACACAAAGTGAAAAGATAAACTGGAAGAAAATATTTGTAACCTATATAAAAGAAAAAGTTAATTTTCCCAATATACAAAGAATTCTACAAATCAGTATGAAAAATTGAATGATTCAATTAAGAAAAAAAAAAAGTGTGTATAGCTTGCAAGAGGAAATTAGCCAAAGAAGAAACACAAATAGCTAGTGAACATATGAGAAAATGGTCAATATCACCGATAATTTTTTTTTTTTTTTGATATGGAGTCTCACTTTGTCACCCAGGCTGGAGAGCAAAGGCACGATCTCAGCTCACCGCAACCTCTGCCTCCTGGGTTCAAGCAATTCTCCTGCCTCAGCCTCCTGAGTAGCTGGGATTATGGGGATGCACCACCATGCCCGGCTAATTTTTGCATTTTTAGTAGAGACAGGGTTTCACCATGTTGTTCAGGCAGGTCTCGAACTCCTAACCTCGTGATCCTCCCCACCTCAGCCTCCTAAAGTGCTAGGATTACAGGCGCGAGCCATCACACCAGGCTGATAATTTTTAAAAATGAAACAAGGCTCTAATTTTTACCTAACAAATTGGCAAAAGCTAAAAGGATCAAGTATATCCAATGCTGGGTCTGATGCAGTGGCTTATGCTTATAATCTCAGCACTTTGGGAGGCCGAGGCAGGAGGATCCCTTGAGGCCAGGAGTTTGAGTCCATCCTGGGCAACAGGGCCTTGTTCTGTCACCCAGGCTGGAGTGCAGTAGTGCAATCATAGATCATTGCAGCTTCAAACTTCTGAACTTAAGGGATCGTCCCGCCTCAGCCTCCCAAGTAGCTGGGACTGCAGGTGCATGCCACCATACCTGGCTAATTTTTATTTTATTTTATTTTATTTAAGCTTTGTTTGCTTGTGTTGTTTTCTTTTGAAATGGAGTCTTGTTCTGTCATCCAGGCTGGAGTGCAGTGGCACAATCTCAGCTCACTGCAACCTCCGCCTCCTGGGTTCAAACGATTCTCCTGCCTCAGGCTTCCAAGTAGCTGGGATTACAGGCATGCGCCACCACACACAGCTATTTTTTTATATTTTGGGTAGAGATGGGATTTCTCCATGTTGGCTAGACTGGTCTCGAACTCCTGGCCTCAAGTGATCCACCTGCCACACCTCCCGAAGTGCTGGGATTACAGGTATGAGTCACTGCACCCAGCTTGTGGTGTTTTTTGTTTGTTTGTTTGTTTGTTGTTTTTCTTTTTTGAGACACAGTCTCAATCTTCTGCCACCCAGGCTGGAGTGCATTGGCGTGATCTCAGCTCACTGCAACCTCTGCCTCCCAGGCTCAGGAGATCCTCCCACCTCCACCTCCAGAGTAGCTGGGACCACAAGCACACACGACCACGCCTGACTAATTATGTGTATTTTTGGTAGAGACAGGGTTTCACCATGTTGCCCAGGCTGGTCTCGAACTCCTGAGCTCAAGCAATCTGCCAGCCTCGGCTTACCAAAGTGCTAGGATTATAGGCATGAGCCATGGCACCCCGCCATTTTTTTTTTTTTTTTTTCCTTTTTTGTAGAGTCAGGATCTCGCTATATTGACCAGGCTGGTCTCAAACTCTTGGCCCCAAGCAATCCTGCTGCCTTGGCCTCCCAAAGCGCTGGAGTTGCATGCATGAGCTACCATGCTCAGCCCCCCATCTTAATTGATTTTAAAAAATTATTTAGATTACGCGGTGGCTCACACCTGTAATCCCAGCACTTTGGGAGGCCGAGGCGGGCGGATCACGAGGTCAGGAGATCGAGACCATCCTGGCAAACACGGTGAAACCCCACCTCTACTAAAAATACAAAAAATAGGCAGGCGTGGTGGCGGGCACCTGTAGTCCCAGCTTCTCAGGAGGCTGAGGCAGGAGAATCACGTGAACCCGGGAGGCAGAGCTTGCAGTGAGCCGAGATCAGGCCACTGCACTCCAGCATGGGTGACAGAGCAAGACTCAAAAAAAAAAAAGTATATCCAATGGTGCATAGATGGATAAATAAACTTTTTTTTTCTTTTTCTTTTTTAAAAGAAACAGTCTCTCTGTGGTGCACAGGCTGATCTCAAACTCCTGGTCTCAAGCA
The DNA here is from genome assembly GCF_037993035.2 of Macaca fascicularis. Taxonomy (NCBI): domain Eukaryota; kingdom Metazoa; phylum Chordata; class Mammalia; order Primates; family Cercopithecidae; genus Macaca; species Macaca fascicularis. Next base: position 65,221,350 of record NC_088389.1, read on the forward strand.
ATCCTCCCACCTTGACCTCCCAAAATGCTGGGATTAGGCATGAACCACCTTGTCTAGCAAAATAAGCATTCTCATACACTGCTGACAACAGTATAAATTGATAGAATCTTTTCATGGAGCAATTTGGCAGTAACTATCACAGTTACAGCAGTATATTGTGGAGTAAAAAGCAAGTTGCAGAATAAGGCATTTTGTATTTTCGCAAAAAAAAATGCGTGTAGAGACAGTCTGTGTGTGTGTGTATATATGTATGTGTGTATATATATACACATATATATAAGCATGGATGAAAAACTGAAAGGACACACACTAAACTAGTATTTGTTGCTGTGGAAGAAATAGGACTTGGCTGGAGTGGAGTGGGCAGCAGAACTTGGGACTAAAGAAGGAGGGGAGGTCAGGCACGGTGGCTCACGCGTGTAATTCCAGCACTTTGGGAGGCTGACTTTGGGAGGCCAAGGTGGACGGATCACTTGACGTCAGGAGTTCGAGAACAGCCTGGCCAACGTGGTGAAACCCGTCTCTACCAAAAATGCAAAAAAAAAAAAAAAAAAAGCCAGGCCTGGTGGCACGCGCCTCTAATCCCAGCTACTGAGGAGGCTGAGACAGGAGAAAAGCTTGAACTCGGGAGATGGAGGTTGCAGTAAGCCGAGATCACACCACTGCACTCCAGCCTGGGTGACAGAGCAAGACTCCTTCTCAAAAAAAAAAAAAGAAGAAGAAGAAGAAGGGGAAGTGGAAACCACGTAGAAGAGATGCAGCCCCATAGCCAAAAGAGGAAGAACTACCCTAGCTTCTTCCTTCCTCTCACTTCCAATCTTCTTCCAGTGCCTCCCATTGGCTGAATATAGCTAGTATGTGGTTGTCAAAGAAGCTGGGAAATGTAGTTTTCAGAAGAACAGAGAATGAGTCCAAGAACAAAGATGCAATGACCAGCCTCTAAAAAGTGATTTGGTAGTTCAGAGACTTAATGAAAGGGGCCAGGTGTGGTGGCTCACGCCTATAATCCTAGCACTTTGGGTGGCCGAGATAGGTGGATCACCTGAGGTCAGGAGTTTGAGACCAGCCTGGCTAACATGGTGAAACCCCATCTCTGCTAAAAATACAAAAAAAATTACCTGGGCGTGGTGGCACATGCCTGTAGTCCCAGCTACATGGGAGGCTGAGGCAGGAGAATTGCTTGAACCCGAGAGACAGAGGTTGCAGTGAGCCGAGGTCATGCCACTGCACTCCAGCCTGGGCAACAGAGTGAGACTCAAAAAAAAAAAAAAAAAAAAAAGAATTAATGAGAGAGTTGGAGAACCAGATATGAAAAGCAGTAGAAAATTTAGAGAGAAAAAAAAAACACACACACACAGCAGGAAGCACAGCAAAGAGTTATCCTGTAATATAGTAAAAGATAATTTTATTAAGCTTTTAAAAATGGGGTTAGGGCCGGGCGCGGTGGCTCAAGCCTGTAATCCCAGCACTTTGGGAGGCCGAGATGGGCGGATCACAAGGTCAGGAGATCAAGACCATCCTGGCTAACACGGTGAAACCCCATCTCTACTAAAAAAAAAATACAGGCCGGGCGCGGTGGCTCAAGCCTGTAATCCCAGCACTTTGGGAGGCCGAGGCGGGCGGATCACGAGGTCAGGAGATCGAGACCATCCTGGCTGACACGGTGAAACCCCGTCTCTATTAAAAAATACAAAAAACTAGCCGGGCGAGGTGGCGGGCGCCTGTAGTCCCAGCTACTGGGGAGGCTGAGGCAGGAGAATTGCGTGAACCCGGGAGGCGGAGCCTGCAGTGAGCTGAGATCCGGCCACTGCACTCCAGCCTGGGCGGCAGAGCGAGACTCCGTCTCAAAAAAAAAAAAAAACAAAAAACAAAAATCTAGCCAGGCGAGGTGGCAGGCGCCTGTAGTCCCAGCTACTCGGGAGGCTGAGGCAGGAGAATGGCATAAACCTGGGAGGCGGAGCTTGCAGTGAGCTGAGATCCAGCCACTGCACTCCAGCCTGGGCGACAGAGGGAGACTCCGCCTCAAAAAAAAAAAAAAAAAAAAAAAATGGGGTTAGTAGACTGTCCTGGCAGTGGGCCAGAAGACCTCTGTGCATAGTAATTCATTCAGCTAATTAATAGACTTAGGTCTACTATACACCAAGCTCTGTGCTGCAATGGGAACAAAGGTTAAACAAGACCAGGCTTCAGCCATCAAAACTCTCAGGAGAAAGACAAACTTGTAAGACACACAACTACAATAGAGTTAAATCGTATCAGTGAGCTCAAGGACAAGGCCTGCCATTAGGCTGAACTGTACCTTTGTGCATAATAGGAAAAGGCACCCTCCCTAAGAGGATGCAGTGCCAGGGTATACAGCTTGACAAGGTGCGTGCAGCTGGATTTCAGTCCTCCCTGGTCCCTGAGCCAGGCACTTTTGTACAGAGTATAAAGGACATATCCATACTTGGCTTTCTTGTTTGAGGAGGAAGAGACTGGCACCTATGGAAGGAGGGTAGAGACATCCTCTGAGGATGTGCACCTGTGCAGCAGGAAGCCCTAGGACACCAGCCTCCTAGCCCAGAACATCATGGGAAACTTCGGTGGCTTCCCTTGCTTCTGGAGCTGCTGTAACAAGGAGTTGGCAAAGGAAACTCCCAGAAATTTGGAAAGGCTGCTTTGGAAGGAAAAATTGACAGATGGTGTTTGTAGTTTTGCTTTGGTTCTCCTATCAGAGTGAATCCCAGAGGTTTTCTTCAGTTTCCAAGATAGTGTTAGATTGAAAAGTCTCCTTTGCCCAAAAATAATGAAATGTCAGTATACACAGTTAAGTGTGGGCACATGGACAAGTGAATCCTGTGCCAGGTCAGCAAAGCGTGATTTGCTGCTGTGTGAATCCAAGGTTTAGAGTTACCATTCTAGTTTTCTCTCTTTTTACTTTTATTTATTTTTTGAGACAGGGTCATGTTCTGTCACCCGGGCTAGAGTGCAGTGGTGTGATCACAGCTCACTGCAGCCTTAACCTCCTGGCCTCAAGTGATTCTCCTGCCTTAGCATCCCAAATAGCTGGAACTGCAGGCATGTGCTACCACATCCAGCTAATTAAATAATAATAATAATTCTGGACAGGCACAGTGGCTCACGCCTGTAATCCCGGCACTTTGGGAGGCCGAGGTGGGCGGACCACTTGAGGTCAGGGGTTCAAGACTAGCCTGACCAACATGGAGAAACCCCATCTCTACTAAAAATACAAAATTAGCTGGGCGTGGTGGCACATGCCTGTAATCCCAGCTGCTCGGGAGGTGGAGGCAGGAGAATCACTTGAATCCAGCAGGCAGAGGTTGCAGTGAGCCGAGATCGCTCCATTGCACTGCAGTCTGGGCAACAAGAGCGAAACTCCATCTAAAAAAAAAAAAAAAAAAATTGTGAAGATGAAGTCTTCTTGAGTTTTCTTAAAAACATTTTTTTACACAAAACACATGAATTATTTCCCATCGTAAATGATTCAGACACTAGAAAGTATATTTTAGGGACAGGTACAGTGACTCACACCTGTAATCCCAGCACCTTGGGAAGCTGAGGCAGGCAGATTACTTGACACAGGAAGCCTGGGCAATATAGTGAGGTCCCGACTCTACAAAAATACAAAAAATTAGCTTGGCATGGTTACACATACCTGAAGTCCCAGCTACTTGGGAAGCTGAGGTGGGAGAATCGGTTGAGCCCAGGAGGTCGAGGCTGCAGTGAGCTGAGATCACACTATTGCACTTTAACCTGGGCAACAGAGTGACACTCTATCTCAAAAAAAAAAAAAAAAAGAGAAGAGAAAAAAAAAAGAAAGTGTGTTTTAGGGATGTTGTGGTGTATGTGGTGTGCTCCTCAGATCTCTCCTCTTCTGAACTACTGAAACCCTTACTCTCCCAACTGCTGGAAATGTTAAGGGCTGCCAGCTGGCAGTTAAGCACCCCACACAACCCTGCCAGGCATGGTGGCTCACACCTGTAATCCCAGCAATTGGGGAGGCCAAGGCAGGCAGATCACCTGAGGTCGGGAATTTGAGACCAGCCTGACCAAAATGGAGAAACCCCGTCTCTACAAAAAAAAATAAAAAATTAGGCCAGGTGCGGTGGCTCACGCCTATAATCCCAGCACTTTGGGAGGCCGAGGTGGGCCAATCACCTGAGGTCAGGAGCTGGAGAGCAGCATGGCCAACATGGTGAAACCCCGTCTCCACAAAATATACAAAAAAAATTAGCCGGGCGTGGTGGGGGGCACCTGTAATCCCAGCTACTCGGGAGGCTGAGGTAGGAGAATCGCTTGAACCCAGGAGGCAGAGGTTGCAGTGAGCCGAGATCGTGCCATTGCACTCTAACCTGGGCAACAGGAGTGAAACTCTGTCTCAAAAAAAAAAAAAAAAAAAATTGCACCCCACACAACTTTGGCTGAGAAGAGCTGCCTCATTTAAAGTCATGCTCATGGTAACCCACATTCAGAGACTGATTAGTGCAGGGTTATAAAGACCCCATTACCCTGGCCCCAGTGAGGGAAAATTTTACAGGGCCATCTTAGGTCCAGTGCTCTGCATGGATTTGACTGAGACTGTTTTGTGAATGCCCTGCAACCTAACTAGTCTTGCTTCTTTCACTCTCCCAAGGATAGTGATCCTAAAAGCACTCTTCAGTAAACTTTCTGGAATCAAATCTCTGCTTCCTGGGGAGCCCAATTTACAATAATTGGTACCAGGAGTGATCCAAGAAAGTAAACCCTAAAATGAAATTTGGGAGTCACTCAGCAGTCTGTTGACAATGAGGATATCACCACTAGTGATAGGTGAAACACTGTTAGCCCCTAGCATGTGATAGTAATACAGTTGTTAAAAATTTCACCAGTGGTTAATGGAGATGTTTTACCCAAGGAAAGAGTACGTGGGAGAGTGGGGGAACACAATGTATTAGGCATTTTAGAAGTAATAGGATGTTTGTTGTTGGGGATAATAGATCCTTTGAAGAAAGACAATGAAGATTAAGTGTGAAAGTCAAAGGACCTTCTTGGCAGTATATAAAGATACTACCATCTCCTGCAGCCAGAGGGCAGAAAAACCTGAGGATCAGACCTAAAACATAATTATAAAATTTGCAGAGCTCTAGAGAGGTTGAATTCTCAGCCCTGGCAGGTTAGCTACCAAGGTTAGAGTCCTGATTGACAAAGAGTAAAAATGGGAGGCCAGGTGTGGTGGCTCATGCCACTAATCCTAGCACTTTGGGAGGCCAAGGCTGGAGTATCACTTGAGCCCAAGAGTTCGAGACTAGCCTGAGCAACATGGTGAAACCCTGTCTTTACAAAAATTTACCAGGGCATGGTGGCATGCACGTGTGGTTCCAGCTACCTGGGAGACTGAGGTGGGAGGATTGATTCAGCCCACAAGGTCAAGGCTGCAGTGAGCCTCAGTCACACCACTGCACTCCAGCATGGGTGACAGAGTGGGACCCTGTCTCAAAGAAAGAAAGAAAATGGGAGACATAAGATGGCAATATCTGGGTCGATATACTTGAAAATCATTAACTTCCAGTTTTTCCTGTACCTCTGGGCCTTCGCAAGTGGCCAGATGTAGTTTAGATATTTGTCCCCACCCAAATCTCATGTCGAATTGTAATCCCCAATGCTGGAGGTGGGGCCTGCTGGGAGGTGTTTGGATCACGAGGGTGGATCCCTCATGGCTTAGTGGGTGCGGTCTTCGTGACAGTGAGTTCTCACGAGAGCTGGTCATTTAAAAGTGTGTGCACCTCGCTGCCACTTCCTCTTTCTCTTGCTCCCATTCTAGCCATGTGATGTCCCTGCTCCCCCTTTGCCTAATGCTGTGATTGGAAGCTTCCTGAGGCCTCCCTGGAACAGATGCTGCTATGCTTTCTGTACAGACTACATAACTATGAGCCATTAAACATCTTTTCTTATAAATTACTCAGTGTCAGGTATTTTTTTTTTTAAAGTTCAGGGGTACATGTGCTGGATATGCAGATTTGTTACATAGATAAACGTGTGCTGTGGTGGTTTGCTGCACAGATCATCCCATCACCTAGGTATTAAGCCCAGCATCCATTAGCTATTCTTCCTGATGCTGTCCCTCCTCCCCATCAGGTATTTCTTCAGAGCAGCGCAAGAAGGACCCAACACACTGCCTATTCTTCTTCGTTAAAGATTAGCATTCCCCCTTGCTTGAAGATGATGTAAAAATACCTGCCTTACAAGATAGGTGCCTCTTTACCCGGGCGTGGTAGTGCGCACCTGTAATCCCAGCTACTCAGGAGGCAGAAGCTGGAGAATCACTTGAACATGGGAGGTCGAGGCTGTAGTGAGCCGAAATTGCGCCACGGCACATCAGCCTGGGTGACAGAGCAAGATCCTGTCTCAAAAAAAAAAAAAGATAGGTGCCTCACCATCTGGATCTACTCTAAAGTCCCAACCTAATCATTAGACCAATAACTAAAATAACAACATGAATGACCAGGACGTGCCAAAGGAGGAAAGGGACTATAGCTGAAGGAGCTGCAGAACATAACCAATATGTACTGACAAACCCCGGGAGAATATTAATGGGACTGGATTCTGAGGATTCCAATTCTCAACCAAAGTAGGGAGAGGTTATCAACTTGGAACACAGGATTTAATACCCTGACAAGAACCCTGAGAAATAGTGCTAACATATTCCTAGGATGGGTCTTATGAGCTTAGAGAAAGTGATGGGCTGTAATAAATAAATAGGAATATGAGGCCGGGCAGCTCACATCTCTAATCCCAGCTCTTTGGGAAGCTAAAGCGAGCAGATCACTTGAGGTCAGGAGTTTGAGAACAGCCTGGCCAACATGGTGAAACCCCATCTCTACTAAAAATACAAAAATTAGACCGAGTGTGGTGGCTCATGCCTCTAATCCCAGCACTTTGGGAGACTGAGGTAGGTGGATCACCTGAGGTCAGGAGTTTGAGACCAGCCTGGCCAACATGGGGAAACCTTGTCTCTACTAAAAATACAAAACATTAACCAGGCAAGGTGGTGCGTACCTGTAATCCCAGCTGCTGGGGAGGCTGAGGCAGGAGACAGAGCTTGCTGTGAGATGAGATCACACCATTGCACTCCAGCCTGGGCAACAAGAGTGAGACTCCATCTCAAAACAACAACAACAACAACAAAAATTAATGGGGAGTGGTGGCTCGCACCTGTAATCCCAACTACCAGCTACTTGGGAGGCTGAGGCAGGAGAATTGCTTGAACCCAGGAGGGCGAGGTTGCAGTAAGCCGAGATCGCACCACTGCACTGCAGCCTGGGCAACAGAGTGAGACTCTGTCTCAAACAAACAAAAAAAAAAGAGGCCGGGTACGGTGGCTCACGCCTGTAATCCTAGCACTTTGGGAGGCTGAGGCGGGTGGATCACCTGAGGTCAGGAGTTCAAGACCAGCCTGGCCAACAGAGTGAAACCCCGTCTCTACTAAAAATACAAAAATTAGCCGGGCGTGGTGGCAGGCACTTGTAATCCCAGCTACTCAAGAGACTAAGGCAGGAGAATTGCTTGAACCCGGGGGGCGGAAGTTTGCAGTGAGCCGAGATTGCACCATTGCACTCCAGCCTGGGCAAAAAGAGTGTGACTCTGTCTCAAAAAAAAAAAAAAAAAAAAAAAGGAAGAAAAAGAAATATCAGAACTGCTGTAGGAGATGGTGAAAGTAGGGATCAAAAGACTAAAAGAAGAGGAAAGTTAGGATGGATAGACAATGTAAAACCAGGAAACTTACCATATGACTTTTCCACAGAAGAGCTCCAAGGAATGCTCTGATGAAAGTGACACTGGAAGGGCTGGGCATAGTGGCTCATGCCTGTAATCTCAGCCCTTTGGGAGGGCAAGGTGGGTGGATCATTAAGCTCAGGAGTTCAAGACCAGCCTAGGCAACACAGTGAGACCCCATCTCTACTAAAAATACAGAAAAAATAGCCATGCATGGTGGTCGGTGCCTATGGTCCCAACTACTCAGGAAGCTGAGATAGGAGGATCACTTGTGCCTGGGGGTTTACAGAGGTTGCAGCAAGCCGATATCGCCCTACTGCACTCCAGCCTGGGTGACAGAGTGAGCCCCTATCTCAAAAAAAGAAAAGTAACATTGGTATTACTGAGAAGCTCAGTGGTAGCTGCCCTTGCGGTCTCAGAACAGGGTACCTTGATAGCAATGGGAATAATAGTATCTCAAAATAATAGAGGCCAGATAGCAGCATGTAACCATCAGAAGCAAATAGTTGCAATTATAATGATCTATGAAGTTGGAACAGCAGCCAGAGGGGCCCAACCTGCAGAGAGCGATGGAGATGGCTAATAGTTCATGATGTTCCTAAAGGTGAGATGGCCAACAAGGATATTACTCAATCTAGACAATTAAAAGAAACCCAGGCTAGATGATCAAGAAGCTGAGTCACGATTCATCGCTCAGCTTCTGGATCATAACCAGTCTTCAGACCTGCAACCCAGTGACTGAAGCAGCGGCCAAGTCTCCAGAAGGAGGACCCCATGACACTCTAGTAAATTATTTGGCAATGATTCCTCCAGTCCTTCCTCAAAAAGGTCCACTAGCATTTGTTTGGGCAACCAAACGCAGTGGAAAGAGAAATATTTCCCAAGCAATTCAAGGACTGTTGGACACAAGGTCTGAAATGAAATTGATACCAGTATGGGACCCAAAGCATCCTCAGGATCCCCCCGTTAGAGTTGGGGTATATGGAGACCCTGTAATAAATGGAGTCCTGGCTGAGCGCAGTGGCTCACGCCTGTAATCCCAGCAGTTTGGGAGGCTGAGATGGACAGATCACCTGAGGTCAGGAGATTGAGACCATCCTGGCCAACACGGTGAAACCCTGTGCCTGCTAAAAAAACAAAAATCAGATGGATGTGGTGGTACCTGCCTGTAGTCCCAGCTACTTGGGAGGGTGAGGCAGGAGAACTGCTTGAACCCGGGAGGCAGAGGTTGCAATGAGCCAAGATCATGCCACTGCACTCCAGCCTGGTGACAGAATGAGACTCCGTCTCATACATACATACATACATACATACATACATACATACATACATAAAGGAGTCCTGGCCCAGGTTCAGGTCACAGGGAATCCACTGTGCACACAGACACACCCAGTGGTTATGTCCCCGGTTGCCAAATATATGAATAAAATCAACTTACTTGGTTGTTAAAAGAACTAACACATTGGCCCTATGACCTGTGAGGTAAGAGCTATCATCATGAGAAAGACCAAATAGAAGCCTGTGAAACTTCTCCCTACCCCAGCAAGATAGCAATCGAAAACAAGATCGCATCTTACGGGTAGTGTGAGAGATCAATGGTAGTCTTAATGATTTAAAAGATGCAGAGGTAAGGCCAAGGTGGGCGGATCACAAGGTCAGGAGATTGAGACCATCCTGGCTAACATGGTGAAACCCCGTCTCTACTAAAAATACAAAAAAAAAAAAAAAAATAGCCAGGCGTGGTGGTGGGCACCTATAGTCCCAGCTACTCCGGAGGCTGAGGCAGAAGAATGGCATGAACCCGGGAGGCGGAGCTTGCAGTGAGCCGAGATGGCGCCACTGCACTCCAGCCTGGGCAACAGAGCAAGACTCCATCTCAAAAAAAAAAAAAAAAGATGCAGAGGTAATAGTCCATATCATAATTTCTTTTGATTCAGCAAAATCCTAGATAGATTCTGGAGGATGTCCAGTAGGCTATGACAAACTCAAAAAAGTAGTAGCTCCAATTGCAGGTGCTGTACCAGATTTAGTATCTTTGCTAAAGCAGATTAACGTTACCTCAAATACATGGTGTGTGTGATACGTGACCATTAACCTGGTAAATGCTTTCTTTTCCGTCTCTAAAGGAGGATCAGAAACAGTTAACCGTCACTTGGAATGGACAACAGCATACATTTATAGTCTTGGCCAGAGCTATATTAATTTCATGCCTACCATCATAATATATGCTGAGGCTGTGTGCGGCTCGTGTGTGTAATCTCAACAATTTGGGAGGCCGAAGCAGGAGGATCACTTGAGCCCAGGAATTCAAGGGCAGCCTGGACAACATGGCAAAACCCTGTCACTACAAAAAAAAAAAAAAAAATTAAAAATTAGCCAGGCATGGTGGCATGGGCCCAGCTACTTGAGGGCTACTTAGGAGTCCATAGCTAGCTACTTGGGAGGCTGAGGTAGGAGAATCACCTGAGCCCAGGAAGTTGAGGTTGCTGTGAGAGGTGATCATGCCACTGCACTCTAGCCTGGGTAACAGAGCAAGACCCTGTCTCAAAATTGATTGACTGATTGATTGATTGATAGATAGATATATAGATAGATAGGGTTTCACCATGTTGGTCAGGCTGGTCTTGAACTCCTGATCTCAAGTGATCCACCTGCCCTGCCTCGGCCTCTATTTAAAGAAAAAAAAAATAGAGAAGGGGTCTCATTCTCTTGCCTAGGCTGGTCTCAAGCTCCTTGACTCAGGTGATTCCTTCCCACCTTGGCCTCCCTAAATGCTGGGATTACAGGCCTGAGCCACTGTGCCTAGCATATATATATACACACACATATATATATACACAAACACACATATATGAATATATATATGAATATATATATGTGTGTGTGTCTATATATATATATATATATACTGAAGAGACTTTGATCATCTGGATACACCACAGAACATCACATTGTTGCCGGTATTGAGGACAGAAAAGTAATCAGACTGGATATATAAAAATGGCAAATTCATTGGAAGTCTTTTAAAGACATATGTGCTTTCAAATGTGGGAGATAATTTTATGAAGATTCAAAGGTCCACCACAACAGTTAAGTTTTTTTTTTGTCTGTTTGTTTCGGTTTTTTCGAGACAGAGTCTCACTCTGTTGCCCAAGCTGGAGTGCAGTGGTTCCATCTCAGCTCACTGCAACCTCTGCCTCCCGGGTTCAAGCAATTCTCCTGCCTCAGTCTCCCAAGTAGCTGGGATTACAGGAGTGCACCATGCCCAGCTAATTTTTGTATTTTTAGTAGAGACGGGGTTTCACCATGTTGGCCAGGCTGGTCTTGAACTCCTGACCTCAGGTGATCCACCCGCCTCTGCCTCCCAGTGTGCCGGGATTACAGGTCTGAGCCACTGCGCAAGGCTAACAGTTAAGTTTTTGGTAGTCTAGTAGTTTGGGGAATGCTGGGACATTCCCTTCAAAGTAAAAGACAAATTACAATATTGCATCTCTCATTCCCCACGCCCTCAACTAAGGTGTTTTTGTTCTGGAGGCAGAGTATTAGCCCTTACTTGGGAATATCACTCTAACCCGTATACTGGATGACACAAAAGGCTGCCAGCTTTGAGTGGGTCCAGGATGAGTGAAGTGCTCAGCAGCAGCTCCAGGCTGGGGTGCAAACGGCCCTACTGTTTGAACCATAGAACACAGCAGAACCTATGGTGTGATTGCTATCATTTGAATGTTTGTGTCCCTCCAAAATTTACACTGAAACTTAATCTCCAGGGCAATAGTGGGGCCTTTAGGAGATTATTAAGTCATGAGGTCTCCTCCCTCATAAATGGGATTAAAACCTTTATAAAAGAAGTTTCACAGTATTCAGTCCTTTTTGCCTTTCCTCCTTTCACCATGTGAGGACATAGCGAGAGGCATAATCTTGGAATCAGACAGCAGCCCTCAACAGACACCAAACATGCTGTCACCATGATCTTGGACCTCCCAGCTTCCAGAACTGTGAGAAATAAATTTCTGTTCTTTATAAATTACCCAATCTCAGATATTTTATTAAAGCAGAACAAACACACTAAGACAGTGGCAAAAGTCATCATGTGGAGTTTCTGACAAGCTCCAATAAGAGAATCACAACCTAGACCCCTAGGGTTCCACGGTAAGGCTATGACATCTGCAGCAGATAATTACAAATTTTTTAAAAATCAGGCCAGGTGAGGTGGCTCATGCCTGTAATCCTAACAATTTGGGAGGTCGAGGCAGGGCAAGTGGATCACTTGAGCTCAGGAGTTCAAGACCAACCTGACTAACATGGTGAAACCCCATCTCTACTAAAAATACAAAAATTAGCCAGGCGTGGTGGCATGTGCCTGTAATTCCAGCTACACAGGAGGCTGAGGCATGAGAATTGCTTGAACCTGGGAGGCGGAGGTTGCAGTGAGCTGAGATTGTACCCCTGCACTCCAGCCTGGGTGACAGAGTGAGGCTCTGTCTCAAAAAATAAAATAATCAGCATCTGACCATGGCAAAGATGAAGTGCCTGACCGTAGGACATCCCAACCACATGAACAATACAATCCTTCATAAATTTTGTTTCTTAAGCCGGTGTGGTGGCTCGAACCTGTAATCCCAGCACTTTGGGAGGCCCAGGTGGGTGGATCGCTTGAGGCCGGGAGTTCGAGACCAGCCAGGCCAACATGGTGAACCCCATTTCTATTAAAAATACAAAAAATTAGCCAGGTGTGGTGGCACATGCCTGTAATTCCAGGTACTCGGGAGGCTGAGGCACGAGAATCACTTGAACCTGGGAGGTGAAGGTTGCAGTGAGTTGAGATTGTACCATTGCACACCAGCCTGGGCGACAGAGCGAGATTCTGTCTCAAAAAAAAAAAAAAAAAGTTTTGTTTCTCAGACTCACCACGTCTTAAGGTGGATGGGCCAGCAGCAATCTATTGCAATGTAGAATTGGTACATTCAGGAGCAGACATAAATACAGCTAAAGTGCATAAGCTGCAGGTGGCACGAGCCCCCAGTCATCTGTTGCTCTTACCTTAGCACCTCTCAGCTTATATCTATTGCCGTATATACTCTTGTGGCCGGCTAACAGGAGGTTGCCTCGGTGAGTGAGAAAACACAAGCAGGAAATAGGCCATAGTGAGGACCCTGAAAGACAAGGTGTTAAGGAGCAATCCTCCTAACTGGGAAGCTTTGGCAGATGCACCATATAATTTTGGTGAATAAAAGTAGCCTGAGGTTAGGATATATTCAGAATCATGGATAGTGGTGAGTGACTTAGTTGGATGGTTGGTTAGAGACCTTGAATGAGAAAGACTGGAAAATCAAGAATAAGAAGATCTAAGGACAAAGAATTCCAAGTGAACATATAGGAAGGGGCATGAGTATGAAGATCTTTGTATCACCTGTGTATTTGTTTGCTAAGGTTGCCATAACAAAATACTATAGACTGGGTGGATTAAATAACATAAATTTATTCTTTCACAGTTCTGGAGGCCAGAAGTTCAAGGCCAAGGTGTCAGGAGGTTTGGTCTCTTCTCAGGCCTCTCTCCTTAACTTTCGCCTTCTCACTGTATCCTCAACTCTATGCCTTTTCTCTGTGCACTCACATCTCTGGTATCTCTGTGTGTCCAGATTTCTTTCTTATAAGGCCACCAGTCAGATTGCATTAGGATCTTTAATCACCTACTTAAAGGCCCTGTCTCCAAATACAGTCACATTCTGAGGTATGTGGAGTGGTTAGGACTTCAACATAACAACTTGGAGGGGCGGAGCATAATTCAGTTCATAACAACATGTTAACACATACCAGAGAGAATGCACCACATAAGAGGCACTGAACAGCCAAATAAACAAAATGACTCAGCTAGTTGATAATAGCCTGTGTTATTAACCCCCCAGAGCAGGCACAGTGCGCACATGAACAAAGTAGCCGTACTGACCAGAATGCAGGCTTTTTGTAGGTCCAGCGCCATGAATTCCCACTCACCACAGCTTCCCAATTTCTCCAAATTGCGTGTCAAACAGATTTCTTTACACTGGAACCAAAGTGTATGAAGGTAGCTGTTTTGCTGTATTCTTGCCAACATTTAAAATTATCAATATTTTTGATTTTTCTAAAAAACAGAGAGAGAGAGAGAGTGTCTTGCTCTGTCACTGAGGCTGGTGTGTACTGGCCCAATCATAACTTGCTGCAGCCTCAAATTCCTGGACTTAAGTGATCCTCCCGCCTCAGCCTCTGGAGTAGCTGTGACTACAGGCATGCACCACCATGCCCAGCTAATTTTTTAGTTTTTTGTAGAGACAGGGATCTTGCTGTGTTGCCCAGGTTGGTCTCAAGCTCCTGGATTCAAGTGATCCTCCCACCTTGACCTCCCAAAGCACTGGGTTACAAACGTGAGCCATCCTGCCAAGTCAATGAATGATTTTTCATTGGATTTTAATTTGTATTTCCTTGTGCCGTGTATTTCTTGTGTTTATTGACCATTTGTGAATTGCTTATTATCCTCTGTCCATTTTACCACTGGGTTGCTTCCTTTTTTCTTATGTATTTGAAGGAGCAGGCATATTCCATACATTATTCTTCTGTTAAATGTATTTAAAAAGATCTCTCCTTGTCATTTGCCTTTTAAGTCTTATTGTGTCCACTTTCATTTTTTTCTCCTTTCTTTACTCCAACCCAGTTAAATTAATTATTAAATGTTTATCAAAAATGAAATCCTAAGTCCCTCTAATAGTTGGTACTGGACTTGCCCTCTGGTGATAAATAATGAGAAAAGTGGACAAATTTATATGAAATACCTATTCTCAGACACTGGACAAGGAGTACAGGACTCTGTTCCCTAAGAGAAGAAAAAAGGAAATAAGATGAGCCTAAAATCACTTTGGCTTTCTGCCTGTAGACAGTTTCTAGGCTTCTGCTCAGGGTGGGGAAATCCAAGCAAAATACAGCAGTGTTGTTGAGGTGCGGAAGCGGAGATCAAGTTTAAGGAAACTAAGGCAGCTGGGATTTTGGGGGCAATTTTGCCAGAGAAAAGCTATATGAAAAAGAGGATCAGAAATGTATTGTGGTCCCACTGAGTCTGAAGCCGAACACTAAGCCACGTGTAAATAGAGTGAAATTCCATAACGCTGGTCAACGTGCTTGTCAAAGATAAACAAACTAGTTACGGTGGTAAGGACACATATTCATCAGTAATATTCCTTTGCAATCGGGAAGAGGGTGCAGCATGAACTGAACTCGGCTTCCATTTTTAGAGGTAAGTAGGCCTTTTAAAGAGAGAAAGACATATGATGTTAGTTGTGGGCTTAAAAAATATATATAGGATGGGCGGGGTGGCACACACCTATAATTCCAGCATTTTGGGAGACCGAGGCGGGTGGATCACCTGAGGTCTGGAGTTCCAGACTACGCTGGCCAACATGGTGAAACCCCATCTCTACCAAAAATACAAAAATTTAGCCAGGCATGGCGGCGGGCGCCCATAATCCCAGCTACTCAGGAGGCTAAGGCAGGAGAATCGCCTGAACCTGGGAGGCAAAGGTTGCAGTGAGCCAAGATTGCGCCATTGCACTCCAGCCTGGGCAACAGGAGTGAAACTCTGTCTCAAAAAAAAAAAATTAAAAAATTAAAAATCGGTCAGGCGCGGTGGCTCACACCTGTAATCCCAGCACTTTGGGAGGCTGAGGTGGGTGGATTGTTTGAGGTCAGGAGTTCAAGACTAGCCTGGCCAACATGACAAAACCCCATCTCTACTGAAAATACAAAAATTAGCAGGGCGTGGTGGTACATGCCTGTCATCCCAGCTACTCAGGAGGCTGAGGCAGGAGAATCGCTGGAACCCGGGAGGTGGAGGTTGCAGTGAGCCAAGATCACGCCATTGCACTCCAGCCTGGGTGACAGAGCAAGACTCCGTCTCAAAATAATAATAATAATAAATTTAAAAATAAAGACAGGCTGAGCACGGTGGCTCACGCCTGTAATCCCAGCACTTTGGGAGGCCGAGGCGGGCGGATCATGAGGTCAGGAGATCGAGACCATCCTGGCTAACACTGTGAAACCCCGTCTCTACTAAAAATGCAAAAGAAAAAATTAGCCAGGCGTGGTGGCGGGTGACTGTAGTCCCAGCTACTCGGGAGGCTGAGGCAGGAGAATGGTGTGGACCTGGGAGGTGGAACTTGCAGTGAGCCGAGATCGCACCGCTGTACTCCAGCCTGGAGGATAGAGCGAGACTCCGTCTCAAAAATAATAATAATAAAAAAAATAAAAATAAAGACAGACTGAGTTGTGGGATAGAACAGAGGGCGCTGAGTCAGGAAAAATTACAAAGGGTTGGTTGGTGTAAATGCCAATTAGGCCACCTGTGTCTATTAATTGGCAATTAACGAGTTAGAATTCTATCCTCCCACAGAGAGTAGGGGACAGATGCCTTATCCTTTCCAGTGATTACATTTCAGTGGAATAGCTTTCAGGTCCTTGAGAAAGACACTCCTAAATTATGGGAGATATATATTTATCTTTCAAAGGCACAAAGGAAGGATCCACAATTCTAAGCCGTTTTAAGTAAATGCTCTAAGAAATGGTGGTCAGGAACCTATCTGCAGGTGCTGCTTTTTTAGCTTCCTCAGGCAGACACTTTAAGCCAGCAGGTGGGGCTAGGCTAAGGTCATCCTAGGAATGCAGACGTCAGGTGTTAGAAAGTATGTTAGTGTGTGTTTAAGTCTTTTAAAAATCGGGGGGAGTTTGTTTGTTTGTTTGTTTGCGGTCCTTTTTTTTTTTTCAGACGGAGTTTTGCTCTTGTTGCCCAGGCTGGAGTGCAATGGCGCAATCTCGGCTCACTGCAACCTCTGCTTCCTGGATTCAAGTGATTCTCCTGCCTCAGGCTCCCAAGTAGATGGGATTACAGACATGCACCACCACATCTGGCTCATTTTGTATTTTTGGTAGAGACAGAGTTTCTCCATGTTGGTCAGGCTGGTCTCGAACTCCCGACCTCAGGTGATCCACCCGCCTCGGCCTCCCATAGTGCTGGGGTTACAGGCATGAGCCACCGCGCCCAGCCTGTTTTGGTCTTTTTTTGAGACAGGGTCTTGCTCTGTCACCCAGGTTGGAGTGCAGTGGCACAATCATGGCTCACTGCATCCTCAACTTCCTGGACTAAAGCGATCCTCCCAACTCAGCCTCCTACTGAATAGCTGGGACTACAGGCCTGTGCCACCATGCCTAGCTAAAATTTTTGTTTTTGGCCAGACGTCATGGCTCATGTCTGTAATCCCAGCACTTTGGGAGGCGGAGGCAGGTGGATCACTTGGAGTCAGGAGTTCAAAACCAGCCTGGTCAACATGGTGAAACCCTGTCTCTACTAAAAATACAAAAATTAGCCAGGCATGGTGGCGTGTGCCTGTAATCCCAGCTACTCAGGAGGCTGAGGCAGGAGAATTGCTTGAACCCAGGAAGTGGCGGTTGCAGTGAGCCAGGATTGCGCCACCACACTCCGGCTTGGGCAACAGAGCAAGACTCCATCTCAAAAAAAAAAGAAAAAAAAATTTTTTTTTTAATAAAATACACAGAACATTTACCATAGTAACCAATTTAACCTACCCCCTCCCCTTGGGTTGGAAATACTGCCTTGGGTGGGGTGCTGCTGAGAATACTGAGGGCCAGATTATGCTTGTTGTGGCTCAGGGGGAAAGGATCCCAGGCAGAGAGGTAAGCTGAAGAGACCTGGGGCTGCTCCTCCACTCATCCACTGAGCCCTCAGCTTCTAAAATGGGGATGATACAATGTAAGTAAACAAATAATAACATGGTGATGTCACTCAGAGAAGCTTTCCATTGTCCATGCCATCAGCACCAGAGACATGGCTCACAGATTTTATTTTATTTATTTTATTTTTTTGTGTGTGTGACAGAGTTTCGCTCTTGTGGCCCAGGCTAGAGTACAATGGCATAATCTCAGCTCACTGCAACCTCCACCTCCTGGGTTGAAGTGATTCTCCTGACTCAGCCTTCTGAGTATCTGGGATTACAGATTACAGGCACGTGCCACCACGCCCAGCTAATTTTTGTATTTTTGGTAGAGACAGGGTTTCACCATGTTGGCCAGGGATTACAAGCATAAGGCACCGCATCCACCTGGCTCGGAGATTTTGACCCGGGGAGAAGCAGGCTATAGAACAGAGAGTTCCAATCCCTCCCCCAAAGGAATATGATTTCATCTGCAAAAGAGTGTGGAGAAACTCAAGCCTAAGCATGCTCTGGAAACCCGTGGAAGTTGGGGCAAAGGCAATTGGGAGGTGATATGGTTTGGCTCTGTGTCCCCACCTAAATCTCATGTTGAATTATGATCTTCAGTGTTGGAGGAGGGGCCTAGTGGGAAGTGATTGGATCATGGGAATGGTTTATAATGGTAAACCTAAATGCTAAAGCACCATCCTCCTAGTGCTGTCTTATGATAGAGTTCTCACAAGATCTGGTTGTTTAAAAGTGTGTAGCAGGCTGGGCCTGCTGACTCATGCCTGTAATCCCAGCACTTTGGGAGGCCAAGGCGGGCAGATCACGAGGTCAAGAGATGGAGACTATCCTGGCTAACACAGTGAAACCCGGTCTCTACTAAAAACATACACAAAATTAGCCGGGCGTGGTGGCAGACACCTGTGGTCCCAGCTTCTCCGGAGGCTGAGGCAGGAGAATGGCATGAACCCGGGAGGTAGAGCTTGCAGTGAGCCAAGATCACACCAGTGCACTCCAGCCTGGGCGACAGAGTGAGACTCTGTCTCAAAAAAAAAAAAAAAGTGTGTAGCAAAGCCAGGGGCAATGGCTCACACCTGTAATCCCAGCACTTTGGGAGGCTGAGGAGGGCAGATCACTTGAGCTTGGGAGTTCAAGACCTGCCTGGGCAACATGGCAAAAACCTGTCACTAAAAAGAAAAATTATTTATAAAAAGTATGTAGCAAAACAAACAAACAAAAAGTCATGTAGCACTTCTCCCTTCGCTCTCTCCTGCTACCATGTGAAGATGTACTTGCTTCTCCTTTGCCCTTCCACCATGACTGTAAATTTCCTGAGGCCTCCCCAGCCATGCCTCACTGTACAGTCTGCAGAACTGAGTCAATTAGACCTCTTTTCTTTATAAATTCCCCAGCCTCAGGTAGTTCTTTATAGAGGACATTGATGGAGTCATTGGCAATGTAGACTATATTATAGGCCAGCTAGCATTGCAGACAGACATTGGGAATGAAATATTTAGGAAAATCCTTACTGGGGTTAGAACTAATCTCAAACACTAACCATAGGAACTATCCCTTCCAGGGATTTTATTTATTTATTTATTTTCGAGACGGAGTCTTGCTCTGTTGCCCAGACTGGAATGCAGTGGCATGATCTTGACTTACTGTGACTTCCATCTCCCGGGTTCAAGCGATTCTCTTGCCACAGCCTCCTGGGTAGCTGTGACTAGAGGCACGCATCACTATGCCTGGATAATTTTTTCATATTTTTAGTAGAGATGGGGTTTTGCAATAGTCTCTAACTCCTGGCCTCAAGTGATCCACCCTCCTCGGCCTCCTAAAGTGCTGGGATTAGAGGTGTGAGCCACTGCACCCAGCCTATTTTATTGAAAAGAATAAACCTGGGCTGGGTGCAGTGGCTCACACCTGTAATCCCAGCACTGTGGGAGGACATGGTGGGCAGATCACGAAGTCAAGAGTTCAAGACCAGCCTGGCCAACATGGTGAAACCCGTCTCTACTAAGAATACAAAAATTAGCTGGGCATGGTGGCGCGTGCCTATAATTCCAGCTACTCGGGAGGCTGAGGCAGGAGAATCACTAGAACCCAGGAGGCAGAAGTTGCAGTGAGCCAAGATCGCACCACTGCACTCCAGCCTGGGCAACAGAACAAGACTCCGTCTCAAAAAAAAAAAAAAAAAAAAAAAATCAATCCATGGAGAAGTAGTTGATTACATTTCTATGACAGGAAGATTACAAGGTGATCTTAAGACATTTTATGCAGAAAATCAAGGAAACTTTCAAATATCAATGGAGTGATGTAAGAAGTTCATAGGATTTATTCTGAAAGGTTTTCTATTGGCCAAAGTTGGGAAATTTTGAGAACTGAAAACATAATTGCTATTAAATTAAACACAACAAATCTCTGAAAATTCATAAGTACATAATGGCATTCGGATAGCCAAAAGCCAGGAAAATTGTTTTTCACCGTTTGAGATAGCTACAGATTAAACAGAAAGAATGAAACACTCATCTTACCTTCCCATTAGGAACTGTATTTCATTGAAACCAAATTGCCCAAGTTGATGAGATAACACTGTTCTTTATCAAAGGTGGCTTGCTAACAAATGTATGCGAAATGAAAGTAGTACAAAAATAATCATTTCTTGACAACTAATCATATTATTGATTCATGCAGAGTATTTATGGGTGCTAACCATTAGTAAGTGATTGATAGGGAAATGGACATTTGTTTGTCCAAAGCAACTCTACTCAGATGACTTACTGGTGGCAAAGTGAAGAAAAGCGTAGTTTTACAGTGGAAGGATCAAGCTGCCACTTCATTAATACAGTGATGGAGCTAAGTCTAACTCTCACTAAAGGTGGGACAAACCAATGTTATATATCTTCACAAGAGATGGGGGGTAGGAGGGCATACACAACATCACTTATGATGTATTTTGTTCTTTTTGTTTTGTTAGAGAAATGGTCTCCCTCTGTTGCCCAGGCTGGAGTGCAGTGGTGCAATCTCCGCTCACTGCATCCTGCACCTCCCAGGCTCAAGCCATCCTCCCATCTCCAACTACAGGCCCACACCACCAGGCCCAGCTCATTTTTATGGTTTTTGCAGATAAAAGGTTCTCATATTGCCCAGGCTGGTCCCAAACTCCTGGGCTCAAGCTATTGGCCCATCCTGGTCTCCCAAAGTGCTGGGATTAGAGGCATGAACCACCACACCCGGCCTATTTTGATTAAAAAGTCTCAAAAAAAGAAAAAAATTTTTAAAGATCAGTCAGGTGCAGTGACCCATGCCTGTAGTCCCAGCATTTTGGGAGGCTGAGGCAGGTGGATCACCTCAGGTCAGGAGTTCAAGACCAGCCTGTCCAACATGGCAAAACTCTGTCTCTACTAAAAATACAAAAATTAGCCAAGCATGGTGGTGAATGCCTGTAATCCCAGCTACTTGGGAGGCTGAGGCAGGAGAATTGCTTGAACCCAGAAGGTGGAGATTGCAGTGAGCTGAGATCGTACCACTGCACTCCAGCCTGGATGACAGAGCAAGACTCGGTATCAAAAAAAAAAAAAAAAAAAAAAAAAAAAAAAAAAAAAAAAAAAGTTTGACTTGAATGAATCAAGGTATTAGCTCTAACTTCTACTTACAGGAACTGGGATAGAAGGACAAATCAAATTACAACTCCAGGAAGCAAACAGGAAAATTTATTCTACACTAAAACTGGCCCAGGTTCTTCAGCAAGCCAGTATCATTTTTTAAAAAAGAAACTAAAAATACACTTCAAAATGGTTAAAATGGTAAATTTTCTATTAGAAGTGCTTTAACACAATAAAAATAAAGCAAATCACAATGGTAGGGATATTGATAATGGGGGAGGCCATGTGTGTGGAGGGGCAGGGAGTATCTGGGAACTCTATACTTTCTGCTCAGTTTTACTGTGAACCTAAAACTGCTCGAAAAAATAAAGTCTAGGCCGGGCGCGGTGGCTCACGCCTGTAATCCCAGCACTTTGGGAGGCCGAGGCAGGCGGATCACAAGGTCAGGAGATGGAGACCACGGTGAAACCCCGTCTCTACTAAAAATACAAAAAAAATTAGCCGGGCGCGGTTGTGGGCGCCTGTAGTCCCAGCTACGCAGGAGGCTGAGGCAGGAGAATGGCGTGAACCCGGGAGGCGGAGCTTGCAGTGAGCCGAGATCGCGCCACTGCACTCCAGCCTGGGCGACAGAGCGAGACTCCGTCTCAAAAAAAAATAAATAAAAAATAAAAAAAATAAAGTCTAGGCCAGGTGCAGTGGCTCATGCCCATGATCTCAGCACTTTGGGAGGCTAGGGAGGGTGGATCACTTGAGGTCAGGAGTTTGAGACCAGCCTGGCCAACATGGTGAAACCCGTCTCTACTAAAATTGCAAAAATTTTCTGGGCATGGCGGTGCATGCCTGTAATCCCAGCTATGCAGGAGGCTGGGGAAGGAGAATCACTTGAACTCAGGAGGTGGAGGTTGCAGTGAGCCAATATTGCACTACTGCACAACAGCCTAGGCAAAAGAATGAGACTCCATCTCAAAAAGAAAAAAAAAGCCAGATGTGGTGGCTCATGCCTGTAATCCCAGCACTTTGGGAGGCCAAGGGGGGCAGATCACAAGGTCAAGAGATTGAGACCGTCCTGGCCAACACGGTGAAACCCCATTTCTACTAAAAATACAAAAATTAGCTGGGTGTGGTGGCGCTCACCTGTAGTCCCAACTACTTGGGAGGCTGGAGGCAGGAGAATCACTTGCAGTGAGCCAAGATCGCGCCACTGCACTCCAGGTTGGTGACAGAGTGAGACTCCGTCTTAAAAAAAAAACAAAAACAAAAACCTCTTTTACATTAAAAGAGGCTTAAGGAACATAGTAACTGGATTCTAAGATTTGAAGTGTCATCTGTGATTGGATCCTAGTTTGGACAGAATGCGTGTGTAAGTAATTTTTCGTACAACTGGAGAAATTTGAGTAGAAATTATAAATTAAATCATTTTGACTATGTAATATAAGAGAGTTAAGAATGTCTATTTTTTTTTTTTTTTTTTTTTTTGAGACGGAGTCTCGCTCTGTCACCCAGGCTGGAGTGCAGTGGCCAGATCTCAGCTCACTGCAAGCTCCGCCTCCCGGGTTCCCGCCATTCTCCTGCCTCAGCCTCCCGAGTAGCTGGGACCACAGGCGCCGCCACCTCGCCCGGCTAATTTTTTGTGTTTTTAGTAGAGACGGGGTTTCGCCGTGTTAGCCAGGATGGTCTCAATCTCCTGACCTAGTGATCCGCCCGTCTCGGCCTCCCAAAGTGCTGGGATTACAGGCTTGAGCCACCGCGCCCAGCCAAGAATGTCTACAATTTTAAAACACTTCAGCATAAAAAACTTGAAAGGGAAAAAATCATTGACTAAAATCCATAGACTAACATGACTTGAACTGACTAAAATTCAAGAGAAATGTTGAATTTCTAAAATCATTACAATGTTAAATGTATTTTTTTTTTAGAATTATTGGTTAAAAAAAATTTAAAGAATAAAAAAATAAAGTAAATGAAATTATTGGTTTAAGCTGTGTGCAGTGACACAAGTCAGTAGTTTCAGCTACTTGGGAGGCTGAGGTGAGAAAACTGCTTGAGGCAAGGAATTCAAGGCTGCAGTGTTCCATAATCACACCTGTGAAAAGCCACTACACTCTAGCCTGGGCAAATAGTGAAAACCTGTATCTAAAATAAATTAATTTTAAAAAGTAAATGACAAGAACCAGGTGGCTACAGAGATCTAGATGGCAAAAATTATTGGATAGTCTTTTCAGAACGACACTTGAGATTAATCAGCTCCAACCATTTTCCATCTCTATTTCACTCCCAAAAGGATTCGAGTTATAGGCAGCAAGGGTCTTGCTAGCCTAACTTACATAATATGCCAACTTGGCTGGAGCAGTAGGGAATCTTGACTGACAGTTTTAGCATTCGAGTGTGCAGAAGAGGAAGGGTAGTTCCCTAAAGAAAAAATCGGCCGGGCGCGGTGGCTCAAGCCTGTAATCCCAGCACTTTGGGAGGCCGAGACGGGCGGATCACGAGGTCAGGAGATCGAGACCATCCTGGTTAACACGGTGAAACCCCGTCTCTACTAAAAAATACAAAAAACTAGCCGGGCGAGGTGGCGGGCGCCTGTAGTCCCAGATACTCGGGAGGCTGAGGCAGGAGAATGGCGTGAACCCGGGAGGCGGAGCTTGCAGTGAGCTGAGATCCGGCCACTGCAGTCCAGCCTGGGTGACAGAGCGAGACTCCGTCTCAAAAAAAAAAAGAAAAAGAAAAAGAAAAAATCACATTATGCTACCAGAAAAAGGAAAAATTCTGTTCTAGAATAGGCAAAAAAAAAAAAGATTTCACAACTTCACATGTGTTTGGCGTACACATACATCATTTCATTTACTCTTCACAATAACCCTATGTAGTAGGTATTAACATCTCAGAGAAAGGCTCAGAGAGGTTCTGTAACTTGTCCAAGATCACAAAGCAACTAGGTGGCATAGCCAGCTTTTGAACTCAGATCAAAACCCTACTTTCAAAACCCATGCTTTTTCTGTTACACCATGTGTGTACTAGGAAAAACAAACTAAACAAACAGTTTTCTCCTACTATACTTTTAACATAGAACACTTCTGTAACAAGATGTGTGGAGGTTTTTTTCCCCTATACACCAGGCAGTTCTCCAGTGGACACCAACTGGGTGTCATATAATTCAGTTCAATTCTGACATTATCTACATGTAGTTAGAATTAGATCCCACACCTTAAGGGCTCAGTCCCACCAGACTGCCCCGCATCTCACATGCCAGTTGCAAGTTTGGGCCTCCAGAACTTCTGGCTGTAAATTGAGAGTTCCCATGACTCCCTCCTGGGGTTTGATTAACTTGCTAGGGAGGCTCACAAAACTCAGGGAAACTTTATTACATCTAACGGTTTATTATAAAGGATATTACAAAGGATACAGATGGACAGACACATGAACAGATACACAGGACAAGGTCTTGAAAGGTCCTGAGCACGGGTACTTCTGTCCCTGTGGAGTTGGTATGTACCATCCTCCCAGCACATGGATGTGTTCGCCAACCCAAAAACTCTCCAAACTGTGCCTTTGGGTTTGTGTTTGTTTGTTTGTTTGGAGACGGAGTCTTGCTCTGTCGCCCAGGCTGCAGTGCAGTGGCATGATCTCAGCTCACTGCAACCTCCGCCTCCCGCGTTCAAGCGATTCTCCTGCCTCAACCTCCCGACTAACTGGGACTACAGGTGTGCAACACCGTGCTCGGCTAATTTTTGTGTTTTTAGTAGGGACGGGATTCAGTATGTTGGCCAGGATGGTCTCAATCTCCTAACCTCATAATCCGCCTGCCTCGGCCTCCCACAGTGCTGGGATTATAGGAGTGAGCCACCGCGCCCGGCCGGGATTTTTTTATTTTTATTTATTTTTTTTGAGATGGAGTCTTGCTCTTGTCGCACAAGCTGGAGTGCAATGGCGCAATCTCGGCTCCCTGCAACCTCCGCCTCCCAGGTTCAAGTGATTCTCCTGCTTCAGCCTCCAGAGTAACTGGGATTACAGGCACCTGCTACCACACATGACTAATTTTTTTATTTTTTTATTTTTTGAAATGGAGTCTGGCTCTGTTGCCCAGGCTGGAGTGCAGTGGGGTGGTCTCGGCTCACTGCAAGCTCCGCCTCCCAGGTTCACACCATTCTCCTGCCTCAGCCTCGGAGTAGCTGGGACTACAGGCACCCGCCACCACGCCCGGCTAGTTTTTTGTACTTTTAGTAGAGATGGGGTTTCACCATGTTAGCCAGGATGCTCTCGATCTCCTGACCTCGTGATCTGCCCGCCTCGGCCTCCCAAAATGCTGGGATTACAGGCATGAGCCACCGCGCCCGGCACTTTCGGGATTTTTATCAAAGCTCCATCATGTAGGCATGACTGTTTTTTTTTTTTTTTTTCTTTGAGACAAAGTCTCCCTCTGTCGCCCAGGCTGGAGTGCGGTGGCACAATCTCGGCTCACTGCAACCTCCACCTCCTGAGTTCAAGCGATTCTCCTGCGTCACCCTCCTGAGTAACTGAGACTACAGGCTCAAGCCACCACACCCAGCCAATTTTTTTTTTTTCTATTTTTTGCTTTTTTTTTTTTTTTTTTTTTGAGACGGAATCTGGCTCTGTCGCCCAGGCTGGAGTGCAGTGGCCGGATCTCAGCTCACTGCAAGCTCCGCCTCCCGGGTTCCCGCCATTCTCCTGCCTCAGCCTCCCGAGTATCTGGGACTACAGGCGCCGCCACCTCGCCCGGCTAGTTTTTTGTATTTTTTAGTAGAGACGGGGTTTCACCGTGTTAGCCAGGATGGTGTGGATCTCCTGACCTCGTGATCCGCCCGTCTCAGCCTCCCAAAGTGCTGGGATTACAGGCTTGAGCCACCTTGCCCGGCCTATTTTTTGCTATTTTTACTAGAGACAGGGTTTAGTAGAGAGGTAGGCCAGGCTAGTCTAGAACTCCTGACCTCAAGTGATCCGCCCACCTTGGCCTCCCAAAGTGTTGGGATTACAGGCGTTAGTCACTGTGCCTGGCCATGACTGATTATTAATGCCATTTCCAGCCCTCTCTCCTCTCCAGACAACGTGAGGTGGGGGTGAAAGTTCCAAGCTTCAAATTATGACTTGGTCTGTCTGGTGGTTAGCCCCCATCCAGAAGCTTACAGAGTTGCCTCAGAACAAAATGCACTTCTATCACCTGAAATTCCAAGAGATTAAGGAGCTCTATGTCAGAAGCTCCAATCACTCAGAAAATTATACAGGTTTTAGAAGCTCTGTGTTGGGAACCATGGTCAAAGACCAGTATGCATATTTCTTATTATTTTACACCACACCATTAGGCAAGGCAGACAGTTAAATTTCTTCTATTCTTCAGTTTCCCAATCAGTAGAAAGAAGTAACAACTTGCTCTGGGTCTCCTGAGTAGCTTGGATATCATAGATAACTAACAGGTTTGCAGAGCAGCCAGAGCTCCCTTGGAAGTGACTTCCTATTTCCTTAATTTTTCTGACATTGATTAGAAGGGGGAAAAAAGGAAAAAAAATGAAATGCATAATATTAACCACTTTTCAAATAGTTACTATGTTCCAAGCATAGTGTTTTATATCTCTCTGTGCATTCAATTCTCTTAATAGTCCTGTAAGGAACACAACATATTAACCGCAATTTACAACAAAGGAAACACGTTTAGAGAGTGGAAGTTATTACTCAGGATCGCTGGCTTTCAACCTAAGTCGGTCTGACTCCAAAACTGGGTGCTCCAAACAACAGCACCCCACTACCCACTCTCCTGAACTTTTTGCCACAGAGGCCCGAAGATACCTTCCCTTCTTGATGAGAGAAGGGGTAGTCTCAGTCTCCTCACCTACATAATAAAGGAGTCAGAATCGCTTCTCTTGCAAGGCCCCTTTACCTCTGACTGCTGCTGCTACTGGCAAGGTAAAGAGCTGAGTTCTGTGCTAAACAAAGAGAAGAGCAAGGCCTCACTGAATGAATGAACTTTATTCCCCAATGGGAGCTCTGAACTAAGGTACATGACTTACTCTGGCAAAGAAGGGGCACTCTGGATGTCTGCAGATAAGGAGGTAGGCTGCAGATCAGGCAGAGAAATTGCTGGGTAGACTCAATAATGATACACAAGAAAAAGACATTGATAAGAAAAGCAGGCCACTTTTTGAGGCAACCTTTTTCTTTTTCTCCTCTGGCCCTCATCTTTAACTCTCTTTTCTTCCTCAGATTCTTCAGAGTGAGGAGGGGAAGATGAAATTGAAAGGAAATTGCTGCTTAATGGCTAAAAATAAAAGGATGCAGGCCAGGAGCGGTGGCTCACGCCTGTAATCCCAGCACTTTGGGAGGCCAAGATGGGCGGATCACGAGGTCAGGAGATCGAGACCATCCTGGCTAACACGGTGAAACCCCGTCTCTACTAAAAATACAAAAATTAGCCAGGCGTGGTGGCAGGCGCCTGTAGTCCCAGCTATTCGGGAGGCTGAGGCAGGAGAATGGCATGAACCTGGGAGGCGGAGGTTGCGGTGAGCTGAGATCATGCCACTGCACTCCAGCCTGGGCGACAGAGTGAGATTCCATCTCAAAAAAAAAAAAAAAAAAGGATGCAATAACTTAAATCAACTTTCTCTTCTTCCCAAACAGTCTATAATAAGTCTGTCTCATTCTAGACAGTAAATAGAAATCTGAAAAACCAATTTTTGCTTGTGGCTTTTCATTATAGAGAATAATTTTTGTTGCTGTTGTTGTTGTTGTTGTTGTTTTTGAGATTCTCACTGTTGCCCAGGCTGGAGTGTAGTGGCACGATCTCAGCTCACTGCAACCACTGATGCCTGGGTTCAAGAGATTCTTTGGCCTCAGCCTGCCATGTAGCTGTGATTACAGACAAGTACCACCACACCCAGCGAATGTTTGTATTTTTTTTAGTACAGATGGGGTTTCACCATGTTGGCCAGGCTAGTCTCAAACTCCTGATCTCAAGTGATTCGCCCACCTCAGCCTCCCAAAATGCTGGGATTACAGGCGTGAGCCACTGCACCCGGCCAAGAATAAATTTTAACTGGATAAACATGCCCTCTTTACTAGAATTCTGCTATAATGTCATTAACCTGTATTTAAGCATAAGAAAAATACTCCCATGCTCACCCTGATGACTCAGCCTTGAACGCAAGTCAGGTCTGCTGAAGGGAGATAAAACTGCAAAAGTCTCCATGCTGAGCGTGGGGGACACTTTACTCCTTCAGCCATGGTAGGTTTCCACCCAGACACAGCTCTTGGAACTTGGCTGGTGACCACTGGTGGCTGATGTCAAATGGTCCTCTGATGATTGTCAGTCCCCAGGGTATCAGGGGCACAGCTGTGTGGGGAGAATTTCTGTCTAGAGCTCCATCTCCCAGTCCTATTCTCTGACAAAAGTCATCCCATAGCCAATTGGTAGAGGATGAGGAGTAGAAAAGCCTGGAGAAAAGGAGCTCTGGCAGAGCACCACATGGCTGTCTGGGCAGAGCAGGGACTCCTGCGTCAAAGCAGGGCACAGATGGTCTTCCAAGTAATTACAGAAATTAAATCCCTGGCATATTTTAATCCCTGTACAGCTAGACTGCTAAAAAAGGAAGGAAGGATGGAAGGAAGGAAAAGGAAAGGAAAAAGAAAAGGAAAGGGAAAAAAAGAAAAGGAAAAGGAGAAAAAAAGAAATTGACAGTACTTGATATTGGCTAGGATGTGGGGAAATGGGCACTCTGATTCACAAGGAAAATGTAAAAATGTAAATTAGCTTTTTTTTTTTTTTTCTGAGACGGAGTCTCACTCTGTCACTCAGCCTGAAGTACAGTGGCACAACCTGGACCCCCTGCAACCTCCGCCTCCCGGGTTCAAGTGATTCTCCTGCCTCAGCCTCCGGAGTAGCTGGGATTACAGACGGCCGTCACCACACCCAGCTAATTTTTTTGTATTTTTAGTAGAGACGGGACAGGGCTTCACCATGTTGGCCAGGCTGCTCTCAAACTCCTTGCCTCAAGTGATCTGCCTGTCTTGGCCTCCCAAAATGCTAGGATTACAGGCATGAGCCACTATGCCCAGCCATAAATTAATATCTTTAGAGGACAATGTGGCAGTATCTTTTCCACTCCATTCTAAATTTCAAAACAGAACCAGACCAGGCACAGTGGCTCACGCCTGTAATCCCAGCACATTGGGAGGTCAAGATGGGAGGATCACTTGAGGCTAGGAGTTCGAGACCAGCCTGGCCAACATGGTGAAACCCTGTCTCTACTTAAAAAAAAAAATTAGCTGGGCATGGTGATGTGCACCTAAAATTCCAGCTACTCAGGAGGTTGAGGCACAAGAATCGCTTGAACCTGGGAGGTGGAGGTTGCAGTGAGCCAAGATTGCGCCACTGCACTCCAGCCTAAGAGACAGAGTGAGACTCTGTCTCAAACAAACAAACACAAAAAATGAAAAAACAAAAACAAAACAAAAAAACAGGCTATGAAAAGGAAGAGAGATCTCCCTAGATCATATATCCATTTGACAGATAAGGAAACCAAGGTTCAGCTATATTCCCCGGATTTTTTCAGAGTCTCTCTGTTAGTATGTGCCAGAGACCCTAAATGTGGATAGACACGGTGGCTCACACCTGTAATCTCAGCACTTTGGGAGGCCCAGGCAGGAGAATTTCTTGAGCAGAGGAGTTCAAGACCAGCCTGGCAACATAGTAAGTCTCCCATTTCTACAAAAAATACAAAAAAATTTAGCTGGGCATGGTGTCATGCACCTGTAGTCGCAGCTACTTGGGAGGCTAAGTGGGAAGATCCCTTGAGCCCAGAAGGTGGAAGCTGCAGTGAGCTGTGATGGTGCCACCGCCCTCTAGCCTGGGCAACAGAGTGAAACCCTGTCAGAAACAACAAACTTAAACCCCAATTGATGCATTTTTTTCTTATAGCAAAATAAAACACAAACGAGGGACCTTCTTGCTAGAAGAGACCATCAATACTTTCTGGAATAAGATGAAACTTAATTACATTAAACAAAATCTGGGTAAGCATATCATCTGCCAGAATGTCATTTAGAGAGCTGAAAAATAGTTTTTATACCCCCTGTGGATTAGTAAAAATGTATTTGGTTTCAAATGACAGAAGCTCTACTCAAACTGGAGGAGCTTCCCAGACAGTGTCATCAGGATTGGTTTCTATCTCTTGGGCCTATGTTTCTCAGTGTTGACTTCATCCTTAGTCAGGCTCCCCCACGGAATGGCGAGCTGATACCAGCAGCTCCAGCCTTACATTCTTCTAGTATAGTAGCCCTAGCACTATGGAGCTTTGTTTCCCAAAGTTCCAGCTTTGGAAACTGTATCTAAACTATATGTCTAGATTACATATCCAATCCTAGAGTAATGGCCAGGTCATCCCCAGCCAAACCACATAACCTGAAATTAAGAATGTAATCAGGATTCTGCTATCAAAAGAAGAGTGCAGGCCGGGCGCGGTGGCTCAAGCCTGTAATCCCAGCACTTTGGGAGGCCGAGACGGGTGGATCACGAGGTCAGGAGATCGAGACCATCCTGGCTAACACGGTGAAACCCCGTCTCTACTAAAAAATACAAAAAACTAGCCGGGCGAGGTGGCGGGCGCCTGTAGTCCCAACTACTCGGGAGGCTGAGGCAGGAGAATGGCGGGAACCCGGGAGGCGGAGCTTGCAGTGAGCCGAGATCTGGTCACTGCGCTCCAGCCTGGGCGACAGAGCAAGACTCCGTCTCAAAAAAAAAAAAAAAAAAAAAAAAGAAGAGTGCACAGATACGAGGAAGGCCAAAACAATAGTTATCCATTCCACCCTGTAAGGGAATGTAAACAAGGATGAAATTTTGATGGAAAAGGGAGCATACAGCATTTGTGATCCCCACATTGAAGACTTCCTCAAAATACCCTTTTATGGAAAGACACAAAGCTTCCCGGCCGGGCGCGGTGGCTCAAGCCTGTAATCCCAGCACTTTGGGAGGCCGAGACGGGCGGATCACGAGGTCAGGAGATCAAGACCATACTGGCTAACACGGTGAAACCCCGTCTCTACTAAAAATACAAAAAATTAGCCGGGCGTGGTGGCCGGCGCCTGTAGTCCCAGCTACTCGGAGGCTGAGGCGGGAGAATGGCGTGAACCCGGGAGGCAGAGCTTGCAGTGAGCCGAGATCGCGCCACTGCACTCCAGCCTGGGAGACACAGCGAGACTCCGTCTCAAAAAAAAAAAAAAAAAAAAAAAAAAAAGCTTCCCAAGAACAACACAGCCCCTCTATTCCCTTCAAATACGATTGTACAAAGAAAGCAGTACCCTTCTGCCTACTATGAGTGAATAGATGTGTCTGTCCACTGTCTGGCCAGCTGTCAACTGCCTCACTGTGCCCTGGAGAGAGCTTTTTTTTTTTTTTTTGAGATGGATTCTCACTCTGTCGCCCAGGCTGGAGTGCAGTGGGGCGATCTCGATTCACTGCAACCTCTGCCTCCTGGGTTCAAGCAATTCTTCTGCCTCAGCTTCCCAAGTAGCTGGAATTAGAGACATGCGCCACCACGCCCAGCTAATTTTTTTGTATTTTTAGTAGAGACAGGGTTTCACCATATTTGCCAGGCTGGTCTCGAACTCCTGACCTTGTGATCCACCCGCCTCGGCCTCCCAAAGTGCTGGGATTACAGGTGTGAGCCACTGCGCCCGGCCCTAGGAGAGGGCTTTCGAGGGAGGAAATGGTTTTCATTCTCAGGGGCTGTTACACGGGAGGTTGGATTGACAGGACAAACAAGAAGATGTAAATCTATCTATATATCTGGTGCTAAAAATCTGGAACCAGTGGAATATGAAGGAGCAAATCTGTATGTGTGTATGTGTGTCCCTTTATGTAGACTACAGGAAAAGATGGGTTAGAAGAAAGGGAAGGAAAAACGAGAGAGAAAAGGCCTGGTCTGCTGGCTCATGTCTCTTATGCCTGTAATCCCAGCATTTGGGGAAGTCCAGGCAGGAGGATCCCTCGAAGCCAGGAGTTGCAGACCATCCTGGGCAACATACAGTGAGACCCTGCCTCTACAAAATTAAAAAATTAGCTGGGTGTGGTGGCCTGTGCCTGTAGTACCAGCTACTCGGGAGGCTGAGCAGGAGGATTGTTTAGGCCCAGGAGGTTGAGGCTGCAGTAAGCTAGAATTGTGCCACTGTACTCCAGCCTGGGCAACAGAGGGAGAGCCTGCGTCAAAAAGAGAGAGAGAGAGAGAGAGAGAGAGAGAAAGAGAGAGAAAGAGAGAGAGAGTTGGAGAGAGTTTGGTTTTCTAAGCAGGTTTTATTTTTTATTTTATTTTCTTTTTGAGATGCAGTCTCACTCTGTTGCCAGGCTGGAGTGCAGTGGCATGATCTCAGCTCACTGCAACCTCTGCCTCCAGGGTTCAAGCAATTCTTCTGCCTCAGCCTCCTGAGTAGCTGGGACTACAGGCACGCGCCACCATGCCCAGCTAATTTTTGTATTTCTAGTAAAGACGGGGTTTCACCATGTTGGCCAAGATGGTGTCGATCTCTTGACCTCGTGGTCCACCCACCTTGGCCTCCCAAAGTGCTGGAATTACAGGCATGAGCCACTGCACCTGGTCAACAGGTTTTATATTCTTATTGTCTGTTTTCATTAGTTAGGATATTGACCAGACAGAGATAAAAATATCCGTGGCTTCTTCAAGGTAGAAGTTCTGTTTTTCTCGGCCGGGCACGGTGGCTCATGCCTGCAATCCCAGCACTTTGGGAAGGCCGAGGTGGGTAGATCACCTGAACTCAGGAGTTCGAGACCAGCCTAGCCAACATGGTGAAACCCTGTCTTTACTAAAAATACAAAAATTAGCCAGGTGTGGTGGCAGGTGCCTGTAATCCCAGCTACACAGGAAGACTGAGGCAGGAGAATCACTTGAACCCAGGAGGAAGAGGTCGCAGTGAGCCAAGATCGCACCATTGCACTCCAGCCTGGGCAACAAGAGTGAAACTCCATCTCAAAAAAAAAAAAAAAAAAAAAAAAGGAAAAGTTCTGGTTTTCTCCCAGGTAAAAGTCTAAGCTAGTAGATTATACGGGGCCAGTCAGGGACTCTGTCCCCCCAGGCCCTCTGGGAGTCATCTCTTCCATCTCGTTGCTTTTCTATCCTCCATGGTGTCACAGGGTCAGAGCTGACTCACCTCCCATACATCTTAAAGGGGGGAAAGCAAAAGGCAAGCAGCTTCTAATGAAGGCATGATCTGAAAGTTGCTAACATCACTTTCCCTTTGGCCAGAGTATTGTCTCATGGTCATACCTAGACGCAAGAGAGATCTGTAGCTGGCAAGCACTCAGCTAAACTCAGGGGGAGGGCTGGGAGCAGCTCCTCACGTCTGTAATCACAGCATTTTGGGAGACCAAGGTGGGCGGATCACTTGAGGTCAGGAGTTTGAATCCAGCCTGGTCAACATGGTGAAACCCCGTCTCAACTAAAAACACAAAAATTGGCCTGGCGCGGTGGCTCAAGCCTGTAATCCCAGCACTTTGGGAGGCCGAGACGCGTGGATCACGAGGTCAGGAGATCGAGATCATCCTGGCGAACACGGTGAAACCCCGTCTCTACTAAAAAATACAAAAAACTAGCCAGGCAAGGTGGCGGGCGCCTGTAGTCCCAGCTACTCGGGAGGCTGAGGCAGGAGAATGGCGTGAACCCGGCAGGCGGAGCTTGCAGTGAGCTGAGATCCAGCCACTGCACTCCAGCCCGGGCAACAGAGCGAGACTCCATCTCAAAAAAAAAAAAAAAAAAAAACACAAAAATTAGCCGGGCGTGGTAGTGGGTGCCTGTAATCCCAGCTACTCAGGAGGCTGAGGCAGAAGAATCACTTGAACCCAGGAAGTGGAGGTTGCAGTGAGCCAATATCACGCCATTGTACTCCAGCCTGGGCAACAGAGTGAGACTCCATCTCAAAAAATAAGAAATAAATAAACTCGGGGAGAAGCCGTTACTAACTAAAAGGTGGGGGATATTGGGGAACAATTAGTGACCACTCTCCTTCACCCTTCTTTTTTTTTTTTTCTTGAGACAGAGACTTGCCTGTTGCCTAGGATGGAGTACAGTGGTGAGATCCTAGCTCACTGCAGCCCTGACGTCCTTGGCTCAAGTGATCCTCCAACCTCAGCCTCCCAAATAGCTGGGACTACAGGCACCTGCCATTATGCCTGGCCCTTCTTCACCCTTCTAATCAAAGCTAGTTCTACCCATTTCTCTCTTAAAATCCTCTACACTCTTATTTGCTTATGTGATTTCTTTTTTTTTTTTGAGATGGAGTCTCTCACTCTGTCACCCAGACTAGAGTGCAGTGGTGCGACCTCAGCTCACTGCAACCTCCGCCTCCCGGGTTCAAGCCATTCTCCTGCCTCAGCCTCTCGTGTAGCTGGGATTACATGTGCCCACCACCATGCCCAGCTAATTTTTGTATTTTTAGTAGAGAGGGGTTTTGCCATGTTGACCAAGCTGGTCTCAACTCCTGACCTCAGGTGACCTCCCACCTCGGCCTCCCAAAGTGCTGGTATTATAGGCATGAGCCAACGGGTTAGGCCTGTGTGACTTCTTTTAAGGAGCCATTCTTGATCTTCTTCCTTTGCTGAGCTCCCACAGCTCTTTTCATATTCCTTATGGTCCTTAGACTATCCAGTGCTTTAGTTGGATGGGTTCCCTACTAGTCTAGGAGCTCCTTAAGGACAGGGAGGAGGACCAGGTCACATCTCTGCCCACCTACCACACTTCACACAGTAGGGCTTAAGAAATGATTGCTAAAGGAATGAAACTTTTTCACTTTTCTGACGATAAATTGGAAATATTAGAATGTTGGAAAGTTGAAAACTCCTAAATACTGTACTTCAGTGTTCGTTTCTTAAAAGCAAGGACCAACCGGGCACTGTGGCTCACACCTGCAATCCTAGCACTTTGATAGGCCGAGGTGGGTGGATTGACTGAACTCAGGAGTTCAAGACCACCCTGGGAAACATGGTGAAACGCTGTCTCTACTGAAATACAAAAAATTAGCCAGGCGTGGTAGCGGGGACCTGTAGACCCAGCTATTCAGGAGGCTGAGGCACAAGAATTGCTTGAGCCTGGGAGGCGGAGGTTGAGCCGAGATCACACCACTGCACTCCAGCATGGGCAACAGAGCAAGACTGGGCCTCCAAAAAAAAAAAAATGTCGAAACCTTTTCTTACATAACCATATTTTTTTATTGTGGTTTGACAGATGTTTCCTTAAATGCCTGGAGGAAAGGAAACAAGGAAGGGAAAAAAGCAGTAGAAAAATAAAAGACAATTTTCCAGGTCTTTGCAGATTGGCTCTATGTTGGATCACTCCTTCTATGCTTAGCCATGCTGTTTGCAACTCTGCCTTAACCTCCACTTCCTGCTTGCACTGAGTCTAAAAATCAGGCAGAGGTGAAAACTCAAGGTCTTCCCAGTTCTTTAAGCGTGTGTCCTTCTCTTGGCATGTGTGTGGCTTTCTAGATTCCCCAGTAAACGTAGAAAACTTTCAAAGCTCTTATTCTCCCCCAAAATCTCATTCTCTGGATTTTCCTCTCAGGCTTTTAACATGTCTGTTGTTTGATCTAGCCATTTTTTGATTGTTTGCTTTGCCCAGGTCATAGCAGTTTATTCATTTGTTCTTAATTGTTTTTAGGAAAAGTCTGTGTAGCTGCTCTATCCTAGTAGACTTCCAAGTTAGTTACAACAAAGAGAAACCCTAGTTAGATTCAAAAGACAAATCCTGGGCCGGCGCAGTGGCTCACGCCTGTAATCCTAGTACTTTGGAAGGCCAAGGTGGGTGGATCACCTGAGGTCAAGAATTCGAGACCAGCCTGGCCAACATGGGGAAGCCCCCTTTCTACCAAAAATGCAAAAATTAGCTGGGCGTGGTGGCGGGCACCTGTAATCCCAGCTACCCGGGAGGCTGAGGCAGGAGAATAATTTGAACCCGGGAGGCGGAGGTTGCAGTGAGCTGAGATCACACCATTGCACTCCAGCACTGGTGAAAGAGCGAAACTCGGTCTCAAAAAAAAAAAAAATCAAATCCTGTTCTGTAGGAACAAGGGCCACTCTGCTCTCTCTAGAACCAGGTATCCACACAGGGAACACAGACTGCTGGCTTTAAGATCACTGCTTCTATAAGGAGGGGATGGGGCTAAGGTAAGTTAAAATAC
Organism: Macaca fascicularis; assembly: GCF_037993035.2. Taxonomy (NCBI): domain Eukaryota; kingdom Metazoa; phylum Chordata; class Mammalia; order Primates; family Cercopithecidae; genus Macaca; species Macaca fascicularis. The sequence goes on from NC_088389.1 coordinate 65,257,630, forward strand.
CACAAAAATCTTAGCTGTTTCAGTGGCCTTTCCTGGTTAAGTATTTGCTTGGTTGCTGTAAACTTTTTTTTTTTTTGAAATGGAGTGTCACTCTGTCGCTCAGGCTGGAGTGCAGTGGCACAATCTTGGCTCACTGCAACTTCCGCCTTCCAGGTTCAAGCAATTCTCCTGCCTCAGCCTCCCAAGTAGCTGGGAGTAATTTTTTACTCCCAGCTAATTTTTGTATTTTTAATAGAGACAGCGTTTCACCATATTGGTCAGGCTGATCTTGAACTCCTGGCCTCAAGTGATCTACCCGCCTCGGCCTCCCAAAGTGCTGGGATTACAGGCATGAGCCACTGGACCCGGCCCGTTGCTGTAAACTTTCAACTATCTCCTAGCATTCTGATAAGGTTGATTCCAACAGGTTTTGCCAAGTTTTTCAGTGTTTCTGGGGAGAAATGGATCCCCTACTCTGCCATTTTCAATAATGCCACTTCTAACCTCCATGCCTTTCTAGTATACTCAATTTCTATCTTTTTATGCTGTTCTCTTTTTTTTTTGTTTTGTTTTGAGGTACAGTCTCCTCTGTCACCCAGGCTGGAGCGTAATGGTGTGATCTCGGCTTACTGCAACCTCCACCTCCCAGGTTCAAGTGATTCTCCTGCCTTGGCCTCCTGAGCAGCTGGGATTACAGGCACCTGCCACCACACCCAGCTAATTTTTGTTTTTTGTTTTTTTTTGAGATGGAGTCTCACTCGGTTGCCCTGTCTGGAGTGCAGTGGTGTGATCTTGGCTCACTGCAACCTCTGCATCCTAGGTTCAAGCTATTCTCAAGCCTTAGCCTCCTGAGTAGCTGGGATTACAGGCATGCACCACCACATTCGGCTAATTTTTGTATTTTTTAGTAGAGACGGGGTTTCACCATGTTGACCAGGATAATCTTGAACTCCTGACCTCAGGTGATTCACCCACCTTGGCCTTTCAAAGTGCTGGGATTACAAACATGAAACATTGCGCTTGGTCAATTTTTATGCTGTTCTCTAAGCCACTTCCTTAGAACCACCTTCTAATTCACTAACTCTCTCTTTGTCTATGTCCATCTAAGATAATGTATATCTCATTTATTGAGGGTTTATTCCCCCAATAACTTACTTTTTTCATTTAGGAAATTATTTTCAGGATTTCTTTTTTTTTTTTCTTTTTTTTTTTTTTTGAGACGGAGTCTTGCTCTGTCGCCCAGGCTGGAGTGCAGTGGCGCAATCTCGGCTCACTGCAAGCTCCGCCTCCTGGGTTCACGCCATTCTCCTGCCTCAGCCTCCCGAGTAGCTGGGACTACAGGCGCCCGCCACTGCGCCCGGCTAATTTTTTTTCTATTTTTAGTAGAGACGGGGTTTCACCATGGTCTCGATCTCCTGACCTTGTGATCCGCCCGCCTCGGCCTCCCTATTTTCAGGATTTCTAATTTTTTTTTTTTTTTTTTTTTGAGATGGAGTCTCGCTCTGTCGCCCAGGCTGGAGTGCAGTGGCGCGATCTCGGCTCACTGCAAGCTCCGCCTCCTGGGTTTACGCCATTCTCCTGCCTCAGCCTCCTGAGTAGCTGGGACTACAGGCGCCCACCACCGCGCCCGGCTAATTTTTTTTTGTATTTTTAGTAGAGACGGGGTTTCACCGTGGTCTCGATCTCCTGACCTTGTGATCCGCCCGCCTCGGCCTCCCAAAGTGCTGGGATTACAGGCGTGAGCCACCGCGCCCGGCCTAATTTTTTATTAATTTTTAATTTTTAAACTTTTCATTTTGAAATAATTTTAGATTTACAGAAGAGCTTCAGAGATAGCATAGCAAATTCTTGTATATCCTCCACCCAACTTTCCCTAATGTTAACAGTTACATAATGTCTTGCATAACTCTGAGACATTTATCAAAAAAACTAAACTTAATACCATACTACTAACTTTATTCAGATTTCCTTAATTTTTCTTTTTCTTTTTTTCTGTTCAGCATCCAATCCAAGACACCATGTTGAATCCAGTTGTCAAGTCTCAAATCCGTGACCGTTTCTCAGTCTTTCATTGTCTCATGACCTTGGCATTTTTAAAGAGTACTGGGCAGGTTATTTTGTCTAATGTTCCCCAATTTAGGTTTTTGTCTGATGTTTTCTGTTAAACTAGGCTTATAGATTTTGGGGAAGAATGCTACAGAGATAAAGTGCCCTTCTCATCACATCATATAAGGGGGTATATGATATAGTCTGACATTATTATTTAGGTTAACTTGATCACTTGGTTAAGGTGGTATCTCCATTGTGCAGTTGCTATTTTTCCCTTTCCATATTCTATGCATTAGAAGTGAGTCACTGAGTCCAGTCAATACTGAAGAAGAGAGAAACTGAGCTGTGCTTCCTGGACAGAGATGAATCAAAGAATATGTGTTCTTTATTTATTTATTTAGAGACAGGGTCTCACTATATCTCCCAGGCTGGTCTCAAACCCCTGGCCTTGAATGATCCTCCTGCCTTGGCTCCCCACAGTGCTGGGATTATAGGCATGAGCCAATGCGCCAGGTCTCTTTTTTTTTTTTTTTTTTTTTTTTGAGACGGAGTCTGGCTCTGTCGTCCAGGCTGGAGTACAGTGGCCGGATCTCAGCTCACTGCAAGCTCCGCCTCCCGGGTTTACGCCATTCTCCTGCCTCAGCCTCCCGAGTAGCTGGGACTACAGGCGCCCGCCACCTCGCCCGGCTAGTTTTTGTATTTTTTAGTAGAGACGGGGTTTCACCGTGTTAGCCAGGATGGTCTCGATCTCCTGACCTCGTGATCCGCCCATCTCGGCCTCCCAAAGTGCTGGGATTACAGGCTTGAGCCACCGCGCCCGGCCTAGGTCTCTTTTTATGTTTATTCAATTTGTTATTCTTCCTTTATCCCTTTGAGGATCCGAGGCATACTTGTGTTGAAGCCTTCTATTTCTGTTGTTTATTTTCTTAGATTGAGAGTATCTGTGAAAGGAGTCTTCTAAAGATTATTCTTTTTTTTTTTTTTTTTTTTTTTTTTTTTTTTGCATTTATCTAGAGTGAATTACCCTCCTAATTATGGAGGATTTTATTTTGCTTGTTTTTTGGGTTTGTGTGTGTGTGTGTGTGTGTGTGTGTGTGTGTGGTGAGGAATCTGTCCTCTCTACAATTAATTTTAATAAGTTGAGGAAATTTATTTGCGGGTTCATCTTAGAGTGGGAAGTTTTGCAATTTTGTTCAGTTTCGTTTTGCTATATCCTTCCTTCTTTCTCACTGCTCTCACCATCCTTATCTAGGGTTTTTGCGAATTCAGTCACGGCCCTGTATGTTTGGCATAGATCCCGGTTTTGTGGCCATGTCTATGTTGGCCTGGTTCCTAGGTATGAAAGTTACAAAAGCTGCCGTCCCAGGCAGCAGAGGGCAGCAGCTTATTTCAGCCTCATTTTCTCACCTCAGCCCCTAGTTTTATGAACTGAGACAGATTCCAACCCACTCTGAATGGAGCATTTTCCTCTATCAGATTACTTTTTTACTTTGAAAAAAAATATATCTACATGTATTTTTGAGAGGTCTCACCCTGTTGCACAGGCTGGAGTGCAGTGGCTCAATCATAGCTCACTGCAACCTCCACTTTCCCAGGCTTAGGTGATTCGCCACCTCAGCCTCCCAAGTAATTGGGACTACAGGTGCAAGCCACCATGCCCAGCTAATTTTCATATTTTTTTTATAAACAGGGTTTTATCATGTTGCTCAGACTAGTCTCGAACTCCTGGCCTCAAGTGATCCACCCACCTCTGCCTCCCAAAGTGCTATGATTACAGGTGTGAGCCACCATGCCCAGAAAAAATAATGTTTTTAATAAACACAAAAATAAAATAGATAAGTTCTCATAAAATTACTATATTTAAACAATAAGGGCCAGGCGCGGTGGCTCACGCCTGTAATCCCAGTACTTTGGGAGGCTGAGGCGGGTGGATCATTTGAGGTCAGGAGTTCAAAACCAGCCTAGCCAACACGGTGAAACCCCATCTCTACTAAAAATACCAAGATTAGCCAGGCATGGTGGTGGGCACCTGTAATCCCAACTACTTGGGAGGATGAGGCAGGAGAATTGCTTGAGGTCAGGAGGCAGAGGTTGCAGTGAGCCAAGATCACACCATTGCACTCCAGCCTGGGCAATAGAGCAAGACTCTGTCTCAGAAAACAAATGAACAAACAAACAAACAAAAAACCAACAGGGAAAAATTTGTGTGTGCCATTTTATTTCAATAAATACACAAATAGGTGGTAAGAATACACACACAGTGAAGGAACATCACAATATTTATTGCGTTTATTTCTTGGAAATGGTTTTTGGTTATTGTTTTGAGACAGGATCTCCTCTCACTGCAAACTGCACCTCCTGGGCTCTAAAAACCCTCTAACCTCAGCCCCACCCCCATTAGCTGGGACTACAAGTGCACACCACCACACCTGGCTACTTTTTGTATTTTTTTGTAGTAACAGGGTTTCACCATGTTGCCTGGGCTGGCTGTAAACTCCTAGCCTCAACTGATCTGCCTGCCTCGGTCTCCCAAAGTGCTGGGATTGCAGGCATGAGCCACCACCGGCTGATAATGGTCTTTAAAGACATTTCTGGACATTTGTGATTAGAGGAAAAATGTTGCCTAATAGTCTAATAAGTTTTAGAAAATATTTGTTCGATTTTGTAAGCCATTTTATTTTTCTATCATTAGTTGATGCCTGTGTGTGTGTGTGTGTGTTTTTTTTTGTTTTTTTTTTTTGGTGGGGGGGTACCAAATTTCTTTATTTGAACGAATGGTACAAATCAAAGAACTTAAGCGGATGTTCAGGTACAACTTACAGAAAAGGTAAAGGAAACCCCAACATGCATGCACTGCCTTGGTGACCAGGGAATTCACCCCATGGCTATGGGGAAATTAGCCTGAGGCTTAGCTTTCATTATCGCTGTCTCCCAGGGTGTGCTTGTCAAAGAGATACTCTGCCAAGCCAGATTCGGGTGCTCCCATCCTGCGCAAATTGGTCACGTGGTCACCCAATTCTTTGGTGGCTTTCACCTGCTCATTCAGGTAATGTGTCTCAATGAAGTCACACAAATGGGGGTCATTTTTGTCAGTGGCCAGTTTGTGCAGTTCCAGTAGTGACTGATTCACATTTCTTTCCAAATGTAACGCACACTCCATCGCATTCAGCCCGCTCTCCCAGTCGTCATAGTCTGGTTTCTTGATATCCTGAAGGAAGATTCGGCCACCTCCTTGGTTCTGCAGCTTCATCAGTTCTCGGCATGTTCCCTTTCCTCATGAGATTGGTGAAGAAAGTATTTGGCAAAGTTCTTCAAAGCCACATCATCGCGGTCAAAGTAGTAGGACATGGACAGGTAAACGCAGGAAGCGTAGAGCTCCAGGTTGATCTGGCGGTTGATGGCGGCCTTTGAGTCCTGGTGGTAGTTCTGGCGCACCTGCGAGGTGGACGCGGTCGTCATGGCGGAGGCTAAGGACAGGCGGCGGTGGCGGCGGTGGCTGCGCGGCGCTGGAGCGGCAGCGGGGGCCTTGGGGCGATCCGAGGGCGCGGTGAAGAGGTGACTGAGGGCTGGCTACGGGCGGCCGGCCGGGATGGAGGACCAGCGCCGGTTCCGTCCAAGCACTGTTGAAGCAGGAAACCCCGATGACTCTCCGCAAAGAACGTCTGGCCTATGTGTTTGTTTTTATGCCAAGATCGTGTTGTATTTGAGTCAAAAAATATGACTGATGGAAGACTCCTCAACAAAATTGGTAGGTAATATTTGTGTACAATTTTTATATTTATATATAACCCCACATTAGTCATTTCAGAAATGGATGAAGGCAGGCCGGGCGCGGTGGCTCAAGCCTGTAATCCCAGCACTTTGGGAGGCCGAGACGGGCGGATCACGAGGTCAGGAGATCAAGACCATCCTGGCTAACACGGTGAAACCCCGTCTCTACTAAAAAATACAAAAAACTAGCCGGGCGAGGTGGCGGGCGCCTGTAGTCCCAGCTACTCGGGAGGCTGAGGCCGGAGAATGGTGTGAATCTGGGAGGTGGAGCTTGCAGTGAGCTGAGATCCAGCCACTGCACTCCAGCCTGGGCTACAGAGCGAGACTCCGTCTCAAAAAAAAAAAAAAAAAAAGAAATGGATGAAGGCGGTAGGAAGATAGCGTGAGTAGGATGAGGTACATTGTTTTTCTTCCAATTAGCTATTTGTCTCTTATTTTTTATTTTTGTTTTATTTTATTTATTTATTTTTTGAGATGGAGTCTTGCTCTGTTGCCCAGGCTGGAGTGCAGTGGCACGATCTCGGCTCACTGCAACCTCTACCTCCCGGGTTCAAGTGATTCTCCTGCCTCAGCCTCCCTAGTAGCTGGGATTACAGGTGCCTGCCACCATGCCCAGCTAGTTCTTGTATTTTTAGTAGAGACGGGGTTTCACCATGTTGGCCAGGCTGGTCTCAAACTCATGACCTCAAGTGATCACCTGCCTCAGTCTCCCAAAGTGCTGGATTTACAGGCATGAGCCACCTTGTCTAGCGGATTTTTTAAAAATAAATTTCTTGGCTAGGCGCAGTGACTCATGCCTGTAATCCCAGCACTTTGGGAGGTCAAGACGGATGGATGACTTGAGGTCAGAAGTTTGAGACAAGCCTGGCCAACATGGTGAAACCCCGTTTCTACCAAAAATACAAAAACTAGCTGGATTTGGTGGCGGACGCCTGTAATCCCAGCTACTCGGGAGGCTGAGGCAGGAAAATCGCTTGAAGTTGAGAGGTAGGGGGTTGCAGTGAGCCGAGATCACACCATTGCACTCCAGCCTGGGTGACAAGAGTGAGACTCCATCTCAAAAAAATAAATAAATAAATTACTTGATCTTATTAAGTAGAAAAGTTTTGTCTGTTCCTTTATTTTCTTATCTTTTTTTTTTTTTTTTTTTTTTTTTGAGACGGAGTCTCGCTCTGTTGCCCAGGCTGGAGTGCAGTGGCTGGATCTCGGCTCACTGCAAGCTCCGCCTCCCGGGTTTATGCCATTCTCCTGCCTCAGCCTCCCGAGTAGCTGGGACTACAGGCGCCCGCCACCTCACCCGGCTAGTTTTTTGTATTTTTTAGTAGAGACGGGGTTTCACTGGGTTAGCCAGGATGGTCTCGATCTGCTGACCTCGTGATCCGCCCGTCTCGGCCTCCCAAAGTGCTGGGATTACAGGCTTGAGCCACCGCGCCCGGCCTATTTTCTTATCTTATTAAGGTTACAAATAAAAGTAAGATTGTTTAACAGGCAGGAGCAACAGAAAACAAGGACTCGAAACTTTACAAACTCTGTGATCAATTAATGAATGATTGGAAATTGTACTGAGAATGATGGCTCGCACCTGTAGTGCCAACTACTGTGGAGGCTGAGGCAGACGGATCCCTTGAGTTGTGAGTCCAGCCTGGACAACATAGTGAGACCCTGTCTCTAAATAAATAAATAAAAAAAACCAGAAATTGTCTGTACTGTACTTAGCACAAATTCTATCAATGTATGCCAAATTATACATAACATATAGAAATAGAATCTCTGCTGTCAAAGTAGTAGATGTTCTGGATAAAACATTTCAGGTTCTGAATACAGAGAAAACATGAGAGTACAAGGGAAATGCTAAAATAACTACTACTTGCAACTTCAACTGGACCCAGATATTTAATCTAGTAGTAGTGTTGAAAATTATGGGCCTGGCATGGTGACTCACGCCTGTAATCCCAGCACCTAGGGAGGCCAAGGCATATAGATCACTTGAGCTCAGGAGTTCAAGACCAGCCTGTGCAACATGGTGAAACCCCATCTCTACAAAAAATACAAAAATTAGGCGGGCATGGTGGCATGCACCTGTAGTCCCAGCTACTTATGAAGCTGAGGTGGGAGGATGGCTTGAGCCCAAGAGGCAAAGGTTGCAGTGAGCCGAGATCATACCACTGCCCTCCAGCTTGGGCCACAGACCCTGCTTTCAAGGCCGCGGCGGCAGCATGGCAGGGGCGCGGCATCAGCAGCCGCAGCGGCAGGTGGCCCAGGGGGTGTTTCTGTCGGGTCGCATGGTCTGGCGGCAGCATGGTGGACTACCTGATCAGCCGCACACCGGCTACCTGCTCGAGGACAGGCTCACAGCGCAGCAGCTCTTCGCCAGCGCCCACAGTCTCACCTACCATGACTTCCTGATTCTCCCAGGATTCATAGACTTCACAGCTGATGAGGTGGACCTGACCTCAGCCCTGACCCGGAAGATCACGCTGAAGACACCGCTGATCTCCTCCCCCATGGACACTGTGACAGAGGCTGACATGGCCATCGTGATTGCTCTGATGGGAGATATTGGTTTCATCCACCACAACTGCACCCCAGAGTTCCAGGTCAAGGAGCTGCGTAAGGTTAAGAAGTTTGAACAGGGCTTCATCACGGACCCCGTGGCGCTGAGCCCCTCGCACACTGTGGGTGATGTGCTGGAGGCCAAGATGTGGCATGGCTTCTCTGGCATCCCCATCACTGAGACGGGCACCATGGGCAGCAAGCTGGAGGGCATCGTCACCTCCCAAAATACCAACTTTCTTGCTGAGAAGGACCATACCACCCTCCTTAGTGAGGTGACGATGCCAAGGATTGAGCTGGTGGTGGCTCCAGCAGGTGAGACGTTGAAAGAGGCAAATGAGATCCTGCAGCGCAGCAAGAAAGGGAAGCTGTCTTTCGTCAATGATCGTGATGAGCTGGTGGCCATTATCACTGGCACTGACCTGAAGAAGAACCAAGACTACCCTCTGGCTTCCAAGGATTCCCACAAGCAGCTGCTGTGCGGGGCAGCTGTGGGCACCTGTGAGGATGACAAATATCACCTGGACCTGCTCACCCAGGCGGGCATCGACGTCATAGTCTTGGACTCATCCCAAGGGAACTCGGTGTATCAGATCACCATGGTGCATGACATCAAACAGAAGTACCCCCACCTCCAGGTGATTGGGGGAAACATGGTGACAGCAGGCCAGGTCAAGAACCTGATTGATGATGGTGTGGACCGGCTGTACGTGGGCATGGGCTGTGGCTCCATCTGCATCACCTCGGAAGTGATGGCTTGTGGTCGGCCCCAGGGCACTGCTGTGTACAAGGTGACCAAGTATGCCTGGCACTTTGGTGTGCCCATCGTAGCCTATGGAGGCATCCAGACCGTGAGGCACATGGTCAAGGCCCCAGCCCTTGGAGCCTCGACAGTGATGATGGGCTCCCTGCTGGCCGCCACCATGGAGGCCCCTGGTGAGTACTTCTTCTCAGAAGGGGTGTGGCTCAAGAAGTACCAGGGCATGGGCTCACTGGATGCCATGGAGAAGAGCAGCAGCAGCCAGAAATGATACTTCAGCGAGGAGGATAAGGTGAAGATCACGCAGGGTGTCTAGGGCTTCATCCAGGACAAAGGGTCCATTCAGAAGTTCATGCCCTACCTCATAGTGGGCATCCAGCATGGCTGCCAGGATGTCGGGGCCCACAGCCTGTCTGTCCCTCCGTCCATGATGTACTCAGGAGAGCTCAAGTTTGAGAAGCGGATCATGTCAGCCCAGATCAAGGGTGGCGTCCATGGTCTGCACTTTTAGGAGAAGCAGCTGTACTGAGGACAACAGTGGAGGCCAAGGTGGTGGAGGGGGCGCACCCCAGTGTACCCCTTCAGGCACAGCCTCCCTCCATAACTGAGTGGTCTGCAGATTTGCACTATGGGTTCCCCAGCTCCTTTCCAGGGAGAGAGCAGGGGAGGCCCTGAGGGGTCTGCAGGCCCTCGCTGGGCATCCCCTGCAGAGTCAGGACTGCTCCCTGGGCCAGGCTGCCCTGGGAGCCCCCTAAGCCCAGCCAGCTGGGTTCTCAGGCCCTGTGCCTGCCTCAGGTCTTTCTTGCGGCAGCCTGCTCCAGCCCAGCCCTCATCCCGGGGCAGGCAGCCCCTCCTGGCTTCTCCTGTAGGGCACCTTCCTGCCCCCAGCCCCCCAGAAAATGGTGCTCTCCTGGCCCTGCCTCTGGCCCTTCCTGAGCCGCTGCCCCCTCAGCCATGTGGCACTTCTGAGCTCCTGACCTAGGCCAAGGGGAGGTCTCTGCCCCCTTCCCTGGCCCTGGGCTACCCTTGGGTCCTGCTCCTCAGGCCACTCCCCTGTCCCTGGCCCTGGGGAGGGGTCTGCCCTGGTCATGGCCACCTGCCTGTCATTCCTGACTTATCACCGTCCCCAGTGAACCATTCCTGCCCTCTCCTCAGCTGCAGTTGAAGGCTTTAACTTTGCATACTTTGGGATCACAGTTGCATCATTGTGTATTAAATAATTGGAATAAATCAAGCAGGTCTCAAAGCCAAAAAGAAAAAAAAAGGAAGGAAGGAAGGAAGGAAGGAAGGAAGGAAGGAAGGAAGGAAGGAAGGAAAGAAGGGAGAAAAGAAAAGAAAATTATGTAGACCAGAGTTCATGGGTTCCAGCTCTGGCTTATCTCTTGTCTGGTTGCATGACTTGTCATTTTTGGCCTTAGTTTTCTTTAAAACTATGAGTTTAAGACATGAGCTGTCTCTCCATATCTCCCTTTTTTTTTTTTTTTTTTTTGAGACAGTCTCACTCTGTTGCCCAGAGTGTAGGGGCACAATCTCAACTCACTGCAACCTCCGCCTCCCAGGTTCAAGAGATTCTCCTGCCTCAGCCTCCTGAGTAGCTGGGATTACAGGCATCCGCCACCATGCCCAGCTAATTTTTGTATTTTTAGTAGAGGCGAGGTTTCACCATGTTGGCCAGGCTGGTCTCAAACTCCTGACCTCAAGTGATCCATCCGCCTTAGTCTCCCAAAGTGCTGGGATTACAGGTGTGAGCCACCTCGCCTGGCCTATATCTTCCACTTTTAATAACCTAGGCCCAGGATCTGAAAAATATTTCCACAGTGAGTGAAGTAATTACGATTCCATGCCTCAGAGACCTCCAACATCTCTATGTCATCAGAGAGCCGTTTTTGCGCGCTTTCCATCTGTGTTCATTTGTGTCCTATGTACCCCGGGTCTCTTTCCTTGCTATGTTTTTATTATGTTCGTATGAATTAAAATCCAAAATCCTTTTTCCTAACAGAAATACTTTCCTCCTGAGCTCTTACTTGCCCCTTTGCTAGCAAAGATGGTTAATTACCTCCAACACATGAAGGGTAGAGTCAAACAGGGAATTGTATTAACATCTGCTTTGTTTGTTCCTGGAAACCTATGCAAATAAACAAAAGAAAATATTGTTACTAAGCAAGTATAACACAATTTAGTTTGCCCAAAGCACTTTATAGTATTTCCTATTGTTTATTATTCCTGCCAAGACTAAGGCAAGAGAAGGTAACAGATGCGAGTCCATTAATGAGCCTCTAGCAGCACATTGCACTGTGATGAAATGGTTACAAGAATTGAATTGGAGGAGTGGGGTTAGAGAAGATTGGAACTGTTGGGGTTTTTATTTGAGGCTACAAAATAGTATAGTTTGAGAGCCAGACACTGTGGCTCACGCCTGTAATATCAGCACTTTGGGAGGCCAAGGCATGCGGATGACTTGAGGTCAGGAGTTCGAGACAAGCCTGGCAAACATGGGGAAACCCTGTCTCTACTAAAAATACAAAAATTAGGGCTGGGCGCGGTGGTTCATGCCTGTAATCCCAGCACTTTGGGAGGCCGAGGGGGGCGGATCACCTGAGGTCGGGAGTTCGAGACCATCCTGACCAACATGGAGAAACCCCGTCTCTACTAAAAATACCAAAAAAATCAGCCAGGTGTGGTGGGGGGTGCCTGTAATCCCAGCTACTCAGGAGGCTCAGGCAGAAGAATCGCTTGAACCCGGGAAGCATAGGTTGCAGAGAGCTGAGATCGCGCCATTGCACCCAGCCTAGGTGATGAAGTGAGACTCTGTCTCACAAAAAAAAAAAAAAGAAATGTCCAGGCCAGGTGTGGTGGCTGATGCCTGTAACCCCAGCACTTTGGGAAGCTGAGGTGGGTGGATCACCTGAGGTCAGGAGTTTGAGACCAACCTGGCCAACATGGTGAAACCCCATCTCTACCAAAAATACAAAAATCAGCCAGGTGTGGTGGTGCAAGCCGGTAGTCCCAGCTACTTGGGAGGCTAAGGCAAGGGAATCATTTGAACCCGGAAGGCAGAGGTTGCAGTGAGCTGAGATCATGCTGCTGCACCCCAACCTGGGCAGGAAAGTGAGACTCTGTCTCACAAAGAAAAAAAAGAAATTTCCAGAACCTCAGAAGGCTCCCTGAGGTCCCCCGCCAGTTAGTAATCCTGCTTAAGGGTAATGACTGACTTCTCTTACCATGGATCAGTTGTACCTGTTTTCATACTTCATAAACATGAAATTAGGCATTTACTAATTACATTTAGGAATTACTGCTTTGGTTGGGCTCAGTGTCTCATACCTGTAATCCCAGTACTTTGGGAGGCCAAGGCGGGAGGATCGCTTAAGCCCAGGAGTTCAAAACCAGCCTGGGAAACAAGGCGAGACTCTGTCTCTACAAAAAAATAAATAAATAAACTGTGTGTGGTGGCACACGCATGCCATGCCACTGCACTCCAGCCTGGGCAAAAAAGCGAGAACTTGTCCCTCAAAAAATAAAAATAACAAAAGGAATTACTGCTTTGTGTTTGATTTTTTTTGGAGATGGGGTCTGGATCTCCCAGGCTGAAGTGCAGTGGTATGATATTGGCTTTCCACCTGCAACCTCCACCCTCTGGGCTCAAGTTATCCTCCCACCTTAGCCTCCCAACTCCGAAGTAGCTGGGACTACAGGCGCATGCCACCCAACCCAGCTAATTTTTGTATGTTTCTATAGAGACAGGATTTTCCTATGTTGCCCATGCTGGTCTCAAACTCCTGAGTTCAAGCAATTTACCTGCCTCAGCTTCCCAAAGTGCTGGGATTACAGGGGTGAGCCCCATGCCCAGCAGCGTGGTGTTTGATTTCTTTTCCTTTCTTTTTTCTTTTTTTTTTTTTTTTTTTTTTTTTTTTTTTTGAGACGGAGTCTCGCTCTGTCGCCCAGGCTGGAGTACAGTGGCCTGATCTCAGCTCACTGCAAGCTCCGCCTCCCAGGTTCACGCCATTCTCCTGCCTCAGCCTCCCGAGTAGCTGGGACTACAGGCGCCCGCCACCTCGCCCGGCTAGTTTTTTTGTATTTTTTAGTAGAGACGGGGTTTCACTGTGCTAGCCAGGATGGTCTCGATCTCCTGACGTCGTGATCCGCCCGTCTCGGCCTCCCAAAGTGCTGGGATTACAGGCGTGAGCCACCGCGCCCAGCCTCTTTTTTCTTTTTTTTTTTTTTTTGAGACGGGATCTCGTTCTGTTGCCCAGGCTGGAGTGCAGTGGCTCGATCTTGGCTTACTGAAGCCTCAGTCTCCTGGGTTCAAGCCATTCTCCTGGCTCAGCTTCCCGAGTAGCTGGGACTACAGGCGCCTGCCACCATGCCCAGCTAAATTTTTGTATTTTTAGTAGAGGCGGGGTTTCACCATGTTAGCCAGGATGGTTGCCCACTAATTTTTGTATGTTTAGTAGAGATGGGGTTTTGCCATGTTGGCCAGGCTGGTCTCAGAATCCTGACCTCAGGTGATCCGCCCACCTCAGCCTCCCAAAGTGCTAGGATTACAGGCATGAGCCACTGTGCCTGGCCAAGAGCTCACCATTTCTATGCAAACAACACAGAATGAAAGTCCATTTTGGAAATTTAATTCACAATTGCTTTCAAAAACTGCAGGCCGGGTGCGCTGGCTCACGCCTGTAATCCCAGCACTTTGGGAGACCAAGTCGGGCCAATCACCTGAGGTCAGGAGTTTGAGACCAGCCTGGCCAACATAGTGAAACCCCGTCCCTACTAAAAATACAAAAATTAACCAGGCCTGGTGGCGCATGCCTGTAGTCCCACCTACTTGGGAAGCCGAGGCGGGAGGATCGCTTGAACCCAGGAGGCGAAGGTTGCAGTGAGCTGAAATCGTGCCACTGGACTCCAGCCAGGACGACAGAGCAAGACCCTGTCTAAAAAGTAAAATAATAAAATAATAATGATAATAAAGTAGTAGAGTGACTGGGGGAAAAAGTACTCAGGGCACGTAACTTTACTCCAAGAATGGCATTCTTAGTGAGCCTCACTGCTGAAACTGCCTGCTGTAATCTGAAAGCAGTTTTATCTAATACCTGTTAAAACAGCCTACTGTGACTCTCAGAAATAGTTTTACTTATTGCCTTCACTTACCAATCAAAACATGCCAGCTCCATCTCAAAAAAAAAAAAAAAAAGTTAGCTGGGCAAGGGTGGCGGGCGCCTGTAATGTGAGCTACTCAGGATGCTGAGGTAGGAGAATCACTTGAACTCAGGAGGCAGAGGTTGCAGTGAGCCGAGATCATACCAATGCACTCCAGCCTAGGCTACAGAGCAAGAATCCATCTCAAAAAAAAAAAAAAAAAAAAAAAGGTGAGCTCTGCTATAAGGTGCATTTGGGGATGGTTCCTGGGATGTGAAGATGAGGTAAAGGAACTTTGAGTAAGAGCCTGCAGCAGTTCCCAGTGTGCCCCTCTTGGCACTAACAGAGGAAACTGGGATCCAAGCCCAGCCCAGCCCAATCTGAGCCGAGAGATTCTCAAAGGATTCCAGACTCTTGCCCAAGGGCTCCTGGGTCATTCAGAGCATTGCGGGGCAAGACAGAACTAGAACAGACTCAAAAAAGAAAGCTGACCCACTCCTGACCCACTCACTATGTGCATATCTCTAAAGGGACAGGTCTGACCAAATAAGATGGAGCTGCCTTTCCCAAGACATTAGGGGTTAGTGGCAGTGCCGACTTGGGATGACAGGAGACCCTGCTTCAATCTGGTCTTTGGTTCAGCTTGGAAAACAAATCCAAATCTCCTTGTTGACAGAACTTCAGATGGTCCAACAGAGCTCCTTGGAGGTATGAGGCCTGAGGCCTGAAGCCTGAAGGGACCAGCAGGTAATTGGGCACCACAGCCTGAGGGCAATCGGCCCCAAGCAAGAGCATCCTACTTCCTCGGAGGGTTTGTTTGCTTGAGGAAAATGAAGGCTGGCAGTCATATTCCTTCAGGATCTTCCAAAAATGTTGGCAAGGGTGATCCTGATGAAGCCCCCTTGTTTGGTGGCCAACGCCAGCTCTAACTGGACTGGCAAGCCAAAAATGACCACTCTTTCCTGTGGTTCAGAATTCCTAACCTGCCCTAATGGAGACGCAACCTGAATCCAAGAGTAAGGCAGGCAGCGACAGATAAGTTACAGCGTGATGCCTACTTCATAAAGCACAAAAGACCATGTGATTTAGATGGCGGGTCATGGAAATCTAAAGGGGATGGTGAAGTCGCACCGTAAGGGGAAGGTGATGAGGGGCTGAAGCAGTTCGGACAGGAGAAAGGATCAGGAGGAGACAGAGCGGAGAATGGAGCCTGAGGGCTACCCAGGGGTGGGAAGAGGGTAGCCGGAGACCCGTGGGTCGGCCTGGGTTGGTTGTGCTGGGCAGGTTCTCAGCGGTGGGAAAGTCTGGCCACACTGCCTTGGCTTCCTGACTGGACTTCACTTTGACGGGTGGGGGCGGCTTCTGTCCCAACCCTCACCCCCCTGTCCAGCCCTTGGAGCCAGAGCACGGTTTGTGGCAGATTCAGGGAAACGTTTCGTGCCAGATGGGAGGTAACCGGTAGCGGCTACCGGCTAAAGGCCTGCACTAGGGGGGGATTCCTTCCCCCAGCAGCGCTGGTGGTCCTCATTTCCGGGTGCCTGCGGATAGACGGGCTGGGGTCGGAGGTCGGCGGCCAGAAGCCCGATTCCCTCGGCCCCAGCTCGTCCACGTCCATTCCAGCGGCTGCCAAACGACCTTCGAAAATGGTCCGGCGGCGGCCGGGAAACAGCAGCTAAGTCTCTTCCAATCCCTAAATCCCGCCCCTCTCCTTCCGGCGGCGTTTCCGTGGCGACGCTGTCCAAAGTGCGGCTGCGCAAGGGTGACGGCGCGCGGGCAAGGGGGAGGGGGTGTTTTGGTTCTAATCGCTCGCCGTCCTTCCAGGCTCTGCCGTCGGAAAGCTTCTAGTTCTCGCTTCACCTTCCCTCTCCTGGCCCCAGTCCTTCCTCTCTCTTTCCCTTCTTTCCGCCTTTTTTCTGCTGCCGCTCCGGGTCCGGGCCATTTTCCGGGCCGGGCGCACTAAGGTGCGCGGCCCCGGGGCCCAGTATATGACCCGCCGTCCTGCTATCCCTCTCTTCCCCCGCCCCATGTGGCTGCGGGGCCGCGGCTGCGCTGCCCACTATGGCCCGGAAAGCAGTTAGCAGGAAGCGGAAAGCGCCCGCCTCGCCGGGAGCTGGGAGCGACGCTCAGGGCCAGCAGGTGAGGGTTGAGAGGCCGGCACCTAGGTGGTGAGGCCGAGGCACCAAGAGGGGTTTAGGGTCCGCAGATCCTGCGACAGGAATTGGGGTCCAAGGTCTGCAGTCAGAGGCAAAACAGGAATGGGGCCAGGGCTTGTGGAGTCAGGGCTGGACCCTCGTTAACTGGAGGGCAGATAGGCCAGGGCGGTGAGGAGCCAAAGGGGAACTCAGCAATGGGACATAATCCGCGGGAGGCCTGCAGCCGTGGATAGGGCTTGAAAAGAAACCAGAATCCTGGCTTTGGAGGAAGGGGAAACCGAAGTTAAGGGAATCGGAAACCAACTTTGGTAGAGTGAACACTACCTTCAATGGACCCTAGGAAGCTGGGATGATTGCGTCCCTCCTCGAAGAAAGAAGGAGTCTCCCTATATGTATACCCAACCCTGAACTGGGCTTTTTGGCGTTTGGACCCCAAAAGAAACAACAGTTCCCAGGTATCATCTCTATACCGCCCCCTTTGGAAAGGAAGGTCTTCTTGGACATAGATATGGCCTCTGATTTCCCGGGGGCCTACTACCCCGTTGGTGGTTGATTTTTCGAATTCTTCAACTGCCTGGAGCGCGGGCATGATGACAGAGGAACGGTCATTGATGATGCATCCCTGGAAGACCTGGCGCTCAGGTCTGTCTCCTTGGACTGTATCTTACCTGCTCCAGTGGGAGTGCAGACTGAGAGGGAGAAGGGGGCTGGGCAGAGATGCAGCCCAGGTTGGTATGGGAATCACTCGACCTCTCATTTCCTTCAATCTTTCACTCCTGAAAGGCCTAGTAAACCTTTTAGCCTGTTCTATTCTTCATTGATTCCCTTGACTTTTAGCCCTTGTAATTCACATAGGTAAGTTTGACTCTGAGCAACTTTTTTTAATGTTGGAAGAGTTAAACGACTTTCTGGATTGAGATTCTTGTTCTCTTGTGTTTGTATTTCTGTTGTTTGTAAATTCTGCAGTGTGAGTTATGAGTTGTTGGTGACTTCTGTAATACAGCAGGATCCGTTCGTTAGAAGAGCAGCCAAAGCCCTGATTTCTAATGTTGTTTCCACAGTTTGGCTGGGATCACACGCTTCACAAAAGGAAAAGACTTCCTCCTGTGAAGAGATCCTTAGTATACTACTTGAAGAACCGGGAAGTCAGGCTACAGAATGAAACCAGCTACTCTCGAGTGTTGCATGGTTATGCAGCACAGCAACTTCCCAGTCTCCTGAAGGAGAGAGAGTTTCACCTTGGGACCCTTAATAAAGTGTTTGCATCTCAGTGGTTGAATCATAGGCAAGTGGTGTGTGGCACAAAATGCAACACGGTAAGTGTCTGGGGGGCTGTGACCTCTCCCCTAGGTCCTGGATATATCGTGCCACTTGCTGTAGAACCTCTCGCTGCTAGTTTTCCCATCTGTTTCTTTTAGAAGGGACCAGCCTTACTCTCTTTTCCATTCTTTCCCGTTGATGACTTCTTCCTCTCTTTTTGTGCTCCTTTTTTCACTCATACATTTCTTTTCTGATAAGTCTTCAAAGGAGTGTATTTCTTTAGGCCCTCTCTGGATGTGCTGCTTCTAGAGGGTTGTTTGTTTGTTTGTTTTTGCCTCATCTTTTTATGCTGGTTTTTAAACCATAGGCCTCAAAGGAAAGACTTAAGAAATAATGATGCTCAGAGCATCATTCATGATACATAATAGTGAAAACAGCCTAAGAACATATGTCGAAGTATTTAAAATAGCACACTTGGCTGTTTTTTAGTGAATAGAATCTAAAAATGTATAATAAACTGAGATATGAGAAATACATGAACTGTTTTCTATAAGGAAGGCAGGGAATGTGTGTCTGGTAGTATATTTCAGGGTATAAGCATTTGCTCTTTGGAAAGTAGCCTTTTTAAGAGTGACTAGAAAGACAGTTATAAATGAAGTGAAAAATTTCTCAGTAAGCTTTGTAACCAACCCAATTATAGGCCACGATAAAATAAGTCAAAGAGCAGAAATGTTTGGAACAGAGTCCACGAATAGCATGTCAGATAAATGGCATGTCAGAATGGCAAATAAAAAGAGGCAATGCCTAGGGCCTAGGGGTGGGAAATGATTACGCCCAGCCCTCCCTCCATTTTCACCTCACCCTGTATGAATAGACAAGTAATGTCATAATGTGTGAGTAAATTGACCCTGGACTGAAACACATTTTGGATCATGAAAAGAGAGAAGCTTGCTCTAGATTAAGAAAATCTTGGCCGGGCGCGGTGGCTCAAGCCTGTAATCCCAGCACTTTGGGAGGCCGAGACGGGCGGATCACGAGGTCAGGAGATCAAGACCATCCTGGCTAACACAGTGAAACCCCGTCTCTACTAAAAAATACAAAAATCTAGCCGGGCGAGGTAGCGGGCGCCTGTAGTCCCAGCTACTCGGGAGGCTGAAGCAGGAGAATGGCGTGAACCCGGGAGGCGGAGCTTGCAGTGAGCTGAGATCCGGACACTGCACTCCAGCCTGGGCCACAGAGCGAGACTCCGCCAAAAAAAAAAAAAAAAAAAAAAAGAAAATCTTAAGTACTAGGAGAAGTGTCTGTTTATAAAGGACGTAGGCAAAAATTTAAACAGTTTTAAGGAAGGAAATAATACCATGGTGGTTGGTCTGTTTATAAAGGACATGACAAAAATTTAAACAGTTCTGAGGAAGGAAATAATACCATGGTGGCTGGGGCCAACCTTTCGTTTCCTCTTCTGTTGAGAGTCGCTTGTCTTACACAGAAGCCTTTCAAAACTAAGTGGTGGCAACAAGCCTCCACAGAACTTCCTTTTCTTGGTCTCTCCAGCTGCCCACTCATGGTTGAGAACTGTCATCCTTGTCACTTGGGGTAGAAAAAGAGTCTTCTGCTTGGAAGAGTTCATTCCATTTACCGCACATGCATCATGGTGTTTAGCCTAGCAGATATTACTGAATTGTAAACTGAATTAATCACAGCCTCTTGCTTCTTGAATTTATTGACACTATTTTGAAGGCGAGCATAATAAGTAATAATTTAACCTACTCTTAATTCCTACCTCTTTCTGTCTTCCTGCGTCCTCATAACCTAGTGTTTGGGGCAAGGAGAGCTGTTTGCATTTTATAGTTAGTATTTGTTTGTTTTTGCTTAGCTTCCAGAACCAAAGCAGGGAACTAGGAATAGTGCTCTTCTCTGAACTTTGTGACATTGGGCAAATGATTCCCTTATTTGTGCTTTTGTTTTTGTATCTGCAAAATGGGAGTGATAATAATCTGGTGCTGCGAAAGTATCTGCATGCATCTGGAAAATACTCTTAAGTGAGCAATATCTTACTTATTTAGAAGTACTAGTAGCAGTAAAAATGATTCCATCAACTTTTCCTACAATTTGAAGAGAGGAAAATTATTTAAATAATTGTAACTTATTTAAATTTGGATAATGTGTGAAGATTTCAGAGGTGGGAGAGATTATGTTGTATTCTCAATAGTAAAGTTTTGATGTAGAATGTCCCTGTGCTGTGGGCTAACAATCAAACTAGGGGCAGTCATTCGATCCCCAAATTTCTTGGCCCCAGCTAGCACAGCAGTAACAGCAAGGATAGCCAACTGTTGTTTTTATCATTGTTAACAATACAGTCATACTTTTACAAAACTACTTAATTAGAGGTGGTATAACCTTAATTAGAACATGGGTCTGGCAGCTGGGGTGGGTTAGGTATATGTTCGTGGTTTAGACTTATGCAAACTCAGATAGGCTGCGGAGCCAGACAGAAAAGCTAAGTAAAGAAAAGTTTGCTAGGCACAAGACAGTAAGGAGTAGTAGGGGCTGCAAAGAACTACAGAAGACATTCTTGACATCAGCCAACTGTTGCCGTGTAGGAATTTGGGCCTAGTGTTAAAAAGATTTTCTTTGGTAGTGTGAGGTGGCTCACACTTGTAATCCCAGCACTTTGGAAGGCCAAGGCGGGCGGATCACCGGCGGTCAGGAGTTGAGACCAGCTTGGCCAACATGGTGAAACCCTGTCTCTATAAAAGTACAAATAAATTAGCTGGGCATGATGGTGGGTGCCTGTAATCCCAGCTACTTGGGAGGCTGAGGCAGGAGAATCGCTTGAACCCAGGAGGTGGAGGTTGCAGTGAGCTGAGATTGCGCCATTCCACTCCAGCCTGGGCAACAGAACGAGACTCCGTCTAAAAAAATTAAAAAATAAAAATAAATAAATAAAAAAGATACTAATGTCTTGAACCTATATAACTGGAAAGATGGCAGAGTGAATATTAAGGAACGGATTTGGGTTTTGTCCTTTTCATCAATTAGTTGAAGTTTGGCAGAGAGGAAGGATTGAAGTTAGTGATTTGGCAGTCATTTATGTAGAAGGAATTATTGAAATTGTTACATTACCATGGGAAAGAGGGTAGAGAGCAGGCATTCCTGGCTTGAGTTGTGTAAACTTTCCCTAAAATTGCAAAGTTTTGATTATATGTGTACTTTCTGGGCAAGATTTTGGGGGGGTGGTGTGGGAAGTAGTTCTTAGTTTTTGTCCTTAGATTTTCAAAGAGAGTACTATGAGCCAAAAATGGTTAAGAACCACTGATACTGACAGATAAGCTAAGGAGAGAACCTTGGAAAACATGTACATTTACAGGGCAAGAAGAACTGCTGCGGGGGAGCAGGGAACTCAGGAAAACCAGGAGAATACAGAAAATAAATCAAGAAAGGAGGACTTTATTTTTGTTTTTTGTTTTGTTTTGTTTTTTTGAGACGGAGTCTCGCTATGTCGCCAGGCTGTAGTGCAGTGGCACGATCTCAGCCCACTGTAACCTCTGCCTCCTGGGTTCAAGCGATTCTCCCGCCTCAGCCTCCCAAGTAGCTGGGATTACAGGTACATGCCACCACGCCCAGCTAATTTTTGTATTTTTAGTAAAGATGGGATTTCACCCTGTTGGCCAGGATGGTCTTGATCGTCTGACCTCGTGATCCACCTGTCTCGGTTTCCCAAAGTGCTGAAATTACAGGCATGAGCCACCGTGCCTGGCCGAAAGGAGGACTCTTGAAGGGGTTAGGGGTGGGGTGTGATTTGAGGAGAAGGATGGTGATCAGCAGAGTGATGATCTACACAGTTGGAGGTATTTAATTTTGGACGTGAACTCTTACTTCCCATTGTCAACACTCTCCAGCCAAAGACTATCAGGGACTGTTCTTGTTGCAGAGCAAGTCAGATGTTGTTGCTTGTTGTACCTGGGAGAACCTTCTCCATAGAGGAACAAGGGACCGCTCAGTAAGAGTGCCAGAAAGGTGTTACAACACTGGGACTTGTTGCACGTGATTTGGGGGAAGGCTTAAGGATATAGCCCTTTGCTCCAGATGGATACTGTCACAAAAGGGGCAAATTCTATGTTTGGGTATCTTAATCTTATCTAGAAGGAGATTAAAGCTGTAATTGATAAAGATGAAACTGTCATTTATATTAGCAAGGTTAAGGGGATATTTGATCTTTTGTGGTTTAGGCAGTGTTCTTGGGTTTTTTGTTTGTTTGTTTGTTTTTTGAGATGGAGTCTCGCTCTATCGCTCAGGCTGGAATGCAGTGGCACAATCTTGGCTCACTGCAGCCTCCGTCTCCCAGGTTCAAGTGATTCTCTCACCTCTGCCTCCCGAGTGGCTGGGACTACAGGCACATGCCACCACGCACAGCTAATTTTCATAGTTTTAGTAAAGACAGGGTTTTACCATGTTGGCCAGGCTGGTCTCGAACTCCTGACCTCAGGTGATCCGCCCACCTCAGCCTCCCAAAGTGCTGGGATTACAGACGTGAGCCACCTTGCCTGGCCAGTGTTCTTGTTTTGGTCTGTGTTCAGGTATGATTACAGAGTGGTCTTGTTTTTGTCTTTATCACAGTTACAGAGTGGCCTTGACTGATGTTGATGTTCTCTGAAATTATTTATTTACACTAGGATACCAAGGCCTACCTGAGAGTATCAGGCTAACCCGTTATGTCAGGGTTGCTTTGTTCTCTCTTTTTTCTTTTTCTTTGTTTTGAAATCGAGTCTTACTGTGTTGCCTAGGCTGGAGTGCAGTGGCGTGATCTTGGCTCACTGTAACCTCTGCCTCCAGGTTCAAGCGATTCTTGTGCCTCAGCCTCCCAAGTAGCTGGGACCACAGGCAGATGCCACCATGCCTGGCTAATTTTTGTATTTTTAGTGGAGACGGGGTTTCACCATGCTGGCCAGGCTGGTCTCAAACGCCTGACCTCATGTAATATGCCCACCTCAGCCTCCCAAAGTGCTGGGATTACAAACGTGAGCCACCACGCCCGGCCACTTTGTTCTTTTTCAAGACAGGGTTTTGCACCCAAGGTGGAGTACAGTGGTGCAGTCATGGCTCACTGCAGCTTCAAATTCCTGGGCTCAAGGGATCCTCCTGCCCCAGAATCCTGAGTAGCTGGGACTATACCACATGCCATCAACCTGGCCCTTTTTTTTTTTTTTTTTTTCTGAGACTGAGTTTTGTTCTTGTTGCCCAGGCTGGAGTGCAGTGGCTCGGTCTCAGCTCACTGCAACCTCTGCCTCCCAGGTTCAGGTGATTCTTCTGCTTCAGCCTCCCAAGTAGCTGGGATTATAGGCGCCCACCACCACGCCTGGCTAATTTTTTTGTGTTTTTTAGTAGAGACGGGGTTTCACCATGTTGGCCAGTATTGGCTGGGCATAGTGGCTCATGACTGTAATCCAGCACTTTGGGAAGCCGACACAGGAAGATCACTTGAGCCCAGAGGTTCAAGACCAGCCTGGGCAATGTAGTGAGACCCCATCTCTACAAAAAAATTTAAGAATTAGCTGGGCATGGTGGCTTGTGCCTTTGGTCCTAGCTACTCAAGAGGCTCAAGTGGGAGGATGGCTTGAGTCTGGGAAGTCGAGGCTACAGTTAAATGGGATTACATCACTGCACTCTAGCCTAGGTGACAGGACATGACCCTGTCTCAAAAAAAGAAAAAAACACGAAAGTACATAGTATCTGTTGAAAGAAGAGCCTAAAAATGTTATACCCTTTCACCTAAAATGTTCATACCTGAGAATTTATCCAAAGGAAAAGTCGTTTTTAACAAGATAATAATTGGAAGCTACTTAATCTAAATACTAGCAATTGAATACTTAAGTAAATTGTGATAAATCAAATCTGGATGGTATTATGCAGACATTAACATAATTATGGAGACTGTAATGTGCAAAGCATTCAATATGTTTAATGAAATGAGATACAAAATCCTGTCTCTGCTGATAATAGCTGTGCACAATTATAATATGTATGTGGTTGAAGGCTAAACAGGAACCTGACAAATGAAAAACAGATTTTAAAAGAGAGAAGGTTCTGAGTGATCTTTCTTGCATTTTAAATTTCTGTATTGTTGATAAAGTGTTGTTTGTACAATAAACACTCATCTTTTAAAATCGTTGTTTCAGCTAGATGAACCTGCATTTTCTTATCCTAAAAAATGATGGTGAGAAGGACTGAAGTAGGCACTCAAAAATACAGTAGTAGAATATGCAACAAAAGGAGTTGCTTCTCTTAGTCACACAGTGAGTTTTTTGGAGCTCAAAATAGCCCCTGGAGAGGGCTTTTGATTCTCGATGGGCAAATACACAACCATATGGTCTTGGTCCTGAAGTCTTTTTTTTTTTTTTTTTTTTTTGAGACAGAGTCTCGCTCTGCCGCCCAGGCTGGAGTGCAGTGGCCGGATCTCAGCTCACTGCAAGCTCCGCCTCCCGGGTTCATGCCATTCTCCTGCCTCAGCCTCCCGAGTAGCTGGGACTACAGGCGCCCGCCACCGCGCCCGGCTAGTTTTTTGTATTTTTTAGTAGAGACGGGGTTTCACCGTGTTAGCCAGGATGGTCTCGATCTCCTGACCTCGTGATCCGCCCGTCTCGGCCTCCCAAAGTGCTGGGATTACAGGCTTGAGCCACCGCGCCCGGCCGGTCCTCAAGTCTTAATGCTGTTACACTTAGGAAGTATGTGTGAGATAAGAGCGATATTATTATTATTATTTTCTTTTCTGAGACAGGGTCTTACTCTGTTGCCCAGGCTGCAGTGCAGTGGCACAGTCTTGGCTCACTGCAACCTCCGCCTCCCAGGTTCAAGTGATTCTCGTGCCTCAGCCCCCTCAAGTAGCTGGGATTACAGGCATGCACCACCATGCCCAGCTAATTTTTGTATTTTTAGTGGAGACAGGGTCTTGCCATGTTGGCCGGCCTGGTCTCGAACTCCTGACCCCCACCTCTGCCTCCCAAAGTGCTGGGATTATATGTGTGACCCACCATGCCCGGCCATATTATCATTATTTAACACTATTGTTGAGAGTTTGTAATATCTTCATATACCAGATATGTAATTATAATCTCTGCTCTCCAGTAGTTTGCAAGTTAGGGATAAAGCTCCCTGTTAATTCTGAGTAGAAGGCCTTATACCTGGAAATGTCACCAGGGAACAAAAACCTGAAAGTTTCCTGTGTAGAGATTTTCTCCTGAATAACTTACACGTTAACTATTAGCATCCTTGAGTATATAGAAATCAATTTCAGGCCGGGCGCAGTGGCTCACTCCTGTAATCCTAGCACTTTGGGAGGCTGAGGCAGGTGGATCACTTGAGGCCAGGAGTTCGAGACCACCCACATGGTGATACCCCATCTCTACTAAAAATACAAAAATTAGCCAGGCATGATGCCGCATGCCTGTGGTCCCAGCTACTCGGGAGGCTGAGGCAGGACAGTCGCTTGAACCCGGGAGGCGGAGGTTGCAGTGAACTGAGATTGAGCCACTGCACTCCAGCCTGGGCGACAGAGTGAGACTCCATCTTGGAAAGAAAACGAAAAAAAAGAAATCAATTTCCATCTTCCATAGGAAGAAATAAAGATTCTTATGAAATCAGACTATTGGACCAATCCTTTTATTTCCCTTTTTATTTTTCAGATTGGAAATAGGTGATGGGATTTGTAAGCATATAAAAGCAATACAAAATAGGGTTCTGATTTAACAGCCTAAGAATAATTTCTTTTTTGTTTGTTTGTTTTTTTGAGACAGAGTTTCGCTCTTGTTGCCCAGGCTGGAGTGTGATGGAGCGATCTTGGCTCACCGCAACCTCCACCTCCGGGTTCAAGCGATTCTCCTGCCTCAGCCTCCCGAGTAGCTGGAATTACAGGCATGCACCACCACGCCCAGCTAATTTTGTATTTTTAGTGGAGATGGGGTTTCTCCATGTCGGTGAGGCTGGTCTTGAACTCCCAACCTCAGGTGATCTGCCCGCCTCGGCCTCCCAAAGTGCTGGGATTACAGACATGAGCCACTGCGCCCAGCAAGAATTTATTTTTAACAAATTTTTGTTTAGATAGATGCTTAAGGTAGCTAAACCACCGTTGTATGTTGTCAGAGTTTATGTGGTGACTTTGGTGGGTACTAGGTAAAATCAAGGTGTCTTGCCAAAACTGGCTTTTAGGACTCAGTTCATTTTTAACAGAGACCTCCAAAATCAAGGATTAGAGGCCAGGCGCGGTGGCTCACACCTGTAATCCCAGCACTTTGACCAGCCGAGGCAGGCGGATCACGAGGTCAGGAGACCATCCTGGCTAACACGGTGAAACCCCGTCTCTACTAAAAATACAAAAAATTAGCCGGGCGTGGTGGCGTGCCCCTGTAGTCCCAGGTATTCGGGAGGCTGAGGCAGGAAAATCGCTTGAACCCAGGAGGCAGAGGTTACAGTGAGTTGAGATGGTGCCACTGTACTCCAGCCTGGGCAACAGAACGAGACTCCATTAAAAAAAAAAAAAAATCAAGGATTAGAAATCAATTTACTGCCAGATGTAAAGCTTATAAAAATTATGTCACTTAAATCCAAAATAATTGTAAATCCTAATGTGGCCCTCCTTCCACGAAGTCATGATTCTGTAGCGAAACATCAGAATTCAAGACCTGTTATGAAGTACCATTACTTATCTTAGCTAGCTAGTGGTGTAGCCCATCTTGTGTAGGAACAGTTTAGATTCACAGCTCAGAGTGTCTAAGATCTTGGCATAGCACAGACACGTGGATTGATTGATGATTGATTTTTGAGACGGAGTCTTGCTCTATTGCCCAGGCTGGAGTGTAGGGGCACGATCTCGGCTCACTGCAACCTCCGCCTCCTGGGTTCAAGCGATTCTTCTGCCTCATCCTCCCTAGTAGCTGGGATTACAGGCACCCGCCACTGCGCCCGGCTGATTTTTGTATTTTTAGTAGAGATGGGGTTTCACCATGTTGGCCAGGGTGGTCTCAAACTTCTGACCTCAGGTGATCTACCCGCCTCAGCCTCTCAAAGTGCTGGGATTACAGGCGTGAGCCACCGTGCCTAGTTGGATTTATTTATTTATTTATTTATTTATTATTACTACTACTATTTGAGACAGAGTCTTACCCTGTTGCCCAGGCTGAAGTGTAGTGGTGCCATCTTGGCTCACTACAACCTCTGCCACCTGAGTTCAGGCGATTCTCCTGCTTCAGCCTCCCAAGTACCTGGGACTACAGGCGCACGCCACCATGCCTGGCTAATTTTTGTATTTTTATTGGAGACAGGGTTTCATTCACCGTGTTGGCCAGGCTGGTCTTGAACTCCTGACCTCAAGTGATCTGCCTGCCTTGGCCATCCAAAGTGCTGGGATTACAGGTGTGAGCCACTGTGCCCAGCCAGATTTATTTATTTATTTATTTATTTATTTTTGAGATGGACTCTCACTCTGTCGCCCAGGCTAGAGTTCAGTGGCGTGATCTCTGCAGCCTCCCCCTCCTGGGTTCAAGCGATTCTCCTGCCTCAGCTTCCCAAGTAACTGGAATTGAAGGCACCTGTCACCACACCTGGCTAATTTTTATATTTTTAGTAGAGACAGGGTTTGCCATGTTTGCCAGACTGGTCTTGAACTCCTGACCTCAGGTGATCTGCTCACCTCCCAAAGTGCTAGGATTACAGGCATGAGCCACCGCACCCAACCCTGGATTTATTTATTTAATTTTTTTCCTCCTTATGCCCCAGTACTAAGAGGCGGCCCTGGATTTCAATAAAAGAATGTTCATTGCCATGTTTTGTATTACTAAAATTTGGACATGGTATAAGTGTTCAATAGTAGGGAGTTCATTCAATTAATGTTAGTATATTCATGCAGTGAACTACCTTATCGCTGTTAAAGGTATGTAGTGGCAAGGTGTGATGGCTCATGTCTGTAATCCCAGCACTTTGGGAGGCTAAGGCAGGAGGATTGCCTAACCCTAGGAGGATTTTATTACAGCCTGGGCAACATAGTGGGACCCTGTCTCTATAATTAAAAAAGATGTACAGTAGTTCAAACTGTTCACCCATCACTATTTCCTCAGTGTAAGTTCCTAAAATTGGTATTACAAGCCATATGTATATATATGTATGTATGTATATATATATAGTTTTTTGTTTTTGGTTTTTTTTTTAAAGGCAAAGTCTTGCTCTGTCGCCAGGCTGGAGTGCGGTGGCGCTATCTTGGCTCACTGCAACCTCTGCCTCCCGGGTTCAAGCGATTCTCCTGCCTCAGCCTCCCAAGTAGCTGGGACTACAGGTGCACACCACCATGCCCAGCAAATTTTTTTTTTTTTTTTTTTTTTTTGTGAGATGGACTCTAACTCTGTCTCCCAGGCTGGAGTGCAGTGGTATGATCTCGGCTCCCTGCAACCTCCGCCTCCTGAGTTTAAGCAATTCTTCTGTCTCAGCCTCCCGAGTAGCTGGGATTACATGCGTCCGCCAACACGTCCAGCTAATTTTTTTTTGTATTTTTAATAGAGATGGGGTTTCAGTATGTTCGCCAGGCTAGTCTTGAACTCCGAACCTCAAGTGATCCGCCTGCCTCAGCCTCCCTAAGTGCTGGGATTACAGGCATGAGCCACTGTGCCTGGCCCATGCTTCATGTCTTAAGTTTTCTCCGAGGACTGGCTTTGGTAAAAAGTGGCCACCCAGGAAGTTTGGTCTAGTACCACCAGCCAGTTATACATTCCCTAAAGAATCTGAATGGCCTAGTCCAGTCTAGCCTTTGGACTGATTCTCCTGAAACTCCCTCTAGACTGTGCTGTGATCAAGGGGTCTAGGCTTATATCAAATAAACAGCTACAGAGCCTCACCCTCACAGCGATATGGGGGCCTACTACATTAGTTGGGCAGGCCTTCTGAAAGGTGACTGTTGTAAATGCTTAAGTAGTAGCTGGGGCAAGATTGTAGAGTCAAATAAGATAAATTCTCTGCACTTAGAATTGGGAGAGAGTTAATAGCTTTATGAGGAAGACAAATAAGTAGTATTTTAAATCAGTGTGATATGGTCTAAGTGTTGTGGGTAGAGGGATATCTTGGGACCCTACAAGAGAGACACTTAATCAGCCTGGACATTTAGAGAATATTCCACGAGGACGTGTCTGAACTGAATCATGAAAGATAAGTACACGCTGGCCAGGTAAAAGAGTAGGAGAGGCTGGGTGCGGTGGCTCACGCCTGTAATGCCAGCACTTTGGGAGGCTGAGGCAGGTGGATCACAAGGTCAGGAGTTCGAGATCAGCCTGGCCAATATGGTGAAACCCCGTGTTTAGTAAAAATACAAAAATTAGCTGGGCGTGGTGGTGCACGCCTGTAGTCCCAGCTGCTTGGAGGACTGAGGCAGGAGAATTGCTTGAACCCAGGAGGCAGAGGTCACAGTGAGCCAAGATCATGCCACTGTACTCCAGCCTGGGCGACAGAGCAAGACTTGGTCTCAAAGGAAAAAAAAACAGAAAAGAGTAGGAGAAGCATTTCTGGCATTGTGAACAGCATGAGCATGGAACAAAATAATTATATTTCGTTGAAGAATTTTTCATGTATGATATTTATAACCAATTATTTCTAGAGTTTGAAGTCTATGGCAAGACGTGAAGATAGTAGGGGCTGGACTGAGGAGACTCTTGGTTTTGTTTTGTTTTTTTGAAACAGGGTCTTGCTCTGTCACCCAGGTGGGAGTGCAGTGGCACCATCACGGCTCACTGCAGCCTTGACCTTCTGGGCTTAAAGTAATCCTCCCATCTTATTTTTTGATTTTTTGTAGAGACAAGTTCTCACTGTGCTGCCTGAGCTCGTCATAAACTCCTGGGCTAAAGTAATCCTTCTTCCTTGGCCTTCCAAAGTCTGGCCATGAGGAGAGTCTTAATGCCATGCTAAGTATCTCAGATTTAGGTGACAGGGAGTCATAGGATGTTTTTTAGTTGGGGACTGGCATGGGAAGATTTCCATTTTTAGGAAGATGAATCTGCTTATAATAGATTAAATTTGATAGCGGTGTTGCCTGAAGGCACAAAGACTAATTGTGGTTGTCCAAGGAGAAGTGATAAGTGAGGAAGCAGAGGAAGGAGCCAGCTGTAAGAATATTTAGGAGGTAGGTTTGGCAGGACTAGGATGATGGAAATGAGGGAAGAGGAGTAATCTAGGATAAAATCCACACTTGAGTGACAAGGTAGATAGTGGTGGCGTTAGGAAAGTGAGCAATTTGAGGAGCAAGGTGACTGGTTTTTGGCATATTGAGTTTCACATGCTTGTGGGATGCATAAGTAATGATGCCAGTTAGGCCAGTAGTCTGCTGCTCTCAGGTAGTTGCCATTTTGGAAGTGGTTTGTCTTCTTCTTCCCCCTGCTCCCACTCAGTCTCTGTCTGACACTCTTCTAGTTACTCCTCTCTCTTTCTCTCTGTCTCTAATAAATATATATAATATATATTTAAATATATAAAGTGCGTATTATATATAATTTAAATATTTATGTATCCAGTGTAATGCCCCCTCCCAAGGTGTTGGACATGTTGCTAGAGCCCTACAGTGTCACCCTCTTAGTCCACCAGCTCACAGAAAACACAGATGAGACCTTTTGCATTGATAAGGAAGCTCTCTAAGATATCTGCTTCCGAACCCTAAAACTGCCCACACCCACCTGAGCCACCTGTTGTCTGCACTGTGAGTGGGGTCACCACCTGCCTGAGCTTCCAGGGCGAGCTCAATGGCCATGAATATGGCCCTATTCCCCGCTTGCACTTATTCATGTCTGGCTTCGCCCTGCCGACCATCCAGGACAGCCAGCAGTACTGAGCCCCAATGGTGCCCGAGCCAATCCAGCGGATGTTTGATGCCAAGAATGTGATGGCTGCCTGGGACCCCCCCTTTGTGGCTGTTGCTTAGCAGCTGCTATGTTCGGGGACCATACGTGCATGGAAGAGGTGGTTAAGTAAATGCTTAATCTCCAAAACAAGGACAGCAGCTACTTTGTTGATTGAATCCCCCACAAGGCGAAAACAGCTGTCTGTAACATTCTACCCTGGGGGCTAAAGATGGCTGCCACTGTCATTGGCAACAATACAGCCATCTAGGAGCTGTTCAGGTGCATCTCGGAACAGTTCATAGTCATGTTCTGGCACAAAACCTTCCTGCACTAGTACATGGGCAGTGGCATGGACAAGATGGAGTTCCCTGAGGCTGCAAGCAACATGAACGTGTCCAAGTACAGGATACCACAGCTGAGGAGGAGAGAGAGTCTGAAGAGTGGGCCTGTGAGGAGGTGGCCTAGAGCCTTCTGTTACTGGGTAAAGGGAAGAAGTGGTGTGAACTTTTTATTCACCCACAGTCTGTTCTGTGATAGCCATGTCTGTGTGTGCACTTGTTCTTCATGTCTTGCTATCACAGCTCTAAAGACACTTCAATGAAACAATTTTCCTAGTAAAAAAAAAATATATGTATATAAAAATATATACATAAAATACATATATGTATTTGTTTGTTTGAGACAGAGTCTTGCTGTTTTGCCCAGGCTGGGCTCAATTTGTGATCCTTATGCCTCAGCCTCCTGAGTAGCTAAGTAGTTGGGACTACAGGCACTTGCCACCTTGTCCACTTCATTCATATATGTGTGTGTGTGTGTATGTGTGTGTGTGTTTGTTTTTGGTTTTTTGTTGAGACCGAGTCTCACTCTGTTGCCTAGGCTGGAGTGCAGTGGCTCGATCCTCGCTCACTGCAGCCTCCGCCTCCTGGGTTCAAGTGATTCTTCTGCCTCAGCCTTCCGCGTAGCTGGGATTACAGGCATGTGCCACCATGCCCAGTTAATTTTGTATTTTTAGTAGGATTTTCACCATATTAGCCAGGCTGATCTCAAACTCAACCTCTGGTGATCCGCCCGCCTCGGCCTCCTAAAGTGCTGGCATTAGAGGCATGAGCCACCGCGCCCGGCCCTTTTTATATTTTAAACTTAAGACTCACCTAGTTTCTGCTTTCATAGATCTTCTGTGCAAGCAGCAGGTTTATTTATGTAAAGGTTTGACATGTTTGGCTTCACCATGAGAATTGCTGATAGGATTTTATTTCAGCCTCTTAGGCTATAAGGTATATATATTAGGGCAGATATTATTTCTCTCATTCATAACTGTGTTCATAACACTTAGAACAGTACTGGCAAAGAAGTGAGTGTCTGAAGGAATGAACTGTTGAATCATGTGAAGAGTTTGACTCTTATAAGGGCTGTCCTTTCTCTAAGACTGATTTTTCCATAAAGCATGTGTCTAAGTTGAATCTTAGAGGGTAAAGAGGTGGAAGAGAGCCTTTCAGGCAGAGGTAGTAGCAAGAGCAAAGGCAGGGAGGAATAGAACTGAATGGGATGTGTGTGTATAGAGAACAGCCATGAGATATTAATAATTCTTCCGTGTCGTATGTCTCAGGTCATTCCAGAAAACTTAGTAATATTAATAGGTATATTAGTAACCATGATGTGTTCTGGGAGTTGTGTTTTGTTTAAAAGTTTGTGTGCATGGTTAGGTGAGGATTCAATGTGTAAAATATGCCCAAACCGACAGAAACCTGTTGGTCTTGCTCTAATACAAGGCCTCTTGGAAACCTCTGAATCCCAGGCAGAATTTACTACTTCCTAATCTGTGTTCATGTAGCATATTATTCCTATCTCTAATACTGTGTTATATTGACTTATTTCATGTTTCATTTCATTAGTAGTCCTGACCATGCCTTTAGTAATTCCTAGGGTCTAACATGTAGTAGATGTTAGTTAAATGTTGATGAACAGTTGAACAAAAGGATGTTTATACCCTGTATTGGCCACGTTAAATCGGAACTATGTTCAGCTTCTGTATCTATTTCTTCTTGTAGCTATTTGTAGTAGATGTCCAGACAAGCCAGATCACCAAGATCCCAATTCTGAAAGACCGGGAACCTGGAGGTGTGACCCAGCAGGGCTGTGGTATCCATGCCATCGAGCTGAATCCTTCTAGAACACTGCTAGCCACTGGAGGAGACAACCCCAACAGTCTTGCCATCTATCGACTACCTACACTGGATCCTGTGTGTGTAGGAGATGTAAGTTTTCCCAGTAGTTGTAGTTGGGGAGAGCCTTGGTTTTAAACGGGTCTCAGTGGTTAATATGGACCCTCCTCTCAGCAGCCCAGAGTGGGGACTGGACTCCTCATAGGGCACAGTGTATGTTTGATAAAGGGGCAAGCAGCACATCTCAGGGACCAACACTATTGGGTTGCATTTGAATCCATAGTGTCCACATACTTCCCACTGCCCATACTCAGAGAGTAGCAGAGTTTACTAAATCATCCATTCATTCGCCAGGCATTTATTCAGTCTTCTATGGCTAGGCATTGTTTGAGACATGGTTTGAGACACAGCAGTGAACAGAACAGATAAAGCCCCTGTCCTCTTGAAGCCTACATTCTAGTGGAGGGTGACATATAAACCAAAATATAAGCCATATAAACTAATAATTACCAGTAATATGTCAGAGTGTGATAAGTGCCATGGAGAAGAATAAAGGCAGCATAAAGGGACTGAGAGTGAGGTGGAGGATGCTGTATCAGAAGATAAAGTTTCATTGATAGGATGATACTGGAGCAGGGAGACTTAAAAGAAATGAGGTACAAGCCATGTAGATATCTAGATGTCTGGAAGAAGAAAGTTCCAGATAGAAGATGGGACCCAGAGGTAGAAGGCAAGAGCTATGTGTCCACTACCCACAGTAGTGCCAATTTCATTCCAGCTTTGAGCTCCTCAAGATAGAAGATAAAGATTGATCATTCTCTATGGGTTGAGACCACCAGAGATCAGAGTTGTAATTTTACAAAAATAGAGAGTTTATTACAATACTTATTTTACTAATTTCTTGTTTTCCTCCCTGTACCTGTTACTCCCTGCTCTCCAAGGATGGACACAAGGACTGGATCTTTTCCATCGCATGGATCAGCGACACTATGGCAGTGTCGGGTAAATTTGCCCTTTTACAGGGAGCTTTTGATGTGGCAGGGATTGGGGGCTAGAGATTGAAAAGGGATAGTAGTGTGATAGGAAATAGCCTGGCTGGGTGCGGCGACTCATGCCTATAATCCCAGGACTTTGGGAGGCTGAGGTGGATGGATCACTTGAGCCCAAGATTCAAGACTGGTCTGGGCAACATATGAGACCCCATCTCTACAATTTTTTTTAATTGGCTGAGTATGGTACTGCATACCTGTTGTCCCAGATACTCAGAAGGTTGAGGCAGGAGGATTGCTTGAGCCCACGAGATCCAGGCAGCATCAGGCTGTGATCATGCCAGTGCACTCCAGCCTACATGACAGAGGATGGCCCTGTAGAATAATAATTTTTTTATTTAGTGTAAAAGTGATACACATTTATTGTAAGAAAATTTTAAAATAGGCTGGGTGCAGTGGCTTATGCCTATAATCCCAGCACTTTTGGAGGCCAAGGTGGGTGGATCACAAAGTCAGGAGATTGAGACCATGCTGGCTAACACGGTGAAACCCGGTCTCTACTAAAAATACAAAAAATGAGCTGGGTGTGGTGGCGGGCGCCTGTAGTCCCAGCTACATGGGGGGCTCAGGCGGGAGAATGGTGTGAACCTGGGAGGCGGAGCTTGCAGTGAGCTGAGATTGTGCCACTGCACTCCAGCCTGGGCACAGAGCAAGACTCTGTCTCAAAAAAAAAAAAAAGAAAATTTTAAAATATAGTCTGGGCGTGTTGGCTCACACCTGTAATCCCAGCACTTTGGGAGGCCAGGGTGGGTAGATTACGAGGTCAGGAGTTTGAGACCAGGCTAGCCAGCATGGTGAAACCCTGTCTCTACTAAAAGTGCAAAAAATTAGCTGAGTGTGGTCATGGGCGCTTGTAGTCCCAGCTACTCAGGAGACTGAGGCAGGAGAATTGCTTGAACCCAGCAGGCAGAGGTTGCAGTGAGCTGAGATGGTGCCACTGCACTCCAACCTGAGCGACAGCATGAGACTCCATCTCAAAAAGAAAAAAAAAAAAAAAGGATAGATAGATAGACCACCCAGAAGATCTCTATCCAGATATAACCACTTTTTTTTGTGGGTTGTTTTGTTTTCTTTTTGAGACAGTGTCTCATTTTGTCACCCAGGCTTGCTTACAGTGGCATGATCCTAGCTTACTGCATCCTTGAGCTCTTGGGTTCAAGTGATCCTTCTGCCTCAGGCTCACAGGTAGCTGGGACTATAGGCACACACCATCACACCCAGCTAGTAATAACTACTGTTGACATTTTAAAATATAACTTGCTAGTTTTTTTTTCCAGTACCTTTTTTCTTTTCTTTTAGACACAGGGTCTTGCTCTGTTGCCCAGGCTGGAGTGCAGTGGCACCATCATGGCTTACTGTAGCCTTGAACTCCTGGGCTCAAGCTATCCTCCTGCCTCAGCCTCCCAAAGTGCTTAGTTTTTTGTTTTGTTTTTTTTTTTTTTTGAGACAGAGTCTTGCTCTGTCGCCCAGGCTGGAGTGCAGTGGCGCAATCTCGGCTCACTGCAAGCTCCGCCTCCCGGGTTCACACCATTCTCCTGCCTTAGCCTCCCGAGTAGCTGGGACTACAGGCGCCCGCCTCCGCACCTGGCTAATTTTTTATATTTTTAGTAGAGACGGGGTTTCACTGTGGTCTCGATCTCCTGACCTTGTGATCCACCCGCCTCAGCCTCCCAAAGTGCTGGGACTACAGGCGTGAGCCACCGTGCCTGGCCAAAGTGCTTAGATTATACAGGCATGAGCCACTGCACCCAGCCTTAGTATGACTTTTTTTTTTTTAGACTGAGTCTCACTCTGTCTTCCAGGCTGGAGTGCAGTAGCACGACCTCGGCTCACCACAACCTCCACTTCCCAGGTTCAAGCGATTCTCCTGCCTCAGCCTCCTGAGTAGCTGGGATTACAGGTGCCCACTACCACGCCAGGCTAATTTTTCTATTTTTAGTAGAGATGGGGTTTCACCATATTGGCCAGGCTGGTCTCAAACTCCTGACCTCAGTGATTTGTCTGCCTCGGCCTCTGAAAATGCTGGGATTACAGGCGTAAGCCAACATGCCTGGCCAATATTTTTTGGTTGGTTAATATGAGATCATTCAGAAGATGTATATGTAGAATTCTTTGTGAAATTCTTTCTTTTTTTTTTTTTGGAGATAGAGTCTTGCTGTGTCGCCTGGGCTGAAGTGCAGTGGTACAAATCTCGGCTCACTGCAACCTCCGCCTCCTGGGTTCAAGCACTTCTCCCTGCCTCAGCCTCCTGAGTAGCTGGGATTACAGGTGCCCACCACCACGCCTGGCTAATTTTTGTATTTTTTAGTAGAGATGGGGTTTTGCCATGTTGGCCATGCTGGTCTTGAATGCCTGACGTCAGGTGATCTGCCTGCCCCGGCCTCCCAAAGTGCTGGGATTACAGGCGTGAACCACTGCTCCTGACCTCATTTCATTACACTTTAAAATTTTCTTTTTTTTTTTTTTTTTTTTTTTTGAGACGGAGTCTCGCTCTGTCACCCAGGCTGGAGTGCAGTGGCCTGATCTCAGCTCACTGCAAGCTCCGCCTCCCGGGTTTATGCCATTCTCCTGCCTCAGCCTCCCGAGTAGCTGGGACTACAGGCACCCGCCACCTCGCCCGGCTAGTTTTTTTTTTGTATTTTTTAGTAGAGACGGGATTTCACCGTGTTAGCCAGGATGGTCTCGATCTCCTGACCTCGTGATCCACCCGTCTCGGCCTCCCAAAGTGCTGGGATTACAGGCTTGAGCCACCGTGCCCGGCCTAAAATTTTCGTAATAAAACTTTGATGGGGTAAATGAGATCACACTGTACACAAAGTAATCTTCTGAAACTGTACACAAAGTAATCTTCTGAAAGTTACCTAATTTTCTCACTCTCATGCTCAAATCTTTGAGAGACTTTCTAGTATCTGTAAGATGAAAAACAAATTTTATAGCACAGCATACAAGGCCCACGCCCACCTTTCCAACTTTATCTCTCATAGCTTCCATGCTTGCACCCCATAATCCAGCATAACAAACCATGTCTAGTTCTCCACATGTGCCCTTGTCTCTGTGGCCTTTTCTAATTTCACATAATTAGCATTCTACTTTGAATTGATATGTCTGTCATTTTAGATGTTTTTTTCTTTTTTTTTTTTGTAATTTTTGAGACCAAGTCTCACTCTGTCACCTAGGCTAGAGTGCAGTGGCAGCATCTTGGCTCACCGCAACCTCTGCCTCCCAGGTTCAAACACTTCTCTTGCCTCGGCCTCCCAAGTAGCTGGGACTACAGGTGCGTGCCACTGTGCCTGGCTAATTTTTGTATTTTTAGTAGAGACAGGGTTTCACCATGTTGGCCAGGCTGGTCTCAAAACTCCTGACTTCAAGTGATCTGCCTGCGTCAGTCTCCCAAAGTGCTAGAATTTCAGGCGTGAGCCACTGCACCCGGCCTAGATATTTTTTTCTATGAAGTGTTCAGTAGATTAGCAGTGTGGGAAGGGCACCTTCTTGGTCTCAAAGGAGAATTGGCAAATTACTGGAAAAATAATTTTAAAACACGTTGTTGTTGTTGTTGTTGAGACAGGGTCTCACTCTGTTACCTAGGCAGGAGTGCAGTAGTGTGATTATTGCTCACTGCAACCTCTAACTCCCAGGATTAAGAGATCCCCTCAAGTATCTGGGACTATAAGCACACATCACCACACCCAGTTAATTATTTCTATTTTTTATAGAGACTTTGTTGCCCAGGCTGCTCTCGAACTCCTAGGCTCAAGCAGTCCTCCCACTTCAGCCTCTCAAAGTGCTGGGATTACAGGCATGAGCCACTATGCCTGGCCTAAAACATAATTTCTTGGTATTCCATTTTATGGATATAATATAACCCTATTGTTGAACATACTGAGTGTTCTGAACAAACATCTTTGTATATGGGTATTGTGATGGTGGATTGTTTCTGAATAGGAATATAAACTTACTTTTTGTTTTTGTTTGTTCCTCTTTTTTTTTTTTCCCCCCCCAGACGGAGTCTCGCTCTGTCACCCAGGCTGGAGTGCAGTGGCGCGATCTCCACTCACTGCAAGCTCCGCCTCCCGGGTTCATGCCATTCTCCTGCCTCAGCCTCCCGTGTAGCTGGAACTACAGGTGCCCACCGCCACGCCCGGCTAATTTTTGTATTTCTAGTAGAGACGGGGTTTCACCATGTTAGCCAGGATGGTCTTGATCTCCTGACCTCGTGATCCACCCATCTCGGCCTCCCAAAGTGCTGGGATTACAGGCATGAGCTACCACGCCCGGCTGTTCCTCTTTTTTTTTGAGACGGAGTCTTCTGTCGCCCAGCTGGAGTGCAGTGGCCATGTCTTAGCTCACTGCAACCTCCGCCTTCCAGGTTCAAGCGATTCTCCTGCCTCAGCCTTCTGAGTAGCTGGGACTACAGGCGCCCACCACCACACCCAGCTGATGTTTGTCTTTTTAGTAGAGATGGCTTACACCGTGGTTCAGGCTGATCTTGAACTCCTGACCTCGTGATCCACCCACCTCAGCCTCCCAAAGTGCTGGGATTACAGGCATGAGCCACTGCGCCCAGGTGTTGTTTCTCCTCTTTTTTTTTTTTTTTCTGGAGTTAAAGTCTTGCTCTGTCACCCAGGATGGAGTGCAGTGACGTGATCATGGCTCACTGCAGCCTTAACCTCCTAGTCTCAAACAATCCTCCTGTCTCAGCACCCCACCCCCATCCCTGAGTAGCTGGGACTACAAGCATGTGCCACCACACCTGGCTAGTTTTTTGTATTTTTTTGTACTAATGGTGTTTTGACATTTTGCCCAGGCTGGTCTCAACCTCCTGGCCTCAAGCGATCTGCCTGCCTAAGCCTCCCAAAGTGTTGGGATTACAGGCGTGAGCCACTGTACCTGGCCAGGAAGATAAAATTTCCTTGCTGCAGGTTGCTCAGTTGTACTCTAGAAAGGTACCATTTTAGCTTGCCACCAACAGTGTATTCAGGGCTCAATTCACAGAAAAGTGTTCTTGTTTTTTGTTATTGTTGTTGTTTTGAGACGGAGTCTCTGTCATCCAGGCTGGAGTGCAGTGGTATGATCTCAGCTCATTGCAACTTCTGTCTCCCAGGTTCAAGCGATTCTCCTGCCTCAGCCTCCTGAGTAGCTGGGATTATAGGCGCACGCTCCACTAATTTTTGTGTTTTTAGTAGAGACGGGGTTTCACCATGTTGGTCAGGCTGATCTCAAACTCCTGACCTCGTTATCTGCCTACGTCAGCCTCCCAAAGTGCTGGGGTTACAGGCATGAGCCACTGTGCCTGGCCTGGTTTTTTAAGCTTTATTATTGTTTGCTAAGAGAAGTGATTTATCTTTTTAAGCATTCATTTTATTTATGTAGAACAGTCATTTCTTTTTCTTTTTTTTTTTTTTTTTTTTTTGGAGGCAGGGTCTTAACTCTGTTGCCCAGGGTGGTGGTGTGATCCCAGCTCACTGCATCCTTGACCTCTCCAGGCTCCAGTGACCCTCCAACGTCAGCCTCCTGGATAGCTGGGACTACAGGTTTGCGCTACCCCACCTGGCTAATTTTGTATTTTTTGTAGAGACAGGGTTTTGCCATGTTACCCGGCCTCCCAGAGTGCTGGGATTAAAGGCATATACCACTGTACCCAGCCTAGAACAGTCGTCATTATTATCTTTTTTTTGTTTTGTTTTGTTTTGTTTTTTGAGATGGGGTCTCACTCTGTCACCCAGGTTGGTGTCAGTGGCACAATCTCAGCTCACTGCGACTTCTGCTTCCCAGGCTCAAGCTATCCTCCCAGCTCAGCCTCCTGAGTAGCTGGGACCACAGGTGTGCACCACCAAACCTGGATAATTTTTTGTATTTTTGGTAGAGATGGGGTTTCGCCATGTTGCTCAGGCTGGTCTCAAACTCTTGAGCTCAGGTGGTCCAC
Organism: Macaca fascicularis; assembly: GCF_037993035.2. Taxonomy (NCBI): domain Eukaryota; kingdom Metazoa; phylum Chordata; class Mammalia; order Primates; family Cercopithecidae; genus Macaca; species Macaca fascicularis. Next base: position 65,297,288 of record NC_088389.1, read on the forward strand.
CTACCTCAGCCTCCCAAGGTGCTGGGATTACAGGTGTGAATGGTAATTCTTAATAAAGAACAGTCTAGAACAGTCATTCTTAATAAAAGGATTGTGGGCCGGGCGCAGTGGCTCACACCTGTAATCCCTACACTTTGGGAGGCTGAGGTGGGTGGATCACCTGAGGTCTGGAGCCTGACCAACATGGAGAAACCCTGTCTCTACTGAAAATACAAAATTAGCCGGGCATGGTGACACATGCCTGTAATCCCAGCTACTCGGAAGGCTGAGGCAGGAGAATCGCTTGAACCCAGTAGGCGGAAGTTGCGGTGAGCCAGGATCACACCATTGCACTCCAGCCTGGGCAACAAGAGTGAAACTCTGTCCCCCCATGAGCCACCCAGGTGTGGTGGCTCATGCCTGTAATCCTAGCACTTTGGGAGGCCGAGGCAGGCTGATCACTGGAGCTCAGGAGTTCAAGACCAGCTTGGGCAACATGGTTAAACCCCGTCTCTACTAAAAATACAAAAAAAATAGCCAGGCATGGAGCAGGCACCTGTAATCCCAGCTGCTCGGGAGGGTGAGGCGTGGGCATTGCTTGAACCCAGGAGACGGAGGTTGCAGTGAGCTGAGATCGCACCACTGCACTCCAGCCTGGGTGACGAAGTGAGACTCTCTCAAAAAATAATAAAAAATAAATTTCAACAACCATGTCAAACTTAAATGTTTTAATGCCTAGACCTTAGGTGAATAATTCTCTTAGCGTAGCTATTAAAATGTCTACTGCTCTGTGTTCGGGGTGGGCCATCTGGCCAAGCTTCAGCACATATGAGGATGATGCACAGCTAGACTCTGAAAGCCCACTTTGGCATCTGTGGGATTTCCCATAGAGGGGTGGGTATATCTGACATCTGTGTTCTCCTGGCCCTGCAGGCTCACGTGATGGTTCTATGGGACTCTGGGAGGTGACAGATGATGTTTTGACCAAAAGTGATGCAAGACACAATGTGTCGCGGGTCCCTGTGTATGCACACATCACTCACAAGGCCTTAAAGGACATCCCCAAAGAGGATACAAACCCTGACAACTGCAAAGTTCGGGCTCTGGCCTTCAACAGCAAGAACAAGGTATGAACTTGTATAGGGATCCCCGAAGTCTATTCCTGTTGCTTATGTCTTGGGATATGCACTCCTTTTTCCTTCCCCATCAGTGCTTGCTATATAGCATGGTTCTGAGCCCACACATCACCTCTTAAAGGCTGAGTGATGCTGGTGAGAAATTATAACTGAGGCTCTGAAACCCACCCCTTCAGTTGGTCTCTGCAGCATTTCTCTGAGTGGTCTATATTTGTGGGTCAGCCTCACAGAATTCCCCTAGGGCCACCCTGATTTGACTGTCTCTCATTTGCACATGCCTTTGCAGGTGCTCTATTCTGGGCATGATTTTCATACCTGCTTCTGAAAACAATCACTTTTTTTCTCTTTGCTATTAATTCCTTTTTTTTTTGAGACTGTGTTTTGCTCTTGTCACCTAGGCAGGAGTGTAATGGCGCGATCTCAGCTCACAGCAACCTCCATCTCCCAGGTTCAAGCAATTCTTCTGCGTCAGCCTCCCAAGTAGCTGGGACTACAGGCGTGCACCACTCTGCGTGACTAATTTTGTATTTTTTAGTAGAGACGGGGTTTCACCATGTTGGCCAGGCTGGTCTCGAACTCCTGACCTCAGTTGATCCACTCTCCGTGGCCTCCCAAAGTGCTGGGATTACAAGCGTGAGGCATCACACCTAACCAGTATTCTTAACTGCCTACTTTCCCTTCACATTTCCACTAAGTCTTACTTTACTGAGTCAGATCTGATGCTGAGGTTTTAATAAAAGCAGAATGTTAGCCAGGCGCAGTGACTCACATCTGTAATCCCTACAGTTTCAGAGGCCAAGGCAGGCAGATCACAAAGTCAGGAGTTTGAGACCAGCCTGGCCAACATGGTAAAACCTCATCTTTACTGAAAATACAAAAAAATTAGCTGGGCATGGTGGCATGTGCCTGTATTCCCAGCTACTCGGGAGGCTGAGGCGGGAGAATTGCTTGAACCTGGGAGGCAGAGGTTGCAGTGAGCCAAGATTGCGCCACTGCACTCCAGCCTGGGCTGCAGAGGAAGACTCCGTCTCGGAAAAAAAAAAAAAAAGCAGTGTCAGAATATGTACCCAGAGCCAGAGAAAGGCTTCTCCAAAATCTGAATCAGGCCACAGTTTGAAGGGTAGTTCCCTTAGCCTCCTATCCCATCTATATTTATGGCCTGAGGGTAGATTCATCTCTCCTAGATTAGACTCTTCACTTACAGAAATTCTCACACTATATTATGAAACTGTCCTTCACATGTGTGCCCTGCTTTAACTCTCCAACAGGATGTTGAGGAAATGATGGCATAGTGAGGAGTTTTTGAACCATGGGTGCCTGTGTTATTACTGGCAGCCTCAATTTAATATGCCATTCAGCTGTGTTCTGTAGGGTGAAGTAATGGTCTAATAATTACTGGCACCTCTGCTGGAATCATCCCAAGATAGGAGTAAAGGACCCTGACCTTAGATACCTCTCCTGCTTATTATCGTGGATTAGTTGCTATGGATGATAATATAACCTGGTTTTCATTGCTCTTGTAGGAATTGGGAGCAGTGTCTCTGGATGGCTACTTTCATCTCTGGAAGGCTGAAAATACACTATCTAAGGTGTGATGAACATGATTTGGTGGTTTTACATAATAATTCACCTTACAGTTAAAATACTGTAATTCTTGCTGAGCTTTTTCATTCTTGTTTATTTTATCTATTTATTTATTTTTGAGGCAGAGTGTCGCTCTGATGCCCAGGCTGGAGTGCAGTGGTACAATCTTGGCTCACTGCAACCCCTGCCTCCTGGGTTCAACCAATTCTTGTACCTCAGCCACCAGAGTAGCTGGGATTACAGGCGTCTGCCAATATGCCCAGGTATTCTTTTGTTTTTTTTTGTTTTTTTTTTTTTTTTTTGGACGGAGTCTCACTCTGTCGCCCAGGCTGGAGTGCAGTGGCGCGATCTCGGCTCACTGCAAGCTCCGCCTCCCGGGTTCACGCCATTCTCCTGCCTCAGCCTCCCGAGTAGCTGGGACTACAGGCGCCCACAACCGCGCCCGGCTAATTTTTTGTATTTTTAGTAGAGACGGGGTTTCACCGTGGTCTCGATCTCCTGACCTTGTGATCCGCCCGCCTCGGCCTCCCAAAGTGCTGGGATTACAGGCGTGAGCCACCGCGCCTGGCTTTTTTTTTTTTTTTTTGAGACAGAGTCTCGCTCTGTCACCCAGGCTGGAGTGCAGTGGCCGGATCTCAGCTCACTGCAAGCTCCGCCTCCCAGGTTCACGCCATTCTCCTGCCTCAGCCTCCGGAGTAGCTGGGACTACAGGCGCCCGCCACCTCGCCCGGCTAGTTTTTTTATATTTTTTAGTAGAGACGGGGTTTCACCGTGTTAGCCAGGATGGTCTCGATCTCCTGACTTCGTGATCCACCCGTCTCGGCCTCCCAAAGTGCTGGGATTACAGGCGTGAGCCACCGCGCCTGGCCTCTTTTGTATTTTTAGTAGGAACGCGGTCTCACCATGTTGGCCAGGTTGGTATTTTTATTTTTAGAGACAGTAAATATAGGGTCTCACTTTGTCACCCAAGCTGGAGTGCAGTCATGGCTCATGGATCAGTGCAGCCTTGAACTCCTGGGCATAAGCAATCGTCTTGCCTCAGCCTCCCAAGTAGCTGAGACTATGGGCATGCGTCACCACACCCATCTGGTTTTTGTTTTGTTTTGTTTTGTTTTGTTAATTTTTTGTAGAGACAGAGTCTTGCTATGTTGCCCAGGCTGGTTTTGAACTCTTGACCTCAAGCGATCCTCCCATCTTGGTCTCCTGAAGTGCTGAGAGTTCACGCATGAGCCATTGCACCTGGTCTCAATTCTTGTTTAAAAGACCAGTTCTCCAAAGATCTGGGCATGTTTTTGCACAGTACATGAAATTTTGAGTCTGGTATGCCTCTCTTGCAGGAAAGTCTTTAAAGAGTAAGACAGGGTGATTCTTTCATATTGCAAAAGCTTCCTTAGAGGCTCCTTTGACTAGCAGTCCTCTTCAACAATGCATTTAAGTATTTCTTTGTAGATTAGTAACTACTTGGCATGCTGTACGAGAGGGAAAACCTAAGTGTTAGGAACCTTTGGCAATTGAAGATCGATCAAATTAAGATAAACTATCTCTGAAATAATCATGTAAGGTAATGAGAAAATAGACTTAATTTACAATACAAATTAATCATCCCTAATCCAGAATGCTCCAAAATCCAGTTGGGCACAATGTCTCACGCCTGTAATCCCAACACTTTGGGAGGCTGAAGCAGGAGGCTTGAGCCCAGGAGTTCAAAACTAGCCTAGGCAACACAGCAAGACCTGATCTCTGCAAAAAAAATTTAAAAGTTAGCCATACATTGTGGCACATGCCTGTAGTCCCAGCTACTGGAACATAATGGTGCTGAGGTGGTAGGACCGCTTGAGCCAAGGAGGTCAAGGCTGCAGCGAGCCGTAATTTTGCCACTGCACTTCAGCATGGGTGACAAAGCGAGACCCTATCTCAAAAAAAGAAAAAAAAAAAAAAGGTCAGGCGTGGTGGCTCAGGCCTGTAATCCCAGCACTTTGGGAGGCCGAGGCAGGTGGATCACGAGGTCAAGAGATCGAGACCATCCTGGCTAACATAGTGAAACCCTGTCTCTACTAAAAATACATAAATAGCTGGGCGTGGTGGTGGGCTTCTGTAGTCCCAGGTATTCGGGAGGCTGAGGCAGGAGAATCGCTTGAACCCAGGAGGTGAAAGTTGCAGTGAGCCGAGATCGTGCCACTGCACTCCAGCCTGGCAACAGAGCAAGACTCTCTCAAAAAAAAGAAAAAAAAAAAAAAGGCTCCAAAGTCCAAAACTTTTTGAGCACCAACACAATGCCACAAGTGGAAAATTACACACCAGACACCTTTGCTTTCTGACGGGTCAGTGTACCAAACATTGTTTCATGCAGAAAATTATTTAAAATATTATATAAAATTACCTTCAGTCTATGTGTATAAGATGTATATGAAACATAAATGAGGCCGGGCGCGGTGGCTCAAGCCTGTAATCCCAGCACTTTGGGAGGCCGAGACGGGCAGATCACGAGGTCAGGAGATCGAGACCATCCTGGCTAACCCAGTGAAACCCCGTCTCTACTAAAAAAAATACAAAAAACTAGTCGGGCGTGGTGGTGGGTGCCTGTAGTCCCAGCTACTCGGGAGGCTGAGGCAGGAGAATGGCGTGAACCCGGGAGGCGGAGCTTGCAGTGAGCTGAGATGATGCCACTGCACTCCAGCCTGGGGGACAGAGCGAGACTCCATCTCAATAAAAAAGAAACATAAATGAATTTTGCAGTTAGACTTGGGTGCCATCCCCAAGAGTAGCTCATTACATATATGTAGATATTTTAAATCCTGGGCCAGGCTTGGTGGCTCACGCCTGTAATCCCAGCACTTTGAGAGGCCAAGGCGGGCGTATCACAAGGTCAGGAGATGGAGACCATCCTGGCTAACATGGTGAAACCCCATCTCTACTAAAAATACAAAAAATTAGCCAGGCGTGGTGGCGGGCACCTGTAGTCCCAGCTACCCAGGAGGCTGAGGCAGGAGAATGGCGTGAACCCAGGAGGCGGAGCTTTCAGTGAGCCGAGATCGCACCACTGCACTCTGGCCTAGGAGACAGTGCGAGACTCCATCTCAAAAAAAAAAAAAAAAAAAAAAAAATCTGGAGAAATCCAAAATTCAAAACATTTGTAGTCACAAGCATTTTGGATAAGGGTGACTCAACAAGCAACTTTACAGAGTTAAACCTACTTATGAATCATTTGTCTTTATTTTTTTTTTTGAGACAGTCTCACTTTGTTGCCCAGGCTAGAGTGCAGTGGCACGATCTCAGCTCACTGCAACCTCCGCCTCCCAGGTTCAAGCGATTCTCCTGCCTCAGCCTCCTGAGTAGCTGGGATTACAGGCATGTACCACCATCGCTAGCTAATTTTTTGTGCTTTTAGTAGAGATAGGGTCTCACCAGGTTGGCCAGTGTGGTCTCAAACTCCTGACCTCAGGTGATCTGCCTGCCTCAGCCTCCCAAAGTGCTGGGATTATAGGTGTTAGCCACAGTGCCCAGCTTTTTGTCTTCTTCTTATCCTAGAGGACTTTGCAAGAGGAAGCAGGGTTCCAGGAATTAGTGATTCCTTCATGTCACAATAGCCTTTGAGCTCCACTGACCTTGTATGCTCTTATGTGTAGTATGCACCCACTGAGGATTTGCTAACTGACAGAGACCCAGGGTTAAGGCAGATGTGGGTTATCTGGGATTAAGCTAGTCCCATGAGTGTGCTTTCTATAGCATAAAATTCCCATTCAGGTGGGAAGGTGAGGTGGGGGTAGCCAGAGATCAGCCTCTTTATCTGAAAAGCACTGAGGTGGCCCTTACTGGCAGACAGAACAGAGTGGGACCATGGCTTTAGTGCCCTGGAATGATTCCCAGAAACAACCTGAATAGTTGAAACAGCCTACCAAGAAAGGCCTTGGCCTTTCCAGCTACTTCTGATTATTTATTCCAGATTTACCTTTTCCCTAGCCTGTCTCTTTCATTATCTAGGTCTTATTGTTTATTACAGTCAACTCGTCTTTCTCCTGTATACCTAGGGGTGGAACAGAGTGTTATTTCTGTAATCAGGGCTTGATTTTACGTGGCTTTTGTATGAGGGAAGCCCACCGAGGTGGGAGTCCAGAAACAATATCCCTGCACTGTGGCCGAGCACAGTGGCTTATGCCTCTCTGCTGATGCCATGGTTATATCTCTCCTCTATTTTCAGCTCCTCTCCACCAAACTGCCATATTGCCGTGAGAACGTGTGTCTGGCCTATGGTAGTGAATGGTCAGTGTATGCAGTGGGCTCCCAAGCTCATGTCTCCTTCTTGGATCCACGGCAGCCATCATACAATGTCAAGTCTGTCTGTTCCAGGGAGCGAGGCAGTGGTAAGAGTCCCTGTGTGCACCTCAGGCCTACAGCTGAACTGCATATGGGTTCTGACTTTCAGTGCCTTTGTTGGTTTCCAAACAGGTATAGTGCTCTGTATGGAACATACAAAAATGTGTTCAAAAAGGGGAGTGACGGCTGGGCGCGGTGACTTACGCCTGTAATCCCAGCACTTGGGGAGGCTGAGGCAGGCGGATCACCTGAGGTCGGGAGTTTGAGACCAGCCTGACCAATATGGAGAAACCCTGTCTCTACTAAAAATACAAAATTAGCCGGGCACAGTGGTGCATGCCTGTAATCCCAGCTACTCGGGAGGCTGAGGCAGGAGAATCACTTGAACCTGGTCAGTGGAGGTTGCAGTGAGCTGAGATCGCACCATTGCACTCCAGCTTGGGCAATGAGAGCGAAACTCTGTCTCAAAAAAAAAAAGGGGGGGGGTGGGAGGGGAGTGACACAAAAGGGCACTAGGCTTTCAAACACCACAGACAAATGTGTGGCCACAGAAGCCTTTGTTGGAAGCCACCAGTGAGGATATTAGTTAGTAGTTTCCATGTTCTTTTAGAAAGCCCTACTTTCTTTCTTTCTTTTTTTTTTTTTTTTTTTTTTTTGAGGCAGAGTCTCGCTCTAACACCAGGCTGGAGTGCAGTGGTGTGATCTCGGCTTCACTGCAACCTCTGCCTTCCAAGTTCAAGTGATTCTCCTGCCTCAGCCTCCTGAGTAGCTGGGACTACAGGCATACACCACCACGCCCAACTAATTTTTGTACTTTTAGTAGAGACGGGGTTTCACTATGTTGGCCAGGATGGCCTTGATCTCTTGACCTTGTGATCCACCCACCTTGGCCTCCCAGAGTGCTGGGATTACAGGCGTGAGCCACTGCACCTGGCCGAGAACCCTGCTTTCTGTCCTGTGGTAATTTTTTTGCTGTGGTCCTGCCTGAACTAAAATTCCATTTATGCTAAGATGTGGCATGGTGGGATAAGAAGGAAGTTTACAAAGGGCATGAGGAAACCTCAGGGTAATGAGTATGTTCATTATGTAGATTGTGGTTATGATGTCATGGACATATACATATGTTAGAACCTCAAATAGTATACTTTATGTGCCGTATATTGTATGACAAACCTCAATGAGGCTGAAGAAAATACTGAATTTAGTTCTGACCACTGGGTAAATTAAGCTTCCACCTCAAATCTTTTATAGCATGTTCTCTGTAAGAGCACCCTCATTCTTTATTGAAGAGGGAAAAAAATACTTATTCTAGTGTACTTTGAAGGTTTCAGAATACCTTTTTCTGACATCCCATTTCATCATACCAAGAACCCTGTGGGAAGCAGATGAGAAAAGATAGTTTTACACATAAGACCTAGAACCAGCTAAATAACTTGCCCAGCATCACACAGCTTAATGGGGGAACAGCTAGGGACCAGAATCCAACTTAACAAATTGTGTTTTCTTTATCTCACTTTATCTCATTTTCTCATGCAAAACTATGGCTGTGTTATCATGAGAGTCCTAAAAGGCACACTGTGGATTATAGTTCACCCTCTCTTTTTCAAGTAGTGTTTATTCCTGTGCAGATACTGCAAAGTAGCTTTTGTTTGGGTCTTTTTTTTTTTTTTTTTTTTTTTGGAGACAGGGTCCTCACTCTGTTGGCCAGGCTGGAGGACAGTGGCGCAATCTCGGCTCTTTGCAGCTTCCACCTGCCAGGCTCAAGCAGTCCTCCCACCTCAGCCTCCCAAGTAGCTGGGACTATAAGCGTCCACCACCTCATTCAGCTAATTTTTGTATTTTTGTAGAGACAGGTTCTCATCATGTTGCCCAGACTTGTCTCAAACTCTTGGGCCACCCACCTCAGCCTCCCAAAGTGTGTGCTAAGATTATAGGGATTACAGGCATGAGACAGTGTGCCCAGCTATTTCTTTTTTTTTTTTTTTTGAGATGAGTCTAGCTCTGTCACCCAGGCTCAGTGAAGTGGCGTGATCTCAGCTTACTGCACCCTTTGCCTCCCAGGTTCAAGCGATTCTCCTGCATTAGCCTCCTGAGCAGCTGGGACTACAGGCGTGTACCACCATGCCCAGCTAATTTTTATGTTTTTAGTAGAGATGGCGTTTCACCATGTTGGCCAGACTGGTCTCGAACTCCTGACCTCAAGTGATCCACTCGCCTTGGGCCTCCCAAAGCGCTGGGATTACAGGCTTGAGCCACCATGCCCAGCCTATTTTTTCTTAATTATAGTTAAAATGCTTATATTTTAGAACAAAGAATAACGTATAATGAGAGTAGTAGAGAAAGGAATAAATAGGGCCAGACGCAGTGGCTGATGCCTGTAATCCCAGCACTTTGGGAGCCTGAGACAGGTGGATCACCTGAGGTCAGGAGTTCAAGACCAGCCTGATCAACATGGTGAAACCCCATCTCTACTAAAAATACAAAAAAAATTAGCTGGGGGTGGTAGCGGGTGCCTGTAGTTCCAGCTACTTGGGAGGCTGAGGTGGGAGAATCACTTGAATCTGGGAGGCGGAGGTTGCAGTGAGCCAAGATTGAGCCACTGCACTCCAGCTTTGGCAACAGAGACTCTTGTCTCAAAAAAAAAAAAAAAGAAAAGACTAAGTAGATTTGGCTGTAATAATGTATGCAATGAAAAGTTTTAAGAGATTTTTGGTGCTGTTTAATGGGGGTAATTTTCATACCTAGTAAGGAAATACTGGTTCCACAAATATTATCCAGTTCTTATATGCCAAGAGACATCTTCACGTCCCAAGCACTGATTTGATCCCCAAGTACAGCAGATGTGTTTTCCTTGTGATCTAAAGTAATTACATGACTTGTCTTAAACTTCTTTGGGTATTTAATTCTGGGCTTTTTGCCACTCTCAAAACATCTAATACCAGATAAAGACTTCTTGCACTGTGGCCGAGCACAGTGGCTCATGCCTGTAATCCCAGCACTTTGGGAGGCCGAGGTGGATCACTTGAGGTCAGGAGTTCAAGACCAGCCTGGCCAACATGGTGAAACCCTGTCTGTACTGAAAATGCAAGAATTAGCTAAGTGTGGTGGCAGGAGCCTGTAATCCCAGCTACTTGGGAGGCTAAGGCAGGAGAATCACTTGAACCTGGACGGCAGAGGTTGCGGTGAACCAAGATCGCGCCATTGCACTCCAACCTGGGCGACAGAGTGAGACTGCATCTCAAAAAATAAAAAAAGACTTCTTGCATTTGCCACAGTAGCGGTTTTAGGTCAAATATAAGGAATCCTTGATGACTTAATGATTTATAAATATGCAGATTACCTTGAGTTGCAGTGTAGGTTGGAAACATATGATGGAGAAAAGTTTAGAGTTATGAAAGATGACTCCAGAGTGAGTTGAGAGGAAGCAAGGAAGTTCTGAGTACTTACGGTCTTCAGTCAAAAGCATCTTGAGCATCATCGGGAATCTGACACTTTTCCAAGGCTTCTTGGACGGTTTCTGTTAGTGTGTGGATAGGCAGGATGGCATCAGGATTCTCTTTGCTTTTTCATGAGCTAACTTGCCATTGGGAAAGCACTGTCTGATACGTTGAGGGGAGCGGGGTGGACAGTGGAAACTCAGTGTTGCAGAAATTCAGGCTAGCAGACAGTCAAGCAAATATTCTCTCCCACTTCACTGCCTTTTACTTTTCTCTCTTTCAGGTATCCGGTCCGTGAGTTTCTATGAGCACATCATCACTGTGGGAACTGGGCAGGGCTCCCTGCTGTTCTATGACATCCGAGCTCAGAGATTTCTGGAAGAGAGGCTCTCAGCTTGTTATGGGTCCAAGCCCAGACTGGCAGGGGAGAATCTGAAACTAACCACTGGCAAAGGCTGGCTGGTGAGTAAGCCCCTGCCTGAGATGACTGCTACACAGTAACAGAAAAATTATCTTCCTCTACCCCTCAGCCCCCACTGACACACCATCTACTCACACTTTTTCACCAGTAAAAGGCACTCCTTGGAACAGGAGAAGACTTCCCCCTGATCTTGCTTTTGTGTCTCTACGTTACCTGTGGGAAAACTGAGGCCCAATAAAACACACTGGTTGACTTAGGATTTTCCCCAAGGCATAATAGAGGAACCTCCCACCACAGCTGTCAGTGAATTTTTTTTTTTTTTTTTTTAGACAGCATCACTGTGTTGCCCAGGCTGGAGTGCAGTAGTGTGATCATAGCTTACTGTATGTAGCCTTGAACTCCTGGACTCAAGCAGTCCTCCTGCCTCAGCCTCCCAAGTAGCTGGGACCACAGGCATATGCACTATGCCTGGCTAATTTATTTTTTTTAGTAGAGATGGGGTCTCGCCATATTGCCCAGGCTGGTCTCAAACTCGTGGGCTCAAGTGATTCTCTCACCTTGGCCTCCTAAAATTCTGAGATTACAGCCGTGAACCAGTGCGCCCTACCTCCAGTGAATTATTCAGGTGTTTGGTTCTTTCTCCTGTGTCTAGCGGGTGGAGGGAAAATAGAACTTTGGTTCGAACTCTGCTGAGAAGAACTGAGCCTTGTATAGCAATTCTTCAGCTGCTCCGTTCTTCCCTAATGTTTAGTTGGAAAAATGAGGCCCCGATTCCCATGAGAATCAACCAGCGAATCTCCTGACATGAGGTTGTACCTGTAGAACCCTGTTCCCTTAAGGAGACCAGAAAGCATTCCTGTCCCTTCCTCCCGCTTTTCCTGCCCCATGGCTAGAGGTGCTAATTGTAGTCCTTTTCTCTTCCCATAGAACCATGATGAAACCTGGAGGAATTACTTTTCAGACATTGACTTCTTCCCCAATGCTGTTTACACCCACTGCTACGACTCGTCTGGAACGAAACTCTTTGTGGCAGGAGGTCCCCTCCCTTCAGGGCTCCATGGAAACTATGCTGGGCTCTGGAGTTAATGACAACTCCCCAAATGCAGAGATTTACACTAACTTTCATCCTCAGTTTCCTTGTTTCTTCTGATTTTTTTTTTCCTAATTGTGTGAGGCTCTTGTGTTTTAGTGGGAACACCAAAGTTTGCCTATAGTTTAGGCACTTAATAGGAAGAAGCTCTGTACAGAAATCTGAAGGTTGTTTGGTTTTTTGTTTTCCCCTTTGGTAATCAAAATTTTATTGTCTTTTATTCTGGCTTTTCAACCAAACATTGTTGCTAATCCCTATTTTTCTTTAAGTGACACACATTCTCCCCTCTCTGGCTTCTTTAGGCTGAAATGACATAGTCATTCTCACCCTTACTTCACTCTTGAGGGGTAGGGCTCCTTTATAATTATATGGTTGCTGTCAGACTTTCTGTGAAAGTTTGGGAGCTGTGTGTGTGAGAGAGATCTTGTCTGTGTGTGTGAGTGTGTGTGTGTGTGAGTGTGTGAGTGTGTGTGTGTGTGTGTGTGTGAGTGTGTGTGTGTGTGTGTGAGTGTGTGATCTTGTGTGCCTGTAGGTACTGTGTGTCACTGAAATTACCTGGAGTGAGGATTACTTGTAATTAAAATATTTATAAAAGAAACAACTTTATTCACAGAGTCCAGCTTTGGGACTAGTCTGTAACTTGTTTTTTACAGTCTAACAACACTGATAATAGGAAGTAAAAACAGAAAGGAAAAGAAATTACCACTGGGAAAATCTTTTGAGTTAGATTGCAGGCTTCCTGGGGCCTCCCGTGCCAGGACTGCAAAGTGATCCAGCCCTACCTGTCTTCCCACCTGTGTGTCCCCCGTGTGGGAAGCTGGTGTCACTTCCCCTTCCCACCCTCACATCTGCTTAGCCAGTAGCCACACCCCTAAAACATCAGACTCACCATCCAGGTTCAGCTCTAGAGGCTGCAAAAGGCTTCATGGGACTTGGTAAAGAGAATTCCCATCCTAGCTTCTCTCTCCATCCCCTCAAGACCTGATCTGGTGTTTAAGGGGCCTGGAGCTGGGAGTCTCAAGTCTGCTAAGGTTCACATCCATAGTCCTCTTGGCTTTGAGGAGAATCCTCTCTGCCATTCTTCCAATCTCCTCAATGGGTTTTGCTTTTATTTTCTAAATTGGGTTAAGTCTAAGAAGGTGGGGGTGAGCAGGGGGTTTATCTGTGTGTAGTGAGTGCTTCATGTGTGGAATATTCATTTTCCCACTGCAGCGGGACTTGGGGTTGAAGCCACCCCTCCTATTCTGCTGGCTTAGCCCTGAGATGGCAACAGGCTGGCCTGCAGTCAGCGTCATTGTGCATGTAACAGCATCGATGTGATTAGTAATTTGTCTGTTCCTCCCTTGAACTGTCTGTTTAGTCTGGGGTTTTTTAACTTGCAGGCGACTGACTGTGATGTCCACTTGTTCCTTGATTTTTACACATCATGTCAAAGATAACAGCTGTTCCCACCCACGAATTCCTCTAAGCACATACTCTGCTTTTCTGTCAACATCCCATTGTGGGGAAAGGAAAAGTCATATTTATTCCTGCACCCCAGTTTTTTAACTTGCTCTCCCAGTTGTCCCCCTCTTCTCTGGGTATAAGTAGGGAAATTGGAAAAAATAATATATATATCCTCCTTTTAATGGTGAGGGGCTGCTGGAGAGGAGAGACAGCAAGTCCACCCTAACTTGTTACACAGCACATACCACAGGTTCTGGAATTCTCATCTTCGAACCTAGAGAAATAGGTGCTATAAACAGGGAATTAAGCAAAATGCTGGATGCTATAGATCTTTTAATTGTCTTAATTTTTTTTCTATTATTAAACTACAGGCTGTAGATTTCTTAGTTCTCACAGAACTTCTATCATTTTAAACTGACTTGTATATTAAAAAAAAAAAAAAAAAATCTTCAGTAGGATGTTTTGTACTATTGCCAGACCCTCTTCTGTGATGGGTAATGCATTTGTTTGAGATTTTCTGTTTTTAAAAATGTAGCACTTGACTTTTTGCCAAGGAAAAAAATAAAAATTATTCCAGTGCAAAATGGTGTGAGTGAGTATTATGTAGCCAGGAGCCTGCAAAAAAGGTCCCACATGACTAATTGGAAGGTTGGCTTGAGCTGTTGGGACTGCTTGTGGCAGATGGAGAACACAAGCACTACTACCTCCAGGTTAAAGGCAGGTCAAGTGCAGACACAGATGCTAAGACCTGCTAGGTCCAGGTCCCCAACTCTAGCCCAAGATCAGTTGCTCTGAGGCCTAGCTGCGGGTGGATATGCCCAGGGTAGCAAAGTAGTGTGACGTTACTTCTCTCACATAAGTAAGGGTTGGTAATAGGCCCTGTCTGCTTGGATGGTGCCCTGAGAATGACTCTGAAAGTGTTTGCATAGTACTCTGGGAATAGGATATTATTATTTTTTGTAGTTGGAACCATAGACCTTCACTGCCCTTTGTAAGGGGAAGGCACAGTGACCAGAGTGATGTTTTCTTAGAGCCTATTTGGAGCTGTAGCTGAGAGAAACTGCTAAGTCATACCACCCTTCTTCACGCAGTCATCTCCGGGAAACCCACCAGGGCTGGGCCGCAGAGCCTGGCAAGGCCGCCCCTATTCTTCTGCCACATGATACTTGTTCTTTCCAGGGCAAGCTGGATGCAGCTGCTCTGTGCACCTGCCTTACAGACTGACTGGTTCAGAACATGACACATGGATTCCTATACGGTCAAAGGCTGCAAGACAGGAAGGGGAGATGAGTAAGTTAAAGCAATTTGAGAGGGCTCCCCAGAGGAAACGAGTTACATTTGGAAAGGGCTGAAACTAGCTTTTCCCAAAATGAATTTGGAAAGTATTTGTAAAATCTTCATTGTCGGCTGGGTGCGGTGGCTCACACCTGTAATCCCAGCACTTTGGGAGTACCAGGTGGATCACCTGAGGTCAGGAGTTTGAGACCAGCCCAGCCAACATGGTGAAACCCCATCTCTACCAAAAATACAAAAATTAGCCGAGTGTGTTGGCAGGTGCCTGTAATCCCAGCTATTGGGAGGCTGAGGCAGGAGAATTGCTTGTACCTGGGAGGCAGAGGTTGCAGTGAGCCGAGATTGTGCCACTACACTCCAGCCTGGGCAACAGAGTGAGACTCCAAAAAAAAATTGTCAAATCATTTTTGGGAAATGCAGATTAGAACAAAGGCAACTTCATTCCTTTACTGTCAGGATTTTTTTATTTTTAAAAATTGGAAAGGAGAGCTTTATTTCTCAAAGGGTTGCAGTCTGCAGGGTGGCCATTCTGACAAGTTGGGAAGTAGAGCTTCCGGCCAGAAGTCAGAAACACACTCTGAGTGAGGGGCAAAGGGGACAGGAATTTATGTTGAACAAGGTGGCTGAATATATATATTTAATAAGCTATAGGAGGAGTCATGAATATTTATGAAAGGAAAAAGGTACACATGCACAACTGAACTCTCAGGTTTTTGGTATTTTACTATGGGACTTGTTCCATAGAACATGCTCAAAGAAAGGTGACTTAGGGGATGTGGGGTTGACTTGGCCTAGGCCTCTGGCCTCCATGGAATCTTGGCCCTGCTCCCATTTTCCAGCCAGACTCTCCAGCAAAGCATGTATCACAGAAGGGCTTTGTGGACTTTATGGGGTCCCCTTTTTGCCAGCAGTCCCTACTCCCTTCTGTGAAAGAACTTCTTGTTCTCTCTCAGGCCACATGCCACATGCCTTATTCCAAATAGTCTACTGGCTCCTCCTCATCCTTCAGGTCCTTTTACAGGAGGCTTTGGAGCTGAACTGAATTCTTAGCCCTTCATGACTTGTTTATGCTCCAAGTCCCTGGTCCCCTGCCAACTCTAATTGATTATTGATCTGGCCCTGTGTTCCTAATAAAGCTAAAGACTGCCCCCAGTCCAGGCCACTCTGATCCAGCTGCCATTCCTAGTGCAGGTACCCAGAAATAGCAAGTCAGGATGTCCATACTTGTATCAGCACCAGGGATCAATCCTGTAGGAGTTAGCCTACGATCCAAGTGTTTTTGTTCCGCTTTTCAATTGGCTGGTGTCTAGAAGACAACAATGAGGGGCCGAGGGTGGACAAGAGAAGGAATCACTCAATGTTATTTGCTTCATGCTAGTTCATTCACATGTTTCTTCATGCTAGCGTGCTGAGATAACTGAAAAGTTTGGGAGGATAGAAACATAGGTTGCTAATTCTGGAACCAGTGATGAAGACAATAAAAGGCTCAGGTTTTTTAGCTTGGTTCTGCCCTTAGCTCCTCCAAAGAAGAATCCAATGAAAGAAATGTGAGACATAGGAATACTACCACTGGAGAGAAAGGTGTGAACTGAACTCAAGATGGAGATGGAGTTGTGAGCTCTTTTATGATTCCTCTCTCCAAGAGACATGTGGACTATCAGAATCCCCCTGGGTTGGGCCTCACATCTGAACACTCTTCTTGATTAGTGTGGAATTGCCGAAGGCAGGATTTTTAAGGGATAATACTATTTAACAGTACTCAGGCCGGGTGCAGTGGCTCACGCCTGTAATCCTGGCACTTTGGGAGGCTGAAGTGGGCAGATCACGATGTCAGAAGATTGAGACCATCCTGGCCAACATGGTGAAACCCTATCTCCACTAAAAGTACAAAAAATTAGCTGGGTATGGTGGCTCGTGCCTGGAATCCCACCTACTCGGGAGGCTGAGGCAGGAGAATCGCTTGAACCCAGGGGTCGGAGGTTGCAGTGAGTCGAGATCATGCCACTGCACGCCAGCCTGACAACAGAGACTCCATCTTGGAAAAAAAAAAAAAAAGGTGCTCATAGTCACATGTTTACTGTGCTTCTTGTTAAGCTGTAAGCTGTAAGGTGTATTCAGAGATATAATTAACATCACTAGTGCTATGGACAGGAAGAAAACAGATGATCAACTCATACCTTAAAAGAAAATAAACTAGCCAGGCGCGGTGGCTCAAGCCTGTAATCCTAGCACTTTGGGAGGCCGAGATGGGCGGATCACGAGGTCAGGAGATCAAGACCATCCTGGCTAACACGGTGAAACCCCGTCTCTACTAAAAAATACAAAAAAAACTAGCCGGGCGAGGTGGCGGGCGCCTGTAGTCCCAGCTACTCGGGAGGCTGAGGCAGGAGAATGGCGTAAACCCGGGAGGCGGAGCTTGCAGTGAGCTGAGATCCGGCCACTGCACTCCAGCCTGGGTGACAGAGCGAGACTCCATCTCAAAAAATAAAAAAAAAGAAAAGAAACTGAGCTGGGTATAGTGGCTTACACCTATAATCCCAACACTTTGGGAGGCTGAGGTGGATTGCCTGAAGCCAGGAATTTGAGACCAGTCTGGCCAACATAGTGAGACCCCATCTCTACAAATAATTAGCCTTGCATAGTGATGCCCACCTACAGTCCCAGGTACTTGGGAGGCAGAGACAGGAAGATCACCTGAGCCCAGGAGTTTAAGGCTGCAGCGCGCCAGGATTGTGCCACTGCACTCCAGCCTGGGCAACAGAGTAGGACCCTGTCTCAAAAAAAAAAAAAAAAAAAGAAAAGAAAAGAAACTGGCCAGGCGCAGTGGCTCGTGCCTGTAATCCCAGCACTTTGGGAGGCCAAGGCAGAAATTGCATGACACTAGGAGTTCAAGATCAGCCTGGGCAATATAGCAAGACCTGGTCTCTGCACAAAATTGAAAACTTAGCCAGGCATGACGGTGCACCGGAGGAGCGTTTGAGCCCAGTAGTTTGAGGCTGCTGTGACCTATGATTGTGCCACTGCACTCCAACCTGGGCAACAGAGCAAGACACTGTCTCAAAAAAATAATAATAGGCGAGTCACGGCTGCTCATGCCTGTAATCCCAGCACTTTGGGAGGCCGAGGTGGGCAGATCATCTGAGGTCAGGAGTTTGAGACCAGCCCGGCCAACATGGCGAAACCCCACTTCTGCTAAAAAATATAAAAATTAGCCGGGTGTGGTGGTGTGTGCTTGTAATCTCAGCTACTCGGGAGGCTGAGGCGAGAGAATCGCTTGAACCCAGGAAGCAGAGGTTGCAGTGAGCCGAGACTGCACCATTGCACTCCAGCCTGGTCGACAGAGGAGACTCCATCTAAAAAAAAAGATTCTCCCCTTGGGCCTCGAGAAAGAGCACGGCATGAGACTGGCGTCTTGATTTCAGACTTCTGGACTCCGAAACTATGAGAAAATGACTCTGTTGTTTTAAAACCCACCAAGTTAGGCCAGGCACAGTGGCTCATGCCTCTAATCCCAGCACTCTGGGAGGCCGAGGCGGGTGGATCGTCTGAGCTCGGGAGTTCGAGACCAGCCTGACCAATATGGTGAAACCCAGTCTCTACTAAAAATACAAAATATTGGCCATGCGTGGTGGCATGCACCTGTAGTTCCAGCTACTTAGGAGGCTGAGACAGAATCGCTTGAACCTGGGAGACGGAGGTTGCAGTGAGCTGAGATCGTGCCACTGCACTCCAGCCTGACAGAGCAGGACTCCATCTCAAAAAAAAACAAAAAACAACCCACCAAGTTTGTGGTAATTTAGGAGTATTCTGAGGAATTTTTAGATACCAATTTTTGTAAAAACACACTAGATTGAAGGAAAATATTTTCTCTTACAGTAATACACAGATGAACTGTAATATTAGTGCTAAGACTTAAAAAAAGCAAAAAGTAAAGCTCAGAACCATGATTGAATTGATACTAGAGGAAGTGATCATCAAATCTGCATACCATTGGCTGCTTTTTTCTACCTATTTCAAACTATCTCCACCTTTTTTTTGAGACAGTTTTGCTCTTCACACCCAGGCCGGAGTACAATGGTGTAATCTTGGCTCACTGCAATCTCTGCCTCCCAGGTTCAAGTGATTCTCCTGCCTCAGTCTCCCGAGTAGCTGGGATTACAGGCGCACACCACCACGCACGGCTAATGTTTGTATTTTTAGTAGAGACAGGGTTTCACCACATTGGCCAGGCTGGTCTCAAACTCCTGATCCACCACCTCAGTCTCTCAATGTGCTGGGATTACAGGCGTGAGTCAATGCACCCAGCCGTTTTTTTTGTTTTGTTTTTGTTTTTGTTTTTTTTGAGACGGAGTCCCACTCCGTAGCCCAGGCTGGAGTGCAGTGGCCGGATCTCAGCTCACTGCAAGCTCCGCCTCCCGGGTTTTTACGCCATTCTCCTGCCTCAGCCTCCGGAGTAGCTGGGACTACAGGCGCCCGCCACCTCGCCCGGCTAGTTTTTTGTATTTTTCAGTAGAGACGGGATTTCACCGGGTTACCAGGATGGTCTTGATCTCCTGACCTCGTGATCCGCCCGTCTCAGCCTCCCAAAGTGCTGGGATTACAGGCTTGAGCCACCGCACCCGGCCTTTTTTTTTTTTTTTTTTTTAAAGCAGAGCCTCTCTCTGTCACCCAGGCTGGAGTGCAGTGGTGCAATCTCAGCTCACTGCAGCTTGTGCCTCCTGGGTTCAAGTGATTCTCGTGCCTCCAGCCTCCTCTGAGTAGCTGGGATTACAGGCGTGCACCACCACACCTTGCTAATCTTTGTATTTTTAGTAGAGGTGGGGTTTTGCCATGTTGCCCAGGCTGGTCTCAAACTCCTGGCCTCAAGCAATCCACCTGCCTCAGTCTCCCAAAGTGCTGGGATTACAGACTTGAGCCACCACACCTGGTCAATGTTGTGTTTTTGTTGTTTGTTTTTTTGTTTGTTTTTTCTTGAGATAGAGTCTCACGCTGTCGTGAGGCTGGAGTGCAATGGCGTGATCTCGGCTCACTGCAACCTCCACCTCCCAGGTTCAAGCAATTCTCCTGCCTCAGCCTACGAAGTAGCTGGGATTACAGATGTGCGCCACCATGCCCAGCTAATTTTGTATTTTTGTTTCTTTTCTTTTCTTTTTTTTTTGAGACAGAGTCTTGCTCTGTCACCCGGGATGGAGTGCAATGGCATGATCTCGGCTCACTGCAACCTCCACCTCCTGGGTTCAAGCAGTTCTCCTGCTTCAGCCTCCCAAGTAGCTGGGACTACAGGCGCCTGCCACCATGCCTGGCTACTTTTTGTATTTTTAATAGAGACAGGGTTTCACCATATTGGCAAGGCTGGTCTCAAACTCCTGACCTCATGATCTGCTCTCCTTGGCCTCCAAAGTGGTGGGATTACAGGCCTGAGCCAAGGCGCCTGACAATTTTTTTTCTTTTTTCTAAATAGAGTCTCAGTCTCGTCAGACTGGAGTGCAGTGGCGCGATCTTGGCTCACTCCAACCTCTGCCTCCCCGGTTCAAGTGATTTTCCTGCCTCAGCCTCCCGAGTAGCTGAGTCTACATGCCCGCGCCACCATGCCCAGCTAATTTTTGTATTTTTAGTAGAGACAGGGTTTCACCATGCTGGCCAGGATGGTCTTGATCTCTTGACCTCGTGATCTGCCCACCTCAGCCTCCCAAAGTGCTGGGATTACAGGCGTGAGCCACTGCACCCGGCCTTACTGTGGCTTTTTTTTTTTTTTTTTTTTTTTTGAGACTGAGTTTCACTCTTGTTGCCCAGGCTGGAGTGCAGTGGCGTGATCTTGGCTCAGCGCAACCTCCACCTCCCAGGTTCAAGTGATTCTCCTGCCTCAGCCTTCCTGAGTGGCTGGGATTACAGGCATGCACCACCATGCCCGGCTAATTTTGTATTTTTAATAGAGACAGGGTTTCTCCATGTTGGTCAGGCTGGTCTCGAACTCCCAACGTCAGATGATCCACCCACCTCAGCCTCCCAAAGTGCTGGGATTACAGGCATGAGCCACCACGCCCGGCCAGTGTTTTTTTTTTTAAACAGAGACAGGGTTTCACCATGTTGCCAAGGCTGATCTCTCGAACTCTTGAGCTCAAATGATCCACCTGCCTGCCTCGGCCTCCCAGAGTGCTGGGATTACAGGCATGAGCCACCGCACCCAGCCTATCTCAACATTTTGAACTTGTACTCTAAGACATTATTTCAAAGTGCAGGTTGTAGAGTTTTAGGATGCTTTCTCATCTTGAATTAGCCAAGAAAATGTACAGCTATCTTGGGCCTCCTTTGATAGCAGAAGATAACAGGAGATCTAGCTAAAACCTGAGATACCTAAACTTGCCTTGCTATGGAATCTGCCTTGCAGGCACCTGGGCAGACCTGGAGTTGCTAGCCAGGATGTCGTAGGATTCCCAAAGATGATGGAGGATGCATGAGTCGTCACAGATGATGTCAGCATTGATATTATTGTTCTGAGGCCACCAGTTTATATAACTGGTGACTGTGGTCTCTATCAGGAACTCTTAGCCTATCAAATGGTATTTATGGTGTTGAAAAATTAGTATTATTTTTTGAGACACAGTCTCACTCTGTTGCCCAAACTGCACCTGACCCTATTGTTGTTTTTTTTTCGTTGTTGTTGTTGTTTGTTTTATTTTTTGAGATGGAATCTCGCTCTGTCGCTCAGGCTGGAGTGCAGTAGCACGATTTTGGCTCACTGCAACCTCCACCTCTCTGGTTCAAGCAATTCTTCTGTCTCAGCCTCCCAAGTAGCTGGGACTACAGGCGCCCGCCACCATGCCAGGCTAATTTTTGTATTTTGTTTTTTTAGTAGAGATGGGGCTTCACCATATTGGTCAGGCTGGTCTTGAACTCCTAACTTCAGGTGATCCGCCCGCCTTGGCCTCCTCCCAAAGTGCTGGGATTACAGGCGTGAGATATCGCGCCCGGCCCCTGGCCCTAATTTTTTGCACTTTTATTTGTGTATGTTTAATTTTTTTTTTTTTTTTGAGACTTCTGTCACCCAGGCTGGAGTGCTGTGGTACAATCTCGGCTCACTGCAACCTCCACCTCCCGGGTTCAAGCAATTCTCATGCCTCAGCCTCCCGAGTAGCTGGGATTATAGGTGCGTGCCACCGCGTCTGGCTAATTTTTGTATTTTTAGTAGAGATGTGGTTTCACCATGTTGGCCAGGCTGGTTCAAACTCCTGACTTCAGGTGTGCCCACCTCAGCCTCCCAAGTACTGGGGTTACAGGCACGAGCCACTGCGCCAGGCCTATATTTATTTATTAAAAAAAAAATTGGGGGCCGGGAGTGGTGGCTCACACCTGTAATCCCAGCACTTTGGGAGGCCGAGGCGGGCGGATCATGAGGTCAGGAGATCGAGACCATCCTGGCTAGCACGGTGAAACCCCCGTCTCTACTAAAAAATACAAAAAAAATTAGCTAGGCATGCTGATGGGCGCCTGTAATCCCAGCTACTCAGGAGGTTGAGGCAGTAGAATGGCGTGAACCCGGGAGCCTGAGCTTGCACTCCAGCCTGGGCCACAGAGCGAGACTATTGAAAGGAAGGAAGGAAGGAAGGAAGGAAGGAAGGAAGGAAGGAAGGAAGGAAGGAAGGAAGGAAGGAAGGAAAGAAGGAAAGAGGGAGGGAGGGAGGGAAGGAAGGAAGGAAGGAAGGAAGGAAGGAAGGAAGGAAGGAAGGAAGGAAGGAAGGAAGGAAGGAAGGAAGGAAGGAAATCTATATGCACTAACATAGAATGATTGTTAAGATATATTGTTCAATGACGAAATAATTACAAACCAGCTTACCAACTTCCTGTCAAAATCTTTCAAGGTATAGTTCAGGTTCCAACTCTTCTAGAAAGCCTTCCATGGTCACACCTCTCCTTAGGGAGTCCTGCCTTCTGGGGGGTTTCCAAGCACAGGCAGGTACAAGATTGGAGAGCCCCAGAGTCTTATGGGAGATTTGGGGCCAATGAATCCATCATACACCCAGTAGGGGGAGCCAGAGCTTAGCTCCTCACCTCTAGAAATCCCTCTCCTGCATAAACAAACTCCACATGGAGTGTGGAGAAAACAAAGATATGCACAAAACATGTATTTTAAGGGGATTGGGGGGAGAGGAAGGTAGTGGTGTAGTAAGAAGGAGTTTTTTGTTTTTGTTTTGAGACAGGGTCTTGCTATGTTGCCCAGGCTGGAGTGCAGTGGCACCATCTTGGCTCACTACAGTCTCAACCTCCCAGGCACTCAAGCAATCCTCCCACCTCAGCCTCCTGAGTAGCTGGGACTATAGGCATGCACTACCCTGCATGGCAATTTTTTTTTTTTTTTTTTTTTAAGAGACAGGGTTTGCTATATTGCTCAGGCTGGTCTCAAACTTGAAGGAGTTTTTTTGGGGTTTTGTTTCACTTTAATGAGGTTTTCAGAGTAGCAATCCTTGAATCAAGCTTCCCTCTGCATTTATCTGCAGATTTGATTTACAAAGATGTAAGCATACAGCTTCTCAGAAGTGTGTGTGTTTTGTTGTTTAAAGCCAAATAGATATTATGGAAGGAATGGAATGTTGCCACTGGATCACTGGATCACCAAATTCAATAAATTGAGGTGGGGTGCGGTGGCTCATACCTAACCTCAGTGCTCTGGGAGATTGAGGTAGGAGGATTGCTTGAGGCCGGAAGCTCAAGACCAGCCTAGACAACATACCAAGACCTCATCTCTATAAAAAAAAAAAAAATTAAAATTAAAAATCACTACAAGTGGCATGTACCTGTAGTCCCAGCTACTTGGGAGGCTGAGTTGGGAGGATTGCTTGAGCACAAGGAGTTTGGGGCTGTAGTTAGCTATGATTGCAACACTGCACTTCAGCCTGGGTGACAGAGCCAGACCCTATCTGAAATAAATAAATAAATAGAGCATTGGTTCGAGGAGTTAGGTAGGAGGCAGCTTAGAGAAAAAGCACTGGATCTGAGGTTGGTGCTCCCAGTTAAATCCTGTTTCTAATCATTAACCAGCTTTAGACTGTAGGCAGGTAACTAAATCTCTTGGCTGACTGTAAACTTCTGTAACATGAAATGTGACGGTATTGGCCGGGCGCGGTGGCTCACGCCTGTAATCCCAGCACTTTGGGAGGCTGAGGCGGGCGGATCACAAGGTCAGGAGATCGAGACCACGGTGAAACCCCATCTCTACTAAAAATACAAAAAATTAGCCAGGCGCGGTTGTGGGCGCCTGTAGTCCCAGCTACTCGGGAGGCTGAGGCAGGAGAATGGCGTGAACCCGGGAGGCGGAGCTTGCAGTGAACCGAGATCGCGCCACTGCACTCCAGCCTGGGCGACAGGGCGAGACTCCGTCTCAAAAAAAAAAAAAAAAAAAAAGAAATGTGACGGTATTTACAGAGCACAACTGTAAAGCATTCTTAGGGCTCCCTGAGTCATCGGCTGAGCTTTCACAGTCCAGGAGAGATGGCAGAACTCCCTCACTTAAAGTCAGGCCAAATAATTTTGACTCTGAAGCACCAGAAACAGGGGGAGGTAACTTTTACACCAAGCTCCAAGCCCTCGAGCTTCCAGCCAGGCCTTTACCTAATCCTGAACCATTAACCTCTGTACTCCTCCTGGTTGTAGTCTACCATGTATAACCATAGCGAGGCAAGATGCCCAGCCATGTTGCCTGCACGAGGAATAAGCCATGTGTGGCCTTTCCCCAGGACTCAGGGGACCTGAGCAACCTGGAGAAAGAAACTGAAAGCTGGGCTGTCAGATATTGCTGGGAGGCAGCTTCTCAAAGAACACCAGGAGCTCTGCTAGGACCTGAGCTGGCACAATTGGTTGGAGGCCCCAAGAAACAGGCATTGGTGCTCATTGGAGACATCCTTTCAGACAGAAGTAGCCACTATGCTGACCGAGGAGGAGGTGACTTGAGTGTTAGCTTTGCCCCGCAGGCACGGTCTCAGCTCCTAAAAGTCCAGTTTGGTTCTATCTGTATTTGGAGGAAGGTGTCGACTTGTGTTTTCCTTGAGATATCTCCCCCCCCAGGTGTCTTTCTTACCATCAGTAGCCAGCTGTGGCTACAGCTGAGGACAGGAATTTTCTGCAGGGGCTATTCAGCAGGGCATGTCAGGGCCTGCAGGAACTGGTTTAACTTGCTTCTGAGAGTCTTGACTCCACTTCAGACTCCTTTGGCTTTAGGGTAGGGAGGTGATTCTAGAGGTAGGAAGAGCAGGAGAAAGGATACAGGCAAAGGGATCTGTCAAGTCAAGGAGGTCCCTGGAGAGGTGACTTTTTGCTCTACAGGAGGAGAGGGCCTCCCAGGCTTCCATTTAACTATCTGCTCACAGGTCCCAAGACTGCAGCTTCTCTCTTCCTTTTTTTTTTTTTTTTTTTTTTTTAATTTTTTGAGGCAGAGTCTTGCTCTGCCGCCCAGGCTAGAGTGCAGTGGTGCGATCTCGCCACTTCACTCCAGCCTGGGCGATAAAGCTAGACTCCATCTCAAATAATAATAATAATAATAAATAAAGTGATGATAGGCGTGCTTCCATGTACCCCTGCGGACCTACTCTCTGCCCTACTGAGTACTCCTGGTCTCTATCAGTAGGCCTTCTTGTCCTCTGCCTTCTGGTTAAATTCTCCCAATGGAGATTAGGAGAGAGGATTGGGACAAGAGGTTATTTATGGGCGTGCGTGGTGGTTTATGCCTGTAATCCTAGCACTTTGGGAGGCTGAGGTGGGGGGATCACCTGAGGTCATGTGTTCGAGACCAACCTGGCCAACATGGCAAAACCCTGTCTCTACTAAAAATACAAAAATTAGCTGGGCACGGCAGTGCGTGCCTGTAGTCCCAGGTACTTGGGAGACTGAGGCAGGATTGCTTGAACCCGGGAGGCGGAGGCTGCAGTGAGCCAAGATCATGCCACTGCACTCCAGCCTGGGCGACAGAGCGAGACTCCGTCTCAAAAAAAAAAAAAAAGAGGTTATTTATTTTCCACTGACACCCCACCTTCCTAAAAGTGGGGTCACTGCAGACCCCTGTCAGTTGGCCTTTCTCATTTGTTTGCTGCTCCCTTCCTGTTGTCCCCTGAAGCCCAATAGTGATCAGGTTTCCACACTGTCACTGGCCCTTGGACACTGTAACATCTCTCTCAATTATCCATCTGTTTCTTGCTGGGGACCTGATAAATAAGGACATGTATCTTACTACAGATTGCCATCTAACCTGGCTCTGTCATTTGTCTGTAGGATCTTGCTAAGTTACCCAACCTCTCTGAGCCTGTTTTCTCATATGTAAAATATTGCAGGAAGAGGAGGTGTGCTCTAAAGTCACTTTTTGCTCTTAGAATCTTTGGCACTAAGGTGATAAAAGGTGATAATAATTCTACCTCCTACGGAATTCAACCAGAAGGATTGGGCCTGAATGGAAACATAGGTAAGACTATTCCACTGGGCATTTGGGATGGGGGAAGGTGCATGCTCAAAATACCCCAGCGTTAAAAGTAGGGAAAAAAGCAAGAAATACCACCATCTGTACTGCATGTGTATTTATTTGAAACATGATCCTTTCCAAGAAATTTTGCAGAGTTGTGGTGAGAATCAGCTTTTATTTTATCTTCAGCTCTGTTTGTATTTGTCTTCTCTTGTTAGAAAAAAAAATGTCAGAAAAATCTTTCTCCTGGTGTTTTTTTCCTCAGTCTCTTTCTATTAATAGTGCCTCTAGGTTTCTCTCTGTATATCTGTTTCTTTCTGTTTTTGTTTCTCTCCATGAAACCAAGAAAAAAAAAAAAAGGCATTTTCCCCTAGGACCCTCCCAACAAGGAAGAATCAGAAAGTTCCTAAACCAGGCACCTGGCAGGTTTACAAATGAAGCAGCCAGAACTGACCAGCACCTGGGCCTGCCAGTTAGAGGAAAAGAGTCCCAGATGCTGGGAAGCTTTGGCCCCAGAGAAGTTTTCCCAGACTGAATGAGGCAAAGGCTGACAATTACTTCTTCTTCTTCTTCTTTTTTTTTTTTTTTTGAGATGGAGTCTTGCTCTGTCACCCAGGCTGGAGTGCAGTGGCACGACCTCAGCTCACTGCAACCTCTCCCTCCTGGGTTCAAGCAATTCTCCTCTCTCAGCCTCCTGAGTAGCTGGGATTACAGGCATGTGCCACCACGCCCAGCTAATTTTTGTATTTTTAGCAGGGACTGGGTTTCACCATGTTGGCCAGGTTGGTCTCAAACTTCTGACCTCAGGTGATCTGCCCACCTCGGCCTTCCAAAATGTTGGGATTACAGGCGTGAGCCACCGCCCGGCCTGATAATCACTTTTAACTTTACTTTTTTTTTTTTTTTTTTTTTTTGAGACGGAGTCTCGCTCTGTCACCCAGGCTGGAGTGCAGTGGCCGGATCTCAGTTCACTGCAAGCTCCGCCTCCCGGGTTCAAGCCATTCTCAAGCCTCAGCCTCCCGAGTAGCTGGGACTACAGGCGCCCGCCACCTCGCCCGGCTAGTTTTTTGTATTTTTTAGTAGAGACGGGGTTTCACCGTGTTAGCCAGGATAGTCTCGATCTCCTGACCTCGTGATCCACCCGTCTCGGCCTCCCAAAGTGCTGGGATTACAGGCTTGAGCCACCGCGCCCGGCCCTGTATTTCTTAATAGAGACGGGGTTTCACCGTGTTAGCCAGGATGGTCTCGATCTCCTGACCTCGTGATCCGCCCGTCTCGACCTCCCAAAGTGCTGGGATTACAGGCTTGAGCCACTGCGCCCGGCCTACTTTTTTTTTCTTGAGACAGTCTTTTGTAGTGGTGTGATCTCAGCTCACTACAACCTCTGCCTCCTGGGTTCAAGCAATTCTCCTACCTCAGCCTCCTGAGTAGCTGGGATTACTGGCGTGCACCACCACGCCCAACTAATTTTTTGTATTTCTTTTCTTTTTTTTTTCCCAGTAGAGATGGGGTTTCACAATGTTGGCCAGGCTCCTCTCGAACTCTCAACTTCAAGTGATCCATCTGCCTTGGCCTCCAAAAGTGCTGGGATTACAGGAGTGAGCCACCACACCTGGCCTTTTAACTTTACATTTTGGAATGAATCCACTTTGGACAGAATCCACTTGGATGTTTCTTGAATCACCCAGATGACTTACACCTGTGATTTCAGTAAAAGTGCTTATAAACCAGAGAGGGGAGGCTGAGGTTTCTCTTTTACTGGAGTCATAGATGGCCCTAGGATTTTTAGAGCTGGAAGGATGTCAAAGATTATTTATAATAAAACCTCTTTGTTTTACAAAGTGAAGGAACTAAGATGCAGAGATAGAAAGATCCTTGCCCAAGGTCACACAGTAAATTAATAGCAGAGGCTAGCAAAGCTAAAAGGAACGGAATGCTAGGCTCTGCCATAAGTGATTTTCATATATTCACATTTAATCCCCTTAAGGACTCCATGGAGGAAGGATTAGTATCATCTCATTTTACAGATGAAGAAACTGAGGCCCAGAGAGATAAAGTAACTTGCCTGCACCGGAGTCAGAGTTCTCCACTACTTCACTCTCCACTTCCAGGATTATATTGTAGGTTGATGTAGCTTGATATATCCTGTAACTTTATTTTATTTTATTTTTGTTTATTTATTTATTTATTTTTTTGAGACAGGTTTCTCTCTGTTGCCCAGGCTGGAGTGCAGTGGTGCAATTTTTGCTCACTACAACCTCTGCCTCCTGGGTTCAAGCGATTCTCCTGCCTCAGCCTTCCAAGTAGCTGGGATTACAGGTCCGCATCACCATGACCGACTAATTTTTGTATTTTTAGTAGAGGCAGGGTTTCGACATATTGCCCAGGCTGGTCTTGAACTCCTGACCTCAAGTGATCCAACAGCCTTGGCCTCCCAAATTGCTGTGATTATAAGCGTGAGCCACCATGCCTGGCCATATCCTGTAACTTTAAATAGGCTATGGTAGGGATATTTATGCCACAGAAATCAGCAAATGCTACACATTAGAGCTCATTTTGTTGATTGTTGAGTTTTTATTGTGTGTTTTTTTTTTTTTTGTTTTGTTTTTTTTTGTTTTGAGACAGGGTCTTGCTTTGTCACCCACGCTGGAGTGCACTGGCACAATCATGGCTCACTGCAGCCCTGACCTCCCCAGGTTCAGGTGGTCCTCCCACGTCAGTCTCCTGAGTAGTTGGAACTACAGGTGTGCACCACCATGCCCAGCTAATATATATATATATATATATATATATATATATATATATATATATATTTATAGACAGAGTTTCCCCATGTTGCCCAGCCCTACTCTCAAACTCCTGGGTTCAGGCAGTCCTCCGCTGGGACTATAGGCATGTGCCACCACACCTGATTAATTTTAAAATTTCTTGTAGAGACAGGGTCTCACTATGTTGCTAATTTTTGTATTTTTAGTGGAGACGGGGTTTTGCCGTGTTTCACAGGCTGGTCTCGAACTCCTGGCCTCAAAGGATCCCCCTGCCTTAGCCTCCCAAAGTGTTGGGATTACACGTGTGAGCCACCGTACCCAGCGTGAGCTTTTAAGGCCCCAGCACCTGTTGGAGGTACATTCCACCTAAGCCTGGGGACCTTGACTGAATGCATCTCTAGGCTGTTTAGGAACTAACTTCTTCTTTTTATTTTTATTTTTTATTTTTGAGACAGAGTCTTGCTCTCTCCCAGGCTAGAGTGAAATGGTGCAATCTTGGCTCACTGCAACCTCTGCCTCCCCAGTTCAAGCGATTCTCCTGCCTTAGCCTCCCGAGTAGCTGGGATTATAGGCGCCTGCCACTGTGCCCAGCTAATTTTTTGTATTTTTTTTTTTTTTTTTTTTTTTGAGACGGAGTCTGGCTCTGTCGCCCGGGCTGGAGTGCAGTGGCCGGATCTCAGCTCACTGCAAGCTCCGCCCCCCGGGTTTATGCCATTCTCCTGCCTCAGCCTCCCGAGTAGCTGGGACTACAGGCACCCGCCGCCTCGCCCGGCTAGTTTTTTGTATTTTTTAGTAGAGACGGGGTTTCACCGTGTTCGCCAGGATGGTCTCGATCTCCTGACCTTGTGATCCGCCCGTCTCGGCCTCCCAAAGTGCTGGGATTACAGGCTTGAGCCACCGCGCCCGGCCATTTTTTGTATTTTTTTAGTAGAGATGGGGTTTCCCCATGTTGGCCAGGCTAGTCTCAAACTCCTGACCTCAGGTGATCCACCTGCCTCGACCTCCCAAAGTGCTGGGATTACAGGTGTGAGCCACCACTCCCGGCCAGGAACTCACCTCTCACTCGTACTTCAGAAACCAGGAAAGTCCTCCTCTCCTACCTGCCATGGGCACTGATGGCCGGTGCTGAAGGTGCAGCCCTGGGCAGCTCACATGACCTGCTACAACCACTAACCTCAGCTGACTGGACCAGGGTGAACATCTCCATATCCTAGAGTGACCATTGACCCATAGTATTATCTGACTTGAAAAATCGAGCAAAGCTCTTTTTTTTTTTTTTGAGACTCCGTCTCACTCTGTCGCCCAGGCTGGAGTGCAGTAGTGCAATCTCGGCTCACTGCAAGCTCCGCCTCCCGGGTTCACGCCATTCTCCTGCCTCAGCCTCCTGGCTAATTTTTTTGTATTTTTTTAGTAGAGACAGGTTTCACTGTGTTAGCCAGGATGGTCTCAATCTCCTGACCTTTTGATCTGCCTGCCTCAGCCTCCCAAAATGCTGGGATTACAGGCGTGAGCCACCACACCAGGACCGTTTTTTTTTTTTTTTCCAAGACGGAGTCTCACTCTGTCGCCCAGGCTGGAGTGCAGCGGTGCAATCTCAGCTCACTGCAACCTCTGCCTTCCAGGTTCAAGCGATTATCCTGCCTCAGCCTCCCGAGTAGCTGGGACTACAGGCGTTCGCCACCATGCCTGGCTACTTCTTATATTTTTACTAGAGACAGGGTTTCACCATATTGGCCAAGCTAGTCTCAAACTCCTGACCTCGTGATCTGCACACCTCAGCTTCCCAATGTTTTGGGATTACAGGCGTGAGCCACAATGCCCAGCCTGAAAAATTGAACTCTTTAAGATTTCTTTCTGGGCCAGGCGCAGTGGCTCACGCCTGTAATCCCAGCACTTTGGGAGGCCGAGGCGGGCGGATCACAAGGTCAGTAGATCGAGACCATCCTGGCTAACACAGTGAAACCCTGTCTCTACTAAAATACAAAAAAATTAGCCAGGTGTGGTGGCAGGCGCCTGTAGTCCCAGCTATTCTGGAGGCTGACACAGGAGAATGGCCTGAATCCGGGAGGCGGAGCTTGCAGTGAGCCAAGATCATGCCACTGCACTCCAGCCTGGGCGACAGAGCGAGACTCTGTCTCAAAACAAAACAAAACAAAAAAGATTTCTTTCAGGAATTTGTACTTGATAAGAATCAACCAAACCTAACTGGAGAAATCTCAATCTTTTTGTATCCTGCACACTTAGTTTCTCCTCTCTGAGGCCTTACCTGATGCCCTGCCACTTCTGGTACAATTAATTATCTGTTTCCACACATGTAAAGGATTTGTATATCTGTTTGCCTGTTAGATTATGAAGACCCTGAAGACAAAATCTGATGTATTGTCTCGCACTACCTAATACAGTCTCAGGCATTTATTTAGTGGACAATAATTGCTTGTCAAAGGGGCATCGTAGGGAGAGGAAAGAATTGCAGCTAATCTCTCTGGGACTCAAATCCTCCTCTTTAAAATAAGGATAATATTTCCTTCACTGCCAGGAAGATGAAGTTGGGCTCAGGAGTCATTTCCCAGATATATGACCATTACAATTTTCCCAAGAGCAGAGCTCAGGATCAGAAATGTTGAGACGTATTGTGGTTTTTCAGCCAAAAGGCAATTGGTTTTTTTTTTTTTTTTTTTTTTTTTTTTTGTAGAAACAGGGTCTCACTATGCTCACTATGTTGCCCAGGCTGGTCTTGAAATCCTGGGCTTGGTCAGGCGTGGTGGCTCACACCTGTAATCCTAGTACTTTGGGAGGCCAAGGTGGGTGGATCACGAGGTCAAGAGATTGAGACCCTCCTGGACAACAAAGTGAAACCCGTCTCTACTAAAAATACAAAAATTAGCTGGGCGTGGTGGCACGTGCCTGTAATCCCAGCTACTCGGGAGGCTGAGGCAGGAGAATCGCTTGAACCAGGGAGTTGGAGGTTGCAGTGAGCTGAGATTGCACCACTGCACTCCAGCCTGGCAACAGAGCAAGACTCCATCTCAAAAAAGAAAAAAAAGAAAAAGACATCCTGGGTTCAAGCCATCCTCCTTTGTCCCAAAATGCTGAGATTACAGACATGAGCCACTGCCTGGCTTGGTCTTACTTTTAAGGAGCCAACAGGTGTAGCCATTCTGTCCTTGCAGAAGGCCATACTGAACTATCTTTGGCCTGAAACAAGGCCCAAGCCGCTAGGAGATTATCATTTGACTGTGGGAATGTTGGGGAAGGTCTGGGCCAAACAGGTTGTTAAGCCCCCTCCTTCCCTCCCTAGTGTGCTGTGGGTGGCATATTTTCTTTTCTGGCTGGGCTGGGAATTATACTCGTCCTCATCAGAACAGATTTCTCAGGCCGGGCATGGTGGCTCATGCCTGTAATCCCAGCACTTTGGGAAGCCAAGGTGGGCGGATCACAAGGTCAGGAGATCGAGACCATCTTGGCTAACATAGCAAAACCCTCTCTCTACTAAAAATACAAGAAAAATTAGCCGGACGTGGTGACACATGCCTGTAGTCCCAGCTACTCGGGAGGCTGAGGCAGAAGAATGGCGTGAACCCAGGAGGTGGAGCTTGCAGTGAGGGGAGATCGCATCACTGCACTCCAGCCTGGGCGACAGAGGGAGAAAAAAAAAAGAACAGATTTCTCCTCGTGACTACAATGTGTTCATTCTTGGAAGAGCAATCGAAGAGTTTTGCTTAAATTAACTAATTTAAAGTCGATATGCAAGTGAGCGCCATCAAAAGCGTTCTTTCTTTAGTGACCACAGCTGGCCCACCCTCAAGTCAGCAGAACTGGCGGCATATCAGCAGAGGATCTGAGGGGGTGGCCTCCTCATCTAAAATATCAGCCCACCACCTGTCATCCCACCATTAGAACTTCATTCCTCAGTGTCTCTAAGGAGGCTTTTCTACTTCTGGAGACCCCTACTGACATTCACATTTTTATAGAAAGAGGATTTTAGCAGGGATTAGTAACAGGAAGAAATGAATTCCTTAACCTGACATATAAGATCCTGTACAATCAGATACTGACTTCTGTAACACTTCATCTTCATTACATCGACTCCCAAAGTACCTTCCCTGCAGCCAAACTGGTTTTTGAGTCTATCTTGGACTTACTTCTCCTCTGCCTGTTTACATAGTTTCTCCTACTTGGAAATCCTGACTGCCTGGATTATCTGTCCACCACGCCACCACACCCAACTAATTTTTGTATTTTTTGTAGAGACGAGGTTTCCCAGTGTTGCCCAGGCTGGTCTCAAACTCCTGGCCTGTAACATTCTCCTAGTCTGTCTCTCTTCCTTTTTTCATTAGACATTTATTTAGAACATACTATATGTAAAACAAAGTGCTAGCATTGTGAAACATTGTGTCAAAGATTTTTTAAAATTTATTTTATTTATTTTTTATTCTTCACAGCACCCAGAACACAGCTAGGCATATAGTGGGAAAACAATAAACCCTAGGTCAAACTTGTCTTAAATTCCTTTCATCTCTAGAATTTGATAAATTCTAACTTGTATATGTAGGTGGGCGTGTATTGGTTTCTACAATCCTCCCTGTAAGCAAAATGTGAAAGTGCAAAACAGAGACATTTTACAATATAAGTCTTCAGAAACATCACTCTTCATTTAAAAAATATTTATTCTGTGCTTACTATGAGCTAAATCTCATGCTAGGTGCTAGAAATACAGACATGAGGCCAGGTACAGTGGCTCATGCCTGTAATCCCAACACTTTGCAAGACCGAGGTGGGAGGATCACTTGAGGCCAGGAGTTTGAGACCAGTCTGGGCAACATAATGAGATCCCGTCTCTATGACAAAAGAAATACACACATGAAAAAACGCAGTCCTTGTTTGCAAGAAGCTTTATGGTCAGTGGGGAGAAGGGGAAGGCAAAAACACTGATGGTGTTGGAGAAAATAAAGCACTATGTTTAAATTTAGGAAGACTTGAGTTTAAGTTCTCATTATGGGCCAGGCACGGTGGGTCACGCCTGTAATCCCAACACCTTGGGAGGCCAAGGTGGGCAGATCACCTGAGATCGGGAGTTCAAGACCAGCCTGACCAACATGGTGAAACCCTGTCTGTACTAAAAATACAAAAATTAGCCAAGTGTGCTGTTGTGCACCTGTAGTCCCAGCTACTCGGTAGGCTGAGGCAGGAGAATCTCTTGAACTTGGGAGGCGGAGGTTGCAGTGAGCTGAGATTGCGCCATTGCACTCCAGCCTGGGTGACAGAGTGAGACTCCGGCTCAAAATAAATAAAATAGGCCGGGCGCGGTGGCTCAAGCCTGTAATCCCAGCACTTTGGGAGGCCGAGACGGGCGGATCACGAGGTCAGGAGATCGAGACCATCCTGGCCGACACGGTGAAACCCCGTCTCTACTAAAAAATACAGAAAACTAGCCGGGCGAGGTGGCGGGCGCCTGTAGTCCCAGCTACTCGGGAGGCTGAGGCCGGAGAATGGCTTGAACCCGGGAGGCGGAGCTTGCAGTGAGCTGAGATCCGGCCACTACACTCCAGCCTGGGCGGCAGAGCGAGACTCCGTCTCAAAAAAAAAAAAAAATAAAATAAAATAAAAAAAATAAAAAATAAAATAAAATAAATAAAATAAAATAAAATAAAATAAAAAGTATATGCTTAGGTTATATGCAAATACTACGACACCATTTAATATAAGGGATTTGAGCATCTGTGGATATTGGTACACTGGGGGAGGATTGTGTCCTGGAATAAATATCCCATGGATACTGGGTGAAGACTATACATTGCTAATTTTTTTTTTTTTTTTTTTTTTTTGAGACGGAGTCTTGCTCTGTGCCCCAGGCTGGAGTGCAGTGGCGCGATCTCGGCTCACTGCAAGCTCCGCTCCCCCGGGTTCACGCCATTCTCCTGCCTCAGCCTCCCGAGTAGCTGGGACTACAGGCGCCCACCACCTCGCCCGGCTAATTTTCTTGTATTTTTAGTAGAGACGGGGTTTCACCGTGTTAGCCAGGATGGTCTCGATCTCCTGACCTCGTGATCCGCCTGTCTCGGCCTCCCAAAGTGCTGGGATTACAGGCTTGAGCCACCGCGCCCGGCCTACATTGCTAATTTAAAAAAAAATTTTTTTTAGCTGGGCACAGTGGCTCATGGCCTACCTCTTTGGGAGGCCGAGGTAGGAGGATCACTTGAGGCCAGGAGTTCAAGATCAGCCTGGGCAATGTAGCTAGACCTGTCTCTATAAAAATTTTTAAAAGCTGGGCATAGTAGCTCACGCCTGTAATCCCAGCACTTTGGGAGGCTGAGGTGGGTGGATCATGAGGTCAGAAGATCAAGATCATCCTGGCTAACACTGTAAAATGCTGTCTGTACTAAAAATACAAAAATTAGCCAAGTGTGCTGTTGTGCACCTGTAGTCCCAGCTACTCAGGAGGCTGGGGCAGGAAAATCGCTTGAACCCAGGAGGCGGAGGTTGCAGTGAGCCGAGATCGTGCCGTCTCAAAAAAAAATTTTTTTTTAATTAACTGGGCTCAGGGGTCACGCCTGTAATCCCAGCACTTTGGGAGGCCGAGGCAGGCGGACCACCTGAGCTCAGGAATTCGTGACCAGCCTAGCCAACGTGGTGAAGCCCCATCTGTACTAAAAATACAAAAATTAGCTGGGTATGGTTGCAGGTGCCTGTAATCCCAGCTACTTGGGAGGTTGAGGCATGAGAATGACAGGCAGAGCTTACAGTGAGCCGAGATCACATCACCCTACTCCAACCTGGCAACAGAGCAAGACTCCGTCTCAAGAAGAAGGAAAAAAAGATCTATTGGATTAAATTAGGGCCCAGCCCGATGACCTAATTTAACCTTAATTACCTCAATTACCTCTTTAAACATCCTAACTCCAAATACAGTCACAATCTGTAGTACTTCAACATATGAGTTGGGGTGGGAGGATTCAGTCCATACAACATCCTAGAAATCTGATCTTTCCTGATAAGCTATTATGTTCACATTCATATACAATGGATCTCTCTCTGAAAGCATACAACCTTCAATAGCCCTAAATATTTGCTTAAACATTATTTAGATCATAAAAGTAACACCTGAATTTTTTTTTTTTTTAAATGGAGTCTTGCTGTGTCACCCAGGCTGGAGTGCAGTGGCGTAATCTCAGCTCACTGCAACCTCCACCTCCTAAATTCAAGCAATTCTCCTGCCTCAGCCTGCAGAGTAGTGGGACTACAGGCACGCACCACCACGCCTGGCTAATTTTTGTATTTTTAGTAGAGATGGGGTTTCACCATATTGGCCAGGCTGATCTCAGACTTCTGACCTCGTGATCCACCCGCCTTGGCCTCCCAAAGTGCTGGGAGTAGAGGCGTGAGCCACCTCGCCTGGTGTAACACCTGAGTATTAAAAGCAATTTGAAATTACACAGAAGTGAAAATGTTATCTAAATTGCCATTTTCTAAATACAGCCCATGTTACTATTCTTTTGATGTATTTTTATAGCCTTTCTTATGCATACTGTTCTTACATAGTTATATTTACTCACAGATTTGGTTTTGGCTTTTTATACCTAAATGTACATAGCAAGCATTTTCCCATGTCCTGGCATGTTTTTTGAAAATGTTATTTATAAAGGCTGCATAATATGGGATTTAGCATGAATACCATAATTTACTTAACCATTTCTTTACAGTCAGATATGTCAGATGCTTCCAATATTTGCAGTTATAAATAGACCTGAGAGAAATGTTTTTCCTGCGTAACAATTTTTCCATTTTTAAAATTATTTCCTTAGAGCCGAGAATGAGAATGGATTTGGATGCTTTAATATATTATGACTTTTTGTTTTCCAAAAAGTTTATGCCAATTTGTACTCCTATTACGCAAATAAGAGAGTGCCTTTTTTCTTTTCTTTTTTTTTTTTTTTTTTTTTTGGGAGATGGAGTCTCGCTTTATTGCCCAGGCTGGAGTGCAGTGGCGCAATCTTGCTTCACTGCAAGCTCTGCCTCCCGTGTTCATGCCATTCTCCTGCCTCAGCCTCCCTAGTAGCTGGGACTACAGGCGCCCGCCACCACGCCTGGCTAATTTTTTTTTTTTTTGTATTTTTAGTGGAGATGGGTTTCACTGTGTTAGTCAGGATGGTCTCAATCTCCTGACCTCGTGATCCACCTGCCTCAGCCTCCCAAAGTGCTGGGATTATAGGCGTGAGCCACCGCGCCTGGCCAACAGAATGCCTTTTTAAAATTTTGAGATGGGGCATTACTATGTTGCCCAGGCTGGTCTCCAACTCCTGAGCTCATGCAAACCTCCCGCCTTGGCCTCCCAAAGTACTGGAATTACAGGCGTGAGTCACCTTGCCTGGCCCAAGAGTGTTGCTTTTAGTGAACATTGATTAGCATTGGGTAGCATCATTATTTTTACTCTTTATTAACTTGGTAGGCAACATGTGTATTATTATTATTATTTGCATTTAAAAATTTCTAGTGGCGGCCAGACACAGTGGCTTACACCTGTAATCTCAGCCCTTTGGGATGCCAACGCAGGTGGTTCACAAGGTCAGGAGTTCGAGACCAGTCTGACCAACAGGGTGAAATCCTGTCTCTACTCCAAATACAAAAAATTAGCAGGGCATGGTGGCATGCACCTGTAATCTCAGCTACTCAGGAGGCTGAGGCAGGAGAATTGCTTGAACTTTGGAGGCGGAGTTCGCAGTGAACCAAGATTGCGCCACTGCACTCCAGCCCAGGCAACAGAGCAAGACTCTGTCTCAAAAAAACAAAAAACAAAAAAAAAAAATTTCGGCCGGGCGCGGTGGCTCACGCCTGTAATCCCAGCACTTTGGGAGGCCGAGGCGGGTGGATCACGAGGTCAGGAGATCGAGACCAGCCTGGCTAACACGGTGAAAACCTGTCTCTACTTTAAAAAAAATACAAAAAACTAGCCGGGCGAGGTGGCGGCGCCGGTAGTCCCAGCTACTCGGGAGGCTGAGGCAGGAGAATGGCGTGAACCCGGGGGGCGGAGCTTGCAGTGAGCTGAGATCTGGCCACTGCGCTCCAGCCTGGGCGACAGAGCGAGACTCCGTCTCAAAAAAAAAAAAAAAAAAAAATTTCTAGTGGCTGAATGTGCTGTATCATGCCTGTAATCCCACCACTTTACCACTTTGGGAGGCCGAAGTGGGAGAAATGCTTGAGTCCAGGAATTTGAGATCAGCCTGGACAATATAGTGAAGCTTAATCTCTACAAAAAATAAAAAAATTAGCTGGGCCTGTTGACTCATGCCTGCAATCCCAGCTACTTGGGAGGCTGAGGCAGAAGGATCATTTGAGCCCAGGAGGTTGAGGCTGCAGTGAGTCGTGATCATGTCACTCTAGCCTTGGCGACAGAGTGAGACTGTCTCAAAAATCTATATACATAATAAAACAAATTCTAGTGAGGTAAAATATTTTTCCATATGTTTGTTGATTAGCTGTATTCCCACTTTTGGGAACTGTGGTATGTTTGTCCATTTATCTACTGAATTTTCAGTGTTTTTGTCAATTTGTATGAGCTCTTTTTATGGTGAAAATATTAATTTATAAATTTGTGTTTTTCTCCCCAGATCTGTTGTTAATTTTGGCCTTTTTAATGTTACATAGAGGGCTAGGGATGGTGGCTCAAGCATGTAGTCCCAGTGTTTTGGGAGACCAAGGCAGGAGGATCACTGGGGCCAGGAGTTCAAGACTGGGCTGGGCAACATAGCAAGATTCCATCTCTACAAAAATTAAATTAAATTAAATTAGATTTAAAAATTAGCCAGGTGTGTTGGCATGCACCTGTAGTCCTAGCTACTGGGGAGGCTGAGGTGAGAGGATAACCCGAGCCCAAGAGGTCCAGGCTGCAGTGAGCCGTGATCCCACCACTGCATTCCAGCCTGGGTGACAGAGTGACACCTTGTCTCAAAAAAAAAAAAAATGACAATTTTCTATAGAGTGGCACCGTGGCTTAGTAGAAAGAGCACAGGCTTTGGAATAAAAGTTTAGAATCCTGGGTCACCTATTTAATGTGTCCTCTACTCCCTGTTTTGTAAAATCAGACAAATTACCTTGAATATTTATAATTGGGACAAAGATAAGATGAACTGTGCCTGACAGACAACAAATGTTAGCTTTTCCCATCTTAAGCCACTTGGCATATGAACATTTTCAGAATCAAAATCGAGTCGCTTGTGTTAACAAGAAGAAGAAAAAAACTCTGACAAATAGTGCTGAGGAAGACCATGAAGAGAGGATTCTCATACATAAATGCCTGATAACAGAAACTGTCATAAAAGACTGCCAAACTGCAACCTTGGACAATGGCCATCACAATCTTACACAAAAAATACTTCTGCAAAGGACATTTGCCCAACAACTGGCTGCCCAACCTCAAACTAGCATGATCCTTGTTATTAATCCTTGGATTCATAGCCAAGGATAATTATCTCAAAACAATTGTGCAATTCTTTTTTTTTTTTTTTTTGAGACGGAGTCTCGCTCTGTCGCCCAGGCTGGAGTGCAGTGGCGCAATCTCGGCTCACTGCAAGCTCCGCCTCCCGGGTTCACGCCATTCTCCTGCCTCAGCCTCCCGAGTAGCTGGGACTACAGGCGCCCGCCCCTGCGCCCGGCTAATTTTTTCTATTTTTAGTAGAGACAGGGTTTCACCATGGTCTCGATCTCCTGACCTTGTGATCCGCCCACCTCGGCCTCCCAAAGTGCTAGGATTACAGGCGTGAGCCACCACGCCTGGCCAATTGTGCAATTCTTATCTATCCTTTGAAAATCTTTGTCCTCCTTTACTTTCCTGAATACACACATAGTTTACTATGGTATGTGAATTCCCTCTGCAATGCCTTATTCCTGAAAAAATACCATTTTCTTTAGAGAGCCTCTCTCTGATATTTAGGTTAACAGGTATATGGAGTGCAGTGTGGTTCTAAATCTTTTTCCCTAGATTGCTAACAAATTGTCTCCTTACTTACTTTTAGCTATTCCTGGCAGGGGAAGAGTCTGTGTTTTGTTTTTTGTTTGTTTTTGCGAGATGGAGTCTCACTCTGTCGCCCAGGCTGGAGTGCAGTGGCATGATCTCGGCTCACTGCAACCTTGCCTCCCGGGTTCAAGCCTCCAGAGTAGCTGGGACTACAGGCGCGCTCCATCACGCCTGACTAAGTTTTCTATTTTTAGTAGAGATGGGGTTTCGCCATGTTGGCCAGGCTGGCCTCAAACTCCTGACCTTGTGATCTGCTTCCCAAAGTGCTGGGATTACAGGCGTGAGCCACCGCGCCTGACCAGAGTTTTGCTCTTGTTGCCCAGGCTGGAGTGCAATGGCACGATTTCAGCTCACTGCAACCTCTGTCTCCCGGGTTCAAGTGATTCTCCTGCCTCAGCCTCCCAAGTAGCTGGGATTACAGGCATGCACCACCACACCCAGCTAATTTTGTATTTTTAGTAGAGATGGGGTTTCTCCATGTTGGTCAGGGTGGTCTTGAACTCCCAACCTCAGGTGATCTGCCTGCCTCGGCCTCCCACAGTGCTGGGATTACAGGCGTAAGCCACCTCCCCTGGCCAATTTTTTGACTTTTTGTAGAGATGAGATGTCCCTATGGTGCCCAAGCTGGTCTTGAAATCCTGGGCTCAAGTGATCCTCCTGCCTTGGCATCCCAATGTGCTGGGATTACAGATGTGAGCTTCTATGCTTGGTCTATTTTTATTTTTATTTAGAGATGAGGTCTTGCTATGTTTCCAAGGCTGAACTTGTTACTGAATTGAACTAGGGTCCACTCGCCTGGTGCAGTAAACCAAACATGTATATTGAGGTTTTGCAGTGGGACAAAGGAAGGCATTTATTTTCAGGGCATCAAGCGAGAAAAATCAGGCAGCTCATGATTAAAATGTGACCTCCTGAATGGCTTATAAGCAAAGATTTTGTTTTTATTGAAATAGTGTCTTGCTGTGTTGCCCAGGCTGGAGTGCAGTGATGTGATCATGGCTTACTGCATCCTTGACCTCCAAGGCTCAATTGATCCTCCCACCTCAGCCTCCTTAGTAGTTGGTACTATAGGTATGCACCACCAGCGCCGACTAATATTTGCATTTTTTTATAGAGATGAAATTTTGCCATGTGTCCCAGGCTGTTCTTGAACTCCTGGCTTCAAGCAATCTGCCGGCCGTGGCCTCCCCAAATCCCAGGACTATAGGCATCAGCCACCGTGCCTGGCCATAAGCAAAGGGATTTTTTGTTTTGTTTTGTTTTTTTGAGATGGAGTCCTGATATGAGATGGAGTGCAGTGGCACAATCTTGGCTCACTGAAACCTCCGCCTCCTGGGTTCAAATTGTTCTTGTGCTTCAGCCTCCCAAGTAGCTGGGACTATAGGCATGCACCAACACACCCGGCTACTTTTTGTTATATACATATATAATTTTTTTTGAGACAGAGTCTTGCTCTGTCGCCCAGGCTGGAGTGCAATGGCGCGATCTTGGCTCACTGCAACCTCTGCCTCCTGGTTTCAAGCAATTCTCCCGCCTCAGCCTCCCGAGTAGCTGGGATTGCACGCCACCATGCCCAGCTAATTATATTATTTTTTTTAGAAGTAGAGAAGGGGTTTCACCATGTTGGCCAGCCTGGTCTCAAAATCCTGACCTTGTGATCCGCCCTCATCAGCCTCCCAAAGTGCTGAGATTACAGGCATGAGCCACTGTGCCCAGCCAGGCTTTCTGTGTTTGTTTGTTTGTTTGTTTTTTACAGAGTCTTGCTCTGTTGCCCAGGCTGGAGTGCAGTGGTATGATCTCGGCTCGCTGCAACCTCTACCTCTCGGGTTCCAGTGATTCTTGTGCCTCAGCCACCTGAGTAGCCGGGACTACAGGTGTGTGCCATCACTCCTGGCTAATTTTTATATTTTTTAGTAGAGATGGGGTTTTGCCATGTTGGCCAGGCTGGTCTTGAACTCCTGGGCTCAAGAGATAATCCCCTCTTGGCCTCCCAAAGTGCTGGGGTTACAGGCATGAACCACTGTGTCTGGCCTAAGCAAAGGTTTTTAACCCTTTCCTGGTTTAGAAAAAAAAAAAAAGTGCAACTCGCCGCCAGTGCTCATTTAATTTCACATAAACACGCTCATTGAGGCTGAAGCAAACTTGACTGGTTTTCAATGTGAACATAAAATATAAAAAACTATTCTTGGAGTTATTTCTAAACAGAACTAACATCAGGATCATCTGAATCATCAGAATTGTCTATTTTGGAAAAATTGGATTCATGAAATGAATCTTCAGCCAACAACTCTTTGAGAATGATGTTAAAATCACATTTAAGAATGTTGTGTTTTCTAGGATTT
This sequence comes from Macaca fascicularis, assembly GCF_037993035.2. Taxonomy (NCBI): domain Eukaryota; kingdom Metazoa; phylum Chordata; class Mammalia; order Primates; family Cercopithecidae; genus Macaca; species Macaca fascicularis. Next base: position 65,339,552 of record NC_088389.1, read on the forward strand.
GCCATTATCAGCGATTGAGAATTACTACATTTTGTAAATGGAAATATCACTACCAAAACCAGAATGCTATAAATAGAATGATGTCTTTTGTTTCCAAAGTCAATATGCTAGAGCAATTTGAAATCCTCCTTCCTAGGTCTCCAAAAGTGCTGGGATTACAGATTTAAGCCACCATGCCCAAAAGGCCTCACACAGTGACATTATGATTACTTCTTTTGGTCACTGCATTCAAAGTTCAGCATCTCAGGCTGGGCGCAGTGGCTCACCCCTGTAATCCCAGCACTTTGGGAGGCCAAGGTTGGCGGATCATCTGAGGTCAGAAGTTCAAGACCAGCCTGGCGAACATGGTGAAATCTTGTCTCTACTAAAAATACAAAAATGAGCCGGGCGTCGTGGCATGCACCTGTAATCCCAGCTACTCAGGAGGCTGAGGCAGGAGAATCACTTGAACCCGGGAGGCAGAGGTTGCTGTGAGCCAAGATTGCACCACTGCACTCCAACCTGGCCGACAGAGCGAGACTCCGTCTCAAACAAAACAAAACAAAACAAAAAACAGAATTCAGCATCTCACTGCTCAGTTGGCTTTGGGCATAAACATGCCTCATAAACTGATGGTATATTCCAAATGGTTATTGTCAGTTCATTAATTTTCTTTGTTTTTCCTTTTCTTTTCTTCTTTCTTTTTTTTTTTTTTATTTGAGACGGAGTCTTGCTCTGTTGCCCAGGCTGAAGTGCTGTGGCGCAATCTCGGCTCACTGCAAGCTCCACCTTTAGGGTTCATGCCATTCTCCAGCCTTAGCCTCCCGAGTAACTGGGACTACAGGAGCCTGCCACCATGCCTGGCTAATTTTTTGTATTTTTTTTTAGTAGAGACGGGGTTTCACTGTGTTAACTAGGATGGTCTCGATCTCCTGACCTCGTGATCCACCTGCCTTGGCCTCCCAAAGTGCTGGGATTACAGGTGTGAGCCACTGCGCCCGGTCAGTTGTTTTCCCTTTTCTTAACAATAGAAATGGGGGTTGCTTGGCACGGTGGCTCACGCCTGTAATCCCAGCACTTTGGGAGGCCGAGGCGGGCAGATCACCTGAGGTCAGGAGTTCAAGTCCAGCCTGGCCAACACGGTGAAACCCCATCTCTACTAAAAATACAAAAATTAGCTGGGGATAGCGGTGTGTGCCTGTAATCCCAGCTATTCGGGAGGCTGAGGCAGGAGAATCGCTTAAACCTGGGAGGCGGAGGTTGCAGTAAGCCACAGTGAGCCGAGATCGTGCCACTGCACTCCAGCCTGGTGACAGAAATAGAGGTAGGGGTCTCACTATGTTGCCCAGGCTGGTCTCGAACTCCTGGGCTTAAGGGATCCTCCCACTTCGGCCTCCCAAAGTTCTGGGATTACAGGCATGAGCTACTGTGCCTGGCTTCCAGTACACGAATTTTCTTCCTTCTTCCTTCTTCCTCCTTCCTCCTTCCTTCTTCCTTCTTCCCTCCCCTCCCCCTTCTCTCCCCTCCCCCTCCCATCCCCCACTCCCCTCCCCACCCCCTCCCCTCCCTCCCCCTCCTCCCCCTCCCTCCCCTTCCTCCCCCTCCCTCCCCTTCCTCCCCCTTCCCCTCCCCTCCCCTCCCCTTCCCTTTTTCCTTCCCCTTTTCCTTTCCCTTCCTTTCCTTTTTTTCCTTTCTCTCTCTCTTTCTTTTTTTTTTTTTGAAGGAGTCTAGCTCTGTCGCCCAGGCTGGAGTGCAATGACGTGATCTCACTGCAACCGCTGCCTCCTGGATTCAAGCAATTCTCCTGCCTCAGCCTCCCTAGTAGCTGGGATTACTGGCATGTGCCACCTTGCCCTGCTAATTTTTTGGTATTTTTAGTAGAGATGGTGTTTCACTACGTTAGTCAGGCTTGTGTCGAACTCCTGACCTCAGGTGATCCACCCACTTCGACCTCCCAAAGTGCTGGGATTACAGGCATGAGCCACTGCGCCTGGCCAGTACACTAATTTTCAGTCAAGTCAAATAACATATGGTTCTCTGGTCAATAGCACATTCACTTCTCTGGAGGAAGGTATTAAACAGAAGCCAAATTCTAGTCAGTAGGTTGCTTGAAAACATGGAACACAGGTCAGGGAATCTTGGGTCCTCATGGTTAATAGGCATGGAACACCCATCTTCATCTGCTAAAGGCAGAAATCTGCTAAGGGGTCAGAATGTTTGAAGTGCTGGTTAGGCCACCCTGTTTCTTGCAAGGCATACATTTTGCTTATTAAGGTTCACTTTTTTTTTTTTTTTTTTAAGACTCTAGGAAGCCTATTTCCTCTCTGTTATCACGTTTGTTTTTTTTTTCTGAAACCGAGTCTCGCTCTGTCGCCCAGGCTGGAGTACAGTGGCGCTATCTCAGCTCACTGCAAGCTCCGCATCCCAGGTTCATGCCATTCTCCTGCCTCAGCCTCCCAAGTAGCTGGGACTACAGGTGCCCGCCACCATGCCTGGCAAATTTTTTTGTATTTTTAGTAGAGATGGGGTTTCACCATGTTAGCCAGGATGGTCTCGATCTCCTGACCTCATGTTATCACATTCTTTAGGCAGGGTGTAATGCATTTGATTATGACATTTTTTTTTTTTTTTTTGAGACGGAGTCTCGCTCTGTCACCCGGGCTGGAGTGCAGTGGCCGGATCTCAGCTCACTGCAAGCTCCGCCTCCCGGGTTCACGCCATTCTCCTGCCTCAGCCTCCCGAGTAGCTGGGACTACAGGTGCCCGCCACCTCGCCCGGCTAGCTTTTTGTATTTTTTAGTAGAGACGGGGTTTCACCGTGTTAGCCAGGATGGTCTCGATCTCCTGACCTTGTGATCTGCCCATCTCAGCCTCCCAAAGTGCTGGGATTACAGGCTTGAGCCACCGCGCCCGGCTGACATTTATTTTACAATTAAGAGAGTACATTAGATTTCAACTGTGGACCAGGTGCGGTGGCTCATGCCTGTAATTCCAACACTTTGGGAGGCCAAGGTGGGCAGATCACTTGAAGCCAGGAGTTTGAGACCAGTCCGGCTAACATAGCAAAACCCGTCTCTACTAAAAGTACAAAAATTAGCTGGGTACGATGCTGCCTGACTGTAGTCTCAGTTAATTGGGAGGCTGAGGCACGGGAATTGGTTGAACCCAGGAGGTGAAGGTGCATTCCAGCCTGGGCAACAGAGTGAGACCCTGTATCAAAAAAAGAAAAAAAAGATTTCAACTGTGATTAGCTTTATCTAGTTTGTGAAAATTCTGCTTTGGAGTTTTTTATTAAGAAAATAAATGTGTATATATAAATAGAGACAGAGTCTTGCTATATTGCCCAGGCTGTTCTTGAACTCCTGGCCCCAAGTGAGCCTCCCATCTCAGCCTCCTAGAGTGATAGTGAGCCACTACACCTGTTCTGCTTTGGAGATTAGATGCCTTGATTGTATCCTCCTAAATCTCAGCCACCTATTACTATTACTGTTTGTTTTTGAGGATGGGCCTCATCTAAGAATTACTGATTCCAGAGCCAGGTGCAGTGGCACACTGCCTGTATTATCAGCTAGTCTGGAGGCTGAGATGGGAAGACTGCCTGAGTTCAGGAGCTAAAGGCTATAGTACGCTATGATTACACCTGTGAATAGGTACTGCACTCTAGCCTGGGCAACACAGCAAGACCTTGTCTAAAAAAAAAAAAGAATGATTTCACACACCTATCTATCATATTGCCACCCATTTGTACAGACTTCAGAACCCAGGCTTCTGATAATTTCTCCAGTGTATCTTCCGTGACATTATGTGCTCACTTTAGTCCAGCAAGAAGACTGAAGCAAACAAAAACTGGTAAAAAAGATGGGGATGGCTGGGCCCGGTGGCTCACGCCTGTAGTCATAGCACTTTGGGAGGCTGAGGCAGGCAGATCACGAGGTCAGAAGATCAAGACCATCCTGGCTAACATGGTGAAACCCCATCTCTACCAAAAAATATTTTAAAAAATTAGCCGGGCATGGTGGTGGGAGCCTGTAGTCCCAGCTACTTGGGAGGCTGAGGCAGGAGAATGGCATGAACCCGGGAGGCGGAGGTTGCAGTGAGCCGAGATCGCGCCACTGCACTCCAGCCTGGGCAACAGAGCAAGACTTTGTCTCAACACACACACACACACACACACACACACACACACACACACACACACAAAGATGGGGATGTCCTTTGCAGTCACAGGATGTGAAATTAGTTTCAGAGTCAATGTCTCAGAGTCAAGCTGGGTGGATAAAGCGAATGAATCCTTTGTGTGGGTGAGGGAGGGGGAGGGAAAGGCTAGTTCTGTTGCATCCAGGTCCCAATAACAGTAATCAGTGAGATTTTAGGGTTTGATGTTCTTATTTTCTCTGATCCTAGGTTCTTGGTAGGACTTCTCCCTTAATAAATGATAATGTAATAAAAATAACCAGCACAGTGTCCCTGACACAGAAAAGGCAGATGTTTTTGAAAATGAATTTAATAAGAAATTGAGGCCTGGAGAAGTGACACAGCTTATACAGGGTCACAGAGCTAACATGTGGTCTCTGGTCTTCCTTCTCATAAAGTTAATCTTCTTTTTTTTTTTTTTTTGAGAGGAATCTCGCTCTGTTGCCAGGCTGGAGTGCAGTGGCTCGATCTTGGCTCACTGCAACCTCTGCCTCCCGGGTTCAAGTGATTCCCCTGCCTCAGCCTCCAGAGTAGCTGGGACTACAGGTGCGCACCACAGGTGCACCACCGCACCCAGCTAAGTTTTGTATTTTTTATTTTATTTTATTTTATTTTTTTGAGACAGAGTCTCGCTCTGTCGCCCAGGCTGGGGTGCAGTGGCCGGATCTCAGCTCACTGCAAGCTCTGCCTCCCGGGTTTAGGCCATTCTCCTGCCTCAGCCTCCTGAGTAGCTGGGACTACAGGCGCCCGCCACCTCGCCTGGCTAGTTTTTTGTATTTTTTAGTAGAGACGGAGTTTCACCGTGTTAGCCAGGATGGTCTCGACCTCCTGACCTCGTGATCCGCCCGTCTCGGCCTCCCAAAGTGATGGGATTACAGGCTTGAGCCACCGCGCCCGGCCAAGTTTTGTATTTTTAGTAGAGACGGGGTTTCACCATGTTGGCCAGGATGGTCTCAATCTCTTGACCTTGTGATCTGCCTGCCTCAGCCTCCCAAAGTGCTTGGCCACCGCGCTGGGCCAAGTTAATCTTATAACTATGTCAGTGCCTTCTCCAAGGAAAAATCAAAAACGTTAGACTGCGGTCCCTTTGGGCCAGCAACCCCAATCACAAACCTCTTTCCCACTCCTCAGAGCCAGCCACTGTTATCAAGTTTGTATATTCCTTTCAGAATCCTTTTCTCCTGATCTGTCCATTAAGTCTTTGACTCTCAAGGGTGGTTTTTATCTTTGACACTCCCACACATTTCTATAAAGCAGCAGGACAAAGAGGAGGAAGACGAACAGACAAGACACAATCCTAGCTCACTGTCAAAAGAGGTGAGATAAGATTCACCCACATGTCAGTGGCGATGATGATAAGTTCTGTTTTTTTTTTTTTTTTTTTTTTTTTTTTTTGAGATGGAGTCTTACTCTGTTGCCCAGGCTGGAGTGCAGTGGCGCAATTTTGGATCACGACAACCTCCACCTCCTGGGTTCAAGTGATTATCCTGCCTCAGTCTCCCAAGTAGCTGGGATTACAGGCGGCCACCACCACGCCTGGTTAATTTTTTGTATTTTTTAGTAAAGACGGGGTTTCACCATGTTGGCCAGGCTGGTCACAAACTCCTGACCTCAGGTGATCCACCCACTTCCGCCTCCCAAAGTGCTGGGATTACATGGGCGAGCCATCACGCCCGGCAGCATTCTTTAATTCAGATGAATAACAAAGGCTTTCTTTGAACTAGACAGGACTGTTTAAGATTTCAATTGTTTTACTTAATAACTAGCAAATTAGTAATTAGCATAGTGTCCTGTACAAAGTTCAGTATAAGCTAATTTCCTCTTTCTACCTTACTTAGACCTGTTGGGCCTAACGGGTAGAGTGTGAAAATGATTACTGATACTTATTGAGGGTTTATTATGTGCCAAGCAGGCATTTTACATAATCTTATTTAATTTTCACAAGCCGGTGAAGTGGTGTTACTACAGAGGAAAGCTCCAATTGAGGTAAGGCATGCCAGGACTGCAAAGTCCTTATATGTAACCAGCTTGGGATAAAACAGGCCAGTAAGTAGACCTTGAGAGCTTGTTAACAGGGGCGTGCAGCTACTCCTATATCCTTGACCTGTCCTCCTCTATGGGGGATGCTCTTCCTTTTCGACCGAGTATGCAGCCTCGGGAGCGGTGCGGGAGGAAGGGCCACCCGCCTAGCCAGCCAGATCAGCGGAATCAGCCCTGGCAATCAATGGGGTGACAGATATCGCAGCCAGATCGCCCTCATATCCAAACAGGCCAGTAAATGGAAAATACTTTTAAAACACTATGCTACAATTATAAACCATCATCTTATTTATATGTAATTTTTGGAGTTGACAACAGGTCAGATCCTATTGAGAAGAGGTCTTTAATTTTCTAAGGCAGAAAACCTGGGTTTTTTCGGTCAACAAGCAACTCTAAGCTTCTTTTTTTATCCTTAAATATGGGAAATCCTGGACTCAAGGGGTTGATTATATGATATAACAGAAATGATTGTATAAACGGCAGACTTCGAGTAGGCGTTCAATAGATGCTAGTCTTTTCACCCAGAAGGGGCTTGGGAGGGCAAAAGTACAACCTCACCGAACAAGACGAAAAGTGGGCGGACCTTCCGCCTTGCCGAGGCTCTCGCTGCGAGCCGTTGGCGTTTTCCCGCGCAGGGGGCAGGGCGCAGAGCGAGCCCAGGAACGTGGGAGCAGAACCACACCCCCCCGCCAGGACTACACCTCCCAGCAGGCACCACGCTCCGCCACCTGGCAGGCGGCGTCCAGTAGTATTACTCCTTCAAGCCAGCTTAGTCCGCTTTCCGCCCGGCCTTCCCTCGGCACTAAGGTCTCTAGGGGGTGCGTCGGGGAGCCCGCGGGAGAAAGGCTGAGGTAGGGGTCGCCTTGGCTGTGCAGCATGTTGGGACTCGTGGTCCCCTCGTGCAACGTTTGGGAGGCCAGGCTTGCCCTGAGTGGCTGGACCACATCACGTGATGAGAGAGGCGGCCACAGGGGAGCAACCCGTGGTGCCTTGTGAGGTCATCATGGCGCGACGACGAGCTGCAGTTGTAGGCACCCTGGATGCGGTGGGTAATCCTCTCCTGATGACTCCGAGTACAATACATATTATCAAGTCTCCCTTATTTTTTTTTTTCTGTGGTTTCCCCCACCACCTCCACGCGGTCGGCCTCGCGGGGTTGGGGTGAAGGTGGCAGCTAGAAGAGGCTGCGCGCCGTCTGGGCGGGCTCTGAAGCCGCGCACGAGCGACGTGTTGTGGCTCCTCCTTCGCTCGTGACGCGAGGTCACGTGACGGGTTGGGCAGCCTGTGCCGCCGCCGCCGCTTTGTAAGAGGCACATTGGCAGGTAACGAGCGGCGGCGGCGGCAGCGGGTCTTGAGTCCTCCGAGAGCAGCAGCGGTAATTGCCATCCTGTCCCTTTCCTTCCCTGTTCCAGGGGCCTGAGCGCTGCAGCGTGCGCTTTCTAGTTCTGGGTTCAGCTCGTCTGAACCCCCACCGCCTGCAGACTGCCCCGGCGCCCATCCGTGAGGACCGGGCCAAGCTTCACTCGCCAGCTCCACGGTCCCTGTGTGTCCAGGCCCGGGCGCCCTACTGCCTCTTCCCCTCACTTTGCCTTGTGCTTCTTCCTACTTTCCCCCGTCCGGGTCGGCCGGGCCCCACCCAACCCCAGGGGCGCCTCCCCTCCCCCCTTCGGGTTTCTGCCCTGGAGGGTGTGGTTTTCTCTCCCACCTCGGTGCCTGCCAGTAGATGGGAGCTTCCCCGCCACGCTGTCGGTCCCATCTGATCACCTTTCCGCTTTCACGCCCGTAGCTAGTCTTGGGACTGGCCCTTTTAGAACCCCAACTTCTGCGCTCTCTAATCTTTCCTGGCTTACCCGGAGGCACAGTTCAATTCTACTTCTCCTTTTCAATTCTGTAGGGCATTGGTCTCAATTGGGACTCAGTTTTCCTCCTCACCCCCGGTTCCTGTAGTCTGGTTATATCACAGTTCATTCTTTAGTGTAGGTTTTTGAGCGCTTTGTAAACCGCAAAGCTCAGTCTGTTAATAATACATATTCAAAATGTTATTCTTTCATTGGTGCATTACAACTCAGTTCTGTTTCCCTCTGAATCACTTTTCCACTCGGCTTTTCCACATTTTCCCCGAGTTTTTAGTCTAATTAGTTGCCCACGCTTCTCAACTGTCACCACTCTGGTCTCTAACCCTTGCTCGCTTTAAGGGTTGATCCCATCATTATTACTGTTATTTCCTGTTTGATGTAATCCAGTCATTTACTACCACTTCTGTTGAATATTGTTTTTATCTCACATTCAAGGAAGGTATATGGTTTGCCAGTATTTAGGCTTATAATCTTTCTACAGCACCAGCGTATCCTAACAGTTGAGAGATTTTAAAAAATTGCTATTCATTTTAGAGATATGGTCTCCATCTATTGCCCAGGCTGGCCTCCCGCTCCTGGGCTTCAGCGATTCTTGCACCTCAGCCTCCTGAGTAGCTGGGGTTACAGGTGTGCCCCACGGTGCCCAGCTAGTTGAGGGTTTTTTCACGTCTCCATAAGGTATCCAAAGATCATCTTTTATTTGAAGGGCATATAATTAATTTCTTGGGTGAACCCATTCTTATATTCCTCTTCTGTTATGACAGCACTTTTTTCACCAAGGGGTATGCGGCTAGTTATTGCATTCCTCACTTTTCGCTGTGAATTGTGTATCCTTTTTAGTGTCAGTTTGGGAAGGGTGGAAGGAAGATGAACATGATACCTGAACTGTCCCGTATCCGACATTGGTGTGTTCCCCTTTTACCTCAGGAAAGGGAATGTATTCCACTCCCTGGGGATGATAGTTTCTTTCAGTACACTCACCTGTGGAGCCCCTTCGCTAGGGCCGACCTTTTACTGCTTTGAAGGCTTCTCTTATCATTAGGCAGAAGTGATTAGTTTCCCAAACTGCCCTTTTGCTGGCTGCCAGTGTACTCCTGATTTTCCTACTTATGGCTAGTTGACATATGTGGCGAGAGATTTTCCCACAGCGCCGACTTCCCCCATTTGCTTCCCTGTTGCCGCTCACCCTCAATAATTATGAAACCTTTCAGAGAAGGAAGGTTTTTTGTTGTGATTGAAATATGCCCAAAAGCGGTGGCATGGGAGAGAATGAGGCCATGGGAAAGGGTTGTGGTAATTACCCCTCTTGTTTCCTGCTGCTCTGGTTTCCTCTGTCCTCCCTTTAAATGTGGGCTGGACCAGCAGTAGTCACATGGAGTTGCCTCTAGAACTATATTGGAACAACAATAACACCTCTGCTTCCCTTTCCTGGTTACTAGTGCAGTCTATGTAGTGATCACCAGGAGTGTCTCTCTTAGTATTAGCCTGAGTGACTTTTATTGTATGGGGAGAAATGGTGTGAGAACATGGAGAATAATAGGTTTATTTCAATATGTACTTGTATCGTGATGGGAATTGGTCCCTGTATCTACCCTCTTAAGTGTAAAATATATGTAGAAAGTGTAAAGCTCTCTTGAAGGTTTGGAGTGGTCTGAAGTGAAGCCTTTACGTCTAAAATGTTAGCTTTGAATTAATTGTTGATTTCCCAGTCCTTTTTTTTTTTTTTTAAATGATGTCTTACTGTTAAGATTTCCTTTGTTAATAAGACACTTTGTGGGGGTGGGGGTGGGGGTGGTTAAGTATATTATGAAGGGTTAATGCCTGCTGGGAAGAAGCAGTCTGCAGGCATTTACAGATTGTAAAGTTCTCTACCCTTAAGCAAACCTGTCTTATTCTGTTTATTTTTCCTTGCGAGAAACCTGTATGTCAGCAAATATCTGTTCTTTCTTAGTTGTCATTTTGAGCAAATAGAGCGTCCTTAAAAGCTAAGTGTTATGGTACCCATGGTGTTGACTGGTAAATTAGTAGATCTCTGATAGATTTTAGAAGCAGCTATTTTTTACAAAAAGGAGAGTGGAGATATAACCTGAAAGAAGGCAAAGAGAGTGAGGACATGTAGGGAATATCACCATGTAATCTTTGTGGTAGATTTTGATGTAATTTTGCCCAAACTATCAAGTATTTAGGAATATGATCCTTTTTTTCCTAACTCAATCAAATGTATCACATTAGTTTTTTTTTTTTTTTTTTTTTTGAGACGGAGTCTCGCTCTGTCGCCCGGGCTGGAGTGCAGTGGCCGGATCTCAGCTCACTGCAAGCTCCGCCTCCTGGGTTCACGCCATTCTCCTGCCTCAGCCTCCTGAGTAGCTGGGACTACAGGCGCCCACCACCTCGCCCGGCTAGTTTTTTGTATTTTTTTTAGTAGAGACGGGGTTTCACCATGTTAGCCAGGATGGTCTCGATCTCCTGACCTCGTGATCCGCCCGTCTCGGCCTCCCAAAGTGCTGGGATTACAGGCTTGAGCCACCGCGCCCGGCCACATTAGTTTTTACAATTTTAATGTTAAACCGCTTATGCTGGTGTTTCCTACTGAGTTTACTTGACATTTTTTTAGTTTCTCTCAAAGATGCTGCTTAAAATTTTTTTTTGTGGCTGGGCGCGGTGGCTCATACCTGTAATCCCAGCACTTTGGGCGCCGAGTCGGGCGGGTCACGAGGTTGGGAGTTGAGACTAACCTAATCAACATGGTGAAACCCTTTCTCTTCTAAAAATACAAAAATCAACGTGATGTGGTGGCGCGCGCCTGTAGTCCCAGCTACTCTGGAGGCTGAGACTTTAGAATTGCTTGAACCCGGGAGGTGGAGGTTGCTGTGAACCAATTTTGTGCCGTTGGACTCCATCCAGCCTGGATGACAGAGTAAGACTGCATCTCAAAAAAAAAAAAAATTTTTTTTGTACTTTTTAATTTTTATTTTTTTCTACCCTTTTTTTTTTGAGACGGAGTCTTACTGTCGCCCAGGTTGGAGTGCAGTGGTGCATTCTCAGCTCACTTCCAGCTCCGCCTTCCGGGTTCACGCCATTCTCCTGTCCCAGCCTCCGGAGTAGCTGGGACTACAGGCGTCCGCCGCCATGCCCGGCTAGTGTTTTGTATTTTAGTAGAGACGGGGTTTCACTGTGTTAGCCAGGATGGTCTCGATCTCCTAACCTCGTGATCCGCCCGCCTTGGCGTCCCAAAGTGTTGGGATTACAGGCGTGAGCCACGGCACCTGGCCTTTTTTTTTAACCATTTGTAAACAATGTTTGGTAAGTTTTAATTTTTTGATAACTATGCTGGACATAGCATAATTGAATTGTAATCCAGTTAACTATTTGGGTTTGAAGTATGAAATAGGGCTCACGTTAAGGAGTAGAGTAGGTGTTTTATTTAAGACTAGGTAATACTCTTTATTTATTTGTTCAGAGATGGAGTCTTGCTCTGTCACCCGGGTTGGAGTGCAGTGGTGCGATCTTCGCTCACTGCAACCTCTGCCCACCGGGTTCAAGTGATTCTGCTGCCTCAGTGTCCTGAGTAGCTGGGGTTACAGGTGCCCACCAAGACACCTGGCTAATGTTTGTATTTTTAGTAGAGATGTAATTTCACCATGTTGGCCATATTGGTCTTGGAACTCCTGACCTCAGGTGATCCGCCCGCCTCGGCCTCCCAAAGTGCTGGGATTACAAAAATTAGCCATCACCCCGGCTCATTTTTGTATTTTTAGTAGAGATGAAGTTTCAGCATGTTGGCCACATTGGTCTTGAACTCATGACCTCAGGTGATCCGCCTGCCTTGGCTTCCCAAAGTGCTGGGATTACAGGCGTGAGCCACCACATCTGGCTTCTTTTATTTTTATTTTTTTGAGACAGAATCTCCCTCTGTTGCCCAGGCTGGAGTGCTGTGGTGCCGTCTTGGCTCACTGCAACCTCTGCCCCCCTGGCTTAAGTGATTCTAGTGCCTCAGCTTCCCAACTAGTTGAGACTACAGTCACGCATCTCCATGCCCGGCTAATTTTTTTTTTTTTTTTTGGAGGGAGTCTTGCTCTGTCACCTGGGCTGGAGTGCAGTGGCGCTATCTTGGCTCACTGCAAACTCCGCCTCCTGAGTTCATGCCATTCTCCTGCCTCAGCCTCCCGAGTAGCTGGGACTACAGGCGCCTGCCACCACACCTGGCTAATTTTTTGTATTTTTAGTAGAGACGGGGTTTCACCATGTTAGCCAGGATGGTATCGATCTCCTGACCTCCTGATCCGCCCGCCTCGGCCTCCCAAAGTGCTGGGATTGCAGGTGTGAGCCACCGCGCCCAGCTAATTTTTTTTTTTTTTTTTTTGAGATGGAGTTTCATTCTGTCACCCAGGCTGGAGTACAGTGGTGTGATCTCAGTTCACTGCAACCTCCGCCTCCTGGATTCAAGTGATTAGCCTGCCACCATGCTCTGCTAATTTTTGTATTTTTTGTGGAGACGGGATTTTGTCATTTTGGCCTTGCTGGTTTTGAACTCCTGCCCTCAGGTGATCCACCTGCTTTGGCCTCCCAAAGTGCTGGGATTACAGCAGTGGACCACTGTGCCTGGCCTTTTTTTTCCCCTAAAACAGAGAATAGGCCGGGTGCGTTGGCTCACGCCTGTAATCCCAGCACTTTGGGAGGCCGAGGTGGGCGGATCACGAGGTCAGGAGATCGAGACCATCCTGGCTAACACGGTGAAACCCTGTCTCTACTAAAAAATACAAAAAATTAGCCGGGCATGGTGGCGGGTGCCTGTAGTCCCAGCTACTCAGGAGGCTGAGGCAGGAGAATGGTGTGAACCCGGGAGGCGGAGCTTGCAGTGAGCCGAAATTGCACCACTGCACTCCAGCCTGGGCGACAGAGTGAGATTCCATCTCAAAAAAAAAAAAAAAAAAAAAGAAAAAAAAGCATAGAGTATATGCTTAAAAAAAAAAAAAAAAGTTGGAGCCTGGCTCCATGGCTCCTGTGTGTAATTCCAACGCTTTGGGAGGCTGAGGTGGAAGAATTGCTTGAGCAGGAGTTTGAGACCAGCGTGGGCAATATAGTGAGACCCTGTCTCTATAAAAAAATGTAAAAATTAGCTGGGCATCATGGCATGTACCCAGAGTCCCATCTACTTGGGAGGCTGAGGTGGGAGGATCGCTTGAGACCAGGAGGTTGAGGCTGCATTGAGCTATGATCCAGCCTGGGTGACAGAATGAGACCCTATCTCAATAAATAAATAAATAGGATCATACTTTGCATATTTGCTGATTTTTATTGAAAAATACAGCATAGTCTGGGTGTGGTGGCTCATGCCTATAATCCCAGCACTTTGGAAGGCTGAGGCAGGTGAATCACTTGAGCCCAGGAGTTGGAGACCAGCGTGGACAACGTGGCAAAATCCTGTCTCTACTAAAAATACAAAAATTAGCTGGGCGTGGTGTGCTTGTAGTTCCAGCTACTCAGGAGGCTGAGGTTGGAGGATTGCTTAAGCCTGGGTAGTTGAGACTGCATTGGGCTGTGATTGTGCCACTGCACTTCAGCCTGGATGACAGAGAGACCCTGTCTCAGGAGAAAAATGCAAAAAACAGCATACATACCATAGTTGGTATATGAGGCATAAAAACATGTAGAGCTGTCAATGTATAATGTGGTTGGGGGTAAAAACATACAGAGTTGTTTGTTTTGGAGACAGGGTCTTGCTTTGTTGCCCAGGCTGGAGTGTCATGGCATGATCATTGCTCGCTGCAGCCTCTATCTCCCAGGCCTAAGCCATCCTCCCACCTCAGCCTCCTGAGTAGCTTGGACCACAGGGATGTATCACCATGCTCAACTTATTTTTCTTTTTTGTAGAGAGGGAGTCTTGCTATGTTGCCCAGGCTGGTCTGTTAGGCTCAAGTAATCCTCCTGCCTTGGCCTACTAAAGTGCTGAGATTACAGGCGTGAGCTTAACGCCTGGCCCCATATGTAAAACTAAAAAAAAAAAATAAGTAAAATGAACAACCAAGAAATAGGACATTACTACCACCTGGAAGTCCCCTGTGTATGCTAGCCCCCAGGGCATTTCTTTTCGCTTTCCTAGAGGTAATCGTTACCCTACATTTTAGGTTTACTATTCCTTTGTGGTGGTGTTTTAAAATAGAGACAGGGTCTTGCTATGTTGCCCACGGTGGTCTTGAACTCCTGTACTCAAGTGATCCTCCTGGTTGGCCTCCCAGAGTCCTGGAATTATAGGTATGAGTCACTCTGCCGGTTCTTTATTTATTTATTTATTTATTTTTATTATTATACTTTGAGTTCTAGGGTACATGTGCATAACGTGCAGGTTTGTTACATATATATACTTGTGCCATGTTGGTGTGCTGCAACCATCAACTCGTCATTTACATCAGGTATTCCTTTTTTTTTTTTTTTTTTTTTGTGAGATGGAGTCTTGCACTGTTGCCTGGGCTGGAGTGCAGTGGCCCGATCTCAGCTCACTGCAACCTCCGCCTCCCAGGTTCAAGCAAATCTATCTCCTGCCTCGGCCTCCTGAGTAGCTCAGATTGTGGGTGCCCACCACCACGTCTGGTTAATTTTTTGTATTTTTGGTAGAGACGGGGTTTCACTGTGTTGGCCAGGCTGGTCTCAAACTCCTGACCTCATGATCCGCCCGCCTCCACTCCCAAAGTGTTGGGATTACAGGCGTGAGCCACCGCGCCCAGCCTACTATTACTTTTTTACGGTAATTTTACCTTGTATGTATGTCCATAAGCAACATATGGTTTAATAGTGCCCATTCTCAGTCTTATTCTCAATGTAAAAGTTGTATGATTCTTCTGATGCTTGATTCTTTCACTCTTACATGCTTGAGATTTATCCATGTTTATTTTATTTTATTTTATTTGAGACAGGGTCTCACTGTTGCTCAGGCTGGAGTGCAGTGGCTCGATCTTGGCTCACTGCAACCTCCACCTCCCAGGTTCAAGTGATTCTGCTTCCTCAGCCTCCCGAATAGCTGGAACTACAGGTGCCCGCCATCATGCCTGGCTAATTTTTGTATTTTTGGGAGAGACAGGGTTTCCTTGTGTTAGCCATGCTGGTCTTGAACTCGTGACCTCAGGTGATCCACCTGCTTTGGCCTCCCAAAGTTCTGGTATTACAGGCATGAGCCCCTGCACCCAGCCCCCATGTAGATTTCTTTTTTCTTTTCTTTTTTTGAGACCAAGTCTTGCTCTGTGCCCCAGGCTGGAGTGCAGTAGCGCGATCTCGGCTCACTGCAAGCTCCGCCCCCCCGGGTTCTCGCCATTCTCCTGCCTCAGCCTCCCGAGTAGCTGGGACTATAGGCGCCTGCCACCTCGCCTGGCTAATTTTCTTGTATTTTTAGTAGAGACGGAGTTTCACCGTGTTAGCCAGGATGGTCTCGATCTCCTGACCTGGTGATCCGCCCGTCTCGGCCTCCCAAAGTGCTGGGATTACAGGCTTGAGCCACTGCGCCCGGCCTCTTTTTTCTTTTCTATTTTTGTTTTACGAGATGGAGTCTTGCTCTTTTGCCCAGGCTGGAGTGCCAGTGGCATGATCTCAGCTTCTTGGTTCACTGCAGCCTCTGCCTCCTGGGTTCAGGCAATTCTTCTGCCTCAGCCTCCTGAGTAGCTAGGATTACAGGTACCCGCCACCATGCTCAGCTAATTTTTGTATTCTTAGTAGAGACAGGGTTTCACCATGTTGGCCAGGCTGGTCACTGACCCCCTTTTTTTTCTTTCTTTTTTTTTTTTTTTTGAGACTGAGTTTTACTCTTGTTGCCCAGGCTAGAGTGCAATGGTGCTATCTTGGCTCACTGCAGCCTCTGCCTCCTGAGTTCAAGCAGTTCTCCTGCCTCAGCCTCCCAAGTAGCTGGGATTACAGGCAGGTGCCACCATGCCTGGCTAATTTTTTTTTTTTCTTTTTTGTATTTTTAGTAGAGATGCGGTTTCACCATGTTGGGCAGGCTGGTCTCAAACTCCTGACCTCCAGCGATCTGCTCACCTCGGCCTCCCAAAGTGCCGGGATTACAGGTGTGAGCCATTGCGCCCGGCCCATTGATTTCTTATAGTAGTATGATGTTACATTGTAAGGATGTGCCACATGTTATTTGTCTATTCCATTGTTGATGGGTATCTGTCTCATTTCCAGTTTTTTTTTTTTTTTTTTTGAGACGGAGTCTCGCTGTGTCTCCCAGGCTGGAGTGCAGTGGCGTGATCTCGGCTCACTGCAAGCTCCGCCTCCCGGGTTCACGCCATTCTCCCGCCTCAGCCTCCCCAGTAGCTGAGACTACAGGCGCCCGCCACCACGCCCGGCTAGTTTTTTGTATTTTTAGTAGAGACGGGGTTTCACCATGTTAGCCAGGATAGTCTCGATCTCCTGACCTCGTGATCCACCCGCCTCGGCCTCCCAAAGTGCTGGAATTACAGGCTTGAGCCACCGCGCCCGGCCTATTTCCAGTTTTTTGAAATTACCAATTGTACTTGTCCTCATGTGGACATTTGCCCTCTTGCCCCCAACAAACAAAGTCCATTTTCTCAGGACTGTATAACTGAGAGTGGAATTTTTGGTTTGTGTGTAGGGTATGTGTAACTTCACTAAGTAATGCTAAAGTGTTTTCCATATGTTGCACAGTTGTTCTCAGGCTCGTCAGCTGAACCACAGAACACAGAAAGTTGAGTGACTATTTTCTCAAATCTATCGAGGATGGTACATAATGAATTTCATTCTAGATGTTTATGGAAAAAGTTCAGCTTATACACATAGTGGATGCCCTAAGAATTGGGAATTAATTCTCAAAGACTGAGTGGTTTGAGAGTTCTACATCCTTGCCAACATTTTATGTTGCCTTTTCAGTTTTAGCCAATTGTAGTGGGATGTTGTAGATGTATCTTTTATGAACACCACATAGCTGGATTTTGCTTTGTTAAGTTAGCAACTTGCTAACTTCTTTTTAATTAATTAGAGTGTATCGCTATGTTGGCTGGGCTGGTCATGATCTCCTGGGCTCAAGTGATCTTCCCGCCTCAGCCTCACAGAGTGCTGGGATTGCAGGAGTAAGCCATCAGCTAATCTCTTTAACTAGAGCATGGAGGCCATTCATGTCTGTTGTTATTACAGATATTTTGGATATATTTCTGCCATTATATTTAGTCTTCTAGTTGGCTGGACTGTGTGTTTGTTTTCTGTCCTTTTTGCATTTCTTTTCTTTTTTTTTTTTCCCTGAAATGGAGTCTTGCTCTGTCGCCCAGGCTGGAGTTCAGCGGCGCAATCTCGGCTCACTGCAAGCTCCGCCTCGGGTTCATGCCATTCTCCTGCCTCAGCCTCCCAAGTAGCTGGGACTACAGGCGTCTGCCACCACGCCCGGCTAATTTTTTTGTATTTTTAGTAGAGACGGGGTTTCACCGTGTTAGCCAGGATGGTCTCGATCTCCTGACCTCGTGATCCGCCCATCTCGGCCTCCCAAAGTGCTGGGGGATTACAGGCGTGAGCCACGGCGCCCGGCCCTTTTTTTTTTTTTTTTTTTGAGACCGAGTCTCGCTGTGTTGCCAGGCTGGAGTGCAGTGGTGCGATCTTGTCTCACTGCAACCTCCACCTCCCCAGTTCAAGGGATTCTTCTGCCTCAGCCTCCCGAGTAGCTGGGACTACAGGCACGTGCACCACACCTGGCTAATTTTTTTTGTATTTTATTTTATTTTTTTTTTTGTGAGATGGAGTCTAGCTCTTGTCGCCCAGGCTAGTGTGCAATGGTGTGATCTTGGCTCAACGCAACCTCCGCCTCCTGGGTTCAAGTGATTCTCCTGCCTCAGCCTCCCAAGTAGCTGGGATTACAGGCAAGTGCCACCATGCCCGGCTAATTTTGTGTTTTTAGTAGAGACAGAGTTTCTCCATGTTCATCAGGCTGGTCTCGAACTCCTAACCTCAGGTGATCCGCCCGCCTCCGCCTCCCAAAGTGCTGGGATTACAGACGTGAGCCACTGTGCCAGGCCAGTTGAGCAGTTCTTTAGACATATGAGGATGTGGGATATTTCTTATTAGTATAGTGGTAGGAGCTTTCTTTATTAAGGAATTTTGTATTTTGTTTTTTTTGTTTTTTCGGAGACGGAGTCTCGCTCTGTCGCCCAGGCTGGAGTGCAGTGGCCGAATCTCAGCTCACTGCAAGCTCCACCTCCTGGGTTTACACCATTCTCCTGCCTCAGCCTCCCGAGTAGCTGGGACTACAGGCGCCCGCCACCTCGCCCGGCTATTTTTTTGTATTTTTTAGTAGAGACGGGGTTTCATCGTGTTAGCCAGGATGGTCTCGATCTCCTGACCTCGTGATTCTCCCGTCTCGGCCTCCCAAAGTGCTGGGATTACAGGCTTGAGCCACCGCGCCCGGCCGAATTTTGTATTTTGTAGTTAGATGAAAACTGGGCCAGATACTTATGTGGCAGGTGTGTTAATGTTTAAATGGATGGCACGACTTTGCTTTGATAGATACATTCTTTAGGTAACTGACATTTTTAAGAAAGTTGCTTTTGGCATGAGTGAATAAGTAATAAGGATATCAGCAAAATAAAACCAATATACTTTTACTAAAAAAGGAAAATCCAGGACTTTATATCCTGGATTCATGAGGAAAGTTGAAGAACTATGAAATGAAAACTGTCAGAAGTATTAAATAAATCAGTATTTATATTTTAGGTTTGTAATAAAACCTAGAGATGATGTAACTGTCTCAAAATGACTTAACAGGTATGTTGAACTTTTATAAATCACTTGTGAAATAATTTGTGAATTTGTGACAGTGAGTGCCAAATGTTGAAATGGTTCATGCAGGGATGCGAATAATGAGAAGTATTATTTTAGGTCATCTGGTCTTCATTAAGAATTGATTTGAAGGCCGGGCGCGGCAGCTCCCTTTGGGAGGCTGAGGCGGGTTGATCATGAGGTCAGGAGATCGAAACCATCCTGGCTAACACGGTGAAACCCCGTCTCTACTAAAATTACATAAAATTAGCTGGGTGTGGTGGTGGGCGCCTGTGGTCCCAGCTACTCGGGAGGTTGAGGCAGGAGAATGGCGTGAACCCGGAAGGCAGAACTTGCAGTGAGCCGAGATCGCGCCACTGCACTCCAGCCTGGGCGACAGAGCGAGACTCTGCCTCAAAAAAAAAAAAAAAAAAAAAAAAAAAAGATTTGAAGCCGGAAATGGTGGGTCACACCTGTGATCCCAGGACTTTGGGAGGCTGAGGCAAGTGGATCACCTAAAGTCAGGAGTTCAAGAACAGCTTGGCCAACATGATGAAACTCCGTCTCTACTAAAAATACAAAAATTAGCCAGGCATGGTGGCGGGTACCTGTAATTCCCAGCTACTTGGGAGGCTGAGACAGGAGAACTGCTTGAACCTGGGAGGCGGAGGTTGCAGTGAGCTGAGATCACGCACTGCACTCCAGCCTGGGCAACAGAGTGAAACTCTGTTTAAAAAAAAAAAAAAAAAAAAAAGGATTGATTTGATGCTCAGCTGTATAGTCGCAGCTACTTGGGAGGCTGAGGTGGGAGAATTGCTTGAACCCAGGAGGTAGAGATTGCACCACTGCACTCCAGCCTGGGTGAAAGAGACCCTGTCTCAGGAGAAAAAAAAAAAGTATACAATTAAGTTATTATTGACTATAGTTACCCTGTTGTGCTATCAAATAGTGGGTCTTGTTATTATTTGTTTTGTACTCATTAACCATCCCTATCTCCCCCAAGTCCCCAAGTCTCCCACTATCCTTCCTAGCCTCTGGTAACCCATTCTTCTACTGTCTGTGATTATGAGTTCAATTGTTTTGATTTTTAGTTCCCACAACTCAGAATATGTGATGTTTGTCTTTCTGTTCCTGGGTTATTTCACTTAACATAATGATCTCCAGTTCCATCCATGTTGTCTCAAATGACAGGATCTCATTCTTTTTTATGGCTAAATAGTACTCCATTATGTATAAGAACCATGTTTTATCTATTCATCTGTTGATAGGCACTTAGGTTACTTCCAAATCTTAGCTATTGTAAACAGTGCTGCAGCAAACATAGGAATGCAGATATTTCTTCAATATACTGATTTCCTTTATTTTGGGTCTATACCCAGCAATGGGATTGCTGGATCATATGGTAGCTCAATTTTTACTTTTTTTCCAGAACCTTCAAACTGTTTTCCATAGTAGTTGTACTGTGTGTTAAGTACTGTCATGGTTTTTCTGTGCTTGAAAATAAGAAGCAAGAGTTAAACATTGTGGCTTAGAGTATCAAGAAGCAAAGATGATGATTTTTTTTTTTTTTTTTGAGGTGGAGTCTGGCTCTGTCGCCCAGGCTGGAATGCAGTGACCGGATCTCAGCTCACTGCAAGCTCCGCCTCCTGGGTTTATGCCATTCTCCTGCCTCAGCCTCTGGAATAGCTGGGACTACAGGCGGCCGCCACCACGCCTGGCTTGTTTTTTGTATTTTTTAGTAGAGACGGGGTTTCACCATGTTAGCCAGGATAGTCTTGATCTCCTGACCTCGTGACCCACCTGTCTCGGCCTCCCAAGGTGCTGGGATTACAAGCTTGAGCCACCAAGCCCGGCCAGATTTTTTTTTTTGAAGACAGGGTCTTGCTCTGTTGCCTAGGCCAGAGTATAGTGACGACTCACTGCAACCTCCACCTCCCAGGTTCAAGTGCTTCTCGTGCCCCAGCCCTCGGAATAGCTGAGATTACAGGTGCACACCACCACGCCCAGCTAATTTTTTTATTGTTCATAAAGACAGGGTTTTGACATGTTGGCCAGGCTGGTCTCAAACTCCAGACCTCAAGTGATCCGCCTGCCTTGGCCTCCCAAAATACTGGAATTACAGGCATGAGCCACCATACCTGGCCTAAGAAACAAAGATTTTTAATCTTTGTGACTGGTTGTGGTCATCATGACTGTACTAGAAGAAAAATTGTTTTATTGAACTTGCATCCCTAAGAAAGCTGAGGTAGATTAGCCTGTATTTTGATACCTTCCTTCCTTCCAACTGGCCAAAGGGGGAAGGTGGCTTCCCTCCTTATCCCCTTCCCTGTGAAGCCTTGGGACAGAGTAACTAGTGGGAAGTTAATCTTACTTTGGTGGATGCAGAGCTGGACACTCGGGGCAGAGTGTGAGTGTGAGTGTATAAAGACAGAAATATGCCTGAGTCTTTATCGCAGACTAAGGTTATTGTGTTGTTGGCATTAAATCTATGACTTAATTTGCTCTTGCTTTCATCTTTTCAAGAGAGGATAGATGGGGATTCCTGCAACTGAACATGGTTGGTGAGAGAGCTATGTTTAGCTAAGGTTAGGGCTAGAATTTGACATGGATGAGGATGTTCAGTTGGCAACTTACTGCACTTTTTAAATTTTTTGGTGCTGTAGGGTCATGCTCTGTTGCCCAGGCTAATCATAGCTTACTGTAGCCTCGAAATCCTGGAATCAAGCAATCCTCCTGCCTCAGCCTTCCAAGGAAGTGGGACCATAGGTATGTGCCACGATACCTGGCTAATTTTTAAATGTATTTTTTAGTAGAGATGAGGTCTCACTATGTTACCCAGGCTGGTCTCAAACTCCTGGGCTCAAGAAGTCCTCACACCTTGGCTTCCCAAAGTGTTGAGATTACAGACATGAACCACCACACCTGGCCTACTAGCACTTTTTTTTTTTTTTTTTTGAACTGGAATCTTACTCTGTCAACCAGGCTGGAGTGCAGTGGTGCAATCTCGGCTCACTGCAAGCTCCGCCTGCCGAGTTCACACCATTCTCCTGTCTCAGCCTCCTGAGTAGCTGGGACTACAGGCGCCCGCCACCATGCCTGGCTAATTTTTTTTTGTATTTTTAGTAGAGACAGGGTTTCACTGTGTTAGCCAGGATGGTCTTGATCTCCTGACCTCGTGATCCACCCGCCTCAGCCTCCCAAAGTGTTGGGGTTACAGGCGTGAGCCACCGCGCCCGGCACCACTTTTTGTTAATACACAGGAAATAGATCCTCTTTTTTTCTTTCTTTTTCTTTTTTTGTTTGAGACGGGGTCTTGCTGTGTTGCCCAGGCCAGAGTGCAGTGGTGCGATCTCAGCTCAGTGAAGCCTCAGCCTCATACATTTAAAAATTAGCCAGGCGCGGTGATACATACCTGTGATCCCAGCTACTCGGGATGCTGAGGCAGGATAATCGCTTGAATTTACTTAGGAAAGCAAGTTAAGGCCGGGCACGGTGGCTCACGCCTGTAATCCCAGCACTTTGGGAGGCCAAAGTGGGCGAATCACCTGAGGTCAGGAATTCGAGACCAGCCTGGCCAACATGGTGAAACCCCATCTCTACAAAAGTACAAAAATTAGCCGGGCATGTTGGCAAGTGCCTGTATTCCCACCTACTTGGGAGGCTGAGGTGGGAGAACAGCTTGAACCTGGGAGGTGGAGGTTGCAGTGAGCCAAGATCGCGCCACTGCACTCTAGCCTGAGTGTCAAGAGCAAGACTCAGTTTCAATAAAAAAATGAAACAAAACAAAACAAAAAACAAGTTAATAAGTATGTTCTTTTTTTTTTTTTTTTTTTTTGAGACGGAGTCTCGCTCTGTCGCCCAGGCTGGAGTGCAGTGGCCAGATCTCAGCTCACTGCAAGCTCCGCCTCCCGGGTTCCCGCCATTCTCCTGCCTCAGCCTCCCGAGTAGCTGGGACCACAGGCGCCGCCACCTCGCCCGGCTAATTTTTTGTGTTTTTAGTAGAGACGGGGTTTCGCCGTGTTAGCCAGGATGGTCTCAATCTCCTGACCTTGTGATCCGCCCGTCTCGGCCTCCCAAAGTGCTAGGATTACAGGCTTGAGCCACCGCGCCCGGCCAATAAGTATGTTCTAGTGTTGGAATAGATTCGTGCTAATTTATACATCCCCCACAAGATGGTTACAATAACTGACATACAATCAGAAAAATTATGTTTATTGTACTGTATTTGCCAAAGAAGAGAAATATGTACTAGATTTTAGAAGGCGTTTATATAAAAAATAGTAGGAATCTTTTTTTTGGTGGTGGTGGTGGTGGTTGTTGTTTTATGAGATGGAGTCTTGCTCTGTCACCCAGCCTGGAGTGTATTGATACAATCTTGGCTCACTGCAGCCTCCACCTACCAGATTCAAGTGATTCTCCTGCCTCAACCTCCCAAGTAGCTGGGACTATGGGTGCACGCTAATTTTTTTGTATTTTTGGTAGAAACCAAAAATACACCACCATGTTGGCCAGGCTGGTCTTGAATTCCTAACCTCAAATGATTCGCCTGCCTTGGCCTCCCAAAGTTCTGGGATTACAGGTGTGAGCCACCGCACCCGGCACCTTTATTGGAATCAAAAACGGTTGGGCCCCTAAGGAGTTTGCTTTTGTACTCCCATAATACTAATTCTTCAACTGAACAGTATAGTTGAGGTGCTTTGTTTATAATGCTACCTTGCTTTTATTTTAATAAATTATTTACTTTAAGAGAGGGTCTCTCTGTTGTCCAGGTGGGAATGCAGTGGCATGATCATGGCTCACTGCAGCCTCGACTTCCTGGGCTCAAGTGATCCTCTTGCTTTAGCTTCCCAAGTAGCTAGGACCATACGAATGTGCCACCATACCCAGCAATTTATTTTTTGTAGAAATGCAGTCTCCCTACATTGCCCAGGCTGATCTGAAACTCCTGGACTCAAACAATCGCCTTTCAAAGGGCTAGGATCACAGGTATGAGATACTGTGCCCAGCTTATTTTTATTTATTTATCTTTTGAGACAGAGTTTTGCTCTGGTCACCTAGGCTGGATGCAGTGGCGTGATCCTGGGATACCGCAACCTCCGCCCCACAGGTTCAAGCGATACTCCTGCCTCAGCCTCCTGAGTAGCTGGGATTACAGATACATGCCACCACACCTGGCTAATTTTTGTTTTTTTAGTAGAGACGGGGTTTTGCCATGTTGGCCAATTTGGCCTTTTTTTCTTTTTTTTTGAGACTGAGTTTTGCTCTTGTAGCACAGGCTGGAGCACAGGAGTGCGATCTCTACTCACTGCAACCTCTGCTTCCTGGGTTCAGGTGATTCCCCTGTCTCAGCCTCCGGAGTAGTGGGATTACAGGTGCGTGCCACCACGCCCAGCTGAGTTTTGTGTTTTTAGTAGAGAGGTTTTACCAGTTGGCCAGGCTGGTCTCAAACTTCTGACTTCCACCCTGCCAGGCTAGTCTTGAAACCTTGACCTCAGGTAATCTGCCTGCCTCATCCTCCCCAAATGCTGGGATTGTAGGCATGAGCTACAGTGCCTGGCTCTTATTTTATTTTTATTTTTATTTTTATTTTTTTGAGACAGAGTCTCACTCTGTCGCCCAGGCTGGAGTGCAGGGGTGCGATCTTGGCTCACTGCAAGCTCCACCTCCCAGGTTCGTGCCATTCTCCTGCCTCAGCCTCCTGAGTAGCTGGGACTGTAGGTGCCTGCCACCACTCCTGGCTAATTTTTTAAAAATATTTTTAGTAGGCCGGGCGCGGTGGCTCATGCCTGTAATCCCAGCACTTTGGGAGGCCAAGGCGGGTGGATCATGAGGTCAGGAGTTCAAGACCAGTCTGGCCAAGATGGTGAAACCTCGTCTCTACTAAAAATACAAAAAAATTAGCTGGGTGTGGTGGCATGTGCCTGTAATCTCAGCTATTCCGGAGGCTGAGGCACAGAATTGCTTAAAAACCTGGAGGGACGGAGGTTGCAGTGAGCCGAGATCGCGCCACTGCACTCCAACATGAGCAACAGAGCAAGACTCAGAAAAAAAAAAAAAAAGATTTTTTTTTAGTGGAGACAGGCTTTCTCCAGGTTAGCCAGGATGGTCTTGATCTCCTGACCTCGTGATCTGCGCGCCTCGACCTCCCAAAGTGCTGGGATTACAGGTGTGAACCACCGCACCTGGCCCCCTTATTTTATTTTTGAAACAGGGTCTCACTCATCTCCTGGGCACTGTACTAGGAGTGCACTGGCGTGGTCACAGCATACTGCAGCCTTGGCCTCCCAGGCTCAAGCGATCCTCCCACTTCAGCCTTCTGAGTAGCTGGGACCACAGGTGTGCTCTATCACACCTGGCTAATTTTTAGAATGTTTTTTTTTTTTTTGAGACGGAGTCTTGCTGTGTCTCCCAGGCTGGAGTGCAGTGGCGTGATCTCGGCTCACTGCAAGCTCCGCCTCCCGGGTTCACGCCATTCTCCCGCCTCAGCCTCCCGAGTAGCTGAGACTACAGGCGCCCGCCACCACGCCCGGCTAGTTTTTTGTATTTTTAGTAGAGACGGGGTTTCACCGTGTTAGCCAGGATAGTCTCGATCTCCTGACCTCGTGATCCACCCGCCTCGGCCTCCCAAAGTGCTGGGATTACAGGCTTGAGCCACCGCGCCCGGCCTAGAATGTTTTTTAGAGACGGGGTCTCTCTATGTTGCCCAGGCTGGTCTTGAACTCCTGGCCTCACACTACTCTCCTGCCACAGCCTCTCAAAGTGCTGGGATTACAGGCATGAGCCACCGTGCCTGGCCTATGTATGCATTTCTTCCTTCATTCCTTCCTTCTTCCTTCCTTCTCCTTCCTTCCTTCCTTCTTCCATCCTTCCTTTCTTCTCCTTCCTTCCTTCCTTCCTTCTCCTTCCTTCCTTCTCCTTCCTTCCTTCCTTCTGCTTCCTTCCTTCCTTCCTTCCTTCCCTCCCTCCCTCCCTCCCTCCCTTCCTTCCTTCCTTTCTTCCCTCCTTCCTTCCCTCCTTCCTTCCTTCCTTCCCTCCCTCCTTCCTTCCTTCCCCAAGACAGAGTCTTGCTCTGTCACCCAGAATGGAGTACAGTGGTACAATCTCAGCTCATTGCAACCTCTGCCTCCCGGGTTTAAGCGGTTCTCTTGTCTCAGTCTCCCGAGTAGCTGGGATTACAGGCGCCCCTACCACAGCAGGCTAATTTTTGTTTTTTTTTTTGTTTGTTTTTTTTGTTTTTTTTTTTTTTTGAGACAGAGTCTTGCTCTGTCGCCCAGGCTGGAGTGCAGTGGCCGGATCTCTGCTCACTGCAAGCTCCGCCTCCCGGGTTCACGCCATTCTCCTGTCTCAGCCTCCCAAGTAGCTGGGACTACAGGCGCCCGCCACCTCACCCGGCTAGTTTTTTGTATTTTTTTTTAGTAGAGACGGGGTTTCACCGTGTTAGCCAGGATGGTCTCGATCCCCTGACCTCGTGATCCGCCCGTCTCGGCCTCCCAAAGTACTGGGATTACAGGCTTGAGCCACCGCGCCCGGCCTAGCAGGCTAATTTTTGTAGTTTTAGTAGAGATGGGGTTTCACCATGTTGACCAGGCTGGTCTCGAACTCTTGATCTCGTGATCCACCCGCCTTGGCCTCCCTAAGTTGCTGGGTTTACAGGTGTGAGCCACCGTACCTGGCCGCATTTCTTTCTTTCTTTATTATTTGTTTTTTTTTAGATAGATACAAGGTCTTGCTATGCTGCCCAGGCTGGTCTCAAATTCCTGAGCTCAAGTGGTCCTCCCACCATGGCCTCCCAACGTATTGGGATTACAGGTGTGAGCCACTGGGCCTGGCCTATGTATACATTTTCTTTTTTCTTTTTCTTTTTTTTTTTGAGAAGTTTTGCTCTTGTTGTCCAGGCTGGAGTGCAGTGGCATAATCTCGGCCCACTGCAGCCTCCGCCTCCTGCTGGGTTCAAGCAATTCTCCTGCCTCAGGCTCCCGAGTAGCTAGGATTATAGGTACCCGTCACCACATCCAGCTAATTTTTTATATTTTTAGTAGATACAAGGTTTCACC
Source organism: Macaca fascicularis (assembly GCF_037993035.2). Lineage (NCBI taxonomy): Eukaryota > Metazoa > Chordata > Mammalia > Primates > Cercopithecidae > Macaca > Macaca fascicularis. The sequence continues at coordinate 65,366,423 of NC_088389.1, forward strand.
GTGTTGGCCAGGCTGGTCTCGAACTCCTGACCTTCTGGTGAGCCACCTACCTCGGCTTCCCAAAGTGCTGGGATTACAGGGGTGAGCCACTATGCTCAGCCCTATGTACACATTTTTAGGTTCTCTTGGGTTTTCAGTTCTTTTGGGTGCATACCTAGGAATAGGATTGCTTGGTCAGGCCGGGCGCGGTGGCTCAAGCCTGTAATCCCAGCACTTTGGGAGGCCGAGATGGGCGGATCACAAGGTCAGGAGATCGAGACCATCCTGGCTAACATGGTGAAACCCCGTCTCTACTAAAAATACAAAAAACTAGCCAGGCGAGGTGGCGGGCGCCTGTAGTCCCAGCTACTCGGGAGGCTGAGGCAGGAGAATGGCGTAAACCCGGGAGGCGGAGCTTGCAGTGAGCTGAGATCCAGCCACTGCACTCCAGCCTGGGCGACAGAGCGAGACTCCGTCTCAAAAAAAAAAAAAAAAAAAAAGGATTGCTTGGTCATGTCATAACTGTTTAATTTTTTTAGGAACTGTTAGGAGATATTTAAAATTTTTATTTGTTTTTTAGGAGACGTGGTCTTACTCTGTTGGCCAGTCTGAAGTGCAGTGACATGATCATGGTACATTGCAGCCTAAGCTCACTAAGTACACTACATCTCCTAAGCTCAAGGATTCCTCCCACCTCAACCTCTTGAACGGGTGGGACTCCAGATGTGTGCCACCAAGCGTGGCTAATTAAAAAAAAATTTTATTGTATAGACGAGGACTTGCCATGCCGCCCAGGGGTTTGCTTAGCTCCTGCTGTGCAGCCCAGTTCCTAACAGCCTGGGAGTTGGGGATTGGGGATCCCTGCTTTATAGTATAGGCTTTTTTATTTTTTTGTTTTTTTCCTTTTTGTGGGAGAGAGAGAACTGTTAGAAGTAGTGGTGAAGACTGGTTATGAATAATTACATACTTTTCAAGAGATTCCAGGGTGAAGAATCCTAGTTACCTGCTTGGGAAAAGACAGGGTTTAAGGCCGGGCGCAGTGGCTCACGCCTGTAATCCCAGCACTTTAAGAGCCTGAGGCGGGCGGATCACTTAAGGTCAGGAGTTTGAGACCAGCCTGGCCAACATGGTGAACCCCCATCTCTACCAAAAATACAAAATATTAGCCGGGCATTTTGGTGGGCACCTGTAATCCCAGCTACTCGGGAGGCTGAGGCAGGGAGAAGTGCTTGAACCCAGGAGGCAGAAGTTGCAGTGAGCCGAGATCACCCCACGGCACTCCAGCCTGGGTTACAAGAGCAAAACTCCATCTCAAAAAAAAAATAAAAAAATAAAAAAGACAGGGTTTACAGCTGAGTTAGGAGGATAGGAATAGGACAGATGTGTGAAAACAGCTATGGGCAATTAAATACTTTTCCCTTCGTGGCCTTAGGTAACCTGAAAGAGAATTGTGATGATATCAAATAAATTTTGATGTCCTGTAGTGTTTGAGTTCACCAGCACTCATCCTTTCCATGGGCAGGTTATATCCATGGAACAGCAGATAACTTTGTGATTCTTGTGTCAGCCAAGTATGGGTGTAGGGGAGTTCAGTCTTGTCCATCAGCTGCTCGAGGCCTGACCCTGCCTTTAACAGCTGTGGAGAATAAAAGTATCAGCTTGTTCAGCTCCTGGCATGCAGGGTACAAGCAGTTGAGCTGCATGGAATTGGATCTCATAGTTGAGTTTCTTGGCACCCTAGATATCTCTTCTCGATTGCGGGTGTAGACTTTGTCTTGGTGGCTGTTCTCGGCCTCCTAATTTAGTTGAGATTTTTTTATTTTTATTTTTATTTATTTGTTTTTTTTGAGGTGGAGTCTCGCTCTGTCGCCCAGGCTAGAGTGCAGTGGTGCAATCTTGGCTCACTGCAAACTCTGCCTCCGGAGTTCACGATATTCTCCTGCCTCAGCCTCCTGAGTAGCTGGGACTACAGGCGCCTGCCACCTCGCCCGGCTAATTCTGTGTTTTGTATTTTTAGTAGAGACGGGGTTTCACTGTGTTGGCCAGGATGGTCTGGATCTCCTGACCTCGTGATCCGCCTGCCTCGGCCTCCCAAAGTGCTGGGATTACAGGTGTGAGCCACCGTGCCCAGCCTACTTTTTTCTTTTTTAAATAATAGAGAAGGGGTCTCACTGTGTTGCCCAGGCTGGTTTTCAACTCCTGGGCTCAGGTGATCCTCCCCATCTTGGCCTCCCAAAGTGTTGGGATTACAGGCATGAGCCACTGTGCCAAGCCAGATTCTTTTGTTTATTTTTTAATAAATAAATTCAAGTGGATTCTCCTGCCTCACCCTCCCGATTAGCTGGGATTACAGGCATGCACCACCATGCCTGGCTTATTTTTGTGTTTTTAGTAGGGTGGGGTTTCGCCATGTTGGCCAGGGTCATTTCAAACTCCTGACCTCAAGTAATCCTCCCGCCTCAGCCTCCCAAAGTGCTGGGATTACGGGTGTGAGCCACTGTACTCGGCCTTGGCCTCAGATTCTTTTCTTTTCTTTTTTTTTTTTTTTTTTTTGAGACGGAGCCTTGCACTGTCACCCAGGCTGGAGTGCAGTGGCTTGATCTCAGCTCACTGCAAGCTCTGCCTCCTGGGTTCATGCCATTCTCCTGCCTCAGCCTCCTGAGTAGCTAGGACCACAGGTGCCTGCCACCATGCCCAGCTATTTTTTTTGTATTTTTAGTAGAGACGGGGTTTCACCGTGTTAGCCAGGATGGTCTGGATCTCCTGACTTCGTGATCCGCCCACCTCGGCCTCCCAGAGTGCTGGGATTACAGGCGTGAGCCACTGTGCCTGGCCTCAGATTCTTAATCTGAGCTAATTTTGTTTTCTGCAGGTATGAATAAATGAATTTCCGGCCGGGCGAGGTGGCTCACGCCTGTAATCCCAGCACTTTGGGAGGCCGAGGTGGGCAGATCATGAGGTCAGGAGATTGAGACCATCTTGGCTAACACGGTGAAACCCCATCTCTACTAAAAACACAAAAAATTAGCCAGGCGTGGTGGCAGGCGCCTGTAGTCCCAGCTACTCGGGAGGCTGAGGCAGGAGAATGGCATGAACCCAGGAGGCGGAGCTTGCAGTGAGCCGAGAGCATGCCACTGCATTCCAGCTTGGGCGACAGAGTGAGACTCGGTCTCAAAAAAAAAAAAAAAAAAAGAATTTCCTTTTCAGAAAAGGTTGAGAATATTGACTATTTTCTTAGTAGAAAAAGCAGGAACACAGATTAGAAATTAAACAAAAATAGTAAAACAGTAGTGGTCACAGAAACATACCAATATAGAACGTATGGGTATCTGAAAGACTGAGAAGCTAGGTGAGATCTGGTTTAGACCAGATCTTTGTCATCAGGGACAAGTTTTGCAGGTGATGCCAGCAATAGTTACGCTGTTGTATAGAAGAGGAAGCTGAATTGGGGACTATTACTTATCTGTGACTGAACAGTTAACCTTGCAGCATAGCATAGTAGATAAGTGCACACACTGTAGAGCCAAATGTCCTGGGTTCGAATACTGCCTTCACCACTTATTAGCTGTGATTCTCTGTGTATCTTAGTTTCTTCTCTGTAAAATGGGAGTAAAGTGATGTGTACTCTAGAGTGTTGGAAAGATTAGTGACTTAATACTATACATGTAAAGTGCTTAGAATGGTGTCTGGCACATAGTAAATGGTGTGTGCTTTCTGTGAGTATTATCATTACCATTGGTTTTAGACTTTGGGAGTGAGTGGACATATATAGATGAAGAACCTTGGACCCATCCTTGCCAGTCTAAGATAGGCCCTGCATCACTGGTCTCATGACTCAGTGTACAGCATCTCTGGACATTCTTGATGAAGACTTGCTTCTTCAACATAAATTGTGTATCCTGTTTTTAGTAGTTGAACCCTTAGCCCAGTATGTAATTCATGTCATCTGAATTATATTTGGTTTGAAAAAAACATTACCTTTTCTGTTCCTGAAACATAAATTTATTTGATGTATTAGCTGAGATACTTTGCACAAGTGTGTCAACATCCTGGTTTTAGAACTATCTTCCAATCAATGCTTCGTGATGCTGTCTTGAATACATGCAGTGTATGTATGTAGTTTGGGGTTTAATTATCTGTTCAGAATTTTATTAAATGGCTGTTGAAATCTTCCCTCTTCTCAGTATGTTGTCAGCAGGTGTTCTGTAACTTTTCAGAATGATAAAATGTATCCTTGCTTTTCATTTAGGCTATATTACATGGTTTTTAGAAAAGTTTTACCTGACAGTGTTTTTTGTGTGGCTTAAAGTTAGATAAATTTGTGCTTATGTAAGCTTTAACAGAAATACAGGTGGTTGTTAAGTCAACCATTTTCAGTTAAGTCTAAACTGAGATCACTTGAAAATGCAGCTGTTTCACTGAGGTATCTTCAAAAACAGTCCTTGAAAAAAATAGCAGTTAGGCGGGGCGTGGTAGCTCATGCCTGTAATCCCAGTATTTTGGGAGGCCAAGGTGGGAGGATCACTTGAGCCCAGGAGTTTGAGACCAGCCCAGGCAAATATGGGAAAACCCTGTCTCTACGAAAAAGAAAACAAAAATGGAAACAAAAGTTTTTAGGCAATTAAAACTTTTTTCCAAAAATATTTCTTCTATAGAGAATATCTTTGTAATCTAATCAGGTTGCTTTATTCGGCCGGAGACTTTGTTTACTCATTACATTTAGACAATTTTTTCACTTTAATCTGTTAATAGGAAGCTCTATATTGTATTTTGCTGATTTTGTTTCTAAAGAAGTTAAAAATATAGCAGCAGTTCTTTGCCTGTGTTAAAATCTGTCACATTTTAAATTCACTTTGAGATGAGATAAATATGGGTTTCAAAATTTGATTGGATAGATTGAAGTAAACCTGGTGCTTCCTGCCCCTCAGGAACTTGAGGTATGTATGTTTGAGTTTCTACTGGATTATTTTTAGAATCTTTTGCTCTTGTCTGTTTCTATTCTGAGAATTCTCTTGGAACCTGTTCCAGTGTAGTAGAACTCTTAGGAGTGGAAAGTGATAGATGATGGAACGCAAGTGTACACTGAATTCCTATGGTCTGGCAGCTGGGTACTTGTTGTAGAAGCATTCCTATTTACTACACACAGCTCCGTTTCCCAGAGAAGGAGGACATAGAATTTCCTCATGACAGTATGTTAGTTGAAGGTGTCGATTTTTATAGTCTAGTTTCCATGTCTTAGTCATTTTTACAGTTCAGTGGTGGTAACAATTTTTAAGGGTCTTGAAGAATATTTTGGTAAGTTATGCTTTTACCTTGTTTTAATGGATTCACAATTATGAGAAGTTTTTTTTTTTTTTGGAGACGGTGTCTTGCTCTGTCGCCCAGACTGTAGTGTAATGGTGTGATCTCGGTTCACTGCAACCTCCGCCTCTCGGGTTCAAGTGATTCTTCTGCCTTAGCCTCCCGAGTAGCTGGGATTACAGGTGCATGCCACCACACCCAGCTAATTTTTGTAGTTTTAGTAGAGACAGGGTTTCACCATGTTTGCCAGGATGGTCTTGAACTCCTGACCTCAAGTGATCCACCCGCCTCAGCCTCCCAAAATGCTGAGATTACAAGCGTTAGCCACTGCACCTGGCCTTATCAGAAGTTTTATGTAAAATTAATATGAGAAAATTTGTCTGTTGAATTATGCATTCTGTTAAAGTTATATTTTCTGAGTCCTGTTTTTTCCAGAAGATTTCAGTCACATCCCCCATTGCCTGTGATTGTTCCGCAAAACCTGTTTCATCTCTGGACATTTTTTTGCTGGACATTTTTAATAAGTTTTTTATGAATAGAGAATTAGCTATTATAACATTTCATTGATAGTGTGGAGAGGCACAATTGACAGAAGAGAAGTTAATCTGAATTTATTTAAGCATGCATTCTTGGATGTGCTGAGACCCTTATAATTATTTTTATTTTTGAAAGAATGTATTTGCTATTTTTTTTTTCTTTTTTTGAGACGGAGTTTTGCTCTTGTTGCCCAGGCCGGAGTGCAATGGCACGATCTCGGCTCACCACAACCTCCGCCTCCTGGGTTCAAGCTATTCTCCTGCCTTGGCCTCCTGAGTAGCTGGGATTACAGGCATGTGCCCCCACGCCTGGCTAATTTTGTATTTTTAGTAGAGATGGAGTTTCTCCACATTGGTCAGGCTGGTCTTGAACTCCTGACCTCAGGTGATCCAGCCGCCTTGGCCTCTCAAAATGCTGGGATTACAGGCATGCGCCACCACACTCATCCTTGTATTTGCTTTTTTTTTTTTTTTGAGACGGAGCCTCGTTCTGTCACGTAGACTGGAGTGCAGTGGTGCCATCTTGGCTCACTGCAAACTCCGCCTCCCAGGTTCAAGTGATTCTCCTGCCTCAGCCTCCCAGGTAGCTGGGACTACAGGCTCGTGCCACCATGCCCGGCTAATTTTTATATTTTTAATAGAGACGGGGTTGCACCTTATTAGCCAGGATAGTCTCGATCTCCTGACCTCATGATCCGCCTGCTTCGGCCTCCAAAGTACTGGGATTACAGGCACGAGCCACTGCGCCCGGCCGGCATTTGCTATTTTTAAGATGGAAGTATTTGTAGTAACAATTTATGGATATATAACCCAGAGCAGTAAACCTTAATTAAGAGAAAAACTTTTTCTAAACAATAAAGTAAGCCGTGCAGTTTTTATGTTTCACAAAGCAACTATTCTGGGTTAGCCATGCAAGCGGGGTAATTATTTATAGCTTAATTACATATTCATTATGGAATATTTTATGTTAAGAATTGATGATTGGAAGGAGATATAGTCTTAATGTTGATCTGTGAACATGGACCAGTAAAATTTTAATAGTTTGAGTTACAATAAAGAGTTACAGTTTTCTTCCTCGACAAGTGAGGATTCATGTGCATTATATCAAAATGTTTGGTTATAATAGGCTATAAAGATTAAAAGTCATTTTTCTGTAAATCAAAAAATTAATGTCCACTGAATATGGATTAAGTATATTCCTTCTGTACATGCAGATTTTGATCACCAGATGGCACTTCTGTATGGAGAAAGTCTCATTTTGTTATTTCACCTAGATTATTTTATTTATTTATTAATTTTTTTGAGACGGAGTCTTGCTCTGTCTCCCTGGAGTGGAGTGGAGTGGCCGATCTCAGCTCACTGCAACCTCCGCCTCCTGGGTTCAAGCGATTCCTCTGCCTCAGCCTCCCAAGTAGCTGGGATTACAGATGCGTGCCACCATGCTTGGCTAATTTTTTGTATTTTTGGTAGAGACAGGGTTTCACCGTATTAGCCAGGATGGTCACGATCTCCTGACCTCATGATCCACCTGCCTCGGCCTCCCAAAATGCTGGGATTATAGGCGTGAGCCACTGCTGCCAGCCCATTATTTTCATAAATGGGGTCACTGAAGAATAAACAGTGAGAAAAAGATCAGATAATCCAATCAACGGAACTGGAAATCTATGAGTAAACTACTGACTTCTTAAAAAGGTTTTATGGTAGGAACACCACTCAACCAGTTAACTTTTGATTAGATGCTTAATTCTGTTTTATTCTTTTCTTAAAATGTATTTATTTAACAAAATAGGTGGCTGGGCATGATGGCTCACGCCTGTAATCCTAGCACTTTGGAGGCTGAGGCTGGTGGATCACTTGAGGTCAGGAGTTCAAGACCAGCCTGGCCAACATGGTGAAACCCCCATCTCTACTAAAAATACAAAAAAATTAGCTGGGTGCGGTGGCACACACCTATAGTCCCAGCTATTTGGGAGGCTGAGGCGGGAGAATCACTTGAACCTGGAAGGCAGAAGTTGCTGGGCTGAGATCGTGCCACTGCACTCCAGCCTGGGCAACAGGGCAAGACTCTGTCTTAAAAAAAAAAAAAAAAAAAAAAAAAAAAAAAAAAAAGGGTCTTGCTGTGTTGCCTAGTCTGGACTTGAACTGTGGGTTCAGTGATCTTCCTGCCTCAGCCTCCTGAGTAGCTGGGACTACAGGTGCATGCGACCTTGCCCCGCTTGGATGTTTCACTTTAGATACTTAAGATGGAATTAGAGTATTAGTGCTGAAGGTGATTATTTTCATTTTTTTAGATGGTGTCTCGCTCTTGTTGCCCAGGCTGGAGTGCAGTGATGCAATCTTGGCTTACTGTAACCTCCTCCTCCTGGCTTCAAGTGATTCTCCCATCTCAGCCTCCTAAGTAGTTGGGATTATAGAGGTATGCCACCATGCCTGGCTAGTTTTTGCATTTTTAGTACAGGTAGGGTTTCACCATGTTGGCCAGGCTGGTCTTGAACTCCTGTTATCAGGTGATCTGCCTGCCTCAGCTTCCCAAAGTGTTGGGATTACAGGCATGAGCCACCGTGCCTGGCCTGAAGGTGATTTTAAAAATAATCAAATGGGACCGGGCACAGTGGCTCGTGTAATTATAGCACTTTGGGAGGTTGAGGCGGGTGGATCACCCGAGGTCCGGAGTTCGAAACCAGCCTCACCAACAAGTTGAGACCCTGTCTCTACTAAAAATACAAAAATTAGCCAAGCGTGGTGGCAGGCATCTGTAGTCCCAGCTGCTCGAGAGGCTGAGACAGGAGAATCGTCTGAACCCAGGAGGTAGAGGTTGTAGTGAGCCAAGATTGCACCACTGCACTCCAGCCTGGGTGACGGAGCGAGCCTCCATCTCAAAAAAAAAAAAAAAAAAAAAATCAAATGGATTCTTTCTCAAATACAGATATGCCTTAGATTTGTTTAAATGCATCACAGTTTTAAAACAGTGTATTTGTATGCATTTATTCATTTCTGAGAGAATGCTCTAAAAATAAATGGAATCATGGCAAAACAATTAACCTTGTTCTCTATAATACAACCAAAATGATAAACCCAAACCAACAAAATTATAAAGATGTTAAACTGAAAAAGGATGCAAAATGTGTATTCATACTAACTGGAAAGACAGATTCAAATGCAGTAAAAAGTTTTAAACCAGTGTATTGAACCTGTGAGACGTTCTAGTTAATTGGTTGTTATTATAATGTAAAAGGCAGTACTATAATATGTCTGTGGCCTTTATTTAGCAAGCCAGTTAATGAAGCTATTAAGAAAATAAGTTAATATTAGTGCAGCTAACACAGAAAAATGCTTGTCCTACTCTTTCTGGCTGAAATAGGTTTCAGGGACACAATTTTCTTTGGTACCTGAATTAGTATGATGATTTGTGGTTAGTCTTCTCTATTTTAATTTTATGATGCACAAATCCAAAATACGTAGAAATGTTATGTCATTTTATTAACCTGAAATGTATAAGATTTACAAATAGTGGAATATCTTTCCATATCATGGGAATGCTTGCTTTTGGGTGTCTAAAACTGACTGTTCTAGAAAACAGAATTCCATGTATTGTTAAAATCATCGGCTCTGTGCCAGCATGGTGGCACATGCCTGTAATCCCAGTACTTTGGGAGGCCAAGGCTAATGGATCACCTGAGGCCGCAAATTTGAGACCAGCCTGACAAACATGGCCAAACCCCATCTCTACTAAAAATACCAAAAATTAGCTGGGTATGGTGGCGCGTGCCTCTGGTCCCAGCTACTCAGGAGGCTGAGACAGGAGAATTCCTTGAACCCAGAAGGCGGAACTTGCAGTGAGCTGAGATCACCCTATTCATTGCACTCCAGCCTGGGTGATGGAGTGAGTCTCTGTCTCAAAAAAAATCATTGGCTCTGCATTGTTATCATAGGAGATGATAGCTCCGTGTGTGCTATTGCACTTAAGACCTTCCAGTGCGACAGATGTCGAGATGGAAGACAGTGATATTGATGATCTTGACCCTGTGTAGGCCTAGACTAAAGTGTGTGTTTATCTCTTAGTGTTTTTTTTTTTTTTTTTTTTTTGAAATGGAGTCTCCCTCTGTCACCCAAGCTGGAGTGCAGTGGGCTCACTGCAACCTCCGCCTCCCAGGTTCAAGCAATTCTCCTGTCTCAGCTTCCCGAGTAGCTGCAACTACAGGTGCCCACCACCATGCCCGGCTAATTCTTTTGTAGTTTTAGTAGAGATGGAGTTTCACCGTGTTAGCTGGGATAAGTCTTGATCTCCTGATCTCATGATCTGCCAGAAGTGCTGGGATTACAGGCGTGAGCCACTGCATCTGGCCACACAGTTGTTTCTTTAAGATTTATTATTGGCTGGGCACGGTGGCGGTGGCTCAAGCCTGTAATCCCAGCACTTTGGGAGGCCGAGATGGGCGGATCACGAGGTCAGGAAATCGAGACCATCCTGGCTAACACGGTGAAACCCCGTCTCTACTAAAAAATACAAAAAACTAGCCGGGCGAGGTGGCGGGCGCCTGTAGTCCCAGCTACTAGGGAGGCTGAGGCAGGAGAATGGCGTAAACCCCGGAGGCAGAGTTTGCAGTGAGCTGAGATCCAGCCACTGCACTCCAGCCTGGGCAACAGAGCGAGACTCCATCTCAAAAAAAAAAAAAAAAGATTTATTATTTACGGGTGACTTTTGCTTTTAGGCATAGCTTGTTTCTGGACACATTTTAAATTGGGTAAATATTGGCAGGTAAAATCTTGGCTAAATGCAATGTTGTTTTGGGGTTCAAATACCAACTGCAAGTAGTAAGAGGCAGATAGCACTACATGTACAGTGACTACATATAGTGATAAAATGGTTGCTGGTTTAAATTGGTGGTACTTGAGATTTTTGTTTAGAATTGCTAAGCTCATAAACATAGACTTTTAGATTGCATTAGTCGAATTGGTTTAACAGATACCAGCAAAATGTACAATCCTCGGGCTGCTTCTTGAGAATTTGTATTCCAGAGAGCTTTTATCTTTTATTGTAAGTGTCCTTGTTTTCTCTGAAGTACCTGCTTATCTTTTACTATGATTGTTTTGCTTACCATCCCTACTTTCTTGCAGATTTTCTATTTTGTACATACATTATTTTGTATATACTGTATATGATGACTTCAGTGAGCAGTGACCATTGTCGAGGTGCTCGTGAAAAAACACAGATTTCAGCAGCACAATCAACGCAACCACAGAAACAGGTGGTACAGGTAAGTTTTTGTGGAACTCTTGTTTGCCTTGTTTAGAATTAAGGAAATTAAGGGAGAACATATGATTTAATGTTTTCTTTTGTAGGAAACTTTAGGATTTTGGACCCTGTATTTAAAAAGTGGGTAATGGCTGGGTGCGGTGGCTCACACCTGTAATCCCAGCACTTTGGGAGGCCAAGATGGGTGGATCACTTGAGGTCAGGAGTTTGAGACCAGCCTGGCCAACATTGTGAAACCCCGCCTCTACTAAGAAAATACAAAAATTGGCCGGGCGCGGTGGCTCAAGCCTGTAATCCCAGCACTTTGGGAGGCGGAGACGGGTGGATCACGAGGTCAGGAGATCGAGACCATCCTGGCTAACACGGTGAAACCCCGTCTCTACTAAGAAATACAAAAAACTAGCCGGGCGAGGTGGCGGGTGCCTGTAGTCCCAGCTACTTGGGAGGCTGAGGCCGGAGAATGGCGTGAACCCGGGAGGCGGAGCTTGCAGTGAGCTGAGATCCGGCCACTGCACTCCAGCCTGGGCTGCAGAGTGAGACTCCGTCTCAAAAAAAAAAAAAAAAAAAAAAAAAGAAAGAAAATACAAAAATTAGCTGGGCGTAGTAGTGTGCACCTGTAATTCTAGCTTCTTGGGAGGCTAAGACAGAAGAATTGCTTGAACCCAGGAAGCAGAGGTTGCAGTGAGCTGAGATCACGCCACTGCCCTCCAGCCTGGGCGACAAAGCAAGATTCCGTCCCCCCAAAAAATAAATAAAAACTAAGTAATGAAGAATAGTAAGGAAAGAGGTATTGTACTTGATTCAGGTACAGTTGGATGGTGTTCCATGAGAACTCTTTAATGCTAACCTTTTCCAGGTACCTCTTAGCTGTTAGGCTGCCACTGCCGCCGCTGCCGCCACCGCCGCCGCCGCCGCCGCCGCCGCCTCCTCCTCCTCCTCCTCCTCCTCCTCCTCCTCCCCCCCCCTTTCACCTTCCTCTGCTTCCCTTCCTCCTCCTTCCTTGCTGTTTCATCACCATCTCTTCTCCCTTTTCTCCCTTCTCTTAATTTCAGTGTGTCCTTGGAATGAAATATGAAAATCCAAGGTACATGGAGAACTAATAGTCTGAAGTGGTAAAATACCTGAATTACAATAGACTTTAAAAAGCTGCCTTTGCTGGGCATAGTGGCTCGTGTCTGTAATCTCAACACTTTGGGAGGCTGAGGCAAAAGGATTGCTTGAGCATAGGAATTAAGAGCAGCCTGGGCAGCATAGTGAGGACCTTGTCTCTACAAAAAGTTTAAAAATTAGCTGGGCATGATGGCTTCCATTTGTAGTCACAGGTACTTGGGTGGCTGAGGTGGGAGGATCACTTATGATGGTGCTACTGCGCTCCAGCCTAGGTGACAGAGTGAGACCTTGGCTCAACAAAAAAACAAAAATCTGCCTTTTCTTTAAAGCACAAGGAAGAATGCTTGGATCTCAGAATGGCTTTTAATGATCAAGATCCATTTAAGGCCGGGCACAGTAGCTCATGCCTGTAATTCCATTACTTTGGGAGGCTGAGGTGGACAGATCACCTGAGATCAGGAGTTCAAGACCAGACTGACCAACATGGTGAAACCCTGTCTCTACTAAAAAAAAAAAAAAAATACAAAAATTAGCCAGGCATGGTAGTAGGTGCCTGTAATGCTAGCTACTTGAGAGGCTGAGACAGGGAGAATTGCTTGAATCCGGGAGGTGGAGGTTGCAGTGAGCTAAGATCACGCCACTGCATTCCAGCCTGGGCGACAGAGCGAGACTCTGTCTCAAAAAAACAAAGATACATTTGAATAAAATTTTTAACGTTAAATACTCGCCCCTTCTCAATTTGGTTATTATTTTAAGCGAAGTGAGATAAGTGCTAAGCACAGTACCTGGTGCAAAATTAAGCATTATATACATGTTATTGACTAGAATGGCAAACCGTTTTTCACAGGCAATATACAAGTGAGTAAACTATATCCAGTTTATCTTACTTGCAGATTGATTTGACTATGATAGTTAATTATAAGTGCTTATTATAATCACTTGTTTATACCCAAGTACCCTGTTGATGTTAAGGGACATAATGAGGAGATTTAACTGTTGCGTTATATTTTTCAGTATAAAGTTAGTGTAGTATTTTGCTGGTTTAACGGACAGATATCTCTTCTACTCAGTGCTTGATCCTAAATACACTTACTCTGATAGGAATTTATTCAACAAACTGATCCAGTCCAGTGATGGAAAAATTTGAAATTTTTAGATGAGGTCCTCCTTTTATAGTTGAATTTACTTAGGAAAAAGTTTGCTTAATGAATGGGTCTTTTTTTTTTTTTTGAGATGGAATCTATCACCGGACTGGAGTGCAGTGGCCAATCTCAGCTCACTCCAACCTCCACTTCCCGGGTTCAAGTGATTCTCTTGCCTCAGCCTCCCAGGTAGCTGGGACTACAGGCAGGCAACATCATGCCTACCTAATTTTTTTTTTGTTTTTTTGAGATGGAGTCCCCTTCTGTCACTCAGACTGGAGCGCAGTGGTGCCATCTCGGCTCACTGCAACCTCCGCCTCCTGGGTTCAAGCGATTCTCCTGCCTCAGCCTCCCAAGTAGCTGGGTTTACATGCGCCTTCCACCACCCCCAGTTAATTTTTGTAGTTTTAGTAGAGACAGGGTTTTACCGTGTTGCCCAACCTGGTCTCCAACACCTGAACACAAGTGACTGCCCTCTTAGCCTTCAAAGGTGCTGTGATTATAGGCGTCAGTCACCGTGCCTGACTTTTTTATTTACAGAGTCTTGCTCTGTAGCCCAGTCAAGAGTGCAGTGACTCGATCTTGGCTCATTGCAACCTCCGCCTTTGGGGTTCAAGCAATTTTCCTGTTTTAGCCTCCCCAGTAGCTGGGATTACAGGCGTGAGCCACCATACCTGACTAACTTTTTTTGCATTTTTAGTAGAGATGAGGTTTCACCATGTTGGCCAGGCTGGTCTCGAACTCCTGACCTCAAGTGATCTGTCCCCCTTGGCGTCCCAAGGTGTTGGGATTAGAGGTGTGAGCCACTGCACCTGACCCTTTTAAATTTTTTTCTTTTAAACAGTAGTATGCATTAGCAAAATTATTCATGTTTCTTTTTCTTTCTTTTTTTTTTTTTTTTTGAGACGGAGTCTCGCTCTGTCGCCCAGGCTGGAGTGCAGTGGCGCGATCTCGGCTCACTGCAAGCTCCGCCTCCCGGGTTCACGCCATTCTCCTGCCTCAGCCTCCCGAGTAGCTGGGACTACAGGCGCCCACAACCGTGCCCGGCTAATTTTTTGTATTTTTAGTAGAGACGGGGTTTCACCGTGGTCTCGATCTCCTGACCTTGTGATCCGCCTGCCTCGGCCTCCCAAAGTGCTGGGATTACAGGCGTGAGCCACCGCGCCCGGCCTCATGTTTATTTTTCATTAATCCTATTCTGGGAAGTATTTGCTAAGAAAGTAATCTTAAATTGGAGTAATAAAAAGTGGCTTTATTTGGTAATGTTTTTTTCTTTCTTTCTTTTTTTTTTTGAGATGGAGCCTTGCTCTGTCGCCCAGGCTGGAGTGCAGTGGCGCGTTCTCAGCTCATTGCAACCTCTGCCTTCTGGGTCCAAGTGATCTCCTGCCTCAGCCTCTGGAGTAGCTGGGACTGCAGGCACATATCACCATGCCTGGCTAATTTTTGTATTTTTAGTAGAGATGGGGTTTCGCTATGTTGGCCAGGCTGGTTTCAAACTTCTGACCTCAGGTGATCCGCCCACCCTGGCCTCCCAAAGTGCTGGGATTACAGGCGTGAGTTACCACGCCCTGCCAGTAAGATGTTAATTACTCAATTTAAAATGTCCAATGTTAGAGGTGTTCTGAGATAACCTATTCACGTTGCATGATGAAAGAGAGTTCTTTTTTTTTTTTTTTTTGATATGGAGTTTTGCTCTTGTTGTCCAGGCTGGAGTGCAATGGTGTGATCTCGGCTCACTGCAACCTCTGCCTCCACCTCGCCTGGTTAATTTTTTGTATGTTTCACCATGTTGGTCAGGCTGGTCTTGAACTCCTGACTTCAGGTGATCCACCCGACTCCGCCTCCCAAAGTTCTGGGATTACAGGCATGAGCCACTGCGTGAGAGTTCTTTTGAATCTATATAAACCAGGATTTTTGTCCTGGGTCTGGCACTTACTTACTAACTAGATGAGTTACTTAAATCTCCTTTAACCTCATTTTTTTTTTTTTTTTTTTTTTTTGAGACGGAGTCTCGCTCTGTAGCCCAGGCTGGAGTGCAGTGGCCGGATCTCAGCTCACTGCAAGCTCCGCCTCCCGGGTTCACACCATTCTCCGGCCTCAGCCTCTCGAGTAGCTGGGACTACAGGCGCTGCCACCTCGCCCGGCTATTTTTTGTATTTCTTAGTAGAGACGGGGTTTCACGGTGTTAGCCAGGATGGTCTCGATCTCCTGACCTCGTGATCCGCCCATCTCGGCCTCCCAAAGTGCTGGGATTACAGGCTTGAGCCACCGCGCCCGGCCTTTTTTTTTTTTTTTTTTTTTTTTGACACGGAGTCTTACTCTGTTGCCCAGGCTGCAGTTCAGTGGCTTGATCTTGGCTCACTGCAACCTGCGCCTCCTGGGTTCAAGTGATTCTGCCTCAGCCTCCAGAGTAGCTGGGACTACAGGTGTGCACCACCACACCTGGCTAATTTTTGTATTTTTAGTGGAGAGGGGTTTCACCATGTTAGCCAGGTTAGTCAGTGTTGAATTCCTGACTTCAAGTGATCCGCCCACCTCAACTTCCCAAACTGCCAACGTTACAGGCGTGAGCCACTGGGCCTGACTACGAACCTCAATTACAAAAAAAAGAAAAAAAAATTGTGAGACTTACAGAAAAGTTGCAATGGGAGTATGAATAATTACTGAATACACTTCTTCCAGATTCCCTAAATGTTAACATTTCTATCACATCTCATTTATCCTGTTCTCTTTCTTTCCATACAGTTTATCCCCAGAAACG
Source organism: Macaca fascicularis (assembly GCF_037993035.2). Taxonomy (NCBI): domain Eukaryota; kingdom Metazoa; phylum Chordata; class Mammalia; order Primates; family Cercopithecidae; genus Macaca; species Macaca fascicularis. The sequence continues at coordinate 65,382,509 of NC_088389.1, forward strand.
TTTGACAAGTAGTTGTGAATAAGGTTTTTCTTCACTTAATACCTCAGTGTGTTTTTTAAAAAACAAGGATCTTTTTACATAATTATAGTACAGTGATAAAAAATCAAAATCTACAGATCATACTTACATTTTTTCAATGGTCCTTATAATGCCTTTTTTTTTTTTGAGACACAATTTCACTTTGTTGTCCAGGCTGTAGTGCAGTGGTACGATCTCAGCTCACCACAACCTCCACCTCCTGGGTTCTAGCGATTGTCCTGCCTTAGCCTCCCGAGTAGCTGGGATTATAGGCGTGTGCCACCATGCCTGGCAAATTTTTATATTTTCAGTAGAAATGGGGTTTTGCCATGTTGGCCAGGCTGGTCTCGAACTCCTGACCTTAGGTGATCCTCCTTCCTTGACCTCCCAAAGTGCTGAGATTACAAGCATGAGCTACTGCGCCCAGCTGTAATGTCCTTTTTAGCTAATTAGATTGTGGAATATACGTTGTATTCAGATGTCAACTCTCTTGTGAATTTATGTGACTATTCCACAAAATTATATGAACATTCCACAATTATGAAGTGATTGTAAGAATATTTGAAAATTGTGATATAACATGTCTTAGAAAAGGTATGCTTCCTGATCAACTGAAAAAATATGTAAAATTAAAGCAAAACTGTTGAACATTAATGAGAACAGGCTAGTAGACTGTTAATGTTTATTTTTGGTGGTGGGCATAAATAATCCTACTTTATTATTTACAATTTTTTTCTGGGTGACAGATCTAATTAAAAAAAATTTGGATTCATTTGAAAAATTTCACATTTTCCACTGTAAAAGCAGCTTAGTTCGTAATAAGCCATGCGAATGGATAAGAGATCCAGAGGAAGAGCTGTAGTGATACTACTTTTCTTGGCAAGATATTTTTCAACTTGAGACGTGACCTGGTGTATGTCACTAATGTTTATTGCAGGGGAGGGTGCACTGACCTTGTTTAACTTAAGAATTACCAGTTGACCCTGATTTTTCCTCTTTTTTCCCAAGCTGTACCGACCTCTTGACACTTCCTAGAGCTCAGCCTGGTAACTTCCCTATTATACTCTTATGTTTGGTTCTTTGTTTATCAAATATTTATTGAATTGTTTATCAAAGAAAATTATTTTTTTCTTGACAGGGTGTTTTATAAAGGTAAAAAATACTTAAAGTTCTCATTAAAATTTATTTTCATAAATATGCTAGTGTTAGTGTTACTATATTGTTATTGTTAAGTGGCTATTATGTGTATCGGCTATGCTTTCAGAAGTAGTCTGTCTAGGCCCTTTTAGGAATAAAAAAGATATTACTCAAGAGAAATACAGAGTATTTGTGTCATATAATACTTAAGCTGAAAAAGCTAAGTCTGAATAAATCAGTCATAGGCATTTACCTTACATATGGCAATGAATAGTGACTTTATAGTTAGAACTGTATGGGTGAAACAGTATCAAAATGATAATGTAGAAACATACATAAGCCCCAGACTGCCCCCTACAGCAGAATGCTATTATTAATAACTATTCTGCTTGAAATATTTGGTGAGATTCTTTCACTCATCCAGTGCTTTTTTGTTAATATTGTAATCGGGTCAGTAAGTGTTTCTTTAATTTTGTAAATCGTGCACGTTTACAAAGCACTGGCTATTCTCAGGCAGTTTTCAAGTTTAAATATTCTTGCCTTTAGAGTCATTATTTGTTCCTGGTTCCCCCACTCCGCCATTACTTTTTCATACTTTTTCCACAAAGATTTCAGCCATACTCCCTGACTTTGGTTTATCACTCTGACATTTCTGCATGAAGTAGTTTCTGTCTGAAATGTCTCGAAACCAGGGATGTTCTTATAATAATACTTACTGTGCAGTGCGTGGATGTCCACAACTAGTCCATAATTCTACTTTAAAAAAAATCTTTGTTGTAGCTCCTGTTTAACACATCTACCATCCCAAGCTGCCTCCTCCACTCCTTTTCTGTCTGCCAAAATCCCTCCCCACAATACTTTATTATGAAAATGGTCACACATGAAGAAAAATTGAGAGTTGTACAGTCAATACCTATACGTTCTGTTATCTTTTTGCTCTGTTTGTTTTATCACATATGTTTAGCCAACCATTATTTTATCTAACTTTTTAATGCTTTTCAAAGTAAATTAATTGATTAGTGGTACTCTTAATCACTTCAGAATGGATATCATTGACTAGAGTGTAGTATTTGTTTATTGTCTTTTTTTTTTTTTTTTTTTGAGGCAGAGTTTCTGCCCTTGTTACCCAGGCTGGAGTACAGTGGTGCGATTTGGGCTCACTGCAGCCTCCACCTCCCAGGTTCAAGTGATTCTCCCACCTCAGCCTCCTGAGTAGCTGGGATTACAGGCATCTGCCATCACGACCGGTTTATTTTTCTATTTTTAGTTGCGACGGGGTTTCACCATGTTGGCCAGGCTGGTCTCAAATTCCTGACCTCAGGTGATCTGCCCACCTTGACCTCCCAAAGTGCTGGAATTACAGGTGTGAACCACCGTGCCTGGCTGTGTTTTTGTTTTTTTGTTTTTTTAATAGACAGGATCTCAGGCCAGGCGTGGTGGTTCATGCCTGTAATCCCAGCACTTTGGGAGGCTGAGGCAGGTAGATCACCTGAAGTCAGGAATCTGAGACCAGCCTGGTTAACATGATGAAACCCCATCTCTACTAAAAATACAAAAAATTAGCCAGGTGTGCTGGCGGACGCCTGTAATCCCAAGCTTCTTGGGAGGCTGAGGCAGGAGAATCGCTTGAACCTGGGAGGCGGATGTTGCAGTGAGCGGAGATCGTGCCATTGCACTCCAGCCTGGGCAACAGAGTGAGACTCCATCTCAAAAAAAAAAAAAAAAAAAAGAACAAGAAAAGAAAAATTGCCAGGTGGGGCATAGTGGCTCACACCTGTAATCCTAGCACTTTGGAAGGCCGAGGCGGGAGGCCAAATAGCTTGGGCCCAGGAGTTTGAGACAAGCCTAGACAACATAGCCAAACCTTTCCTATACAAAAATTCCCCAGAGGTGGTGGCCTGCCTCTGTAGTCCCAGCCAGTCAGGAGGCTGAGATGGGAGGATTGCTTGAGCCCTGGGAGGTGGAGGTTGCAGTAAGCAGAGGTTGCACCCAGCAGAGGTTGCACCCCTCCGTTTCAGCCTGGGTGACAGAATGAGACCCTGTCTCAATAAATACATACATACATACATACATACATACATAAATAGCTAGCTAAACTATTCTCCAAAGTAGTTGAACCATTTGCTTTTCTGCCAGCAGAATTCCAGTTCTGCTGGCGTGAAATCCTCACCAACACTTGGTTGCCATGCCTAGTGTTTTGAATTGGTATAAAGGTAGACAGTGAAATAAAATGGAGAGTCCAGAAATAAACCTACTCATATGTCGACAACCAATTTTTGAGAGTCAGAGGCAATGTAGAGGGGAAAGGATGGCCTTTTCAGTAAATAGTGTGGGAACTATTGTATATCAATATGCAAATCATTCATAAAAACAAAAACTAAAACGGGTCATGGACTGAAAACCCCAAGCTTAAAGTTTATACAAGAAAATATGGGAGAAAATCTTCATGCTATTGGTTTAGTCAAAGATTTCCTAGATGTAGCAACAAAGGCATGATCCATAAAAGAACAAATGGATAAATTGGACTTTAGGAAAACTGAAAACTTATGGTTTCAAAAGATTGTTCAGAGAATGGAAAGACAAGCCACAGATCAGGAGAAAATCTTTGCATCTGATGAAGGACTTGTCACAAAATTTTGAAACAAAAATAAGGAAATAAGGAAATAACACATTTAACAAAGTGGACAAAAAGTGGAGCATGGTGGCTCATGCCTGTAATCTCAGCACTTTGGGAGGCTGAGGCAGGAGGATTACTTGAACCCAGGAGTTCAGGACCAGCATGGGCAACATAAACATAGGGAGACCTTGTCTCTACTAGAAATAAAAAAAAAATTGGTGAATGGGATGGCAGGAGCCTTTAGTTCTAGCTGCTTGAGAGGCTGAGGTTGAACAATTGCTTGACCCCAGGAGGTCAAGGCTTCAGTGAGCTGTGATTGTACCATTGCACTCCAGCCTGGGTGACAGAGTAAGACCCTTATCTTAAAAAAGGACAAAAGATTTGAATGAAATTTCACTCAGGAAGGTATATGTGTTGCAAGTAAGTACATGAAAAGATCCTTTACTTCATTAGGCTTAGGGAAATCCATATTAAAATCACAATAACAGGCCAATACAAAACTTGTTAGAAAAGATAGGTCATTTCCGGCTGGGTGTGGTGGCTAATGCCTGTAGTCCCAGCACTTTGGGAGGCCGAGGCAGGTGGATCACCTGAGGTCAAGAGTTTGAGACCAGCCTGACCAAGTTGGAGAAACTCCGTCTCTGCTAAACAAACAAAATTAGCCGAGGCTGGTGGCACATGCCTATAATCCCAGCTACTTGGGAGGCTGAGGCAGGAGAATCTCTTGAACTCGAGAGGCAGAAGTTGCGGTGAGCGGAGATGGCACCATTGTACTCCAGCCTGCGCAACAAGAGCGAAACTCTGTCTCAAAAAAAAAAAAGGAAATATATGTCATTTATTTTTCATGTGTTACATGGAGTATTTACATACATAAAGCGATTGTTCCCTGCTGGGCATGGTGGCTCACTCCAGTAGTCCCAGCACTTTGGGAGGCTGAGGTGGGAGGATCGCTTGAGTCCAGGAGTTCGAGACCAGCCTGGGTAACATAGTGAGATATGCCTCTACAAAAATTACAAACTTCTTATACTATATGGTAGCATAAGTGCTTGAATCTATTGGCTTACCAATAGCATTTTGAACCGGGACATGGTGGCTCATACCTGTAATCTCAACACTTTGGGAGGCTGAGGTGGGAGGATTATTTGAGCTCGGGAGTTCAAGACCATCCTGGGTCAAATAGCGAGACCCTGTCTCCATAAAAAATATTTTTTAAAACATTTATAAGAAAAAACCCTTTATGGCTGGGTGTGGTGGCTTGCGTCTGTAATCCCAGCACTTTGGGAGGCTGAGGTGGGTGGACCACCTGAGGCCAGGGGTTCGAGACCAGCCTGGTCAACGTTACAAAACCCCATCTCTACTAAAAATACAAAAATTAGCTGACCGTGGTGGTGTGCACCTGTAATCCCAGCTACTTGAAGGGTGAGGCACAAGAATCGCTTAAACCCAGGAGGCAGAGGTTGCAGTGAGCCGAGTTTGTGCCACTGTGTTCCAGCCTAGGCGACAGAGCAAGATTATCTCAAAAAAAACCACCAATATTTTAGGGAAAAATTATTTTGGAATAATTCTAAGAGTTGTAAAAAAGTTGCAAAGAATGATAGAGATCGATATATTCACCCAGCTATCCTAAATGTTAACTTTTGTTTTTTTTTTGAGACAGAGTCTCGCTGTGTCACCAGGCTGAAGTGCAGTGGCAGGACCTTGGCTCACTGCAATCTCCGCCTCCTGGGTTCAAGCCATTCTCCTGCCTCAGCCTCCCAAGTAGCTGGGACTACAGGCGTGCACCACTGTGCTCAGCTAATTTTGTTTTTTTTTTTTAGTAGAGATAGGATTTCACCATGTTGGCCAGGATGGTCTCGATCTCTTGACCTTGTGATCCTCCTGCCTTGGCCTCCCAGAGTGCTGGGATTATAGGCGGAAGCTACTTCGCCTGGCCACCTTTTTACATAAAGGATTGCCTAACCTTTTCTGTAAGGTGTTAGATAGTATATATCTTACGCTTTGCAGTCTAGACATGATCTCTGTTGCATTTTTATTTTATTACATTTTTGAGACGGGGTCTTATGTTGGTCAGGCTGGTCTGGAACTCCTGACCTCAGGTGATCTGTCTGCCTCAGCCTCCCAAAGAACTGAGATTATACGCCTGAGCTACTGCACCCAGTTGATGACAGGGTTTTTAACTTCTTTTGTGTTATGTTTTTATTGCTTCCACACAGAATCCTGGTTCAAAGGGAACCAGAAGGTGATAGAATTAAATTATCCCAAAATTACTCATTTTCTGTGTCCCACTTTTTTTTTTTTTTTTTTTTTTTTGAGACAGAGTCTTGTTTTTGTTGCCCACGCTGGAGTGCAATGGCGTGATCTCGGCTCACAGCAACCTTCACCTCTTGGGTTCAAGCAGTTTTCCTGCCTCAGCCTCCCTGGTAACTGGGATTACAGGCATGCCCCATCCCCAGCCCGGCTAATTTTGTATTTGTATTTGTATTTTTGTTTTTTGAGATGAGTCTTGCTCTGTCGCCAGGCTGGAGTGCAGTGGCGCGATCTCGGCTCACTGCAACCTTCACTTCCCGGGTTCAAGCGATTCTCTTGCCTCAGCCTCCCAAGTAGCTGGGACTATAGGCATGCGCCACCATGCCCAGCTAATGTTGTATTTTTAGTAGAGATGCAGTTTTACCATGTTGCCCGAGATGGTCTTGATCTCTTGACCTTGTGATCCACCCGCCTTGGCATGCCAAAGTGCTGGGATTATAGGAGTGAGCCACCGTGCCCTGCCTTGTGTCCCATTTTTGTGGATAGAACATTCTAAGAATAGCAATACTAATACTAACACCTTATTTTCCCCATTCTTACCCCAGTCTCTCCCTCTCCCACTCCCAATACTGTTTTTTTAATTTACCAGAGTTCTGGGTATGGAGAAATTAGGGATGATCCTTTATTTCAGAGGCCTCCATAAATGTTAGCTTGTTTTTATAAAGTATCATCAGTGGCATCAGGATTTGATGCACTAAACACAAATGTTTATGTTCTCCCTGCTGGAGGAACAAGGTCTGTATCAGTCTTTCTTCCTGTGTATCTTTTCTGAATTTAGAAATTTTAACCTTATTCAAGCTGTATTTCAGTTGACTTGAAATCAACTGATAGAGCAAATATCTAATCAGATATTTTTTGCATCCTTTTTTGAGGGAACTTTGGTTCAGTTCATTTGGGCTTTATTTTGAACTCACCTCCGGGTTCAAGTGATTCTCTTGCCTCAGCCTTCTGAGTGGCTGGGATTATAGGTGCGTGCCACCATGCCTGGCTAATTTTTGTATTTTTAGTAGAGACGGTGTTTCACCATGTTGGTCAGGCTGCCCTCAAACTCTTGACCTCGTGATCCACCCGCCTCGGCCTCCCAAAGTCCTGGGATTACAGGCATGAGCCACCGCACTTGGCCCTCTTCTTTTTATTTTAAAAATTTTTTTTGAGACTCTTGTCGCCCAGGCTGGAGTGCAGTGGCAGGATCTCGGCTCACTGCAAGCTCCGCCTTCCGAGTTCACACCATTCTTCTGCCTCCGCCGTCCGAGTAGCTGGGACTGCAGGTGCCTGCCACCACGCCCGGTTAATTTTTTGTATTTTTAGTAGAGACAGGGGTTTCACGTGTTAGCCAGATGGTCTTGATCTCCTAACCTCGTGATCCGCCCGCCTCGGCCTCCCAAAGTGCTGGGATTATAGGTGTGAGCCACCGCGCAGGCCCTGGCTCTCTTCCTTTTAAAATAATTGTGTCACTAGGATGGTTCAGCGTATGCAAATCAATGAACAGGATGCATCTCATTAAGAAAAACAAGGACAGGCCAGGCGCGGTGGCTCACACCTGTAATCCCCAGCATTTTGGGAGGCCGAGGCATGCGGATCACGAGGTCAGGAGATGAGACCATCTTGGCTAAAACGGTGAAACCCTGACTGTACTAAAAATTAAAAAAATTAGCCGGGCGTGGTGTTGGACGCCTGTAGTCCCAGCTACTCGGGAGGCTGAGGCAGGAGAACAGCGTGAACACAGGAGGCGGAGCTTACAGTGAGCCAAGATCATGCCACTGTACCCCAGCCTGGGTGACAGAGCGAGACTCCGTCTCAAAAAAAAAAAAAAGAAAAACAAGGACAAAAAACATATGATCATTTCAATAAACATTGAAAAATGTATGTGAAAAAATTCAACATCCGTTTGTGGTAAAGATTATCAACAACTTGAGTGTGGAAGGAACATACCTCAACATAATAAAGGCTATTTTTTTTTTTGAGACAGGGTCTCCCAGGCTGGAATGTAATGATGTGAACGTGGCTCACTGTAGCCTCGACCTCCTAAGCTCAAGAGATCCTCCTGTCTCAGCCTCTCGGGTAGCTGGTACTACTGGTGTGCACTACCATACCTGGCTCATGTTTTATTTTTTGTAGAGACAGCCTCTCACCAAGTTACCCACAGGGCTGGTTTCAAACTCTTAGGCTCAAGGGATCTGCCTGCCTCAGTCTCCCAAAGTACTGGGATTATAGGCATGAGTCACTGCACCTGGCCTCACTTCAGCAGAGTACTAGAAGTTCTAGCCAGAGCAAATAGGCAAGAGAAGGAATTAAAGGGGTTTAGATTGCAAAGGAAGAAGTCATATTATATTCTTATTTATAGATGACATATTGTATTTAGAAAAACCTAAAAACTCCACCAAACAACTGTTAGAACTGAGAAATGAATCTAGTGAAGTTGCAGGATACAAAATCAACAACAAAATTTAGCCTTTATGTATATCAACAGCAAAACAGTTGTACTCTGTCTACGTTGTTTAGGTACTCATTATATAGTATATGCTTCCCCTTTAGTCATTTAGTATTAGTTCTACAATAATATGTTTAGTAGTCACTGTCAATACTTAAGTCAGTTTCTCTAGTCATTTTGATTGTCTGAACCCATTGGTTTTGTTGATTCCTCTGGAAAGGATTACGAGAACAATATTCCTTCTGTTCTTTGGTGTTGTTCACAATTTATACCTTTTATACTTGCGTAGAACATCAGTTTTGTTGGCTCTAAGTGCTAGGCCCACATTTTCTTTATGTATCTTTTTTTTGTTTCTTTTTTGGGACAAGGTCTCACTTTGTCACCCAGACTGGAGTGCAGTGGCACGGTCACGCTCACTGCTCCCTTGACCTCCTGGGCTCAGATAATCCTCCTACTTCAGCCTGTTGAGTAGCTGGGACCACAGGTGCATGCCACTGTACTAGTTAGTTTTTGTATTTTTTTGTGAAGACGGATTTTGCTGTGTTATGCAGGCTGGTCTCAAACGCCTGAGCTCAAGCACCCTGCCTGCCTCAGCCTTCCGAAGTGCTGTTATTACAGGTGTGAGCTGTGGTGCCTATCTTGTTTTTTTCTTGCACAAAGCATTGCTCTTGACAAGTTTGTTTTTACTCTAATTTCATTCTCTTCTGGGTCTCTTGCCGTTTCTGCCTAGTTGTCCTGTGGATGCTTGTTCTTTTAGAGTCCAGTTCTTCTTTTTTTTTCGTTTTTGGATGAGTCTCACCCTGTCTCCCAGGCTGGAGTGCAATGGTGTGATCTCGTCTGACTGCAACCTCTGCCTCCCGGGTTCAAGCGATTCTCCTGCTTTGGCTTCCCAAGTAGCTGGGATTACAGGTGCACGCCACCATGCCCAGCTAATTTTTTTGTATTTTTAGTAGAGATGGGGTTTCACTGTGGTGGCCAGGCTGGTCTTGAACTCCTGACCTCAAGTGATCTGCCCACCTCAGCCTCCCAGAGTGGTGGGATTACAGGCGTGAGCCACCACACCTGGCCAGAGTCCAGTTCTAAAACTAAAGAATGTCTTAGTGTGGACTGACTAGTTAGGGATTGATATTCTCAAATACAATGTATTTTCATTGACATATTTACACATTTTTTGGTTTGTTTTCCAGACATTTTTCTTAAATTTTAGTTTTAAGGATCTGTACTGTATTTTTATTATTTGGCAGCTTATTGTCCATAGCTTTAAGTTGGGTGTCTTTTGCCTATCTTCAGTGTTTGGCACTTTGCTTTCTTTTCTCCCGTTCCTATTTTTCTCTTCATTTCTTTTTCCTTTTATTTCCTTTTTACAGGAAAAAAATTTGCCCAGTTTTATTCTCTGTTATCCTTGAGGCATTAATTGCTAAGTTTTATATTCCTTGTAGTTTAGACTCCATTTTCATATTTCATATTCTTTAAATAATTATTTCTTGAGTTCTGTAATTTAAAGAAGAAATAGGAAAACTTAGAGATATGTTATTCTTTTATCAGATTTTTTTTTTTTTTTTTTTTTTTGAGACAAGGTCTTGCCCTGGCTTCCAGGCTTGAGTGCAGTGGTACGATCTGGGCTCACTGCACCCTCTGCCTCCCAGGTTCAAGCAATTCTCGCACCTCAGCCTTCCAGGTAGCTGAGACTTGATTCTTGTGCCTCAGCCTCCTGAGTAGCTAGGATTTCAGGGTCGTGCCACCACGCCTGGCTAATTTTGTATTTTTAGTATAGATGGGGTTTCACCATGTTGGCCAGGCTGGTCTTGAACTCCTGACCTCAAGTGATCCACCTGCCTCGGCCTCCCAAAGTGCTGGGATTACAGGCCTGAGCTACCATGCCCGTCTGTTGTTTTCAATGGGATTTAAGAAAAAGGTGATGCAAGAAGTGTCTGATTTTTAAATTTTTTGTAAAGATGGGGATCTCACTATGTTGCCCAGGCTGGTCTCCTCCTGTCTCAGCCTCCCAGAGTGCTGGGATTATAGGTATGAGTCACCGTATCCAGCCTTAAAGTTTCCTTTTTTCCCCTTTTTTTGGTGACCAAGTTGTTCTGTCGCATAGGCTGGAATGCAGTGGCGCCATCTTGGTTCACTGCAACCTTGACCTCATTGGGCTAAGGTGATCCTCCCACCTTAGCCTCTGGGATAGCTGGGACTACAGGCACTTATCACCACACTTGGCTAATTTTTCTGTTTTTTTTTTTTTTTTTTGTAGAAATGAGATTTTGCAGTCTTAATAGTGAGCTAAGAAATAAAAATTACACCAAATATAGGCTATTTTAAGTAATTAAATTAGCCTTTTTAAAAAGTTCATTATGCCCATTTTGGGAAAGGTTTTGAGGAGGCAGGTTCTCTTATTTACGGCTCATTGAGTATATATCTTTACAGCCTTTGTGCAGAGCATTTTTGTGGAGATGATTTTAAACTCCTTTTAACACTGGTAGACATTTATTTGACCCTGTTGTTTTACTTTGTTGTATTCATTCTTAGAAAGCTGTCATTGGGGCTGGACGTGGTGGCTCATACCTGTAATCCCAGCACTTTGGGAGACCGAGGCGGGCGGATCACCTGAGGTCAGGAGTTCAAGACCAGCCTGACCAACATGATGAAACCCTGTCTCTACTAAAAATACAAAAATTAGCTGGGCACTGTGGCATGTGCCTGTAATCCCAGCTACTCGGAAGGCTGAGATACTAGAATTGCTTGAACCAGGCAGGTAGAGGTTGCAGTGAGCCGAGATTGTGCCACTGCACTCCAGCCTGGGCAACAAGAGTGAAACTCAGTCTCAAAAAAAAAAGAAATCTATCTTTGGCCGTGCATGGTGGTTCATGCCTGTAATCCCAGCACTTTGGGAGGGCAAGGCAGGAGGCTCATTTGAGGTCAGGAGTTCAAGACCAGCTTGAGTAACATGATGAAACCTCATCTGTATTAGAAATAGTAAAAATTACCCGGGCATCGTGGCGAACACCTGTAATCTCAGCTACTGGGGAGGCTGAGGTGGGAGAATCGCTTGAACCTGGGAGGTGGAGGTTGCAGAGAATCCCTTGAATCTGGGAGGCAGAGGTTGCATTGAGCCGAGATCACACCATTGCACTCTAGCCAGAGCAACAGAACAAGACTGTGTCTCAAAAAAAAAAAAAAAAAAAAAAAAAAAGCTATCTTTGATGTGTGTTCTGATTCGGGTATAAGAATGGACCTCAGCCTGCCGCAGTGGTGCACACCTGTAATCCCAGCACTTTGGGCGGCCAAGGTGGGCAGATCACTCAAGGTCAGAAGTTCAAGACCAGCCTGACCAGCATGATGAGACCCCGTCTCTACCGAAACCAAAAATTAGCAGGGCGTGGTGGCATGCCTGTAGTCCCAAGCACGAGAATTGTTCGAATCTAAGAGGCGGAGGTTGCAGTGAGCCGAGAGCACGCCACTGCAAGGTAACAGAAGGAGACTTTGTCTCAAAAAAAAAAAAAAAAAAAAAAAGGATCTCTGGCAGTGTTTTTGTAGTAATAAAAATTTGTAGAGTAAGAAAGATATAGGCCGGGCACTGTGGTTTACACCTCTAATCCTAGCGCTTTGGGAGGCCAAGGTGGAGGAATTGCTTAAGCTCAGGAGTTCAATACCAACCTGGGTAACATGGTGGAACCTTGTTTATACTGAGAACAAAACATTAACCAGGTGTGGTGTTGTGCACCTGTATTTCCAGCTATTGGGGTAAATTGGTGGGCGGGGGGGTGGAGTGCATGAGGTGGGAGGATTGCTTGAGCCTGGGAGGCAGCTGTAGTGAGTGCTGATTTTGCCACTGCACTCCAGCCTGGCCAACACAGTGAAACTCTGTCTTCAAAAGTAAGGCCGGGCTCGGTGGCTCACACCTGTAATCCCAGCACTTCGGGAGGCTGAGGTGGGCGGATCATGAGGTCAGGAGTTCAAGACCAGCCTGACCAACATGGTGAAACCCGGTGTCTACTAAAAATACAAAAATTAGCTGGGTGTGGTGGCACGTGCCTGTGGATCCTAGCTGCTCAGGAGGCTGAGGCAGGAGAATCGCTTGAACCTGGGAGGCGGAGGTTATAGTGAGCCGAGATCCGCCACTGCACTGCAGCCTGGGCGACAGAGTGAGACTGTCTCAAAAAAAAAAAAAAAAAAAGTAGCACCTATGCAGTGGATTGTCATGTAGCATTAAACCTGATATAGATATTCATAATAAGTTGTGTGTTTGTGAGTGATTCTACGTAGTAGTATGTTAAATATTCTGTTTTTGATAAAAGAGGAAAATAGCCAGGTGTGGTGGCTCATTCCTGTAATTGCAACTCTTTGGGAGGCAGAGTGGGAGGATTGCTTGAGTTCAGGAGTTTGAGAACGGCATGGGCAACACAGTGAGACCTGTCTCTACCAAAACAGCAACAACAACAACAACAAATTAGCCAGGCATGGTAGCTGCCATGGTTGCTACTCAGGAGGCTGAGGTCAGAGAATTGCTTGAACCTGGGAGGTCGAGGCCTTGGTGAGCTGTGATTGTGCCACAGCATTCCAACCTAGGCCACAGAGTGAAACCCTGTTTTTTGTTTGTTTGTTTGTTTTTTAATGAAAAAAATATGAATACCAAATACATAAATAGTTTTGGTGTTAGATGGTCACCTTATGGATTTTTCCATTTTTCTTGTGTTTGACATGTAAAGCTTATAATTTAAGAAACTTTAATGATGGGAAGGGATGAACATCAGTGGTGCTTGTATTGGAACAAGGCTACCTGAATCTGCTGGATAATGAGTATGGTACATTTTTTAGGTTTGAAACACTGGGAGCAGAAAATAATAGTATTAGGGAAAACAGGCAAACTTCATATAGGCTTCTTGCAGCAGGGACACCAACAGTCTACTTTCATTTTGTGAAAATTGATTATATGAATTGGAGTTATCTTGTCATACCCAACTAAATTTAGAGTCAGTGGACCAAGGGTTATGGTAAAAAAGTGCTTGGGGCACAGAGCGCTTGCCCAGGGATTATATTGCAAGCCAGCTGCCCCAATGACATGCTGTAACCTTAAATCCAGTTTTACCTACTAGCTGTTGAGATGAACTCTTGTGACTCTAAGTCTGGTTTTACCAACCGTCTTCACTCACCAATCAGAGCTTACCAGCTCCCGAAAGCTTTAGTAGTTCCAGCGAGTTTTCTTTCAAAACTAGGTCATGTTTATTTTTCTAATAAAACTCCCAACCTTGTTTGGACACACGGGAGGCCACCCTATTATGTATGTATGTATGTATGTCCTGGATTGTAATCCTACTTATATATTCTTCCCAAATAAAACCTTTTTTACTTAGAGATTTGTTTCTCTCTATATTTTTGACTTTAACAGTTCATAACAAGTTACCATTACTCCAAACCCAAATGTGTAATGTGGAAATGCCATCTTTTAAAAACTCATCTCTTGCTTTGCTTTTCCCTTTTACTTCATCTAGTTAGCACGACATTGGTGCTCTTGGCTGTGGCACTGGGATTTCTTGGTTGTTATGGTTCAGGAAAATGATTGTCTGATTTAGGGATAGTGAGAGTATATGTAAGGTCCTTACATGTACAGGGAACAATTGTGGTTAATTTTTAATAAGTGTAGACATTGAATTTCTGTACCAGTGTCTTTCTGGGTATAATGTAGCAGTACTGTGGCAGTTAAACTGAGGTCTCAGCAGGCATAGGTTGGGATGAACAGGCCAAAGCACCTGGAATTTGTATAATCACCCACCCACATGGCCTGGAAAGGCCTTTTGAAAAGTGCTTTAAAATGCAAAAAATGTCAACAACTCCCCTTTATCCCACTTTAGTCAAGATTATTTGAAATGAGTGTATATAAACTGAGAATAAAAGCTGTCTATTAGTTCCTTATGGCTTTTTTCCGGTAAGATCTTTTTGTAAACTGTTCAGCTTTTTAAATACTTATGTTGGGAGTTAGTATAGACTTGGTTAATGAGGCAACTTAAACTATTTTGGAGTAATTTTCGATTTAGTAGACTGTTGTACAGAGATGATACAGATTGTTCCTGTATATTCCTCACCTAATTTCCCTGTTGTAATAATTACAGTACCTTTGTTAAAACTAAGAAACTAGACAGGCACATTGCAAAATCACTCCACAAATGAATAACTTTCTTTAGAACTTTTCTGATTTTTTGTTGCTAAAAACATCAGAAAACGAAACTTAGTAATGTGATCGAAAAAATATTTTGAGTGACAAAAGTAACTGGAAGTAAGTTTTCTGCAACTAGCCAGATGTGGTGGTGCACACCTGTAATCCAAGCTACATGGGAGGCTGAGGCAGCAGGATCTCTTGAAGTCAGGAGTTGGAGGCTGCAGTGAGCTATGATGGCATCACTGCATTGCAGTCTGAGGGGACAGAATGACACCCTACCTTTTTTTTGTTTGTTTGTTTTTTGAGACGGAGTCTCGCTCTGTCGCCCAGGCTGGAGTGCAGTGGCGCGATCTCGGCTCACTGCAAGCTCCGCCTCCTGGGTTTACGCCATTCTCCTGCCTCAGCCTCCTGAGTAGCTGGGACTACAGGCGCCCGCCACCGCGCCCGGCTAATTTTTTGTATTTTTAGTAGAGACGGGGTTTCACCGTGGTCTCGATCTCCTGACCTTGTGATCCGCCCGCCTCGGCCTCCCAAAGTGCTGGGATTACAGGCGTGAGCCACCGTGCCCGGCCTACCCTACCTTTAAAAATTAAATAAATACGTAAATAAAAACTTTAAGAAATTGTGATTTAGGCTGGGCATGGTGGCTCACGCCTGTAATCCCAGCACTTTGGGAGGCCGAGGCAGGTGAATCACCTGAGGCCAGGAGTTTGAGACCAGTGTGGCCAACATGGTGAAACCCCGTCTCTACTAAAAATACAAAAACTAGCTGGGCATGGTGGTGCATGCCTGTAGTCCCAGCTACTCTGGACGCTGAGGCAGGAGAATCAGTTGAACCTGGGAGGCGGAGGTTGCAGAGTCAAGATCGCGGCACTGCACTCCAGCTGGTCTAACAGCACGAGACTCCATCTCAAAAAAAAAAAAAATTGTGAAGAGGGTAACTTTTGCCAGATGCAGTGACTCAGGCCTGTAATCCTAGCACTTTGGGAGGGTGAGGTTGGAGGATCACTTGAGCCCAGGAGTTCAAGACCAGCCTGGGCAACATAGTGAAACCCTGTCTCTTAGAAAAACAAAATTATTGTGTATTAAAAAAAAGATAAAGTAACTTTAAAAATATTTTTAGTTTAGCTAAATACAGCTTTTTTTCCTTCAGAACTAACCAGCATAGCTTTTTAGACCTGACAACAGCTTTGTTGACACAAAGTCTAGTTCTAAGCCTGTGTCTGGGCAGTTGTTTGCGTTACCTTTTAATTTTTCTTTTATTATTTTTTTGCCTACCAACTACCGCTGACGATTTCATTAATTTTTAAGCCTTTTTTTTTTTTTTTTAATCTTTTAAAAAATTAAATAGAGACAGGGTCTCTCTGTGTTGCCCAGGCTAGTTTCAAACTCCTGGGCTCAAGCAGTTCTTCTACCTTGGCTTCCCAAAGACATGAGCCACCAGGCCCGGCCAAAAAGTTTTCATTATTTTTTGTTTTTCTGCTTTCTTTTGAGCTGATTTCCCCGACCCTGCCAAGGGAAAGAAAATTCAAATAAGTCATATGGCCAGTTAAGATGAACAATAACTTTAGGTCATTTGGTCAAAGGAATAGGTCCTTTATGTTACTTAATTTGATGCTTATTTTTCCTATGGGAACAGGTTGAGAGGCCTAAATTCAGGGTCTTTTATTGTTTTTACTTAGTGTTTCTAGTGCTTGAGAGCCTTATCTGTTTGACCCAGATTTTGGAATCTAACTTAAGCTTTTGGTTTTCAAATCCTTAACAATTGTATGTACTTTCCAGGCAACAGCTGAACAGATGCGTCTTGCTCAAGTGATCTTTGATAAGAATGATTCAGATTTTGAAGCTAAAGTTAAGCAGGTATGTTTCTGGCAAAGGATATCATCATTTTTGTAATCTGTTTGGATTGTGCTTAAAGGGATAATTTCAGTAAAGATTTTTGTTTTAAAGTATTACTTCTAGCTTCTAGTCTCACCTGAAATCTGTGTATTGGATTTTGGACTTGTGATTAAATACCTTTATTGGTGGGCAAGCAAAAGAATTGAATATGTTCACCTACCTTACAATACAATCTTTCTGAGTTATTAGTGTTTACATGTGAACATTGAACCAGACATTTCTGTAAGCACACTGAGATTTTCCTATACGTATATACATAGAAAGTATATCTAATATTTGGCACAGTCTCTGGGAATTTTGTTTAATGTTAGGGATGAACTGAATTACCTTTTAAAAAATTTCTTTTCATAGAGACATGATCTCGCTCTTTTGCCCAGGCTGGAGTGCAGTGGTGCTATCGTAGTTTACTGCAGCCTCAAACTCCTAGGCTCACGCTATCCTGCTGCTTCAGTCTCCTGAGTAGCTATGATGACAGATGTTCATCACCATGCCCAGCTAATTTTTAAAATATTTGTAGAGACAGAGTCCTGCAATGTTGCCTAGACTGGTCTTGAACTCCTGGGCTCAAGCAATCTGCCTTGGCCTCCCAGAGTGCTGGGATTACAGGATTACTGGCCTGAATTGCCATTTCAGACATGGTTGTGATTTCATACTCTCGTTGGAAAAATACAAAATTAAATTTTAGGGCAATGTCTTCATTTCAAACTTTAATAAGAGGTATTTTTGATAACTTAATCTTAATTTCCAACTCTACTTTGCTGACTTTGTTTCTTATCAAGATTCTAGAAACGAAGCTGTAACCCCTATCTCAGTGCCAGATATTCCTACTCTTAGTAGATGTCATCTAATAATTGTTCTTTGGAGTAAATGTCTCACAATGAAATCTTGTCTTGTCTCACAAGAAATCATAGATTTCCTTCTCTGGAATGAGATCTTCATACAGTTTGAGATACACTTATATATAGTACATCACCTTTTATCTGAATAGTATAGATAGAGCATTGGCCCAGGAGTTCAGAGATTTAAGTTCCAACTTTAGTTCTGTCAGTAATCTGACCACTGGGGTAATTTTGATGCTGACTGTATGTCTTTTTTTTTTTTTTTTTTGAGACAGAGTCTCGCGCTGTCACCCAGGCTGGAGTGCAGTGGCCGGATCTCAGCTCACTGCAAGCTCCGCCTCCCGGGTTCACGCCATTCTCCTGCCTCCGCCTCCCGAGTAGCTGGGACTACAGGCGTCCGCCACCTCGGCCGGCTAGTTTTTTGTATTTTTTAGTAGAGACGGGGTTTCACCGTGTTAACCAGGATGGTCTCGATCTCCTGACCTCGTGATCCGCCCGTCTCGGCCTCCCAAAGTGCTGGGATTACAGGCTTGAGCCACCGCGCCCGGCCTGTATGTCTTAAAAATTGTATGTTGCAGGCATTCACTTAGTACAGATCATTGATAAAAATGAGACTTTTATTAGTAGCTATCCAAAGACTGAAGCGTCAGAAAGCTATAGAGTATGCAGAACTTTTGCTGCTTGATAAAATGAAAAGATGAAAGCAGAGAGGCCAAATGGTATAGTGCAGAGAGCTGTGATTATGAGATGAGGAGGCCTGGGTTCTAGATGGGCTTTGCTATTAATTACCTTTGTGACCATAGACAAATCACTTGATATGTTGGGATCAAGCTATTTTGAACTTCAACTAGTACATACTAAAATAGTTAAATGTAGTTAAAATGCAATAGATATTAAATCATAGGTTTATTCACTGATACTTGAGAAACCTGCATTTTGCCTAGTCTGTGATTGTTCTAGTGATGAAAACGCTAAGTAACAAGTATCCCTTGCTAATGATGATAAACTGAAGATTTTCTTTCATCATTACTTCAAGCATAGCACCGTGTTGAAGATCCTTGAGAAAATAATATGTCTAGGAGTGTGTTTTGTGATAGTAGCAGAATTCCACTAGTAAGACTTTAGGGTGTTATGTAACTTAGTATGTATATGGAATTATATTTTTGTTTTCTTTTTTTGGTGGGGAGACAGGGTCTCTCTCTGTCTCCTGTGCTATAGTACAGTGGCACAATCATGGCTTATTGCAGCCTTCACCTCCAGGGCTGAAGCGATCCTCCTACCACCACGCTCATTTAAATTTTTGTAAAGATCAGGTCTCACTATATTGCTCAGGCTTGTCTCGAACTTCTGGGCTCAAGTGATCCTCTCATCTCTGCCTCCCAAAGTGTTGATTATAGGCGTGAGCTGCTGCGGCTGGCCGTTGAAGTGTTCTAATCCAAATGGTGAAAGCCAATATGTGGAATATTATCCCTGACAAAAAATTTGTATTGGATTTTCCATGAATGGTGACCATGTACTCTTATAGTTCTACCTCATATTTAAGTTTAGGAATCCTGTGTCCTTGAATTAAATTTGATTATTCAGATACCTGATCTTGGGTATTCTGAGAATGTTGGTACGTATGTATGTGCTGCTGATTAATGATCTGCTCCTTGGTCAACTTGGAGGAAGATTGATTTTTAGTTAAATTCTACCAGTGTTAGTGAAAGGACATGCGTGGAATGGCCACAAAAAAAATAAAACGTGTCTTCATTGTAAACTCAGAGTCTAGAAGAGGCTATCTTCATGTAGAAGGATTATGTAATTCTGTATTTGTATAGAAGAGTCTTAATATTAACATCAAGTGCCAGTTTTTGGTTGCCTCTAACCATTTTCTGATATATTCACTAGCTTATGGAAGTGACAGGGAAAAATCAGGATGAATGCATAGTGGCCCTACATGATTGTAATGGAGATGTGAACAAAGCTATCAATATATTGCTGGAAGGGAATTCAGACACAGTAAGTATTATTAATTGATTTGCATTGTTTACATTTGTCTACAATTCCATAGCACATTTTCAACTTCACCTTGGTTGGGGGTGGGGATGGAATGGATTATGGTGCCATTCCATATTTGTTTTAAGTTCCAGAAAGAACGATTACCTGAAAAGACTGTTTTTGTTATGTATGGTTTCTTCATGAAGTCATAGAATCTGAAGACTTGAAGGAGAACTTGGTGATCTACTCCAGCCTTACAGTTTCCAAAAATCTCTGGACCTGTGTGTATTTTCACCACCCTCACCTGAAAAGCATCTCTTGGCTCTGTTGCTTATGTTTCTTCATCTCAGTCCTCACCTCTAATTACTTCTTACATCTCTAGCATAACAGAAAACCAGAATTGCTGGTATATGTATTTGCTTATGTGGAATATTAAGTTTTCTTTATTTTTTAATTTTGTTTTGTTTTATTTTATTTTATTTTAATTTTTTTTTTTTTTTTGAGATGGAGTCTTGCTCTGTCGCCCAGGCTGGAGTGCAGTGGCGGGATCTCGGCTCGCTGCAAGCTCCGCCTCCCGGGTTGACACCGTTCTCCTGCCTCAGCCTCCCGAGTAGCTGGGACTACAGGCGCCCACCACCTCGCCCGGCTAGTTTTTTTTTGTATTTTTTTAGTAGAGACGGGGTTTCACCATGTTAGTCAGGATGGTCTCGATCTCCTGACCTCGTGATCCGCCCGTCTCGGCCTCCCAAAGTGCTGGGATTACAGGCTTGAGCCACCGCGCCCGGCCTTTAATTTTAGTTTTTTGAGACAGAGTCTCACTCTGTCACCCAGGCTGGAGTGCAGTGGCTTGATCTCGGATCACTGCAAGCTCCGCCTCCTGGGTTCACACCATTCTCCTGCCTCAGCGTCCCAAGTAGCTGGGACTACAGATACCCGCCACCTCGCCCGGTTAAGTTTTTTGTATTTTTAATAGAGACGGGGTTTCACCGTGTTAGCCATGATGGTCTCGATCTCCTGACCTCGCGATCTTCCCACCGGCCTCCCAAAGTGCTGGGATTACAGGTGTGAGCCACCATGCCTGGCCTTTTTTTTTTTTTTTTTTTTTTTTTTTTAATATTGGGTTAAGTTTGGTGAGCTTGCAGGCTCATGAGCTCAGGCCTTGGATTTTAAGAAGGATGCAGCTAAAGCTACACCAGGCACTTGTCAGCCCTAAAACTATGCTCTCTGTGTGTATGTATTTATATTTAAATATTATATAATATAGTTTATATATATATATTTATTTATTTTTATTTTTATTTTTTGAGACGGAACTTCACTCTGCCACCCAGGCTGGAGTGCAGTAGTGTGATCTTGACTCAGTACAACCTTCGTCTCCTGGGTTCAAGTGATTCTTTTGCCCCGGCCTCCCAGGTAGCTAGTACTACAGACATGCGCCACCACATCTGGCTAATTTTGTATTTTTGGTAGAGACAGGGTTTTGCCATGTTGGCCAGACTGATCTCGAACTCCTGACCTCAGGTGATCCACCCGCCTCGGCCTCCCAAAGTGTTGGGATTACAGGTGTGAGCCACCACACCTGGCCTGTGTTTATATTTCTTAAATTGAGGAAACTATTTTAGAGTAGATTAAAACAAATAATGACTCACCTAAAAGAGGATACAAAGATGAACACATCAATAACTGCTTTTCCTTGGAAAATTTAAAACAAACAAACTGACCGTGTCAGTGTTCAGATTTAATTGAAGTCTCATTTTAGGGTCATGCTGCATTAGGTACAAGAAATACAAAACTGAACTGTGAGAAACTGAAAGCTAAAATGACTGTATTTTTAGTTGATGTGAAACAAAGAGAATGAATTCTTTTACAGTAAAAATTAACTAATGTGGAAAAGATTTCACTGTTTGAATGTAGCAGTAATTGTTGGTAAAATTCCATGTAAGAGAACACTGATACACAAGACAAGCCACTAAATTTGTGATTTTTTGGGGGGGGGAACCATGTTAAATGATAAATTAAAATTTTGAATAATTTTGGTTTACTGACTTGGGAATAAGTATCCTGGGTTTTGCAAAATATGGAGGACCTGTTTACCTTATTGCTAATGGATACAGCAGAGCATGGCTTTCAGTTATTTTCAAAGTGAACTGAAGAGCCTAACTGCCCTCTTCATTTAATAAAAAAAAAAAAAGAAAAAGAAACATCTTTGGGAATAAACAAAATAATCCAAATTGTTCACTGGAGGGGATCTTTTTGGATCTTTTTATGGCACAGGTAAGTCCGAACACTAATTTTTGTTGCCTTTCCTTTAGCTGCAGCAGATTTAATTCCTTTTCTCTGGTAGTTAGGTGAATTTTTAAGTCTTTTTTTTTTTTTTTTTTTTTTTTTTTTTTTTTTTTTTTTTTGAGACGGAGTCTCGCTCTGTCGCCCAGGCTGGAGTGCAATGGCCGGATCTCAGCTCACTGCAAGCTCCGCCTCCCGGGTTTACGCCATTCTCCTGCCTCAGCCTCCCGAGTAGCTGGGACTACAGGCGCCCGCCACCTCGCCCGGCTAATTTTTTTGTATTTTTAGTAGAGACGGGGTTTCATTGTGTTAGCCAGGATGGTCTCGATCTCCTGACCTCGTGATCCGCCCGTCTCGGCCTCCCAAAGTGCTGGGATTACAGGCTTGAGCCACCGCGCCCGGCCTTTTTTAAGTCTTAAATGTCCAGTTTTCTCTTTCTGTTTTGAGTTTTAACACCCCCTCCTCATTTGGGACAGAACCTGAAGGAGGTGCTTCTAGGCTATGTATTAGAAAGTAAGGCTGACTGGGCGCGGTGGCTCACACCTGTAATCCCAGCACTTTGGGAAGCCGAGGTGGGTGGATCACAAGGTCAGGAGTTCGAGACCAGCCTGGCCAACATGGCAAAACCCCATGTCTACTAAAGATACTTAGCCAAGTGTGGTGGTGGGCGCCTGTAATCCCAGCCTCTCAGGCAACTGAGGCAGGAGAATCGCTTGAACCCAGGAAGCGGAGGTTGCAGTGAACCGAGATTGCAGCATTGCACTCCAGCCTGGGTGACAGTGCGAGACTTGGTCTCAAAAAAAAAAAAAAAGTAAAGCTGAATTTTTCGTGAATGTCTTTTTGGTTACCTCTTGAACAATTTTATAGTGTGGGCTATATCTGACTTTTGTTTTCTTCAAAGATAAGAAAATAGCAGATGAAGTTCTGACTATAGTTGTGAAAGAATACACTTGTTCGGGGCTGAGTGGCCTGTGGGGGAAATACAGAAGTAGAGGGAAAGTCTTTGTTTCAGTTGTTTGGTGTTTAGGGTTTTTTTTATTAAGACAGGGTCTCACTCCATTGCCCAGGTTAGAGTAGAGTGGTGCCATCATGGTTCACTGCAGACCTCCCGGGCTTATGCCATCCTCCAGTCTGCCGAGTAGCCGAGACCACAGGCACATGCCACTACACTTGGCTAATTATTTTTATATTTTGTAGAGATAGAGTCTCTCTGTGTTTCTATGTTGCTCAGGCTGGAGGAAGTCTTTGAAACCCTGGTTTGTTGAGGACCGTTCTCTGGTACATCTTGTCTCTCATACTGTTTGCCTCATCTCTTACCTGGTTGCCGTCTGCAGCACCCATGGCTAAATGGCTTTGATTATCTTCCCTTGACTGAGATAGAGTTAATTGGAGTAGAGTTGACAGAATATAAACACTGTGATGTTGCTAGGAGCAAGAGCATGAAGGCAAACGATTCTAACCTTCCTCTGTGCCAAAGTCTTCTGAAACAAAATTATCGCTTGGAAAAGGTATTAAGTGGAATCGTCCGTTATATTTTTAAGGTTAAGTTTATTTTTTCTTATGTAAGTATATCTGTCACAAAGGAAGATATTGAACACAAGTACTGAACTTTTTGTTTCATCATAACGTTTGGTTGGTGTGACAAAATTGTTTTGAAGTATTAGTCTCTTGCATTAATGTACTTACTGTTTTTAGTAAGTTGTTTGTGTTGGTAGTTTTTGGCAAAGGCAAAGTGGTGGGAGAGTAATTTTTGAACTAGCTGGCTTTGAAGACTGCTGTTCTGATTATTACATGGTGACTGGGAGGACCTCTCCTCTTTTTCTTCAGACCCATTCTACAAGTAGCAAAATACCGATAACAGAGGTTGCCAGAAATTCTCTTGGAAATCCTCTATAATTACTTGGTTGACTTTTCAAAGTATGCATGTGTGCATGCTTTGCAGACTTCTGCAAAATACACAGTAATCTTTTTAGCAGTTACTATGGTATTGTAAAGATTGCTTCTTAAAGGTTCTTTTCCCTATTTGCCACCCTCAAATAAGTTGTCTTTGTAGATCTCATAAACCAAGACTTTGCTTGAGGGGCAGCAGGATGGGGAGGGTGTCTTTTTTTTTATTTTTATTTTTTTGAGATGGAGTCTTGCTCTGTCACCCAGGCTGGAGTGCATTGGCATGATCTCAGCTCACTGCAACCTCAACCTCTGCCTCCCAGGTTCAAGCAGTTCTCCTGCCTCAGCCTCCTGAGTAGCTGGGAATTACAGACGTCTGCCACCATGCCTGGCTAATTTTTTTTTTTTTTTTGAGATGGAGTTTTGCTCTTGTTGCCCAGGCTGGAGTATAATATCTTGGCTCACCGCAACCTTCTGCCTCCCGGGTTCAAGCGATTCTCCCACTTCAGCCTCCCAAGTAGCTGGGATCACAGGCATGCGCCACCACGCCCGGCTAATTTTGTATTTTTAGTAGAGATGGGATTTCTCCATGTTGGTCACGCTGGTCTTGAATTCCCTACCTCAAGTGATCTGCCCGCCTCAGCCTCCCAAAGTGCTGGGATTACAGGCGTGAGCCACTGCGCTTGGCTGCTAATTTTTGTATGTTTAGTAAAGATGGAGTTTCACTATGTTGGCCAGGTCGGTCTGGAACTCCTGACCTCATGATCTGCCCACCCTGGGCTCCCAAAGTGCTGGGATTACAGGTGTGAGCCACTGCGCCTGGCCGGGGTATCATTTGCTATATGAAGTGGGGTAAAGTGTTTCTCAGGTGTTTTACAAAGACAGTTGGCCCCTTTATAAAGATAGAGTACCTTTAGGCGAGGCTGTGTAAAGATATACATTGTGTATACATACACTTTATGCCAACTCTTCTGGGATGATTTTTCCAGGACCTCTGGAATTTACTTTTTGTATTATAACCTAAGAGGACTGGATTCTGTTTTACACAGTTGTCTCGTATTTTCATATTAGCAAACATAATAAATTGAGTTTGTGCAGTATGGGCATTATTTTCTCTGGCATAGATAAGCTTTATTGTTTAATTAGAAAGTAATTACAGAAAAATATAAGATTACATCAAATTAAACATCCTTACTTAGATAATGACTTATACCACTTCCTTTAGTAAGTACATAGGCTTCTATTTGAACTAAAAAATGTAATTTTATATGCTGTTTGCTGATAGCTTGCTTTTTCTATCAAGGACCTCTTCCTGTATGTACCTATATAACTGGTAAAATGGCTGTGTACTGCCCCATTTATGGATACGCTAGACTACTTAGTCTCCTGAACTTGATATTTTGGGAATCCCCCTCCCCTCCTTTTATGCTGTTGATCATTTTGTCCACACGTAAATGTTTGAACAATTATTACGTTATTGTAATTGAGACAGAGTCTCGCTCTGTCACCCAGGCTGGAGAGAAGTGGTATGATCTTGGCTCACTGAAGCCTCCACCTCCTAGGATCAAGCCTTCCAGGTTCAAGTGATTCTCCTGCCTCACCCTCCCGAGTAGCTGGGATTACAGGTGCCTGCCACCACTCCCAGCTAATTTTTATATTTTTAGTAGAGATGGAGTTTCACCATGTTGGCCAGGATAGTCTCCAACTCCTGGCCTCAAGTGATCTGCCTGCCTTGGACTCCCAACGTGCTGGGATTACAGGCATGAGCCAGTGTGCTTGGACACATTATTTTATCTGAATAAGGGCCTAGAAGTAGAATTGCTGGGTTGAAAGAGTATGCACCAAATAAAATTTGGGTACTAGGCCAAGCGCAGTGGCTTACGCCTGTAATACCAGTACTTTGGGAGGCCAAGGTAGGTGGATCACCTGACGTCAGGAGTTCGACAGCAGCCTGGCCAACATGGTGAAACCCCGTCTCTACTAAAATTACAAAAATTCGCTGGGTGTGGTGGTGTATGCCTGTAATCCCAGCTACTTGGTAGGCTGAGACAGGAGTTATTGCTTGTTCCCAGGAGGTGGAGGTTGCAGTGAGCCGAGATCGCGCCATTGCACTCCAGTCTGGGTGACAGAGTGAGACTCTGTCTCAAAAAAAAAAAAATTTTGAGGTACTATTGCTAAGTAACCTTCTAGAAAAGTTAAAATAGATGCATGCTTACCAGAACTGTATGATAATACCTGATTGTTTCACCTTAACTATCAGGTGTCAGTATATTCAATCTTCATTATCAAAACTTAGAGGTGGAAAATAATTTATATCTTGTTCATATCCATTTTATATCTAATTAAATATGTGAGTTCATCAGAACTTTGCAGAGACCAAATATTCCATTTCAAAAAAGTGTTTGGAAGTTAGCTTCCACTGTTATGGAAATAATTCAGCTTATCACCCAAATTTTAGTTTATTAATTTCCAGTGCTAATGTTTAGTTTGGATATACAATGTCAAATTTTGTTTTTTCATAAGATTTTTAAAAAGCATAAAATAGTTGCTACTCTTAATTTTGGATGGAGTCATTTCAAATCCCTTCTGATATAAGGCAGATTATGAATAAGTAAATAGAAACTATTGGGCTAATTTTAGGATTTCTCTGTAACTACCCTGCTTGATAATTTTTATATCCACTTATAGTCAAGAATGTAGTATCTTTCTTTTCTCAGCAATTTGTATATATATGATATGATTAGGTTTGGTATCACCATTCGGGAAGAGGTGGAGAAGGGAGGTTATATAAATTATTTGACTTCTCACTAGAAGAATTCTTTGGAGGTTAAAATTTTAAGTACTTTAAAAAATTTTTAAAAGCCCACCAAAACCAAGCTAAAATTTTACTTATCTGCCATTAAATTGTTTTAGATAATTAGTTTGAATAATGGAACAGGCAAGGTTGTATTCCTGGAGCTTTTGGGGCATCATTCTAAGTAATTTTGTGGTCTTTGAATTAATACGTAGATTTAAGGCCTAATAGAGAGATAACTGAGGTGGTGTAGAATAGGAGCTTGGAGAAATTACATTTACTGTACTCCTAAATTTGCATAGGAAAGGGCTGTATGTTGGGAAAATGTACAGTATTTTGTCAGGTCAGCTAATAGCTGTAATTATTTAGCAACAGGAGCTTAGCAAGAAGATTGTTATCTTTATCATCAAGAAAGTAGAACTATATGGAAATAAATGATAAGCAGGTGAGCTGCAGGCTGTGGGTAGTTAGATTTGAAAGATACATGCATGTGCTGGGCGCGGTGGCCCACGCCTGTAATCCCAGCATTTTGGGAGGCCGAGGAGGGCGGATCACGAGGTCAGGAGATCGAGACCATCGTGGCTAACACGGTGAAACCCTGTTTCCACTAAAAATACAAAAAATTAGCTGGGCGTTGTGGCGGGCGCCTGTAGTCCCAGCTACTCAGGAGGCTGAGGCAGGAGAATGGCGTGAACTTGGGAGGCGGAGCTTGCAGTGAGCCGAGATCACACCACTGCACTCCAGCCTGGGCGACAGAGCGAGACTCCATCTCAAAAAAATAATAATAATAATAAAGAAAGATACATGCATGTGCCCTTGATAATTATACACACTTGGAATGATAAATGATTAACAGCCGTTCTCTCTGATAGACTTCATGGGAGACCGTAGGGGGGAAGAAAAAGAATTTTGCAAAAGAAAATTCAGAAAACAAAGAGAATAGAGAGAAGAAAAGCGAGAAAGAGTCAAGTCGTGGACGTGGAAACAACAACCGGAAAGGAAGAGGTGGCAATCGTGGCAGAGAATGTAAGTACAGACTTTCTCCTCAGTTTTTTCTCTTCTCTTCTTTCGTCTCGAGTGACCCTCCTGTCTCAGCCTCCCAAAGTGTTGGAATTACAGGCATGAGCCACTGCGCTCAGCTTTCTCAAATTTTTTCTTAGGAGTTTCCTTACATTCTGAACAACTGAAAGATTAGTCCATAGCATGCTCATAAATTTGTTTCCTCAATGCAGAATTTGTTCTAATAGTTAACACTAGAAATGAGTGGCACCTGACTAGTTTTATAAGAGCCTCCCATGTGGTTTCATATCAACATTGACCTGGGCTATAGGCAGGTGGTTGTGTAGTGTGTCTTATGACTGCCTTCTGTTATAAGGCAGACACATTCGTTAATTTTAGAATTGTGTGTGTGTGGCAAAGAAGGGGCCAGGGGTCATTTACTTACAGGTAGATAAAGCTGTTTTTTTCTTCTCCATTTATAGAGACTCATGGTATAGACAAGAGTTAGATTAAGAGAAAAGTTGCTGAATAGGCAGGATTTCTCATAGGCAGACAAGAGTTAGATTAAGGGAAAAGTTGCTGAATAGGCAGGATTTCTCATAGGCAGACAAGAGTTAGATTAAGAGAAAAGTTGCTGAATAGGCAGGATTTCTCATAGGCAGACAAGAGTTAGATTAAGAGAAAAGTTGCTGAATAGGCAGGATTTCTCATAGGTAGACAAGAGTTAGATTAAGAGAAAAGTTGCTGAATAGGCAGGATTTCTCATAGGCAGGTCTCATTTCCATTAGACCTAGGTTTTCTAGGTTTTGTCACTGTTTATGCAAAACAACCCTGTCTGCTCTGGCAGTGTGTCAGTGTAGCTAAGTTATGAAAGAATAAAATGTAAATATTTAACATATCACTCTAGAGACTCTTGCTGTCTCATATATTCCACTGATATTTATTGAGTATCTACTATGTAGTGGATACTTTTATAGGCATGCAGCATTGAATAAAATAGGTAAAATCTTTGCCCTTCTAAAACTTATATTTTAAAGAAGGTCAAATGGGATGTAACAATAAAGGAGATAAAATATTTTATATTAATATATTTTAATGGTGTTATGTAGAAATTATGTTATAGGGAAAGACAAAGGCAGAAAGAGAGATGCAAATTATGGGAAGAGGTCTGGCAAATGTAAGTGGGTTGCCAAGGAAAGCCTCACTGGAATTTATGTGAGTCAACCTCTGACAGAGGTGAGGGAAGCAAGCCATTCCAATATTGTTTATAAAATTTCTGTATTATATAGAGCTATTAATGCCAATATAGGGATGAGAAAAAGAAAAGACTGCGAGTTGGCATCTTCCGGTTAGTATTCTAGAAAAACCCAATTCTAACACTTTAGTTTTTCTAAGAACTCAGTGTTTCCTTGGTATTACTATTTTGCTATTCTGTGCCTTTCCAGGCTTTGAACGTAACTAATGATCAAATTCTGTGATATATTAACATAGTTGCATAATGGAGGTAGTTTTTTTGAAGCAAAAACTTCACAGCAAGTCCACAAAGAAGAAAGAAAAATCAATCAATATGTTATTTTAATTTGTTTTCAGAATTTTCATGTGAATTAAGGAAGATGTGATTTCTTTTTCTCTCTCTCTCTTTTTTTTTTTTTTTTTTTTACTTCTTTTTTTGAGACAAGGTCTTACTCTTCCACCCAGGCTGAAGTGCAGTGGCGTGATCACAGCTCACTGCAGCCTTGACCTCCCTGGGCTCAGGTGATCCTCCCACCTCAGCCTCCTGAGTAGCTGGGACTACTAGCTGCACGCCATCACAACCACGCCTGGCTGATTTTCATATTTTTTGTATTTTATATGTTGTATTTTTACTGAGACAGAGTCTTGCTCACTTGCCCAGACTGGAGTGCAGTGAGGAGATCTCGGCTCACTGCAACCTCTGCCTATTGGGTCCAAGCAATCTCCTGCCTTAGCCTCTCGAGTAGCTGGAACTATAGGTACACGCTACCACACCCGGCTAATTTTTATATTTTTCGCTAGAGACGGGGTTTCCTTGTGTTAGCCAGGCTGGTCTCAAACTCCTGGCCTCAAGTGATCCGCCTGCCTCAGCCTCCCAAAGTGCTGGGATTATAGGTATGAGCCATTGCGCCTGGCCAATTTTTGTATTTTTTTTGTATGTCGCCCAGGCTGGTCTCAAGCTCTTGAGCTCAAGAGATCTGCCCCCCTCAGCTGGAAATTACAAGTGCTAGAACTACAAGTGTAAGCCACTGTGCCTGACCTCATTCAGTTTTTAAGTCACTTATATTTTTGTTTTTCCTGTTTCTGAACCCGTTGTTTAAATTGTAGCCTGTTTGTCATTCCTTCTTTGCCTTTAATAGGTACTTGGTAAGGTTACGTACAAGAGGTTTGGAAATGGAAATTTGATTTTTCTGCTCTTTTCCCCCTAGTTAGAGGTGAAGAAAATGGAATTGATTGCAATCAAGTGGACAAACCTTCAGATCGTGGCAAGCGAGCCCGAGGTAGAGGTAAGCTAGAGTAAGAGAGAAGAAAATGCTTTCAATTAGGAGGAAGAAGCAGGCGGTTGCTTTTCTGGACTCTGACTAGGGATAGCAATGTGTTCTGAAAGAATGGCAGGTCGTCTTAAAATCTGATCATTTGTTTACTGATGCCCGTAAATGAACTATTTTGTGTTACGTAGTTTTGAAGAAACCAAAGGGTTGTTTTTGGATGAGCTGAGAAAGCCCTTTCTATGAATAATTTAAAACTTAAAGCTCTAACCAAAGACAAATTATAATTGTATTACATTTGGAATACAATGCAATAGGGTTTTTAAAACCTTACTTTAAAAATACTTTATTGCTAAAAAAGGCTGTGTTCATTTGAGCCTTCAGTGAGTTGTAGTCTTTTTGCTGTAGCCCTCACTTCCAGCTATTTTGAAGTGTATAATACGTAATTGTTAAGTAGTCACCTTACTTTACTGTTGAACATTAGAACTTACTCCCTTTTTTTGGGACAGGGTCTTACTCTGTCACCCAGGCTGGAGTGCAGTGGCACCATCTCAGCTAACTGCAACCTCTACCTCCTGGGCCCAAATAATCCTTCCACTTACCCTCCTGAGTATCTGGGACTATAGGTGCATTCCACCATGCCCAGCTAATTTTTGTATTTTTGATAGACATGGGGTTTTACCATGTTGACCAGTCTGGTCTCAAACTCCTGGCCTCAAGTGATCCACCCGCCTAATCCTCCCAAAGTGGTGGGATTACAGGCATGAGCCACCGAGCACGGCCTAGAATTTATTCCTTCTGTGTTTTAACCTATCCACCAATCTCTCTTTATTCCCCACCCTCTATACCCATCACCTTCTCTCCCTCTGGTAACTATCTTTCCACTCTTTACCTGCATGAGATAACTTTTTTAGCTCCCATGTGAGTGAGTACGTGTGATATTTGTCTTTCTGTGTCTGGTTTATTTTATTTAATACAGTGTCTTCCAGGTCCATTCATGTTGCTCCAGAGGACATCATTTCATTCTTTTATGACTGAATAGTATTCCAACGTGTAAATTTATCACTTTTTGAAATCCATTCATCTGTTGATAAACACTTAGGTTGATTCTCTGTATTTGTGAATATTGTGAATAGTGCTTCACTTCAAAATAGCTAGAAGTGAGGACTTGAAAAGTTCTCAACACATAGAAATGATAAACGCTCATAGTAACGGATACCCTAAATACCACAACTTGATAATTATGTATTCTCTGCATGTAGCAAAGTACCACATGTACCCCATAAATGTGTTTAAATATTATGTATCAGTAAAAAGTTAAAAATTTAGAAAGAAGAGAAATTGCCACAGCCACCCCAACCTGGCAACTATGAAGCACTATTGGTTTCCTTTTCTTTGTATAAATATCCAGTAATGGGATTGGTGGATCATATGGTAATTCAATTTTTTGTTTTTGATAAATCTCCATACTGTTTTCCAAAATGGCTGCACCAGTTTATATTCCCACCAGTAGTGTATGAGAGTTCCCTTTTCTCTGTGTCTTCACCAGCATCTGTTTAATTTGCTTAATTAGATGTAGTGGCATGATCATAACTCACTGCAGTCTTGAACTCCTGGGTTCAGGCAATCTTCCTGTCTCAGCCACCTCAGTAGTTGGGATTACAGGCTACTTTTTGTCTTTTTGATAATAGCTCTTCTAACTGGGATAAGATGATACCTCATTGTGGTTTTCTTTGTATTTTGTTGATGTTTAATGATGAACATTTTTTGTGTACCTTTTGGCCATTTGTATATTGTTTTTTTAGATCCTTTGTCTACTGTTTTTTTTTTTCTCTTAAGAGACAGTATCTCACTCTTGCCCAGCCTGGAGTGCGGTGACATGATCTTAACTTACTGCAACCTCGAAATCCTGGGCTCAAGTGATTCTTACACCTCAGCCTCCTGAGCAGCTGGGGCTATAGGCACGAGCCCCACCATGCCTGCCTAATTTTTTGTATTTTTAGTAGAGATGGGGTTTCACTGGTTACACATTTTATTTATTTATTTACTTATTTAGAGACAGAGTCTCGCTCTGTCTCAAGGCTGGAGTGCGCTGGTGCAATCTCAGCTCACTGCAACCTCTTCCTCCAGGATTCAAGCGATTCTCCTGCCTCAGCCTCCCATGTAGCTGGGACTACAGGCTCAGCTAATTTTTGTATTTTTAAATGGAGATGGGGTTTCACCATGTTGGCCAGGATGGTCTCGATCTCTTGACCTAGTGATCCGCCCGCCTCGGCCTCCCAAAGTGCTGGGATTACAAGGCATAAGCCCCTGCGCCTAACCTATTTTCATTTTTATTGTTTATTTTTTATTTGTTTTTATTTTTGAGACGGGAGTTTCGCTCTTGTTGCCCTGGCTGGAGTGCAATGGTGGGATCTTGGCTCATCACAACCTCTGCCCCCTGGGTTCAAGCAATTCTTTTGCCTGAGCCTCCCGAGTAGCTGGGATAACAGGCATGCGCCACCATGCCCAGCTAATTTTGTGTTTTCAGTAGAGTAGGGTTTCTCCATGTAGGTCAGGCTTAAATGTGTATTTAAGTTACTTTTCTTCTTTTGTATGTTTCTTTATCTCGTGTATTGATACATGGTTTAGCAGCTTATATGTATTATTTTGGTCTTTTCTTCTGGTGAGATTGAGTCAAGTAAGGTAGTGAACTATTGTTTATTTTTTTAGAGACAGGGTCTCGCTCTGTTGCCCATCCTGGAGTACGGTGGCATGATCATAGCTCACTGCAACCTTCAACTCTTATGCTCAAGCAATACTCCTGCCTTAGCCTCCTGAGTAGATAGGACTGCAGGTGCACATCACAATGCCCAGCTAATTTTTTTTCTTTTTCTTTTATTGATTGATTGATTGATTGATTGATTGAGACGGAGTCTCGCTCTGTCACCCAGATTGGAGTGCAGTGGTACACTCTCAGCTCACTGCAAGCTTCGCCTCCCGGGTTCACGCCATTCTCCTGCCTCAGCCTCCCGAGTAATTGGGACTACAGGCGCCCGCCACCATGCCTGGCTAATTTTTTGTATTTTTAATAGAGACGGGGTTTCACCATGTTAGCCAGGATGGTCTCGATCTCCTGACCTCGTGATCCGCCCGCCCCGGCCTCCCAAAGTGTTGGGATTACAGGTGTGAGCCATGCTCCTGGCTATGCCCAGCTAATTTTTTTTTTTTTTTTTTTTTTTTTTTGAGACGGAGTCTGGCTCTGTCGCCCGGGCTGGAGTGCAGTGGCCGGATCTCAGCTCACTGCAAGCTCCGCCTCCCGGGTTTACGCCATTCTCCTGCCTCAGCCTCCCGAGTAGCTGGGACTACAGGCGCCCGCCGCCTCGCCCGGCTAGTTTTTTGTATTTTTTAGTAGAGACGGGGTTTCAC
The DNA here is from genome assembly GCF_037993035.2 of Macaca fascicularis. NCBI lineage: Eukaryota > Metazoa > Chordata > Mammalia > Primates > Cercopithecidae > Macaca > Macaca fascicularis. The sequence continues at coordinate 65,415,766 of NC_088389.1, forward strand.
CGTGTTCGTCAGGATGGTCTCGATCTCCTGACCTCGTGATCCGCCCGTCTCGGCCTCCCAAAGTGCTGGGATTACAGGCTTGAGCCACCGCGCCCGGCGCCCAGCTAATTTTTAAAAGCATTTTTGTAGAGATAGGTCTCCCTCTATTGCCCAGGCTGGTCTTGAACTCCTGACTCCAAGCAGTCCTCCTCCCTTGGCCTCCTAAAGCAGAGGGATTACAGGCACGAGCCACTGCACCTGGCTGCTAATGTATTACACTTGAAGTTACAGGGTTTGGTTTCCTTCTGGATGGCAGAAAAATAATGCAAAAAAGGCAACAATAGTTTATTCTGTAACCTTTCTCACTGCTTTATCTTACTGTTTTGTATTTAGTAACTCAGATTAGTTCCTCTACTTTTTTTTTTTTTTTTTTTTTTTGAGATGGAGTCTCGCTCTGTTGCCCAGGCTGGAGTGCAGTGGCACAATCTCGGCTCATTACAAGCTCCCCCTCCTGGGTTCACACCATTCTCCTGGCTCAGGCTCCTGAGTAGTTGGGACTATAAGTACCCACCACCACGCCTGGCTAATTTTTTGTATTTTTAGTAGAGACAGGGTTTCACCGCGTTAGCCAGGATGGTCTCGATCTCCTGACCTCGTGATCCGCCCGTGATCCTCCCAAAGTGCTGGGATTACAGGTGTGAGCCACTGCTCCTGGCCATATATCAGTCTTAAATGTAGCAACTGATATTTACATACCTATTGTGTTGTTGAAGATATTGCTGTAAATAAGCTTTGTTCCTCAGTGAATTCCAGGGATGTTTTGTCATTTTCATTTGATTAATGTAGTATTCTTTGAGGCTGGGGAGGGGTTATTCCAGACTCTCTTGAGAATGTAGGGGGATAGACTCCCAAGTCTCTGAGCCAGAAAAACACCAAAGATGCCCCCTTCTGTTTGTGGCCTGAACAGGTCCCTGGACATGGAAGTAGTACCATCTATATTATTGAACTAGTCCTGAGAAATCTGGAATTTTTTTGAGGCCGGGTCTTGCTATGTTGCTCAGGCTGGTCTCTGGCACAGCTAGCCCTTTTTTTTTTTTTTTTCTTTTTAAATTATACTTTTAAGTTCTAGGGTGCACGTGTACAACGTGCAGGTTTGTTACATATGTATACATGTGCCATGTTGGTGTGTTGCACCCATTAACTGGTCATTTACATTAGGTATATCTCCTAATTCTGTCCCTCCCCTCTCCCACAACCCCACAACAGGCCCCGGTGTGGGATGTTCCCCACCCTGTGGCACAGCTAGCTTTTAAAGTCCTTCTTACTATCTTTTGGGGATGAGGGGAAGGAGTGTTTCTATCTTTTTAGATTAGGCCCACTTTCTGCATTTGCTTCCCTTCAGGCTGTTTGAAAAGGAGAGATGTCTGCAGTTAAGATCTGCCCCAATAGGGGTGGTTGGTTGTTCTTTGAATTTCGGCTTTCAGAGTAATGAGCAACTAGGCCAGGCATGGTAGCTCACACCTATAATCCCAGCACTTTCGGAGGCTGAGGTGAGTGGATCACTGGAAGCCGGGAGTTCAAGACCAGCCTGGCCAATATGGCCAGTGAAATCCCAACTCAGAAAAAGAAAAAAAAAAGTAATGAGCAACTTTTCCATTTCGATTCTCAGCATGGAATATGTAAATATTAGTCAAAACTTGAAGCGGGGAGTGGTGGCTTACGCCTGTAATCCCAGTACTTTGGGAGGGTGAGGTGGGTGGATCACTTGAAGTCAGGAGTTCAAGACCAGCCTGGACAACGTGGTGAAACCCTGTCTCCACTAAAAATACACAAATTATCCAGGCGTGGTGACGCAGGCCTGTAATCCCAGCTACTCGGGAGACTGAGGCACAAAAATCATTTGAACCTGGGAGGTGGAGGTTGTGGTGAGCTGAGATTACGCCACTGCACTCCAACCTTGGTGACAGAGCAAAACTCTGTCTCCAAAAATTCAAAAAAAAAAACCCTTGAACAGTCATTCAACAGATACGTAGTAGAGTCCCAGGGCTTGAGGAGGAAAGGTACAGCATTTACCATAACATGGTTTATTCACTTTGATAATCTTTGGAAACGTTGGACTTGGTTTTCATGATTAAAATACACTGGATTTTTATTCTGAGCTGCTAGATTAATCTGTTCCTTCCAGATAACAATGCAGGGAAATGGTATATACACAGAAACCAACGTTACTAGTAGCATTACTGCCAGGTGAGTGCGAAACAATAATTCCATTATCTTGTTAGAATTTATGGGGAAGATGGATTGGATTTTTTTTTATTTTTTTATTTTTTGAGACGGAGTCTCGCTCTGTCGCCCAGGCTGGAGTGCAGTGGCTGGATCTCAGCTCACTGCAAGCTCCGTCCCCCAGGTTTACGCCATTCTCCTGCCTCAGCCTCCCGAGTAGCTGGGACTACAGGCGCCTGCCACCTCGCTCGGCTAGTTTTTTGTGTTTTTTAGTGGAGACGGGGTTTCACTGTGTTAGCCAGGATGATCTCGATCTCCTGACCTCGTGATCCACCCGTCTCGGCCTCCCAAAGTGCTGGGATTACAGGCTTGAGCCACCGCGCCCGGCCCCGGATTGGATTTTTTAATTAAAAAAATTTTTTTGTTAGAGGCTTATGCCACTGTGCCCATAAAAAATAGTTTTGTAGAGAGGGAGTCTCCCTGTATTGCCCAGACTGGCCTTGAACTCCTTGCTCAAGCCACCCTTCCACCTCAACTTCCAAATTGTTGAGATGATAGGTGTGAGCCACCATGCCTGTCTCAGAAAAGTTTTTAATTTTCATAAAGTCCATTTTGTCTAGTTTTTCTTTTTTTGCCTGTAGTTTTGGTGTCATATTGAAGAAATCATTGCTAAATCCAGTGTTGTAAAGCATTTGCTTTGTGTTTTTCTCTGAGAGTTTTATAGTTTTAGCTCTTAAATTTAGGCCTTTGCTCTTCAGTTCAGGATTTTAATGAAGAGAGAATGTGGAAAGGTGCTAGTCATAATTTTCTCTTCTTGTTTGCTTATTCCCATGCTTGCTGCCATTTTGGTCTTTGATCAAAGACCTAGTATTTAAAATGATATTTAACAGTGCCTTCAGCTTACTTTGAATTTTCCTCTTTCTGGTTCTCATTTCATTTTATAGTAGTGGCTTATAATTCCATGGTGTTTGCCCTTCCTGATTTTAAAGGGTGCAGACTGTTTTATAATATAACCTTCCTGTGTTTAGCTGTCAAATACCACAAATATAATACAAGGAGAATTTAATTCTTTTCTAGCCTTAGAAGTCACTAACTGGGTATAGGTAGTTGTATCATCAGGGATCAGTAAATTGGAAATTGGATGCCCTGGATTGGAATGTTGGTGCCATTAGGAACAATGATAATATTGTCTGGGTAGTGAGTATAGGATGAAGAAGGAAGTGTAATTGTGTAGGACATGAATATTATTTTATAATATAATTGTTTGTTTTTTTTTTAAAGGATTTGGACGTGGCAGAGGGAGAGGGGCAGGAAGGTTCTCAACCCAAGGCATGGGGTAAGTCATAGCCATCCTATTTTTATAGTTATTTAATTCCCTAGTTTTTATGCTTCAATTGCCTCTAATACCCTGCATCTAATTTGATCATCATGGTGAATCTAGTGTTTTCTATACTTAAAGAGATTTACAAATAAGAAAAATAATATGAATAAAATTGATCTTTTAAATAGGCATTAGAGCAGGGTTTCTAGCCTTGGCACTATTGATTGTGGATTGGATAATACTTCCATGGAGTGGTAGGGTCTCCTGTATATTGTAGGATGTTTAGCAACATCTGTCCTCTTTGTACTATTAATAAATATCAGTAGCAGTCACCTGAAGTTGTGACAACATACCTACAGACATACCTAAATGGCACTGCCTAAGGGCCATGTTAGTTAATCCAGCCATTGTCTTTGAATGCTAAGTAAATGTAGTGCTTATTTATGTATAAGTGATATCTTTTTCCTGAATTGTAATAGTGAACATTGAACAGACTCAAAGGTAGTAAAATCAGAGGTTTATTTCTTGTTTCTGGGTGTTATTTTACTTTTTGTTGCTTCTAAAACATTAGCTCCCATTGAATTTTTAGAAAAAGTTTTAAAACATCCTGTGGAAGCCATACGTAGATGCAGTCAAGGAAGGGAATTGGCTCCAAGAAAAGCCCTTTGTCTCTCTCTAACTTCAGGCAGCACTCTTGGTGTCAGTGCCTTCTAGATAAGTGGTGGTGCCTCCTGCAATCTGCCTTCTTCCTAAGCTCCTTCGAGGAAAAGGAGGGATAAAAACACAGGGAGCAAACTCTCAGGAGCGCTTTAAGACATAGCCCTGCCCATTAGCTGTAAATTGTTTTGTGGATTTTTCTGTTTACTTCACATTCCTTTGTGAAAATTTTAAAGGTAATATTTGTTTTGGCTCATGTTAGACCTCTGAACCATGATTCAGTTAAACTGGGTGTTCAGTTTAGGATTTTATTGAAAAGAAATAGAGGTGCTGAACAAAATGTTTTCTTCTTTATCTAATGTTTCTATAAAGGAGCATATAATTCTAAGCTATAAAAGGTTCAAAGCCAAACTTGGATTCTGACTTGGGAAGAAAATACCTGTGTTCCCTATTTATTCCTTATTTTTCAGCAGGACTCTTATGAGAGCCCTTATTCTGCCTTGAAAGATTATGGGTCTCCTTGTCTGCTTTAGGATGCTGAGGACCATGTTTTAGTAAAATAAGGCTATTATACCAGAATGTGTGGAAGGTCCCTAGGCAGCTTCTGGTTTTCACATCTGCATCTCCATGGCTGGCAGAATTAGTTATATTTAAATAGGGGAAGGAGAGGTGATGTCTTTTACAGTGGCTGTGAGAAGACACTGGGCTTGTTTGGTGGAAGATCATGTATGGTTAATATTTTGGCTTAGGTGCTTGCTTCTTTTGCCTTTATTATTTCTTTATTTCAAACCCCAGGACATTTAATCCTGCGGACTATTCAGATTCTACATCTACAGATGTGTGTGGGACAAAGCTAGTAGTTTGGGAAGCTGCTCAGAATGGTGCAGATGAGGGAACTGGTAAGTGTTCTGTTTTTGCCAGAGATGAGTTTTAAATGTTTGAGCTATTAAGAGTTTTATGTTCTCATGCAAAGATGAAGTCTAAATGTGCTGATGGAAAAGAATGAAAACCAGGCTACTGTCCTACCTCTGAAATTATTCTTAGTTGGTTCTTACCACCAAAGTCTGTCACATATAAATCTCATGATGACAAAGAATTTGATTTTCCCTTCTGCGAGCTAAGAAAGAGGCTATATAAGGTAATTGGCATAAATCAGCACAAACCCACACTCCAATCAAAGTATGTCACAGATATATAGAATTTCTGAGGAGAAGATTTTTTACTGGAAGTACTTCCCATTTCTAATGGTGGATTCTTTGGTCAGATAATGTATGATAATGCGGTAGATGATAGATGGATTTGTAGCAACGTTGCTACTGCAGGTTTTTCTGTATCATGCTGTTTCTGGATTATTTTCTGAAATTCTTGGGGTAAATATTGGTTGTTTATTTATATAGAGCTCTTTGTACAGTAAGTATTGAGATTATACTTATAGAAACATAATTTAGCCAGGTGCAGTGGCTCACACCTGTAATCCCAGCACTTTGGGAGACCGAGGCAGATGGAGCATTTGAGGTCAGGAATTCGAGAGCAGCCTGGCCAACATGGTGAAACCCCGTCTCTACAGAAATATAAAAAAATTAGCCAGGCTTGGTGGTGCGTGCCTGTAATCCCAGCTACTTGGGAGGCTGAGACAGGAGAATCGCTTGAACCCAGGAGGTGGAGGTTGCAATGAGCCGAGATCGTGCCATTGCACTCCAGCCTGGGTAACAGAGCGAGACTTCATCTCAAAACAACAACAACAAAAACAAAAACATAATTTAACACAATGAAATATAACCTAGATTTAGAATATAGTTCAATAAATTATCAAGCCCTGGTGCAAGTTGTTCATGCCTGTAATCTCAGCATTTAGGTGGCTGAGGCGGGAGGATCACTTGAGCCACAGTTTGAGGTGAGCCTGATTAACATAGTAAGATCTCATCTATACTAAGAAAACGTAAAAAATTAACATGGCATGGTGGTTGCGCCTATGGTCCCAGCTGCTTGGGAGGCTGGAGAGGGGAGTGTCACTTGAGCCTGGGAGGTTGAGGATGACATAAGCTATGATTGTACCACTGCACTCCAACCTGGCAACAGAGCAAGGCTGTGTCTCAAAAAATAAAAAATAAAATAAAATAATGCACACAAGCATCCATATAACATCAACCCTAGCCAGAAAGTAAGAGAGTACGACCAGAATCACAACTAATCAACTGTAAATAGAGAAACTGTAAAGAGGGTCAACAAAATTTGTAAGTTGTTATTCGAAAACACTAGTAAAATTGTTAAGCTTCTTATGAGATCATCAAGGGAAGGTGAAGAACATGAGTAATTAGTTCCAGGAAGGAGAAAAGGAATATTGATATAGATCATACAGATATTAAGGAGATTATAAGATACTGTATGTCGATTTTTTTTTTTTTTGGCAACAAGTTTGGAATTACTAATTTCACTCTTGTAAAAATCTTTAAGTATTTGAAAATAGAATTCAGTAAGACAGAAACAGGAAAAGGTTACCATAACCACGTTAAAATTATGCTTGGGTTGAGCGTGTTAAATCACACCTGTAATCCCAGCACTTTGGGAGGCTTAGGTGGGCAGATCACTTGCGCTCAGGAGTTTGAGACCAGCCTGGGCAACATGGTGAAACCCCATCTCTGCAAAAAAATACAAAAATTAGCTGGGTGTAGTAGCATATGCCTGTGGTCTCAGCTACTTGGGATGCTGAGGTGGGAGAATCACTTGAATCTGGGAGACATAGGTTGCAGTGAGCTGAGATTGTGCCACTGCACTTTAGCCTGGGTGACAGAGTGGGACTCTGTCTCAAAAAAAGAAAGAGAGAGAGAAAGAAAGAACGAAAGAAAGAGAAAGAATGGATTACACCTGGTATTTAAGTGTGCTTAACTGTGTTTTTTGGGGTGGGGGGGTTTTAAGATGGAGTCTCTGTCACCCAGGCTGGAGTACAATGGCATGATCTTGGCTCACTGCAACCTCTACCTCCCAGGTTCAAGCGATTCTCCTGCCTCAGCATCCTGAGTAGCTGGGATTACAGGTGTCCGGCACTATGCCTGGCTAATTTTTTTGTATTTTTAGTAGGCAGGGTTTCACCATGTTGGCCAGGCTAGTCTCTAACTGCTGACCTCAAATGGTCCACTCACCTTGGCCTCCCAAAGTGCTGGGATTACAGGCGTAAGCCACCATGCCCCACCTTCTTTTCTTTTTCTTTTTTTTAAGAGAACATCTCACTCTGTTGTCCGGGCCAGAGTGCAGTGGTGTGATCATCACTCACTGTAGCCTTGAACCACTGGATTCAAGCCATCTTCCCACCTTAACCTCCCTAGTACTTACTGCTGGGACTATGGCACACACCACTGCACTGGGTGAATTTTAAAATTTTTTGTAGATAAAAGATTTTGCATTGTTGCAGAGGCTGGTCTTGAACTCCTGGCTTCAAAGATCCTCCCACCCAGCCAGTGCTGGGATTACTGACATGAGCCACCATGCCCAGCTTAGTTTGTTTAACTTTTAAAAAACAAATCAGTCCACTCCTAGATGCATACCCAAAAGACAGGAAAATGTAGGTTCACATAAAAATCTTGTACAAAAAGATTCATAGCAACATAATTAATAATTATAAAAAAGTAGAAACAACCCATACTTCCTATTGAACAGGTCTGTCAGGGTAGGGGAAGAAACCTCAAATGTTTATCAATGGATGAATGTATAAGCAAAATATAGAATATACATAGAATAGAATAATGTTCAGCCATAAAAAGGAATTAAGGTACATGCTACAACATGAATGAACCTTGAAAATAGTATGGAAAATAGTATGCAGAGTCACAGAAAGACCACATATATTGTGTTTTATGATTTTATTTGTCTGAAATGTCTAAGGCAAATTTATAGGGACAGAAATTAGCTTGGTGGTTGCCTAGGACTGGAACTATTTGGGAAAAGTGGTGAGTGACTACGAATGAGTATGGGGTTTGTTTCAGAGGTGATGGTTACACAAATTGTGAATATACTAAAAATTATTCAGCCGTCTACTGTAAAAGGGTAGATTTCATGTTATGTGTGTTATATATAAAAATACAGAAATAAGTATTATCCATTTAACAGAATTAAAGATAAAAATCCTTATGATTATTTCTGTAAGGAAGAGCGTTCAATATTCGTTCATGATTAAAACAAACCAACAGTGTTTCTGAATGGCATGTGGGATTTGAGCCGGATAATGGTCTTTGATTCCAGCAACATGGAGACTTTGTACCATGGCCCATTCTTAGTGCTCGAATGTCCCAACGTGAAGCTGACGAAGCCGACCAGGCTGCACATGCCTTCAGCCATGACTGTGTATGCTTTGGTGGTGGTGTCTTGCTTCCTCATGACCAGAGGAATAATTTATGATGTTATTGTTGAACCTCCAAGTGTTGGCTCTGTGACTGATGAACATGGGCATCAGAGGCCAGTAGCTTTCTTGGTGTACAGAGTAAATGGACAATATATTATTATGGAAGGACTTGCATCCAGCTTCCTGTTTACAGTGGGAGGTTTAGGTTTCATAATCCTGGACCAGTCAAATGCACCAGATATCCCCAAACGCAGCAAATTTCTTCTTTTATTCTTTGGATTTGTTTGTGTCCTATTGAGTTTTTTTTACAGTTAGAGTATTCATGAGAATGAAACTGCCAGGCAATCTGATAGGTTAGAGTGCCTTTTGAGAAGAAATCAATGGATACTGGATTTGCTCCTGTCAATGAAGTTTTAAAGTCTATACCAATCCGCTATTGTGAAATGTGGAAAAGAATGAAGAGCAGCAGTAAAGAAATATGTAGTGAAAACACTGGAAGTGTATTGATGCTTGGAGTAAAATTTCTTCTTGGTATCAGAGACAAGTTTATCACAGTATTTTTTTTCCTGCTGATCTGTTGAGATCAGTGATGTTGAGTGACATTTTCTTCTTAGTTTTTCGTTTTTTAAAGAAAATATACTCCAGTTTACAAATATAATATTGAATAAAGTGATTATGTTTTATAGCCCCTTTAACTTTTTTTTGTAGATGACATTTCTGATTTTCAGAATTAATGTAAAATCAAGAAGCAAGATTCCATAAGTTGAGAATTCTGGATGGCTGATCAGTTTTACCTATAGTGCCTTGCCTTTTAATAGGGAGTGTGATAATACATTATTCCAAATATGTATGTATGACTGTTTCCTGAACAATAAGATCTATGAAAGGAGCAGAAATAATTTTTCTAATTAAAAACAAACAAAACCCTGGCAATTAGAAATACAAGGAATTTCCTTAATCAGATAAGGAATATCTGTAAACTTAACAGCAGGTATTACAGTCACTGGTGATATATTGAGTGTTTTTCCTCTGGAACAGGATAAAAACATGTGGTCACTGCTTCCATTCGCACTGTTCTGGAGGTCCTAGCCAGTGCAATAAAGAAAAATAAGTAAGTCATAAGGACTGGAAAGGGAGAATAAACCGTTGTTTTCTGTGATTATGTAAAAGAAACTATAGATTAATTATTGGAGAGTTTCACAAGCACAAAATGCAAGACACAAGTTTCATGAATGAATGTATTTCTGTAAATCGTCAACAAACAGAAAATGGAAAAAAATTGCTAGTAGCTCCAGAAAACACCAAATACCTAGCAATAAGTCTAATGATATGTAGAATATGTAAGATTAGAAAAAATAGAAAACAATATTGAGAGAAAATAAAGAAGACAATAAATAGAGGGATATACCACTTTAATATATTTTAGTCTTACTGTTGTGACATTTAGTTTTTATTGACTCAGTCTTTGAATTTATTAATCCATGGTAGTCCATCTCATGTAAATATTCCCCACTGATTTTTTAAAAAAATCAAATTTGTTGATGTAGTTTATATATATATGATAAAATTCTCCCTTTAGAGGTATAGAGGATGAATTCTAACAAATGCGTATAGAATTATAACCAGCATTAAAATATAATTACGGTGCTTCTTTACTAGCAATGAACAATTGTAAACAAAGAATAAGAAAAACAGTACTTTTTTTAGAGTACCAAAAAAACAAGAAATAGTTGTATTTCTGACTATATATATGCAAGATTTGTATGTTGATATTATGCAACATGTTGGGAAAGATAAAAGAAGACCCTCATAAAAGGGAACATATTCAGTGTTCATGAATTGAAAGACTCAAAATCTTTGAAATGTCATTTCTCTCCAAATTGATCGATAGCTTCAGCATAATTCCAATCAAAATCTTCTCAGATTTTTGACAACTTGATTCTTTTTTTTGAGATGGATTCTCACTCTGTCACCCAGGCTGGAGTGCAGTGTTGCGATCTCACCTCACTGCAACCTCCACCTCCTGGGTTCAAGTGATCTCCTACCTCAGCCTCCTGAGTAGCTGGGATTACAGGTGTGTGCCACCATGCCCAGCTGTTTTTTTTTTTTTTTTTCCCCCTGTATTTTTAGCAGAGACGGGGTTTCACCATGTTGGCCGGGTCAGTATTGAACTCCTGACCTCAAGTGATCTGCCCACCTCAGCCTCCCAAAGTGGTGGGATTACAGGTGTGAGATATTTTGCCTGGCCTTGACCACTTGACTCTAAAATTTTTATATAATATTAAAGGGACTAAAGTAGCATAAACAGTTTTGAAAAGAAAAAAAAGTTCTACACTCCCTAATTTTAAGAACTGCTCTAACACTACAGTAAGCAAGACATATAAATCAATAGCATAGTAGTTTACATATACATATGGCTAATTGTTTTTTGTCAAAGATTATGAGGCAGTTCAATGCCATACATTATACTGTATACAAAAATTACCCTGCAAGTTTACACTTAAACATGAAACCTAAAAGTACAACTTACAAAGAACTTAGAGTGGCAAATCTTAGTGACTTTAGGTTAGGTGAAGATTTCTTTATAGAATCTGATAAGCCTGAGTCATAAAAGAGAAAACTGACAAAGTACATTTTATCAAAAATTGTAAAATTCTTCTGAAGAGAAAAATGATAGGATGAGATGTAGTCTTGGAGAAAATGTTTATATAAAATCCATATTTGATAAGGACTTATATACAAAATAAATAAAGAACTCTCACAATCAGTAATAAGAAAACAACCCCCTAAAACAAATGAGCAATTAAAAATGGGGAAAAAAATGGAAGAAGTTCTAGAAATGGATAGTAGTGATTGTACAGCATTAGGAATATACTCAGTGCCACTAAATTGTACACTCGAAGAGGGTTAGACGTGGTAAATTTTGTGTAATGTCTATTTCAACACGGAGACTGGTGAAGGATAATTTCCTGTGAATCTGTAATTATTTTAACAGAAAAAGTTCATAGAAAGCAAAGTATTTGCATTTACAAGGGAAGATGATAAATGGATAGCAAACAAATCCGTAAGAATGTGCTCATCATCATTCGTCATTGGGGAAATACAAAGTAAAGCCACATTGAGTTACGCCCATTCACCTATTAAAATGACTTTAAAGGAAATGAAAAATTCCAAGTGCTGGTGAGGATTGTGGAATAACAGGTACTCATATACATGCCTGGTGGGAAAGCATACCTTTATCATACCATCTGACAACCCCATTCTTAGGTTTTTATAAAAGTGGAATGAAAACACATCCAAACAAAAATATGTATGTGATATTATAGTGCCTTTATTAATACCTCCACTGATGTTTTTTTTCTTCTTTTTTTTTAAGAGGTGGGGGTCTCAATTTGTTGCCCAGGCTGGAGTATAGTTGGTATTCACAGGCATAATCTTAGTGCACTGCAACCTCAAACTCCTGGGCTCAAGTGATCCTCCTCCATCACCCTCCTGTGTAGCTGGGACTACAGCTCTGCACCACTGTGCACAGCTTCCACACAGTGTGGAAGAACTGTGTGTGGAAGCTGTGCCCACTTCCATGGCTTTGAAGCCGAATGTTGTCCAACTGTTGAAGCAGAATGTTGAATTAGTCAATTAGTTACTTTTTTTCTTATTTTATCTTTCCTCCTCTCTTTCTTCTTTCATCTCCTCCCACTTATTATTTAAAGTAGCAGATTTCTTGCTGAAAAGCATTTAGATAAGCAAAACCAGTTTGTTGTAGAATACAGTTAAAGGATGTCATCAGCTGATGGTGCTGGCTATTTTTCCAGAGGCCTCACAGAATGGTATTGGCTTGTTGATAAGGGAGTTCTGAGTCCAGGACTCGGCCATAAGGCTCAGAAACCCAACTGTTGACGGTACAATAACCACAAATCTGTTCGCAATGTGAGGAGCATTCAAATTAACCAAACTAGAAAGACTTGTGTATACTCAGAATGCTAATTGATAAGTTTTCTAAAAACTGGTACCTGTTAAACAGATTAGAATACTCTCTTTGATGAGTGAGAAGGGAACTTCGTAAACATGGGCATGAGAGTGAGAATAATTGAAGTAATTTGAGCGTCCAAGAGCCATCAGGGATAAAATTCATAACTTGATTTGCAGTGACCTGTAAGAGTATGGATTTCAACTACATTTCACTATCCTTGGGCAGTAACGCAGCATATACATAGCTTTGACAGTGACTATCTTCTCTTGTGATGAATACTTTCATTTTTTTGATATGTTTAAACCCTCAATTTTACATTGGTCCACAGAACTGGCATCAGATACTCACAACGTAGCTCAGGATCTGTCAAACAAAAGTTCTTATGGACTCAAAGGTATGAATACTTAATTTTTTTAATTTTTTAAGTTAAGAATCTTATAAATTGCTTGCAATATCTTTCATTTTTTATCAAAGCTAGCTAATACAAATTTATCAGATAAATGTTTGTAAACTATACCCATTTATTTGGTAATCAAATTTGCAGTTTGCTAATGGAAATGTTTGATTGACTTTCAAGGTGCCACAGAATTTTCACCATTGTTTTCCTTTTTCCTAAGTGGCCTTCTTTAACATACATTCATTAGAGGACTAACACCAAGTTAAACTGAACATGAAGCATTCATCTCAAATATATTATTTTAAGCTGAAAATAAGGATTGTTGAAGTTTTTCCCTTATGTTTTGGGGTGTAGGTCTAATGTGAACCAAATTAAAATTTTAATATTCCAAAATATGATTAGGACCTGAGCCTCTGCCTTCTGTATTTAATGTCTGGAATTTTTTATAGTCTGTATGGCTAGTTCCTGCAATGTGGCACTTGCTTCTGACATGGGAGTTTTCCCTGTAATTTCCTGACACGCCACTCTATCATGTTGCATCTCTGCTTTTAACTGTTTTCCTGTTTTTCCTTCAGGCTACATAGTGCCTTGTACTTGCTTTTAAATGTACTCAGATTCTCACCCTACTATGCAAGTCCAAAGTTGTGTTGAATTATTTTCAAAATACTGCTCTCAAAGTGGTAGGCCAGTCTTTTTTTATTATTTTTATTTTTTTATTTTTATTATTTTTTTTGAGATGGAGTTTTGTTCTTGTTGCCCAGGCTGGAGTGCAATGGCATGATCTCGGCTCACTGCAACCTCCACCTCCTGGGTTCAAGCAATTCTGCCTCAGTCTCCCAAGTAACTGGGATTTATAGGTGTGAGTCACCACCCCTGGCTAATTCTTTGTATTTTTAGTAGAGACGGGGTTTCACCATGTTGGCCAGGCTGGTCTCAAACTCCTGACCTCAGGTGATCCACCCACCTCTGCCTCCCGAAGTGCTGCAATTACAGGCATGAGCCACTGCTCCAGGCCTATTTATTTATTTATTTATTTATTTCTGAGATGGAGTCTCTGTTGCCCAGGCTGGAGCAGTGGCATGATCTCAGCTCACTGCAACCTCCGCCTCCTGGGTTCAAACGATTCTCCTGCCTCAGCCTCCCCAGTAGCTGGGACTATAGGCACACGCCACCACGCCCCGCTAATTTTTGTATTTTTAGTAGAGACAGGGTTTCACCATATTGACCAGGCTGGTCTTGAACTCCTGACCTCGTGATCCACCCACCTCAGCCTCCCAAAGTGCTGGGATTACAGGCATGAGCCACCATGCCCAGACTGTTTTTTTTTTATTTTTAAGATACCTCCTGAATTGCCATGGTAGGTCATTCTTACTACATATCATGTATAAAAGCCTGTTTTAACTTACTACATTAACTGTATGTATAGTGGCTGAGCTGCTCAAATTTATGTGTATTTTATTGCAGTTTTAAAACTTAGAAAAAAGAATGTATATTTTAAGCTTTAGAATACTTTTAATATTTTTTATGTAGGTTTTTGTAATGTTTCATCATTGTTTTTCTCCTGGAAATTTTCCTTTGTATCCGTGTGTGTGTATCCTTTATATCTGTGTGTGTGTATATTTCATCTTCCCCATCAAGCTTTGTCTTACCATGCTGGCTTTCATTAACTTCATCCTCCAAATTTCCAGTGTTATTAGTGGTTTCTCAGAATTAAATGTTTTCCGTTTTGAAACCATCTGTATTTTACACCCAAATATTGGCACAGTTTACATCATATTTCACAGAGAGCCATCCCAATCTGAAATCAGTATATCGTGTTAAAAACATTCCACAAATAAGGACTCTCTTTCTAAGAGACAATCATCATTTTACTTAGGAGGAGGTCAGTTATTCCGCTATTTACATGATTCTAAGGAAGGTAGACATGGTTACCTGACTTCTTTTGTCTCACAAGCGCGCCCCTCCTCCTTTTCCCTCTCCATACACAACTTTTGGAGAGAAACAGAATTTTGTGTGTCAGATGATTAACTCCTTGCTTCCTATAAAGGAACTGAAAACATCCATAATCCCGCTTTCTGGGGTTAGTCGTCGTTAATTTCTTAGTGTATTTCCTTTAAAACCGTTATCTATGGGCATGTTTTTTAGTACATACTATAAACAATGGCCCTCTACTTATATAAGATCTGTAAATAAGCATTTTTTGAGTAGCAACACTTTTCTTTAAAGTACTTAGATGTGTTATGGATGAGTATTCTGTAAGAACTGTTTGAGTGCATCCTGTGTACTGACTTCAGAACTTAAAGCAGCAGACTTGATACAAGCAAGAGTAATGTTAAACTTTGCTGGAGACCTATTAGGAAACCATATAGTAGAGCTAACATTTTATTAAAAGGATGCTTCTCTAAATTTGATAGTTCAGTAATCCAACTAAAATAGGGTCCAAGACAGATTTGCCTTAAAATGAAATTTTTTGTTTTAAAGACTACATCATAAGAAATCAAACCATTGTTAAATGTCTATATTTGTGCTATGTCCATACTTTCTTAATCATGGCAGCATTGCTTGGATGTGACCTATATTGAAGCAAAATCCATTTTAAACACTGATTTGCGGTTATGTAGATAGTGACTACTAGTCAAGTTGCATTTGTAAACATTACTTCAAAGAGAAGGGGAGAAAAGAAGTATTACTGATTTTACCGAGAATAGATTAAGATCATCCTGTTTCTTGGGTTGTAAACTAAATTGCTAGTGAGGTATATATATCTTTTCCTGAATAGTACACAAAAAGGATTCATTTGGACTCAGATTGTATTTGACTTTGTGGTATAAACTTTAATTGCTGTTGTTTCCCAACAGGGGCTTGGAAGAATTCTGTGGAGGAGTGGACAACAGAAGACTGGACTGAAGATGTAAGTGTTTGCTGTCAGATGAGACTTTTCTTTCTTTTTCTTTTTTCTTTTTTTCTTTTTCTTTTTTTTTTTTTTTTGAGGTGGAATTTTGCTTTTGTTGCCCAGGCTAGAGTGCAGTGACGTGAACTCGGCTCATTGCAACCTCCGCCTCCTGGATTCAAGCAATTCTCCTGCCTCATCCTCCCAAATAGCTGGGATTACAGGTGTGTGCCACCACGCCTGCCTAATTTTGTATTTTTTTTTAGTAGAAACGGTGTTTCACCATTTTGGTCAGGGTGGTCTCAAACTCCTGACCTCAGGTGATCCACCTGCCTCAGCCTCCCAAAGTGCTGGGATTACAGGTGTGAGACGCTGCGCCCGGCAGATACCTGTCTTTCGGTGTTTGCTGGGGGCTTTGTTACTTGGAAGAAAGAGCCTGAGACATCTTATCTCATCTTGGCTTCTTTTTTGTCATCGTAGCCAGGGTTTTAGAGAGTTGGCTTTTTTAGCAGATGCTTCTTAGAAGGAACTTAGTGTTTTCAGATTTTTGAGAATATTTGTTTTCATGCTTAAAAATGACCAAGTGTCAAGATGATTTGGGAAACTGGAAAAACCAAACAAGAAAAAAAGTTGAGGTGTTAGGCTGGGCGTAGTAGCTCACAACTATAATCCCAGCACTCTGAGAAGCTAAGGTATGAGGATCACTTAAAGCCAGGAATATGAGACCTACCTGAGTAACAAAGTGAGACCCTGTCTCTACAAAAAAAAATAATAAAAAAATTACCGGCCGGGCGCCATGGCTCAAGCCTGTAATCCCAGCACTTTGGGAAGCCGAGACGGGTGGATCATGAGGTCAGGAGATCGAGACCACCCTGGCTAACGTGGTGAAACCCCATCTCTACTAAAAAATACAAAAAACTAGCTGGGCGTGGTGGCGGGCG
The DNA here is from genome assembly GCF_037993035.2 of Macaca fascicularis. Classification (NCBI taxonomy): domain Eukaryota; kingdom Metazoa; phylum Chordata; class Mammalia; order Primates; family Cercopithecidae; genus Macaca; species Macaca fascicularis. Next base: position 65,432,480 of record NC_088389.1, read on the forward strand.
CCTGTGGTCCCAGCTACTCAGGAGACTGAGACAGGAGAATGTCGTAAACCCGGGAGGCAGAGCTTGCAGTGAGCTGAGATCCGGCCACTGCAGTCCAACCTGGGTGACAGAGCGAGACTCCGTCTCAAAAAAAAAAAAAAAATTACCTGGGTGTGTGGTTGTGCATCTGTAGTCTCAGCTACTTAGGAGGCTAAGGCAGGAGGATCTCTTGAGCCCAGGACTTCAGTGCTGCATTATCGTTCCACTGCCCTCTAGCCTGGGTGACAGAGCAAGAATGCGTCTTAAAGCAAACAAACAAAATTACCAGGTGTTAAGTAGGATTGATTTTTTTTTTAAAGCTTATCTCTGTTTTGTTTGACCTGATAGCCAGCTGACACTGTTGCCCAGATTTGTGAACTACTATTCTTTAGAATATTTTCATTAAAGGAGAGTCTATATTTTGGGTCACAGTTGAAAGTAACCTGAATAGGGGTGCTCTGGTTCCATGCCCAACCTCTTCCCGTTTTGACTAGAAGAACGCTTTAAAAAAAAAAAAAATTCCTTTATTCCACAGATATTTTTGAGCATATTACACTAGCTTCTGGGTACTGTCAGTCTATAAGTTCTGCTTTCAGCATAGTATTTTTTTTGGAAAAAAAATAAGTTAAATAATAAAGAGAAAAAAGGGATAAATAACCCAATACCATATTTTATACCTCTTTTCTGTTTGACTATCAAGTTCTAGAACTCTTGAGTTTGGTATCTGCCTGACACAGAGTTTGAGCAGACATTGAGCAGGAAAGAATAAATGGGTTACAAATACAGATCCTCAAAACTATTTACAATGACCCAGACTTTGAGATTCTATCTTTTTCTCTGTCTCCATATGTGTTTCCATTTATGCTAACAGGACCTGCTTGGAATGAGAAACAAGACACATGATTTCTGCTTGACTTGTTTAATGACCTTAGGCAGGGCATTATTCCTTGGGTCTTACTACTCCTTCACATACAGTATTATTTGTGTTTTAAGTGGTGTTTGAACAACCCACTACCATAGATAGGTTCATTTTACCTTGTAAAAAATAAGTATTTTAATTTTTTTTTTTTTTTTGAAACAGGGCCTTGCTCTTGCTCTGTCGCTCAGGCTGGAGTCCAGTGGTGCCATCATAGCTCACTGCAGCCTCAACCCCCCAGGCTCAAGCAGTTCTCTTGCCTTGGCTTCCCGAAGTGCCAGGATTGCAGGTGTAAGCCACCATGCCTGGCCAAAATTAAGCAATTTTTGGACAAGCCTTTTTTTTTTTTTAAACTTTGCACTTTTGCTTCCTTTTTTTAGCAGGATTAAATCTGCCTTGTGAGGAGTGAGCTCGGTAGAGTGTGACAAAGATGGGAGTGGACATGTTCATTTAGTTAGGATTTGGGGGATATTTTCACTGCTGCTACATACTAATTGAAAGTCCTTAGTGTTATGATGCCACCTGGCTCTCTAGCTATCCCTGGCTGTGCATCATACTGGTATGATGTTTGATACCTTTAATATCAGCAGCTGGACTTGATAAGTGGTTATTTAAACCAGTGGAGGGTTGGGCACTAGTATTAAAGGGAAGTCAAAGTGGACAGTCTTTGGACACCTTACCTTATTTTGAACAGTACCATCCCACATATAAATGTTTTGTATTATTAACATTTTTGCTAGGGTTTTGTTGCGAGGTGGGGTAGGAGAAGGTTGCAGGGCTAAAAGCTTTACATCTGGTTGCCTGTCAGGATCAGCAGGCATGTTAGAAAATCAGCAAGGGATCAGAAGACAGAATTCTGTGTAAATTCTAGCTGTTGACCTTCAACAAGGCGTCTTTCCAGTCCGAGCCTCCTATTTTTCATCTGTATAATGAATATCATAATAGCTGTCCTGCCTAAATTATTGGAGTTTTCTGTGGGTCACATGAAGTCTTTTGATGAACATGTGGTATCAGGCAGTATACATGTACTCCAGAGAGACATTAACATTCTGCTGTGTCAAAATATGTAATTCGTGAAAAGAGTTAACAGATAGAATTTGGGTATTTTTTTCTTTGGAATCACAAAAAATTTTAAATTTCTCTGGGGTGATACAAAGTAATGCTGATTGGTAGGGGAATAATCTAAAATGTGAATCCTAGATTCCTTCTAGATTTTAGAACAATAACTAGTCACCTCCTTTCTCCTTTTTAAAAAAATTTAATTAATCTGTTTTTTATTTTTTGAGATGGAGTCTCCCTGTTGCGCAGGCTGGAGTGCAGTGGCACGATCTTGGCTCACTGCAACCTCCACCTCTGGGTTCAAGTGATTCTCCCGCCCCAGCCTCCCGAGTAGCTGGAATTAATAGATGCGTGCCACCATGCCTGGCCAATTTTTGTATTTTTAGTAGAGACGGGATTTCACCATGTTGACCAGGCTGGTCTTGAATTCCTAACCTCAAGTGATCCGTCCGACTCGGATTCCCAAAGGTCTGGAATTACAGGCATGAGCTACTGCGCCCAGCCTTTTTTTCATTTTAGAGACTAGGTCTTGCACTGTTGCCCAGCTCACTCCGTCCCCAAACACCTGTACTCAAGGGATCCTCTTGCCTCAGCCTCCAAGTAGTTGAAATTACAGGTGCATGCCATTGTGCCTGGCCCTTCCTTTAAAAAAAAAAAAAAAAAAAAAAAAGGCCAGACACAGTGACTCACGCCTGTAATTCCAGCACTTTGGGAGGCCGCAGTGGGTGGATCACCTGAGGTCAGAAGTTCAAGACCAGCCTGGCCAACGTGGTGAAACCCTGTCTCTACTAAAAACACAAAATTAGCCGGGTGTGATGGTGGGTGCCTGTAATCCCAGTTACTTGGGAGAATGAGGCAGGAGAATCAGTTGAACCCGGGAGGCACTTGCAGTGAGCCGAGATTGCGCCATTGCACTCCAGCCTGGGCAACAGGAGTGAAACTCCATCTCAAAAAAAAAATAAAATAAAAAGGCTGGGCACGGTGACTCATGCCTGTAATCCCCGCACTTTGGGAGGCCGAGGCGGGTGGATCACCTGAGGTCAGGAGTTCGAGACCAGCCTGGCCAATATCGTGAAACTCTGTCTCCACTAAAAATACAAAATTAGCTGGGTGTGGTGGCGCATGCCTGTAATCCCAGCTACTTGGGATGCTAAGGCAGCAGAATTGCTTGAACCCAGGAGGTAGAGGTTGCGGTGAGCCGAGATCACGCCATTGCACTCCATCCTGGGCAGCAAGAGCAAAACGCCATCTCAAAAAAAAAAAAGAAGGGAACCATTCAGGGTTTTATTACCATGTTTAGATATGTCAGTGTTTATAGTAGTTCTCATTTACCTCACACTTCTTTTTCTTAAATTGATTTAATTTGTAAGTTTCTTTCAGGCAAAAATGGATTCACTGGAAATATGAAAATATGCTACCTTGGGGCAGGCACATTGGCTCATGCCTGTAATCCTAGCACTTTGGGAGGCTGAGGCAGGAGGATCGCTTGAGCCCAGGAGATCAAGATCTGCCTGGGCAACACAGGGAGGCCTTGTCTCTACAAAAAATTTTTAAAATAGCTGTGTGTGATGGCAGGTGCCTGTAGTCCCAGTTACTTGGGAGGTGGAGGTGGGAGGAATGCTTGAGCCTGGGAGGTTGAGTTTGTAGCTGCAGTGAGCCTCAGTGATCGTGTCACTGCATTCTTGCCTGGGTGACAGAGTGAGGTCTGTCTCCCAGAAAAGAAAAGAAGAAGAAAAAAAAAACCCTTCCTACACACCGTTTTGAAATAGGATGCAACTTAGGCCATTCTTGTTGACTTGTTGAAACAGTAAACAATTTAGCACTTTTATATTGTTGAAGAAAATGAACACCTACTGTCTGATTTACCTCCTGCTTACACATACTGTCTGAAGCAGGAAGTCTGGTTTTAAACAGTGTTTCTGAGACATTTAGAGTTGATAAGAATTATGGGACTCTTTTGAGTAGCATTTTTATGTTTTCCATGTTACCTCATTAGATCAGCGTTTTCCAGGCTTTCAAAGCCGAGTCCCCACATTGAAAACGTAAAAAGAACACGTATCTTTTATTAACGTCAGTTGAGGTTTCAAAAAATTTATTCTGAATGCCATAAAAGTGAGTTAAAACAACGTACATGCACGTATGTTTATTGTGGCACTATTCACAATAGCAAAGACTTGGAACCAACCCAAATGTCCATCAGTGACAGACTGGATTAAGAAAATGTGACACATGTACACCATGGAATACTATGCAGCCTTAACAAAGGATGAGTTCATGTCCTTTGTAGGGACATGGATGCAACTGGCAACCATCATTTTCAGCAAACTATCACAAGAACAGAAAACCAAACACCGCATGTTCTCACTCATAGTTTGGAATTGAACAGTGAGAACACTTGGACACAGGAAGGGGAACATCACACAGCGGGGCCTGTTGTAGGGTGGAGGGATGGGGGAGGGATAGCATTTGCAGATCTACCTAATGTAAATGACGAGTTAATGGGTGCAGCACACCAGCATGGCACATGTATACATATGTAACAAACCTGCAAGTTGTGCACATGTACCCTAGAACTTAAAGTATAATAAAAAATAAAAAAAACAATGTGCGTGTATCTCAAACTAATTATGCTGAGTGAAAGAAGCGAGAAATAAAGATTTGGATACTTTTATGATTTCATTTAAAATTCTAGAAAATGCAGCCTAATCTGTAGTGTCAGAAAGCATGTGAGTGGTTGTCTGAGGATGCAGACAAGTGGTGGGAATGAGCGATTCCACAGGGACAGGTGGAAATTGTGGGGGAGTAAAGAATATATTCACTGTCCTAATTGTGGTGATGGTTTCATGGGAGCCTACGTATGCCAGACTTATTCAGTTATTTGGTTTGAATATTTGTGGTTTATTGGATGTGTTAGAATGTGATAAAATTAATTTTTTAAAAATAATAGAAACCCTTGGTTTAATAAAAATGAAATGCAAAATTACTCATCAATTAAATACTAAAGACATCTGTCTTTGGGGGGAGAAAACATCGATTATTTCACCTTTTCAAACTTCTTAATGACTTTTGAGGCAGGATCTCACTTTGTCCCCCAGGGTGGAGTGCAGTGGTGTGATGATGGCTCACTGCATCCTCAACCTCTGGACTGAAGCGATTCTCCAGCCTCAGCCTCCCATGTAGCTGGGACAGGTGCACACCACCATGACCAGCCAATTTTTTTTTCCCCCCTGCAGATGAAGTCTTACTCCTGGCCTCAAGCAGTCCTGGCCTCGGCCACCCAGAGTGTTGGGCTTTCAGGTGTGAGCCACCATTCCTGGCCACCTTCTCAATTTTTTGGCATTTTTGGTAGCTTTGTTGATGGGTTTATTGGTATTCTCATTTTGTGTAACGACAAATAGAGAAGTGAGTCTGCGGTTGAGCCCTGGTTTGAGTGTTTCACTGTGTTGTTTACCATTAATCTCATTTTCCTGATTTGAAATCATTCTTGTAGGCTTTTCAATCTAAAATTACCTTCACTTGCAGCCGGGCGCCATGGCTTACACTTGTAATCCCAACACTTCGGGAGCCTGAGTGGGTGCATCACTTGAGGCTAGGAATTAGAAATTATCCTGGGCAACATGGCAAAACCCTGTCCCTACTAAAAATACAAACATTAGACCGGTGTGGTGGTGCATGCTGGTGCATGCCTGGAGGCCCAGCTACTCAGGAGACTGAGGTGAGAAGATTGCTTGAACCTAGGAGGCACAGATTGTAGTGAGCCGAGATCACGTCACTGCACTCCTTCCTGGGCAACAGTGCCAGACCCTGTCTCAGAAAAAAAATTTGCATTCACTTGAAAATTACTTGTCACTTGTATGTTTCATTTTCTTTAGAATAGCTGTTACATGAAGTGTAAGAGACTACTGATGGCTACAAATGATCAGGAAGTCTGTGTTTTAGGTTTAATAGTATATAGAATAAGATTAAATTTTTCAACTTTCCATACAGCTTTCTGAAACAAAGGTCTTCACTGCCTCATCTGTTCCAGCAGAGAATCACATCTCACCTGGGCAAAGGTAAATACTTTTTGCCATCTTATATTTGTTATTCAAAGCATTACTGAAATCTTTTGCCTCAGGAAAAGAATTTTTATTTTTGGGTCTCTTTCTATTTTTTCCATTTTTATCCAAGGCTAACCTTTATTTTACTACTACTTGGTGATCTGACAGAGTTTCAGTCATTTCCTAATTGATGTATCCACTGATGAATTCAAATAGTAATCATTTTTGTGATTTGTTAGCAGTTGTTGCAGACATCATGTTAAACTTTTTTTTTTTTTTTTCTTTTTTGAGACGTTAGTTTCGCTCTTCTTGCCCAGGCTGGAGTGCAATGGTGTGATCTCGGCTCATCGCAACCTCCACCTCCTGGATTCAAGTGATTCTTCTGCCTCAGCCTCCCAAGTAGCTGGAATTACAGGCATGCACTACCACACCCGGCTAATTTTGTATTTTTAGTAGGGACAAGAGTTTCTCCATGTTGGTTAGTCTCGTCTCGAACTCCCAACCTCAGGTGATCCACCCACCTCGGGCTCCCAAAGTGCTGGGATTACAGGTGTGACCACCACGTCCGGCTTTTTTTTTTTTTTTTTTTTTTTTTTTTTTTTTTTGAGATGGTCTCACTCTGTCGCCTAGGCTGGAGTGCAGTGACGTGATCTCGGCTCACTGCACCCTCCACCTTCTGGGTTCAAGTGATTCTTCTGCCTCAGCCTCCCAAGTAGCTGGGACTTACAGGTGCCTGCCACCACGCCAGGCTAATTTTTGTATTTTTAGTAGAGATGGGGTTTCACCATATTGGCCAGGCTGGTCTCGAACTCCTGACCTCGTGATCTGCCTGCCTCGGTCTCCTAAAATGCTGGGATTACAGGCGTGAGCCAGCCTGCCCGGCCTAAACTTTTTAAATGGTTGCTATTTTCACTGTTGTAGACCTGTTTTTTTTTCTTTTTTTTTGACAGAATGAACTTAATACATTGTATCCTTTGATTTCTTCATGCACCATTTATTTAGATCTTCTGGAACTAATACAGATCTCTTATTCTATTTGAGTTCTACTAGTTTTACTCTACTAGATTATAGAAAAGGAAGGAATTTATGGGGTAACAACAACATTCTTAGAATGTGCACTGAACCAAATGACTGAAGAGCATTTATTTACATTCTAGTTTTCACACTAACTCTAAACACCTTTGAAAGTGGTTTCAAAGTGTAGTGATCTGGAAAGATAAGACTGGATACATATGATACCTTAGAAATGAAGACAGTTTTGAACCTAACAGGATCAATCTCATGCTAAATGAGATGGTGATGAGATTTCATTGTAGGGAAATAAAAATGATTAACGATTATGTCTTGTAGTATATTGTTTTGAGATTGTTCAGAGTTTCTTGTTAAATGCACATACCTTCTCTATTGTATTTATGATTCAGTGAATGTACTGGGATCATTGTTATGAAATTCAACTTGGCTATAGTCTATAAGGGAGAGGAACTCAGGGCTAGGAACTTTGCCGTGTGTCAGGAATGAGTCTTGAATTGTCCCAGAATCTGCCTGTCTCATTGACATGGTGAGAATGTCAGTTAGGAGAACTGATGGGAACTGGCCTTTGAAAGGATTGACTAGCATTCATTACTGGGTTAGGTAATCTGGCGCATCTGGCAGGTCCTACTACACTAGGTAAGTTTAGAAAAGAGTTGGTACAGGAAGTTTGTAGCTTATTCTTGTCAGGTAGTCCAAATTGCAATATCTGTCTTTCTGGGGGTGTTTTGAGAGTTCTGGTTAACAATATATTTGTTACTATACTGTGCCTTTATTCCTGAATATTTTAAAGATAAAATTATATGGGCGTGTGTATGTGTATGTGTGTATGTGTGTGTATACACACACTTAAATGTATTTTGGGATAGAATGTAAAAATTTAAGATAAATGTGAAACTTGGCCAGGTAGGTTGGCTCACACCTATAATCCCAGCTCTTTGAGAGGCCAAGGCAGGCGACTCACTTGAGATCAGGAGTTTGAGACCAGCCTGGCCAACATGGTGAAACCCTGTCTCTACTAAAAATACAAAAATTAGCCGGGCATGGTGGCACACACTTGTAATCCCAGCTACTTGGGAGGCGGGGAGGCACGAGAATCGCTTGAACCCAGGAGGCAGTGGTTGCAGTGAGCCAGGGTCACACCACTGCACTTCAGCCTTGGTAACAGAGTGAGACACTGTCTCAGGAAGAAAAAAAAAAATGAAACTTACTGAATTGTCTACTGCAGGTGAGGTCTTCATTCCCTAAAAATACGGATTTATTAGGAACTCTGGTTTTAGGTAATAAATTGATAAAATATTCTAGGTAAAGTGAACCAAACTTGAGAAAATTGGTTAATTTTACTTTATTGCTCCAGGTTTTCAAAGTTTATAATGTGTTAGTCATTACTCTGAAAATTTCTCAATACACCTTTTGATTCTCTTTTCTGCGAAGCCCTGCTTCAGTCTCTGTGGCTTTGTATGCTTTTTTGTGTGGATGATGCCCTCCTTTTGCCCCCTTAAACCCCATTTTCCAAAGGTTCTCCTCATTTGATTTTTAATGTAAATTCACTAATATTGATTGACTTCTCAGATTCATTTGTTGGTAAGATTTGCTTATGACTGTTTTTTGTCTGCTTAGCATTGATCTGGTAACCTTGCTCCAGAAGCCTGTTCCTCACGGTCAAGCCTCAGAAGCCAACTCCTTTGAAACTTCCCAACAGCAGGGCTTTAGCCAAGCCCTTGTCTTCACAAATTCGCAACACAACAATCAGATGGCACCAGGGACTGGCAGCTCCACTGCTGTCAACTCGTATTCTCCTCAGAGCCTGGTAACTCACTATTATTTCAGTATGGGATTTTAAGAAATATACCCATTAGCAAATGTATTCTAGAATATGATACATGCCTTATAATTACTTTCTAAATATAAGAATATCTACAGTAAGGCCGGGCATGATGGCTCATACCTGTAATCCCAGCACTTTGGGAGGCTGAGGCATGAGGATTACTTGAACCCAGGAGTTTGAAACCAGCCTGGGCAACAAAGCAAAACTCTGTCTCTACATAAAAAGCAAACAACAAAAATTAGTTGAGTGTGGTGTTGTGTGCCTGTAGTCTCAGTTACTTGGGAGGCTGAGGTTGAAGGATCACTTGAGCCCAGGAGTTTGAGGTTGCAGTGAGCCATGATCATGCCACTGAACTCCAGACTGGGTGACAGAGCGAGACCCTATCTCTAAAACAAAACATCAGAAAATTCTACAGTAGATCTCAGTCCAGAAAACAATGATGTGGTAATTTCCAAGCACATAGCTGATGATTCCATGTGGAATTTAACTACCTGAGTTTCCTGGACAAAGATAAAAATTTTTTTATGATTTGTCGAATTCTTTCAACTGATGATCACTCTTGAGATTGAAAGCACCCCTTTCTTCTGAATAATGTTTTCTTTGGATTTTGTTTCATATTCTGTCTCTATAGTTAGTATATTCAATTTCTCACTTATTTTCCAATTTACTTAAATGCAAAAGTTTATCAGAATTGACTTACTATAAAATCATGTACAAACAGTTCTAAGTCTGCCTAGGTGCTTGTATTTTTTGCTTTTTTTTTTCCTAAGACCGTAAAATAAGCTACATTTTCTTAAAATGCCAAAAGATTAACAGAGGCCCTTATAGTTTGGATGTGTTTTTATTGAAACAGTGTCATTTAGTGCTGTATGACTCTGACTTCCAATGTGAGTTAAGCTCCCATCCAGAAAGAACTTCAGGAACTATTAGTGAAGGCTGTGAAGATAGGCTCATGGAAGTACAACCTTAGATCATAGCTTATACAAGAATGTTGCTTTAGAATGGTGAACTGAAGTTCCTACCCAACTGCAGGAAGTTCTGAGCTGGCAAGGGGAAGTTGGAAAGTTCTATGGACGCAGAACTACAGCTCTTACTAGGGATAATTATTTTAGTTTGTTGCTGTGTTTTTCCTGAAATTTATTCCTGAGAAACAATTTTCTCCCCTGAGTCAAATCATTTGTTTTACCCTGATAAAATTGAGAATTGAATATTTAAACTTTTAATTAGTATTTTCTACTCTGTGTAGCCATATCATGTGTTGGGCCTGGGGACTTGGTGTTTTTAGTATCATTGGTATATGAGGTGGTATCAGTGCTTGAAGTAGGACAGCCCAAGGTTTCTCTATTTTGAGAAGGCCTAATAAAAACCCTGATTTTTAATTGAAGCACCAGAGTCTTTTCCTCCTCTGCCTTTCCCTCTACTACTGGTATAATTATGTAATGCCCTTCCTGACTTGCTGAAATCTATGCCTGTCCACCGAATTGATAAGAAGGACTTGAGTTTTCACAGCGATCTTCAGATATGTTGCTTTATGTCGTGACCAGCATGAGAATGACCAACATGAGAAGGCAGAATAAGAATTGTTTGTGTGGTGTTGTATTAGAGCAGTGGTTCTCAACCTTACAGCACTTTAAAAATCACTGGGGGCTGGGCGCGGTGGCTCACACCTGTTATTCCAGCACTTTGGGAGGCCAAGGTGGGCGGATCACCTGAGGTCAGGAGTTCGAGACAGCCTGGCCAAAGTGGTAAAACCCCATCTCTACCAAAAATTAGCCAGGCCTGGTGGTGGGCGCCTATAATCCCAGCTACTCGGGAGGCTGAGGCAAGAGAATCACCTGAATGCGGGAGGTGGAGGTTGCAGTGAGCTGTCGTGCCATTGCACTCCAGCCTGGGCGACAAGAGAGAAACTCTATCTCAAAAAAAAAAAAAAAAAATCACTGGGGAGGCCAGGCATGGTGACTCATTGCTGTAAATCCCAGAAATTTGGGAGGCTGAGGCAGGAAGATTTTGAGATGCCAGGAATTTGAGACCAGCCCGGCAACATATCGAGACCTCATCTTGCTAAAATAAAATAAGTTGGGCGTCATGGCACATGCCCTGTAATCTTCGCTACTGTAGTCCCAGCTACTTGAGAGGCTGGCGTGGGAGGATCACTTGAGCCCAGGAGTTTGTTCTGTGGCCCTCCAGCCTGGGTTGACAGCAAGACCTTGTCTCTAAATAATAATTATTGTAAAGTAAAATCCCTGGAGAACCTAGTAAATAACAACAGCAACAGAAGTGGGGATGGTATTTCCCGAGTCTCTGAAACAAAACGTGTCTTCATCTTTGGGATTGGAATTTGGGCACTGTTTGTGTTTGTGTGTATGTGCATGTGTGCACATGTGTGTATTGTATACATTTTAAAAGTCTCTCCATTGATTTAAATGTGTAGGTGGACTTAAGAGGCCTATGCTATGTATTACCTAGGGCACGGCAGTAGTCATTGATTCAGTGATTTCGCTGTGTTGTAAAGCACACAGTGCATTTGATAAAACTAGCTGATGCATGTTAGGGATTATGTAGGATAACAGGATGAAGAGAGTCATCACCTCGGAAGCCTTCATTGAATCAGTGGACTTGAGCTGGATTTTTGCAATTTGGTAGCAACCTCAGACTGGTTTATTGGGCAACCTGAAAAAACAATCTGGAGCAGTGATAAGTAATGTTAGCACAACTGTTTCAGTATGAGCGGATTCTGTGTCACAGCTGTCTGTAACCTAATGTTTTACTCAAAGTGGAGAAGTTTGGATTTCTATACAACTGGGATATTCCTTGCCTTTGAATGTTGATAGTAGAAGTAATTGTTTCAACTTACTTGTGGGAAGGCAAAGTGCTTGTTTTTGACCTTAAATGGATATGAAATGTTATTTTTGGGCCAGGCGTGGTGGCTCACGCCTGTAATCCCAGCACTTTGGGAGGCCGAGGCGGGCAGATCACGAGGTCAGGAGATCGAGACCATCCTGGCTAACATGGTGAAAACCCGTCTCTACTAAAAATAAAAAAAAATTAAAAAAGAAAATTAACCGGGCGTGGTGGTGGGCGCCTGTAGTCCCAGCTGCTCGGGAGGCTAAGGCAGGAGAATGGAGTGAACCCAGGAGGCGGAGCTTGCAGTGAGCCAAGATCATGCCACTGCACTCCAGCCTGGGTGACAGAGCGAGACTCCATCTCAAAAAAAAAGGAAAAGAAATATTATTTTTGATGAGGAACTTACATTTCAGAATGATCTGGATATGTAAAAATGTAGTTGATCTTCCATTGTCTTTTATAGTTCATTCTCTTTGGATATCGACCTGATAGGACAAATGGAGGAAGAGTAACATTATTTTCTTTGTGCTTATTTATGGAGCATATTTGGTGGTGTTAGTCGTCTAAACAGCTTGAAATGAAAATAGTGTCCATGGTATTTGCTCAACTTCAAATACCTGTGTATTGCAGTGCCTCATTTTGGAATATTAACCCTTAAGTTCAGTTCTTTGACCTATTTGATCTTGTGTGTGTGCACGCATGCATGCGTGCACACACACGAGAGACGGAGTCTCACTTTGTCACCCAGGCTGGAGTGCAATGGCGCAATCTCGGCTCACTGCAACCCCCACCTCCTGGGTTCAAGCTGTTCTCCTGTCTCAGCCTCCCGAGTAGCTGGGATTACAGGCGTGCGCCACCATGCCTGGCTAATTTTTGTATTTTTAGTAGAGACGGGGTTTCACCATGTTGGCCAGGATGGTCTCTAACTCCTGACCTCAGGTGATCCACCCACCTCGGCTTCCTAAAGTACTGGGGTTACAGGTGTGAGCCACCGTGCCCAACCTGACCTGTATTTGATCTTGTGGGGTCATCTCACACTGATCTCTTCTTTGACTGAACATCTTGTAATCATTAAAGATGAAGACTGTGGTTCACAGATTAGGAAAATAATGTGTTTTTGTTGGTCAAGTATATCTTTGTCATGTATTTCATGGCATTCCTCTTTAGTTTTTTTAAATAATGATATTTAATTGTGAACTAGTGACATCACTTTATTTTATTTTATTTTATTTATTTATTTTTTTGACACGAAGTCTCACTCTGTTGCCCAGGCTGGAGTACAGTGGCATGATCTTCGCTCACTGCAAGCTCCGCCTCCCAGGTTCACGCCATTCTCCTGCCTCAGCCTCCCGAGTAGCTGGGACTACAAGCTCCTGCCACCACTCCTGGCTAATTTTTTTGTATTTTTAGTAGAGACAGGGTTTCACTGTGTTAGCCAGAATGGTCTTGATCTCCTGACCTCGTGATCTGCCTGACCTTGTGATCCGCCCTTCTTGGCCTCCCAAAGTGTTGGGATTACAGGCGTGAGCCACCAAGCCTGGCCAATATCACTTTTTAAAAAATTGATTTCTTCAAATTCATGGCAAATATTTCCCTTCCTTTTAACTTCTTATGTCAGAATGAGGAAGGATAGCTATATTTATTTAGTCAATTTTTATTGCATAGTAATATTTTCATGTAGTATTTTCTAAGTTATATTTTAGTAATTCATATGTTTTAGATTACAGGTTTTAACATACTTGTGAAAATACTGATGTGTTTTAAAGCCTTGGGTAGAAATTCTGTATTGCTGAGGATTTGTTCTTTTATCCCCCTTTTAAAGTCATCCGTCCTTGGCTCAGGATTTGGAGAGCTTGCACCACCAAAAATGGCAACCATCACCAACTCCCAGATTTTGGACCCATTGAAAGCTCCGAGTTTGGGCCAGTTTACCACCACCCCAAGTACACAGCAGAATAGTACAAGTCACCCTACAACTACTACTTCTTGGGACCTCAAGCCCCCAACATCCCAGTCCTCAGTCCTCAGTCATTTTGGTAGGTATACATTGTTTGTGAGTTTGCCCCCACTGAGGACGTTTCAAACTTTGGCGCAGAGTATTGACTTGTGAACACTAATGTGGAATTTGTCCAGAGATGTTTCTTTTTAGTAGAACTCTTGCAGTTTCTCAGTTAAATCAGTCTTCCTTTGTTGTACAATACCTGCATTTATTTGTTTTTATTGTTCTTGATAGTTTCATTGTTAGTAGTAGTGGTGGTGGTAGTACATACCTTGAAGAGTATGGTAAAAGCATACAAATATGACCATCTAACACTTTGTGTAAATGCACAGACAGAATTTTCTGAGCTGTATTAGAATAGGATGGTGATAGAATGTGGAAAACTTATTTTAAGACTTTTTTTTTTTTTTTTTTTGAGATGGGTCTTCCTGTGCTGCCCAGGCTAATCTCCAGCCACCTCCTGGCCTCAGGCAGTCTTTTCATCTCAGCCTCCTGAGTAGCTGGGATTACAGATGTGCACCACTGTATCCAGCCTAGACAATATTTTACTCTATTATTTTATTTTAGTATTATTTTTTTGAGTCAGGATCTTGCTCTGTTGCACAGGCTGGAGTACAGTGGTGCAGTAGCGCGTCACTGCCATCTTGACCTCCCAGGCTCAGTTGATCCTCCCACTTCAGCCTCTCTAGTAGCTGGGACTACAGGCACATGCCACCACTCCTGGCTGGTTTTTTTGTATTTTTTTATGTGACAGGATTTTTCCATGTTCCCCAGGCTGGTCTGGAACTCCTGCACTCAGGCGATCCGCCCACCTCGGCCTCCAAAAGTGCTGAGATTGCAGGTGTGAACCACCACGCCCAGCCTGGACAGTATTTTAACTCACACTCTCATGCTTTCTCATTCTAACATTTCGAAGTATCAGCTATGATTTCATCAAGCTTTACAATCTGTGGTTTGTATTGTAGAGGCCCCATGTATAGACTGGATGTTTTCTAAACTAAACTCCCACAGAAATTGTGACATTAAGCCACTATTGCCCACCAGCACTCACATGCCACACTGTATTAAGGAGTAGCAGGGGATTTCATTAATTATGGAACTGGCCATGTGGGCTGGTTTATGGTTAGGGCATATAGCAAGACAGGGAAGCATATTTCTCTGTTCTGTGAAATGACTTACTATGTTGGAAGTACCTGAGACCACTCCTGAGTTTGAAGTGATGTCTACCAAGGGAAATCATTAGAGACTCAGTGCCCAAAGTTTTTGTTTGGACAAGAAACGTAGGTACCCTATGCCTATGTTTTTTGTTATAACAAGTAGCAAAATTACAGTTTCCTAGAAGGAAAGCAGATGTTGAGCATAAACCACATCGTTTATACAGACATTCTTAGCACAGTGAGCCACTCTAATAGGTTGGTGTGTTGGCACCCTTTGCCAAGTACATACCAGCAGTTCAAATTCTCAGACACTAGCCAGGGTCCCGTCATCAAGCAGGCCTTTTTGAGAGCAATTGTAGGTCCCTATATTAACTTTTTCTGCACACATAACTAGTGAGTGATAGGACTTTTTTAGATAGAACCGTGGTATTCCCATATTCTTTATAAAGCCTATGGAGTTGGTGCATGCCTATAATACCAAGTTCAAAAATGGGTGCATCTAAACCAGATCTGTCATTTGTTTTTTTAAATTAAATTCTATTCACACTCAGCCAACTGGGCATGGTGGCTCATGTAATCCCAGCACTTGGGGATGCAGAAGAAGGAGGATTGCTTGAGTCCAGGAGTTTGAGACCAGCCTGGGCAATGTGATGAGACGCAAAGGCTAAATATTAGGTTGTTGTACTCTGGCCCCATAGAGAAAAAGATGGCCAACCTGTGTCCCATATGGTAGAACTGGCTTTTCAAATCAGTAGTGAAAAAACAGTTTATTAAAACTGGATATCTAATTGAAATATGAAGTTGGCTCTCTATACCAAAATGCCAATAGGTCACAATAGTTAAACATAAGTAGTGAATCTAGAACTGTAATAGAGAAAACACAGAATAATTTTTTTGTTGTTCTGTGTGAGGGAGACCTTTCTAGGTATGGCAGAAAACACCAAATTAGAAGGCAGACAATGAAGAAAATACTCAATTTGTATAATAGACAAAAAGAGTGAATTTCCTTAATATATAAAGAGTAACTAAAAGCAGAACAACAAACAGGTTAAAAAACTGGCTAAAGAGGTAAGAACACAGTCTATAAGTAAAGAACACTTAAGTATATGAAATGATACTAAGCACATTTATATCACTTTAGTTTGTATTTTTTAACGCCATTTTCCACCAATTGAATCAGGAAATTCAAAAGTGTTTGGTATTAGAGTGTGTTAAAAAGGATGTGTCCTATCTGTGGACAGTAATTTTATAATATTTGTCAAAATTCAAAATATACCCTGTGAAGGAGCAACTTTATCCTAGCAGTTGATCCTACAGGTATACTTGTACTTAAAACATCTTACATACAAATATATTCATTAGTGCATTGCTTTTAATAGCAAAAGATTTGACCTAAAAGTCCATTAATACAGTACTGGTTTTATGAAATGATACCTATGTATACTAGATTTCTGTATAGTCATCAAAATGAGTATGAAGTAGCTCTTTGCACATTAATGTGAAACACTCAATGGAAATTAAATGATTTGTGAGACAGTAAGATATATAGTGTGTGTATATATATGTCTGTCTGTCTCTCTGTATATAGTGATATAGTATCTCTGAAAGAGACATTCAGGAAAACCGGGTATAGTGTTTGCCTTTGTGGAGCAAGTATGGGAGGGTAGTGTGGAAGAGAAACTTAATATTCGTCATACATATTCTTGTATCTTTCGGATTTTTTTGTTTGTTTTTTGAGACAGAATCTCGCTTTTTCGCCCAGGCTGGAGTGCAGTGGCGCGATCTCAGCTCACTGCAAGCTCTGCCTGCCAGGTTCACGCCATTCTCCTGCCTCAGCCTCCCGAGTAGCTGGGACTACAGGTGCCCGCCACCATGCCTGGCTAATTTTTTTGTATTTTTAGTAGAGACGGATTTCACCATGTTAGCCAGGATGATCTTGATCTCCTGACCTCATGATCCGCCTGCCTTGGCCTCCCAAAGTGTTGGGATTACAGGCGTGAGCCACCGCTCCTGGCCATCTTTTGGATTTTGTGACATTGTGTATATATATACATCAATTAGTGCAAAAACTTAATAATTTTTTTTTTTTTTTAAATTTTCGAATGAGACAGGGTCTTGTTTTGTCACCCAGACTGGAATTCAGTGGTACAATCATAGCTCACTGCAGCTTTGTACCCCTGGGCTAAAGCAATCCTTCCACCTCAGCCTCCCAAAGTGCTGGCATTATAGGTATGAGCGACTGTGCCTGGCTCAAATTTTTTTTTTTTTTTCTTTTTTTTTTTGAGACTGAGTCTTGCTCTGTCGCCCAGGCTGGAGTGCAGTGGCCAGATCTCGGCTCACTGCAAGCTCCGTCTCCCGGGTTTACGCCATTCTCCTGCCTCAGCCTCCCGAGTAACCGGGACCACAGGCACCCACCACCTCGCCCAGCTAGTTTTTTTGTATTTTTTAGTAGAGACGGGGTTTCACCGTGTTAGCCAGGATGGTCTTGATCTCCTGACCTCGTGATCCGCCCCTCTCGGCCTCCCAAAGTGCTGGGATTATAGGCTTGAGCCACCGCGCCTGGCCTCAAATTTTTAACAGTTATGTAGAAAATCCATAAAATAATAAAAGTATGATTCTCCGTTAGCTAATGGTCAGGTGTGTATAGCACCACAATATTGTTCTCACGAGTTCATCACCCCCTATGTTTAAACATAAACCAGATCTCTCTGGATAGGAAACAAGGTGCGTGCCCATTTGGGAACTTTTCCCGTTTATCATAAATGAGGTGTTACACGTAGTGTGTGTGTAAAACCTAAGAAATTCAGCTGGAAATGATTTGGAGAAATTGGTGGTAATGGAACACTTCATGATAAGTAACAGTTGAGGGAGTTTGAAGCCATTGTGCCTCATTAATTGCTGCTTACTTTTTTTAGACTTCAAATCTCAACCTGAGCCATCCCCAGTTCTTAGCCAGTTGAGCCAGCGACAACAGCACCAGAGCCAGGCAGTCACTGTTCCTCCTCCTGGTTTGGAGTCCTTTCCTTCCCAGGCAAAACTTCGAGAATCAACACCTGGAGACAGTCCCTCCACTGTGAACAAGCTTTTGCAGCTTCCCAGCATGACCATTGAAAATATCTCTGTGTCTGCCCACCAGCCTCAGCCCAAACACATCAAACTTGCTAAGCGGCGGATACCCCCAGCTTCTAAGGTGAGCATTTCATCATGAAGGTGAAATTATTTTTACATTCAGGCCTAAAGGTGGAATTGTTTTTACATTCAGCTCAAGTAGTGGGATACTAAGTTTTGGGAACTGGGATACAGTGTTTTTCAAGCACATAGCTTATTGATTGCATAATAAGGCTATGGCCATTTCTGAGTGACCAGACTAGCATTAGAGGGAGTGGGTTTGTGCTGAGAGCCACAGATCCTTATTTCAAGTATAGATTTGAAGATATGGCTCAGAGAACTGTTGTTCTTGAGGGTTTTGCCATATCCCATAGTTGGAGGATGCATGGTTCCTTGACCAGGTGATACTTTCATCATTGGTGAGTCCCCAAAAATAGAGTAGTCAGCTCAGTGTTCACTCCCCACCACCATCACAACTCCCCCCCATTGCTCTTAGATGCAGGTGGTGATATTAATGCCAACCATTCCTGTTTAACTTTTAATTTCTCCTTTTTTTTAAATGAGACAGGATCTCACTGTGTTGTCCAGGCTGGTCTTGAACTCCTGGGTGCAAATGATCCTCCTACCTTGGCCTCCCAAAGTCCTGGGATTACAGGCGTGAGCCACCATGCCCAGCCACCTTTTAGTTTTTCTTAGCTTATTTCTTTTCTTTCTCTTTTTAGAAAAGTCTTATTCCTTTTTTCTCCTTGTTTCTAACTCCTCCTTCCTGCCAGTATTGCCTGGGAACCTAAATGCTTGTTTGGCTCTGTTACAGGCCTTTGTGACCTGGAATCTGTGACCTCTGCTCCTGACATGACAGCTTTGCTTTTTCAGATCCCAGCTTCTGCAGTGGAAATGCCTGGTTCAGCAGATGTCACGGGATTAAATGTGCAGTTTGGGGCTCTGGAATTTGGGTCAGAACCTTCTCTCTCTGAATTTGGATCAGCTCCAAGCAGTGAAAATAGTAATCAGATTCCCATCAACTTGTATTCGAAGTCTTTAAGGTACTGAATTTAGTCCTTCGTTATGAAGCAAAATAGACCCTAAGAGATCACCTGGTGGAAAGAATACATCCTGTGGTAATAGATTGTGCAGCTGTCCTCAGTGTTTATCCAGACCTTCCATCATCTCCATGAGAAACCCCATACCTGTAGCAGACAGTCTCAATTTCTTCATTGCCCTGCCCCTTAGCAACCAATAATCTGTCTCTGGATTTGCCTACCTGGACATTTCATATAACTGGAATCTTGGAATATGTGGCCTTTTATGTCTGGTCTTTCACTTAGTATAAGTTTTCAAGGTACACCCATGTTTAATGTATCATTTTTATTGCCAAATATTTCATTGTGTTGATACACCACATTTTATTCATTGATTAGTTGGTAGACATTTGGGTTGTTTGCTCTTTTTGACTATAGTGAATCGTGCTACTGTGGACATTTGGTTTCAAGTTTTGCATGCTTTCTGTTCTTCGGGATGTATGTCCCAGGAGTAGAATTGCTGGGTCATATGGTAACTTAACCATTTGGGAAACTCCCATACTGTTTCCACTGTGGCTGTAGCATTTTACATTCCTACCAGTAGTCTGTGAGGGATCTAATTTCTTCACATCTTTGCAGCAGTAATTTTCTTCAGTGGAATATTTTATAAATACAAAATCTCAGATTTTAGTTTTTTTGTGGGGTTTTTTTTTTTTTTTTTTTTTTTTTTGAGATAGAGTCTTGCTCTGTTGTCCAGGCTGGAGTGAAGTGGCATGCTTGACTCGCTGCAACCTCTGCCTCCCAGGCTCAAGTGATCCTCCTGCCTCAGACTCCTATGTATCTTGGATTACAGGTGTGCACCACCACGCCCAGCTAATTTTTTAATACGTTTTATAGACACGGGGTTTCGTCGTGTTGCCCAGACCAGCCTCAAACTCTGGAGCTCAATGAATCTGCCTGCCTCAGCCTTCCAAAGTGCTGGGATTACAGACATGAGCCACCGTGCCTGGCTGACTTTGTTGTTGTTGTTGTTTTAGTTTTTCCGCATTCCAGAGGCAAAACCTGATACTTGTTTAAGTTCCCTTTTTAAAGATGGTCTCAAACACCTTAAAGAATCTTCCTTAAAGATTCCTTAAAGAATTCCTTAAGATTCCTTAAAGAATCTTCTTAAGTATTCTTTTTTTTTTTTTTTTTTTGAGACGGAGTCGCAGTCTGTCGCCAGGCTGGAGTGCAGTGGCGCGATCTTGGTTCACTGCAACCTCTGCCTCCCAGGTTCAAGTGATTCTTCTGCCTCAGCCTCCAGAGTGGCTGGGATTACAGGCGCCCGCCACCATGCTCTGCTAATTTTTGTATTTTTAGGAGAGATGGGGTTTCAGAATGTTGGCAAGAATGGTCTCAATCTCCTGACCTCAGGATCTGCCCACCTTGGCCTCCCAAAGTGCTGGGATTCCAGGCGTGAGCCACTGTGCCCAGCCTAAGTATTCTTAAAGATGTCCCCCTATCTCTCAGTAAATTAGGTGAGTCTCATTTGGGACAATAAATTGATGAAGTAGTTGCATCTCTTGAAGCTGTTTATTTTTATTTTTTTCATGAAGCTATTTAAAGTAACAAAATTATGTTGAATATCTTTGACTCTTTTCAGTGAGCCTTTGAATACATCTTTACCAATGACCAGTGCAGTACAGAACTCCACATATACAACTTCTGTCATTACCTCCTGCAGTCTGACCAGCTCATCACTGAGTTCTGCTAGTCCAGTAGCAACTTCTTCCTCTTATGACCAGAGTTCTGTGCATAACAGGATCCCATACCAAAGCCCTGTGAGTTCATCAGAGTCAGCTCCAGGAACCATCATGGTAAGTGGTATTTTAGTTTTTTTCTCATAAGATGTCTGTCTTATTTGGAAATTAATGTTTGGTTAAATTAATGCTTCTTGGATATGATTTTATTTTACAAATTGACCTTTTGGGTAGAATCCTTATAGTTCATTGAGTTTGTTTACAGTGGGCATCTCTAGCACCCATGCTCTTGAGTGTGTGGATAGATCCACAAGTTCATACACTTTGTGGAGAAAACCAAGCATCCACGTAGTGTGAGCACTTCGGCTGTAGTACTGGGTACTTCTACATTGTCTGAAATATCTCTGAATATTTCTTGTACTGCTTTCTCTCTGATTGCCCCATTTGCTTTGAATGTATTTGCTTCTTCATCACTGTTAGGTATTTTTGTGTTAAAATTGTGTATTCCCTACCTAGCTTGTTAATAATACTGGACTGTAGATAAAGGAACCAGATCTATTTTTGATAGTTTTAAAGTGTTACCCTTCTAGATTCTTGCTAGCTGCATATCTGGTGGTCATTGCCAATTGTATTGCTTTCTGTTAAGTTGAGATGTACCAATATCTCCTGAGAATCTTAGAAGGAAACTTAAAAAAAAACAAGTAAGTATACACATTTCTGCTAGGCCAAATCAGCTGTTTTTACTATTTTCATGTCACACTAGTAATACCTGAACATCATTCTCTTCCAGAAAATTAAAATAATATGGATAACACTACAGGAATACCTTGCAGATACTGCAGGTTGTTTCAGACCACTGCAATAAAGAAAGTTGTGCTAATTTTTGGTTTCCTAGTGCATATAAAAGTTACAATGTGGATATCTTAATTAAAGATACTTTAAAAAAAATAAAAATAAAAATAAAGATACTTTATTGTTAAGAAATGCTAAAAATTAATATGTGAGCATGCAATGTGAGCAATTCTGTGGGTTGTTTGTTTTTTGGGGGAGTACATGGTCTTGCTTTGTCACCCAGGTTAGAGTCCAGTGGCGCAATCACAGCACACCGCAGCCTTGACCTCCCGGGCTCAGTCAATCTTCCCACCCTAGTCTCCCAAAGAGCCTAAACTACAGACATGCATTGCCATGTCTGCCTGCCTTTTGTATTTTGTTTAGAGACAGGATATTGCCAGGTTTTGAACTCCCAGGTTCACGCAATCCTCCTATCTTGGCCTTCTTCCAAAGTGCTGGGATTATAGGGTGAGCCACCACAGTGGGCTCTTTGTTCCTTTTATCACTTGACATTATTTTGTAAATATGACATGATAGCTTAGGATTTCAGCTCAACAACTCTATATATCCCAGGTTTCTGAGTAAATTTTTTAAGCCAACAATTTTTATTAACAGTACTGGGACTTGATAATCCTATGAGTAAATCCAAACCCTTGCCCCACAAGAACCCCTCCTACCATATATACACCCTCACACACACATTTGCAGCATCTTACTTGGTGTAGGCAGCTGAGAAAAAGTATAGATATACTTCCAGTTTAGGAAGAAGCCTTTCTAGAGCCAAAGAAACAACTACACTGTGGTTGTTCCTATATTAAATCTGCCTGCATGCATCCGATGTCTTAACTGCATTTGAATGAAGGAATCTTGTTGTCATCGCCTTCTTCCTCCTCCTCCTTTTCTTCTTCTTTTTCTTCTTTCTTCTTCTTTCCCCTCTCTCTCTCCCTTTCCTCCCTCTCCCTCCTTTCCCTCCCCACTCCTTCCCTTGCTCCTCCCCCTCCTCCCTCCTACCTTCTTTCTTCTCCTCCCCTCCCTCCCTGCCTTCCTTCCTTCCTTTCCTCTTTCATCCTTCTCCTCCTCCTCCTCCCTCCCTCTCCTTCTCTTCTTCATTTTGATACAGAGTCTGGCTCTGTCACCCACTGAAGTGCAGTGGTGCGATCACAACTCCCTGCAACCTCAGCCTCCCGAGTAGTGGGGACTGCAGACACATACCACCATAGCCGGCTAATTGTTTTGTAGAGACGGGGTTTCACCATGTTACCCAGGCTAATCTCAAGGAATCTTGTCTTAAAAGCACCCAAATGGCTGAGAGCATTAAAAACACATAGGAATCTGGGTGCAGTGGTTCACTCCTGTAATCTCAGCACTTTTGGAGGCCGAGGTGGGCAGATCACCCGAGGTCAGGAGTTCGAGACCAGCCTGGGAAACATGGTGAAACACAGTCTCTACTAAAATACAAAAATTAGCCAGATGTGGTAGTGCGTGCCTGTAGTCCCAGCTACTACTCGGGAGGCTGAAGTGGGAGAATCGCTTGAACCCAGGAGGTGGAGGAGGTTGCAGTGAGTGGAGATCATGCCGTTGCACTCCAGCCTGGGCGACAGAGCAAGACTCCATCTCAAAAAAAAAAAAAAAAAGGCATAGGAAATCAGATAATGTTTTTAAGCTATGTTTTCTGAGGTTATGCCACTCTAATAAGACATAAAATCACAAACAGGCATAGAATCTTGGAACATATTAGCTGACCAAAATGGAACTTTCCATGTTTTGTTTTTTTCATCATTCCCTTCAACTAAACATTCAGAAAAGTATTTGTGTGCCTTGGCTGTCTTGATGGATCATCCTCCTTTCCTTCTTCTTTTCCCCTTCCACAGCCCAGAATATCCACAGATTAAAATTACCTTCTCAGAGATGTTTTGACAGAAATAAGTTAGAGTCTATATCCTGACAGATGGGCACTAAAACAAGAAAAACCATCTGAACTATGGAAATTTCAATGACAAGCTTGTTTGTTTGCTTTTTTTTTTTTTTTGAGATGGAGTATTGCTTTGTTGCCCAGGCTGGAGTGCAATGGAGTGATTTTGGCTCACTACAACCTCTGCCTCCTGAGTTCAAGTGATTCTCCTGCCTCAGCCTCCCGAGTAGCTGGGATTACAGGCACCCATCACCATGCTGGCTAATTTTTGTATTTTTAGTAGAGACAGGGTTTCACCATGTTGCCCAGGCTGGTCTCGAACTTCTGACCTCAGGTGATCTGCCCACCTTGGCCTCCCAAAGTGCTGGGATTTCAGGCATGAGCCACCGTGCCTGGCCAATGACAAGCTGTTTTTGTTTCAGCGTAAGTTTTTGAGAAGCTCATCGTGTAACATTTCTTACATAATCTAAACAACCATATTGGGCTGAGCACGGTGGCTTATATGCCTGGAATCCCAGCACTTTGGGAGGTGGAGGCAGGTGGATTGCTTGAGGTCAGGAGTTCGAGACCAGCCTAAGCAACATGACAAAAAACTCTGTCTCTACAAAAAATACAAAAAGTGGCTGGGCGTAGTGGTGCGTGCCTGTGGTCCCAGCAGTTTGGGAGACTGAGGCAGGTGGATCACTTGAGCCCAGTATTTCACAACCAGACTGGGCAACATGATGAGACCCTGCCACTACAAATAATAATAATAAGTAGTCAGGTGTGATGGTACACACCTGTAGTCCCACTACTTGGGAGGCTGAGGTGGGAGGAAGGCTTGAACCAGGAAGCGGAGGTTGCAGTGAGCCAAGATCACGCCACTGCACACCAGGATGGGTGACAGAGCCAGACATTGTCTCAAAACAAAAACAAAAAACAAAATAAACCCCCCAAAACAACTACATACCTGACAATGTAGTGTGTGTGTGTGTGTGTGTGTGTATACACACAAATATATATATATATGTATATATATATTTTTTTGAGACAGAGTCTCACTCTGTCGCCCAGGCTGGAGTGCAGTGGCCAGATCTCAGCTCACTGCAAGCTCCGCCTCCCAGGTTTACGCCATTCTCCTGCCTCAGCCTCCCGAGTAGCTGGGACTACAGGCACCCGCCACCTCTCCTGGCTAGTTGTTTTTTTTTTTTTTTTTTGTATTTTTTAGTAGAGACGGGGTTTCACCGTGTTAGCCAGGATGGTCTTGATCTCCTGACCTCGTGATCCGCCCATCTCGGCCTCTCAAAGTGCTGGGATTACAGGCGTGAGCTACTGCGCCCGGCCTTTTTTTTTTTTTTTGAGAGGGAGGTTTGCTGTTGTTGCCCAGACTGGAGTGCAATGGTCCCAGCTCACTGCAACCTCCGTCTCCTGGGTTCACGTGATTCTCCTGCCTCAGCCTCCTGAGTAGCTGGGATTATAGCCACCCACCACCACACCTGGCTAATTTGTGTACATGTGTGTGCCTGTGTGTGTGTGTATTTTTTTAGTAGAGACAGGGTGTCACCATGTTTGCCAGGCCGGTCTTGAACTCCTGACCTCAGGTGATCCACCCACCACAGCTGCCCAGTGTGCCGGGATTACAGGCATAAGCCACTGTGCCCCAGTTAATTTTTTTTTTTTTTTTTGAGAGACAGTGTCTTGCTCTGTTGCCCAGTGCAATGGTGCGATCTTGGTTCACTGCTACCTCTTCCTCCCAGGTTCAAATGATCCTCTTTCCTCAGCCTCCCGAGTAGCTAGGACTACAGGTATGTGTCACCCCACCTAGCTAAGTTTTGTATTTTTAGTATAGGTGGGGTTTCACGATGTTGGCTAGGCTGGTCTCGATCTCCTGACCTCAAGTAATACGCCCACCTTGGCCTCCCAAAGTGCTGGAACTACAGGTGTGAGCCACTGCATCCGCCCTCAACTTGATACTATATATTCTCAACTGCATGCCAGATAATTTTACTTATTTACACCCCAGACACAGTTAAATTGAACCTTTGTTAGACTTTTCCCTCTGTATATTGCTACTTGTTGATTCTCCACAGTAGTTTTAGACATTAGTTCTTGATGTGCTACCATGCAATGTAATTTTCACTTTTTTAATTTTTTTTAAATCAGCACCAGCCTCACTTTATTTTTTAGTAAGAGTTTGTGTTGGATTGTTCTCCTTCCTACTTTAAATATTTAATAGCATTCACCAGTATAGCTGTCTAGGCCAAAAGTTTTCTTTGCAAGGAGTTTTGTAATTGTAAATTCAATTCCTTCAATTGGTCGAGGGCTATTCAGACTTTTTTTTTTTTTTTGCTTTGAGCTGGAGTTTAGCTACAGTGCCCAGGGTGGTGGTGAACTCCTGGGCTCAAGCAATTCTCCTGTCTCAGCATTCTGAGTAGCTGGGATTACAGGTGTGAACTACTGTGCTTCAGTTTCTTTTGTTATTTGTGTATGTCAAGGAATTTGTCCATTTCATCTAAGTTGTTAATTTACTGGTATAAAACTTCAATGTGTTTCTTTCCTGTCCTTTTAATGTCTCTGAGATCTGTAGCAGTATTGTTTCCTTTATTTATTTGTTTGTTTTGTTTTGTTTTTTGAGATGGAGTGTCACTCTGTCGCCCATGCTGGAGTGCAGTGGTGCAATCTCAGCTCACTGCAACTACTCAGCCTCCCGAGTAGCTGGATTACAGGCACGTGCCACTATACTTGACTAATTTTTTGTATTTTTAGTACAGATGGGATTTCACCATGTTGGTCGGGCTGGTCTCAAACTCCTGACCTCAAGTGATCCACTCGCCTTGGCCTCTCAAAGTGCTGGAATTACAGGCGTGAGCTACTGCGCCTGGCCTGTTTATTTTTAAAAGGAGACCATGGGTATTGCTGTGTTGCTCAGGCTGGCCTTGGACTCCTGGCCTCGGACTCCTGGCCTCAAGCTATACTTCTTCCTCAGCCTCTGGAGTAGCTTGACTACAGGTGTGTGCGGCTGGTACTTTAGGCATGTACCACTGCATCTGGCTTCCTTTTCTAATTCTTCATATTGGTAAATCAGCTGATGATTATCAGCCAATGGAAAGGGGTATAGAGTATCATAGGTGAGCTCATTTGGATTCCTCAGGGAATATTCTTCGTCTCTTTCCTATAGGGCATATCACTGTCTTGTCAGTGTCCTTAGCACCTAATAGGAAGAGAAGGCTGGTATCATTATTCATTTTGTCTACACTGACTTGATCTATCTTCATTTTCTGTAGTACCCTGGCCGTTTGTTACCCCGTTGATGATGTGTAGATCTCACGGGAGGAGGAAGTCATACTGCTCTGCAGAGGTGTCAGGGAATCTGCATCTGTGCATATTTTAAACCAATCCTCTTACATTTTGCTTCATCTTCACTCCTGCTTGCAAAGTTCCTGGTGTCGATCCAATACTGAGGTGTATGGTGTGGTTCTTTGAAGACACAGATTGAATTGTTCTCTGGTTTTCTCTTATTGGCTTAGGATTTGGCTTTTCCAGATCAGCTGAGGCAGTTACCATCTTCTGTGAGCTTCTACATACAGACAATTTTGTTGCTACCCTTTTTTCACCTGCTATTTGTCTTTCTGGGTTTACTCATTTTTAAAAAGCTATGTATTCTTGATCTTTTCTTTTCTTTTTTTTTTTTTTTTTTTTGAGACAGAGTATTGCTCCTTGCCCAGGCTGGAGTGCAATGGCGCAGTCTCAGCTCACTGTAACCTCTGCCTCCTAGGTTCGAGCAATTCTCCTGGCTCAGACTCCTGAGTAGTTGGGATTACAGGCATGCGTCACCACCCCTGGCTAATTTGGTATTTTTAGTAGAGACGGGGTTTCTCCATGTTGGTCAAGTGGGTGTCAAACTCCTGACTTAAGGCTATCTTCCCGCTTTGGCCTCCCAAAGTGCTGGGATTACAGGCGTGAGCCACCATGCCCGGCCTCATCTGCCATTTTTAACACAATGTTTATTTCTGTACTTTCCATTGTGGCAACCACTGGCTGCATATGGCTATATAAACGTAATTAAAGTAGGCAAAAATT
Source organism: Macaca fascicularis (assembly GCF_037993035.2). Lineage (NCBI taxonomy): Eukaryota > Metazoa > Chordata > Mammalia > Primates > Cercopithecidae > Macaca > Macaca fascicularis. The sequence goes on from NC_088389.1 coordinate 65,460,038, forward strand.
CAGTTCCTCTAACACTGGCCACATTTTAAGTGCTTATTAGCCAGATTTGGTTAGTGGCTATGGTGTAGGACTATGCAGACATAGAATATTTCTGTTAATTCAGAAAATACTTTTAAAAAAAGTACTGATCTGTACTGTTAATAAAGCATAAATAAGGCCGGGCATGGTAGCTCATGCCTGTAATCCCAGCACTTTGGGAGGCCAAGACAGGCAGATCACCTGAGGTCAGGATTTCGAGACCAGCCTGGCCAACATGGTGAAAACCCATCTCTACTAAATGTACACAAAAATGAGGCAGGCGTGGTGGCAGGTGCCTGTAATCCCAGCTACTTGGAAGTCTGAGGCAGGATAATTGCTTGAACCCGAGAGGCGGAGGTTGCAGTGAGCCAAGATTGTGCCACGGCACTGCAGTCTGGGCGACAGAGCAAGACTCGGTCTCAAAAAAAACAAAACAAAAAACAGAAATCAGACCATATGGTGTCCACATATCAATCCCTGTCATCTCCAGGACATCTCAATTCCTGTTTTAATGTCACCTCTCACTCTCCTTGCCCACATCACTGCTCATTTCATTCCTTGCTGAGCTGATTGATTCTGTTTTCTCCTGCAGATTTTGATTTCTTGACCCTTTGATACTTCCTTGCTTTTGCTTTCTTTTTTCTTTTTAAAGACAGGGCATTGCTTTGTCACCGAGGCTGGAGTGCAGTGGCACTATCAGAGCTCACTGCAGCCTCGATCTGTTAGGCTCAGATGATCCTCCTGCCTCAGCCTCCTGAGTAGCTGAAAGTACAGGTGCATGCCACTATGCCCAACTAATTTTTTAATTTTTTGTAGAGGCGGGGTCTCATCATTTTGCGCAGGCTGGTCTTCAACTCCTGGGCTTAAGCGATAAACCCACTTGGGCCTCTCAGAGTGTTGGGATTACAGGCGTGAACCACCACGCCTGGCCTCTTGTCATTCTTTTACCTAGAATTTCCCCCATCCCAAATAATGTGGCCCTCTGTTGTATCAGTTTGTCTATCTTTTGTGTTTTAAAAATGATTTTCGGCCGGGCGCTGTGGCTCACGCCTGTAATCCCAGCACTTTGGGAGGCCGAGGTGGGCGGATCACGAGGTCAGGAGATTGAGACCATCCTGGCTAACACAGTGAAACCCCGTCTCTACTAAAAATACAAAAAAATTAGCCGAGCTGAGGCAGGAGAATGATGTGAACCCAGGAGGCGAAGCTTGCAGTGAGCCGAGATTGCGCCACTGCACTCCAGAATGGGCGACAGAGCAAGACTTTGTCTCAAAAAAAAAAAAAAAAAGATTTTCAGGCCGGGCGCTGTGGCTCACACCTGTAATCCCAGCACTTTAGGAGGCCGAGGTGGGCAGATCACAAGGTTGGGAGATCGAGACCATCCTGGCCAAGATGGTGAAACCCCGCCTCTACTAAAACTACAAAAATTAACTGGGCATGGTGGTACGTGCCTATAATCCCAGCTACTCTGGAGGCTGAGGCAGAAGAATCTCATGAACCAGGGAGTCAGAGGTTGCAGTCAGCTGAGATTGTGCCACTGCACTCCAGCCTGGTGACGGAGTGAGACTGTCTCAAAAAAAAAAAAAAAATTTTTTTTTTTCAAGCTGAAGTGAAATCTTCCTCAGGTCTGCTCTTTCCTATTCCCCTTTTCTGTGCTTTTTTTATCTGGTGTATTTTAAAGATGACTCCTTTACACGTCAGGGCTTGTGGTGTTTAGGATGCCCATGTTCAACATCATGTAAGTATATTTAGTGGGGCATGAACCTTACTTTAGGGTGAGGCAGAAAACTAGACCTGTGATTACTTTCTACCAATTTTTTTTTTGGGGGGGGGGGGGAGTCTTGCCCTGTCACCCAGGCTGGAGTGCAATGGCATGATCTCGGCTCACTGCAACCTCCACCTCTGGGGTTCAAGCAGTTCTCCTGCCTCAGCCTCCTGAGTAGATGGGATTACAGGCGCGCGCCGCCACGCCTGGCTTATTTTTTGTATCTTTTAGTAGAGAAGTGTTTTCACCATATTGGCCAGGCTGGTCTCACTCCTGACCTCGTGATCCACCTGCCTCGACCTCCCAAAGTGCTGGGATTACAGGTGTGAGCCACCGCGCCCGGCCCCACTTTCTACCTATTTTTATGTATTTGGTGAGGTATGTTGTTTCCCTTTCCTTGACTGTAACCTGTTATTTTAACTTACTTTTTTCCTAGTAGTTCTGTTTAATTTTCTATATTTCTTGTAAAAACATAACTTGTAAAAAATAACTTTTTGTAGAACAAAGAGTATCATAAATAAGTGTAATATTCATGAGCAGAGGTTTTATAAGATTTGAGTTGATACAGAGGAAACAACTTTAGGGTGTTTTTGCAATTTGTAAGAAAGAATCTGTTTTAGCTCTTTTTCATGTTCCTCTTATCTTGGGACAGTATTTGAGCCTCGTAGGTTCTCATGTTTATTGTTCCATGCCCTATGTTCCCTGTTCAGTCTGTGGAGGCAGACGTCATTCTTGTGAGATGCCTTTTTCATGTGTGTTAATTCCACTGAGATGCCTTGTGGTTAGCACCAACCAGTTGATTTCAGTTTCTGCTCTTTTTGGGCCTACATTGCCATAACCCTTTCACTACCCAACCCACTTAAGAAAAGCCATCTTTCAAGGAACCATCTCTTTTTATCTCAGAATCATTTTGTTAATAATATAAAATGTGATAATTTCTAGTATGAAAGTTATCTTTTGGCTGGGCATGGTGGCTCACACCCGTAATCCCAACATTTTGGGCAGCCGAGGTGGGTGGATCACTTGAGGTCGGGAGTTTGAGACCAGCCTGGCCAACATGGTGAAACCCCATCTCTACTAAAAATACAAAAATTAGCCTGGTGTAGTGGTGCGCACCTGTAGTCCCAGCTACTTGGGAGACTGAGGCAGGAGAATCACTTGAACCTGGGAGATGGAGTTTGCAGTGATCTAAGATGTACCATTGCACTCCAGCCTGGGTGACAGAGCAGGACACCATCTCAAAAAGTTATCTTTAAAAAAAAATGATTTGGGGCTGGGTGTGGTAGCTCATGCCTGTAATCCCAGTGCTCTTCGAGGCCAAAGCAAGAGGATTGCTTGAGCCCAGGAGTTGGAGACCAGCCTGAGCAACATGGCAAAACTCCATCTCTACAAAAAATACAAGAATTAGCCAGGCATGGTAGGATGCACCTATAGTCCCAGCTCCTAGGCAGACTAAGTGGGAGGATCACCTGAACCTGGGGAGGTGAAAAAAAATTTTTTTAAACATTTGTTCTTGTATGAGAGTTTGTTGTATTACCTCCCCTTTATTAAAAAATACAATAAAAGAGATCATTGTTTTTTGATTAAGCTACATGTTACAGAAAGTATAAAAAGCCACCCAGGTAATGATTTCATTTTGTAAGTTTATGTTCTCTTCTTTTCCTTATAGAATGGACATGGTGGTGGTCGAAGTCAGCAGACACTAGACAGTAAGTATACCAGCAGGCTACTCTTGTCATGGCTGGTGCCAACCAAACAGAGGAAGAAGATAGCTCAAGTGATGTGGAAAACACCAGTTGGTCAATGGCTCATTCGTTAAAAAGCAGCCCTTTTGCTTTTTTTTTTGGACCAGGTGTTGGCTGTGGTATTATTAGAAATGTCTTAGCCACAGCAAGAGGGAGGTGATGGTCTCATATTCTTCTGCCCTAATCACACTGCACCACAAGTGCAGCATACAGTACGCATCTTAAAGATGCTTGGGCCAGGCTGGGTGGCTTATGCCCACAATCCCAGTTCTTTGGGAGGCCAAGGCAGGCAGATCGCCCAAGCTCAGGAGTTTGAGATCCCCTGGGCAACATGGTGAAACTCTGTCTCTACTAAAATATGAAAATTTAGCCGGGTGTGGTGGTGCGTGCCTGTAATCCCAGCTACTTGGGAGGCTGAGGCACAAGAATCGCTTGAGCCAGCTTGGGCTACAAAGTGAAGACTCTATCTCAAAAAAAAAAAAAAAAAAAAAAAGTACTTCTAAAGCAAAAATTACTGTTCTTGTTCAGGAAAGATAGGCTCATTGTCTTTAGGACCTGAAGGACTGTTGCTTAGAAAGAGAGATAAATGTTCACTGTGGACATTTGGGAGAAAATGAGGCCCCCTTCCAACAGCTCAGTGATTACCAAAGATAGTACAGGCGAATCCGTTAATTGCTGCTTTTTTGTAGTTGACCAGCTTGTCTGTGATTGTTTATAGTAGTTTTCTTTCTTTATTCAGGAAGGCAAATGGATGGGGAAGCCAGAAAGACTCTCTTTAAATAGGATTTCCTGGGAGTGCGGATATTGAACTTAAGCAGACCGGGGTGAGCCTCAGTTGAAACTGTAATGACAGATTTGGAGCCCCAGGATTTTGGTTTGACATTTGCTGGTATTGTTGGGCTGCCAAGTCTGTTTGGAGATTCGTTGGTCATTCTGAGCTTGTTGGATGACAGAGGAACTTTTTACTCTAGCAGTGGTAGTGGCAGGTTTCTTTTGTCTAGGCATGGGTCGAGAACTGAAGTATCTGGGAAGCAGTGTACATTAACCTACTTTTCATTTCCCATACTCTCTTCTCCCTCACTTCCTCCTCTCCTTCCCTCCCCATTTTGTTTGTTTGAGAGAGGCTTCCTGTGAAGCTGTTAGCATCGTAATACAAGGCCCAGGGCGGTACCTTTTGGGGTCTTAGTTTTAGGTGAGGTTTATCTATCGTGTTTTTATACAGTTTATTTATGAACAGGTTTATATATGGAATAGACTGCCAATAAAAAGAAGGCCTCTGTAAGAACTGACCTAGGTGTAAGTTGACCCTTTCATTGCTTGTGTTTGTTTTTGACCTGCCCTTCTTTAGAGACAAGTGCTTTCCCTGGGTTTTAGAAGGGTCAAGGTTGCTCCTCTTTCCTAACTGGAAAAGACAATGATGTTTTATTTCCAAGCACATATCTGAGTTGTATGTGTGGACAGCACTGAAACTGAGTCTTTCCACAGCTAGGATTGAGTGTCTCCACATTTTTTCTGAAGCCTACGAAGCTCATGTGTGTGCTTTGAGATTCATCTATTCAAGTACATACCAAGGAAATGCTCACTGTGCATTTGGAAATAGGTGTTGGACAGTAGATGTGTGTTCTCCTGCAGATGTTAGGTATCTGTGTCTCTATACAACATATGCATCGACCCCTGTCTACCTTACGTTGGCCGTGAGCATTGGTAGAGTCAGCCTGACTTGGAAGCATGTGTAGGTGGTCTCACCTGTCAGCTTTTTTCTCCCCCTTGCTGTGCCCTTTGAGGAGTTTGCCTCACGTTATAATTCTACATATTAGGCTCAGCACCTGTTTTTCTTTCTGGATGCATCTATAGCTTAGGTTCCTTTAGGTGGAAAAAGTATGTTCCCATATAGGATAGATTGGATTATAAAGGTGTCATTTCCTATTCTTTGCTGCATCTTGAACACCTGAGCATGGTGTGTCCTTTGATAGTGTTGTTTGACAGACAAGGGGCTATCTGGCGACATGCTTGGCATTTTCCTGGGGAATGTAACTTTATGGACGTCTCAACGGAGGCTGACATGTCACAAGATATTGAGCATATTTTCAGATACTTAGGATTGGTTGTAGAAATAAACAGATCTGTTTCTTACAGCTACTTCGTCCGTTCCTGCTCCAAAGACAACAGGCCCTCCCTCTGCCCTCCCATCTGTGAGCTCCCTGCCCAGCACCACCTCCTGCACTGCACTTCTGCCGTCCACATCCCCACACACTGGCGACCTGAGCAGCAGCCCTCTCTCTCAGCTTAGCAGGTATGGGGAAGGTGTGGGCCCAGAGTGAGAAGTACCTTGGGGCAAAGTCCTGGAGCTCCTGTAGAAGGCTGCTTCCATGAACAGAGCACACTTGTTGTCTCTGACATGATGTCCCGAGCTTTTGCGTTACAACTGTAGCTTAGGTTTTGGCCAGGCTGTGCCTTAAAACCACCAGATAGGGAAACCTTGCCTGCTTGGACGGCCTCTACTGGCACAGAGCACTGGGTCCCCTGGGAGTAGGGTGAGGCCAGCAGCTCCCTCCTACCTGACTTCGCCCTCCAGAGGGTGCCTGAGCCTAGACTCTCTAGGCATTGCTGGGCCCGTGTCTGTGAGGTGGAAGGAGAATGATGGATTTCTGAGCAGGTGTCTGGCCTGAACTTTCCATGGCTGAAGAAGCAATGTTATTAGAACAAGGTGGAGGAAAATGGGCAGGGTTGCTACCTCTGTCTTCTGAGGAGTGTTCTCCATCACTCTTTAACCAGGAGCAAAAGTGGGTTTGATGGGAATTGGCATGTGGAGTTGAGCATAGGAACTTTGATCCCTCATTCACAGATTAAATGGGGTTGTCAAGGATGACTGTGTTCTTAGTACAACTCTGTCTTGACTTTTGGCATCTGAGGAGCAAGTGGATGTCATTGAGGGAAGCTGGCTCTGGAGTTTTCCAGACCTCATGGCAAGTCATTCTCATCCACCAGGACCCCATCACTGGGCTCTTTGGGGATAAGGAATGAGGAGGGGTCTGAAGCCGGTCCTTCGCTAGGGACTAGGGACAAGTTTGAATCTAGCTCACTGAGCCACGTGGGTCTTGTTCATCTGGAATCACTTGTTCAGGTGGACATACGGCACTCTGTTTTGTCTTCTAGTTCGCTCTCCAGCCACCAGAGCAGCCTCTCCTCTGCGCACGCAGCCCTCTCCTCGAGCACGTCACACACAGTAAGTGTCTGCACGGCTTCCTCTTCCTCCACCATGCTTAGGGAGCCTGGAGCTTAGTCAGATGCAGCTGGAGCTTCAGTCTGATTTTTAGTATCTGATAATCTAGAGTTGCTTGGCGGAAATGTCTTGATGGCATGATCTGGTTCGAGTCTCCGATTTCCTGGGCACCATCTGGGGGACATCTTGCTTTCTAAGTTTGTAGCACCTGGGAAGAATCGTTGCTCCAGTCCTCATCTGTCATTGGCAGGACTGTCAGGTGGTGACCTTGCTCCCACGAATTTGCTGTTTGACCTTCCCTTGTGCCTTTTTTCCTGACTCAGAGGCAGAGATTGTGAGAAGGGCGATGTTAGAGAAGGGAGTCTAGAGGGTGGAAGCAAACATGCACTGCCAAGAAGCCAAACAGGAGGCCGGAGTGGGAGCACCAGCTGGGAAGTGTCCTCATATGCCAAAGAGTAGCCCTAGATTATGGTCATTGAGGTGTGGCTCAGTGGATCGTGGAGCTGTGAGCATGGTTTTAAGTGGTAGGTGTCAGCCAGATTGTGGTGGCTTGCGGAGTGAATGGCAGTGAGATGGAGATGATGAGGCGGATTGTAGAGGGCATCCAATGAAAACTTAGGAGAGGCTGGAACGTCTATTGGGAGGATAGAAAGGTGCCTGGATTAACAAAATGTCCATGCTCCTGGACAGCAGGAGGTGTTGGGTGAGGTTGGAGTAGGCAGGTCCACAGGCCGAGAGGAAGGATTAGGGTGCAGACGAACAGAGGAGGCAGGAAACTGATATGAACTTGGGGTCCTCTGAAGAAGGCAGCAGCTCACTAGCAGAGTGAGGTGGTGGAAAAGGGATGTCCTGTCCTTTCCTCTGGATCTGGCTAATGCTGTGGCTTTCACACGCTGATGTTCCAAGTCAAACCTTACGCAGAATCTTTTATAAAACACACAAACTGCCACTTTCAAAGTAGAGCACAGTGTGGACACCTCTGCCTGTCCCCCTGCCCCTGCCCTTGCCCTCTGTGGCTCATGGGAGCCGTGAGCTGACCTCAGCAGGAGCGCCATGGGGCTGCCCTCTGTGTCTGTGCCACTGCTGCCTGGGAGCCCAGTGCTCCTGCACTCATGGTGAGCTGCACTCTCCATCTCCTCAAAAAAAACTCCAGATCATGTATTCCAACCTGCCACAGCCAGAATCGCCTCATCCAGTGGGTTCCATACTTTGTCAGCATGACAGAACTGTGACATTGTTAATACAGTTGTCCCTCCATATTTGCGGGGGATTCGTTCCAGGACCGCTGCCTACACCAAAATCTGCACATTCTCAAGTCGCACAGTTGCCCCTGCAGAACCCATCTCTAGGAAAAGTCAGGCTTCCAAATATGTGTGTTTTCAAATTATGCATGCCTGCATTGGGTTGAAAAAGAAATCTGCCTGTAAGTGGACCCATGCATTTCGAACCTGTTGTTCAGCCGTCAACTGTTTGTTATAATATTTCATCTTAAAAGTTATAGAAAGATAGACAATGAAAAGTTTTTTCTTTTTTTTTCTTTTTTTGAATTGTTTAAAAATAGATTTTATTTAAGCCAGAATAAGAATGCAAAATAATCATGAAAGAAATTTTGTGCCTGGGTTGACCACAGGAATATGTGATTTTTTATTATTTGCTTTTGGTATAGCATTTATAAAGTCACAACAAACTTGGGAAAAAAAGTGACATTCTGAAGTTCAAAAATTTTACTATGTTCTACAAATCTTTTATTATTAATAATAGATCATCCTTCAATAATTAATAGAAACTTAATTATTTGAATAAAAGTTTTGAATATAAAATTAAGTTTTTTGAATATAAGAACTTTTTCTTATATTCAGTTTTGAACCTAAATGTCTAATCACAGAGTACTATTTAGAAAAACTCTGGTAGGTATATTTTATGGCATGCAGGGACATAGCTATCAGGGACAGAACGGCTTAGAGATAAAAATACAGACTCTGGAACCAGACTGCTTGGGTTTGTGTGCCTGCTCTGTCCTTACTCCCTGTGTAAAAACGGGCAGGTCAATTAACTAACTTCTATGTGCCTCTGTTTATCTTTTTAATCTGGAAAACTGAGATAATAGTATATACTTCATAGTCATGGCATGGCTGTGAACATTAACTATTAACATATGTAAAATGTTTCAAATGGTAACTGACATACGATGAAAGTATAAAGCTTTACTTTTTGAAATAAAAATTTTAAATGTTATACAAAACATTAATAAATTACATAGTGTACAATGTTAGGCAATAAAAACAGGGTACATAATTAGATACGATGTATGATTGAATTGGCTTTTCAAATAGGTTTAAAACAATCCCCATATAGAAAATGAATGTCTACCAGAAAAATTATAGCTTAATAAGAATTTATATTGCAACCTAAATTAGTGTTTGTTTTACTCAGTAGATTCGGTATTCCAACTTCCAATTTGCAAATAGCCCAAAATATTCCTTTTTCCCCTGTAAAAGTGAATTCCACAGCTCTGCAGAAGCCCTGGGCTTGGCTGGGGCAAGGACCTCTCAGTGACTCTCTGCAGGCCCACCCCTTGCAGCAGGCTCAATTCTGATGTGTCATGGACATTCTGGCCTCTAGAGAAAAATCAAAACTGCAAATTTTAAATTGGAAAAAAAGCCAAAAGTCAAACGTATCCCTTGATCTACTTCTGCTATTCTTGTCAATTTACAATGAAAAGATTTTCTGTCTCTCATCTACTTGGCTCTACCTTTACATTTTCTCAATCCTTTAGATGATTTTTCTTTTAATAAATAGAAGTCTAAACATGCAGTGCGTACACATAGTCTTTTTGCCATTATCATCTGCCCTTTTTTTTTGAGATGGAGTCTCACTCTGTTGCCCAGGCTGGAGTCCAGTGGCGCAGTCTCGGCTCACTGCAAGCTCCACTTCCCAGGTTCAAGTGATTCTCCTGCCTCAGCCTCCTGAGTAGCTGGGGTTACAGGTACACACCACCACGCCCAGCCAATTTTTGTATTTTTAGTAGAAACGGGGTTTCACTATGTTGGTCAGGCTGGTCTCGAACTCCTGACCTCGTAATCCACCCGCCTCAGCCTCCCGAAGTGCTGGGATTACAGGCGTGAGCCGCTGCGCCGGCCATTATCTGCCCTTTTTATCGTTTTCTCTTGGTACATAAATGAGAGTATTTTATGTACAGTGTCCTTCAAATTTTTTCCCCACTTGTGTATCCCCACAAGTGTATTTTGATGTTTCCATGTTGAAACATAAGGGTTTTGTTGTTGTTGTTGTTTTTCCCCACAGTTCTGCTTTAGGGTCGTTTTCAGTCTTGATACTACAGAGAATGTTGCATTTGATAACCTACCTATGTTGTTTCATGTGTGTAGCTGTATGTAGCAGGTCAGTCCACGATATGGAACAGCAAAGCATTTGTGATTTTATACACATTTCCAGATTGCCCTGCATAGTGATTTGACCCTGTTTACCTCCCACTGGCAGTGAATAAAATGTCCTGTTACACCATTGCCTCCTCAAAATGGTGTTATTAAACATTCGTATTTTCTTAATATGTTAGCAGAAAAATGGCCCATCAGTCTAGTTTTTAATGAGATTGTACATCCTTTTTTATATATATTTGAAAACCATTTGATTTCCTTTATGTGAGTTTTTTATTTTTATTTTATTTATTTATTTATTATTATTTTTTTGAGACCGAGTTTTACTCTTGTGGCCCAGGCTGGAGTGCAGTGGCGCAATCTTGGCTCACTGCAGCCTCTACCTCCTGGGTTCAAGCGATTCTCCTGCCTCAGTCTCCCTAGTAGCTGGGATTACAGACACATGCCACCAGGCCCAGCTACTTTTTTTATATTTTAATGAGGCAGGGTTTCACCATGTTGACCAGGCTGGTCTCAAACTCCTGACCTCAGGTGATCCACCTGCCTCCGCCTCCCAAAGTGCTGAGATTACAGGCGTGAGCCCCCGCGCCTGGCCTATGTGAGCTATTTATATTCTTGATTCCTTTTCTTGTCAGGTCTTTGGTCTCTGTTTCTGTATTAGGGAGCCCTTCGTGATGGGAAGTATAGGGATTTTTCCCTAAGTTTGCTGTTTATGATTTTTTTTTACAGACATCTATGTATTTTCTTCCATTTTCTCATAGTTAGATCTTTATCACTCTCCATCCGTACTTAAAGGAAATTTAAGCATCTTCTCCTGCCTTTGCTTCTCTGGGCCCATCCGTCAATGGGGAGTTGACTGCATAGACCCCATTGGATGGACTGAGCGAGGCCTTTAAAATTGGTGTTGACCTTTTAATCCAGCTGGTTGATGTCCTCCCAGTTCTGGAAGGTCAAGGCCAGAGACAGGAACCCTGTCGGGCAGCTAAGGGAGAAGAGACTTGCCGGATGACTCTTGAGTCCCTTTCAGCAAGTGAGCACCTAGTTCCCTAGTGAGCTTCTCTTAGCGATGGGGAGTGTTTATTTTTCCTTCTGAGACTAAAAGGCTGTATATATCCAAGTACACTTGCGAGCATTGGTCAGAGCTGTTCCAGATTTCTGTGGCAGGTGGTGGGGAGTCTGGCTCCTCGCTAAGGAGAGGACCTAGATGGCGGGCAGGCCGTTGCATCCTTTGCCCTTTTCCTGGTGGGGCTCTCTCCAGCCTAGTCCTGCCCATCTGTGCTGGAGGAATAAGATGCCTTGGAGCCCCAGGAAACCATGTTTTTGGCTGTCTTTACCTTGGTGAATCTGTTCTGATGTTAGCTCCTTAAAGCCAGTACCCAGGTGGGTAGTGACCTGTGGGCATGGGATGGCGCGGAGAGTTAGTCTGCGGAGGCAGGTTGGGTCCTTCTCCTGGGCCCTTCCTGTTGTTTGGCTTTTGCTCTACGAGTTTATATGCTGCTTTCTATGCCCTGGTTTGGAGACTGGTCTCCCTCTTACAGAGCTTTTCCTCCCTTTTTTGGAACTTGCTTTGCCCACCTAGGTGTACCTCTCCCACCTACCCACTCGGAGCTTGAAGTTCTTCATAGGACCCTGTTGCTAGGGTTGGGCAGCTGGGCGGGGCTCCTGGAACTTGGGGCTGATGGAGCGTCCGCTGGTTCACTCTTTCTTCCCAGGGGCACCTTGTCAAGCAGGCATAGTGGCAGGCCATGCCCTTTTAGGTGGGCCCTGGTGAGGCGTTGGTGGACTGAAAGATGTCACCAGGTTTTGGAGCAAAGGCCTCTCTCAGCCTCCTGTTGTTTCCAGACCACAGTGGCTGAGAATCCCAATAGAAGGGAAACCTCCAAAAGATTGAGACTTGCACTGGGCTTCCTGTGGCCTATGCTCGCCTCTTCTCAGACTGTTTGCTTTGCTCTGAGATAGGTACTTGTCCCATATTCAGATGGTCTGTGTTCATTTATGATCCAAAGTTATCTTGGGATTTCTATGCCCTCATTTTGGATGCCAATGCATGAGCAGCTTGAAGGATTTTTACAGAGTTGTGGTCATTAGAGCTTAATGTTAATGGTTTTGATGTTCAGTTTATGTATTGTATCCTGATGGCTGGAACCAGCGGCTGTGTGAGGGGCCACAGTGAGCACTGAGCATGGTGCCTCTCACCTTAAGGGAGCCTGGGTAGCTACATCATCACCTGCCTGCTCAGCCTTGAGACTATGGGCCCAAGCCCCAGGCCAGTCTCTCCCAAGCACCCTCCTCCTCTGCCTCCAGATCCATGTGTCCTGGCTTTTCTTTTGCCAGCATGCCAGTGTGGAGAGCGCCTCTTCCCTCCAGTCCTCAGCCAACTTCTCCACGGCAGCGACCTCCGTCTCGAGTTCCGCATCCTCAGGCGTCAGCCTGTCCAGTAGCATGAACACCGCGAACAGCCTCTGTCTGAGTGGGACCCCCACGAGTGCATCCAGCAGCAGTAGCAGGGCCGCACCCTTGGTGACCTCAGGTATGTGCTCCAGAGGCCTTTCCTGCCCACCCCTGAGCCCCTCAAAGGTGTCTGCTTGGCGTCCCAGGAAGGCAGTGCAGGTGTCAGGAGAGTCTCAGTCCTGCCAGGTGTGCTGTGTGTTCCATTGACCTTGAGGCCTGATCTCCCCACCCCTGATGGGGATGAATTCTCCCTGGCAGGATTCCTGGCCTCTGTGTGCTTCTAGCTTTCCAATCTTTCCTCTCTGTTCTTCCCTGGAGCCGAGTTGACATGGTGACTTAGAGGGGCCAGGGACGACTTATTGTGGGCTCCTCGACTGCAGACCTAGGCTGTCGGTAGGCCCAGCAGACTATGATTTGATAGTTGCTGCTAAAACCCACTTTGAACTCATCCTGTTCCTCTCCTGGCACTGCATGGCTTCCTTGCCCTCTTTGGAGGAGGCAGATTCTTTTTATATTTCTCTTTGCTCAGTGCAGTGGGACCTTAGGGACTGGGGGAAAGGGGCTGCTTTTGTCTGGGCCCAGAACTCTCTGACGTTGAAACCTCAGTGTGGTGGCCGGGCTTTCTGTCTCCCCTTCACTGCTTTGTAGAATGACCCTCTGCCTCATTCGGCCACTGCCCTTCTTTGAACCCATCTGGGGTAGCTCAGTGACTGTACCTCCTCCTGAAGCAGCTGAGGACTCGCACTCTTTGTGGTGACTACCTCACTCCATTTGATTTTTCCCTCTATACAGGCAAAGCACCTCCAAACTTGCCTCAGGGGGTGCCTCCCCTGCTGCACAACCAGTACCTCGTAGGTCCTGGAGGACTGCTTCCTGCCTACCCGGTGAGTGCTTGGTTGAACTCCTGGCCTGCCCAGCTCCCCTGGCCTCAGGGGCTGGCACCTGGCAGGAGCCTGGCATTGGGCCCAGGTTGCCCACCTCGAGCTGCCCTTCCATCCCTGAGCCCCCCATCTCTGCCCTGCTGAGCCCTGTGGTCTTCTTCCATCTAGACTCTGTGAAGGCAGGACCTGTTCCCATAACAGCTGATCCAGATCCCATTCCCGGGTGTGTTACAGCCCCGCAACCTTGTTTTGACTCCTAGATGGACCTGGGCTTCCCAGGGGGTGGTATGTGGTTCCTAAAATACACGTTCTGGTTCTCACACAGATCTATGGCTATGACGAGCTCCAGATGCTGCAGTCACGGCTGCCAGTGGTGAGTGGGGTGTGGACTGGTCGGAGCAGAGGGTTCAGAATCTTTTACATGTCCCCCCTCTTGTGGTCTTGGCTGCCACCGTGTCTGGCCCTTGGGATCCTCTGCCTGAGGAACCTCTCAGCACCACTACTGAGAAAGCTGTTTTCATCTGGCGGTTGTGCCAGGCGTGACCATAGCTTTGGCACAGAATGTCCGGTGCTCATCCCTAGGAAACATGAAGGCCTTTGGGACCTGGGGCTCTGGTAGGCCATGCCCCCTGCTAAATGTTGGTGCTTAATAATCTTCCCTCTTTCATCTTGTTTTCTCTCTTCCTTTCTTTTTTAAAAAGAAAACCCATATGACACAAGACATGGAGGTTGCTTGCTTGGCCCTAGAGTTTTATAATGTCTTCCTTTTCCTCAGAGTACCATATAGCGTCTTTGGTCTGAGGTGGCCAGTGACTGCTCTTCTGCCATCAGCTGAATGAGTGGCTTGAGCTGATGGTCTTTAAGATCTCTTCTAGGTCTGGCCTCCCATCTAGATTTGTGAGAATGCCTGCCCTGGGACGTCCCTGTTGGTTGCAGCCTTACTCTGAGGCCAGGGTTGCCTCTTCATTCTGACCGTTGGTGCCAGAACGCAGTGTGGGCCTTTCCAGGGATAGCCACATGAACACAACTGTGGGGACAAAAGGCAATAGAGCCGCTCCTTGCCCTGCCCATGGGCAGGACCTCCTCCTGGGAGCCACTCTCTTCTTGCTCTGCCATTTCCCGGGGCACTTGTCAGAGAGTTGCAAGCAGTTTGGACACCCGTGTCCACCCCTGCTGGATACAATCTTTCCTGTTCCTGGAGGAAGAGGCTTTCTCCCTTGTGCAGTGCCGCCTTCTCATTCTTCCCTGTTGGAGTTGCCCCCTTCTCTGCCGGACCACAAAGAGCTGATAGAGCTGCTCTTGTTTCGAAAGAGTAGCCTTTTCCACTGGCTGGCCATGTTTCCAGAAGCAGAGGCCCAGCCTGGGAGCTGAGCAGCTTCTCCCCACTGCAAACCAGTGGCCCTTTAATCTGCGGGCCAAAGACCCAGAGTGCAGGAGGTGGTGCTGAGCCCCGGGATTCCTCCTGCTTCAGGGGCTCTCCATGGTCTCCACACGTATTCAAAGCACTCTTTTGGCTTTTATCACTTTGTGCCTTAGAGAAAACACCCTCTGGAGCCCACCTTTTGAGATATGTTGCTCTTTCTATCCCTCGAGTTTTTTGTTCACCTCTGCTGCTTGTGAGCCTGGTTCCTGCCTGGAGATTTCTCATGTTCTGTGAAAGGGCTCCCCCTTCTGGGCTTTCTCTACTCCCGTCCTCAGTTGTGCAGCTCTGTGCATTCCCAGCTCTGCCTCCCCTGGGGGTTCTAGGCTGCTGTGGGTTTCCGGAAGGTTTCCTGGAGGGTGTAAGTGCCATTCCCAGCCAGGATGGCTCCTTTCTGGCCATGATCGGGCACAGCCCAAGGGCTTTCCCTGTCCTCAGGGGCCAGGTGTGTCGGGAGTGCGAGGCCCTGGATGGTGAGTGAGGGTCAGGTGAGGCCTCTCCTCCTCCACGAAGTTCCACTGTGTTTTGCTGTCTCTGTCTCCACACTGTGTTGTATCTGCCATACTTCCCTCAAGTCCTAGGCCAGGGGTGTCCAATGTTTTGGCTTCCTTGGGCCACATTGAAAGAATTGTCTTAGGCCACACATAAAATACACTCACATTAAAGATAGCTGATGAGCTTTAAAAGATTTGCAAATTTCATGTTTTAAGAAAGATGAATTTGTGTTGGGCCACATTCAAAGCTGTCACGGGCCGTGGGTTGGACAAGCTTATCCTAGACCATGTCAGTGTTTTCAGAGCAGTGTAGGTGGTGACAGGCCAGTTCCGGGCTTCACCTGGGGTCCTGCTCATTCCTGTGCCTACCTGGCACTGCCCCCTGTCCCCCCTTAAACCTTTCAGGCCCTTGTACTTCTGTTGCCCCCTTTTTTGGGGCTGCTCTGTTTAGTCAGCTTTCTTAGCTGCTCTGTAGTCTCTCACAGAAAAGCCAGTGAAGTGGTTCAGCCCGAGGCATTCACACAAGCATCTGCCTGTGGTGTCAGATGGATGTTTGAGGCTTGGTCTGCAGCAGCTCTGCCTGGCGAAGCTGCAGGGTTGGCTGGTCTGTGCGCTCGTGTGTTAGGCCACCTACTTGCACACTCCTCTGAGGGGCACCATTTACTTGGTGTTCCCTGGGACTGCTGGCTTTCAGGCGTGCAGTCTATTTCAGGAGTGTAGCATCACCTAAACTTTCATGGGCTGGTTCTGCTGTCCTGGGAGTCAAGCAGGGCCAGTCACTGATCGAGCCTCCCTGGTCTCTCCTAGGACTACTATGGAATTCCCTTTGCTGCACCCACAGCGCTTGCCAGCCGAGATGGGAGCCTAGCTAATAATCCGTATCCAGGTGAGTTTGCTCAGTGGATGAGGAGTGGCCCGGGGCCGGCCTAGCACAAACTCCAAGAGCTGGGAAGCAGCAGCAACAAGGCTGAGAGAGGCCTCTTGGCAGCCTGTGCCGAGCTGGCAGCCAGACCTGTTCCTGTTTGCGGAAGCCAGCTTGGCCTTTCTCTGGTTGGAGGAAGGGCAGTGGCTGGAGTCAATGCTTTTTCCTAGGTGATGTCACGAAGTTTGGCCGTGGGGACTCTGCATCCCCTGCACCCCCTACCACACCAGCTCAGCCACAGCAGAGCCAATCACAGACCCACCACACAGCCCAGCAGCCCTTCCTGAACCCTGCACTGCCACCTGGCTATAGCTACACTGGCCTTCCCTACTACACAGGCGTGCCCAGTGCCTTCCAGTATGGCCCCACCATGTTTGTGAGTATTTCAGCGGGTGTGACTGTGTCTCCTGGCCTTGGGTTGCTGGCAGGTGGAAACCTGGGACCTATCTTCCAGCAGGGAGGGAGGGTCATGATTCCACTCCGTCTTATCTGGCCTTCAGGAACTGTTCAGGCTGGGGACAAGGTCACTTTCTCCTGCTGTGTTTAGATCCAACATGTGTTGCACTAATGAAAACACAGGTCCCCTGTGGTTGTAGGTATGTCAGCTGCTGCCTTAGGCTCTGGCAGGGGTACCTGACCAGCCTCAGCTTGCCTCTTCCTACACTAATACCTCATCTGCTTGCCCCACCAGGTCCCTCCAGCCTCAGCCAAGCAACATGGGGTGAACCTCAGCACTCCCACACCTCCCTTCCCGCAGGCCAGTGGTTATGGCCAGCATGGCTACAGTACAGGTGAGGGGTGCTCCCCAGAGAGACACACGGGGTCAGACAGGCTTGCGTGGCTCACACTTGCCTCTTATACTCTGCCACGCTAGGTTATGACGACCTGACCCAGGGGACAGCAGCAGGAGACTACTCCAAAGGTGGCTATGCTGGATCATCGCAGGCACCAAACAAGTCTACAGGTTCTGGGCCTGGCAAAGGTAGCGTTTACCTCTCCTTTCCAGGATAAGGCCTGGAGTGGTAGGCTCCTGCCTGATCCCCTATCAGGCAGGGCAACCCCTGAGTGCCCCTGGAGGTGGGGAGCCTGGAGCTGGGAACAACTGCTGTGGGGAACAACTGCTTTTCCTCCTAGGAGTATCAGTGTCTTCAAGCACCGCCGGTCTACCTGATATGACTGGTTCTGTCTACAATAAGACACAGGTGAGGGACAAAGGTGGGTTGGGTGTATAGGTTTTTGGGAGGTTACAGCCCAACATGACCTTCACCATTGTCGTCTTTGCCCTGCAGACTTTTGACAAGCAGGGATTTCATGCAGGAACCCCTCCACCTTTCAGCCTGCCCTCAGCCTTGGGCTCCACTGGACCCCTGGCCCCGGGAGCGGCCCCTGGCTATGCGCCCCCACCATTCCTGCACATTTTGCCAGCCCACCAGCAGCCCCACTCCCAGCTGCTGCACCACCACCTTCCGCAGGATGCCCAGGTGAGCACAGTGATGGAGGTAGCCACCCTGCTCTAGGCTAGGGGTTCTGCTCCAGCCTTGACAGCCTTCCCTTCTCCTTTTCTGCAGAGTGGCTCGGGTCAGCGCAGCCAGCCCAGCTCCCTGCAGCCCAAGTCTCAAGCCTCCAAACCTGCCTACGGCAACTCTCCATACTGGACAAACTAAATCTGGAAGAGAGGGGCGTGCTGGGGCACGGCTTATCCTGGGCAGGAGAGAACACACGAGCACATATTTGGGAGCCCAGTGCCCTTCCCTAGAATTCCCGAGACATGTGTCAGCCATGCCTCTGTGGGGAGCCTGCCTCCCAGACTGGCTATTGTATGTAATGTATTTATGTATGTATTTGTAAATGTGATAGAAGTCTGGGGGAGTTCGGGGACGGCTGCAGATGTTAGCCAGGTCTGTTCTCCCCATTCAAGCCCCTTCTCTACTGTAGCAAAATAAGTGCCCCCACCCCATCTGCCTTCAGGTCCTCTTCATAGCCTGCACTGCCCAGTGGGCCACTAGGGGCAGTCTCTGGAAGGGCTGGTTCAAGGCTGTTTGGGTAAAGGGGTCAGGTACCAATGAAGAATCACGACTTGTCTCACTCCTTTGGAAATTATTTTTCTTTCCTGTGTAATTACTTTATACCCCTGTTTTTGAGAAACTGTTCATTTTGTCATCTGTCATGGTCTCCTTCCACCAAATATTGATCTGGGAATAGCAGCGATATCCCTCCAGCCAACACAAATATGGGCACCTGTTTGTCTTCAAACAGCGGCTTCTAGTCTGGTCATGTCCCTAGAGACTTACTAGAGACTGGCTGACCATGAAAAAAATAATAATCTCAGTTGTTCAGCCAGTCAGCTCCCCTTTAAAAATCAAAGATATCTCCAAGCAACACATCTCCATTCCGGTTGTCTTGAACCAGGTGGGCAACTGTTTCAGGGGTTTTCTCTTGCCCAATCCCCACCTAATAAAGTTCTGAGAGCATGCACGGTCTGTGTGGTGTGACTGAAAGGCAGCTCAGGGCAGAAGCCCTGGACTTCATAGGACTAAAGGAGACCCCACATGGTTGTAGTCTTCTGACACAGGCTATAAAGGCTTGAAATGGTTTTCCTTTTAACTGGACCGTCTTGGCCCAAATGACAATGGCTGTAAGGAGAGCTAAACCTCCTCACAGGGCCAAGGCCATGTTGATCAAAGTTAACCTGGCTTTTCTTAAAGCTCCTTAAGAGACTTAGGGATAGGGCAGCTTGGGACCTTACCTAGAAAAAGGTAAGTGTCTACAAGTAAAATTAGGACTTTTATTAAATAGGGTGATCTGCCTGATCCCTGCTATTAGCAGCAATAAGTTAGTTAGGAAAACAAATGACAGTGAAAATGTTTGCCTAAGGAAAGCAGCAGAGCACCTCTCAGTCCCTCATTGACCTACTTGTATCAGCTTCCGTTTTCAGAATCAAGTTTAACAAATGGCCACGTCTATAAGGAGCTTGAAGGGATTGGGGATACACCAGGGAGGTGAGTTAGAAAGGCAGATTCCCCAGTTGTGGTTTTTGTCTAATTTTTCAGCTGAGCCCTGGCATAATCTGCAAGGTTAACAGTGATATTGAGACCACCTTTTAGTTTTCTTTAACACAAGGTAAAAAAAGAAGAGGGTCATTTCATGGGGAAGTAGCAATACAGGTATTTTATTTCACATTTTATTAGTAGACAGATGGGCAGAAAAAGACAAAATAAACCACTAAAGGGGAAGTCAACACAAAATGCATCAGATAATCTTTTCTCATAAGTTAAACTGAAGAAAAACATCTACAATTTCAGCTAAAACTATTAAAGTCAGGTGTGTCCTGCTGGTTTCAGAATAGTTGAAAATTGCATCTCTGAATCCTTTTAGTTGTAAATGTAAACCTTGTTTATCAGGATGGGAGGGGTGGAGAGTTCATTTTCAGTGGAGAGCTGCACATTTCCCCTTCCGATCGGTTTCTTAGAATATGTGCCCCAAACGTAAGGAAACCAGCAAGTAAAGAAGCAGTTTGCCAGGGCAAGTGAAAGAAGGTTTCTACAAAAAAGTCTGACTAATAGAAAAGAACTCTGGAATGATAAAAGGAGAAGGGGGGAAGACTGAAAGAAGCAACAGCGGAATCATATACTTTCTCCACCCAGCCTCAAAATACACAGAACTGAAGAGCATCCAGTGAGGCCTCAATTAGAATTAAAAGGAATCTAAAAATGCAAGATTTTTAGTTCATGTCACACCAAATAATAAGCACAACTGTACATACATGGTTCCGGATTGAGCCTGAGACCTCTACTCCCAGAAGAAAAAAAAAAATTACAAACTCAAGTATTTTCCATAGGGATGTGTTCTCAGGGACAGAGCTCTGGAACCAGCCTCTGAGTTTCGTTCAGTCAGTCTAAAATACCAGAATGTCCACCTGCTAGCAAGAGACTTACCCAGTCTTCTGGAACTGATTGTACTCATCAGAGGCAAACCCAGCCCTTGACAGTTAACACCCCAAAGGACTGAAAGGTACAACCTCCACTTGGCGCTCTGGCTCCCTGAGTCAGTGTGTAACAGAGGCCAATAGGGCCTGACGGAACAGAGCTGTGCAGCAGAGCACCTTCCGCAATGCCAGGGTGCCGGGGCTGCCCTGGGAGTGAGAAGCTTTCGCAGTAAGGGGAATGAAAGGCTTAATTTTAGGGCTCCAAGAGAATAAGACCAAGCTACTGGCTGTAAACTTGCATGGGGGTTTTGGGGGAGGTAAACCAGAGCACTGTGAGAGGCTCTGGCTCCAGAAGATTTGCAGGTTAATCTGGAAGCATTACTTAAAAAGTATGGGGAGTAAAAAGGTAGTTCCAACATCTTTCTATGAGAGTTTGTGATCAGGCAACTTGACAATGTATTTCAAAGCTGCTCTGTTCCATGGATCTGACTGAAGTCACTAGATTCTGGGTGCAAATAGCAACCCTGGCCCTGTGGAGATCACAGAGATGCTGGGACCAGGCTCAACGGTGTCCCCTAAGAGCCTTAGTTTGTTAAACAGTCCCATTTCATGCCAGACTAAACTTTTAGAGGCCGGGAAGGGCTGCTGGGAAGAAGTCATGTGTTTGGGAGTTTGAAGAGTGAAAACCCTGAGATCAGAACGAAGGAGGAGCTAAGGAAGTGTCACCTACTCTGGCCATCCTAGGATCCCTCCTGCCCCTGTCCCTAATCTGCCCTTTGGTTCTGAGTTACGAGCCAAAGGAGGAGCTGACACTAGTGCCCAGGGGTCTGAAATAGGACTATAGTCAGTCCTTGCTGCATTTGCCTTCTGTAATCTGATTTTACATTATAGCTGTTTCCTCCAAATAATGCCCTCTTATGATCTGGTGCGCCCCCATAACAACCAAAAATTACCTTCAAGTTCTGAAGTCCCTGGATGGTGAAGGCTGCTGGATCTCAATATTGATTGAAGCAACATGATTGAGATCTGGAAAATCAAAAGCTGCAGCGAGTGCATCGCAGGAAGATCTAGCCTTATCTGGCCTAAAACCTGCCTGCAGTCAACTCTCTCAGCCCTGCCACAATTTCTATGCACAATTCTGCTTGCACTCCACAGCCTAGGTATGTTGAAAGGGGAAAAAAAGTCCAGATCACATCCAATGAAGAAAGCGGTAACTCGTCTCACACACATCCAAGTTTCTCACTATCAGTATAAGCAGCTCGATGAAAACCGAAATCTTAACACATGCACCTAGGATTAATACTGAGTAATTTAAAGTGGCTACTTGAAAAAACCAAAACGTCATGGTAAGAGTGTATTTTTGATGGGAAGGCCATGCTGTTTCCTCTCCCAACAGTGGTCACCAGTAGTTTCAATTTTTTCCCCCCAGTAGTATCAACCAAACTTAGCATAGTGACTTTTAACTCTTTGTTCCCATCACTAAATCCACCCACACACACTCATCCCAACTTCCCCACTTGTCCCACTCCCTGGGGGGAAAAATAACCCTGCCTTTAAAATAAATAGCAACCAAGTGCTCAGTTCTATGTAAAGTATGAATATTTATTTCAGGCTTTCAATCCCAATTGATTTCAAAAAACAAAGTCTGATTTCTCTCCTCAAGCAGCTGAGGCCTCCATGTTACGATGGTTTCATGGAGATTGAAGGAGCACATTTCATCAGGCTTAGCAGAAAGTCCCTGACGCCCACCATGTCCCAGCCTTAGGAAGGGAAAGAAACAGAATTCACCACCATGGGGCTGAATGAATGCACACACACTAATGTAAATGAGCAGCTAAACCTTGGCAAATTTGCTTTTTTTTTTTTTTTTTTCCAAGTTTGTTTTGTGGGTTTAATTCCATTTTCTTTTGCTACCCAGTATATGCAGCGCTTGTGAGCTCCCAACAGGTTCCCAGCTTTAAACACATTCAACCTCTTGAAAGACTATTGAATTCTTCAAGAATCTAAAAACAGACCAAACGTGTTTTGCTGTGAACATTCTGTAGAGACGAAGTGAGGCGGGAGTTTGGGTTGATGTTTTTTTAAAAAAGAATCAATACAGTGATGGAAGGGTAAAGAATGCAAGAATTCAGACATTCTGTGGAGGGTTACTCTCTCTCCATTAAAGGTCCATAAAAAGGAGCAAACTGAGATCCATAAGGGGAGTCAGCAGGAGCTGTGTGTGTTTCCCCACCCGCTGTGAATAGGTTTTTGCTGAGGGGCCATGGCCAGGTCCCCACTTGCTCCCCTCCCTTTGGCCTGAGACGGCAGGGCAGTACAGGGGCACTGAAGGAGCACGTCACGACTCCTCATTCCCAGAATCATCATCATCATAACAGTCGGCATCTTCCTCCTCCTCATCTTCATCATCAATGTCGTCGTCATACAAGTCGTCGTAAAGCAAATCTGAGCTGTTGTCATTGGAAGGCACTTTAGTTTTGATGCAGTATTCCGCCAGGGTTGTGGGGACCTTCACTCCATCCTTTTCTGCTTCGGCCTTAGTGGCTGAAACTTGTTTCCTGAAGGGAGGGTGACAAGAAGTGGTTTATGGTAAGTCATTGTTTTGAGACAGATTTATAATTGGCCTTAAATAATCAATATTACTTATGACTCAGCTCTCCAAACTTCAGTATCTGCCTGAAAGCATCTGACAGATACCCTGTACTACACCAAATGCTTTCAACCCATTGGGTACAATTTTGAAGTAAACTTTGACTTTTTAGTGGGGGAAATACACTGTTAACACCGAGGGAGTTTAAAGCAGTGGATCAGTTAATAGCCAGAATCACCTCGTCAGCTGGCTGTCCTCCACTTCATGTAAGGGCCAGTAGGTTGGCGACTAAGAATCAGAACAGGCATTGACTTAGTGGACGGAATGTTATGCTTTGTTGTTTGCAGGTGTGAAGCACAGGGATAACTACTAGAATAAGAAGAGATAATAGAAGGACTAATATCCTACTGGGGATAGATCGTAAGATTGCGTATGCGAATAAAAAGTGCCACTCTGATTTAATGTGGGGTGGGGTGCTTAGGGGGTTGGCTAGAGTGTTAAGAGTTTTGGCCTAGTCACCTCACCACCAAACTCATGTGCCCCAACAATTCTTAATTATCCTCTTATCTTAATTTTCACTTATAGTAAAATTCAAATGCCTTACGCCAGATTCCAAAGTCTTGCACAACCCACTCTTCCCCACCTGAGACGGAGTCTCGCTCTGTCACTCGGACTGGAGTGTAGTGGCGCGATCTCAGCTCACTGCAACCTTGACCTCCCAAGGTTCAAGCAATTCTTCTGCCTCAGTGTCCCCAGTAGTTGGGATTACAGGCTCCCACCACACTTGGCTAAATTTTATACTTTTAGTAGGGACGGGATTTCACCATGTTGGCCAGGCTGGTCTCAAACTCCTGATCATGATCTGCCCAGCTCAGCCTCCCAAAGTACTGGGATTACAGGCATGAGCCACCGTACCCGGCCACACAACCCACTCTTATATTTTCTCCAGCCCTTCAACACATTCACCCTGGTCTTTTTTTGGTATCTCAGACACACCTTGTTGATTTTTCTGTCTGGACCAGTTGCTCTTCCCCTGCCCCACACATGCCTGGCTCCTTCTTGTCATTTGGAATGAAGGCCTCAGATATTAAGGCTTAAATATCACCTTAGAGAAGGCCTGGCCTCATGACCCAATTTAAAGCAGCCATCTAGTCATTCTTTCACATTATCCACTTAGCACTGTCTAGTATTTTTTGCTTGCTCACTCTTCTGTCTCCACATATTTCAGTGTGAGCGTAAATGTCTTTCTTAGTCCCTTCTATTTCCCCAGTCAGTGCCTAGCACATAGCCTGGCACATAAGAGATGGTGCAATAAATACTGATTGTATGAATGAACAGAACAATAAATTGTTTCCTTCAACAATTATAAAAATTTGAGTCGACTAGACCACTCTTCCTGATCTTCCTAATGTCAATCTCTTAGCTGTGCTTGAAGCTTTTCTTCTGTTGCCTTGCTTTGCATACTGATGGTCCTGAGGCTTCTGGGCTTGTCTCCACACTCAGCATGCTCCCTGGGACATCATCTCTGTTCCCATAATTTTAACCACGACTCCCTTTATGCTGACATCTCTTGGCTTATATAAACAAATACCTTTAGGAAGCCTCTGTCCCGATGTTCCATATGCAGAGGTAGACTGCATATGCATTTTCTACCTCTATGGCCAGTTTCTCCCATTTTACGTCTCTGAATAAATGAGCATCGCTTTTTAAAATATAAATCTCACTCCAAAGACCTATTGCTTTACAACTTAAATATCTGTCCTCTCATCCCCATTACTACTGCCTCAGTTTAGTCCATGTTGGTCCCCTGGCCAATTTACTTTTTTTTGTTTGTTTTTTTTGAGACAGGGTCTCCCAGTGTCACCCAGGCTGGAGTGCAGTGACGCAATCTCAGCTCATTGCAACCTCTGGATTCAGGGCTCAAGCAATCCTCCCACCTCAGACTCCCAATAGCTGGGATTACAGGTATAACCCACCATGCCTGGCTAATTTTTTTGTAAAGATGAGATTTTGCCACGTGGCCCAGGCTTGTCTCGAACTCCTGGGCTCAAACGATTTGCCTGCCTCGGCCTCCCAAAGTGCTGGGATTACAGGCATGAGCCATTGTCTTTTTTTTTTTTTTTTGAGACGTAGTCTTGCTCTGTTGCCCAGGCTGGAGTGCAGTGGTGCGATCTCAGCTCACTGCAACCTCTGCCTCCCGGGTTCAAGTGATTCTCCTGCCTCAGCCTCTGAAGTAGCTGGGCTTACAGGTGTGTGCCACTACTCCCGACTAACTTTTGTATTTTTTGGTAGAAACGGGGTTTCACCATGTTGGCCAGGTTGGTCTCGAACTCTTGACTTCAGGTGATCCACCCACCTCCAAAAGTGTTGCGATTACAGATGTGAGCTACCATACCAGGCAACTGTCTTTTATCAGAACTCAAACAGCATCACCTCTTCCCTCCCAAAAATACTTAAGTGGTATCCCATCCCTTCTTAGATTAAGAACCATACTCTTTTATCATGACTTCAATGTCTTTGAAGACCCTGGTGCCTCTCTCACTTAATTTTCTAGTATTTCCCACATCAGAATTTACACTCAAACATCTGTAATTCCCTTAACATGTCATGCTATTATACTCCTGTATTTTAGCAAACATGGGTGTTTTCCCTTTTTTCACCTGAAAAAGTATTGGTTATGAGGAATTCTCTCTGCTAGGAAATCTATTACATTATGTATTTCTCCCAATGTATCTTGTTTAGGCTTCTATAGGTATAATACTACATGGTCATTTGTTTTCAAATGCTAATAAAGTGAGCTCCCTAAGGAGACAGGCTATGCCTTAGTGAGTACCTGACACAAAGCTGTTGCTGAGTGTCAGGTACTGTACTAGGTCATTAAGGCATAGATAGGATGAGATAAAGGGGCCCTTAAACAATTAAGAAACACATAGAAGTACCTTGGGAATGTGTGTACAGAAGCTTTCCCATCTTTCCATCCTTAGGACACTCCCACTCCTCTACACTTCTCTAGGATCTTACTATTTCTACTAATTAACTTCAATGTTTGGTACACATCAGTCACCTAGGTGAGCGATATATATACACACACAGATGCCCAAACTCTGTCCTTGTAATCCCATAAAAGACAGTTATCGTTTAGGGACACTTTAAAAGTGATCCCAATGGGCAGAAAACTTAGAACTCCTGATCTTATATTACTTAGCAGTCACCTCATGTGCTTTCCCAGCATTGTTTTCACTTTTTTCATATCACATGGTCTCAAGCCCACTAGATTTTACTCTTATTTGTATAAACGCCAATGATTAGTAAAATCCTATGCACAGAGGAAGTTTTAACTGTATTTGGGGTCTCTATTTTTAAAAATAATGTAATATCAAGGGGGGCTGAGGCCAGGCACGGTGGCTCACAGCTATAATCCCAGAGCTTTGGGAGGCTGAGGCAGGAGGATCACTTGAGGCCAGGAGTTCAAGACCAGGCTGGGCAACATAGCAAGACCTCGTCTCTACAAAAAATAATAATAGAAATTAGCTGGGTGTGGTGGTGCATGCCTATAGTCTTGGTTACTTGGGAGGCTGACGTGGGAGGACTGCCTGATCCCGGGAATTCGAAGTTACCGTGAGCTGTAATCACACCATTGCACTCCAGCCCAGGCAACAGAGTGAGACCATGTCTGTCTCTTTAATTCCAGCACTTTGGGAGGCTGAGGCAGGTGGATCATGAGGTCAGGAGTTTGAGACTAGCCTGGCCAACATGCTGAAACCCTGTCGCTACTAAAAATACAAAAATTAGCTGGGCATGGTGGTGGGTGCCTACAATCCCAGCTACTCGGGAGGCTGAGGCAGGAGAATCACTTGAACCCAGGAGGTGAAGGTTGAAGTGAGCCAAGATCATGCTACTGCACTCCCGCCTGGATGACAAGAGTAAGACTCCATCTCAAAAAATAATAATAATAATTAGAAACAAATAAAAAGGAGGTGGAGGGTAGGGGAAGGGTAGGGTTTGTATTTATTGCAGATGTCTTGGGTACTATTATAAGAACCTGATGTCCTAAGAGATTAAAGGTTGAGCTTTTTTCCATTTTATACAGAGGAAAAAGTAAAAGACCCCAAAAATTATCTGATAAATGGTCCCATGAGTAGATTCCAAGTCCCCTGATTCTTATTCTAGGGCTCTGTTATACCATATATTAGTGTTGCTGATAATGTGGATTTCCAAAAGATCCTTGCTGCTATGGTCAATTTTTTTTTTTCTTTTTTCTTTTGGAGACGGAGTCTCGCATTGTCGCCCAGCCTGGAGTGCAGTGGTGTGATCTCAGCTCACTGCAACATTCAACTCCCGGGTTCAAGCAATTCTCCTGCCTCAGCCTCCTGAGTAGCTGGGATTACAGGTATGTACCACCACACCTGGCTAATTTTTGTATTTTTAGTAGAGATGGGGTTTCACCATGTTGGTCAGGCTGGTCTCAAACTCCTGACCTCAGGTGATCCGCCTGCCTCAGCCTCCCAAAGTGCTGGGATTACAGGTGTGAGCCACCGCACCTGGCCAGAACCTAGAAGTTCTGGTTCCTAGAAAATCAAGTCTGCTACTGCATTATCTTCTAGTGGCTGTTCTCTTGGTAAATAGCAAAGTTCATTAGGCTCAGGCAGAAACCTTCTCTTCCCACACTATAAATCTAATAGAGGAAAATTATCCTGGAATGGACAGGATATTTAAGTGTGATGTAAACCTTTAGTTCCAGAATATATTTTGGTTTTGTATAATGACTTGAGGTAATTTGAAAAAAAAAAAAAAAGCACCTTACCTAATAATTTCAGCATATTCTTTGTCTTTTCCTTTACTGTCTCTCCACTTCCTGAACATAACTGAAGCATCGACATTGGCTGGGGAGAAGGTGTTGGGCTCATTAAGCAGTGAGATTACACTTAATAGGATAGTCCTAGAAACAGGAAAAAAGGATCAGCTATGAATACCCATATTTACAGTATTTAAAAGTATTCTGCTTTTTAAGAAAGTACAATCAGATTTCAAATTCTCCCTCCCTTAAAATTTTTCTGATACAATTTAATTTGAGACCTTGGGGCAACAGAGACATCATACATTTTTTATTGATGGTTTTTCATAAAAGGCATTTAAGAAAAATTAAAAAAAAATTTTTTCCAGTACTAAGAAACAAGCTGCTAACTGGTAGGCAAAGCAGAGGAAATCCGTGATTCTAGTATAAGGGTAATGCACAAAGCATAAAAATGAACTTGATAGAAGGCCCTGTTTCAACTGGTCCCATGTTCCAACCTGCAGAAAGTGGATGTCTTGGAAGCTTTCAAATACCATTTATTTTAAAAATGACAAATTAAATGACATGGGGGAAAAAGCTTAAAATATTTAGTTTCAAGGCAATCTTGATGTGAGAGAGGGTAAAAATTATGCTACTTTATATAAAGTTTTCTTTTTGCTTTTTTTTTTTTTTTTGAGTTTCACTCTTGTTGCCCAGGCTGGAGTGCAACGGTGTGATCTCAGCTCACTGCAACCTCCACATCCCAGGATCAAGCGATTCTCCTGCCTGCCTCAGGTTCCCGAGTAGCTGGGATTACAGATATGTGCCTCCACGCCCCGCTAATTTTGTATTTTTAGTAGAGACAGGGTTTCTCCATGTTGGTCAGGCTGGTCTTGAACTCCCGACCTCAGGTGATCTGCCCTCCTCGGCCTCCCAAAGTGCTGTGATTACAGGCTTGAGCCACCACGCCCAGCCCTGGTTTTGTTTTGTTTTGTTTTTGACAGGGTCTCTGTGGCCCAGGTTGGAGTGCAGTGGTGCCATCTCAGCTCACTGTAACCTCTGCCTCCTGGGTTCAAGTGATTCTCCCGTCTCAGCCTCCTGAGTAGCTGGGATTACAGGCATGTACTACCACACCTGGCTAATTTTTGTATTTTTAGTAGGGACGGGGTTTCGCCATGTTGGCCAGGCTGGTCATGAACTCCTAGCCTTAAGTGATCTGCTTGCCTTGGCCTCCCAGAGTGCTGGGATTACAGGTGTGAGCCACCGCGCCCGGCCCTATATAACCAGTTTTTATTGTGGCCTCTTAACTTGAAAGACAGTGCTACATACAAATGTATTTTTTCCATACTTGGAAGGAAGACAAAGTAATGCAGGAGAATGGAGGAAAAGCAAAATCCTTCAAACGGAAGAACTAGAGTCTCTGAATAACAGAGACTCTTATCTTTATTCAAAAGTATTTACTCTGTACCTACGGTTTGCCAGAGGCACCAAGTGAGATGTTGGATGTACAATGGTGAGCAAGTTAGATGCCATCCCTGGTTTCCCATGGCTTACAAATTCTAGTGGGTGTTAAAAACGGCCAATTTTCATTCACAGATAAAAATTAGACATTCCAAATAATCAGGGAATAAAGTTTATGTTAGAAAGCATAATAGGGGCCGGGTGCGGTGGCTCACACCTGTAATCCCAGCACTTTGGGAGGCTGAGGCAGGCAGGTCATGAGGTCAGGAGTTCGAGACCATCCTGGCCAACATGGTGAAACCCCATCTCTACTAAAAATATAAAAATTAGCCAGGCATGGTGGCGGGCGCCTATAATCCCAGCTACTGGGGTGGCTAAGGCAGGCAAGAGAATCACTTGGACCCGGGAGGCAGAGGCTGCAGTGAGCCGAGATCGCGTCACTGTACTCCAGCCTGGGCAACAGAGCAAGACTCCATCTCAAAAATAAATAAATAAATAAAAGCATAATAGGCTCCAAAACTGTTCCAAATTACTCCTAGGCTTTTTCCCCCTAAAAACTACATGCATTAGGAGAAAATGGAAGGAAAAAAGAAATTTCTCTCTTCTCATTGATGAAAGGTTAGAGATTGTGTTGTTGCAAAATACCCTTTTGCTCTGGGCCCCAAGCAAAAAATAAAGAGAGGAAACCAGGCACTTAGATGTTTGATTTGATGAAAACTTTTCCTTAAAAAGGTGAAGAATTTCTGTTGTATGATTTATATATGAGTATGATTTATATAAGATTATGACAAAGGCATTTTCAAAGAAAACATTTCTATCTAGTTAAAATCCATTGATTGCACATGCTCCTTTCTATTAGGTTAAGGATAACTCCTTGGCCTTCCTCCCTCAAGAGCTTTCTGGATTTCTTCAGTAATTACATTAAAAAGAGTCAAAGAAGGCCGGGCACGGTGGCTCATGCCTGTAACCCCAGCACTTTGGGAGGCCGAGGCAGGTGGATCACAAGATAAGGAGATCGAGACCATCCTGGCTAACACGGTGTAACCCCATCTCTACTAAAAATACAAAATATTAGCTGGGCGTGGTGGTACGTGCCTGTAGTTCCAGCTATTGAGGAGGCTGAGGCAGGAGCATTGCTTGAACCCGGGAGGCGGAGCTTGCAATGAGCTGAGATGGCACCACTCCACTCCAGCCTGGGTGACACAGCGAGACTCTTGTCTCAAAAAAAAAAGTCAAACTCATCAAGACGGAAAATGAATGGACATCTTAGAAGTGCAAGAAAAATACGGTAGAACTTTACATAAAGGTTTCTCCAAAAGAAAACACATAAAATCTATTAGGAAGATAAAAAGGATAAGGACGAAGTATGTTATAAACAGGTAGTTGGCCAGGCTGTTCTCAAACTCCTGGGCTCAAGCAATATTCCTGCCTTGGACTCCTTAAGTACTGGGATTTCAGGTGTGAGCCACTGCTCCTGGTTAGAAAAACAGTGTTTTATAATTTTTATTTATTTATTTTTGAGACGTGGTTTCGCTCATCGCCCAGGCTGGAGTGCAATGGTTGGATCTTGGCTCACTGCAACCTCTGCCTCCTGGGTTCAAGCGATTCTCCTGCCTTAGCCTCCCGAGTAGCTGGGATTACAGGCACGTGCCACCACGGTCGGCTAATGTTTTACATTTTTAGTAGAGATGGGGTTTCACCATGTTGGCCAGGGTGGTCTCGAACTCCTGACCTTGGGTTATCCACCCGCCTCGGCCTCCCAAATTGGGGGATTACAGGCATGAGTCACCTTGCCCGGCCAGAAAAATAGGTTTAATTGTCTAGATCAGTACTGTGTACTAACAACTTTCGATGATGATGATAATGTATAACCTATGCTGTGCAATATAGTAACCAGTAGCCACATGCAGCTACTGAGCACTTTGAAATGTATCCTGCACAAATGAGGAAGTGACTTCTAATATATACTTATTTATTTAAAGAGGGTCTCACTATGTTGCCCTGGCTGGAATACAGAGGCTATTTATAGGCGTGATCATAGCACACTACAGCCTCAAACTCCTGGGCTGAAGGGATACTCCTGCCTCAGCCTCCCAAGTAGCTGGGACTACAGGTGCATGCCACTGTGCCAGGCTAGTATTTAATTTTAATTCAAATGTAAAAAGCCACATGTAGTTAGAAGCTACCACATTGGACAACACAGATGTAGATGAATCCTATTACCTGAATTAAGAAAAAATTTTCCCACAAGTAGTTTCCCCAAGTTGGTTTTCTTACATCTTGTATATTAAGACAGTGTATATATTGGGAAACAAATTTTTAAATGGTAAATCATCTATATCTAACAAAATGAGAAATTCTAATTCCACGTCCTCCTAAGTTAAAAACCAGGATGTTTTAAGATGCACTGAGTAATATAGCAGACTAATATAGTGGTAACTGTCAACCCAGTAAGTTTTCTTCTGTCTGAAGAGCAGAATCTTTTTCTTTTTCATATGGGGAATAATTTCCTTCTCCTACTATTGTGCCACACCTCCCATAGAAACAACCTCCTACCCACAGCAGTAGACATAAGACCAAGCAAGTGCTGCAAGGATTCCATCCCTTTTGTTATGGTGATGCATTTGAGGTATGCATGTGACCTAACCTGGGCCAATCAGAAGCCTGGTGGGAACTATTCTTGATTAGATGGAGAACTGTGAGAATAAGGAAAGATGAGAGAATTGGTCTCAGGCAGATGGATGGATGTGAACTGGAAAAAACTAAACTTCTGAGATAATACTGTTGGAATACACAAAACTGAATTTGAATTTAAGAACTATTTCAGGCCAGGTGCGGTGGCTCACACCTGTAACCCCAGTACTTTGGGAGGCTGAGGCAGGTAGATCACCTGAGGTTGGGAGTTCAAGACCAGCCTGACCAACCAACATGGTGAAACCCCGTCTTTACTAAAAATACAAAATCAGCCAGGTAAGTTGGGACATGCCTGTAATCCCAGCTACCTGGGAGGCTGAGGCAGGAGAATTGCCTGAACCCGGGAGGCGGAGGCTGCAGTGAGCCAAGATTGTGCCATTGCACTCCAGCCTGGGCAACAAGAGCGAAACTCTGTCTTTAAAAAACAAAAACAAAAAAAGTATTTCAACTGCTAGCTCATTTTTTTGTTTAAAAAAATGAGTTTAAGTGTTTAAAATCCTTATTCATTTACTGTATTTTCTCAGGAGAAACAAGAGGTTGGACTAGCAAAACAGACCCTGAGGGTTCATCATCCCCAGACTCTCGGTTCCTATAAAGAATAACTGTACTACCCCCTTTGCTTCCCCCGCACCCCACAAGAACACACTGGTGCACTACCCTTCTCTACTCCACATCTGGAGGAACAGATCTGATCTCAGTCCAGCAGAATACATGTTTAACATTTATTATAACAAAGAACAGGCCTAGAGGGAATTTGGGATAAGAATGAGGGCCAGAGAGTTCTTAGTATCTGTGGTTCATTACACAATTCCCACCACCACCATTCAAGGAGTTAGGGATACTCCCAGAAAAAAATGTGCTCCTTCTGCCCCTCTTTATGCCACAGCCAGGGAATAAGATAGGTCTTTTCAGGATAGAGGATCTAGGCCAAAAGAGAAAAATGCTAAGAAGAGAAAGGAAACACAGAAAAAAAGGACAGGCAAAAGCACCTCACTTTACAGTCTTCAGGTTCATATTTCAGATCCTTATGCCTGCTTCAGTATCTTTGGTCAGAGGTTATTTAGCTATCTTTTTTTGAATAAAACGTAAGTTTGTAAACAATAAAAACCCTCAAAGAAAATGAATACCAACACATCATATATTGTATTACAGACTAGACAACAGGAAATCAATTGTGAAGCAAAACTCCATCTCAAAAAAAAAAAAGAAAAAGAAAAAACCCTAAGCTTACTTCACTCCATAATCATGGGCAAGCATGCATGTATGCACATGTGCACACACACACATGTACACGCAGGTTGATTTATATATTGAATTTTATAGACCCAGCATAATGTGATGACAGTTGATGTATGAAGTCCAGTTCTCTGGAGCCAAACCTAAATCCTGCATATTGTTACTACCACCCTTACTGACTTAGGGTTCTATCGTGACCTTTCTAGTTGTCAGGGGTCCTTAAAATCTCTCATTTCCGCTCTATCAAACGATGGGCCAGTAACTGCAGATGACTAGTTAAAGCTCAGTCCTCATTACATGTTTCAACATGGGGGAAGGATTTAAAGAGGACATCATGACAAAGAAGCCTGTGATGACAGGGAAAAGAGGGCAACTGATGGTAAAATATAGTAGCATAATGGGTTTACATTATTAGAAAGTTTCTCTTTAGGCTGCTAAAGCAAGCAACAACAAATACAACACCTTCTTCTGTGCAGTGCTGTACTGATACATCCCTGAGAATGCAAGGTAGGAATAAAAGTACAGTTTTTAAATGCCCAAATTATGTATCATTTGCAGAGAATGGAATTGGCAAGTTGAGGGCAGTGGGACCCCATGCGTAAAAACCAAGGAAGCAAATAAATAAAACCACACTGTTCCAGAATTGGGTTTAAAAGAGCTTTAGGAACAGCATGGTTATGCCTGTTTCCCCGACCCTGCCTACTTTGGCACCCAATGGTAGGGGTGATGTCTCTGGCTCTCTGTTCTTAAGACCAGACAGAAAAATATCCTACCCCACTTCTGAGACAGACTCTTTTATACCAAACAACAGCCTCTCTTGATTGGGTGAATAAATCTGGTTTCATGCTGTATTTTTGAAAGTGAAAAAGAAAACATTATGTATGCCTCTTTCAACATAAAGCAAATCCACACCAAAACCACTTCACTATCCCAGAGCCTATAGCAGATATGACAGGTAGTTCTGGGGATGGTGTCTCAGAGAAAGCAGCTGTGAACTCCATAGCAAAGTCTGAGGGCTTTGCTACTCCCACTCCCACCCTACCCTATCCCCAAAGCTCCCACATCATTCTAGACAAATCATGTATTAAGGTACATTTTGTTTCCTCCATCAGGAAGAGGCATGATGCTGTGAACTTCTAATCAGAGACATGTGGCAACTCTCAACTCCACTCTTGCTGACAAATACCAAAACTTTCCACTTCAGGAAGAAACCCTCCCCACCACCTCCAGCCCCACCAATTTAATCCTGGGCCTCTGGGAGGAGGAGGTCTGTGGAGGTTTGCTTTCAAAAGAAGTATGCTGGCTTTCCCAAGAGGTAGCAAGCTACTGAGACTTTAGTGAACACTAGTTGGCTGATTCTCTGCATCCCTAAAATTCTTCCTTTTCAGGTTGGCTAACTCACTACTCACCAGATCTGATAATACAGACTGACTCAGGCTCTTGAAGGTAACTAGAGTCCCTTACTCTTCTTCAAGTTACAAAAGTGCTCCATTTGCCACTTTATGTTATAAATATTGTCCACTGAGGTGCTGAACAACAGTCTTGAGTACACGTGGTTATGGAGAAGAAAACCAAAACGTGAATATGGAATCACTTTCAGATGCCAGTGAGAGGCAGCAGACAAGACTCCAAAGCAGGATAAGATGAACCCTATGCCATCTCCACTGCTGTCTTACTACAGCCACCCATAAACTGGACATGGAGCCCAGAACCCTTAGACAGTTGCTGGCCCTAGATAATTTAGCAGCAGAGGTACAAGAGGAAAAATAGTAGCCCATTTTCACTACATCTTGTATCTTCCCTCTTAATATTTCAGTGCCATAAATGACCTGTCAGAAAATATAATAGTGTACTACTTTAAAACCCCCCTTGTCTCACAATGAAGTGAACACAGAAACAAAAGGGATAAGGAAAAGTATTCCACATCTACTCATTAGGTAGTGCTTTCCTGATTTCCGCTCAGAGTTCTGAGCACCACCAGGTATTCCAGACAGATGAGGTTCCAAAAAGTGTACAAAACATCCCACAGCCCCTGAAAACACCAATAAGATCAAAATGTTGAAGGACTACCCAATGATTACATAGAACTAAGTGATAAAAAGTCTAAGAAGATAAACAATTTCCAACGCAAATACCTTGTAGAGCTGCGTGTGAAGATGTTAGGTGTAATTCCAAATAATTAGTTGTAGTTGGGAAGCTTCTAAACAAAGCAGCATAAAGCCAGGGAAAACTATCTTGATTTTGAGTTTGGGGAATGTCCCTAAATTGCGGCTCAGGTGGCCTGGGGACTCAAGAATGAGAAAAAAATGATGCTAGTACCTCTAAAGTAACAAAGGCAGTTTCAGATGGGCAGGTAAGTATAAAAGGAATCCTCTGCCTCCAAAAGACTGGGTTACATGAGAAGTAGGCCTATGTTAAAACAAAAAAATGTTCATAATATTTTAAGCTGAGGTAAGGCAAATGACATCATTTGCATGTAAATGCAAAAGAAGTAAAGGATAAAAATCCTGAATTCCCGTGGGTGGTAGCAATACATTATCCAGACAGGCAGCATAAAAATGCAATGAGGAAAATCTTGTTTGGGGCTTTGTATTTGAGGAAAGGGGAAGCCTGTTTTCTCAAATAGGGAGGGGGTGTAAGCATTTGATTCAACATTCAACCATCAAAACCAAGAATCACCAGTATCGTAGCTACCACTTCCTCTAATCTAGGGTTACTACTAGTCCTGAAAATACATGCACCAGAATCATTATTATCAAAGGATAACTGGGGATTTTTTTGGGTGCAATTTTTTCAACAAATCATCCAAAACATCTTTAAAAACCTTTTATACCCTGTAATCCCAGCACTTTGGGAGGCCGAGACGGGCGGATCACGAGGTCAGGAGATCAAGACCAGCCTGGCTAACACGGTGAAACCCCGTCTCTACCAAAAAAGACAAAAACTAGCCGGGCGAGGTGGCGGGCGCCTGTAGTCCCAGCTACCCGGGAGGCTGAGGCAGGAGAATGGCGGGAACCCGGGAGGCGGAGCTTGCAGTGAGCTGAGTTCCGGCCACTGCACTCCAGCCTGGGCGGCAGAGCGAGACTCCGTCTCAAAAAAAAAAAAACAAACAAAAACACAACTTTTATATACATTGTCTAATTATAATGTCAAAATAATGTGCTACAGTTACTTCTGAAGACATAGCACCCTCAAACATGCTCTTGAGTAATATAGAATACATAAAACACAGATTTTTTTTTTTTTTTTTGAGATGGAGTTTCACTCTTGTTGCCCAGGCTGGAGTGCAGTGGCACAATCTTGGCTCACTACAACCTCCGCCTCCCAGGTTCAAGCAATTCTCCTGCCTCAGCCTCCTGAGTAACTGGGATTACAGGCATGCACCACCACGCCTGGCTAATTTTGTATTTTTAGTAGAGACAGGGTTTCTCCATGTTGGTCAGGCTGGTCTCAAACTCCCGACCTCAGGTGATCTGCCCACCTCGGCCTCCCAAAGTGCTGGGATTACAGGCATGAGTCACTGCGCCCAGACTAAAACTCAGAATTTTTAATACTAATTTAAAATTGAGTCTATTGAGATAATTCATGTATACATAATTTGCTATGTAGGACACTTTTCCCCTCAAAAAAAGAGTGTATTCTCAATTATAGAGTATCTCAAAAACAGTTCAAAGCAATTATTTTAGTTATTTTCCTGTATTTAACACCCAAGATAAATTATATACTATTTGAATTGGTTATGATACAGGCATCTAGTAATTATGTCTCCCTGTAGCAAAATGAAATAAACATGAGGAACTAAGAAATGTGCTTCTCTTCTAACAGATAGCAAATGACTGCTTCACATTAGACCCAAAAAATTCCTTGAAAATATAGCTGCAACCCAAGCCAGTCAGGTAATTTCCACCATTCTAGTAGGTTTACATGCGTTATTCACTTAAATTTTATCAACAACCTACTGAGGTAGGTATTATTCTTGTATAGATAAGAGATTCAGAAGGCTGGGTGTAGTGTGAGCACCTGTAATCCCAACACTTTGGGAGGCTGAGGCAGGGGGATCACTTGAGTCCATGAGTTTGAGACTAGCCTGGGCAACATGGTAAGACCCCATCTTTACAAAAAAATTTTTTTAATTAGTCCAGGTGCTCTGGGGCACACCTATAATCTGAGCATTTTGGGATGCCAAGTGGATTGCTTGAGCGCAGCAGTTTGAGACCAGCCTGGGAAACCAAGCAAAATCCCATCTCTGTACAAAAAAAATACAAAATATTGACCAGGCACCATGATGCACACTTGTGGTCCCAGCTACCTGAGAGACTAAGGTGGAAGGATCGCTCAAGCCCAGGAGGTTGAGGCTGCGCTGAGCCGTGACCACGCCGCTGCATGCCAGCCTGGGCGACAGAGCAAGATCCTGTCTTTAAAAAAAAAAAAAAAGAAAAGAAATATAAGAAAAAAAAATTCAGAGGGATGATGGTTGTCAAGGTGAGATGTAACACATTTATTTGAATTTAAAAAGAAAGTAACATTTTTTCTGTCTTAAAAAATATATTGGTAAGATGTGCTGAAATCTTTAATATATCTATTTTCTCAACTCTTTATCAACAGTCATTTGATACATCTTGAAGAGCTTCTTTTACAAGTCAGGAAGCTTCCAATTCTTCACTTTTGATAAACCTGGAGATTCTTATCAAGTTACTAGTTTTTGTATCAGTAAAAATGTTTAACAAATGATTGAATAAACCAATAAAGGGGGAAGAATAGTATCAATCCATGCAGAAGAATTCAAAATAATTTATATAGATACCTTGGCTTCACGGAGGTATAGCCACCCTCTCCTTAGTTGTGGGCTATGCATATGACTTCCTTCCAAGGAGTACAGAATGAAAAGTTCAGGAGAGAGCAACTTTATAGTGGAGAAAAGCTAAACACATTATCTCAGGCAGCTGATGAAAGGTATCCCATCAGGAAGGATAAGCCACACTGATAGTAAGTACTTCAGATATGACATAATGAAAATGGCACATTACTTCTCTGGTCTTTCTTCCCCAAACCTATAACCCTAGACTAATCATGAGAAAACACACAAGAAAAATCTCAACTGGGGAACATTGTACAAAATACCTGATCAGTACCCCCCAAAACTGTCATCAAAAACGAGAATATTTACAGTCAAGAGTTGCTTAATAGCTAGGTATGGTGGCATACACCTATAGTCACAGCTACTTGGAAGGCTGAGGTGAAAGGCTCACTTGAGCCCAGGAGGTACAGGCTGCAGTGACCTGTGATTGCACCACTGCACACCAGTCTGGGTGACAGGGCAAGACACTGTCTTAAATATGAGAGACGGAGAAAGAGAGACAGACAGAGAGAGAGAGACAGAGAGAGAGGAGTTGCCTATGGAGACATGACTATTAAATATAATGTGATGAGCAAGGCACAGTGGCTCATGCCTATAATCCCAGCACTTTGGGAGGTCAAGTAGGGAGGACTGCTTGAGGCCAGGAGTTTGAGACCAGCTGGGCAACTTAGTAAGACCCCATCTCTAAAAAAATTTAAATACATATACGTATACACATACATATATACATATATATTTATATATATGAAAGATTTTGGAGCAAAACAACGACAGGTAAAAACCAAGGAAAAGAGAAAGGGTATGAACTTCGGTTAGTAAAAATGAATTAACATTATTTATTAACTGCAACCAATGAATGATACTAATGTTAGATGGTAATAAAGAACCAAAGTATAACTAGGATAAGGTAATAGTAGGGATTCAGGCTTGAATATCTATTCCTAAGTGAACATAGGGAAATGAGAATCATATATATTATGGTTTAGTAAATACAGCTCTTCAAAATGATGCATACATATTTCTTAAAGCTCTAGCTGAAGACAAAACAACTGAATATAAGAAAGATGATTTTTTACATGTTAAAAGACAATACGTAATTTTATTTTACTAGGGGCAAACACAATAAGGAGATTAAGAATAACTCCAAAACCAGATTCTTCCTTATGTAACACCTTACCTCACATTCTGAGTAGGATTCCACCTTTCAGAAGGCAGTTCTCCACTCT
The DNA here is from genome assembly GCF_037993035.2 of Macaca fascicularis. NCBI lineage: Eukaryota > Metazoa > Chordata > Mammalia > Primates > Cercopithecidae > Macaca > Macaca fascicularis. Next base: position 65,499,116 of record NC_088389.1, read on the forward strand.
GTGGGTCATCTACAGGCGGATGAAGAATTGAAATGCATACATCTCCATTCTACGAGACACAAACATTACATTCAGTAAATACTCAAAAAGTGATGTACAAAAAGGGACATTGGTTCTAAAGTTTCTTTTATTCCTAGAAACTGTTTTTCCATCAAAGGAGAAAACAATTCTGCTTTTTATGTTCAACATCAAAGATAAATAATAATTAAGCATTTTTTAAATATAATATTTATTTTGACCAATCTCCAAGGTATATTTTCTAGTGAGAAGACTTACTATTCCTATAGTACAGTCCTGATAAAAAATTGACTGGGGCTGGGTGCGGTGTCTCACGCCTGTAATCCTAGCACTTTGGGAGGCCAAGGCGGGTGGATCACCTGAGGTCAGGAATTTGAGACCAGCATGGCGAAACCCGTCTCTACTAAAAATACAAAAATTGGCTGGGTGTGGTGGCTCACACCTGTAATCCCAGCACTTTGGGAGGCCAAGGTGGGTGCATCATGAGGTCAGGACTTCGAGACTAGCCTGACCAACATGGTGAAACCCCATCTCTTCTAAAAATATAAAAATTAGCCGGGCGTGGTTGTGCACCTCTGTAATCCCAGCTATTCATGAGGCTGGGGCAGGAGAATCGCTTGAACCCGGGAGGCGGAGCTTGCAGTGAGCCAAGATAGTGCTCCAGCCTGGGCAACACAATGAGACTCCATCTTTAAAAAAAAAAAAAGACAAACATAATAAATCAAGATTCAATTGTCTTAGAAGCAACCAAATAGATATCCCTTTGTTTTCAGATATATCTGTGCACCTAGAGTACATAAAAAGGAAGAAAAAAATCTAACCTTGCTTAGTATCTACTCAGATAGATGCTGTATCAATAACCATGGCTTATATAAACCAAAAATATGCCTTACAGCAAATGTTAACATCCTCAAGATATGGTTAGAATGACTTCCCACTATGGCTATTATATTTTGCTTCATAAATTTATACAACTTAATCCACAAGTACATTTAGGTTAATTCATACACATAGGGATTGCCTACCATATGCAATACAGAACACAATTCAATAGAAAAGACAAAGTTGGGTAAAATATAGTGACTTATCTCTTGGGACTTAGCCTAACATGGAAGGTAAGATTTATTGATTTATTTTATTTCTTTCTGTTTTTAGAGATAGGAGTCTCACTATGTTACCTAGGCTGTAGTGCAGTGATTATGCATAAGCACAATCACGGTGCACTGCAGCCACTAAATCCTGGCCTCAAGTGATCCTCCCACCTCAGTAGTCCCATAGCTGGGACTCTAGGGTGTGTTACTACACATGACTCAAGATTTACATTTTTAAAAAACTGGAGGTATAACTACATAAAGTACAAAAATCTTACATATACAACCCAAATTTAGACACATAGAAACTATATGAATACATATGTAACCATTATCAATATAAAACATTTTAAAAATAAAATTAATTCAAAATATTATATTCTAAAACACTGCCTTATGGTTAGATACCATAAGGCATGTAAAAAGTTACTACAGAAAAAAGGAGAGAGAGGCCGGGCACGGTGGCTCACACCTGCAATACCAGCACTTTGGGAGGCCAAGGTGGGCAGATCACAAGGTCAGGAGTTCGAGACCAGCCTGGCCAATATGATGAAAAAACCCCGTCTCTACTAAAAATACAAAAATTAGCTGGGTGTGGTGGCACCTGTAATCCCAGCTACTCAGGAGGCTGAGGCAGGAGAAGAATCCCTTGAACCCGGGAGGCAGACGTTGCAGGGAGCCGAGATCGCGCCACTACACTCCAGCCTGGGTGGCAGAGCGAGACTGTCTCAAAAAAAAAAAAACCAAAAACAAAAATAAAAAGAGAGCCGGGCGTGGTGGCTCACACCTGTAATCTCAGCACTTTGGGAAGCCACGGCGGGTGGATCACCTGAGGTCAGGAGTTCAAGACCAGCCTGACCAACATGGAGAAACCCCATTTCTACAAAAAATACAAAATTAGCCAGGCGTGGCAGTGCATGCCTGTAATCCCAGCTACTAGGGAGGCTGAGGCAGGAGAATCACTTGAACCTGGGAGGCGGAGGTTGCGGTGAGCCGAGATTGTGCCATCGCACTCCAGTTTGGGCAACAAGAGCAAAATTCCATCTCAAAAAATAAAAAAGAAAAGAGAAACTTGGTATATTTGGGCAGTGAATGCATGGAAGGTGGGGTGGAAGATAAAAGGCTTTGTTGTTGAGGAAGCTTTGAGATGAGCTTTCCTTTAACAGTAACAATTTAAACAACCTATGGGAAATGTAGAAATGAGTTCTTCTGGCCGGGTGCGGTGGCTCACACCTGTAATTCCAGCACTTTGGGAGGCGGAGGTGGGCAAATCACCTAAGGTCAGGAGTTCGAGACCAGCCTGGCCAATATGATGAAACTCCGTCTCTACTAAAAGTACAAAAACTAATCGGGCGTGGTGGCATGCACCTGTAATCAGGAGGCTGAGACAGGAGAATCGCTTGAACCCGGGAGGCGGAGGTTGCAGTGAGCTGAGATTGCGCCATTGCACTCCAGCCTGGGCAATGAAAGTGAAACTCCGTCTTAAAAAAAAAAAAAAAAAAAAAAGTTTTACTGGAAAAACAAGCCAACATATAAATGGTAGAATAAAATTTGCTTGGGTACTTGTATTTGTTTTCTATTGCTACTGTAATAAAATACCATAAACTTGGTGTAAACATCACAAACTTATAATTTTACATTTCTGTAGGTCAAAGTCTATCATGTCTCTCACAGGACTAAAATCAATGTGTTGACAGCACTGCATTCCCTTCTAGAGGCTCTAAGAGAAGTCCCTTTCCTTGCTCTTTCTAGCTACTAAACGCCAATCTTTTCCCTTGGACTTCCCTCTTCTATTTTCAAAGCAATGTCAATGTCTCATTTTTCTGGGCCCTTCTTCCAAAGTCACATCTCTAACTAATTTTATGCCTCCCTCTTCCACTATTAAGGACCCTTGTGATTACATTGGGCTCCCCTGGATAATCCAGAATAATCTCCCTATTTTAAGGTCAGCTGATTAACAACTTTAACCTCTTTTTGACATAGAACCTAAAATTCACAGGTTCCAGAGATTAGCATGTGAACATTTTTGGGGAACCATTATTCTACCTACCTCAGCCTTGTTTTGATGAAGAATGGAGCATAAAAATTAGGCCACAGGGTCGGGTGCAGTGGCTTACACCTGTAATTCCAACACTTTGGGAGGCCGAGGCAGGCGGATCATGAGGTCAGGAGATCGAGACCACCCTAGCTAACACGGTGAAACCCCGTCTCTACTAAAAATACAAAAATTAGCTGGGCGTGGTGGCGGGCACCTGTAGTCCCAGCTACTCAGGAGGCTGAGGCAGGAGAATGGCGTGAACCCGGAAGGCAGAGCTTGCAGTGAACTGAGATCGCGCCACTGCACTCCAGCCTGGGCGACAGAGCGACACTCTGTCTCAAAAAAAAAAAAATTAGGCCACAGAAGTATGTTACTTGGTTCAGAGCATAACATGTTTATAAAACAAACAAAAAAACACAAACTTCTTAGTAGTGGAATGAACTGAACAGATTTGCATTTCGAAATGACGTATTATTAGAAAATAGGCATCCAAATTGACACAGACAATGGATTTGACAAAACCTAACACTCTTTCATGATAAAAACAATCAGAAAGCTATGACTAGATGGGAATTATCTTAACATGATAAAGGGCATTTATTAAAAACCCACAGCTGCCAGGCGCTGTGGCTCACGCCTATAATCCCAGGACTTTGGAAGACCGAGGCAGGCAGATCACCAGGTCAGGAGATCAAGACCATCCTGGCTAACACGGTGAAACCCCATCTCTACTAAACAAAGGAAAAAATCAGCCAGGCATGGCACGGCACCAGTAGTCCCAGCTACTTAGGAGGCTGAGGCAGGAGAATCACTTGAACCCAGGAGGCGGAGGTTGCAGTGAGCCGAGATTGTACCACTGCACTCCAGCCTGGGCGACAGAGTAAGACTCCATCTAAAAAAAAAAAAAAAAAAAAAAACCCAAAGCTAACATCATACTCAGTGGTGACAATGTTGAAAGACTAAAATAAAATCAGGAGCTTGACAAGAATGCCTGCTTTCACCACTGCTATTTAACATTGTACTGGAAATTTCTTTTTTTTTTTTTTTTTTTTTTTTTTGAGACGGAGTCTCGCTCTGTCGCCCAGGCTGGAGTGCACTGGCCGGATCTCAGCTCACTGCAAGCTCCGCCTCCCGGGTTTACGCCATTCTCCTGCCTCAGCCTCCCGAGTAGCTGGGACTACACGCGCCCGCCACCTCGCCCGGCTAAGTTTTTGTATTTTTTTTAGTAGAGACGGGGTTTCACCGTGTTAGCCAGGATGGTCTGGATCTCCTGACCTCGTGATCCGCCCGTCTCGGCCTCCCAAAGTGCTGGGATTACAGGCTTGAGCCACCGCGCCCGGCCAGAATGTAGTTTTTTTTAAGCTAGGGTAATTCTTTTTTTTTTCTTTCTTTTTTTTTTTTTTTGAGACAGAGTCTCGCTCTGTCGCCCAGGCTGGAGGGCAGTGGCGCAATCTCGGCTCACTGCAAGCTCTGCCTCCCGGGTTCACGCCATTCCCCTGCCTCAGCCTCCCGAGCAGCTGGGACTACAGGCGCCCGCCACCTCGCCCGGCTAGTTTTTTGTATTTTTTAGTAGAGATGGGGTTTCACCGTGTTAGCCAGGATGGTCTCGATCTCCTGACCTCGTGATCTGCCCGTCTCGGCCTCCCAAAGTGCTGGGATTACAGGCTTGAGCCACCGCGCCCGGCCTGTACTGGAAATTTCTAACCAGAGTACTTAGACAAGGAAAAGAAAAAAAGGAAACTGAGTTGAAGGGGAGAAAAGCATCTTTATACACAGATGACATGATCCTATATAGGAAAGCTACAAAAGCTAATAAACTCAGGAAAGTTGTAGGATACATAATCAAAACTCAGTCACTTTTATTTTTATAAACTAGCAAAAATAACCTAATAGGATATTATGAAAACAATTCCATTGATAATTGTCATTTAAAATAATAAATCTGGCCAGGCGGGGTGACTCACACCTGTAATCCCAGCACTTTGGGAGGCCGGGGCTGGCAGATCACTTGAGGACAGGAGTTCGAGACCATCCTGGCCAACACGGTGAAACCCCGTCTCTCAAAAATACAAAAAATTTGCCAGACATGGTGGCTGATGCCTGTAATCCCAGCTGCTCAGCAGGCTGATGCAGGAGAATCGCTTGAACCCAGTAGGCAGAGGTTACAGTGAGCTGAGTATGAGTCACTGCACTCCAGTCTGGGCAACAGAGTGAGACTCCATCTCAAAAAAAAAAAAAAGAGAGAGAGAGAATAAATCTAGTCATGGAAGGGAAAAGACTTGTACGCTGAAAACTACAGGCCAGACATGGGGCTCAGGCCGAGTGTGGTGGCTCACGCCTGTAATCCCAGCACTTTGGGAGGCCAAGGTGGGTAGATCATGAGGTCAGGAGATCGACACCACCCTGGCTAACACGATGAAACCCTGTCTCTACTAAAAATACAAAAAATTAGCCGGGCATGGTGGCAGGTGCCTGTAGTCCCAGCTACTTGGGAGGCTGAGGCAGGAGAATGGCGTGAACCTGGGAAGCGGAGCTTGCAGTGAGCCAAGATCGCGCCACTGCACTCCAGCCTGGGCAATAGAGTGAGACAAGAAAGGACAGGACAGGACAGGAAAGGAAAGAAAGGAAAGAAAGAAAGGAAGAAAGAAAGGATGAAAAAAAAAAGAGGAAGGAAGGAAGGAAGGAAGGAAGGAAGGAAGGAAGGAAGGAAGGAAGGAAGGAAGGAAGGAAGGAAGGAAGGAAGGAAGGAAGGAAGGAAGGAAGGAAGGAAGGAAGGAAGGAAGGAAGGAAGGAAGGAAGGAAGGAAGGAAGGAAGGAAGGAAGGAAGGAAGGAAGGAAGGAAGGAAGGAAGGAAGGAAGGAAGGAAGGAAGGAAGGAAGGAAGGAAGGAAGGAAGGAAGGAAGGAAAGACAGACTACAAAACAGTGCTCAAATAAATTTTAAAAGACCTGAAAAAACATAGACTTGTGATGTTAAGATGGTTCTATTCCCCAATTTGATTTACAGATTTATTCAATACAATCCTTATCAAATCCTACTTCCCGTTTTACAGTTATTGACAAGGTAATCCTAAAATTCACAGAGCAATTTAAGGGACCCAAAGAGCCAAAACAATTTGGAAAAAGAAAAAGTTGGAGGATTCACACTTCCTAATTTTAAAAATTACTACAAAGACAACCACGTTGTTCAGTACTGGCATAATGACAGACATATAAGCCAATGGAACATATTTTAGAAGTGAGAGTCCAGAAATAATCCAATACATTGATGGCCAATTGATTTTGACAAGGATGCCAAGTCCATTCAATGGGGAAAAAAACAGACTCTTCAATAAATGGTGGTGGGACAACTGGATTTCTACAAACAAAAAAATGCAACTGAACTCCTACCTTATGTCATATACAAAAATTAACTGAAAATAGATCAAAGACTTGGAAATAACTGCACTTCATTAAAATGGAAAACTTTTATGCATCTAAAGGACATTATCAAGAAAGTGAAAAGGCAATCTATAGAATGGGAGAAAACATTTACAAATCATATATCTGATAAGGCTTTAATATATATAATATATAAGGAATTCCTAAAACTCAGTAACAAAAAGATATCCATTTCAATAATAGGGAAGGCCAGGTGCAATGGCTCATGCCTGTAATTCCACCACTGTGGGAGGCTGAGCAGGGAGGACTCCTTGAGGCCAGGAGTTCAAGACCAGCCTGGATGACATAAAGAGACAAGATCTCACTTTGTCTCTCAGCCTGGAGTGCAGTGGTGCAATCTCAGCTCACTGCAGCCTCTACCTCCCAGGCTCAAGTGATCCTTCCACTTCAGCCTTCCAAGTAGCTGGGACCACAGATGAGAGCCACCAAACGTGGATAATTTTTAATTTTTTTTTTTTTTTTTTTGAGATGGAGTCTCGCTCTGTCGCCCAGGCTGGAGTGCGGTGGCCGGATCTCAGCTCACTGCAAGCTCCGCCTCCCGGGTTTACGCCATTCTCCTGCCTCAGCCTCCCAAGTAGCTGGGACTACAGGCGCCCACCACCACGCCCAGCTAGTTTTTTGTATTTTTTTAGTACAGATGGGGTTTCACCGTGTTAGCCAGGATGGTCTCGATCTCTTGACCTCGTGATCCGCCCGTCTTGGCCTCCCAAAGTGCTGGGATTACAGGCTTCAGCCACCGCGCCCGGCCTAAATTTTTTTTTTTTTTTTTGAGACGGAGTCTCGCTCTGTCGCCCAGCCCAGGCTGGAGTGCAGTGGCGCGATCTCGGCTCACTGCAAGCTCCGCCTCCCAGGTTCACGCCATTCTCCTGCCTCAGCCTCCCGAGTAGCTGGGACTACAGGCGCCCACAACCGCGCCCGGCTAATTTTTTGTAATTTTTAGTAGAGACGGGGTTTCACCGTGGTCTCGATCTCCTGACCTTGTGATCCGCCCGCCTCGGCCTCCCAAAGGGCTGGGATTACAGGCGTGAGCCACCGCGCCCGGCCTAAATTTTTTTATAGAGATGGAGTTGCGCTGTTACTCAGGCTTGCCTTGACTCCTGAGCTCAAGCAATCCTTCCACCTTGGCCACACAAACTGCTGAGATTACAGGTGTGAGCCACCACACTGTGGCCCCCCAAAATTTTACTAATTAGTCAGGTGTGGTGGCACACACTTGTAGTCCCAGCTACTTGGGAGCTGACATGGGAGGACTGCTTGAGCCCAGGAGTTTGAGGCTGCAGTGAGCCGTGATTGGGCCACTCCAGCCTGGGCAACAGAGCAAGACCCCATTCCCCCAAAATAAATGAAAGATTAAAAATGAGCTAGGACAGACATTTCTCCAAAGAAGATATACAAATGGCCAATAAGCACATGAAAAGATGCTCAACATAAGCCATGTGGGTAATGCAAAGCAAAACCACAATAAGCTACCACTTCATACCCACTTAGGATAGCTGTATTTTATCCTACTTTTCTTAATATAGAGATGGGGATCTTGCTACGTTGCTCAGGCTGGTCTCAAACTCCTAGCCTCAAGCAATCCTCCTGCCTTGGCCTTTAAAGTGCTGAAATTACAGATGTGAGCCACTGCACCTAGCCTTTTTTTAAAGAAAGGAAAATAACAAGTGTTGGTAAGGATGTAAAGAAACTGGAACACACACTGCTGGTGGGAATGTAAACAGTTCAGCTGCTATGGGAAAAAAGTTTAGCAGTCCATTTAAAAGATAGCTGGGCACAGTGGATCACATGCCTGTAATCCCAGCACTAATAGGAAAATGGGTTAAAAAAAGAAGAAAGAAAGTCAGCTGGGTGCAGTGGCTCACACCTGTAATCCCAGCACTTTGGGAGGCCAAGGGATGTGAATCACTCGATGCCAGGAGTTCTAGATCAGCCTGGCAAAATCCCATCTCTACTAAAAATGCAAAAAATAGCTGGGCGTGGTGGTGCACATCTGTAATCCCAGCTACCTGGGTGATTGGGGCATGAGAATAGCTTGGACCCAGGAGGCAGAGGTTGCAGTGAACTGAGATCCTGACACTGCACCCCAGCCTGGGCAACAGAGCGAGACTCTGTCTCAAAAAATAAATATATAAATACATAAATAAAAGTTAAACACAGAATTCTCATTTAACCCCACAATTGCACTCCTAGGTATGTAACCCAAAGACCTGAAAACAGGTACTCAAGAAGTACATGCACATGCGTGTTCAGAGCAGCACTATTCACATATACAAAAGGGAGAAACAATCCAAATGTGTCCATCAAAAGATGAATGTAGAAACAAATTGTGGTATATCTATATAATGCAATATTCTTCAGCCATGAAGAGGAATGAAGTACTGATATATACTACGAGGTGGATGAATCTCCAAAATATTGTGCTGAGTGAAACATACTATATGACTTTATTTATACTAAATATCCAGAATATGTAAATCTATAAAGAGAGAAAGCAGATTAGTGGTTGCCAGAGATTGAGGGAATATGGGAACAGAAAGAAATTACTTAATATGTAGTGTATTTTAAGTTGGAGTGATGGAAATGCTTTGCCACTACAGAGGTATTAATAGTAGTTGTACATTATGAACGTACTAAATACTATTGAATTTTTGATTATGTATTTATTTATGAATGAATGAACGATACAGTCTTGCTCTGTGACCCAGGCTGGTACAGAAGCATGATTATAGCTCACTGCAACTTCAAACTCGGGGGCTCCAGGGATCTCCCTGCCAATTGTTTACTTTAAATGGTTAATTTTATGTATGTGAATTTCATCTCAATAAATTCTTTTTTTTGCGGGGGGGGGGAGTTATTGGACTCTAGAATGGGGATTCTACAAGATAAAATGAAGAATTATCTAGCCTACACCCCATCCAAATCCAATTAAATAACAATTTTCAGGATTCTTTTTAATAACTTCTCCACATGATTCTGATATATGGCCAAATTTGGGCATGTCAATACTTAGGAAACCTTTTCCCTGTACCTTAAAATGTTAAGAGAAAATGCATAAGATCTGTAAATCCAAGAATTACATAAATATGCATAAAACTCTGCTTGTGACAAATTATTTACAAACCAGAGCTCAGCTCTGAAAAGTACAAATCTAGTGGCCTAAATACTAACATGTTCTAAATGATGGCTAATGTACCATATAGATAAGCCTATAATGTATATTCCCATAGAGCAACTTATCTTTTCAAAAAAAGCTCCATCCTGTATTCTACAACACACTAGTAACTATTAATAAAATAATCATCAACTTTTCTCTGAACTTTCTCCTCAATTTTGTAATGAACCCAAAACTGCTCTAAAAATTAATGTCTGTTATTAAATATGTTTAAGTACTAAGGAACAGTGAAATTCTATGTGTTGTCGTATCTGTGAAGTCTGTAGTAAAGAAAGTGTTATATGAACTCTCATTGTAATACAGTTTGTGAAAAATATGGTGCTCATTAGTTGTCTACTTTTTAACAGTATGACCAGAATGTAACCAGTAACATATATATTAAGGCTCACTAAACACAGTGCAAAGCAGAAAGGAAACAGATTGTGCAGTACAATCACTGATGACAAATTCCTATCAAATTTCCTTAGTTTTCCCTTGATACTAATGAATTTCACAAACATGGTAATGATGAAAATATAAATATATATATACACACGTACATATACACAGTTCACTGCAGCCTTCTAGGCTCAAGTGACGCTCCCACCTCAGCCTTCCAAGTAGCTGGGACTACAGGCATGTGCCACTATGCTTGGCGAACTTGCCTCAGCCTCCCCAAGTGCTGGGATTATAGGCATAAGAAACTGTGCCCAGCCAACAACAACAAAAAAAGTTTTGCAGCTTTAACTCAAAGGAGAAGACAATTTTAAAATAAATTCACTCATGTAACACAGCAGTTATTTACAACTTTTGGGGGCTGCAGTAATATATCTATACATATATTTAACAAACTGTGACCAAAGCGCTTGTCTTTTTTTTATTTTTTTATTTTTGAGACAGAGTTTCACTCTGTTGCCCAGGCTGGAGTGCAGTGGTGCGATCTTGGCTCACTGCAACCTCCGCCTCCTGGGTTCAAGCGATTCTCATGCCTCAGCCTCCCGAGCAACTGGGATTACAGGTATGCACCACCATGCCCAGCTAATTTTTTCTATTTTCAGTAGAGGTAGGGTTTCACTGTGTTGGCCAGGCTAGTCTTAAAAGTCCTGGCCTCAAGTGATCTGCCTATCTTGGCTTCCCAAAGTGCTAGGATTACAGGCGTGAGCCACCACACCTGACCACGCCCGTCTTTTTAAAAACATGACATAAGAGCCGGGTGCAGTGGCTCATGCCTGTAATCCCAGCACTTTGGGAGGCAGAGGCAGGTGGATCATGAAGTCAGGAGTTCGAGACCAGCCTGGCCAAGATGGTAAAACCCCGTCTCTACTAAAACTACAAAAATTAGCCAGGCACGGTGGCGGGCACCTGTAATCCCAGCTACTCAGAAGGCTGAGGCAGGAGAATCGCCTGAACCCGGAAGGCGGGGGTTGCAGTGAGCCAAGATCGCGCCATTGCACTCTAGCCTGGGTGACAGAGCAAGACTCCATCTCAAAACAACAACAACAAAAACAAAAACATGACATAAGAAACTATTTTCAGCCAGATGGGGTCTCTAGATCTCTATTACCACAAATACCAACACTGGCCCTCAAAAATTTCAATTCTGATACCATTTCCATACTGCGGTGAAGGTTAATAGTTACGTGAGAGTTTCTTGTGATTCCTCTGACAACATCAAATTTACTTCCTAAATATGATTTATCACTTCTTCCCCTACCCCCACCCTCCCCACAAGACGGAGTCTTGCTCTGTTGTTCAGGCTGGAGTGCAGTGGCACTGCAACCTCCGCCTACTGGGTTCAAGCAATTCTCTTGCCTCAGCCTCCTGAGCAGCTGGGATTACAGGCACCCATCACCACGCCTGGTTAATTTTTGTATTTTTAGTATAGACAGAGTTCTACCATGTTGGCCAGGCTGGTCTCAAACTCCTGACCTCGTGATCCACCTACCTCGGCCTCACAAAGTGCTGGGATTAATCACAGGCATATGAGCCACTGAGCCTGGCCTTAGCTCCATCTCAGCTCACTGCAACCTCCACCTCCCAGGTTCAAGCCGATTCTCCTGCCTCATCCTGCTGAGTAGCTGGGATTACAGGCACGTGACCACACCCAGCTGATGTTTGTATTTTTAGCAGAGATGGGATTTCACCATGTTGACCAGGCTATATAATTTTATTAATCCCGACACTTTGGGAGGCTGAGGCAGGTGGATTACCTGAGGTCAGGAATTTGAGACCAGCCTGGCCAATGTGGTGAAACGCCCCTCTCTACTAAAAATATAAAATTAGCCAGGTGTGGTGGCACATGCCTGTAATCCCAGTTACTTGGAAGGCTCAGGCAGGAGAATCGCTTGAACCTGGGAGGTGGAAGTTGCAGTGAGCCAAGATCATGCCATCGCATTACTCCGTCTCAAAAAAAAAAACTAAAAACCAAAAAACAAAAAAACCATTCTGTAATCTTTTTCGTTGCAATATGGTTTTGCAGTGGTCTCATTTTTTCATAGCAGCATCCCAAGCATTGAAATTGCTTTAGATTCTTGCCATCTTAGTCATGCATCAGTTCTTTTTTTTGGCCCTGTGGATGTTGGAAGTACCTTTGCTCCAGAAACTGAGCTAACATCACCTTTAAATTGCTTTTATTTTATTTATTTATTTGTTATTTTGAGACGGAATCTGTGTCACCCAGGCTGGAGTGCAGTGGTGCAATTTTGGCTAACTGAAACCTCCACCTCTTGGCTTCAAGCAATTCTCCTGTCTCAGCTTCCTGGGTAGCTGGGACTAGAGGTGTGCACCACCACACCCGGCTAATTTTTGTATTTTTAGTAGTGACAGTGTTTCACCATGTTGGCCAGACTGGCCTCGAACTTCTGACCCCAAGTGATCCACCTGCCTTGGCCTCCCAAAGTGCTGGGATTACAGGGTGAGCCACCATTCCCGGCCACCTTTAAATTGCTTTTAGGCAAGAAATGGAGAACCCACTCTAGGGTCTTGAATTTGGAGTTCAATTCCATATATATGAGCACACTGGGGCAGCTGTGTCATTTTCCACAGTCTGTTTTTTATGTAAGACATCTTAATTTTTCTTTTTCAGACAGAACAGACTGGTACGAAATGATATATAGTTTTCTTTCTAGAAATAAGCTTTCTAAATATTGTTTAATATTTGACACAATATAAATAAACAACAGTGAATACACTGTTCTGTGTAACAACATTATCTTCCTTTTGTAGGAAAGAGTCTGTAGAAATAATTCATTGTTTCCTAAGTTCAAACTGAGTTCAGTATGCACAGAAGTATTTTGATATCTGTCTTAGTTAGTACATTTGGGTTGCTACAGCAAAATAACTTAGACTGGGTAATATACTAACAACAGAAATTTATTGCTCACAATTCTGGAGACTGCGAAGTCCAAGACCAAGCCACCAGCACATTTGGTCTGTTGAGGGCTTGTTTTTCACAGATGGCGCCTGTTTTGTTGCATCCTTATGGGAGAAGAGGCAAGGCAGTTCTCTCTTGCCTCTTTCGTAAGGATGCTAATACCATTCATGGGTGACACCAAAATCCAGACCATAACAACATCCCTGTCTAATAATTAAAGGTTTTTGCCTTTACAATTATGTAGTGTATATATAGATATTAGATAGCAAGAGAGAAGTGAGAAGGACCAAGCTTTTGTCTTGCAATTGAGAGCTAACTACTTTTGTTTTTGTTTTTTTGAGATGGAGTCTCGCTCTGTCACCCAGGCTGGAGTGTGGTGGCGTGATCTTGGCTCACTGCAACCTCCACCTCCCTTCAAGCGATTTTTCTGCCCAAGCCTCCTGAGTAGCTGGCACTACAGGCACGCACCACCACGCCCGGCTAAGTTTTGTATTTTTAGTAAAGACGGGGTTTCACCATATTGGCCAGGCTGGTCTGGAACTCCTGATTGTGATCCTCCTACCTCAGCCTCTCAAAGTGCTGGGATTACAGGCGTGAGCCACCACACCCAGCACAGAGTTAATTACTCTTAAAGCCATATACATACTGTTACCATCTCAGTTACCTAATTCCCAAACATCTCTCAAAAAAGAAACAACAAAAAAAAAATAGGATAAAGGAGTCGTTGACAGGAACAAAGTGTAGGTAGGTAATTACACTCCCCTTTCCACTTTTTTTTTTTCAGTACATAGGCTATTTAGTTCTTTCAAGATTTACCATTAGATCATGATATACAATTTTTCCCCATATTCATAATGAATTTTTCTACAATAAAATGCATGCATATCCCATAAATGTGTAGATATTTTTCAAACACAAATGTTTTGTTTTTAAAGAAGTGACAGGCCGAGTGCGGTGGCTCACGCCTGTAATCTCAGCACTTTGGGAGGTTGAGGTGAGGAGTTTGAGACTGGCAGATACAGAGAATCACAACTTATCAGAGCAGAAACCCAGGAGGAGAAAATTCCATCAGTCCCGGTGTACAAAACCCTGAACTATATAATTGACAAAATGCTAGAGGCCCAGTATAGACAAACCTCAGAGTAAAAAACTCCAGCCCCTTTAGTTAGTGGGCACCCCTGTATTTTTTTGAGTTTTACCTCCTAGAGTTCTACCAGGTTTTCACAGTGACTATAGGTCAAACAACCCCTTGTGTTCTGGCAGCAGGAGGGGAAAAGAAACCACTTTGAAGTAAGTCAGGGCTGGATGCGGTGGCTCACACCTGTAATCCCAGAACTTTAGGAGGTTGAGGCAGGCTGACCACTTGAGGTCAGGAGTTTGAGATCAGCCTGGCCAACACATCACAACCTCATCTCTACTAAAAACACAAAAATTAGCCAGCCTCCCAGCTACTCAGGAGGCTGAGGCATGAGAATTGCTTGAACCCAGGAGGCAGAGGTTGCAGTGAGCCAAGATTGCACCACCGCACTACAGCCTGGGAGACAGAGCAAGACTCTGTCTCAAAAAAAAAAAAAAAAAAAAAGTCAGAATCTTCTGCTCTTTTTAACAAGGTCTGTCCTCAGGAGAAATTACTTAACTACAAACCTGCCCAAGTTTTATCACAGCCTATATGACCTGGAAGAAGTGTAAAGCCCAACTCCAGCCACCTCAAGCCATCTAGAAATGGACAGAGCTGGCAGGCAGAAAATAAGTAAAGACAAGCTGAACTCAGCAACACCATTCGTCAAGTGTATATAATGAGCATTATAGACTACTACAACCGTAACTGCAGATTACACATTGTTCTTGAGCTCACATGAAACTTGCATGAAGATATACTACATCTTGACAAATTTTTAAAAATAGAAATCATACAATGTCTGCTTTCAGATCACAGTGGAATTTAACTGGAAGTTCCCAACAGAAAGATACCTGCAAAATCCCCAAAACATTTGGAGATTTAAAAACACACTTATAGAATAGTAGGCCGGGCACAGTGGCTTACGCCTTAATCCCAGAACTTTGGGAGGCTGAGGTGGGTGGATCACGAGGTCAGGAGTTCAAGACCAGCTTGGCCAACATGGTGAAACCCCATCTCTACTAAAAATACAAAAATGAGTTGGGCATGGTGACATGTGCCTGTAATCCCAGCTACTTGGGAGGCTGAAGCAGGAGAATTGCTTGAACCGGGAGGCAGGAGGCAGAGGTAGCAGGGAACAAGACTGCGCCACTGCACTCCAGCCTGGGCTACAGAGCGAGATTGTCTCAAAAACAAATAAACAAACAAACAAACAAAACACACACATACTTCTAGAATAGTAAAGAGTAGCCTCAAAAGAAAAAAACTAGTGGGCCCTGATATATCATCCTGAGAAACAATGCATTATTCCAGTATCCTTATGGATTAGCCCAAAGCTAAGTACGTTTCATCAACGAAAGCTAGAAATGCTTTCCCCAGGCATGTGCACTTGTCTAGTAGAAGAACCTCACCTTGAATTTATTCCAAAAGAGGCTCTCAAATGTTCAGCAGCAACTCCTAAAATGAGGCCAGTCCAAATGTAATGGGATAAATCCCGCTCCCCCCACCAAAAGCTGAATCTTTCATCATAGGAACAGGTGACCCTTGCTGTGAAGTTAGAGGACAGGCACACAAATAAATTTATATGACATTATCTACTAACTTTTTTAAATGCATGTGTTAAACACATGTGTATTATAACTCTAGCACTGAGCAGCAAAAGTCTAAAGTCCAAATCCTTAACTGGAATATACACAAGGTATTTTAAAACTACACTAATGTTAAATAATTAATCCAGAAACTGTTAACTGAAGTGCAAAATCATTAGTATTTCTCTATGGCTACAACAGCCTAACTATCAAAGTGTGCTGAGACAGACAAGCTATTTTAAAGTACTCACTAAAAAAAAAAAAAACTTCAGAGAAATTTATGATGGATGTCTCTTACCTCATAAATGTTGGGGTGCCACATTTTGGTCAAGAATCTGAAGGTAGGTGGTGAATAGGGGTAGTCAATAGGAAATTTAATATGCGCCTGAAAAGAAAAAAAATGAAATGCTGATAAATGAGACTATAACTTATTCATCTGCCTAATAATTCACCCTACTACACCCACAGAAACAAAGCTCCTTTCACAGAGTAAACTCTTGAGATTAAAGTAGCTCAGACATACTTTGTTATCCCCAGCGCCAGGGTCATTAGTATGTTCTTACAGCACCCCTTCAAACATTTATAAAAGGTTATCTTTTTTTTTTCCCCCCAGACAGAGTCTCACTCTGTCGCCAGGCTGGAGTGCAGTGACGTGACCTCAGCTCACTGCAACCTCTGCCTCCCAAGTTCAAGCGATTCTCCTGCCTCAGCCTCCTGAGTAGCTGGGACTACAGGCGTACGCCACCACGCCCAGCTATTTTTTGCATTTTTAGTAGAGACGGGTTTCACCATGTTGGCCAAGATGGTCTCAATCTCTTGACCTCGTGATCTACCTGCCTCAGCCTCCCAAAGTGCCTGGATTACAGGCGTGAGCCACCGTGCCCGGCCCCTATAAAAGGCTATTTTAAGTCACCAAAACTCACACACTCACTCACATACACATACATAAATACAATTTTAACTTAGCTCACGAGTGAAAAACAATACTCTACAAATACATTTTATTTTTATAACAAAATAATCTCATTTTAGGGTACACAATATGGAACAACCGTATTTTTCTTTTTACTCACATAATTTAACTGTCATTCTATCACCCAGAAATAATAAATGCTCACACTGCTGATTTCCCTTACAAAACTTATTTTTAAAAACTTCAACATACTGTATTTTGTATTTTGCTTTTTTCATTTATATCACATTATAAACATTTTTTTTACATCATGAAATATTCTCTCTACATGGGTGACTGATAGTATCTGCATTATACTCCATCAAATGTATACCTAGATGAACCATTTTATAAAACTATTTCCTTATTTTGGGCATTTGGGTTGTTTCTCACACCTTTGCTGTTATAAATCCTGCTGCAGTGAATGTCCTTTGCAGTATCCCCATATTTTAAGTATGAAGAAATCCAGAAAACCTGACAAGTTCTCTCTTCCATAAAAGCAATGGGCAAATTGCCAAAAATTGTAAGCATCAACATTTTCAGAATTCCAGAAAATAACCAGAGGCTTGCAACAATTCAAGGAGTAGATATTTAAAGAAAATGGCTGACATTCAGTAAGAACATCAAGCTATGTGGTTTTAACTTACCCTAATCCAATCTCCTATACTCTAGCTGTGCAGCAGCCTTAAAACACATTCAAAGTTAAAACCAAGGAAGCTGACAGGCCCTGGAGAGGATACAATGGCCTGGCATTTCGCCAAAGCCTTACTCCCAGAGAACTGTCATTAGCTGACCTTTCTAGTGGTTCCCTAGAAAACTCCACTTGCAAGGCTGTCTACATGTGATCGGATTTGGAGCTTGGCCAATGTGAAAATGTTTTCCCTGGCAGCTTTGTTGAAAACAATGGCAGGCAACTATTTAACCTTAAAGGTACCTAAGGCAGTGGAAAATACAAAACAGACTACCCAAAAAACTTAAAGGAAAAGCTGGGCTGGGCTAAGAGTTGTCCATTATGGTTCTGAAAAGCTCTGACAAATTATTGTGAGTCTATAAGACCACGACAATGTTTAGGGCTATGCACATGCCCAGTGCTATGTGCATGCTCAGGAAAGCCCTAAGAAGGCCCTAACTTTATACCTCTGGCTTAACTTGAGAATGTATGCAACCAGAAAGTAAAGAGTTTGCAACTGCCTGTCTGAATTTAGTTGAAGGCATGCAATGACACATGCGCAGAGCCTCTCCACAAATTCCAAGTGACTACCTGGTTCTAGAAAATCAAGGAAATCTCTGTTCAATCATTACCTGATCACTAAGCTGAGTGGAGAATTCACTGGCCACACATAACAAATAATATTGACATTATATAATTAAGTAAGATAAGTCACTAAGCAAGCCAACAGTAATTACAACAGCAGCAGCAATGGTAACAACAAAAACCCTGGGGAAGAGGAGAACTGGATTTCTGCAGGTGTCACTGTATATTATTTAAATTTCTAGTTTTCAGTAAAATATTACAAGGTATGAAGTAAAACAAAAGTATGGTCCATACAACAGGAGAAAAAAAAGAATCAATAGAAACTGGAAACCTAAGTATTAAAGTTACTAGGCAAAGACTAAATAAGCTTATCTTTAAACCTTTAAACATTTCAAAGGACTAAAGAAAATCATGGCTAAATAACTTAAAGGAAAGCATGAGAATGGTATCTCACCCATAAATACTGAATATCAATAATGAGATAAATTATTTTTTAAAATCCACATAAAGTGGTGGCTCATGCCTGTAATCCCAGCACTTTGGAAGGCTGAGGCAGGTGGATCCCTCGAGCCCAGAATTTCAGACAAGCCTAGGCAAGGTGGTGAGACCCTATCTCTACAAAAAATTTAAAAATCAGTCGGGTACAGTGGTGAATCTGTGGTCCCAGCTACATAAGAGGCCGAGGTGGGAGGATCACTTGAGCCCAGGAGGTTGGGGCTGCAGTGGGCTATGATCATACCACTGCACTCAGGGCTGGGCTACAGAGGAAGACCCTGTCTCAAAAAAAAAAAAAAAAAAAAAAAAAGGAGAAAAGAAAAGAAAGGGGATGGGTGTGGGAGGGGGAAAAGAGAGAGAGAGATAGATTCTTAAGTTGTTAAGTACAAAAACTGTTGATTCTTTGAGACAGGGTCTTGCTCTACCACCCAGGTTAGACAGAGTGCACTGGGTTACAGCTCACTGCAACCTTGACTTTCTGGGCTCAAGTGATTCACCCACCTCAGCCTCCTGAGTAGATGGGACTACAAGCATGCACCACCATGCCCAGCTAATTTTTTTGTGGGGCTGGAGGTTTCAGCATGTTGCCCAGGCTGGGTCTTAAACTCCTGAGCTCAAGCAATCCCCACGCCTCAGCCTCCCAAAGTGCTGGGATTTACAGGTGTGAGCCATCACACCTGGCCTGTTCATTCCTTTTCATGACTAAATTTAAAAAGTATAAAAACTGAAACTAAAAAAAAAAAAAAAAAAAAAGTGCTGAGCAACAGATTTGAGCAAGTAGAAGAAATAGGGAATTTGAAGATAGGTCAATGTATTGACCTTATTTTTATTTATTTATTTATTTATTTTTTGAGACAGAGTCTCGCTCTGTCACCAAGATGGAATGCAGTGGCGCGATCTTGGCTCACTGCAACCTCCACCTCCCAGGTTCAAGCAATCCTCCTGCCTCAGCCTCCCAGGTAGCTGGGACTACAGGGGCATGCCACCATGCCCAGCTAATTTTTTGTAGTTTTTAGTAGAGACGGGGTCTCATCATGTTGGCCACGCTGGTGTCGATCTCTTGACCTTGTGATCTGCCTGCCTCGGCCTCCCAAAGTGCTGGGATTACAGACGTGAGCCACCACACCCGGCCTTACTGACCTTATTCTTTTAAGGGGAGTAGTGGAAATCCCCTTCATCAGGAGTATCGGTCTGCCATAGGCATCCAAAATGGAGGCAGTCTTTCTTGTGGGACTGAGTCCTTAACGTATAGAATCTGATGCTATCTCCAGATAGCGTCAACAATGAATTGAATTGGAGGACTAAGAGAGAAACTATAAAATTCTTAAAAGAAAACATAGGTGTAAATCTTCATGACCTTGCATTCACTAAGTTTTGTAGATGTGACACCAAAAACACAATGAACAAAAGTAAAAAGAAATGGGACACAATTAAAATTATTATTATTATTTTTTGAGACAGAGTCTTGCTCTGTTGCCCAGGGTGAAGTGCAGTGGCGTGATCTCGGCTCAATGTAACTTCCACCTCCTGGGTTCAAGCAATTCTCCTGCCTCAGCCTCCCGAGCAGCTGGGATTACAGGCATGTGCCACCACTTCTGGCTAATTTTTGTATTTTTAGTAGAGACAGGGTTTCGACATGTTGGCCAGGCTGGTCTCAAACTCCTGACCTCAGGTGACCCACCCGCCTCAGACTCCCAAAGTGCTAGGATTACAGGTATCAGCCACTATCCTCAGCCCAGGGTTTCTTTTTCAGATGACAAAATGTATTCTAAAATTGATTTTGGTGATGGTTACACAACTTTGTGAATATGCTAGAAATCACTAAACTATATACTTTAATAAATGGGTGAATTGTATGATACATGCATTAAAATCACAATAAAGCTGACTAGGGGGAAAAAAGGCTGGAGGCCAAAAACCCAGGTCCCTCAGAGATCTTGGTTTCTAAAATATCATTATTCGGCCGGCACAGTGGCTCATGCCTGTAATCCCAGCACTTTTGGAGCCCTAGACGGGTGGATCACGAGGTCAGGAGTTCAAGACCAGCCTGGCCAAGATGGTGAAATCCCATCTCTAGTAAAACCAAAAATTAGCCAGGCACAGTGGCAGGTGCCTGCAATCCCAGCTACTTGGGAGGCGGAGGCAGGAGAACTCTTGAACCTGGGCAGCAGAGGATGCAGTGAGCCGAGACTGCGCCACTGCACTCCAGCCTGGGCGACACAGTGAGACTCCGTCTCAAAAAATAAATAATATAAAATATCATTATTCAATAAAAGGAACTGGGGCCCTTTGGTGAAACACCTGATTCTAAAATCTGCAGCAGGAAAAATAAAAGACAAGCCTAGAGCATCTTATAATGCCAAAAAGTAAGTGCTAAAGAAAACAAATTGGAGTGTTTCAAAACAGCATAGGAGCCAACCTGCAAGAGCTCCTAATGGCCAAAACTAGGACAATCTAAGCTATAAAATACACAATGTAATACTGTTACCCAAAATATGAAATAAATATAAATGAGTACATACTGATAAGTACCACTGAATGGAAAAATATTGGTGGAGAAGGGTCAAATCTTCCTTACAGTAGTACTACAAATAATCATAATCCACATTCAGGTGGTGAAGTTGAATTCCCCTTCCCTAGAGTGTGGGCTGGATTTAATGACTCACTTTCTAACAATAGAGTACGGAAAGAAATAGTAGCTCTACCGTAGAGAAATCTGGCAGACATGTTAACCAAGTGATCAAGGTTAACATCACTAGCGGTAAATCATATTGGTATCATGACCTCCCTGATATGATGTGGCAAGAAAGGCACTTCAACTTTGTGGTATTCTTCCCCCAAAATCTATAACCCCATTCTAGTCAGGAGAAAAACATCAGATAACCCAAATGCAGGAATGTTCTGCCAAATCTAACCCACCCTCTTCAAAAATTGTCAAGGTCACAAAAAATAAAGAAAGGTGGAGAAACCATCAAAGACTGGAGGAAACCAAAAAGACGAGACAACTTAATACAGTGTGCTATCCTGAACTGGACTCTGAATTAAGAAGATGATATGGAGGCACAGAAGAATACAGTGCTAATGAGTGCTAATGAGTATGGGGATTCTTTTTGAGATGATGAAATGTTCTGTAATTAGATGATGGTGATGGCTGTACAACCGTCTGAATATACTAAAAACTACTGAACCGTATACTTTAAAAGGGTGAATTTTATGGTATATGAATTATACCTTAATACATTAGTGCAGAAACTGGTGAAATCTAAACTAACCGGAGATTAGTTAATAAAGCTGGAGTGGCTATCTGAATAACAGAGAAATATACTTTAGAACAAAGAACATTGTCACAGATAAAGAGGGTAATTTCATAAGGGGATCAATTCACAAAAAAGACATAATATTAACTGTGTGTGCACCTAGTAACAACAGAGCTTTAGAACACAAAATTATGTAACTAAAAACTTTTATCACCTAATGGAAAAATAGAAAAATGCACAACTACAGTTGAAGATACTATCACTTCTCTCTCAACAGTCTAAAGCAGTGGCCCCCAACTCTTTTGG
Organism: Macaca fascicularis; assembly: GCF_037993035.2. Classification (NCBI taxonomy): domain Eukaryota; kingdom Metazoa; phylum Chordata; class Mammalia; order Primates; family Cercopithecidae; genus Macaca; species Macaca fascicularis. The sequence continues at coordinate 65,521,197 of NC_088389.1, forward strand.
CAGGTACTGATTTCATTGAAGACAATTTTTCCACGGACAAGAGGGTGGAAGAGTGGGAAGGGTAGTGAGGTGGGTATTTCAGGATGAAACTGTTCCACCTCAAATCATCAGGCATTAGATAGATTCTCACAAGGAACACTCAACCTAGATCCCTCACATGCCCAATTCACAACAGGGTTCGCACTCCTTGAGAATCTAATGCCCGAGTTGATCTGACTACAGGCAGAGCTCACCTCCTGCTGTGTGGCCTGCTTCCTAACAGGCCACAGAGTGGTATCAGATCAGTATCGGATAGGGACCCCTGGTCTAAAGTACAAGGAGACAAAAACTCAGTAAGGATACAGAAGACAATAAGCCACCGAACAACAGCAGCATACAAATTATTTTTGTGGACACACAGAACACGCACCAAGACGTACCATATTCTGGAATGTACAACATCTATCTACAAAGTTTAAAGAACTGACATAATACATAGCATATTCTTTAACCACACTGAATAGCGCCAGAAATTTTGACTTTCTAAATTCAAAGATATTTACTAAATCCCCAAATATTTGGAAATTACGTAACTGTACATGTCACAGTATGAAGAGGAAGCCATAAAGTTACTTAGAAAATTGTTTAATTGAATATGAAAAAAATGACAATGAAAATCTGTAACATACACCTAAAGCAATACTCAAATGGAAATCTTTAGAATTGCTTGCACTGGAAAAGATGTACGTCTCATTTCAATAATATAAGCTTCTACTTAAGAAATGAGAAAAATGGCCGGGCACGGTGGCTCACGCTTGTAATCCCAGCACTTTGGGAGGCCAAGGTGGGCGGATCACGAGGTCAGGAGATCAAGACCATCCTGGCTAACACAGTGAAATTCCATCTCTACTAAAAATACAAAAAATTAGCTGGGCATGGTGGCAGACGTCTGTAATCCCAGCTACTTGGGAGGCTGAGGCAGGAGAATGGCGTGAACCCGGGAGGCGGAGCTTGCAGTGAGCCAAGATTGCGCCACTGCACTCCAGCCTGGGCAACAGAGCGAGACTCCGCCTCAAAAAAAAAAAAAAAAAAAAAAGAAATGAGAAAAATACAAAATTAGGCCAGGTGCAGTGGCTCACACCTATAATTCCAACACTTACAGAGGCCGAGGCGGGTGGATTGCTTGAGCACAGGAGTTGGAGAACAGCCTGAACAACATGGTAAGACCTCATTTTTACGAAAAATACAAAAAGTTGACAGGCGTGATGGTGCACCCCTGAGGTCCCAGCTACTTGGGAGGCTGAGGTGGAAGGATCACTTACGTTTGGGAGGTTGAGGCTGCAGTGAATCATAATCTTGTCACTGCACTCCAGGGTGGGTGACAGAGTGAGACCTTGTCTCAAAAAAACAAAACGAAACAAAACAAAACAAAACAAAAGAGGAAAGAAAGAAAGAAAGAAAGAGAGAGAGAGACAGAGAGAGAGAGAAAGAAAGAAAGGGAAAGAGAGACTAAGAAATTAAACTAAAAGCAAGCAGAAGAAAGAAAATGACATAAAAGCAGAAATTAAATTGAAAAATAGGAAAACTGCAGGGTGTGTGTGGGGGTGATCAATAAAACCAGAAGCTGATTCTCTTTGAAACCATCAAGAAAACTAGTAAGCCCCTAGCGAGACTGATCAACCGAAAGAAAAAAACAAAACAAAACACCACGCACACACAAATTACCAACCAATACCAGGAATAAAATAGGAGACAGTACTACAGATCGTACTAGTATTAAAAGAATAAGGGAATATTATAAATAACTCTATGCTCATAAATTCAATAAATAATATTAAACAGACAAATTACTTGAAAAATACAAAGCTACTTAAGAATAAATACATAATCTGAATAGGCATATATTAAAGAAATTGAATTTGTATCTAAAACCTTCAGACAAAGCAATCTCCTGAGCCAGGTAACTTCAACAGCAAATTCTACCAAGGAAGAAATAATAACTCTAAACAAATTTTTTTTTAGAAAACAAAATAAGGGGGACTATATTTCCCAAATCATTTTATTATACAGACATATAATATATATATAGACAAAAGAGGATTCTGAAAACTTCCATTAAAGTTAGGAATCTGGTCCTTGGAACTATAACCTCTTATATCTCATTTCTATGGACAAATGAGATTATCCTTTTGAGAAACAAATAACAAAACAATGTTGTCTGTGTAGTCAAATCTTTAGGTCTTAAAAAATGTCTTGGCTGGGTGTGGAGGCTCATGCCTGTAATCCCAGCACTTTGGGTGGTCGAGGTGGGCGGATCACCTGAGGTCGGGAGTTCGAGACTAGCCTGACCAACATGGAGAAACCCCATCTCTACTAAAAATACAAAATTAGCCGGGCATGGTGGCACATGCCTGTGATCCCAGCTACTCGAGAGGCTGAGGCAGGAGAATCGCTTGAACCTGGGAGTCAGAGGCTGCAGTGAGCCAAAATCGCGCCATTGCACTCTAGCCTGGGCAACAAGAGCAAAACACGGTCTCAAAAGAAAAAAAAATGTCTTGAGACCAGGTGCCATGGTTTGTGCCTGTAATTCCAACACTTTGGGGAGACCTAGGTGGGCAGACTGCTTGAGTTCAAGACTAGCCTGGGCAACATGGTGAAACCCCATCTCTACAAAAAATACAAAAATTTGCCAGGCATGGTGGATGAGCCTGTAATCCCAGCTACTCAGGAGGCTGAGGTGGGAAAATCACCTGAGCCCAGGAGCTCGAGTCTGCAGTAAGCTGTGATCACGCCACTGTACTCCAGCCTGAGTGACAGAGCAAGACCCTGTCTCAAAAAAAAAAAAGTCTTGTTAGATTACTTAGCATACTAAGAGAAATCTCTGCAGTGTAACTAGGAACACATGCATGAAAATTTATGTAGAATAGATGATATGCACCTATGTAATAAAAGGTAGCACACAATAGTAGTAAAGAATGCTGACTCAAGAAGCCAGGACTATCTGGGTTTGAAACCTGACTCTGCAACTCAGCTGTTACCTTAAGCAACTCTTACTTAATTTATATTGATCAACTAATTGACTGATTAAGACAGGGTTATGCTGTCACCCAGGCTGAAGTACAGTGGCACAAATATGGATCACTGCCAGCCTTGACCTCCCAGGCTCAAGCGATCCTGTCCCAGCCTCCTGAGCAGCTGAGACCACAGGCCATGTCACCATACCCAGCTAAATTTTTTATTTTTTATTTTTTATTTTTTTTTGAGACAGAGTCTCGCTCTGTCGCCCAGGCTGGAGTGCAGTGGCCGGATCTCAGCTCACTGCAAGCTCCGCCTCCCGGGTTCACGCCATTCTCCGGCCTCAGCCTCCCGAGCAGCTGGGACTACAGGTGCCCGCCACCTCGCCCGGCTAGTTTTTTTTTGTATTTCTTAATAGAGACGGGGTTTCACCGTGTTAGCCAGGATGGTCTCGATCTCCTGACCTCGTGATCCGCCCGTCTCGGCCTCCCAAAGTGCTGGAATTACAGGCCACCGCGCCCGGCCTAAATTTTTTATTTAGATTTTTATCTAAATAAATAAAATTTATTTATTTAGATAAAAATAATAAAATTTTATTTTATTTTTTATAAAGATTTCACCATTTAAACTTCTGGGCTCAAGCAATCCTCCCACTTTGGCCTCCTAAAATGCTGGCACTATGTGTAGTTCTAATTAGGGAAAAGGAATCAGGCTAGTGGGACCGAGGGAAAGCAATAAAAGAAAGCCGATAAGCCATAAGTCAGCCTTTCTTCATCATCCAGGACACGTAAGTCCTCCTGTGCAAATAACTCACAATCTTCCTGTGCCCAACTATCACCACACACCCACAAGTTAGCTCACTGAAACCCTGGTGTTCTCAGTACTCCACAAAGCCCTCTTCAGCATACTGCATAAACACTATCCTATAAAATCTCTAGCAAGCCTTTGTTTCTCTGCAGTTGGCTTCTCTCTGGCAGGCTGCTGGTTGCCTCCCTCGCAATGTATTTTCCTACGTTCTCTAATAAACCTGCCTTTTTTTGGAAATTTGAGACGGGGTCTCACTCTGTCAACAAGGCTGGAGTGCAGTGGTGCAATCTTGCCTCAGGGCAACCTCCATCTCCGAGATTCAAGCAATCCTCCCATATCAGTCTCCAGACTAACTGGGACTACAGATGCACACCACTATAGTGGCCTGGTTAATTTTTCATTATTTTTTGTAGGGACAGGGTTTCGCCATGTTGCCAAGACTGGTCTCGAACTCCTGGGCTCAATGATCCTCCTGCCTCAGCCTCTCTAAATGCTGGGATTACAGGCGTGAGCCACTGCACCTGGCCTGCCTTCCTTTACTTACAACTGCCTCAGTAAATTACTTAGTAAGTTTGGAACTGTGCCACTGGTCCAAACAGCCATCATTCTCCTGGACAGATTATAGACGAGAGCCACTGCGTATTGCTCAATTACTTAATTTATATCTCAGTTTCCTCACCAGTAAAAAGGGGATTAACAGTACTTATTTAATGCGTTTGTATGAGGATTAAATGAGGTAACGCTTGAACAATGTTTAGAACTGTGCCTGACAAATTAAAAGATATAAAAATATAAATAGGTGGATAGGCACGGTAGCTCACGCTTGTAATCCCACCACTCTGGGAGGCTGAGGCGGGTGGATAACCTGAGGTCAGGAGTTCAAGACCAGCCTGGCCAACACGGTGAAACCCCATCACTTACTAAAAAAAAACACAAAAATCAGCTGGACGTGATGGCAGTCGCCTGTAATCCCAGCTATTCAGGAGGCTGAGGAAGGAGAACCACTTGAACTCGGGAGGTGGAGTTTTCAGTGAGCCGAGATCATGCCACTGCACTTCAGCCTGGGCGCAAAGAGCAAGACTTCATCTCCAAAAATAAATAAATAAAAATATAGATAGATAGATAGATAGATAGATAGATAGATAGATAGATAGATAGATATAGATGGACGGACGGACGGATGGATGTGGGAGAGGGAGGGAGGGAGGGAGAGGCAAGAATCATGAAGGCTGTTTTACAGATCACTAATTTTCACTGTTTTATCTCTTTTACCTACCTGCCCATAGATTATAATACTACCAGCTTTAAATAAGACAACTGGAAAGATTAATACCAACCTTAAGACTTTGATGATTATGGAATTAAGTTTTCTTAGAGCCTTACCAAACCTAATTATATTCTACTTAAATCTTAATAAATATTGGTTAGTAGTATTAATGGGGTTTCTGTATTTCCTCTAAGCGTCTAATATTTTGAATTATTCTTGAACTTTCAGCTTTTTGACCATTATCTACTATACAATTTTTTAAAAATACTACCTCCATCACGCTTGTAATCCCAGCACTTTGGGAGGCTGAGGCAGGCGGATTCACGAGGTCAGGAGATTGAGACCATCCTGGCTAACACAGTGTAACCCCATCTTTACTAAAAACACAAAAAATTAGCAGGGCGTGGGTGGCAGGTGCCTGTAGTCCCAGCTACTTGGGAGGCTAAGGCAGGAGAATAGTGTGAACCCGGGAGGCGGAGCTTGCAGTGAGCCGTGATCATGCCATTGCACTCCAGCCTGGGCAACAGAGCGAGACTCGGTCTCAAAAAACAAACAAACAAAAAATCATAAGTAGTTTTAATGTGACGCTTTTGACTTTATTCTAGAGGTAGTTTGTTTGAGTTTTTGTTTGTTTTTTTTTTTGAGACGGAGTCTCGCTCTGTTGCCCACCTCACTGCAACCTCCACCTCCCAAGTTCAAGCTGTTCTCTTGCCTCAGCCTCTGCAGTAGCTTGGATTACAGGCGCCACCACGCCTGGCTAATTTTTGTATTTTTAGTACAGATGGGGTTTCACCATGTTGGTCAGGCTGGTCTCGAACTCTTTATTTATTGTATTGTATTTGTTTTTGAGATGGAGTCTTACTCTGTCACCCAGGCTGGAGTGCAGTGGCACAATCTTGGCTCACTGCAAGCTCCGCCTCCCGGGTTCAAGCCATTCTCCTGCCTCAGTCTCCCGAGTAGCTGGGACTACAGGCGCCCACCACCACGCCCAGCTAATTTTTTGTATATTTAGTAGAGACGGCGTTTCACTGTGTTAGCCAGGATGGTCTCTATCTCCTGACCCCATGATCCGCCGGCCTCGGCCTCTCAAAGTGCTGGGATTACAGGCGTGAGCCACTGTGCCCGGCCTTATGATTGATTTTTTTAAAGCATCATGCCTAAAGTATGCTTACATTACCACTAGAAGAGGTAACATTGGGTGGTGTGCTTCTAGTAAGGCTATTTAAATTGTACTAAGAACTCCTTCGGTGGAGTTTCCAATCCTCAACTATTCAGCTGAAGTTAATATTCAGGGGGAATATCCTGCTGTAATGCTTCCCTGAGATTATACAATTTTATCTCTATCTCTATTATTTTACTTAGTTTTCAGAACATTATTAACTGTTTATTTATTTACTTATTTATTTTTGAGACGGAGTCTCGCTCTGTCGCCCAGGCAGAAGTGCAGTGGTGCAATCTCGGCTCACTGCAACCTCCGCCTCCTGGGTTCAAGCAATTCTCCTGTCTTAGTCTCGCGAGTAGCTACAGACGCACGCCACCACACCTGGCTGATTTTTGTATTTTTAGTAGAGATGGGGTTTCACCATGTTGGTCAGGCTGGTCTCCAACTCCTGACCTCAGGTGATCCACCTGCCTCAGCCTCCCAAAGTGCTGGGATTACAGGTGTTAGCCACCATGCAGCCCTTAACAACAATTTAAACATACTATTTCACATGTATATGGTGACCTATAGTTATCTATGTATTACCTCATATACATATTAATACTCCTACGTCAGCCAACTTGTCACTGAAATTTTTCCTTTTTGAAATTTTATGAAATAAATAAGATATAACTTGCTGTAAACATATGAATATGAGATCTCATACCATCTCAGTTATATTCACAGAATATAACGATTTTAAAAGAAGAAGGGAAGGTACTAGAATCAGTAACCCTATGTTGTAGCCCTGGCATGATTCTTGACTATTTAATTTACATTTTTCTATCTTTTATTTGTCAGGCACAATTCTAAGCATTGTCTTTGCTAGGCCTCTGACTTTAGGTCAACTCATTTAAATCTCTAGATTTAAAGTTCCTTTTTATATAAAATGGCGTAAAACACTGACCCTAGGGAGTTATCATGAGAATCATATACAAATTTTAAGAGAACCCTCAAAAATGGATCCCAAGACACAATTATTTTTTATCTTTTAGAGACAGGGTCTCACTATGTTGCCCAAACTCAAGATCTCAAGTGAGTTTCCCACCTCAGCCTGCTGAGTAGCTGGAACTACAGGGATGTGGCACCATGCCTGGCTCTAAGATAATCTTAAATCATCAAATCAAAGGTTAAATCATTTTCATTGTATTCAGGAGCATTAATAAATATTAAAGTATTTTCCACAAGAAGTAAAAGGGAAAATAAAATTCAACATATTAGAAAATTTGCTCTTACCCATTATAGATCTTAGTAATTTCAGGATATGATATGAACAAACTAAATTTATGAGAACAAGGGAAATGTAAACATTGACTGGATATCAAGGAATTATGAGCTTTTTTAGTTGTGATAACAGTATTACAGTTAGGTCTCAAAAATATATGTTATTTAGTTGGTGCTATAGTAATTTTTATTTAAAGTTTTTTTTTTTTTTTGAGACAGAGTCTCGCTCTGTCGCCCAGGCTGGAGTGCAGTGGCCCGATCTCAGCTCACTGCAAGCTCCGCCTCCCGGGTTTACGCTGTTCTCCTGCCTCAGCCTCCCGAGTAGCTGGGACTACAGGCACCCGTCACCTCGCCCGGCTAGTTTTTTGGATTTTTTAGTAGAGACGGGGTTTCACTGGGTTAGCCAGGATGGTTTGGATCTCCTGACCTTGTGATCCGCCCGTCTCGGCCTCCCAAAGTGCTGGGATTACAGGTTTGAGCCACCGTGCCCAGCCTATTTCAAGTTTTTTAAAAAGTAAAACAGCCGGGCATGGTGGCTTATGCCTGTAATCCCAGCACTTTGGGAGGCCAAGGCGGGCGGATCACCTGAGGTCGGGAGTTTGAGACCAGCCTGACCAACATGGAGAAACCCTGTCTCTACTAGAAATACAAAAAATTAGCCGGGTGTGGTGGCACATGCCTGTAATCCCAGCACTAGGGAGGCTGAGGCAGGAGATTCGCTTGAACCTGGGAGGTGGAGGTTGTGGTGAGCCAGTGCCATTGCACTCCAGCCTGGGCAACAAGAGCAAAACTCTGTCTCAAAAAAAAAAAAAAGAAAAAAAAAAAAGTAAAACAAAACTTGGCCAGGCACAGTGGCTCAAGCCTGTAATCCTAGCACTTTGGGAGGTCGAGGCAGGTGGATCACAAGGTTAGGAGTTCAAGACCAGCCTGGCCAATTAAAATAAAAAAAGGAAAACAAAATAAAACATATTTTAAAAATACATTTTGAGGCTGGGTACAGTGGCTAATGCCTATAATCCCAGCACTTTGGGAGTCTGAGGTGGGAGGATCAGCTTGAGCCCAGGAGTTCAAGACCAGCCTCAGCAACATAGCGAGATCCTCAACTCTACAAAAAAAATTCTTTAAAATTAGCCAGTCATGGTGGTGTGTGTTTATAGTCCTGGCTACTCAGGAGGCTGAAGTGGGAAGATTGCTTGAACCCAGGAGTTCCAGGCTGCAGTGAGCTATGATCCTGATATTGCACCCCAGCCTGGGAGACAGATCGAGACCCTATCTTAAAACAAACAAACAAACAAATAAAAAACTATTATGAAATTTTCACAAATGAAAGTAGAAATTAATTACAAAATAAAATGGAGGAGGGGGCAGGTAGGATAAAGATAAAACAAGATTTGCCATGGGTTATTTATGGAAGCTGAGTAATGGGTACATAGTTTATCATACCCCTACTTCTGCTTTCGTATAATGGAAAATTTCAAAGATACAAAAACCTTTTTAATAACATGACTAGGCCGGGCAAGGTGGCTCACGCCTTTAATCCCAACACTTTGGGAGGCCAAGGCGGATGGACCACCTGAGGTGAGGAGTTCAAGAACAGCCTGGCCAACATGGAGAAACCCTGTCTCTACTAAAAATACAAAAATTAGCCGGGCATGGTGGAACGTGCCTGTAATACCAGATACTTGGTATGCTGAGGCACAAGAATCGCTTGAACCCAGGAGGCAGAGGTTGCAGTAAGACAAGATTGGGCCACTGCACTCCAGCCTGGGTGACAGAGTGAGACTCTGATTCAAAAACAAACAACAACAACAAAAAAAACCAAAAAAACTAATATATAATTACTTTTTTAAGTGTTAGGGTGTTTTGCATAACCAGCATAATCACACCATTATGATACAATCGGTGCAACTATTAACCAAGTGAAGAAGATGGAACATGGCAAGGTGATTTAAAAGTTCATGTGAGACCAGGTGTGGTGGCTCACACCTGTAATCCCAGCGCTTTGAGAGGCCAAGGCAGGAGGATCACTTGAGCCTAGGAATTCAAGACCAGCCTGGGCAACATAACACCCTCTTCAAAAACATTTTTAAAAATTTAGCTAGGCATGGTGGTACCCATCTATAGTCCGAGCTACTTGGGAAGCTGAGGTGGGAGGATCACTTGAGCAGAATTCAAGATTACAGTGAGCTATGATCACACCACTGCACTTCAGCCTTGCTGACAAAGCAAGATCTTGTCTCTAATAATTAAAGTTCATGTGAAAGCAAAAATATATGAAAATAACATTTCTGATAAAAAGCAATAGGAAGGAATTTTTCCCAGTGGATGGAAAAGCATCCTATAAAGCTATAACAATTAAATGATGAAATGACACACAAGTAGATCAATGATACAGATTAGAACATGTTTATTCAGAAGACAATTTTAAAAATTGCAAATAACTATGGAAAGGATTCAAATAATGTAGGGAAAAATGATTGTCCCTTTGGATGAAGATGCTTGTGGACACATGAATTTAAAAATCACACCTCACTTTCAAGGAGAAAAATATTAAACCTCATTTTCAATACGAATCAACAACAGTAGTAAAGATCTAGACAATCTTCAGTCTCTGCAAGAATAAAACGGAGTTCCCACACTAATAGCAAAAGACTGATTGTTCTGTAGCCATGGTAACATAAATAGCCACCAGAATGAGTTTTAAATTGCTTAATCAATACCTGACAGCTCTATAGCTATAGAACCACAATAACCAATTTTAAATCCACTTAAACAACTTCACTCAGTAACCACGTTTTTGCAAGTAAACCTATCAGTGATACCCACTACTGATAGCCCCTTGTTTCTGAAAGCTAGCCAATTGGGAACACAGTCATTTCAATGAACACATTTCTGAAAACCAAGTATATCAATAACTGTCTCACCCAAGCAACCATGCTTCTACAGTGAATGCCAATCCATCATGCCCGTATCCACCAATCCTTGAACTTCAGGCTTCTCAAAAACCCCATGTAAAATAAGTCTCGTCTAAAAGAGATCAACCGATCAGCAATACCCTCTTTACTTTAAGTAAGCAGTAAACTCAGCTTTGTGAAATACTAAGCAGTAGTAATATCCTCTGACACTCTGTAGCCTTTATAAAAGGTGTGCTAGACCAATACATACCAACACAGAAATATACCCAAGACGTGTTAAGTGAAAAAGGCAAAGCAGTACATAGGCAGATGCTATTTTAAAATAATTATGCTCCATCCATCTATCTATCTGTTAAAAAACAGGCTGGGTGCAGTGGCTCATGTCTGTAATTCCAGGAGACCTTGGAAGGGGATGGCAGGAGGACTGCCTGAGGACAAGAGTTTGAGACCAATCTGGGCAACATATCAGTTCTACAAAAAAAAAAAAAATAATAATAATAATAATAATAAATATGTATACATATATAAAAACAATGTGTGTGTACATATAATTCTTCATATGCATTGTGCATATATTTAAAAAGACAGAAAAGACACATTCCTAACCATTAACAATGATTAGCTCAGGAACAAAGGGCCACGGAGGAAGAATGAGGCATTTAAAGAACTATTATAACTTCTTTATGACTGATATAATGAACATGTTATTATTTTTATAAACTGAAAAAAGACTTTTCACTTGTGAATCTTCTATACAATGGTCTATACACTTTGCACTGAAAAGTGACATCTGGAATGATACACTGAAGTTTGAAAATATAAAAACTAAGTTAAGGCTGGGCACGGTGGTTCACGCCTGTAATCCCAGCACTTACGGAGGCCGAGGCAGGCAGATCACTTGAAGTCAGGAGTTCGAGTCCAGCCTGGCCAACATGGTGAAACCCCATCTCTACTAAAAACACAAAAATTAGCTGGGCGTGGCAGCAGGCACCTGTAATCCCAGCTACTTGGGAGGCTAAGATAGGAGAATCGCTTGAACCTGGGAAGCAGGGGTTACAGTGAGTGGAGGTCATGCCACTGCACTCCAGCCTGGGCAACAGAACGAAATTCTGTCTTAAAAAAAAAATTTAGGCCAGGCACAATGGTTGGCTCATGCCTGAAACCCCAGCACTTTGGGAGGCCAAGGCCAGCGGATCGCTTGAGCCCAGAAGTTCAAGATCAGCCTGGACAACATGGTGAAGCCCAGTCTCCACACACACCATAATTTTTTTAACTTAGCCAGGCAAGATGGCTTGAGCCTACAGTCCCAACTACTCAGGATGCTGAGGTAGGAGTATCGCTTGAGCCTGGAAGGTCAAGTAGGCAGTGAGCCATGATGGTACCACCGCACTCCAGCCTGCCTGACAGAATGAGATCTGGTCCCCCCCCAAAAAAAGTTTTAATAGAAATTACAGGATATTTTTCATTCGAAATTGTGTACAGATGAAATCTATGAGTTATAACTGAACTTCCTTAGGAAGTCTGATAGCCTTAAGGAGTCTTATGTTTAGGTCACCTGTGGAATTACCATCTTTACTTTGCAGTTATACAGTGCATATAGATAAGCACTGGTTCTTTCTGCAGTAACCTTTTATTCAAGTTATCAATAAACTTTTGCTTAATCATGCTATCTATTAAACTGTAAAAATAATAACTTAGTAATAGCTCATTATATCTAGAAGTCACAGTTGGTTGTCCAGCCCTAAATGACCTAGGAGACATTTCACCATTGCTGTGCTAAGGGGTGGGGGAAAAAAACAGCAGCACAAAATTAAAGAGAAAAGTTACTTTCATTTATCTACAGGTCCACTTAAGTGAAAGTAGTATCTATGATATTCGATATTCCTTTTTTTTTTTTTTTTTAGGACGGAGTCTTGCTCTGTTGCTCAGGCTGGAGTGCAGTGGGTGTGATCTCCGCTGACTGCAACCTCCAACTCCCAGGCTCAAGCAATTCTCCTGTCTCATCCTCCCAAGTAGCTGGGATTACAGGTGCCTGCTACCACATCCAGCTACTTTTTGTAATTTTAGGAGAGATGAGGTTTCACCACATTGGCCAGGCTGGTCTCAAACTCCTGACCCCAAGTGATCCACCTGCCTCAGTCTCTTAAAGTGCCGGGATTACAGGCATGAGCCACAGAGCCTGGCCTGATTATGAAATCTTAACCATTTATTTCTGAAACTGTTAAGCAAGTGTACTGAAGTGTATCTGCTAACGAAATTCACACACACACCAAATCCTTTTATTTTTTTTTTTTGAGATGGAGTTTCGCTCTTGTTGCCCAGGCTGGAGTGCAATGGCACCGTCTTGGCTCACCTCCACCTCCCGGATTCAAGCAATTGTCCTGCCTCAGCCTCCTGAATATCTGGAATTACAAGCACGTGCCACCATGCCCTGCTAATCTTGTTATTTTTAGTAGAGATGGGGTTTCTCCATGTTGGGCAGGTTGGTCTTGACCTCCTAACTTCAGGTGATCCGCCCACCTCGGCCTCCCAAAGTGCCAGGATTACAGGTGTGAGCCACCGTGCCTGGAGCCTCAATTTTTAAATATTGAAGTTTACCATTTAAAAAAATTATCCTGGCCGGGCGCGGTGGCTCAAGCCTGTAATCCCAGCACTTTGGGAGGCCGAGACGGGTGGATCACAAGGTCAGGAGATCGAGACCATCCTGGCTAACACAGCGAAACCCCGTCTCTACTAAAAACACAAAAAATTAGCCGGGCGAGGTGGCGGCGCCTGTGGTCCCAGCTACTCGGGAGGCTGAGGCAGGAGAATGGCGGGAACCCGGGAGGCGGAGCTTGCAGTGAGCTGAGATCTGGCCACTGCACTCCAGCCTGGGCGACAGAGCGAGACTCCGTCTCAAAAAAAAAAAAAAAAAAAAAAAAAAAAAAAATTATCCTGTGTAACTTCCTCTGAATTTTGCTGTTAACCTACAAACTGCTCTGAAAGAGGGTCTTTTTCTTTTGAAACGAGGTCTCACTCTGTCACCAAGTCCAGTGCCATGGCTAGATCACAGCTCACTGCAGCCTCAACCTTCTGGGCTCAAGTGAACCTCCTGCCTCAGCCTCCCAAATAGCTGGAACTACAAGTATACACCACCATGCCCGGATAACTTTTTTTTTTTTGGTAGAGACAGTCTCCCCATGTTTCCCCAGGCTGGTCTCGAACTCCTGGACTCAACAGATCCTCCTGCCTCAGTCTCCCATGGTGCCTCATGCTTGTAATCCCAGCTTGAGCCACCATGCCCAGCTAAAAAATGGTCTTTAAAAAAAAATTATGGGCCGGGCGCGGTGGCTCAAGCCTGTAATCCCAGCACTTTGGGAGGCCGAGACGGGTGGATCGCGAGGTCAGGAGATCGAGACCATCCTGGCTAACATGGTGAAACCCCATCTCTACTAAAAAATACAAACAACTAGCCGGGCGAGGTGGCGGGCGCCTGTAGTCCCAGCTACTCAGGAGGCTGAGGCAGGAGAATGGCGTAAACCCGGGAGGCGGAGCTTGCAGTGAGCTGAGATCCGGCCACTGCACCCCAGCCTGGGCGACAGAGCAAGACTCTGTCTCAAAAAAAAAAAAAATAAAAAAATAAAAATAAATAAAAAAAAATTATTCATGAGGTAAAGTTTTGAATTTAACCTATAAATAGGCCACGCGCAATGGCTCACACCTGTAATGCCAGCACTTTGGGAAGCCGAGGCAGGCAGATCACGACGTCACGAAATCAAGACCATCCTGGCTAACACGGTGAAAACACGTCTCTACTAAAAAAATACAAAAAATTAGCCAGGCATGGTATTATGCGCCTGTAGTCCCAGCTACTCAGGAGGCTGAGGCTGGAGAATTGCTTGAACCCGGGAGGTGGAGGTTGCAGTGAGCTAAGATCATGCCACTGTACTCCAGCCTGGGCAACAGAGCAAGACTCCGTCTCAAAAAAAAAAAAAAAAAGAAATATAGGAAATGAATCTGAGACATCACACCTCAATAGAAGCAATTGTTACAGAAGTTAATTACAACCTTGAGAGGCTCTTTTTTGGGCAACTCCTTACATCTTTATTGACTAATAAGCAAACTCGTAAGAATGAGTACTTCCCCTAGTCCAACAAAAATAGAATTAAAAATAAGTAAAAAGAACAAGTACCTCCAAAATATATTTCTGTACCATTACCACATATGTCCTCCCTAAAATACTTGAACCACTCACAAGTGTATCCTATTTAAATTAAGTTTTAAAGTTTCAATTCACCCTGACAATAGACTAAGTGTACCCTCAATGAAATCACCAAACTCATCACACACCTATTTTTAGTTATATAAACACTATTTACGTAAATATTTTCACTTATTCAATTTATCAACATATTGTTAACTGGAAACCAATCATGTTACCATGTATCAATATGGGAGGTAGGAAACAAACATATTTAGAACACTATGCCTGAATGGCTATGTTTAAATTAAAAGACATAAATGCAAATAAATGACTACAAATTAAGTGCCTCAAATGAAATCTCTACTACTTGCTAAAAGAGCACTGTGAAATAAATGCCTAATTCTGGCTGAGACATTCAGGTAAAATTTACAAAGGGGTGCTACTTGAGCCAAGTATTGAGGCCAAGGTGAAAGGGACCTTACAGGCAAAGGGAAAAATAATGTAATGCAGAAAGGCTTACACATGTGAACAAAGACAGAGGCAGTTGGAATAAACACAAGAAAATGTATTTTTGAGACATATAGGAAGTATAGTCAATGAGACTCAGTAATTGATTTGATATTGGGATTGAGAAGAAGGAAAAATTCAAGGACAACTCTCAGTTTTCTATATTGAGGGAGTAAGTGAACAATGACAGGTGGAAGTAGTGATAAATAATACTCATTAAGTGTTTACTATATGTCAGCCATTGAGCTAACTGCATCATTTCATCACTCAGTTGTGAAATTAACAGTTAAGAAGATATAGACAAAAATGCATATGACCTATTTATTGAGGAATAATTTTCTAGTCATCTACAACTACCAAAAAGCATTTTCCCATTTATCATTTTGTCTTCTTGAACCACTTTATTTCCTGGGCTTCTCCAATTTCACTCTCTCCTAATGCTCTAACTTTTGTACTCACTCTTTCTCATACTTCTTGGCTCCTCCCAAGATTCTCTTTTTAATTTAATGTACCCTCATCATAACTTTCCTTGGTTTCCTATTCTCCCCAAACGTAGCACACATTATAAAAATAAAAGCTCTGCATGGTAACTCACGCCTGTAATCTCACCACTTTAAGGAGGCCGAGGTGGGCAGATCACCTGAGGTCAGGAGTTTGAGACCAGCCTGGCCAACTTGGTGAAACCCCATCTCTACTAAAAGTACAAAAAGCAGCTAGGCATGGTGGCATGGGCCTGTAATTCCAGCTACTGGGGAGTCTGAGGTAGAACTGTTTGAACCCAGGAGGCAGAGGTTGCAATGAGCTGAGACTATGCCACTGCACTCCAGCCTGGGTGACAAAGCGAGATTCTATCTCAAAAAAAATAAAAATAAGGCCGGGCACGGTGGCTCACACCTGTAATCTCAGCACTTTGGAAGGCCAAGGCGGTCGGGTCATGAGGTCAAGACTTCAAGACCATCCTGACCAACGTGGTGAAACCTAGTCTCTACTAAAAATACAAAAATTAGCTGGGCGTGGTAGCACATGCCTATAATCCCAGCTACTCAGGAGACTGAGGCAGGAGAATTGCTTGAACCCAGGAGGCGGAGGTTTCAGTGAGCCAAGATCACGCCATTGCACTCCAGCCTGGGCAACGAGAGCGAAACTCTGCCTCAAAAAATAATAATAATAAATAATAAATATTTGGGCAAAGAAAGATATATCCTAAAATGCATAACCATAAAGTCATTAAAAAACGTTATGTGCCGGCTCACGCCTGTAATCCCAGCACTTAGGAAGGCAGAGGTGGGTGGATTACCTGAGGTCAGGAGTTCCATAGACCAGCTTGGCCAACATGATGAAAACCCCATCTCGACTAAAAATACAAAATTAGCCAGGTGTGGTGGTAGGCACCTGTAATTCCAGCTACTGAGGAGGCTGAAACAGGAGAATCACTTGAACCCAGGAGGTGTCAGAGATTGCAGTGGGCCGAGACCACACCATTACACTCCAGCCTGGGCAACAAGAGCGAAACTCTGTCTCAAAATAAAAAAATAAATAAAACATTGTGTATGTAAATACATAAAACCAAGTATAAACTGACTTGGAGCAAAATTTAGATAACCCCCCCAATGTGCAGTATTAAATAAATTTTGTTATCCTACTAATTATTTTCAGATGGGATTTCAACAGTGACAAAACAACTTATGTTTTTATTTTGAGACAGGGTCTCTCGCCCTGGCAGAGTACAGTGGCACAATCTGAGCTCATTGCAGCCTCCACCTCCCAGGTTCAAGCGATCCTCTCACCTCAGCCTCCCAAGCAGCTAGGACTAGAGGGCTGCACCACTACACCCAACTAGTTTTTTTCATTTTTAGTAGAGACAGGATTCTGCCGTATTGCCCAGGCTGGTCTTGAGCTCCCGAGCTCAAGCAATCCACCCACCCTAGTCTCCCAAAGTGCTGGGATTATAGGCATGAGCCACCATGCCTGGCCAAAAAACAATTACATATGAATAATTAAATATCTCCCAATTATTCCTGCTACCTATTTATTAACATACTATTAAATAGGTGAAAAAGTTTCCTAGTCCTAAATATAATTGTACTCGGTAATAGCTCAGTTGATGGCAAATGTAGTATTTACTGTTGTATTTGGATCTGTGCCTGGATTTAGTGTGAAATGAGGATATTCCCACTGCTGAGTTTTTCTGCTCTGTCATCAGCTCACATCTGCCATAGGATATGTTTCCAACATAACATCAGCAAACGCAATCAAGACATATTTTTGGGGGGGAGGGTAGAGCAGGTTTTCATTTTTCCAAAAATTGCACCAAGGTAAAGCAAAGCTCCAGCTGAGGTGGGAGTGCTGTGTAGGCATTAGCAGTGCTGCCCTCGCTATGCACTCCTTGGATAGTAGCACAACCCCAAGAAAAGGGTGGTTAAAACATGCTTTCTTATTAACTTGCTGAAAGTGTCAAAAGTCTGCCAACTACAAATCTTTAAATTGTTCAATAATAGTATGTGGGAAAGAAAAGTGTGTATACACACATCCCCCCCAGTGAGGCTATATAATGTGCTGCAGGTTTTAAGGTCAAACTGACAGAAGGGCTGGGATCCTGGCTAAGCCCCACCCTTAAGTTTGCCCAAAGTGAAAACATCTGACCCTATTTTTCAGCCCAAATGTTGCCTTTTTGGCCTGCTCCGCCCCTATCCTGTGCCCATAAAAGACTTCAGCTGGCAGAGCAACACACGCGGCTGAGTGTCAAGGGTACACGCAGCTTGAGCATACGAGACTACAGAAAATTTCCGCTATCTTCAGACAGTGCGACTTCGGAGAGGGGCCTGCCAGAGACAGCTCGGCTTCAGGGAAAGATCACCTTCCCATCCCCTTTCCAGCCTCCCTTTCCGCTGAGAGCCACCCACTGCTCAATAAAGTCTTCTGCATTCATCACCTTTCAAACAGTTCGTGTGACCTGATTCTTTCTGGACACCAAACAAGAACAGGGTGCCGAAAGGTCAGAGGCCACCATCCGGACTGACCCTCCACTGAGTTGGCTGGCACTTGGCAGGCCCTGGACTGCAGAGCTGAAAAGAGCATTGGTTGTAACATGCTTGGACGCTGCTGCGGGCCCTCACAGAGCCTGCACCTACCAGAGTAGCGACCCGCTGGTTCATTCGCTCCAGTTCCCCCGCACTGGCTCGCTTGCTCGCACGCTCCCTCCCGCCAATAGTGGCCAGCAGAGGGCGGAGTGAAACGAACCACCCCAGTTCCGCCCGCGAAGGGGGTTCAAGGGAACTATCCTGTCTCAAAACTATGAATCTTAATTAAAAATCCCAGTCTAGGCCGGGCGCGGTGGCTCACGCCTGTAATCCCAGCACTTTGGGAGGCCGAGGCGGGTGGATCACAAGGTCAGGAGATCGAGACCACGGTGAAACCCCGTCTCTACTAAAAATACAAAAAATTAGCCGGGCGCGGTGGCGGGCGCCTGTAGTTCCAGCTACTCAGGAGGCTGAGGCAGGAGAATGGCGTAAAACCAGGAGGCGGAGCTTGCAGTGAGCCGAGAACGCGCCACTGCACTCCAGCCTGGGCGACAGAGCGAGACTCCGTCTCAAAAAAAAAAAAAAAAAAAAAAAATCCCAGTCTAGGGGCTGGGCGCGGCGGTTCACACCTGTAATCTCAGCACTTTGGGAGGCTGAGGCAGGCGGATCACGAGGTCAGGAGTTCAAGACCAGCCTGGCCAACATAGTGAAACCCCATCTCTACTAAAAACACAAAAATTAGCCAGGTGTGGTGGTGGGCGCCTGTAATTCCAGCTACTCGGGAGGCTGAGGCAGAAGAACTGCTTGAACCCGGAAAAAAAGTTTAATTTAGAATTACTATAATACTTATCTCAAAATAAAAATGAAATATAAATAACAGGAAATCCCTGTCCTCTTATTAGACTCTAAAAAGCACAGACCTTAAAAAGGAGACTTTATTGTAGTCTCAATATTAATACTGATAGTTCTCTGTATTTTTAAATTTTTATTCATTAATTTAATTTAATTTAATTTTTTTGAGATGGAGTCTCGCTCTGTTGCCCAGGCTGGAGTGCAGTGGCGTGATCTCAGCTCACTGCAAGCTCCGTCCCCCGGGTTCACGCCATTCTCCTGCCTCAGCCTCCCATGTAGCTGGGACTACAGGCGCCCACCACCATGCCTGGCTAATTTTTTTTTTTAATTTTTAGTAGAGACGGGGTTTCACCATGTTAGCCAGGATGGTCTCGATCTCCTGACCTCGTGATCCACCCGTCTCAGCCTCCCAAAGTGCTGGGATTACAGGTGTGAGCCACCGCGCCCAGCCTTTATTTTTGTTTTGAGACAGGGTCTTGCTCTGTTGCCCAAACTGGAGTGCAATGGTATGATCACAGCTCACTGCAACCTCTGCCTCCCGGTCTCAGGCAATCCTCCCACCTCGGCTTCCTGAGTTGCTGGGACCACAGACAGATGTGAGTCACCACAGCCAGCTTTTAAAAAATTTTTTGCAGAGGTGGAGTTTTGCCATGTTGCCCAGGCTGGTCTTGAACTCCTGGATTCAAGCAATCCACCTGCCTAAGCCTCCCAATGTGCTGGTGTAAGCCACGATGCCTGGCCCTCTACATTCTTTTTTGTTTTCTGTTTTTGAGACAGTCTTGCTCTGTTACCCAGGCTGGAATACCATGGCACGATAGCTCACTGTAGCCTCCACCTCCCAGGTTCAAGCAATTCTCCTGCCTCAGCCTCCCAAGTAGATGGGGGTACAGGCGTGTGCCACCATGCCGGACTAATTTTTTGTATTTTTTAGTAGAGATGGGGTTTTGCCATGTTGGCCAGGCTGGTCTCGAACTTCTGACCTCAGGTGATCCACCCACCTTGGCCTCCCAAAGTGCTGGGATTACAGGCCTGAGCCACCAAGCCCAGCCTCCTCTGTATTTTTTTTAATGCAGTAATTAAAAAATGTTTCTTTCAGCTTGGAAAGTAAAGCCATTTCCTCCCAAAAACAAATGCTAGAGAACCAACAGCAGGGTAATGGAACAGTAGAAAAAAAATTTGGACTTTTGGTAAAAAAACAGTGAACATACATATTTACTACTGCCTCCTCACAAACTAGGTTTACTAAGTTTACAGAAAAGGGATTTTTATTTTTAAACTCATAGACCCATGAGGACAAATGGGAGGACCCAAAAGAAACAAAATTTTGGAAGTTGGAAACCAGAAAAATATGTAGTAAATACTTTAGAAGACCAGACTGTGGTCAGAAAACCAAGGAACAGGCTTACTTTCTCCACAGAACCAGGGAAAAACTCATCAACCGGAGGCACTGACAGCAAATAATGCTGGTTAATTGATGGACTGGTCAAAAGTGAGTAGACAGATGGCCAGACACGGTGGTTCACGCCTGTAATCCCAGCACTTTGGGAGGCCGAGGTGGGCAGATCACGAGGTCAGGAGTTCAAGACCAGCCTGGCCAATATGGTGAAACCCTGACTCTACTAAAAATACAAAAATTAGCTGGGCATGGTGGCACATGCCTGTAATCCCAGCTACTTGGGAGGCTGAGGTAGGAGAATCACTGCACTCCAGCCTGGGTGACAGAGTGAGGCTCTGTCTCAAAAAAAATAAAATAAAAATAAAAATATTATAGACAGAGCCTCTATCCCAGGCTAATCAAGGACTAGCCCACACCACACTAAAGACTAGAGGTTTACTCTGTCACAACTAAACCAGAAACACAGGGATCAGGAAACAAATCAAAATAGAGAAAAAAATCTAACTACAGAATTGTAAGATCCTAGACTCCCTTTTTCCACCTGTCTCTTCCAACACTTGCAATCAAATCTGTATACATACCACGCAGGAGAAGAGATTCCTCTCTGAGGTAGCTGATCATCTCCCACAGAGGAAACACACAAAACAATAATAGATAGGGGCCTCCCAAACAGATCAGCCCAGTCAGATTACCATACAGTAACATTAAACACTTCACAAATTTTGCCTTTCACACAGGGCTGAACTTTTCATCTGCTTTTCAGTACCTGACTCTTAAATATAAACAAACAAGATGGATTTCCAGAAATTCTTAGAGGCAAACACAAAAGGAAACAAAACACCTTGGAGAAAAAAAAAAAATCTCAAAAAATATAATTTATGTTCTCAGAATGTTAAGATATAAAATCCGTAAAAGAAGAACAGGAGGCCAAAAAGGGAGGGAATTCAAATTATAAAAAACGGCGTGGGGAGAGGGGGTCTTTGGCCAGGCACAGTGGCTCGCACCTGTAATACCAGCACTTTAGGAGGCCGAGGTGGGTGGATCACTTGAGGTTAGTAGTTCAAAACCAGCCTGTCCAACGTGGTGAAACCCCGTTTCTACTAAAACACAAAAAAATTAGCCGGGCGTGGTGGCACGCACCTGTAATCCCAGCTAATTGGGAGGCCGAGGCAGGAGAATTGCTTGAACCCAGGAGGCTGAGGTTGCAGTGAGCTGAGATCATGCCACTGCACTCCAGCCTGAGCGACAGAGCGTGACTGTCTCAAAAAACAAAAAAGGGGCGGGGCGGGGTTAAAAATAAAAATTATGGGCCGAGCACGGTGGCTCACGCCTGTAATCCCAGCACTTTGGGAGGCCAAGGCAGGCGGATCATGAAGTCAGAAGATTGAGAACATCCTGGTTAATGGTGAAACCCCGTATCTACTAAAAAAATACAAAAAATTAGCAGGGCATAGTGGTGGGCACCTGTAGTCTCAGCTACTCAGGAGACTGAGGCAGGAGAATGGCACGAACCCAGAAGGCGGAGCTTGCAGTGAGCTAACGCCACTGCACTCCTGCCTGGGCAACAGAGCGAGACCCAGTCTCAAAAAAAAAAAAGGAAAAATTATGGCCGGGCCCGGTGGTTCACGCTTGTAATCCCAGCACTTTGGGAGGCAGAGGTGGGCAGATCACAAGGTCAGGAGATCGAGACCATCCTGGCCAACATGGTGAAACCTCATCTCTACTGAAGAAGAAGAAAAAAAAAGAAAATTAGCTAGGTGTGCTGGCATGTGTCTGTAGTCCCAGCTACTTGGAAGGCGGAGGCAGGAGAATTGCTTAAACCCAGGAGGTAGAGGTTGCAGTGAGCCGAGATCGCGCCACTGCACTCCAGCCTGGGTGACACAGCGAAACTCCATCTCAAATAAAATAAAATAAAATATAAAAATTTAAATACCACATGCAGTAGTATAACAAATACCTAGAAATAAATCTATAGGGATATGTGTGTAATCGCTATAAAACACCGAAAAGAAAAATTTTAAAGACCCAAATAAACAGAGAGATATACAACACATTCCATAGGCTGAAAGACTCAATATTATTAAGTTGTTCATTGTCCCCAAATAGATCTACAAATTGAATGCAATTCCAATAAAATTCCAGCAGGTTTTCTGTGTGGAAACTGATGATACCAAAATTTATAAATACGTATTTATTTATTGTATGAAAATGCAAAGTCCATAGAATAACCAAACAAAACAATTTTGAAAAAGAACAACAAATTCGGACATACATTGCCGGATTTCAAGACATCATAAGGCTATAGTAATTAAGACTGTGTTGGCCGGGCGCGGTGGCTCAAGCCTGTAATCCCAGCACTTTGGGAGGCCGAGGCGGGTGGATCACGAAGTCAGGAAATCAAGACCATCCTGGCTAACACGGTGAAACCCCGTCTCTACTAAAAAACACAAAAAACTAGCTGGGCGAGGTGGCGGGCGCCTGTAGTCCCAGCTACTCGGGAAGCTGAGGCAGGAGAATGGCGGGAACCCGGGAGGCGGAGCTTGCAGTGACCTGAGATCCGGCCACTGCACTCCAGCCTGGGCGACAGAGCGAGACTCCTTCTCAAAAAAAAAAAAAAAAAAAAAGAAAAAGAAAAAAAAAGACTGTGCTGGCTGGGCGCAGTGGCTCACGCCCATAATCCCAACACTTTGGGAGGCTAAGGAGAGCGGATCATCTGAGGTTAGGAGTTTGAGACCAGCCTGACCAACATGGTAAACAATACAAAATTAGCTGGGCATGGTGATGGGCACCTGTAATTCCAGCTACTTGGGAGGCTGAGGCAAGAGAATCACTTGAACCCAGGAGGCAGAGGTTGCAGTGAGCCGAGATCATGTCATTGTACTTCAGCCTGGGCAACGAGCGTGAAACTCAGTCTTTGAAAAAAAAAAAAAAAAAAAAAAAGACTGTGCTATTGGTGCAAGGCCAAACAACCAAATGGAATAGAAGACAGCATCCAGGCCGGGCGCGGTGGCTCAAGCCTGTAATCCCAGCACTTTGGGAGGCCGAGACGGGCGGATCACGAGGTCAGGAGATCAAGACCATCCTGGCTAACACGGTGAAACCCCGTCTCTACTAAAAAATACAAAAATCTAGCCGGGCGAAGTGGCGGGCGCCTGTACTCCCAGCTACTTGGGAGGCTGAGGCAGGAGAATGGCGTGAACCCGGGAGGCGGAGCTTGCAGTGAGCTGAGATCCGGCCACTGCACTCCAGCCTGGGCGACAGAGCATGACTCCGTCTCAAAAAAAAAAAAAAAAAAGAAGACAGCATCCAGAAACAGACTAATATTACAACAAAGGCACCACTGAACTGCAGTGGTGCCTTTGTTCAAGGATAGTCTTTTCAATGCCACTGGACTGACTGGATATCTACATTCTATATTTTCTATATAGAAAAAATAACCTTGACTCTTGTCTCACGTATTTACAGATAGATCATAGACTTAACTGCAAAACTAAAACTGCAAAGTTTCTAGAAGAAAACAAAAGATCATCTTCATGCTTTAAATCCTAGCCAGAGCAATGAGGCAAGAAAAAGAAACAAAAGGCATTTGAATTGGAGAGAAGTAAAATTACCTCTGCTTGAAGATGACATGATGTTCTTCATAGAAAATCCTAAAGATTATACACACACATATACAAACTGTTAGAAATAATAAATTCAGCAAAGTGGCAGGATTCAAAATCAACATCCACATTAGTACCCAAAACAATCAGCTGCATTTCTATACTCTAACAACAAATCCGAAATAGAAATTAAAGCAATTTCATCTACAACTGCACCAGAAAGAAAAAGATATTTAGAAATAAACTTTATCAAGGAAGCAAAAGACTTGTACACTAGACACCAGCCAGACACAGAGAGGTGCAAGCCTGTAGTCCCAGCTACTCAGGAAGCTAAAGCAGGAGGATTGTTTGTGCCCCGGATTTGAGGTCTCAGTGTACTATTATCACACCTGTGAATAGCCACTGTACTCAAGCCTGGCAACATACCAAAGCTTCATCTCTTAAAAAAAAAAAAAAAAATTAAACAATTATCATATGATCCAGAAATTCCACTTCTGGGTACACAGCCCAAAATGATGAAGAGCAAGGATTCAAACAGATATTTGCATACCTATATTCAGGGCAGCTTATCCACAATAGCAGGGAGGGAAAAAAAAAAAGGAAAAAAAATGGAAGTATCCCAAGTAGCTATCAATGAATAAGTGGATAAACAAAATGTGGCAACATATACAGTGGAATGTTATTCAGCCTCAAAAAGGAGGAAAATTTTGACACATGCTACAACATGAATGAACTTTGAAAACTGCGTTAACTGAAATTCACCAGTAACAAAAGGACAGATACTGCATAATTCCATTTATAAGAGGCACTTAGAATAGTGAAATTCAGAAAGACAGAAAATAGAATAGTGGCCACCAGAGGCCGAAGAGAGGAGGGAAGGAGTTATTGTTTAAAGGGTAAAGAGCTTCAGTTTGGGAAGATGAAAAGATTTCTGGGAATGAATGATGGTGGTGGCTGCACAACACTATGAATGCACTTAATATCACAGAATTATACACTTAAAACTGAAATAGTGAATTTTATGTTATATATATTTTACCACCACAAAAAATAGGAATACTTAGGACACTAGAGGGGACAAAAGTTTTAAAACAGGACACAAAAAGTAATATCCATAAAAGAAAACATTGATAATTTTGATTTTACTAAAACCAAGAACTTCTGTTTCATCAAAAAAATCATTAAAACAGGGAACGAGCAAGCCACAGGGTGGAAGAAGTTATTCACAATATATGTATACGGATTCACACACACAATCCAACAAATTATTTAATATGCACAGTATATAAAGAACTCCTACGAATAAGGAAAATACAAAAACACCAAAAAATGAGCAAAAGACTTGAACAGGCATTTCACAAAAGAGGATATCTAAGGGCCGGGAGCGGTGGCTCACGCCTGTAATCCCAGCACTTTGGGAGGCCCAGGCGGGTGGATCGCCTGAAGTCAGGCGTTTGAGATCAGCCTGACTAACAAGGTGATACCCGTCTCTACTAAAAATACAAAAATTAGCTGGGCGTGGTGGCAGGCACCTGTAGTCCCAGCTACTAGGGAAGCTGAGACAGGAGAATTGCTTGAACCTGAGAGGTGGAGGTTGCAGTCAGCTGAGATCGCACCACTGCACTCCAGCCTGGGCAAGGAAGCAAGACTCTGTCTCAAAAAAAAAAAAAAAAAAGTTAATTACATTCCAGTTAAGTATGATAACCATGTGTATTTAAAGAGAGTTCAGGGATGAATTACTGATAAGCACATTAGAAAACTAAATGTGAGTTGGGCACCGGTGTCTCATGCCTATAATCTCAGCACTTTGGGAGGCTGAGGTGGGCAGATCACCTGAGGTCAGGAGTTCGAGACTAGCCTGGCCAACATGATGAAGCCCCATCTCTACTAAAAATACAAAAATTAGCCGAGTGTGGTGGCAGGCACCTGTAATCCCAGGTACTCGGGAGGCTGAGGCAGGAGAATCACTAGAACGTGGGAAATGGAAGTTGCAGTGAGCCAACATTGCTCCACTGCACTCTAGCCTGGCCGACAAGAGTGAGACTCCATCTCAAAAAAAAAACTAAATGTGGAGGGATGAAGAGGAATTCCAGCAAAAACAAAAAACAAAACACTACACTACATGTGTAAGAAAAGGTAATAATAATAATGGTGTATGACATGGTTCAACTGGAACTATTATTTACATAGTCATATTAATGTAAACACTGAAAATTAGTCTACACCAAAACTGTAACTACTGGAAATATGGGGAGCTAATGAGTATGTTTATGGGATGGGGTGTTACAGTAATGAGAGAAATCCTCATCTTCCTTATTGGAAGTATGATAGTTAACAACAAACTAGAAATTTTAAAAATGAAAAGCGGCATTAAAAATATTTAGAAGGCCAGGCGTGGTGGCTCACACCTGTAATCCCAGCACTTTGGGAGGCCAAGACAGGCAGATGACAAGGTCAGGAGTTCAAGACCAGCCTGGCCAATATGGTGAAACCCCGTCTCTACTAAAAAATAAAAAATTAGCCGGGCTGGTGGCGCACGCCTGTAGTCCCAGGTACTTGGGAGGCTGAGGCAGGAGAATCGCTGAACCTGGGAGGCGGAGGTTGCAGTGAGTGAGCTGAGATCACACCACTGCACTCTAGCCTAGGTGACAGAGCAAGAGGAAGGACGGAAGGACGGAAGGACGGAAGGACGGAAGGACAGAAGGAAAGAAGGAAGGAAGGAAGGGAGTTGGGAACAGTGGCTCACA
The DNA here is from genome assembly GCF_037993035.2 of Macaca fascicularis. NCBI lineage: Eukaryota > Metazoa > Chordata > Mammalia > Primates > Cercopithecidae > Macaca > Macaca fascicularis. The sequence continues at coordinate 65,547,912 of NC_088389.1, forward strand.
CCTGTAATCCCAGCACTTCGGGAGGTCAAGGTGGGAGGATCACTTGAACCCAGGAGTTCAAAGACCAGCCTGGGCAACATGTCAAGACCCCATCTCTAGAAAAAATTTTTAAAAGTTGGCCGTGCACAGTGGCTCACGCCTGTAATCCCAGAACTTTGGCAGGGCAAGGTGGACGCATCACCTGAGGTCAGGAGTTCAAGACCAGCCTGGCCAACACACCGAAACTCTGTCTCTACTAAAAATACAAAAATTAGTCGGGTGTGGGCACACGCCTATAATCCCAGTTACTCAGGAGGCTGAGGCAGGAGAATTGCTTGAACCCAGAAGGCGGAGGTTGCAGTGAGCCAAGATCACGCCATTGCACTCCAGTCTGGGCAACAAGAGTGAAACTCTGTGTCAAAAAAAAAAAAAAAAATTTAAGTTAGCTGAGATTGGTGGCAGGCCTGCAGTACCAGCTACTCAGTAGGCTTCAGGGGGAGAACAGTTTGAGCCCAGGAATTCGTGGCAGCAGTGGGCTATGACTGCAACACCACACTCCAGCCTGGGCGACAAAGCAAGACCCCACCTCTTAAAAGGTAAATTAAGACTAATTAGAAATGTGGGAGTAATTCCAGAAGAGCTGAAAAGGTTCAAAGTATGTTATTACTTTCATAACAACTTTTTAAATAGTTGATTTAATTATTAATAACAATAGAATTATTTAGCATTTTGGGCTCTCCGAGTTTCTATTATTATTACCATGTGTTACATACATATAACTCATGGATGGTTTGTTATGGCTAATCTAAGAAATGTGATCCTTAACAGTCAGGATAAGACATCCTGAATAACTGATCTGAACACAGGAGTTCAAAGCTAAAAGGCCTGTCTGCTTTCCACCACAAGAAGACATTCTAGTGCTAAGGAAGTTTTTCCTTTCTGTTTTTTTCTGCCCTTATTAATGAGGTATCTTTAACACCTCACATACTTATATATATGAACATTAGCAGATAAAATTAGTAATCAGGCCGGACATGGTGGCTCCTACCTGTAATACCAGCACTTTGGGAGGCTGAGGAAAGAGGATTGCTTGAGACCAGGAGTTCAAGGCGTCTGGCCAACATGGTGAAACCCCATCTTACTTGAACCCAGGAGGCAGAGGTTGCAGTGAGCCATGATGAAATCCCATCTCTACTAAAAATACAAAAATTGGCCAGGCGTGATGCTACATGCCAGTAGTTCCAGCTACTCAGGAGGCTGAGGCAGGAGAATCCACTGAACCTGAGAGGTGGAGCATGCAGTGAACCGAGATCACGCCACTGCACTCCAGCAGAGTGAATGACACAGCAAGACTCCATTGCAAAAAAACAAACAAACAAAACCCAATAAAATTAGTAATCAGTTTTGCCCCACATTAGGAGAATGTCCTTAACAAAAGTTTAAAATGATAAGGCGTATCAACTCCAAAACGTACAAAATAAACATCAATTAAATTCTTTCTAAATCTTTCACAAAAAACCCTAAATCTACCATGCACTTTTTTTTTGGGCGGGGGGGGGGGGGGGGCGGTGAGACAGAGTCTCTCTCTGTCCCCTAGGCTGAAGTAAGTGGCAGTGCAATCTTGATCTCGACTCACTGCAATCTCCGCCTCCCGGGTTCAGGTGATTTTCCTGCCTCAGCCTCCCAAATAGCTGGGATTACAGGCACACACCACCACGCCCTGCTAATTTTTGTATTTTTAGTAGAAACAGGGTTTCACCATGTTGACCAAGCTGGGACCTCAGGTGATCCACCTGCTCTGGTCTCCCAAAGTGCTAGGATTATAGGTGTGAACCACCATGCCCAGACTATCATGTACTTTCTTTTTCTTCTTTTTTTTTTTCTGTTTTTTTTGTTTTTGTTTTTGGGAGTCTCGCTCTGTTGCACAGGCTGGAGGAGTACAGTCACACAATTTTGGCTCACTGCAACCTCTGCGTCCTGAGTTCAAGTGATTCTCCTGCCTCAGCCTCCTGAGTAGCTGGGACTACAGGTGCATACCACCATGCCTGGTTAATTTTTTGTATTTTTAGTAGAGATGGGGTTTCGCCGTGTTAGCCAGGATGGTCTCCATCTCCTGACCTCATGATCTGCCCAGCTAGGCCTCCCAAAGCAGGTGTGAGCCACCACGCCAGTGTTACTTTTTTGAGGCATGACACCAAAGATTAAAAACCTTAAAGAAAATAACAGATGAATTTTATAAAATAAAAGTTAAACAATTCTATATAACAAAACATACCGTTTATGTTTAAAAAGGCAAAACCATAAAATGGGGGAAATGTTTACATTTTTTTTCAAAGGGTTATATGAGTGTTTCTAAATCAAGACATAAAGACAAACCCTTCTATAGTAAAACAGGCAAAGGACACAAGCCAAAAAGAAGAAATACACTCTACTACTTACCAGACTATTCATAGATTTTTGAGGATTCTGAGAAGCTTAGCTAGAAAACCACTCCTATAAGCAAAGTGTGTCAGCAACTTTTAAAAACTATAGGATCGCATTTTTTTGTATACCAGTGGGAAAAAATGAGAGCACACAGCATATAATTGAGCCAAAGACAGAAATATATGTCAAACATGTATTTTTTTGACAAGAAAAGAAATGAGCAGTTTGCCTATACTATTTTTGGCAGTCCTGTCTAATTTAGTCACCAGGGAAAGACACTCCCAAATCCTTAAGCAGGGGCTAACATAACGAAAGAAGTTCTGGATATGAGGTTTGCATGACAACCGAATAGGGTTAAATTAAACTACCAGATATGAAGGAGCAAAAGTCTGGCTTATAATGATGGCAAAGGCAAAAGAGAATAAAGAAGGAATCAGGCCGGGCGCGGTGACTCAAGCCTGTAATCCCAGCACTTTGGGAGGCCGAGATGGGCGGATCACGAGGTCAGGAGATCGAGACCATCCTGGCTAATACGGTGAAACCCCATCTCTACTAAAAAATTAAAAAAAAAAAAAAAAAAACTAGCCGGGCGAGGTGGCGGGCGCCTGTAGTCCCAGCTACTCGGGAGGCTGAGGCAGGAGAATGGCGTAAACTCGGGAGGCGGAGCTTACAGTGAGCTAAGATCCAGCCACTGCACTACAGCCTGGGCGACAGAGCAAGACTCCGTCTCAAAAAAAAAAAAGAAGAAATCAGAATCACTAACTTTGGTTGTTTATCATACCAAATGATAAGCAATAAAGCTTTATTATCCACTATTAAAGTGGATCAACAGGCCAGGCATGGTGGCTCACACCTGTAATCCCAGCACTTTGGGAGGCTGAGGCAGGTGGATCATGAGGTCAGGCGTTCAAGACCAGCCTGGCCAACATAGTGAAACCCCGTCTCTACTAAAAATACAAAAAATTAGCCGGGCATGGTGGCGGGTGCCTGTAATCCCAGCTACTTGGGAGGCTGAGGCAGGAGAATCGCTTGAACCTGGAAGGTGGAGGTTGCACTGAGCCAAGATTGTGCCACTGCACTCCAGCCCGGGCGACAGTGTGAGACTCCGTCACAAAAAAAAAAAAGGAAAGAAGGAAGGGAGGGAGGGGAGTAACAAATGGTATCTCTGGGGACAGTCATTTGGAAAAGAAACAACAGACTGAAAAGATTTAAAACCCTCTCATCAATCCATATTTTACTCCATCAAATAACATTCAAGTTTACCTTAAATACGTTATCGCTTTTGAAAAAGCACACAAAATAGATCCTTTAAAATTAAAACTGCAGAAGACAGTTATTACCTAATTACTGAAGACTAGCTTGTTCAAACGTTTTTTATTTGAGACAGGGTCTCACTCTGTCGCCTAGGCTGGAGTGCAGTGACATGATCTCAGCTCACTGCAACCTCCACCTACTGCAACCTCCACCTCCCAGGTTCAAGAGATTCGTGTACCTCAGCCTCCTGAGTAGATGGGATTATAGGCTATGCCTGGCTAATTTTTGTATTTTTGTATTTTGTATTTTTTGTAGAGATGGGGTTTGTAGAGATGTCGGCCAGACTAGTCTCAAACTCCTGACCTCAGGCAATCCGCCCGCCTTGGCCTCCCAAAGTGCTGTGATTAGAGGCATGAGCCACCAACCCCGGCCTGCTTTTTAAAACTTAACACAGGGTTAATGATTGTGGGAGGGTGTAAGGTGTGGGTGGGGTGTCTCGGTCTGTCACCCAGGCTGGAATGCAGTGGCATGATCATAGTTCACTGCAGCCTTAAACTCCTGGGCTCAAGAGATCATCTCACCTCAGCCTTCCAAGTAGCTAGGGCTACAGGCCACCACACCCACATTATTTATTTAAATTTTTTGTAGAGATGGGATCTCACTGTGTTGCCCAGGCTGGCTTCGAACTCCTATACTCAAGTGATCTTCCTGCCTGAGGCAGGAGAATCGCTTGAACCCAGGGGGACAGAGGTTGCAGTGAGCCAAGATGGCGCCACTGTACTCCAGCCTGGGCGACAAGAGTGAGACTCCATCTCCAAAAAAAAGAAATCCTCCATAAACTAAAATGTAAAGAGAATACACTATTAACAGGCATAGTCCTAGAGTAGAATGCAATGATTTAGCACTGATTCTAATTCAAATATATTTTTTTTTTTTTTTTTTTGAGACGGAGTCTCGCTCTGTCGCCCAGGCTGGAGTGCAGTGGCCAGATCTCAGCTCACTGCAAGCTCCGCCTCCCGGGTTCCCGCCATTCTCCTGCCTCAGCCTCCCGAGTAGCTGGGACCACAGGCGCCGCCACCTCGCCCGGCTAATTTTTTGTGTTTTTAGTAGAGACGGGGTTTCGCCGTGTTAGCCAGGATGGTCTCGATCTCCTGACCTTGTGATCCGCCCGTCTCGGCCTCCCAAAGTGCTGGGATTACAGGCTTGAGCCACCGTGCCCGGCCCTAATTCAAATATTTAATATTGGCTGGCAATGGTGACTCATGCCTGTAATCCCAGAACTCTGGGAGGCTGAGGTGGGAGGATTGCTTGAGCTCTATCAGGAGTTGGAAACCAGCCTGGGCAACATGGCGAGACCCCATCTCTAGCAAAATACAAAAAGCCAGGTGTGGTAGTGCATCCCAGCTACTTGGGGGATTGAGACAGGAAGACTGTTTGAGCCTGGGAAGTTGTGGCTGCGCCTTGCCAAGATCATGCCACTGCGTTCCAGCCTGGCTGACAAAGTGAGACACCATCTGAGGAAAAAACAAATTTAACATCTATATCACAGATTAAAAATATTCAAAGAACCAAGTGCTTAACAAAATACACTTATTGTTCTCACCTGTTCTCTACCTTCCTATTTTCTTTAATTTCCGATTAGAATGTAAAGATGAGACAGAAGATGTCTCCTGTCTCTCCTGAGACAGGAGAGTATGGAGTACTATCTTTTGATAATGGCAAGCTACCCTTCGGAATCTAAGTTAGTCTTCCTAAGAAGATTCTAGGGTACTTCAGGATACAATGAAAAACAATTGTTATTTACATCATCCAGTAATGTACTATATAGAGATATGTGAAAGTGAATAAGTATTTTACCTTCAGGAATGGGTAAATTAGCTTTTACTATATGCGATTATTCTGTGAGGTGGGGAAAAGAACTTTTGATTAGGAGAAACTGGGGCCTCATAAAGTTAGCATCTTGGCCTTACAGTAATAAGGACTTTCTAACTTATGTGTAATAAATGAAAGAACATACTCCCAAAGTGCTTTAGCCATTATTAAGGAACAACTTCCATCTTAAGGAGCTTAGCTGAAAAAATAGGGGAAAAAAGGACAAATGAACAATAAACTCTCAAAGACCTACAGGCAAAACAGTTCACATGCCACTCAACAATTTGTCAATTTCTATGTACTTAAAAGCATAAAGGTTAACTATGCAGTCTAATCAGCCACTTGTTCACACACACAGCTACATTATTCCACAGTAACATTATTACCCTACAAATAACTAAATATGATTTTCAAGTATAGTTTATCACAGTAACACTTTCTAATTTAAAATTTAAAAGTCAACACTTGGTCACGGTGGCTCACACCTATAATCCCAGTACTTTGGAAGGCCAAGGTGGGTGGATCACCTGAGGTCAGAAGTTCCAGACCAGCCTGGCCAACATGGTGAAACCCCATCAACTAAAAATACAAAACTAGCCGGGTGTGGTGGTGCACACCTGTAATGCCAACTACTTGGGAAGTTGAGGCAGGAGAATCGCCTGAACCTGCAAGGTGGAGGTTGTAGTGAGCCGAGAGAATGCCACTGCACTCCAGCCTGGGCAACAGAGTGAGATTCCATCTCAAAATAAATAAATAAATAAATAAATAAATAAATAAATAAAAGTCAACACTAATTTCAGTTTAACCACATTAGAATGAACATAAGTACTCATCTCTACTGCCTTCTGAAACCCTACTAAAGTGACAGTAAGGGGAATTTAAAAAAAAAAGCATATAAACTCATAAGGGGCCAGGCAGTGTGGCTTACGTCTGTAATCCCAGCACTTCAGGAGGATGAGACGGGCAGATCACCTGAGGTCAAGAGTTAGAGACCAGCCTGCCAACACAGCAAACCCCAGTCTCTACTAACAATACAAAAATTAGACAGGTGTGGTGGCATGCGCCTGTAATCCCAGCTACTCAGAAGGCTGAGGCAGGAGAATCACTTGAACCCAGGAGGTGGAGATTGCAGTAAGCCGAGATTGAGCCACTGCACTCCAGCCTGGGCGACAGAGCAAGACTGTCTCAAAAAAAAAAAAAAAAAAAAAGGAAGGAAGGAAGAAAGGACGGAAGGACAGAAGTAAAGGGGTTTTATAGTTTAATAGAAAATCTGAAATTAACAGATGAGAATGACAAAGGAAACAACATAAAATGGAAAAAAAAAAAAAAAAAGAAAACTTCAGGAAAAACAAAAGATTTTCCAAGAAAGGTAATGTAATCATACACAACTGGGAAGAGTCAACATAATATATATATATAGTTAATATAAGGTAAACACTTGATATTGCTACACTATAATGGGAAAGATAAAGGAAGGGAAAATGGTGATAAGGTAAGGCTGAGTGGTATAAAAGAGCTAAACTCATGTTCCATAATAGTAAATCAATAGAAAATGCTAAAAATTTAAAAATCATTATTTAGAAATCTAGTGGTAAGTAATGTACCAGAAAACAAACAAGACTAGACAAAGGAAATGTGGGAAGGAATAGGTAAAGCAAGAAACTGTTTCACATCATAAGCCTAGTATTAATAGTTTTTTTAATTTTTAAAATTACATATACATAGAGTATTACATTGATAAAAGCAAATAAAAAATTTCAGAAAATAATGCTTTGCTGAGGACTGACTGGGAGTAGGAGGGCCACTTGGGGAAGGGTGAAAAAAAGCATTTACATTTTGTCCTTGGTTCTCACCCATTTACACTTTGGGAAAATCATTCCCTGTCCCTTGCTTGCCAAGCGTGTACGCAGTAAAATCAGGACAGGGTAAGAGCCTTGCTAGTATAAGGTTTTGTTTGGTTTTTTGAGGCAGGTTCTATCACCCAGGCTAGAGTAAAATGGCACAATCTCAGCTCACGGCAGCTTCAACCTCTCAGGCTCAAGCAATCCTCCCACCTCAGCCTCCCGAGTAGCTGGGACTGCAGGCACATGCCACCATGCCCAGCTATTTTCTGTTTTGCCACGCTGCCCAGGCTGATTTTGAACTCCTGGGCTCAAGTGATCCGCCCACCTCGGCCTCCCAAAGTGCTGGGCTTACAAGCATGAGGCACCTTGCCTGGCTGTAAGGTTTCAATGAAAACAGATGCAGGCTGATTAGCCATCCTCAGCATTCACCGTTCCAGCGTTTCCTCTTACAAGTTCCCTGGCTGGTAGATTATAATTTTAAAAGAAAGTCTCCTTCCACTATGTCTAGGAGTTTCAAAGTACAACTGTATCCAGTATTGTTACATGGTAAAGTGACAGCAATCAGGAATGATCAATGCTGATTTTGTGTTGCCTGGGGATCATCCTCCTCTCAGCAGCAAACAAGAACTTGAACTGAACTGGGATTTCCATTATTTCCCCAATATACATAACCAAACACAGTAGCTGAAAACCCCAGGAAAAAGAAACTCATGAACCAAAATAATTAATCATCCAAAGAATACATACAACTATATCAAGAGATGGACAAAAACCAGAAAAAATATACCATTCTGAATTCCTAAGTTTCTTAAATATATTATCATGCTTATTTTAAGTTCTTGGTCCATCTGTTCCAAAATCCAACAACATTTTCTACAAGACACAAAAAAGACTGAAAAAAATAAAAGGAGAGAAAAATATCATAGGAAAAAAATAAACTGAAGGAAAGCTGAAGAAACAATCTGATAAAATGAAATTCAAGACAAAAAAACGCCATGAGGGGCAGTATGTACTGATAAAAGGAATAATAAAACAAGAAGATACAACCATAACAAACATGTATGCATGTTTGTGACCTAGAAATTACAGTAACAAAATATGTCAAGTAACAAATGAGAGAATGCAGATAAAAATGTATGAATTAACTATTGCGGCCAAGAATGGTGGCTCATGCCCATTACTGACAGTGATAATCCTAGCACTTTGGGAAGCTGAGGTGGGTGGATCATTTAAGCCCAGGAGTTCAAGACCAACCTGGACAACATAGTGAAACTCTGTTTCTACAAAAAATAAAAAAATGTGGAGGTGGGTGCCTGCCTGTAGTCCCAACTACCCAGGAGGCTGAGATGGGAGGATCACCTGAGCCTGGGAGGGCAAGGCTGCAGTGGGCCGTGATTGTGCCACTGCACTCCAGTCTGGGTGACAGAGTGAGACCCTGTCTGGAAAAAAAAAAAAATTGCACTTGCAGATTTTAATACTCCCTTCTCAGAAACGAATAGATCATGCAGAAAAAAATAAAAGTACTGAAGATCTGAACAATATAATTAACAATTCTGGGCTGGGCACAGTGGCTCACACCTGTAATCCTAGCACTTTGGGAGGAGGCCGAGGCAGGCGGATCACGTAAAGTCAGGAGTTCAAGACCAAACTGGCCAACATGGTAAAACCCCATCTCTATAAAAAATACAAAAACTAGCCGGGCGTGGTGGCAGGCACCTGTAACCCCAGCTACTTGGTACGCTGAGGCAGGAGAATCGCTTGCATCCAGGAGGTAGAAGTTGCAGTGAGCTGAGATTGCACCATTGCACTCTGGCCTGGACGACAAGAGCGAAATGCCATCTCGAAAAAAAGAAAAAAACCAATTATCAACCATTAGATAATACACAGAACTCTGTACACAGCAAAGATAAAGAAGGAAGTCTTTTCAAGCACACGTTTACAGCCATAAAGCAAGCCTCAATAAAGTCCAAATAACCGGTATCACAGAGATCACATTAACTATGATATAATGAAATTAGATATTAATACCAAAATGAGAGTTTTGTTAAAAACCAATATATTGGCCGGGCGCGGTGGCTCAAGCCTGTAATCCCAGCACTCTGGGAGGCCGAGACGGGCGGATCACGAGGTCAGGAGATCGAGACCATCCTGGCTGACACGGTGAAACCCCGTCTCTACTTTAAAAAAATACAAAAAACTAGCCGGGCGAGGTGGCGGCGCCTGTAGTCCCAGCTACTCGGGAGGCTGAGGCAGGAGAATGGCGTGAACCCAGGAGGCGGAGCTTGCAGTGAGCTGAGATCCGGCCACTGCACTCCAGCCTGGGCGGCAGAGCGAGACTCCGTCTCAAAAAAAAAAAAAAAAAAAACCAATATATTTAGAAACTAAAACATACTAAGTGACTCTGTTAAAAAGAAAAATAAAGGAAACTAAGAAACTTTGTCAAAACACTACATTTTGTGGGACACAGTTAAAATAATTCACAAAAAAATTACACCATTAGGGGACGGGTGCAGTGGTTCCCGCCTGTAATCCCAGCACTTTGGGAGGCTGAGGTGCTAGGATGGCTTGAGCCCAAGAGTTTGATACCAGCTTGAACACAGCAAGATCTGGACTCTACAAAGTATTTTTTTAAATTAGTTAGGTGTGGTGGCACATGCCAATATTCCCAGCTGGGGTGACAGAGAGGCCCTGTCTTGGAAAAAAAAAATAGGGAGGAAGTAACAGAAATAAGGTTGCTTGCACAGACCAATGACAACATGGGCCATAAAACTGAGGACTGTGATAAATTAATCATCTGTGCCTGACATCTAGAAAAAATTAAGATGTTTGTGGGTGGATAAATGAATCAGCAGAAATTTGAAAATGGTGAGAATATGTAATAGAATTAAAATAGAAAAGGTAGGCCAGGCACAGTGGCTCATGCCTGTAATCTCAGCACTTTGGGAGGCCAAGGCAGGCGGATGACCTGAGAGTGGGAGTTTGAGACCAGCAACCAACATGGAGAAACCCCGTGTCTACTAAAACTACAAAATTAGCTGGGCATGGTGGTGCATGCCATAATCCCAGCTACTTGGGAGGCTGAGGCAGAATCGCTTGAACCCAGGAGGCGGAGGTTGCGGTGAGCTGAGGTCACACCATTGCACTCCAGCCTGGGTAACAAGAGCAAAACTCCATCTCAAAAAAAAAAAAAAAGAGAGAGAGAGAGAAAAAAGGTAAAGCCAGGTAAGTCTTGCTTTAGAAGAGAGAATCTATTTTTTTTTTTTTGAGACAGAGGGAGAGATAATCTTTTTACATACTCAGAACCAAGTACAGATAGTAGGTCTTAAATAAATACTTGAAAAAAATTTCTGAAGTGCTGGTAAATAGTTCCTACACAAATAATCTACATAATATGTTTCCCTTACTGCTAAAACAGCCGGGCCTTCCATCTTAACTGCTTTTTTTTCCTTTGTTAAAAATTAATTATAATTTTCATTCATACTTTTTTTTTTTTGAGACAGAGTCTTGCTCTGTTGCCCAGGCTGGAGTGCAGCAGTGCAATCTTGGCTCACTGCAACCTCCACCTCCTGGGTTCAAGCAATTCTCATGCCTCAGCCACCCAAGTAGCTGGGATTACAGGTGTGCACCACCATGTCCAGCTAATTTTTGTATTTTTAGGAGAGACAGGGTTTCACCATGTTGGCCAGGCTAGTCATGAATTCCTGATCTCAAGTGATCCATCTGCCTCGGCCTCCCAAAGTGCCTGAGCCACTGCACACAGCCCCATACTTGTTAATTTGAAGAAAACTTAAGATAAAATTAAAATCATCAATAGAACAGTAAACACAGTTACCTACCACTCAGCATGACCCTGAAAGAGGGAAAGGCAAGGCCTAAAAGAAAATAGGCCACCTGTCTTAGAAAGCAAGGAAGTAAAGAATGGGTCTTTCTCATTCACAGCATTCTCCTCGTCCAATCTCCCAGGATTGTGCCAAAGAACTTGGCATCAACTAACCACACCTGAAACTGCTGCCAATGTGTGGAAGTCTTAGCCAGATTTGTCCCCATTTATATTTATACTCAAGTGGACAACTGTCACCAGGTGGCAGCAAACCACAGCTAGGACCAGGTCAGATTTGGATCATGCAGCTGAATTCCTATAACTCCAGGCCAGCTAGAAATAACACTAGTGTGATCAAATTTTGTTTTTGAGATGGGGTCTGCTCTATCACGCAGGCTGAAATGCAGTAGTACAATCATAGCTCACTGTACCCTCAACCTCATGGACTCAAGTGATCCTCCTGCCTCAACCTCCCAAGTAGCAGGGACTATAGGCACATGCCATCCCACCTGGCTAATGTTTTTTATTTTTTGTAGAGACAGGGTCTCACTATGTTGCCTAGGCTGGTGTTGATCTTCTGGTCTAGCGGTCCTCACTCTCACCCTCCCAACATGCTGGGATTACAGGCCTGAGCCACTACACCTGGCCTGACTAAATATTTTGAACCCCACCTATCTCATTATGGTGGAGTCTTACTTACTACCAATCAGACAATTATCCTGAACCTTCTAAAATATTACTTTCTGGATGTAGATAATATTTTAATACTTTAATATAGTTATATATTTAAATAATACTATTTATGCCAATGTAATATGCATGCATGTAAAACACACTTTATGTGAATGTATACCATTATTACCCATTTAATGAAATAGGAGGAGTCCATTGAGATATAAACAAACGAATAAATTGGAAGTTCAATAGCAATAGGATGTTTATGTAGTTTGAAAACATCTCCTCACAAAATACTCATTAATTACAAGAAAAAAGTAACTTGATAGTGGAGAAGCCTGGCAAACATCTTCTAAGTGACCTAAGTGGACATCACCAGAAAAGAGACAAATCAAATTCATGTGCCACCTAAAAAGAAAATAAAGAACACAGAGAAATTTTACCAAAATTGAAGGAGATTCCACAAAGCAAGTGACCTGTACTGCCAAAACTATAAAGGTCATGAAAGTCTAGGACATGACTAAGGAACAGGCTGAAAGAGACTACAGAAACAGGATAACTAAAAGCAAATACATGGCTCTGAACCAGATCCTTCTGCTACAAAGAACATTATTATAACTGACAAAATTAAATGGGGGCTGAGAATTATTAACTTCATAATTGTTGATAATAATTATAATGATGTGGAATGCACTTGTCTGTAGGAAATACACTTTAAAACATTAAGAGGAATGGTGAAACTATCAGAGGTTGGCAACTCACCCTCAAATGGTTCAGGAAAATAGTTCTTTGAACTTGTCTGTAAGTTTCTGGTTGTTTAAAATTTTTTATTTTAATTGTTTTTCAAAGAGTGCCTACCAAAGGATATGAACAAACATACTACAATTTTGCCTAAGGATTCAGAGGGGAACAGAAGTGAGAATACAAATAAAAAGAAATTAATACACATATGCATACCAGCAAGAAGAAAAGGCCTGGAAGGCCAAAATGGTTAAGAAATATTAATGAGGCCGGGCGCGGTGGCTCACGCCTGTAATTCCAGCACTTTGGGAGGCCGAGGCGGGCAGATCACAAGGTCAGGAGATCAAGACCATCCTGGCTAACATGGTGAAACCCCATCTCTACCAAAAATACAAAAAATTAGCCTGGCGTGGTGGTGGGCACCTGTAGTCCCAGCTACTCAAGAGGCTGAGGTGGGAGAATGGCTTGAGCCCGGGAGGCGGAGCTTGCAGTGAGCCGAGATTGCGCCACTGCACTCCAGCCTGGGTGACAGAGCAAGACTCTGTATCAAAAAATAAAAATTAAAAAAAAAAAGAAATATTAATGAGAAGTATGATTATGAACTAAACCCTAGAACAATAACCAAAAAATTTGGTTTAAGTAAATATTGGCATAAGTGACTGCATCTGGGGGCAGGGCTCACCTGAAGTATAGCTTTATGCTAGAGGTGACCATAAGAAGTCAACAAAAAGACTCACTTTCTCTCCATTTTTATAAGAGCTGAAAGGGGTTGCTACTGAATAGTGGGGAACAGTAGGGAACTGATTGTTCCTTATTGTAAGTCTTACACCACGTTAGTCTTAAAACTATGTATGTGAACTATTTTTATAAATAAACAATTAAATGTAATAAAAACGAGCAAAACAAGTTTGAAATCAGTAATATGAAGGCAAAAAAGAATCTGGGTTGGCAGGATTTGTAGGGGCAGGCAAATTTAAGAGGTTAAGATTAAGCCAGAAGTTGGGAAGCTAGATACACAGGTCAGTTATCAGCCATAAGGACATAGATGAAACTTGGTATTGCAGAGGGCATCAAACCATGAGTTTGGTAGGCTCATGTGTTCAGCTGATTTATCAGGGAATAGTAGATCTAGTATCATGGGATGAAGAATGGTTACAGGTGACTGAGAAATGAAGCAACTGATGGCAGCCTCATTCCCAGTCTCTGCAGCAATCCTCTTTGCAGTTACTGCCGCTTTAAACACATCCACAGAATTTGGGCATCCCTAACTCCTAAGAGAAATTCTGACTTGATTTTTAGAGCTCTAGATCCTCAGCCTCAATCCAATCCTTGATGGTCTAATTACTGGACGCCAAGCTGAATACCACTGTGTGCTCTACCTCTAATTCCAAAATTCTTGTTCTGATAGCATATTTAGTTTCTGCTTGCCATGCCCCATGTGCTTCTCTTAAGGCTGTACTCTGTCACAGACTCCAGCCCAGTGCAAGCATTTCTCTGGTCCTCTTACCAAACAACTGCCTGACAAATTTCTGTGTAAATATCCAAGTGTCACCTGCTTTGGAGGCAGGAAAAAATATAGACATAAACAGACAAACTTGTATAGGCTGCAGAACCAGGAATGAAAACTAATCACTGAAACCTTGGACCACTCCCAGTGAACCTTAGTTTCCTATACATATAGAATTGGGTCAATGGTACTTGTCTCATTGGGTTGTTGTAGGAATACAAAGAGGGGGTCTGGTTCTGTTTCCCAGGCTGGAGTGCAGTGGTAAAATCTTGGCTTGGCTCACTGCAACCTCCACCTCTTGGGCTCAAGTCACTCTCCCATGTCAGCCTCCTAGGCAACTGGAACATGCCACCAGCCACCCAGCTTTTTTTTTTTTTTTTTTTTTTAAGTAGAGATGAGGTTTCACCATGTTGTCCAGGCCGGTCTTGAACTCCTGAGCTCAAGCACCCTGCCTGCCTCAGCCTCCCAAAGTGCTGGGATTACAGGTGTCCATCCACACTCTTGAATCTTAAAACAACCCTATGAGTCAGTTATTATCATCAAATCTATATTACAAATAAGGAAAATGAATACAAAGAATTTAACAAACTTGCACAGGATCACACAGCTAAGTAACTAATGGATGGTTGATATTACTTACATCTCTCTTTATATATACCTACGTATAACAGATATTTCTTTATATATTCAGTATACATATATATACACGTATGTGTATATACACACATACACACAAAAAGATAAGGATATTTCCCTACTCAGTGCAGAGCAGTGCACATGTTAATCACTCAATAAAAAGGATTTTATTTATTTATTTTTTTGAAATGAAGTTTTGCTCTTGTTGCCCAGGTTGGAGTGCAATGGCAAGATATCAGCTCACTGCAACCTCCACCTCCCAGGTTCAAGAGATTATCCCGTCTCAGCCTCACAAGTAGCTGGGATTACAGGCAAGCCCCATCACGCCCGGCTAATTTTTGTATTTTTGGTAGAGACAGGGTTTCTCCATATTGGTCAGGCTGGTCTCGAACTCCCAACCCCAAGTGATCCGCCCTCCTCTGCCTCCCAAACTATTGGGATTACAGGTGTGAGCCACCGCACCCGGTCTAAACAGGAGTTATTATTATCTTTGTAGTACTCTGATAAATTAGACAACTTTCTCATTTTAAGATTAGACTCAGCCCGGTGTGGTAGGTCACGCATGTAATCCCAGCACTGTGGGAGGCCAAGATGGTTGGATCACCTGAGGTCAAGAGCTCGAGACCAGCCTGGTCAACCTGGTGAAACCTGTCTCTACTAAAAATACAGAAATTTGCCGGACATGGTGGCGGGCACCTATAACAACCTCAGCTATTCGGGAGGCTGGGGCAGGAGAACTACTGGAACTCGGGAGGCGGAGGTTGCAGTAAGCCGAGATCACGCCACTGCATTCCAGCCCAGGTTACAAAAGTGAGACTCCATCAAAAAAAAAAAAAAAGGATTTTATAGCTATATGGTGTCAGAGCTGAAGGGCAGAATTCAATCTTTCATAGTCTTTTGAAACTGAGGTGATATACTAAGTCTTTTGAAAACCGTAACCCAGCCCCCACCTAAATTAATCCTTGACTGATTTGAGGTGAACAGCCCCACATCCTATCTACCTAGCAAAAGAAAGAGGGAGAAAGATATCATCTTAGTCTCTAGGATTCTTTTGTATGCAAAGTCTGGTATACAATTTAAAAAATTAAGAAGTATGGAAAGAGGTAGAATGATGACCGATAAGAGGAGAAAAAAGTAGGGAAACAAATCCACAGATGATTCAGATATTGGAGCTGGCAGACACGGATTTTAAAATGACTATGATTAGTATGTTAAAAGAAAATAAAAGAAAAAATTGCACAAAATGAATTTATGAAATTTGGAATGAATTTTAACAGAATACTGGAAACTATTTAAAAAATTAAAACCTGGGCCGGGCGCGGTGGCTCAAGCCTGTAATCCCAGCACTTTGGGAGGCCGAGGCGGGCGGATCACAAGGTCAGGAGATCGAGACCACAGTGAAACCCTGTCTCTACTAAAAATACAAAAAATTAGCCGGGCGCGGTGGCAGGCGCCTGTAGTCCCAGCTACTCAGGAGGCTGAGGCAGGAGAATGGCGGGAACCCGGGAGGCGGAGCTTGCAGTGAGCCGAGATCGCGCCACTGCACTCCAGCCTGGGCAACAACGTGAGACTCCGTCTCAAAAAAAAAAAAAAAAAAAAAACCTGAAATACAGTACTTAGAATCTGTAACTCATTGGATAAATTTAACAGCAGACTTGAGACAGTATAAAACAGAATTAGTTAACTTAAATTCAAGTCAACAAGCTGGGCGCGGTGGCTCCTGCATGTAATCCTAGCACTTTGGGAGTCAGAGGTGGGTGGATCACCTGAGGTCAGGAGTTCGAGAACAGCCTGACCAACATGGTGAAACCCTGTCTCTACTAAAAATACAAAAAAAACTAGCCGAGCATGGTGGCACATGCCGGTAATCCCAGCTACTTGGGAGGCTGCAGTAGGAGCATCTGTTAAACCCAGGAGGCAGAGTTGCAGTGAGCCAAGATCACGCCACTGTACTCCAGCCTGGGCAATAAGAGCAAAACTCCATCTCAAAAAAAAAAAATTCAGGTCAAATCCAAACTGAAGCACAGAAAACAAGGGCAAAAAGGACAGAACACACTGTAGGAGACACACAGAACATAGTCAAAAATTCTACTATACATAGGTTAATGAAGAGGAGAGAGAGAATGAAGCAGCAATATTTGAAGATATAATGGCTATGAATTTTCCAAAACTAATGAAAGATAAAGAAACTCAGCGAACCAGAGACAGGAAAGAAAACCACGCTCATGCACATCATAAACTGTTGAAAACAAACACAAAGAGTAAATATTAAAAGCAGCCAGAGGAAAAAAGACATTACTTTAAATGCAGCAATAACAGCATTACTACAAGAAATTAAGAAAGCCAGGGCTGGGCGCAGTGGCACACGCCTGTAATCCCAGCACTATGGGAGGCTGAACCAGGAGGACCACTTGAGGCCAGAGTTCAAGACCAGCATGGCCAACAGGCTGAAACCCCATCTCCACTAAAAATACAAAAATTAGCCAGGTATGATGGCGCATACCTATAATCCCAGCTACTCGGGAGGCTGAGGCAGGAAAATCGCTGGAACTCGGGTGGCAGAGGTTGCAGTGAGCCAAGATCATGCCACTGCACTTCAGACTGGGCAACAGAGTGACACTCTGTCTCAAATAAATAAAGCCAGAAAACAATAAAATGAAAACTTCATAGTACTGAAAGGGGGAAAAAAAAACCCACCCTATAATTCTATATCCAGAAAAAAAAAATCCTTCAAAAATTATAGCAAAATAAAGATGTTTTCAGGCAAATAAAAACTGAGACAGGTTGTTGATGGCAGATCTGCACTATAAAAATTATTGAAAGTTCACTAAGCTGAAGGAAAATCTCTCAGATAAAAGTACCACTTCAGGAAGAAATGAGAAACACCATTAAGGAAAATATGTGGTTAAATTCAAAAGAATAATATTTGTGACACATAAAAACTATATAAAACTCAATAAATGAAATTTTATTGGAAAACAACCATCCTCATTTATTTATAACTTATCTGTGGCTGCTTTAATGCTACAATGGCAGAGTTTAGCAGCTGCAAGAGACCATATGTGGTGTTCTCATCACTTCACGCTGCTGCGTGACATATCACAAAATTACAGTGATATAGTAGCTATCTTTGACAGTGTTTTGAGAGTCACACATAATGCTGTACTGGGATATTTTATTTTTTATTGTCATTGCTTAACCCATCATATCAAAACCAAAAAAAAAAAAAGAGAGAGAGAAAAGTGGACTTGAAATGTCATACTTTCAGGCACAAGGAATGTTTTGTCAAATTAAATGACAAAGCATTGTCTTTATTATGCAATGACAACGTAACTATCCTTAAAAAAAATACCCTATTCATAGACATTACCAAATTACACTCATCACACAACAGTACCTAACTCACGGGAAAATAGTAGGAAAAAATTAAAATATTTTATTTTTGAGATGGAGTCTCGCTCTGTTACCTAGGCTAGAGTGCAGTGGTGCAATCTCGGCTCACTGCAACCTCTGCTTCCTGGGTTCAAGCGATTCCCCTGCCTGAGCCTCCCGAGTAGGTGAAATTACAGGCTCTCGTGCCACCACGCCTGGCTAATTTTTTTTTTTTTTTTTTTTTTTTTTTGAGACAGAGTCTCGCTCTGTCACCCATGCCGGAGTGCAGTGGCACGATCTCAGTTCACTGCAAGCTCCGCCTCCCGGGTTCACGCCATTCTGCCTCAGTCTCCCAAGTAGCTGGGACTACAGGTGCCCACCACCACGCCAGGCTGATTTTTTATATTTTTAATAGAGACGGGGGCTTTCACCGTGGTCTTGATCTCCTGACCTTGTGATCCTCCCACCTCGGCCTCCCAAAGTGCTGGGATTACAGGTGTGAGCCACCATGCCCAGCCAATTTTTTTTTTTTTTTTAGTAGAGACAGAGTTTTGCCATGTTGGCCAGGCTGGTCTCAAACTCCTGACCTCAGATGATCTGCCCAACTCAGCCTCCCAAAGTGCTGGGATTACAGGTGTGAGTCACTGTACCCGGCCTAGAAAATTTTACATGGAGTTATCACAGTAGAATTTCTTCGTAAAATAATGAAAATAAAACAGCAACGAAATTAGGTGAATGGCTCATTTGTTAGCCTATCAAGAACTACTTACTAATGATTAGTTCATTAAATCATATTTGGTTATATCAGTCAAAGAAATATATCCAGGCCAGCTGAGAGAGTGCGGTGGCTCACGCCTGTAATCCCAGCACTTTGGGAGTCTGAGGCGGGCAGCTCACAAGGTCAGGAGATCAAGACCATCCTGGCTAACACAGCGAAACTCCAAAATAGAAAAAATTAGTCAGGCGTGGTGGTGGGCGTCTGTAGTCTCAGCTACTAGGGAGGCTGATACAGAATGGCGGCAGTGAGCCGAGATCGTGCCACTGCACTCCAGCCTGGGCAACAGAGCGAGAGACTGTCTCAAAAAAAAAAAAAAAAAAAAGAAATGTACCCAGGTGGCCCACACCTATAATCCCAGTACTTGGGGAGGCCGAAGCAGGTAGATCACCTAAGATCAGGAGTTCGAGGCCAGCCTGGCCAAAATGGTAAAACCCCACCTCTACCAAAAATTAAAAAATTATCTGGGCACGGAGGGGGGCACCTGCAATCCCAGCTATCGGGGAGGCTGAGACAAGAGAATCGCTTGAACCTAGGGGGTGGAGTTGCAGTGAGCCAAGATCATGCCACTGCACTCCAGCCTGGGCAACAAGAGTGAAACTCCATCTCAAAAACAAAAAAGAAAAGAAAAAAAAAAAATGTGTCCAGAGGAAATAAGATTATTAGCTTTTTGGTGAGAACAGTTGCTCAGTAAGTTGAGGATACTGTAAGCAACATCAACAGTCGATTAAAAAAACAAGGCAACGAAGGCTGGCCTTGGTGGCTCACGCCTATAATCTCAACACTTTGGAAGGCTGAGGCAGGCGGATCATTTGAGGTCAGGGGTTCAAGACCAGCCTGACCAACATGGTGAAACCCCGTCTCTACTAACAACACAAAAAAATTAGCCAGTCGTGGTGGCACATGCCTGTAATCCCAGCTACTCGGGAGGGTGAGGCAAGAGAATCGCTTGAACCCGAGAGGCAGAAGTTGCAGTGAGCCAAGATCATACCACTACACTCCAGCCTAGGCCGCAGAGCAAGACTGTGTCTCCAAAAAAAAAAGAAAAAAAAAAGGCAAATGATTTCGAATGGTTTTCCCTGGCTCTAGAGGAGTCAACATATGTTACTGATATTGCTCAGTTGAAACTGAGGTGATATACTAAGTCTTTTGAAAACTGTAACCCAGCCCCCACCTAAATCAATCCTTGACTGATTTGAGGTGAACAGCCCCACATCCTATCTACCTAGCAAAAGAAAGAGGGAGAAAGATATCTTAGTCTCTAGGATTCTTTTGTATGCAAAATAATTTTGAGCAAATTAGTCCTTAGTCTCTAGGATTCTTTTGTATGAAAAAGAATTTATTTGAGCAGTCAATACAGACTTCAAAGCGACTGAATAATTAGCCTCTCTAATGAATGTTCGGACCACCACCACCAAGAATATTTTCAAACTTGGAAAAACACTAATTCAGTTCAACCTGAAATGGAATCTGCTAAAGAAACATTACAACTGATTGTAAAAAAAAAATATGTGTGGGACGGCCGGGCGTGGTGGCTCATGCCTGTAATCCCAGCAGTTTGGAAGGCCGAGTCAGGCAGATCATCTGAAGTCAGGAGTTCGAGACCAGCCTGACCAATATGGTGAAGACCTGTCTCTACTGAAAATACAAAATCAGCCGGGCATGGTGGTGCATACCTGTAATCCCAGTTACTGGGGAGGCTGAGGCAGAAGAATCACTTGAACCCGGGAGGCGAGGCGAAGGCTGCAGTGAGCTGAGATTGCGCCACTGCACTCCAGCCTGGGCGATAAGAGTGAAACTCCGTCTCAAAAACATATATATATATATTTATATATATATATATATTTATGTGTGTGGAACAGAAAAAGTCTTATTAATTGGACAAATTAATAAAACTTGTGAAAATATAAAACGCAATAAAGTATTCCAAGCTTATGTTTACTCATTGTATTATTCATCAGCAGGTACTGATGGCAGTGATGTTTTAACTGCAATTTTTTGAGCTTGGGATCAAGACAAATTTTTCTGAAGAAGTAACCTCAACTACCATTATAGAACACTAAATGGCCTTGGAAATAAGCTTTTTCTGCAAGCTTGATAATGCCTCTTAATAGATTTTTAAACTAAAATTATATGACAAATAGCACTTATGTACAAAACTTATGCTGTGGCAAAACCCAAAATATTTGGATGAAAACAAAGGTTGTGTGAATTATAAGTAATGTCAAACATCTCTATAAACTTCCTGTTTTTTTTTTTTTGTTTTTTTTTTTTTGAGACAAAGTCTGGCTCTGTCGCCAGGCTCTGTTGCCTCCCGGGTTCACCCATTCTCCTGCCTCAGCCTCTCAAGTAGCTGGGACTACAGGCGCCTGCCACCACACCCAGCTAATTTTTGTATTTTCAGTAGAAATGGGGTTTCACCATGTTTGCCAGGATGGTCTCGATCTACTGACCTTGTGATCCGCCCGCCTCGGCCTCCCAAAGTGCTGGGATTACAGGCGTGAGCCACAGCCCCCGGTCAAACTTCCTGTTTTAAACAAAAATTAAGAAGTAGGCTGGGCGCAGTGGCTCACGCCTGTAATCCCAGCACTTTGGGAGGCCAAGGCAGGTAATTTGAGATAAGGAGTTCAAGATCAGCCTGGACAACACGGTGATGCCCCATCTCTACCAAAAATACAAAAATTAGCCAGGTGTGGTGGCAGAAGCCTATAATCCCAGCTACTAGGGAGGCTGAGGCAGGAGGATCGCTTGAATCCAGGAGGATCACTCAAACCCAGGAGGACTGCTCGAACCCAGGAGGCAGAGGTTGCAGTGAGCTGAGATCACGCCACTGCCCTATAGCCTGGGAGACAGAGCCAGACTCCATCTCAAAAAAACAACAAACAACAAAAAAGTTAAGAAGTAAAATCTCGGCCGGGCGCGGTGGCTCAAGCCTGTAATCCCAGCACTTTGGGAGGCCGAGACGGGCGGATCACGAGGTCAGGAGATCGAGACCATCCTGGCTAACACGGTGAAACCCCGTCTCTACTAAAAAATACAAAAAACTAGCCGGGCGAGGTGGCGGGCGCCTGTAGTCCCAGCTACTCGGGAGGCTGAGGCAGGAGAATGGCGTAAACCCGGGAGGCGGAGCTTGCAGTGAGCCGAGATCGCGCCACTGTACTCCAGCCAGACTCCGTCTCAAAAAAAAAAAAAAAAAAAAGAAGTAAAATCTCCATTTCCAGACAAATTTGCTATGAATATATTTTCCTTTTTTTCCTACCTGCTGCATTACTACTAATGAAGTTGAGTGATTTTTTTAAAAAAGAGGTCTGCTTGCCCGGGCACGGTGGCTCACACCTGTAATCCCAGCACTTTGCGAGGCCAAGGTGGGCAAATCACCTGAGTTTAGGAGTTCTAAACCAACCTGGCCAACATGGAGAAACCCCATCTCTACTAAAAATACAAAAATTAGCTGGGCGGGATGGTACATACCTGTAATCCCAGCTATTCAGGAGGCTCAGGCAGAAGAATCGCTTCATCCCCACGAGGTGGAGGTTGCGGTGAGCCAAGATAGCACCACTGCACTCCAGTCTGGGCGACAGAGCAAGACTCTGTCTCAAAAAAAAAAAAGTGGTCTGCTTTTTTTTTTTGTAAACAGGGTCTCACAACTGTCACTCAGGCTGCCATGCAGTAGCACGATCACAGCCTGGGCTCAAGCCATCCTCCCACCTCAGCCTTCCAAGTAGCTGGAACTACAAGCATGTGTCATGGCACATGGTTAGAATATATTTCCTGAGCTCAAACTGCAGCCTCGGCAGTGTTTTTCAGACCTTCAGCCAAGTACAAAGGAAATATATATACATCAAAATCCAGTTAACTGTGCAACTGTAGTGCGTCCACCTACTCTTTAACTGGAAGTGATTAATCTACACTATAACGGCACGCTAAAAAGCAAATATCGAGAAGAATCTAACAGAATTCTATACATTGCCTTCCAAGCAATAAATATCCCAATGAAAATCATATGCCCATGTACTAGTATCTGCATTTAGCAGTACCAATCTGTATGAAAAGACATTTTCAAAGAGGAAATCTCATTCGAGATCAACATGAGCAATCCATTTTAATGAAAACAATAACCTTAAGCAATGCAATTATCCATCCCTCCAAAATTAATTCAATTCTTAATGAGACCTGCATTACCAAAAAAATTTCGATTATTTTCATTTTGAATTTTGTCAATACCAATTGGTGGAAATTTCTCTTCTCTCTTGTAATATAAATCTATCACCCAGGCTGGAGTGCAGGGCCATGATCAAGGTTCACTGCAGCCACAACCTCCCAGGCTCAGGTGATCCTCCCACCTCAGCCTTCCACGTAGCTGGGACTACAGGCGTGCACTACCATGCCCAGCTGATTTTTTGTGGAAACGAGGTCTCACTATGTCACCCAGGCTGGTGGAGAATTCCTGGGCTCAAGTGATCCTCTGACCTCGGCCTTTCAAAGTGCTGGGATTACAAGTATGAGCCACTTTGCCCAGCCTAAATATAGTATCTTTAATTTTGCCTCCAACCCTGCAAAAAGTAAAACATCTGCTACCTAGCCTTTTACAGAAAAAGAATGCCAACCACTGAACTATATAATTACTTACAGAATAAAAACAAATTAAGGTTGAAAGAGAATATAGTATGTAATGAATAATCTGACAAGATAGATATAATACAGATATGATGATGTAGGGGGGTGATGAGGACAGCATACATGAAACAATTTATGCAACTACTCTCAGCAATCACATTGGTAATGGTATTATTAGTATTGCTATTCTGAGACTACTATGTAATGTAGGAGAAAACAAGCAAGTAATTAATAATGAGGCTGCCGGGCGCGGTGGCTCACGCCTGTAATCCCAGCATTTTGGGAGGCCGAGACGGGCGGATCACAAGGTCAGGAGATCGAGACCACGGTGAAACCCCGTCTCTACTAAAAATACAAAAAATTAGCCGGGCGCGGTTGTGGGCGCCTGTAGTCCCAGCTACTCGGGAGGCTGAGGCAGGAGAATGGCGTGAACCCGGGAGGCGGAGCTTGCAGTGAGCCGAGATCGCGCCACTGCACTCCAGCCTGGGAGACAGAGCGAGACTCCGTCTCAAAAAAAAAAAAAAAAAAAAAAAAAAAAAAAAAAAAAATCAGGGACACAAAGAGAGTCCTGCAAACTTCCAGAAGAAAAAACTTTTCATATACCATGCACAGGATTTAGAACATCCTTGAATTTCAAACATCCCCTTTGGAACTAAAAACCCAATACAGTAATGTCCTCAAAATTCTAAAGCTACAGGATTTCCAATCTAGAATTCTATAACCAGCCAAGTAATTTCAAGCATAAAGTTAGAATAAAGCTTCAAAAAATTTACCTGCTAGGCACACTTCCTCAAGAATATCCTTTTTTTTCTTGAGACAGTCTTGCTCTGTCACCCAGGCTGGAGTGCAGTGGCATGATCTTGGCTCACTTTATTCTCTGCCTCCCAGGCTGAAGTGATTCTCCTGCCTCCGCCTCCCAAGTAGCTGGGTCTACAGGCACGCACCACCATGTCCAGCTAATTTTTTGTATTTTTAGTAGAGATGGGGCTTTGCCATGTTGGCCAGGCTGCCCTCAAACTCCTGACCTCAAGTGATCTGCCTGCCTCTGCCTCCCAAACTACTGGGATCATAGGCATGAGGCACCATGCCCAGCAAAATATTCTAAAATTGACTGGGGTGATGACTGCACAACTCTGACTAAAAACCACTGAATTACAGTCATATGTTGCCTAATGACAGGAATATGTTCTGAGAAATGCATCATCAGGCAATTTCATCATTGTGTGAACATCATACAGCATGCTTACACAAAAATGGTATACTTGCACCTAGATGGTATAGGCTCCTACACATCTAGGCCATATGGTATAGCCTATTGCTCCTAGGCTTCAAACCTGTACAGCATGTTACTATACTGAATATTGTCTAGGGGAGTAGCTAGGATTATAAGTGCCTCCCACCACGCCCAGCTAATTCTTCTATATTTTCAGTAGAGACGGGGTTTCACCATGCTGGCTGGGCTGGTCTCAAACTGCTGACCTCAGGTGATCCGCCTGCCTCAGCCTCCCAGAAGTGCTGGGATTACAGGCGTGAGCCACAGTGCCCGGCCCACAATTCTTATACTACACAAACTTTTAAACTTTTTGACCTTTGAAACAACACTTAGCTTCTTAGCTTAAAACGAAATCACACTATACAGGTGTACAAAAATAACTCATATGTTTACTTTCTTCTACAAGCCTTTTTTAGAGAAAGGGTCTCACTCTGTTGCCCAGGCTGGAGTACAGTAGTGCAATCATAGCTCACTGTAACCTCGATTTCCCAGGCTCAAATGATCCTCCCACCTCAGTCTCCTGAGTAGTTGGGACTACAGGTGCATGCCACCAGGCCTGGCTGGTTTTTTTTTTTTTTTTTGTAGAAACGGGATCTCCCTATGTCACCCAGGCTGGTCTTGAACTCGTGGGCTCAAGTGATCCACACACCTCAGCCTCCCAAAGTGCTCAGATTACAGGTGTAAGCCACTGTGCCTGGCCAACTCTGTCTCAAAAACAAACAAACACTGTAAGGACTTATAAAGTTTCCTGCAACATTTTTTTGTATTAGGGAAAAGGCTTAAACGACTTAAGTGTCCAGCAATAGGAATGAAATACAACATATACACTACATGGCATTTAAAAACTACACTTAGGCCGGGCTCAGTGTCTCACGTCTATAATCCCAGCACTTTGGGAGGCTGAGGCAGGTGGATCACCTGAGGTCACCAGCTGAAGACCAACCTGACCAGTATGATGAAACCCTATATCTACTAAAAATACAAAAATTCGCCAGGCATGGTGGTGGGCACCTGTAGTCCCAACTACTCGGGAGGCTGAGATAGGAGAATCACTTGAACCTGGGAGGTGGAGGTTGCAGTGAGCCAAGATCATGCCATTGAACTCCAGCCTGGGCAACAGAAAGAGATTCAGTCTCAAAAAAAAAAAAACAACAACAAACTACACTTAAGACATGCATGTTCTCTCATGAAAAGATAGCTAAAACATAATCGTATTAAATTTCAAAGCATATTACAAGACAGTTTATGTAACATGTTCCCAATATACGTATCTGGAAGAACAGAAAAAAGGAAATATTCATTACTCTGGGAAATGTGATCGTGGGTAATTTCTCTCAAAAATTTTTCTATTTGTTTATCTATATTTTCTCTCTTTTTTTTTTTTCTCCTGAGACAGAGTTTCGCTCTTGTTGCCCAGGCTGGAGTACAATGGCACGACCTAGGCTCACTGTAACCTCCACCTCCCAGGAACAAGCGATTCTCCTGCCTCAGCCTCCCGAGTAGCTGGGATTACAGGCATGTGTCACCATGGCCGGCTAATTTTGTATTTTTAGTAGAGGGGCTTCTCCACGTTGGCCAGGCTGGTCTCGAACTCCTGACCTCAGGTGATCCACCTGTTTCAGCCTCCCAAAGTGCTGGGATTACAGGCATGAGCCACCACGCCTGGTCTATATTTTCTAATTTTTATATAATGAATAGGTTTTATAAATATAATTAAATAGTAGTATTTAACAGCTAATATCGTGACAAGGTCATGGAAGATGGTGGAGTAAGGAGCTCCAGGAAGGCCAGGCATGTGGCTCACGCCTGTAATCCCAACACTTTGGGAGGCCGAGGTGGGCAGATCACCTAAGGTCAGGAGTGTGAGACCAGCCTGACCAACACGGTGAAACCCGTCTCTACTAAAACTACAAAAAATTAGCTGGGTGTGGTGGTTCGTGCCTGTAATCGCAGCTACTCTACAGCTACTTGGGAGGCTGAGGCAGGAGAATTGCTTGAACCCGGGAGACAGAGGTTGCAGTGAGCTGAGACTGAGCCACCACACTCCAGCCTGGACAACAGAGCAAGACTCTGTCTCTAAAAAAAAAAAGAAGCTCCAAGAAACTGTCCCTTCACCTAAACAACCACTGAGCTGGTAGGAATTATCTAAGTAACTACTGTGGGACTCTACAGCCTATCAAACATTTACAGCATCCAACAGAGAACAGCATGATTCACAATAACCCAAAGGTGGGAACAACCCAAGCATCCATCAACAGATGCATTATACAAACAACAGAATGTTATTCAGTCATTAAAAGGGATGAAATTCAGACACATGCTACAACATGGATGAATCTTGAGATAATTATACTAAGTGAAATAAAACAGACACAAAAGGACAAATATTTTATGACCCCACTTCTACAAGGTGCCCAGAATAAACAAATTCATAAAGACAGAAAGGAGAATTGAGATTATCAGCGAATGAAGGCAACGGGGAAAAATTAGTTACTGTTTAACGGCTTCAAACTTTCAGTCTGGAATGAAGAAGAAGTTTAGAAAATAGGTCATGATGCTGATTACACTTCACAGTGAATATACTTAATGTCATTGAACTGTACTCTTAAAAACGGTTAAAATGGTAATTATATGATTTACCACAATCAAAATAAAATGATATATCATAAAATGTATCTGAGAAGTGACAGATGTAGTTTAAATCCTCCTTTTCATATAATCTTCCATTACTTAGAGAACATTTTTTTTTTTTTTTTTTTTTTTTTTTTTTGAGACGGCGTCTTGCTCTGTCGCCCAGGCTGGAGTGCAGTGGCCGGATCTCAGCTCACTGCAAGCTCCGCCTCTCGGGTTCACGCCATTCTCCTGCCTCAGCCTCCCGAGTAGCTGGGACTACAGGCGCCCGCCACCTCACCCGGCTAGTTTTTTTGTATTTTTTTAGTAGAAACGGGGTTTCACCGTGTTAGCCAGGATGGCCTCGATCTCCTGACCTCGTGATCCGCCCGTCTCGGCCTCCCAAAGTGCTGGGATTACAGGCTTGAGCCACCGCGCCCAGCCTAGAGAACATATTTTATTTTAAGTAACACTGAAGCTCTTGTAAGAAACCACCATATCAGCTGGGCACAGTTGCTCACGTCTGTAATGCCCCCACTTTGGGAGTCTGAGGCAGGCGGATCACCTGAGGTCAGGAGTGAGACCAACCTGGCCAACATGGTGAAACCCCGTCTCTACCAAAAACACAAAAATCAGCTAGGCGCATTGGCTCACGCCTGTAATCCCAGCACTTTGGGAGGTCAAGGCAGGTAGATCACGAGGTCAGGAGGTCAAGACCATCCTGGCTAACATGGTGATACCCGTCTGTATTAAAAATAAAACAAAATTAGCCAGGTGTGGTGGCACGCGTTTGTAGTCCCAGCTACTCAGGAGGCTGAGGCAGGAGAATCACTTTGAACCCAGGAGGCAGAGGTTTCACTGACCTGAGATCATGCCACTGCACTCCAGCCTGGGCAATAGAGCAAAATGCTGTATCAAAAAAGAAAAACCTCTTAATTTTCAAATTAGTAGAATCCAAATTAGTGAGGACTCATTGTACCACACAAATAATAACTCTTAGTCCTCAGAGCCATTTTCCTCATATTTTAAGAAAAAAGAGTAACTTCACTTTGTACTCACACACACAAATATGATATAAAAACTGCCTTACTGTGGTCTTTTTCTTTAAAAAACTGAATGTGACTATACATTTACCAAAATTCATAGAACTATATAACTAAAAAGATTAATTTTAATGTATAAATTATACCTCCATAAACCTGACTACTTAAAACTATAATAGAATATAAAGTTTTGATTCTGCTGAGAGCATTAAAAAAAAACCTTGAAAAATTTTAATTAAAGTTCAACCAAAGGGTATTAAATAATTTTTCTTTCTTTTTTTTTTTTGTTTTTTGTTTTTCGTTTTTGAGACAGAGTCTTGTTCTTCTTGCCCAGGCTGGAATGCAATGGCACGATCTTGGCTCACCACAACCTCCGCCTCCCAGGTTGACACCATTCTCCTACCTCAGCCTCCCAAGTGGCTGGAACTACAGACGCTGGCCGCCACACCCGGCTAATTTTTTTGTATTTTAGTAGAGACGGGGTTTCACCTTGTTAGCCAGGATGGTCTCGATCTCCTGACCTCATGATCTGCCCCTCTCAGTCTCCCAAAGTGCTGGGATTACAGGTGTGAGCCACCACGCCTGGCCGAAAAAAATTAATTAAAGTTCAACCAAAGGGTATTAAATAATTTTTTTTTTTTTTGAGACAGAGTTTTACTCTTGTTGTCCAGGCTGGAGCGCAATGGCACAATCTCGGCTCACTGCAACCTCTGCTTCCCGGGTTCAAGTGATTCTCCTGCCTCAGCCTCCGAAGTAGCTGGGATTACAGGCACGCACCACCACGCCTGGCTAATTTTATAGTTTTTGGTAGAGATGGGGTTTCTCCATATGGTCAGGCTGGTCTCAAACTCCCAACCTCAGGTGATCCGCCCACCTCGGCCTCCCAAAGTGCTTGGATTACAGGCGTGAGCCACCACACCCGCTCTAAATAATTTGTTAATGATTGCTATCAATAATTCAATGAATCAAGCTTAATACCTGAGTTGCAGGTCGGGCACATATCACCTGAGTTCGGGAGTTCAAGATCAGCCTGACCAACATGAAGAAACCCCATCTCTACTAAAAATACAAAAAATTAACGGGGCATGGTGGCGCATGCCTGTAATCCCAGCTACTCGGGAAAGCTGAGGCAGCAGAATTGCTTGAACCCGGGAGGAGTA
This sequence comes from Macaca fascicularis, assembly GCF_037993035.2. Lineage (NCBI taxonomy): Eukaryota > Metazoa > Chordata > Mammalia > Primates > Cercopithecidae > Macaca > Macaca fascicularis. Next base: position 65,577,514 of record NC_088389.1, read on the forward strand.
GGTTGCGGTGAGCTGAGATCCCGCCATCACACTCCAGCCTGGGCAACAAGAGCGAAACTTCGTCTCAAAAAAATAAAATAGGCCAGATGCAGTGGCTCATGCCTGTAATCCCAAAACTTTGGGAGGCCGAGGCGGGCGGATCATGAGGTCAGGAGATCGAGACCATCTGGTTAACATGGTGAAACCCTGTCTCTACTAAAAATACAAAAAACTTATCCGGGCGTGTTGGCAGGCGCCTGTAGTCCCAGCTACTAGGGAGGCTGAGACAGGAGAATGGCGTGAACCCGGGAGGCAAAGCTTGCAGTGAGCTGAGATCGTACCACTGCACTCCAGCCTGGGTGACACAGCGAGACTCCATCTCAAAAACAAACAAATAAAATGAAATAAATAAAATAGAGTTCAAGACCAACCTGGCCAACATGGTGAAATCCCATCTGTACTAAAAATACAAAAATTAGCCAGGTGTGGTGGCGCATGCCTGTAATCCCAGCTACTCCAGAGGCTGAGGCAAGAGAACAGCTTGAACTTGGGAGGTGGAGGTTGCAGTGAGGCAAGATGACGCCACTGCACTCCAGTCTGGGCGACAGAGCAAGACTCCGTATCTATCTATCAAACAAACACACAAACAAACAAAAGTCTTAAGTCATATGAAGGAAATTATTCCTTTGAATAACAAAACTCTGGGGTTTTTTGTTTTGCCTTATTACATATATCAGGTATGATTACAAGTAAACTTAAAAATCTGTTTTTTAAGATTTAAGCCATTGTTTCTTTTTTCTTTCTAAAGATGGGGGTCTCACCACGTTGCTCAGTCAGTCTTGGAACTCCTGGGCTCAAGTGATCCACCAGCCTTAACCTCGAAAAGTGCTGGGATTACAGGTGTGAGGCATAACACTCAGCCACCAGTCTGTTTCTATGAAGAACTATTACATATTTTCCAAGTTTTTATAACTTTGGCTATTCTCTTTTTTTTTTTTTTTTTTTTTTTGCTAGTTCAGTGAAACAGTGGGAATGAAGAAGGAACTAAGCAATCTGTAACTGGTTGTGATCAATAGGTTGTAAACACCACTGCACTTGGACCAGTCTACTCTACCAATTCTTAATATTATCTTATAAATGGAACCACACTTATTTCAGCAAGGTAGAAATCATTCAATGTTTAAAACCCAAATTACTATGTTTGCTACTAAATGAGCCACACAATCTGAATTATTTTATGGGACTTTTCCCTCAAATTAAATACCAGCTGCCCATGCAACAAATAAGCAAAGCAGATATCTTTTTTTTTTTTTTTCCTTTGAGAGGGAGTCTCACTCTGTCCCCCTGGCTGGACTGCAGTGGCCGATCTTGGCTCACTGCAACCTCCGCCTCCCAGGTTCAAGAGATTCTCCTGCCTCAGCCTCCAGAGTGGCTGGGATGAGAGGCACACAACACCACAACAGGCTAATTTTTGTATTTTCAGTAGAGATGGCATTTCACCATGTTGGTCAGGCTGGTCTTGAACTCCTGACCTCAGGTGATCTGTCCACCTTGACCTCCCAAAGTGCTGGGATTACAGGCATGAGCCAACGTGTCCAACCAGCAAAGCAGATATCTAAAGAATTATGAGGCCGGGTACAGTGGCTCACGCCTATAATCCCAGCACTTTGGGAGGTCAAGGCAGGTGGATCACCTGAGGTCAGGAGTTCGAGACCAGCCTGGACAACATAGTGAAACCCCACCTCTACCAAAATACAAAAATTAGCTGGGCATGGTGGCGTGCACCTGTAGTCCCACCTACTCAGGAGGCTAAGGCAGGAGAATCATTTGAATCCAAGAGGTGGAGGTTGCAGTGAGCCGAGATCACGCCACTGCACTCCAGCATGGGTGACAGGGCAAGAATTGGTCTCAAAAAAAAAAAAAAAAAAAAAAAGAGAATTATGAAATGTGGAAATACAAATACAGAATAAATCAACCAATTAAAACTACTGCACTGATTAGGCTAGGTGCAGTGGCTCACACCTATAATCCCAACACTTTGGGAGGCCGAGGCGGGAGGATCACCAGAGGTCGGGAGTTCGAGACCAGCTTGACCAACATGGAGAAACCCCGTCTCTACTAATACAAAATCAGTCGGGCATGGTGGCGCATGCCTATAGTCACGGCTACTCAGGAGGCTGCGGCAGGAGAATCACTTGAAAATCCAGGAGGCGGAGGTTGCGGTGAGCCGAGATCATGCCACTGCACTCCAGCCTGGGCAACTAGAGCAAAACTCTGTTCCAAAAAATATATATATATATATATTGCACTGATCTAAAGATGCTGTAATAGAGGTTAAAAAATACCACTCACTAGACTCAAATGAGAAAACTGCAAAGAATGTTTCCCTAAGCTTAGGTTTCCTCTATGGTGCTTAAACATACTTGGAAAATATCAAGGCATTATTATTTTAAAAGCATAAACCAATATTGTATTGAGAAATTTAACTTCCTGTATCATCTCTCACTTTCAGAGGTATTATATCATCGTTTCTCATCGCAAAACCAACCTTTTATAGAAACAGATTTTGGGGGTACCCATGAAGTTTTGTGGATGTTTTGCATAGAGGTGAAGTCTAGGCGTTTAGAGTACCCATCATCCAAAGGGTATACATTGTATCCATTAGGTAATTTCTCATCACTTAGGCTGCCTCCATTCTCCCACCTTTGAATATCCGATGTCTCCAAAACCAAATTCTTAGACTTACATTTTTCTCAATATTGGCACCATTCCCACTCTCCCCTTAAAGTAATGTTAAAGTTGCTATTAAAGAAATCAATTTGCTAATAAAAAGGCTTTCTGAAATATGATTTATCATTCTCTTATTCAAGTAATGCAGAATTTTTTAAAAATCTATTTTTTTCCTGTGGATTTAACAGACAAAAGGCCAGGCGTGGTGACTCACACCTATAATCCCAGCACTTTGCGAGGCCAAGGAAGGCAGATCACTTGAGGTAAGGAGTTCAATCCCAGCCTGGCCAACATGGTGAAACCCTGTCTCTACTAAAAATACAAAAATCAGGCCAGGGGTGGTGGCTCACGCCTATAATCCCAGCACTTTGGGAAGCTGAGGCAGGCAGATCACCTGAGATCAGGAATTCGAGACGAGCCTGGCCAACCGGGTGAAACCCCATCTCTACTGAAAATACAAAAAATTATCCGGGCATGGTGGCACACTCCTGTAATCCCAGCTACTCAGGAGGCTGAGACGGGAGAATCACTTGAACTTGGGAGACGGAGGCTGTAGTGAGCCAAGATTGTGCCATTGCACTCTAGCCAGGGCAACAAGAGCAAAACTCCATCTCAAAACAAAATAATAGTAATACAAAAATTAACTGGGCATGGTGGCACATGCCTGTAATCCCAGCTACTCGGGAGGCTGAGCCAGGAGAATTGCTTAAACCAAGGAGGTGGAGGTTGCAGTGAGTCAAGCTCGTGCTGCTGCACTCCAGCCTGGGCAACAGAGAGAGACTGAATCTCAAAAATAAATAAATAAATAAAAATTAGCCCAGCGTGGTGGCACATGCCTGTAGTCCCAGCTACTTGGGAGGCTGAGGCAGGAGAACTGAATGAACCCAGGAGGCAGAGGTTGCAGTGAGAGAGCCAAGATCACTCCACTGCACTCCAGCCTGCGTGACAGAGTGAGACTGTGACTGCAAAAAAAAAGAAAAAAAACTGAAGTCATCAAAATTTAAAATAGTTCCTTGTAAAACACTCCATAAGTCTGATTTTAATTTTTTTTTTTTTTTTTTTTTTGAGACAGAGTCTCACTCTGTTGCCCAGGCTAGTGTGCAATGGTGGGATCTCAGCTCACTGCAACCTCAACTTCCCAGGTTCAAGCGATTCTTCTGCCTCAGCCTCCCGTGTAACTGGGATTATAGGCATGAGCCACCACAACCGGCTGATTTTGTATTTTCAGTAGAGACGGGGTTTCACCATGTTGGTCAGGCTGGTCTTGAACTCCTGACCTCAGATGATCCACCACCCTTAGCCTCCCAAAGTCCTAGGACTACAGACATGAGCCACCGCGCCCAGCCTAATTTTTAATTTTATGTTATTAATTTATTTTATTTATTTATTTTTTTGAGAGGCAGTCTTGCTATGTCGCCCAGGCTGGAGTGCAGTGGCACGATCTGGGCTCACTGCAACCTCTGCCTCCCAGGTTCAAGCGATTCTCCTGCCTCAGCCTCCTGAGTAGCTGAGATTACAGGCATGTGCCACACACCCAGCTAATTTTTGTATTTTTAGTAGAGACGGGGTTTCACCATGTTGGTGAGGCTGATCTCGAACTCCTGACCTCGTGATCTGCCCACCTTGGCCTCCCAAAGCACTGGGATTACAAGTGTGAGCCACCAAGCCCGGCCTAATTTTGTATTTTTTGTACAGATAGGGTTTCACCATGTTGGTCAGGCTGGTCTCGAACTCCTGATCTCAGGTAATCCGCCTACCTCAGCCTCCCAAAGTGCTGGGATTACAGGCATGGGCCACCACACTGAGCCAAATTTAATTTTTAATTTAATTTTATTAATTTTTTTTTGAGATGGAATTTCACTCTTGTTGCCCAGGCTGGAGTGCAATGGCACAGTCTCAGCTCACTGCAACTTCCACCTCCCACATTCAAACAATTCTCCTGCCTGAGCCTCCCAAGTAGCTGGGATTTCAGCCACATGCCACCACGCATGGCTAATTTTTGTATTTTCAGTTGAAACAGGGTTTCGCCGTGTTGACCAGGCTGGTGTCGGGTGATTTGCCTGTCTTGGCCTCCCAAAGTGCTGGGATTACAGGCGTGAGCCACCGCGCCCAGCCTATTTTATTTATTTTTTTATTTTTTATTTATTTATTTATTTTTTCTGAGACGGAGTCTTGCTCTGTCGCCCAGGCTGGAGTGCAGTGGACGGATCTCAGCTCACTGCAAGCTCCGCCTCCCGGGTTCATGCCATTCTCCTGCCTCAGCCTCCCGAGTAGCTGGGACTACAGGCGCCGCCACCTCGCCTGGCTAATTTTTTGTATTTTTCTTTTTGGTAGAGACGGGGTTTCACCGTGTTAGCCAAGATGCTCTCAATCTCCTGATCTTGTGATCCAACCGTCTCAGCCTCCCAAAGTGCTGGGATTACAGGCTTGTATTTATTTTTAATTTAACTTATTTATTTTTGAGACTGAGTCTTAGCTCTGTCACCCAGCTAGAGTACAGTGGCATGCTCATGGCTCGCTGCAGCCTCGACCTCCCAGGCTTAAGTGATCCCCCCACCTCAACTCAACCTTCTAAGTAGCTGAGACCAAAGACACAAACTACCATGCTTGGCTAATTTTTTTTTCTTATTTGAACAGAGTCAAAAAATAATAATAATAAGACAATAACCAAAACTTTTTTTTTTTTTTTTTTTTTTGAGGCAGAGTCTCACTGTCGCCCAGGCTGGAGTACAGTGGCGCAATCTCGGCTCACTGCAACCTCCACTTCCTGGGTTCAAGCGATTCTCCTGGGCTCAAGAGATTCTCCTGCCTCAGTCTCTCGGATAGCTGGGACTACAGGCTCACGACACCATGCCTGGCTAATTTTTGGATTTTTAGTAGCTATGGGGTTTCACTACGCTGGCCAGGCCAGTCTCAAACTTCTGAGCTCAGGTGATATGCCCGCCTCTGCCTCCCAAAGTGCTGAAATTATAATCGTGAGCCACTGCACCCACCCAATAACCAAAATGTTTTAAAAGTATTTGTTACTAAATCAAACAAAGGTGTTTAAAGTGGACTATTTACTTTCCTTTTTTTTTAGGGGGAGGGGGACAGAGTCTCGCTCTGTCACCCAGACTGGAGTACAGTGGCATGATCTCAGTTCACAGCAACCTCCGCCTCCTGGGTTCAAGTCATTCTCCTGTTTCAGCCTCCCAGGTAGCTGGAACTACAGGCATGTGCTACCACGCCTGGCTAATTTTTTGTATTTTTAGTAGCTATGGGGTTTCACCGTGTTAGCCAGAATGGTCTCAATCTCCTGACCTCATGATCCACCTGCCTCGGCCTCTCAAAGTGCTGGGATTACAAGTGTGAGCCACCATGCCTGGCCACTTTGCATCTTAAATACATATTCCAACACCTGAATTTTCCAATTATCATGTGGAAGATCATTTAAATAACATCAAACCTGGTGATGTGAACTAAATTTAGCTTTTCAACTTAGTATCTATCATTGCATTCACTCCAGAGTCAATTCATTTTGAGGTATATAAGCATAATCTCTGAATAACAATTCCTCACTGAATAAAATTGATATTAACACAACCAAAGAGGTTCCATTTTACTCACGCATCTTCTGTAGGAATTTTTTTTTTTTTTTTTTTTTTTTTTTTTTTTTTTTTGAGACAGAGTCCCGTTCTGTGGCTCAGGTTGGAGTGCAGTGGCACAAGATTTCGGCCCACTGCAAACCTGCACCTCCTGGGTTCAAGCGATTCTCCTGCCTCAGCCTCCCGAGTAGCTGCGACTACAGGCACAAGCCACCACACCCAGCTAATTTTTCTATTTTTAGTAGAGACAGGGTTTCACCATATTGGCTGTGCTGGTCCTGAACGCCTGACCTCAAGTGATCTATCCATCTCAGCCTCCCAAAAGTGCTGGGATTACAGGCGTGAGCCACTTAGCCCAGCCAGCTCAGATATATCTGTAGTTGTATGTGAAGCAGTTCAAAAGAAATTCAGAAACAAAAAAGAATTAAACCTTTTCAATATAATCTTTAAGCAAGATGGAAATCTGTAGTCCTAAACTCTGAATTCATACCTCTTCCTCACTGTTATTTTTCCATAACTAGATTGTCAGAGGTAGACTAATTTGCTGGATAGTCTCCTTTTTCTCACTTGTCTACAACTGACCACTAATACTAAGTTGGAAAGATGAAACAGAACATTTTACCATTACAGATAGTGGTTATGTTGAAAAATGGTCTAACTGGCCTTAAAGCTTTAAAAGCTTTGCTTTTGGACAGGCGTGGGGGCTCACGCCTATAATCCCAGCACTTTGGGAGGCCGATGTGGGTGGATTACCTGAGGTCAGGAGTTTGAGACTAGGCTGACCAACATGGTGAAATCCCATCTCTACTAAAAATACAAAAATTAGCTGGGTGTGGTGGCACACGCCTGTAGTCCCAGCTACTCAGGAGGCTGAGGAGGAGAATCGCTTGAACCTGGGAGACAGAGGTTGTGGTGAGCCAAGACTGCACCACTGCGCTTCAGCGTGGGTGACAGAGAGACTCCGTCTCAAAAAACGAAAAGAAAAATCTTTGCTTTTATTTGCCATTTGCAACTGCACCAGTAACGTCCACACCTCACATTTCTGTATTTTAAAGTCTGTAAAAAGATTTTTATAAAGATCATTCTTTCTGTTTTTTTTTTTTGCTGCTGTTTGCCTCCCAAAGTGCTGGGATTACAGGCATGAGCCACCATGCCTGGCCGATCACTTAAAAGTTCTAAGGTTATCACTGTCCCAATACTTTCACTTACTATCCTTAAGGAAGTGACTTTTCCTACAATTTGCTTTTCCTTTAATGAGTACTCAATAAAAACTTTTCCTGACACAAAAGGTAACAAAAGGAGAATCAATGCAGAGTATTAATTAGGACCTAAATCCTTCATTCCAGGAAGAAATAATCCTTATTTTAGCAAATCTAAGAAATTGAAACTGCCATTTAAAAAAAAATTTACCAAAAGATTTCAATGAAACGGTCTCTCACAACTAGGTTATAAGTACCACTTGGCTGATGGCAATTATAAGACTTTATGGATTCTGAGAAAAATTTTTTTTTTTTTTTTGAGACAGAGACTCACTGTTGCACAGGCTAGAGTGCACTGGTGTGATCTACGCTCACTGCAGCCTCCACCTCCTGGGTTCAAGCGATTCTCCTGCCTCAGCCTTCCAAGTAGCTGGGACTGCAGGTACGCAACATCACACCGGCTAATTTTTGTATTTTTAGTAGAGATGGGGTTTTATCATGTTGGCCAGGCTGGTCTTGAACTCCTGACATCAGGCGATCCACCCGCCTCGGCCTCCCAAAGTGCTGGGATTACAGGCATGAGCCACCATACCTGGCCATCTAAGAAATTTCTTAATCAGCCGGGTGCGGTGGCTCACACCTGTAATCCCAGCACTTTGGGAGGCTGAGGCAGGCGGATCATGAGGTCAGGAGATCAAGACCATCCTGGCTAACACGGTGAAACTCCGTCTCTACTAAAAATACAAAAAATTAGCCAGGCATGGTGGCGGGTGCCCGTAGTCCCAGCTACTCAGAAAGCTGAGGCAGAAAAATGGCGTGAACCCAGAAGGCGGAGGATGCAGTCAGCCAAGATCACGCCACTGCACTCCAGCCTGGGCGACAGAGCAAGACTCCACCTCAAAAAAAAAAAAGAAAGAAATTTCTTAATCCAAAAGAAGTTAAAAGGTAGAAAAATATGCATCTTGTAATCAACTAAGCAGGATAAAAGCATATTCTGTGAAAAATTAAGGTATCATATTTGGTTTGAAAAATTTTCTGAGAAACAACAAACAGTGAAACTTCATTTAGTTTCCAAAACCCTTAAACCTTAACTGTGTTTCCATTTATATAACATTGCCTTAGTTCACCCAGCACTCAAGACAACTTCATCTTCCAGAAAAAGACACAGTTAAATGCCCTAAGAGGTAGTTTCAAAGTTAACTGAGAGAAATGGGGGAATAAAAGAGCATTTGTTTTATAATTTTAAAAGAGCTGTTTAAAAATGTCTTTAAGTTGCCTAAATACCTTAAAAGAAGATTCTTAGCTTATCGGCAGTAAACCCTCTGAAAAAATACATAAAATTAGTTTACGTGTGCCCATTTTCTCTGAGAAATTTCTTCAATTTCTCAAAGGAATCCCTGTCTCAAAAAGGCAAACAATCATTTTCCTAAAAAATTTTTTTCAACCAGGCGCAATGGCTCACGCTTGTAATCCCAGTACTTTGGGAGGCCAAGGCGGGTGGATCACCTGAGGTCAGGAGTTTGAGACCAGCCTGGACAACATGGTGAAACCCTGTTTCCATGAAAAATACAAAAATTAGCCAGGTGTGCTCGCGCACACCTGTAATCCCAGCTACTCGGGAGGCTAAGGCAGAAGAACTGCTTGAACCCGGGAGGCAGAGGTTGCAGTGAGCCAAGATCGCACCACTGCACTTCAGCCTGTGCAACAGAGTAAGACGCCATCTATGAAAAAAAAAATTTTTTTTCAAGTATATTTTACCAATTAAAAAGTCATAAAATAGGCTGGGTGCAATGGCTCAGACCTATAATTCACAGTGCTTTGGGAGGCTGAGGGGGGAGGATTACTTGAGCCCAAGAGTTCAAGACAAGCCTGGACAATATAGTGAGACTCTGTCTCTAAAATAATAATAATAGGCTGGGTGCATTGGCTCACATCTGTAATCCCAGCACTTTGGGAGGCCGAGGTGGGCAGATCACTTGAGGCCAGGAGTTCAAGACCAGCCTGGCCAACATGGCAAAAACCCCGTCTCTACTAAAAATTAGAAAATTAGCCAGGCATGGTGGTACACACCTGTAATCCCAGCTACTTGGGAGGCTGAGGCACCAGAATTGCTTGAACACAGGAGGTGGAGGTTGCAGTGAGCCAAAATCGCACCACCACACTCCAGCCTGAGCAACAGAGCGAGACTCTGTTGAGGAGAAAAAAAAAAAAAAAAAAATTAAGAAGAAGAAAAAGAAAAAAAGAAACAAAATATCTAAATGACATTGCCAGACCTAGGCTAAGTCTGTCTTGTTTTTTTAAGGGGGAAGAGGGATGGCAAAAAACAGATTCATTCATTGCAGAACAAATGAAGCATAGGAAATAATGCATATTCTCTTATTAAAAAAAAAAAGTATCTGGCTGGGTGTGGTAGCTCGTATCTGTAATACCAGCACTTTGGGAGGCCAAGGTGGGAGGACTGTTTGAAGTCAGGAGTTTGAGACCAGCCTGGCCTATGAGACCCTTTATGCACACACAAAAAAATTTTTTTAATTAAAACAAGTGTGGTACACACCTGCAGTCCCAGTTACTCAGGAGGGTGAGGCAAGAGGATCCCTTGAGCCCAAGCGTTTCAGGTTGCAGTGAGCTATTATCACACCACTGCACTCCAGCCTGGGCAAGAGTGAGACCCTATCTCTTAAAAAAAAAAAAAAAGTTTTGAAGACTTTCTTTAAGTGTAGACTTAAAGTAGTGTAGACTCGGCGTGGTGGCTCAGGCCTGTAATCCCAGCACTTTGGGAGGCCAAGTGGGCGGGATCACCTGAGGTTGGGAGTTCAAGTCCAGCCTGACCAACATGGAGAAACCTCATCTCTACCAAAAATACAAAATTAGCTGGGCATGGTGGCGCATGCCTGTAATCCCATCTACTCGGGAGGCTGAGGCAGGAGAAATCGCTTAAGCCCAGGAGGCAGAGACTGCAGGGAGCCGAGATCGCTCCATTGCACTCCAGCCTGGGCATTAAGAGCAAAATTGTCTCAAAAAAAAAAAAAAAAAATATATATATATATATATACACACACACACACACACGTACACACACATATAGATATATGTGTATATTTGAGTCTAATAAAGATGTTCCTAATAAGGAAAACTTTAAGTATATAACAAATACTTTCTAAATTATCAGGTTGGAGTTTTCTAAAAATGGAACACACCTATATTTCATTATCTCAATCAAATTATTTAATAAAATCAAAACTGTAAAAAGTTGGTCAGGAGTGGTGGCTCAGGCCTCTAACTGCGATTACATTTTGAGAGGCTGAGATGGGCAGATCACTTAAGGTCAGGGGTCCAAGACCAGCCTGGCCAACATGGCGAAACTCCGTCTCTACTAAAACTACAAAAAGAATTAGCCAGGTTTCATGGCACACGCCTGTAATCCCAGCTACTCAGGAGGCTAAGGCAGGAGAATCACTTGAACCCAGGAGGCAGAGGTTAGAGTGAGCCAAGATCGTGCCACTGCACTCCAGCCTGGCAACAGAGTGAGACTCCGTCTCAAAAAAAGTTGTTGTGCATATCATAAAAGAGGCACTCTTTCTGACTCTAGACTCACTGCTATAATGCTTTAGATAAATAATGCAAAAGTTCTAAGGAGGTTCAGTACTAAAACACCCACACTAAGCTACAATTCTTAGCAGGAGTTATTTGAAAATACAGTTCCAGCCCGGCATGGTGGCTCACACAGGTAAACCCAGCACTTTGGGTGGCTGAGAAGGGAGGATCCCTTGAACCCAGGAGTTTGAGACCAGCCTGGACAAAACAGTGAGACCCCACCTGACTTAACAAATACTGAAGAAAAAAAAAATTAGCCGGGCGTAGTCACGCCTGTAGTCCCAGCCACTCAGGGGGCTGAGGTGGGAGGACTGCTTGAGCCTAGGAGGTGGAAGCTGCAGTGAGCCATGATCACACCACTGTACCCCAAACTGAGTGACAGAGCAAGACCCTGAAAAAGTTGCTTTCAAAAGAAAAGGGGTGAACTTGTTAAAAGTCTTCATTAGCTACTGACTTGACCAACAATTTATTTTTCTAGTAACAATAAAATTCCGATTTGCTCCATGGTAGCAAAATAAGAAACTAGACAAAAAGACAGTAAGGCCAAAAAAGATTGTATAGTATTCAGAATGGACAGAAGAAAACTATCTTTGCTCATTCTATATCTATATGGTCCAAAGCTAAGAATCACACAGATTGGAGATATTAAATAAGCAAAAGCAGGATGAATCAAAAAAGTATGTGAAATACAGGTCTCACAAATCTCCAACGCAGATCCTGTGATTAAGAGACAAGAGCCAACTATTTCAGAGTGAAAAAGATCAGTTAGAAACCTTTTCATAAATATAAAAGTTAAAGGAGTTACGGTATGAAAAATGTAAAGAATGACTGGCAGTCCCACTGCCTTCACAAATGACTATGCCAAAAAGGGAAAAGAGTTTAACTTGAAAATAAATGGTACTAAATATTCAAGGACTAACATTTAATAAGGGAGAAGAGTAGTATGGTAGGGAAAGCTTTGTGCCAACTTTTAACTGCAGCTGTAGTGAAACACACTAAAAGCCTTGTCCTAAGACAAAAGCAATGGTTTTAAACATATCCCCAGTATTAACTGTTCATGATCATAAATTTGCCTTTTTCTAATGAAGGACTAACGGGATAAAAGGCCATATAATATGGGAAAAAGTAGTAGAAAATAAAATCGAACAAACTTCTCACACAAGACTAAACCACGAAACCTGTTTACAAATTTTCAAACGTGTCAGAATTAAAGGTAAAAAGACTCAAAGCTTAAGAAATCTAACGTCGCAAAGCAGGAGATTAAATCATTCTTTTTAAATAAGGACTGAAGTTCAGAAGCATTTAATTTAAATAAGTGTATGAACACAAGGAATCCTTCCATACTACCTATTTCGAACGGACAGGGTTCTCCACACTCCTTTCCCAGACTTACACACAAATATTACAATTTGCAACCCATTATTTTCTCTCATGTACAAGTTTTTTTTTTTTTTCTGTTGTTTTTAACTGTATTGGAGTGAGATTATTCTAACTAGTAACCATTTATTTACTTTAAATATCGGTTGTACCAAACAATGACATTTTTTGGAAAGTAAACTTTATTCCACTAACATTAGCCAGCAGATTTTGCTAAACAATGCTTTGTCAGAAAAGGCATCATGGTCGGGCCGGTGGCTCACGCCTGTAATCCCAGCACTTTGGGAGGCCAAGGTGGGCTGATCACAGGGTCAGGAGTTCAAGACCAGCCTGGCCAATATGGTGAAACCCCATCTCTACTAAAATACAAAAATTAGCTGGGCGTGGTGGTGTGCACCTGTAGTCCCAGCTGCTTGGGAGGCTGAGGCAGGAGAATCGCTTGAACCTGGGAGGCAGTGGTTGCACTGAGACAAGATCACACCACTGCACTCCAGCCAGGGTGACAGAGCAAGACTCAGTCTCAAAAAAAAAAAAAAAAGAAAGAAAGGCATCACATAGATTCAATTTTGTACAACTCATTTTTCCAGTATGCATAAAAATTTATATCTGACAACAGAGAATATGCTTAACATAAACACAGCAATACCTTTCCACTTTGTTACTAATAACTTGCATGTTTTCTTAGAAATTTTAAATACCTCCATCTGAAAAGTATAGGGTAGGCTGACCACAAAAGATGAAGCCTAACAGTCGGTAGGGGTACCGCACTTACATAATATTCTAAAAACGTGCTTTTCTAAGTATTCAGTGACTATCACAGTAGCGAATATTAAACATTCCTGTATAAATCCCATCTCCTATAAAGTTGACCTAATTTCAAGCATAAAACTGAGGTTTCCACCTTTAGAAGGGTAGAAAACAAGAGTTAAGTAATTGGGTAGTCCTAAAAATACACATCACAACTACATGACTAAGATACTCATTTAAAACTTGTGCCAAGATAACCCCTCCCTTCCAAACTAAAATTGACTCACTGGCCTATTTTACTTAATTTTGGAAATAAAAAAATAAAACTAAATGGATTCCTAAGCACTCATTTCCTCTGTCTCTGCCCGCATCATTTAAAACATTCAAACTTTCAATCTGTGATTCCTCCCTGCAAAAACACTCAAGTAAAAACAAAACAAAACAAACACTCATTATCTCCAGGTTAACTACCTTGGAGTTAAAAAAAAAAAAAAAATTAGATTCTAGAATAACCACTGTTCTAAAACCATATGAAACAATAGAAACAATGTCTGTGGTCGCTAAGCAAACATATATCCCACCCAGAGAAGCGATCTCGCCTCAGATACTTGTCACCTGTGAGACCACCCCTTTAGCTAGAGTTAACCACTTGAGAAGGTTTCAATTTTGTCTCTGAAAGTGGGAAGCTATCAATCTCCCTACATGACTCGTTCCACCCTCTGTGGATATTTCTACCTGTAGAAAAAAAGGCTGGCAAACTTGGTGGCACAGTGAGGACAAAGGGCATTTTGAAAGAACCAGTGACTGAGGTAAGCAGAGAATGTGAACGGAAAGAGGGTTAAAGTTCCCCCAAAAGGATAATGACAAGACGCGGGCACCCCTTTTTTTTAACCACCCCTAGGGTCCCATTCTTCACCACCACCCATTGGAATGCAAAGTTGGCACTACTACTACCCAAGAAGTCCAACAAATCCTCAAAATGTCAGGGCACTCGGCAGCTTCTTAAATGACAAGCTGGTGCCCCTCCCCCACCCTCACCCCCACCCCCCCAAAAAAGAAAAGTCCAATCCAGTCGGTGCAGGTCACCCTGCCCTCTGGGGCAGTTCCAGCCTGCGCAGGGAGGGGTTCCGACCGGAGGACGAGAAAGCACAGACAGACCACCGCTCTTTCCACCCGCCCTCAGCTGGGGAAACAAAGACGGCCTCCTGCGCCTGTAGCCACTACCCTAACCAGAGAGAGACTCTCCGATTTCCCGGTGCAGCCTGCCCTCCCGCCCTCGCCCGCGCCCCCGCCCCCATGACAAAGAAAAGGCACTCGGCGAGCAAGGCCTTCCTGCCTCCACGGATGGGGGAGGGGGCTGCCGGGGTGAGGAGCCCCCTCCACTGGCCCGTGCTCATACTCCTGGTCCCAGGAACGGCAGAAAGCGGCGGGGAGCCGGAGGCCTCGGCCGCGGAGGCAGGGTCCGGGAGCGGGGGTGAGGGTACCTTGAAGTAGCCGCCTTCGTAGAGGGTGTTAGGGGGCCCGAAGATGGCCACCTCCCAGTTGTAGAGGTCGGACTCGTCCACCAGGGTGATCCGGAAGCCCTCCACCGGTTCCTCCTGCAGGGATTTCAGCTCGAGCATCAGGGCCTTCTGCGAGCTGGTCATCTGCTGCTGGGCCATCGCGGCGGCGGCGGCGGCGGCGCCGGGCCCGGGCCCCAGTCCTCACGCACCGGCCGGGCCGGACCAGGCCCCTCCCCTCCGCTTGCCCTCGGGCCGGGCCGCACCGGGCCCCGGTCTTCACACACCCGGCGGGCCGGACCAGGCCCCACACGGCCCGTGGGCCCGCCCGCGGTCCTCCTCACACACGACGCGGGCCGGGCCGGGCCCTTCTCCTCACACTCGGGCCAGGCGAGAGGAGAGGTCGAGGGAGTTAGGGGAATTCGCTCCGGGTCCCGGTCCCGGTCCTCCCCCCCCCAGGAGGGGGGCCTCAACTTTGGGGGGGGGGAGAGGAGGTGGAAGCGGAGGAAGGCGGCGGAGGGCCGGCGATGGTGAAGGGAGGGGGCCGGGCCGGCCCGGGAACGCCGCGCTCGCTCGCCCTCTCGTTCTCTTCGGGGGCCGTAGGGACCGGAGGGCGCGCGGGGCTGGAGGGGGTGGGGGGAGAGCGGCGTGCGGGGGTCTCGCGGCGGTGGCGGCGGCGGCTGCGCGGGGGGAGGGGCGACGGCGGAGGAGGAGGAGGAGGAGGAGAGCGAGAGCGCCTCGCGCCGCGGGAGCTACGGAGCCGAGAAGCAGGGAGGGAGGGAGGGAGGGAGAGAGGGAGGAGGGGCGCACGCCGGGAGCTGGGCGGCTCTCAGCGGCTGGCGACCCGACGCGCGTGCGCGCGCCCCTCCCTCCCCTCCCCCCACCGTGCCTGGCTCTTCTACACTACCACCTCCTCCTCCTCTTCCTCCCGCTTCCACGCCTCTTGGCCTCCCGCGCGGTCGCGGCGCTTTGTGACGCCGGCGCGTGTCCCCCGCCTATAAAGAGCCCAGAGGCAGCGGGGACCGAGGATGGGCGCAGGGATTGCCGTGGCCCCATAGTGACGGTTGTGCGGCTGGACGCCGCAGTTCCAAAGGCGTGCCCCGGAAGGGAACCCAGGTCCCCCGGTTCTCGGGGCCCTCCCCACTGTGGATCCAGGGGCCTCGGCAGCCATCCTGGGACGGGCCTGGTCGCTGCAGGCCCCTCCCTGTGACACCCAGTCTGCGGTCCCTCCACTTAGTAGCTACTTGATTAGGATGTGCTGAGAATGTGGGTCTTTTCCGTGGCAACAGACCTTCCCGCAGGCCAGCCCACAGGCAAATATGCCCTTGGGCACGTTACCCACCCTGGGTGCGGCAGTTCCACGTGAGAAACGGGGTAAGACAGAAAGGTCAGCTTCTGCTTCCCTTCTTAACTACAAAGAGGAAGTTGTGAGGAAAAAGAGACAATAACAAAGTGGGTCTCCTGCCCTTCTCATTGTGATTTGGGGCTACCCTTCGCCCTCCCCATTTGTAAAATTGTGCTTGAACTTTGACCCCTTATAGGTCCTTTTGGCTTGAATGTCCACCCTGGAACTGAGGGACTTTCGAGATAATCATAACCGAAATGAGATGTGGGGACAGTCTTTGGTCCCCGTGGTTCAGAATACAGTACTCCTTTCTCTTAGGAAGGCGTGTCCTAGGATAACTGCCTAAAAAACATTTCCTAGAAAAGCCAGAATACCGTGAGAGTTCTACACACACAATTTCGGAATCGGACAGATCTTGGTTCCAACCCTAGTTCCACACATTACTTCTCCCTGTCTCATCAGTTTTTTGTTTTTTTGTTTTGTTTTGTTTGAGACAGGGTCTTGCTCTATCACCCAGGTCGTCGCACAGTGGCGCGATCACGGCCCACTGCAACCTCCTCCTCCCAGGTTCAAGCGATTCTTCCACCTCAGCCTCCCAAATAGCTAGGACTACAGGTGCTTGCCACCACACCCGGCTGTTTCATCAGCTTCTGTAAAAGGGGATTAATTATACCCAACACAAGCAATTATAATGATTAAACGTATGTACAGCATTTAGCGTAGTGACTGGCACATGGTAAATGATTCATAGGAACTTGAAAGAAAAAACTTTTTTTTTTTTTTTTTGAGACGGAGTCTCGCTCTGTCTCCCAGGCTGGAGTGCAGTGGCCGGATCTCAGCTCACTGCAAGCTCCGCCTCCCGGGTTTACGCCATTCTCCTGCCTCAGCCTCCCGAGTAGCTGGGACTACAGGCGCCCGCCACCTCGCCCGGCTAGTTTTTTTTTTTTTGTATTTTTTAGTAGAGACGGGGTTTCACCGTGTTAGCCAGGATGGTCTCGATCTCCTGACCTCGTGATCCGCCCGTCTCGGCCTCCCAAAGTGCTGGGATTACAGGCTTGAGCCACCGCGCCCGGCCAGAAAAAACTTTAAGGCATAGCTGTATTATGGATACCACCACTACCCACCCCTTTTATTGAGACAGGGTCTCACTCTGTTACCCAGGCTGGAGTACAGTAGTGATTATAGCTCACTCTAGCACCAACCTCCTGGGCTCAAGCCATCCTCTAACCTCAGCCTCCCAAGTAGCAGGACCACAGGTGCGCACCGCCATGCCCAGCTAATTTTTGTATTTTTGGTAGAGACGGGGTTTCACCATGTTGGCCAGGCTGGTCTCCAACCCCTGATCTCAGGTGATCCGTCCACCTCAGCCTCCCAAAGTGCTGGGATTACTAGCATGAGCCACTGTGCCCAGCCAAGGCACAGTGATTTATAGAAAAATTGAAAAGATAGTCGAGTTTCCCTACACCTGGTGCCCAGTTTCCCCTTTTATTAATATATTACATTAGAAGAGTACATGTATTACAATTAATGAGCTAATATTGATACATCACTATTAACTGAAGTTCATACTTCCTTAATTTTTACCTAGTGACCTTTTGCTGTTCCAGGATCTCATCCAGGATACCAGACTACATTCAGTTTTCCTGTTTCCTTAGATTCCTCTTGACTGTGGCAAAAGACTTTGTTTTGATGATTTTAAGAGTTTTGAAGAATACTGGTCAAGTATTTTGTAGACTGTCCCTCAGTTGGGATTGTGATGCTTTTCTCATGATTAGACTGGTATTATGAGTTTTTGAGGGTAAGATCACAGAGGTGAAATGCCATTTCATTACATCATATTAAGGGCACAGATAGCAACATGACTTAGCAATGTTGATGTTGACCTTGATTGTCTGGCTGAGGAAGTGTGTCAAGTCTTTCTACTGTAAAGTTACTCTGCCCCTCCCTCCCCCTTTTCTATACTGTACTCTTTGGAATGGAGTCACTCTACACAATCCACATTTAAGCAGCACCCCCTCCTTTTCTTTTGGCCTTTTTTTTTCCCCCCAAAGGTGAGGTCTCAGTGTTTTAACACATCCTTTTCTAGCCACCAATACTACTGTCCAGGTCTTGAGACCGAACTCTAATGGAATTAGAGCTCCCCTCAGAGAAGAGGGAGTATCCTAGTGAATGCAGCCCCTCGTATCAAAATGATGAAGTTTATGTACCATTCTGTCTTTCCCTCCAGTACCAGTCAATTTAGGGACAAGAGGATTACTGATCCGGAAATGTGAAAGATGATGTTGACACCTTTAATAGCAAGTGAGCAGATAAATAGGTAGAAAGGTCATCTTCAAAGCATTTCACCCACAAAAACTCATCACAGCCCCACCCTGACCTGGAGGATGATGAAGCCCTAGTCTAACCCACTGGACCGTATACATGGCACCCAGACCAGAAGCGACCCCTGGGCTCATGTCAACTCACAAACTCACTAAGCATCCACTGAGGGCATGCCTCTATGCTGGGAGGTTGGAAGCTCAATGTGTTAATGAGTTTTATAATCAAGGCTCTTTATTCTCAGGTCACAGGAACTGGAATTCCACAGAACTAGCTCATGTGTTTTTATTCTAGCCAGTAAGACATTGTTATTAGTAGACTGCCACTGTGTCTTATTCATCCCTGAATCCTCAGCAACAGGCACACCATCTGACACAAAGTAGACACTAAGTAATTGTTCTCAAGAGACTCACAGCCAAGGACAGGAAGACAATGAGTAATCACAAAATCACAAATTGAACTCTACCCTCTGTGTCCAGCTATTCTCTCAAGCACATAGTAGGTGCTCAAGACTATAAATTCCGAAACTGTATACCAGCTACTCCAATGTTTGGCACATATTAAGTGCTCAAAACATATTTGTTAAAAGAATGAATGCTAGAAACAGCTTCCTAGAGCTTTCTCATATTGTTTCATAATGGCATGTAGATTGACTTGACTGATTGGTGCCCTCTGGTGGTAAAGAAAAACAGCATTCAAAATTAAAATTTTAAAAATAATAATTTTTTTAAAAACAGAAAACAGAGCACTTAACGTTCACTACCAGGCATCACCTGGTACTTTCCAACCAGGGTACTTCTTCTTCTTTTTTTTTTTTTTAAACTGAGGCAGTCTTGCTCTGTCACCCAGGCTGGAGTGCAGTAGCATGACTTGGCTCACAGCAACCTCCGCCTCCTGGGTTCCAGCAATCCTCCCACCTCAACCCCCGGAGTAGCTGGGACTACAGGCTCAGTGCCACCACGCCCGACTAATGTTTGTATTTTTAGTAGAGACAAGGTTTCATTATGTTGCCCAGGCTGGTCTTGAACTCCTGAGCTCAAGCAATCCGCCCACCTCAGCCTCTCAAAGTGCTGAGATTACAGGCGTGAGCCACCGTGGCAAGCCCACTATTAATTTTAGAGGAAGACTGTGGCTCCTTAACAGTAGTGTCCAAGTTTTACATATATGTTAACATATTTAAACAAGTTGGCCAGGCGCGGTGGCTCACGCCTGTAATCCCAGCACTTTGGGAGGCCGAGGCAGGCGGATCATTTGAGGTCAGGAGTTTGAGATCAGCCTGGCCAACATGGTGAAACCCCATCTCTATCAAAAATACAAAAATTAGTCGGGCGTCATGGCGGGCACCTGTAGTCCCAGCTACTTGGGAGACTGAGGCAGGAGAATCGCTTGAACCCAGAAGGCAGAGGTTGCATTGCACTGAGATCATGACACTGCACTCCAGCCTGGGCAACAGAGTGAGACTCTGACTCAAAAAAAAAAAAAAAAAAAAAAAAAAAAAGGTGGTCCCCGTAAAACTCATTCTTTATAAGGTCAGAATTAACCTTCCTAAAGCAAATATTGTTCCCTCCTGTTTATCTTACCAAGATTTCCATATAGTTTCTTTTTGAAAGAAAGATAATCATTTTAAGAAGTGCCAGGCCGGGCGCGGTGGCTCAAGCCTGTAATCCCAGCACTTTGGGAGGCCGAGACGGGCGGATCACGAGGTCAGGAGATAGAGACCATCCTGGCTAACACGGTGAAACCCCGTCTCTACTAAAAATACAAGAAAATTAGCCGGGCGAGGTGGCGGGCGCCTGTAGTCCCAGCTACTTGGGAGGCTGAGATAGGAGAATGGCGTGAACCCGGCGGGGCGGAGCTTGCAGTGAGCCGAGATCGCGCCACTGCACTCCGGCCTGGGGCACAGAGCAAGACTCCGTCTCAAAAAAAAAAAAAAAAGAAGTGCCACAGGCCAGGTGCCGTGGCTCATGCCCGTAATCCTAGCACTTTGGGAAGCTGAGGCAGGAGGATCACGAGGTCAGATCAAGAGCAACCTGACCAACATGATGAAACCCCATCTCTACCAAAAATACAAACATTATCTGGGCATAGTGGTGCGTGCCTGTAATCCCAGCTACTTGGGAGGCTGAGGCAGGAGAATCACTTGAATCAGAGTCAGAGGTGGAGTCAGAGGTTGCAGTGAGCCAAGATCACGCCACTGCACTCCAACCTGGCGACAGAGCAAGACTCCATCTCAAAAAAAAAAAAAGTGCCACCAGGTGCGGTGGCTCACGCCTGTAATCCCAGCACTTTGGGAGGCTGAGGCAGGCTCAGCCTCACCTGAGGGCAGATCACCTGAGGGCAGAAGTTCGAGACTAGCCTGGCCAACATGATGAAACCCTGTCTCTACTAAAAAAAAAAAAAAAAAAAAAAAATTAGCCGGACATGGTGGCGCGTGCCTGTAGTCCCAGCTACTTGGGAGGCTGAGGCAGAAGAATCACTTGAACCGGGAGGCAGAAGTTGCAGTGAGCCAAGATCGTGCCACTGCACTTCAGCCTGGGTGACAGAGTGAGACTGTCTCAAAAAAAACTGTCTAAGCAAAAAACTGAGATCTCTTAAAAAAAAAAAAAAAAATTATTCCCGCCTCAGCCTCCTGAGTAGCTGGGATTATAGGCACACACTACTGTCCCCAACATGACAAATGTTTTTGGGTTTTTTTTTTAACTTTTCATTTATTTATTTGGTCTGGCTGTGTTGCCCAGGCTAGTCTTGAACTCTTTGAGCTCCTGCTTCTGCCTCCCAAACAGCTGGAATTACAGGTGTGAGCCACCATGCCCAGCCAACAAGTGAGTTTTTTTGTTTGTTTTTTTTTTGAGACAGAGTCTCGCTCTGTCTTCCAGGCTGTAGTGCAGTGGCACGATCTCAGCTCACTGTAAGCTCCGCCTCCTGGGTTCACGCCATTCTCCTGCCTCAGCCTCCTGAGTAGCTGGGACTAGCAGGCACCCGCCAGCACGCCTGGCTAATTTTTTGTATTTTTAGTAGAGACAGGGTTTCACCGTGTTAGCCAGGATGGTCTCGATCTCCTGACCTTGTGATCCACCCGCCTCGGCCTCCCAAAGTGCTGGGATTACAGGCATGCGCCACTGTGCCTGGCCAGAAGTGAATTTTTAAAGTAAAAAAGAAGGGCCGGGCGCGGTGGCTCAAGCCTGTAATCCCAGCACTTTGGGAGGCCGAGACGGGCGGATCACAAGGTCAGGAGATCGAGACCATCCTGGCTAACACGGTGAAACCCCGTCTCTACTAAAAAATACAAAAAACTAGCAGGGCGCGGTGGCGGGCGCCTGTAGTCCCAGCTACTCGGGAGGCTGAGGCAGGAGAATGGCGTGAACCCGGGAGGCGGAGCTTGCAGTGAGCTGAGATCCGGCCATTGCACTCCAGTCTGGGCGGCAGAGCGAGACTCCGTCTCAAAAAACAAAAAATAAAACAAATAAAGTAAAAAAGAAGAGGCAGTTTCCAAGTTGTTTACCAAAAATTTACATTAAAATAACAAACTATAGATTGGCTATACCTACCTTTTTTTTTTTTTTTTTTTTTTGAGATGGAGTCTTGTTCTGTCGCCCAGGCTGGAGTAAAGTGGTGCAATCTTGGCTCACTGCAACCTCCACCTCCTGGGTTCAAGCTATTCTCCTGCCTCAGTCTCCCAAGTAGCTGGGATTACAGGCACATGCCATCATGTCCGAATAATTTTTTTTTTTTTTTTTTTGAGACAGAGTCCTGCTGTTGCCCAGGCTGGAGTGCAGTGGTATGATCTCGGCTCACTGCAAGCTCCGCCTCCCAGGTTCATGCCATTCTCCTGCCTCAGCCTCCTGAGTAGCTGGGACCACAGGCGCCCGCCACCACGCCCAGCTAATTTTTTATCTTTTTAGTAGAGATGGGGTTTCACTGTGTTAGTCAGGATGGTCTCGATCTCCTGACCTCGTGATCTACCTGCCTCAGCCTCCCAAAGTGCTGGGATTACAGACATAAAAAAAATTTTTTTTTTTTTTTGAGGCAGAGTCTCACTCTTGTCCCCCTGGCTGGAGTGCAGTGGCGCGATCTTGGCTCACTGCAGCCTCCGTCTCTTGACAGTTCGCAGGTTCAAGCGATTCTCCTGCCTCAGCCTCCTGAGTAGCTGGGATTACAGGCACCTGCCACCACACCTGGCTAATTTTTGTATTTTTAGTAGAGGGGTTTCACCATGTTGGCCAGGCTGGTCTCGAACTCCTGACCTCAGGTGATCCGCCCACCTTGGCCTCTCAAAGTGCTGGGATTACAGGTGTGAGCCACTGAACAAGACCAAAAAAAAATTTTTTTTTTAATTACCTGGGTGTGGTGGCATGTACCTGTGGTCCCAGCTACTCGGGAGGCTGAGCCAGGAGGACTGCTTGAGCCTAGGAAGTCAAGGCTGCAGGTAACTGTGTTTGCACCAGTGCTTTCCAGCCTGGGCTACAGAGGGAGACCCTGTCTCAAATAAACAAAATAACACAAAACAAAAATACATAAAATGAAATAGACTTTGGACATGTGTGTGAGGGGTGCATAATTGAAGTCCTGTCCTCACTTCCTTGGGCCTGATGAGTGTTCCATACCTCACATAGCTCAGACTGCTCTGAACTGTTTTCCTTTTCTCACAGTAATCTTTCTAATGTGCCCATAGCAATCTGGCATATCATAGCAACCCCCATGCTGCACTGCATTTATGTGTCTGTTTCCTCTCAGCCTCTGAAGTGCCGTTGAAAATGAGCCATTCATTCGTTCATTCTTTCATTCAACAAATTTATTGAGTGCCTCCTATGTGACAGGCCCTGTGCTAATATCAGGGATACAGTAGTAAATGAGGCAGAAATAAGTGGTCCTTGCCCTGGTGGAGCTTACTTTGTCTCTTTCTGAGACAGAAACAGATAAAAACAAGCAGTTAGTAGATAATATTGTTACACGTTTTGGTGAGTACCAGTGAAAGTGACTACAAAAGTGCCTAATACTGTTAGGGCAGGATGCAGTTTTATTTTAATTATATATTTATTTATTTTTGAGGCAGAATCTTGCTCTGTCACCCATGCTTGAGTACGTGGTGCAATCATGACTCACTGCAACCTCAACCTCCCGGGCTCAAGCAATCTTACCTCCCACCTCAGCCTCCCAAGTAGCTGGGACTACAGGTATGTGTCATGACACCCAGCTAATTTTTGTTTTTTGGTTTTGTTTTCTTGAGACAGAGTCTCACTCTGTTGCCTTAATTTTTTTTTTTTTTTTTGAGATGGAGTCTCACTTGCCCAGGCTAGAGTGCAGTGGCACAGTCTCGGCTCGCTGCAACCTCTGCCTCCCGGGTTCAAGCAATTGTCCTGCCTCAGCCTCCTGAGTAGCTGGGATTACAGGCCCCTGCCACTGTGCCCAGCTAATTTTTGTATTTTCAGTAGAGATGGGGTTTTACCATCTTGGTCAGGCTGGTCTTGAACTCCTGACCTCATGATCCACCTGCCTCTGCCTCCCAAAGTGCTGGGATTACAGGCATGACCACCGCACCAGGCCTAATTTTTGTATTTTTTTATAGAGATAGAGTTTCACTATGCTGTCTAGGTTGGTTTCGAACTCCTGGACTCCCACCTCAGCCTTCCAAAGTGCTGAGATTACAAGGTGTCAATTCTTGACCATTCTTGATCACGGGGCTTGATCATTAAGTGTGGAATGAATCGTCATTCATTTCACAGCTTTTTGGTCTTTCTTAGACTTCAACGATGCTGCTTCTTCCCCTCTGTCAATTCAAATTCAAACCATGCTTCAACACTTAGCACAAGCTCCATTCCTCCAGTAAACCTTATCAATCAAAACATTCTAAGCAAAGACAGCAGCAAGGTCAAAGGCCCAGGAAATAAAACAAAATAAAGTAAGAAAACTCCCAAGTAGTTCAATGCAACTGGGGCATAAAATTTGAGGGAGACAATGGTTAAAGGAAAGACTGAAAGGATTGACTATGGTCACAATCCTTCAGTAAACATTTATTAAGTACCTACAATGTGCTGGCTATTGAGTATGTACACATGGTCCTCGTTTCCATGTGTGTTTTTGTTTGTTTGTTTGTTTGTTTGTTTGTTTGTTTGAGACAGAGTCTCGCTCTGTCGCCCAGGCTGGAGTGCAGTGGCCGGATCTCAGCTCACTGCAAGCTCCGCCTCCCGGGTTCACGCCATTCTCCTGCCTCAGCCTCCCGAGTAGCTGGGACTACAGGCGCCCGCCACCTCGCCCGGCTAGTTTTTTGTATTTTTTAGTAGAGACGGGGTTTCACCGTGTTAGCCAGGATGGTCTCGATCTCCTGACCTCGTGATCCGCCCGTCTCGGCCTCCCAAAGTGCTGGGATTACAGGCTTGAGCCACCGCGCCCGGCCTCCATGTGTTTACAGTCAAGGGCAAAAACAGACAACTGGGCTGGGCAAGTGGCTCATGCTTATAATCCCAGCGCTTTGGGAGGCTGATACAGGAGGATTGTTTGAAGTTATGAGGTCAGGACCACTACCAAATATTAAAAAATTAGCTGGGCATGGTGGCATATACCTGTAGTCTTAGCTACTTGGGAGGATCACTTGAGCCCAGGTATCCAAAGCTGCAGTGATCTACAACTGCACCGTAGCCTGGGTGACAGTGAGATCCTGTCTATAAAAAAATAGTAATAGGCCGGGCACGGTGGCTCAAGCCTGTAATCCCAGCACTTTGGGAGGCCAAGATGGGCGGATCACGAGGTCAGGAGTTCGAGACCATCCTGGCTAACACGGTGAAACCCCGTCTCTACTAAAAAATACAAAAAAAACTAGCCGGGCGAGGTGGCGGGCGCCTGTAGTCCCGGCTACTCGGGAGGCTGAGGCAGGAGAATGGCGTAAAAACCCGGGAGGCAGAGCTTGCAGTGAGCTGAGATCCGGCCACTGCACTCCAGCCTGGGCGACACAGCGAGACTCCGTCTCAAAAAAAATAAATAAATAAAAAATAAAAAAATAGTAATAAGTTTAAAAATAAAAATGACACAAAAGGAGAGACCATTTGTAATCAGAAATTGTAAAAAAACACTAAAAGGAAAATGGATGATATAAGAGAAACATTTTAGAAAACATATCGGCCAGGCTGGGCGTGGTGGGTCACACCTGTTATCCTAGCACTTGGGGAGACTAAGGTGGGCTGATTGCCTGAGTTCAGAATCCAAGACCAGCCTGGGCAACATGGTGAAACCCTGTCTCTACTAAAATAAAAAAAATTAGCCAGGCGAGGTGGTGTGCACCTTTAGTCCCAGCTACTCGGGAGGCTGAGGCATGATAATTGCTTGAACCCAGGAGGCAGAGGAGGTTGCAGTAAGCTGAGATCTTGCCACTGTACTCCAGCCTGGGTGACAGAGCAAGACTCTGTCCCAAAAAAAAAAAAAAAAAAAAAAAAAAAAAGAAAAGAAAAGAAAAGGGAGGGAGGGAGAAAGAAAGAGAAAACATATCGGCCTGGGCATAGTGGCTCACGCCTGTAATCCCAGCACTTTGGGAGGCAGAGGAGGGCAGATCACTTGAGGACAGGGGTTCAAGACCAGTCTGGCCAACATGGTGGCCTACTCTACTAAAAATGCAAAAATTAGACAGGTGTGGTGGTGTGTGGCTGTAATCCCAGCTACTCTGGAGGCTGAAGCAGGAAAATCACTTGAACATGGGAGGCAGAAGTTGCAGTGAGATGAGATCATGTACCACTGCACTCCAGCCTGGGCAACAAAGCAAGACTCCATCTCAAAAAAAAAAAAGAAAGAAAAGCTGGGCGCGGTGGCTCACGCTTGTAATCCCAGCACTTTGGGAGGCCGAGGCGGATGGATCACGAGGTCAGGAGATTGAGACTATCCTGGCTAACATGGTGAAACCCCGTCTCTACTAAAAATACAAAAAATTAGCCAGGCGTGGTGGCGGGCGCCTGTAGTCCTAGCTACTTGGGAGGCTGAGGCAGGAGAATGGCGTGAACCCGGGAGGCGGAGCTTGCAGTGAGCCGAGATCACGCCACTGCACTCCAGCCTGGGAGACACAGTGAGACTCCGTCTCAAAAAAAAAAAAAAAAAAAAAAAAAAAATTACTAAAAATACAAAAAATTAGACAGGTGTGGTGGCGGGCGTCTGTAGTCCTAGTTACTCAGGAGGCTGAGGCAGGAGAATGGCGTGAACCTGGGAGATGGAGCTTGCAGTGAGCCGAAATCCCACCACTGCACTCCAGCCTGGGTGACAGAGCAAGACTCCATCTCAAAAAAAAAAAAAGCATATCTAAATATGTTTAGAGAACATATTTTAGGCGTTTAGTTAAGACCTGGGCCGGGTGCAATGGCTCAACCCTGTAATCCTAGCACTTTGGGAGGCCAGGGTGGGAGGATCACTTGAGTCCAGGAATTTGAGACCAGCCTGGGCAACATGGTGAAATCCCATCTCTACAAAAAATTAGTCAGGTGTGTGGTGCACGCCTGTGGTCCCAGCTAGCCAGGAAGCTGGGGTGGGAGGATGGCTTGAGTCCACAGGTGATATTTGTGCTGAGAGGTGAAAGACGAAAAGGAGAAAAAGCCAAGAAAGCACATTCCAAATGGAACAAACAGCTTGGGTGAAGTCCCAGAGGCAGGAAAGAACTTAATACAACGAAGGAACTGAAAGAAGGCTGATGTTGCTGGAGCTCAGGGAGCCAAGGGTGGAGTAGCAAGAAAAATGATGGGGACCAGGCGGTGGCTGATGCCTGTAATCCCAGCACTTTGGAAGGCCGAGGCTGGCAGATTCCTTGCACTCAGGAGTTTGAAACCAGCCTGGACGACATGGTGAAAGTCTACACAAAAATACAGAAATTAGCCAGATGTAGTGGTGTGCGTGTGTAGTCCCAATTACTCAGGAGGCTGAGGTGTGATTGCACCACTGTATTCCAGCCTAGGTGACAGTACGAGACCTCGCCCCTCTTCTCTCACAAAAAAGATGGAATAGCTGGGCAAAGTGGCTCACACCTGTAATCACAGCACTTTGGGAGGCTGAGGTGAGCGGATCACTTGAGGTCAGGAGTTTGAGACCAGCCTAGCCAACATGGTGAAACCTCATCTTTACTAAAAATACAAAAATTAGCCAGGCGTGGTGGCGCGCACCTGTAGTCCCAGCTACTCTACTCGGGAGGCTGAGGCAGGAGAATCTCTTGAATCTGGGAGGCAGAGGTTGCAGTGAGCTGAGATCGCGCTGCTGCACTCCAGAGCAAGACTCTGTCTCAAAAAAAAAAAAAAAAAGAAGGATGGGATGGCAAGTGAAGGGCCATATTGATCATGACTTTATGGAAGTTGAAGTTCGTATTTAGTTTTAAGTATAATTGGAAGACACTGATGAGTTTTTAAAAGGAAGTGACATGAGGCCGGGCGCGGTGGCTCAAGCCTGTAATCCCAGCACTTTGGGAGGCCGAGGCGGGTGGATCACGAGGTCAGGAGATCGAGACTATCCTGGCTAACATGGTGAAACCCCGTCTCTACTAAAAATACAAAAAACTAGCCGGGCGTGGTGGCGGGCGCCTGTAGTCTCAGCTACTTGGGAGGCTGAGGCGGGAGAATGGCGTAAACCCGGGAGGCGGAGCTTGCAGTGAGCCGAGATCACGCCACTGCACTCCAGCCTGGGAGACACAGCGAGACTCCGTCTCAAAAAAAAAAAAAAATTAAATTAAATAAAAAAATAAAAAAAATAAAAGGAAGTGACATGATAGAATTTTTGTTTTAGAAAACTAATTCTGGCAGCTGTATGGAAAATGAGTTGAAAATGGACAACACCGCTCTTGTGAAACTTCCTTAAAAAGCTATTGCATAAACTGACCTGCACTGTTTGAAGTCAGAATAGTGATTAGAGGGCAGCATGAGGGGAGATTCTGAAGGTGCAGGAAATGTTCTGCTTATTTTCTGGGAGCTGATTATATGGGTGTGTTTGGTTTGTGAGTATTCAAGCTTTACACTTGGGATATGTAAATTTTTCCTTATGTATATTGTACTTCAATACAAATTTTTACGCCGGGCACGGTGGCTCACCCCTGTAATCCCAGCACTTTGGGAGACTGAGGAGGGCAGATCACTTGTAATAATATAGTAATATAGTAATAGTTGAATTTGGATGATCCTACATTAGGAAATAAAATGAAATATATAACGGTTATTACTAGAATAATTGACAATTTTTTTTTTTTTTTTTTTTTTTTTTTGAGACGGAGTCTTGCTCTGTGCCCCAGGCTGGAGTGCAGTGGCGCGATCTCGGCTCACTGCAAGCTCCGCCTCCCCGGGTTCACGCCATTCTCCTGCCTCAGCCTCCCGAGTAGCTGGGACTACAGGCGCCCGCCACCTCGCCCAGCTAATTTTCTTGTATTTTTAGTAGAGACGGGGTTTCACCGTGTTAGCCAGGATGGTCTCGATCTCCTGACCTCGTGATCCGCCCGTCTCGGCCTCCCAAAGTGCTGGGATTACAGGCTTGAGCAATAATTGACAAAATTTAAAGATGGAATTTGTATACCAGTATTGAATCACGATTAAATTTCCTTAATTTTATAATCGGGCTGTGCTTATGTAAGAGGTAGTTCTTGATCTTAGTAGATACATACCAAAGTATTTAGGGAGATGTGTGATTGGTTTTCAAACGGTTTTGCAAAATAATATGTAAACACATAGGTAAAGATAAAATAAAACTAGGCAAAATAATAACACTAAGTGAATCTCGGTGAAGAGTATATGGGCATTCATTATATTAGTCTTGCAACATTTGTTTTATATTTTTAATATTTTAAAAACAGGCCGGGCGCGGTGGCTCAGGCTTGTAATCCCAGCATTTTGGGAGGCCAAAGTGGGCGGGTCACTGGAGGTCAGGAGTTTGAGCCCAGCTTAGGCAACATGGGGAAACTCCATCTTTAGTAAAAATACAAAAATTAGCCGGGTGTGATGGCACCCGCCTGTGATCCCAGCTCCTCGGGAGGCTGAGGAACGAGAATCACTTGAGCCTGGGAGACGGAGGCTGCAGGGCACAGAGATCGTGCCACTGCACTCCAGCCTGGGCGACAGAGCGAGACTACGCCAAAAATAAATAAACAAAATAAAATTAACTAAATTATTTGAAATTGTCATAAGCTAAGTAACAAGTAAAAACTGGAGAAAAGCCATAACAATAATCCGGGAACAAGATGATGTTATGGGCTAAACCTGGCAGTCAAGACACAGAAAACTGAGTAAATTCAAGGTATGTTTTGGAGGTAGAACTAACAAGGTTAACTGATAAGGTGTAGTAAATAAAGAAAAAGGGGGGAATAACCGTTGTAAACAAACAACCCAACCAAAACGACCAAACTAGCTCGCCCCTTCCCGTTTGGACCCAAGCGAAGGAAGTGAGGAAAACAAAGCAACCGCCTAGCTACCGTCAGGCTTCCGTTCTAGCGGCGCAAAGAGGCCGTAAATCAGAGAAACCCGTTTGGCTCCTCCCCTAAAGGGCTGTCCTTGAGACTGACTGGCCAATGGAAAGCGAGTAGTCGATGGATAATCCAGTAGCTCTGGAGTGGGTGGAGTCCTGAGGAACTGGGGTGGGCTGGACTTGGGCCTGGAGTTCGGCATTTCCGCCCACGTGGGAAGCCATGCCGTGTAGACCCGGCTAGAATCTGAAGTGCGGAAGAGTCCTGGACCCCGAATGATGGGGCCGGCGCCAGCTGGAGAGCAGCTGTGCGGAGCGATTGGAGAGCCAGAGGTGGGTTAAGGCTTCTGGGAGGAACAGAGGCTCCATGTGCGCTCCTTTGGCTGCAGGGTCCGAGATGGCGGGGCCTGACAGCTTGCCGGTGAAGGCCATGCCGGCGGCCCATTTTGGAGGATGCTTCCAGCCTGTGGCACTGAGACAGGGCTTGCTAGGGGAAATGGAACCTGGCAGTATTTGGTTAGAAGCAGTGAAGCCAGTAGAGCCTCTGCTCCCTTCTGGAAATCTGCACCTCAAAGTTGAAGAGACCCACACTTGGGTCGTTTCCTTAACTTGGTCGTCCTTGACGATAAGCGGGATCTTCCTCCCTCCACAGAACTTGGGTCCAGTTCTGTGCTCCCCGCTTTAGCGGAGGGCATACGGTGCCTCTCCCGGAGCGCTCCAGTAAGGCTCTCTGGGGTGAGAGGGATCGTGGAGGGGATGGGCCCACGGCTGTAAGGGAAAAGGTTTGGGATCGTGCACGCTTGCCTTTGAAGCCTGCTCATGGTGTGGGTGTACCAGTTGTGGAACCTCGAGTGAGTAGTGGGACTTCAAGTGTCTTCAAGAATTATTTTGAGGATTTAATGACTGGCTAAATGTATCCTCTGGAGTCCAGTCTGTTCTAGCTCCTTCCATCAGTGAGTACTTAGTATATACTGAGGCAGTCAGGGCTTCCTTGAGGAGATGGAACCTGGCAGGATTTTGGTTGGAGCGAGAATGGAAAAGACATTTGAGAAGTCCCAGGCCTATATCAGCAGAAGAGGAAACTTCCTGAAAATACAAGGGGCTTGGGCATTACTTAGGGCAGGGCCCAGTTAGCTTCTTTTTTTTTTTTTTTTTTTTTTGAGACAGTCTTGCTCTGTTGCCCAGGCTAGAGTGCAGTGGCATGATCTCAGCTCACTTCAGCCTCTGCCTCCTGGATTCAAGTGATTCTCCTGCCTCAGTCTCCCGAGTAGCTGAGATTACAGGCATGTGCCACCACACCCGGCTAATTTTTGTATTTTTAATAGCGACAGGGTTTCCCCATGTTGGCCAGGCTGGTTTCGAACTCCTGACTTCACCTGATCCGCCCACCTCAGCCTCCCAAAGTGCTGGGATTACAGGCATTAGCCACCGTGTCCGACCTGGGCCCAGTCAGCTTCTGTCCCTACCAATTCAACAGAGCTCCATGCTTGTGGAGTCAGGTAGACACAAGAGCTCTTAAGGAATTTTCGGTTCAGCACTCAGTAATGTTCCTTGAAGTAACGATTCTCCTGAGTTTTACAAAATCTGACTCCTATTCGAAAGAGGGACAGAGCAGGTGAAGCCTTTACCCACAACCTGTCATGGTGGCACTTTAGGCAGCAGATGCTAGATACCTATTACCTCACAATGGCTTCTCCCTCACTGGTCACAGGTGATGGAACCAGCCCTGGAAGGCACAGGCAAAGAGGGAAAGAAGACATCCTCCAGGAAGCGTACATTGGCTGAGCCTCCAGCGAAGGGCCTCCTGCAGCCAGTGAAGCTCAGCCGGGCAGAACTGTACAAGGAGCCTACCAATGAGGAGCTTAATCACCTTCGGGAGACTGAGATCTTGTTCCACTCCAGCTTGCTTCGTTTACAGGTACTGTTGAGTGTCTGGGGCTTTTGTTCAAGGGGTATACCTGGGACCCTGAGGCTGATGGACTGTTTTCTACCCTCTCTTACAGGTAGAGGAGCTACTAAAGGAAGTAAGGCTGTCAGAGAAGAAGAAGGATCGGATTGATGCCTTCCTACGGGAGGTCAACCAGCGGGTTGTGAGGGTGCCCTCAGTCCCTGAGACAGAGGTAAGCAAATGGCCTGGGGAACTGAGAAGCACAAGAGACCTCCAGTGGGGGTGTATCAAACAGGGGCCTTGCTGTTACTCTCTTTAAGGGTTGGGGTGCAGAGAGCTCATTCTCACAGCAAGGAAGCTTAGCTGGGAGCGTGGTCATTTGTGTATTCATTCAGCAAGTACATGCCTTGCAGTATTTGTGTTCTTAGGATATATCAGTAAATAGCCTATGTTCTAATGTTGAGGTTATAGTTAACAGATAAGCATGACAGGTCAACTCTATGGTAATGTTAGAATGTGGTAAACACTGGAAAAAGGAAAAAGTAGGACAAGCAATGTAAGGGGATTGGGAGTATTAGAGGATGGGAGTGGTTTACAAATTTAAGTGGGGTGTTCACAAAGTAGGCCTTATTGAAGTAACATTTGTGTAAAGACTTGAAGTAGGTGAGTCAGCTATATAGATATCTAAGGGAATGAAAGCATTCCAGGAAGGGGGAACAGCCAGTACAAAAGCGCAAAGGCAGGATTGTTCCAGGTACATTCCTTGGAATGAATGAGGAAGATAGAAGGAGATGAGTTCAGAAAGGTGATGGGGAAAGGTAGCATATCATGCACGGCATTGTGTCCCAAAATAAGGAGTTTGGCTATTGCTCTGGGTGAGATGGGGAGCCACTGCTGGGTTTTATTTTGCAGAGCACTGATGCCCTCTGATGTTTAAAAATTCACTTTTTTTTTTTTTTTGAGACAAAGTCTGGCTCTTTTCCACCAGGCTGGAGTGCAATGGTGCAATCTCGGTTCACTGTAGCCTCTGCCTCTCCTGTTTAAGCGATTCTTCTGCCTCAGCCTCCTGAGTAGCTGGGATTACCATACCCAGCTAATTTTTTTTTGTATTTTCAGTAGAGATGGGGTTTCACCATGTTGGCCAGGCTGATCTTGAACTCCTGACCTCAGGTAATCTGCTCACCTCGGCCTCCCAAAGTGCTGGGATTATAGGTGTGAGCCACCCCACCTGGCCTAAAAAGTTCACTTTTCCAGCCTTAAAAAGTTTAGTTTTAGAAAAATTTACGCCGGGCGCGGTGGCTCACGCCTGTAATCCCAGCACTTTGGGAGGCCGAGGCGGGCGGATCACAAGGTCAGGAGATCGAGACCACGGTGAAACCCCGTCTCTACTAAAAATACAAAAAATTAGCCGGGCGCGGTTGTGGGCGCCTGTAGTCCCAGCTACTCGGGAGGCTGAGGCAGGAGAATGGCGTGAACCCGGGAGGCGGAGCTTGCAGTGAGCCGAGATCGCGCCACTGCACTCCAGCCTGGGCGACGGAGCGAGACTCCGTCTCAAAAAAAAAAAAAAAAAAAAAAGAAAAATTTACTCCAGCTGTTGTGTCAAAAGTGGAATGGAGATGGACAACGATGAGATTAGGGAGACCAGTTAGGAACTAATCTAGGCACTAAGAAATGATGGCTCCTCAAACTAGGGAGGAAAGTAAAGAAGTGATCCTTTTTTTTTTTTAATTTTTTTCTCTCTCTGTTTTAAAAAATTTTCTATTTAGAGAAGTGATCCATTTCTGAATACATTTTGGTAGTAAAATGGGTATTCTTAACAGAGATAAGTTAAGGTGATTTAAGTGGTTTTGGCTTGAGAAACTCATATAGAGTTGTCTTAGCAAGGAAGACATAGTTATGGGAAGATTGGGAGTTTGGTTTCAAACATACCGATGTGTTAAGATGTCTTCTAGACATACAGGGTACATTGTGAGGAAGGCAGTTGAATCAGTATGTGTCCCTGTCTCTGCCCCCACAGCTCACTGACCAGGCATGGCTCCCAGCTGGGGTTCGAGTGCCCCTCCACCAAGTGCCCTATGCCGTGAAGGGCTGTTTCCGCTTCCTGCCCCCAGCCCAGGTTACTGTTGTGGGCAGCTACCTTCTGGGCACCTGCATCCGGCCAGACATCAATGTGGATGTGGCACTGACCATGCCCAGGGTAAGGTCCAGGGTTTAGGGAATAGAGGCCCACCACCTGACTACCTACAAATCCTGGATCCCTCTTTCTTATCTGCTGCTTGCCAGGGGATTGAAGCCTGAATTCTAAATCAGAAGAGCAGACCATTGCAAGCATCCTGAAGGCAGCTTAGATCCCTTGGGCCAGTTGCTGTCCTTTGGGAACTTTGCCCTCCTGATATGAGAACTGGGCATAGTGTTACTAACTGTGGCTCAGGCACTTCTGTCAGCAGAGGAGCCCTGGTACTCTCACCTTGGCTTCACCTTGGCCCACAGCTCCACAAGCACTTATATGCCTGGCCTTCTCTTCTCCCCTGGCCCCTCCAGGAAATCCTACAGGACAAGGATGGGCTGAACCAGCGCTACTTCCGCAAGCGTGCCCTCTACCTGGCCCACTTGGCTCACCACCTGGCCCAGGACCCCCTCTTTGGCAGTGTTTGCTTCTCCTACACAAATGGCTGCCACCTGAAACCCTCACTGTTGCTGCGGCCGCGTGGTGAGAGGCACACATTGGGCTGAGGGCATAGCATGGGGTGGTAAATCTGGAGGAGGGGGCACAGAGGCCTCAAGTATGGGGGGACAGGATGGGGAGCCTTCTGACTCCAAGGGCTCCTGCAGAGTCTCAGCACCTGCTGTCTCTGCCAGGGAAGGATGAGCGCCTGGTCACTGTACGTCTGCATCCGTGCCCTCCGCCTGATTTCTTCCGCCCGTGCCGCTTGCTGCCAACCAAGAACAATGTGCGCTCTGCCTGGTACCGAGGGCAGAGTCCTGCAGGGGATGGTGAGCAGGCCCTGGTGTTGAGGTGGAGCTGGAGGGAAGAGATGTGGGGGACTTTTCCTCTCATGGCTTCCCTTTTCATCCCACAGGTAGCCCAGAGCCCCCTACCCCCCACTACAATACATGGGTCCTTCAGGATACAGCTCTCGAGTCCCATTTGCAGCTCCTGTCAACCATGCTGGGTTCAGCCCAGGGTCTGAAGGATGGCGTGGCACTTCTGAAGGTCTGGCTGCGGCAGCGGGAGCTGGACAAGGTGAGTTGGGGGTAGCCCAGCCTCCCTACCTGAGTGCCTGTGTGATGGGTAGGCTCTGACTTCAGGCCTCTCCCTCTGTCTCTTTCAGGGCCAGGGTGGGTTTACTGGGTTCCTTGTCTCCATGCTGGTTGTCTTCCTTGTGTCTACACACAAGATCCATACCACCATGAGTGGCTACCAGGTCCTGAGACGCGTCTTGCAGTTTCTGGGTGAGGCAACTAGGTGGGGAAAGGCCGGGGTTCTGCTCCTTTTGGGAATCCTCATCTTAGCAGGGGTCTTTTGGTTTTTTGCCATCAGACAAATGAGAAAACTGAATCAGCTGAGGGAGGGTGTCATTAGGACTGGGT
Source organism: Macaca fascicularis (assembly GCF_037993035.2). Classification (NCBI taxonomy): domain Eukaryota; kingdom Metazoa; phylum Chordata; class Mammalia; order Primates; family Cercopithecidae; genus Macaca; species Macaca fascicularis. Next base: position 65,612,766 of record NC_088389.1, read on the forward strand.
CCCCAGAAGGGATACCTTCTAATACACTTGTGGTTCACTTCAGCCACTACAGACCTGACAGTCAACGGGATCAGTTTATGTCTCAGCTCAGATCCGTCTTTGGTAAGTTGGAGAAGGGCCAGGTCTGTGCCAGGAGGCCTGCAAGTGAGGTGCCAATCCTGACCTGCTTCTCTCTACATCCCCCAAGCCGGCCCTGGCTGACTTCCACCAGGCCTTCTCCGTTGTCTTCCTGGACTCCTCAGGCCGTCTCAACCTCTGTGCTGATGTCACTGCCTCTACTTACCACCAGGTACCAATGGGCCCCCAGTCTGTGTTCCCCTGATGTCCCAGCCCAGACTCTGTCCCTTTTGTGAGTACCAGAACCCCAGAAACTCCTGTTCAAAGAGCTAAGTTTAGGGCATGTCTCCTGGTCTAAGCCCTTGGATCAATGAAGGGCACAGGGATGGTCCCTTCTGTGGCTCCAGGTACAGTATGAGGCACGGCTGTCTATGACGTTGCTGGACAGCAGAGCTGACGACGGGTTCCAGCTGCTGTTGATGACTCCCAAACCCATGATCCGGGCTTTCGACCACGTCCTGCAGTGAGTTTAGGGGTGACAGGGTATGTTGGCGGGTCCTGTCTCTTTGGGGCTACAGAGGTGGGGCAAACGTCTTCAGACAGGTGCTCAGATCATTCAGGGAGTAGGTGGTACTAGGGACCAGCAACCTGATTACTCCTCTTTGGCCCTCTGTACCCCTCCAGTCTCCATCCACTGAGTCGCCTGCAGGCAGCGTGCCACCGGCTGAAGCTCTGGCCAGAGCTGCAGGACAATGGGGGGGACTATGTCTCAGCTGCTTTGGGCCCCCTGACCACCCTCCTGGAGCAGGGCTTGGGGACTCGGCTGAAGCTCCTGGCTCACTCTCGACCTCCAGTCCCAGAGGTGAGGTGGTGTAGGTTGGGGAGTTTGGGTCTGAGTTGGGCTGGATCCAGGGTCCTCCCAAGAGACACAAAGGACATGCCATTCCTCTAGCAAGGCATTTCTACCTAGCTAGAAAGTAGGTTTCTAGGCCAGGCTGGAGGATGGGAGGACTGAGCTCAGCCTTTTGAAATCTTGCAGTGGGGCATCAGCCAAGATCCACCAAAGCACAAAGACTCTGGGTCCCTGACCCTGGGACTCCTCCTCCGGCCTGAGGGACTGACCAGTGTCCTTGAGCTGGGTCCAGAGGCAGACCAGCCTGAGGTGAGGGACCCCGGCATGTACACTGGAAGGAGTGGGGCGGCTCTTCCCTGTGGCACCTGGACCAAAGCTTGTCAGGGAGGGTCCGCAGAGCCCTTCCTTCCCCAGTTCTACTACCACCCTTGCCTCCTCAGGCTGCTAAATTCCGCCAGTTCTGGGGATTCCGCTCGGAGCTTCGGCGTTTCCAGGATGGAGCCATTCGGGAAGCTGTGGTCTGGGAGGCAGCCTCTATGTCCCAGAAGCGCCTTATTCCCCACCAGGTGGTCACCCACCTCTTGGCACTGTGAGTGTTGGCATCTGGATTCCAGGAGGCAGTATGGGCTGGGGAGCCTTTTCAGGGGTCTGGCCCAGGCAGTTGAGCAAGAACATAGCCCCGAATTTTCTCACTGTGTCTGTGCCTCTTTTTCAGCCATACCGACATCCCAGAAACCTGTGTCCACTATGTGGGGGGCCCCCTGGATGCACTTATCCAAGGCCTGAAACAGGTAAGGGTCTTGGGGTCAAGGCTAGTGATTGTAGAGTCTGTGGAGAGAGAGTTCTTTCCGCCTCAGCCAGCTTGCACTTCCTGGCGTGTCCAGCAGGCGGCGGTGCTGGCTCTGCTGCAGCCTGAGCTGGGGCAGAATCCAGGTGAAGCTGGCCTTCTGTAGAGTCCAACCTCCTGACCGTCTTCTCCCTCTCAGACCTCCAGCACAGGCGAGGAGGCCCTGGCAGTGGCGGTATGTTGCTACGACGACCTCAGTCGCCTACTGTGGGGGCTAGAGGGTCTCCCACTGACCGTGTCTGCTGTTCAGGGAGCTCACCCAGTGCTGCGCTACACAGAGGTGAGGTGCAACGGTGCAGGTGACCTTTCTGCTTAGTAACCCCACCTCTGCTCCAGTCACCCAGTACTCCCTGCTTCTAACTCCTGACTCTGGGCACTCCCTCCCAGTCCCAGGCCCCTTCCTCAGCCCCCCTTCTTCCACAGGTGTTCCCACCAACTCCAGTCCGACCAGCCTCCTCCTTCTATGAGCCTCTGCAGGAGCGGTCCTCGCTGCTGCCCCGGCTCGATAAGCCCTGTCCAGCATATGTAGAGCCCATGACCGGTAAGAGGGCCCTTGGGAGGGAGTAGGAGGGATAGTTCCAGCTCCAGGCCACAGTATGAGACCTCTGACTCCTCTTCTCCATCAGTGGTCTGTCACCTGGAGGGCAGTGGCCAGTGGCCACAGGACGCTGAGGCCGTGCAGCGGGTCCGAGCTGCCTTCCAGCTGCGCCTGGCAGAGCTGTTGACACAACAGCATGGTCTGCAGTGCCGTGCCACTGCCACACACACGGATGTCCTCAAGGTTAGGCTGGTGCAGGCAGATATGTCCCCGGCGGGGGGGGGGGGGGGCCAGGGATGTCAGGGCATGGAAGAAGACACCCCTGTGGGTGCCACGCTGGGGAACAGGGCTGCAGGCTTCAGAGTACTCCCGGGGTCCTGGGCCGACACATCCTTCTCTTTCCGTACCTTCTTCCAACAGGATGGATTTGTGTTTCGGATTCGCGTAGCCTATCAGCGGGAGCCCCAGATCCTGAAGGAGGTGCAGAGCCCAGAGGGGATGATCTCACTGAGGGACACACCTGCCTCCCTCCACCTTGAGAGAGACACAAGGCAGTTGCCACTGCTCACTAGTGCCCTGCACGGGTAAGGCCACTGACACAGCTTCTTCCTGTCTGTGGGCCCCTCCTGCCCCCATTCTCCTCGCCTAGCCACCTGTCTCTCTGGGGGCCAGATGGTATCATAGTTAGGGGTATGAGTTCTGGAGTCCGGCAGGTTCTGGTATCCTGGCTCTGCCACTTACTGACTGTGACCCTATGGTCAGGTTTTCCTCTTTGGTCCCTATGTTCCTCATCTTTAAAATGGAAATAACACTAGGATCAACTTCTTGGAGCGTTTGTTAAGAGAACATGAGATTACACATGTAACCTATTATCACTGAGGCTGGCCTTGGGTAGGGCTGGATGAACAGTGGCGGTGGCGGGGTGGGGCCCTGGGTGCCTGAGTCTCGCTGACACTCGCCTCCTCTACCCAGACTGCAGCAGCAGCACCCAGCCTTCTCTGGTGTGGCACGGCTGGCCAAGCGGTGGGTGCGTGCCCAGCTTCTTGGTGAGGATTTCACTGATGAGAGCCTGGATCTGGTGGCCGCTGCCCTTTTCCTGCACCCTGAGCCCTTCACCCCTCCCAGGTGATTCTCTCCACTTTTTCCCTAGCTGAGAAGTTCCCTTGGGGCCAGCTATCATCCTTCGTGCTGCACCCTAAGTTTACATGGGAATGGGTTGTTGAGCAAGTGGCGGAAGGGGTTCTAAGATGCCCTGCACCCCCCAGTCCACACCAGGGGGTCTGAGCTCCGTAGCCTGAGGGAAGCCTGGGGATATGTGGCTGGGCCCCGGATTCTTTACTTACTCCAGCCCTTTAGTTCCCCCCAGGTTGGCTTCCTTCGATTCCTTTACTTGGTATCAACGTTTGATTGGAAGAATAACCCCCTCATTGTCAACCTCAACAATGAGCTCACTGGTAAGTGGCAGAACAGGGATCAGACTGCTGGAAGAACTGCCTTTATGGATTGCAGGCAAGGGTTTCCCTGACAGTGTTAGGTTTTCTCTGTGCCTCCCCAGCCCCAGATGTCTAAGCCTAACATGAAGAAGAGGTCCAGGTGAACAGCCTACCCATTATGACATGATTTGCTCTTAACTGTCACAGACAGAATGGTAGGGTGGTAAGCAAGCTACCCATTGGGGGACTGTGGAAGGAAGAGGAGAATAGAAGGGGAATCCTGAATGCCAGGTGAGCAGTATTAGGGCACAGAGCTAGGAAGTGTAGTATAGATACTCAGACCTCTTGGTGGGAGTGGGAATGGTGATTTCTGGTTGTAACATGAGGCACTCCTGGTCTCTGCGGAGAGCAGGGTGTCAGGTTCCTAATTCTCCAGGTGTGTGGAAGCCCATAGTGGGAGGGGGCCAGGGGCAAGACTCAGCTTGTGCAGGCCCGGAAACCAGACTGGGGGTGCCAAGCAGTGGAAAATTCTGCCTCTGGGCTGAGGTTGGGAGATTAATGCCCCACCCAGTTGAGGCAAATGCAATGTCCCTTTCGTCACCTTTGCCACTTGTTGGTGGGGGGTGTTGAAAAATACCTCTGATGAGCAGCTGTTAGGGGCACCGTAGGAAGACCCGGGGCAGTAGAGGGTGTCTTACAGGGAGGAGCAGGCTGACCCAGGATCCATTCTTGTCTCTAGTGGAGGAGCAGGTGGAGATCCGCAGTGGCTTCCTGGCAGCTCGGACACAACTTCCCGTCATGGTCATTGTTACCCCCCAAGACCGAAAGCACTCTGTGTGGACACAGGATGGACCCTCAGCCCAGGTTCAACCCCATACCTGCCCCCTAATGCGTGGTTTTCTTCCCAAGGAAAAAGCAGGCCCAGCCTGAGCTGGGAGAGACCCACTGTCAGTTCCAGTCTGATGTGTCTGTACCCTGCAGATCCTGCAGCAGCTTGTGGTCCTGGCAGCTGAAGCCCTGCCCATGTTAGAGAAGCAGCTCATGGATCCCCGGGGGCCTGGGGACATCAGGGTAAGCTTCTGACCAGCAGTGACTCCAGGGCCTCTGGGGATTCTGTCTTTGGAAGTTCAGCGTTCGGGGATCTCACAGGAGGCCAGGTCCCCTTGTTTGGGGAGACTGAACAGAGGAGGTGTTGAAGCTGCTGTGGTGCCTGGGGTGGCAGCCTGGGGAACCTGGGTTCCATCTGGGTCTCCTGTTTCTAGCCTGTGCTCCTCCTGCCAGGCTATGCAATAGCTGCTTCCTCTGTGGGTCTTGGTGTTTCAGTCTTCAGATGGGCAGGTGGGCCCATAGTGGGTGGTCAGATGAAAGGGAAGGAGGAGGAAACCAAGGTGGGCATATGGAGAGGTTTGTGGTTCAGTTCCTCAGTCAAGGAGGTCCTGCTGACCCCTCCTTCTCCCCTTCCTTAGACAGTGTTCCGGCCACCCTTGGACATTTACGATGTGCTGATTCGCCTGTCTCCTCGCCATATCCCACGGCACCGCCAGGCCGTGGACTCGCCAGCTGCCTCCTTCTGCCGAGGCCTGCTCAGCCAGCCGGGGCCCTCATCCCTGATGCCCGTGCTGGGCTACGATCCTCCTCAGCTCTATCTGATGCAGCTCAGGGTTGGTCCTAAACAACTGAATGACCCTGGGGAGGGGACTTCCAGGTGAAGCCGAGGCTATGGAGGAACTCTTAAGTGCCTGCCTATAATCTTCTCTGTTCTCTCCCTTTCTAGGAGGCCTTTGGGGATCTGGCCCTTTTCTTCTATGACCAGCATGGTGGAGAGGTGATTGGTGTCCTCTGGAAGCCCACCAGTTTCCAGCCCCAACCCTTCAAGGTGTGCTGGCTGGTGACAGCCGTGTTCCTGAGTGTGTGCATGTGGTTCTGTGTGGGTATGCATGTCTGTGTGTAGTCTGTTCTATGGGCAAACCTGTGTCAGGTGTGGAGTGCATGGGCTTGTGTTTCTATCCGCACCACCCCCACTCTGCACCCAGCCTGGTGTCTCTGGGTGTGCCGTTGTGACCCCCAATCCGCATCTCTTCTCTGATTTCCCCAGGCCTCCAGCACAAAGGGGCGCATGGTGATGTCTCGAGGTGGGGAGCTGGTAATGGTGCCCAATGTAGAAGCAATCCTGGAGGACTTTGCTGTGCTGGGTGAAGGCCTGGTGCAGACTGTGGAGGCCCGAAGTGAGAGGTGGACTGTGTGATCCCAGCCCTGGAGCAAGCTGTAGGTGGACAGCAGGACATTCGACCTCTAGAGCATGGTGTCAGTGGGATGACCTCCACCCTCCTTGGACATGAATCCTCCATGGAGGGCCTGCTGGCTGAACATGCTGAATCATCTCCAACAAAGCCCAGCCCCAACTTTCTGATGCTCCAGCTTTGGGGCAGGGGCATGGTGGCCCGTGTAGTCTCCTGGTCCTGACCATCCCAGAAGAGGAGTGGGAGTCGGCTCAGGAACTGAACCCAGGAGATCCATCCAGCTATTAGCCCTGGGCCTGGACCTTCCCCAATTTCCCACTCCTTTCTTAGTCTTCTTCCAGAAACAGAGAAGGAGATGTGTGCCTGGGAGAGGCTCTGTCTCCTTCCTACTGCCAGGACCTGTGCCTAGACTTAGCATGTCCTTCAAAGAGTCACATCACCAATGCTGAGCAGTGGAAAGGGGCTATATGTGTTTGAATAGACCACACTGAAGGAGCACAATGCCCTCCTGTGTTGATGCCACTTCCCAGGGTGGAGACAGTGGAAAAGAACTGAGGACAAGAAAGGGTTGGGTAGGTCAAGGGGTCGGGGGACTGGTAGTCCCCCAGTCTTGGAGAGGTGCAAAAAGCACTGGGTGCTACCCGCTGGCTGCATCTGCCCTTGCTGTTTGTCCGTTCATGTCACAAACTACCACTACTACCTACCTGCAGTGGGGTTGCAGAGATGGGGGAGACTCAAGTCTTGCTCCCTAGGAGCTACCAGGGCCCAAGGAAGAGAATGCTGCCTCCTTTCAGTCTAGTCTACACCCCCTTTCTGGCGGCCTCTCCACTTCCTGTAATTCTGGCTATTTTTCTAGACTCAGCTCAAATAGTGCCCCTCCTTAAGCCCATCCCTCGCCCCCAGCCTGAGGTGATCTTTCCTGAACTGTTAGAGCAGTTACTGTCTGTTCAATTCACTTGGCAGGCACACACAGTGGCATAAATTCTATTGTTTTGAACGCCGATTTAAAATTAAATTGCAGCTGGGCATGGTGGCTCAGTTTGTAATCCCAACACTTAGGGAGTCGGGAGAATCACTTGAGCTCAGGAGTTCTAGACCAGTCTGGGCAACAGCGAGACCCCATCTCTTTTAAATAAAAAGTTAAATTGCTTAATTTCCCTGTATTCCTGGCCTGTCTGCCCCTTTCACATAATTTTAACCTGGTTTCCTGGATGTAAACTCATTGAGGGCAAGGAATATGTTTGAACATAGATTTTTTCGTGTCCTTCCTAGCACCTATTACAGTGCTTTGCTCAGGGACCATCCAGCACAGGCAGATGGAGGGCAGAGAAGCCCACTGGAAGATTGCAAAGTAAAGGGAATCCATTTGTGAACTCTGCCTGGAACAAGTGGGTGGTGATGGTGAAAGAGAAAGCCTAAGAGATTATAGAGTTGACATTTATTGAGTGCCTAATAGGTGCCAGGCGGGTTTAGGTGGTGGTGTCCGTATCTTATGTGCGGAAACTTGGTCATACAGTCTTACGAGCTGTAGGGAGTAGGTACTTTTATTTACCTTCATTTTCTGAGTGAGAGCACAGGCTCAGCGCAGGGGCCCGTTGTGGAGGAACTTTGATGCCTGGCTAGAAAGCTCCATCCTCAAGATGAGAAGCTGCGTGTGGGAACTCTGGCCTCCAATTCTGTCTCAACTGTTGGTCTTTGTGAATCACTGCTTGCCTCTACTGTCACTGCCATGGAGCAGCTCAGCCCAGGGTTGAAATTAGAATAGGGAGGGAATAAATTGGCTGGCCATGTGAGCTGGAGTCCACATCTCTCCCTCTGCTATTTATTCATGAGCTTCAAGCATCAAGGTGCCAGGCTTTATTTTCAGGGAGTGAAATGTAATCCCATCCCTTGTGGAGCCCCATGGTCCATGGTCACCCTTGGCTCTTCCTCTTGCCTCCCTTGGTCCTTTGGACTATTTGTCCACAGTCCCTCCATGGGCTCCTGGGAGGGCCAGGGTTTGCTGGAAGCCTAGCAGGAAGCCTTATGTGTGAGCAAGTGTACACAGGATAATGGGTAAGCATCCTCATGGATATGCCTGCCTTGGCGGGTCTCTGCCTTTAACTTTGTAGAGTTTAACTTTAAACTCTGCCTTTAACTTCGGCAGATCACCTGTTTCATGCCCAGGTGAGTTGCCTGTAGCTTTAGGCCCCTCACAAACCCAGCTCTGGATTATCCCCATGGGGAAAGGGGTGGATTCTGCCCCCAGGCAGGACTATAGCAGGTGGTTCTAAGAGGCGCAGTTACCAGTCCCAATGGGAAATGAGCTCTGGCCCTGCCACTTCATATGGCCCTGTGCAAATCACTTACCTTTGCTGGATTCAGTCTTCCAACCCATAGAATAGGTATGGTAATGACTTTGTCAGCTGACCAATGCCCAATGTGGCAAGGAAAGAGGGCTGGGAATTTATAACCCCAAGGTGCTGCACCATACCTTCCTGTTCTCCCTGCTGCAGTTCCACTGGGGAGGTGGGTGGACAGGAAGCCCCAGGTCCAATTTCTTTTTTTCTTTCTTTCTTTCTTTTTTTTTTTTTTTTGAGACTGAGTTTCACTCTTGTCCAGGCTGGAGTGCAATGGCACGGTCTTGGCTCACTGCAACCTCTGCCTCCTAGGTTAAGTGATTCTCCTGCCTCAGTCTCCCAAGTAGCTGGGATTATAGGCGCCTGCCACCACATCCTGCTAATTTTTTGTATTTTTAGCAGAGATGGGGTTTCACCATGTTGGCCAGGCTGGTCCTGAACTCCTGACCTCAGGTGATCCACCTACCTCAGGCTCCCAAAGTGTTGGAATTACAGGTGTAAGCCACTGTTCCCGGCCCTAATTTCAGTCCCTCACAGTTGCAGCTCCAATCTGTTTTCCTCAGGTTTTCTCTGGAAAACAGGTGAGCAAGCTAGTGTTCAAGGTGACTGCCCTAGGCTCCTTTGCCCAGCCCAGGATGACTCTTGTCTAATCACTGAGGCCCCGGCTCCAGAGTAGGGAGGTGCTCAGGCTTTAGCTGAAAGGCCAGGACAGCAGGGGAGGGTGGAGATGGGCGGTCAGGAGCTGGAACCCCAGGGGAAGGGAAGGAGAAAAACCTAGCAGAAAGCGTTATGTGTGAGCAAGTGTACACAGGATAATGGTTAAGCACCCTCATGGATGTGCCTGCCTTGGTGGGTCTCTGCCTTTAACTTTGCAGGTGGACTGAGACAGAGTGGATCTTAAGTATGGCATGATTTGTCTGTTCTGTGTGTGGTGCATGTGCACCCGTCTGTATGTGCTAGTCTGTGTGTGTCGGTATTCACCTCCAGCTCTGGTTTGCTGCAAAAGGGGATCTCTGTTCTGTTTTTTAGAGGGCAGGTTAGAAAAAGCTCTCAAGTTGGAGGCAGGGACCCTGGATTTCTTTCCCCTGGCTTTAAATAAAGCTTTGGGGTTTTGCTTTTCCCAGGTTTTTGTTTTGTTTTGTTTTGTTTTTGTTTTTTTAAGAGACTGGGGGTCTCACTATGTTGCCCAGGCTGGTCTCAAACTCCTGGACTCAAGTGATCCTCCCATCTTGGCCTCCCAAAGTGCTGGGATACAGAGTTTCCCCATGTTCTGACTGGCCTAAGCCTCTCTACGTAGTTCCATTTAGTGAACTCAACAAGGATCCTCCTTTCTGGCTATGGCATCTGACAATCTCCTCTACCCCAGAATCCTGTTAGCTGAAGAGCCTATTTTCCTCTGCCCAGCTCCATACTTTGGGGGAAAAAAGCAAAACCCCCAAACCTAAGGGGTCCATACAGCACGTTACAGTCACTGAGATCCTCAGGGCTTCTCAGTCCCTGACCTCTTAAGTCAGATTTGGGCGAGCCAGCCCCCCTCTCCTAAGTTTACATGTAACCCCCAGCATCCGGTACTTGCTTTATGAGTCACAGATTAATCCAGGTGAGTGATAAGGGCGAGGGGAAGCCTGGGGCACGTGAGTCACCCCTACCCTTCACAGGAAAGGCCAATGTGCTCATCTACCCCTGAGAGGGAGAAGGAGGCATCTCACACTGCTCCAGGGAACCAAGGAGGACCAAGAAGAAGGGCGTTTCAAACCAGAGGGAGACTTCCTCTTCTACTTCAGAAATGAGTGGGGAGGATAATTTTCTGGTTTATATAAGGCCAAGAGGTGTAGGAACTTGTCTAGGGTCACACAGGAACTTGGGGGGTACAGCTACTGAGAATCTAGGTGTCCTGGCTCCAGGCAAGCCACCTGTTTGAACCTGGCTTTTCTGGGGCCAAGGGTGGAGTGTGGAGGAAGAAAGGACTAGAGAGGCCTGAGCTGCAGACCTCTGCAGTGGGGTAGGGGAGGAGGGAAAAGCCAGGAGCCTCACCTGTTGTGGGCCATTTGCCAGCCTAACCCCCTCTCCTTCTGCCCAAGGTTTTTTTTTGTTTGTTTTTTGTTTTTGTTTGTTTGGTTTTTTTTTGAGACGGAGTCTTGGTCTGTCGCCCAGGCTGGAATGCAGTGGCATGATCTCTGCTCACTGCAAGCTCCACCTCCCGGGTTCACGCCATTCTCCTGCCTCAGCCTCCCGAGTAGCTGGGACTACAGGCGCCCGCCACTGCGCCCGGCTAATTTTTTCTATTTTTAGTGGAGACGGGGTTTCACCATGGTCTCGATCTCCTGACCTTGTGATCCACCCACCTCGGCCTCCCAAAGTGCTGGGATTACAGGCGTGAGCCACCGCGCCCGGCCTGTTTTGTTTTTTTTTGAGATGCCCAGGCTGGAGTGCAGTGGCCCGATCTCGGCTCACTGCAACCTCCACCTCCCAGGTTCAAGCGATTCCCCTGCCTCAGTCTCCCAAGTAGCTGGGATTACAGGCATCCGCCATCATGCCTGGCTAATTTTTTGTAGGTTTGTAGAGACGGGAGGGGTTTTACCATGTTGCCCAGGCCGGTCTCAAACTCCTGACCTCAGGTGATCCACCTACCTCAGCTTCCCAAAGTACTAGGATTACAGGTGTGAGCCACTGCGCCCGGCCTGCCCAAGGCTTTTGAATGCAGCTTTTATCAGCAGCCCAGAGTAGCAGGGTGAAGGATATGGGGAGTGGGGTTGTGCCAGGAGAGAGGGAGTATGAACATTCTGGTCAACCTCAGCTCAAGCCTAAATCTCCTCTGTTCCCTGGCTTGGGAGCTCAAAAGCAGGACCCAGCTCTCCTCTATTCTCCCAGATTGGAAACCAACACAGGACAGGGCTTGGGTCTCCTAAGCACTGAAGAGGCTAAGGTTGAACCCTGTCTGAAGGGACAAGGAAGCACTGAGACTGAGTCCCAGTTCCACTTGATGACCAACAGTTTGGGTGAAAAAGGTAGTTATGGCCAGGCACGGTGGCTCACACCTGTAATCCCAGCACTTTGGGAGGCCAAGGCGGGCGGGTCACGAGGTCAGGAGTTTGAGACCAGCCTGGGCAATATGGTGAAACGCGTCTCTACTAAAAGTATAAAAAGTAGCTGGGCGTGGTGGCACGTGCCTGTAATCCCAGCTACTCAGGAGGCTGAGGCAGGATAATCGCTTGAACCTGGGAGGCAGAGGTTGCAGTGAGTCAAGACTGTGCCACTGCACTCCAGCCTGGGTGACAGAACAAGACTCCATCTCAAAAAAAAAGGAAAAAGATAATTACGGCATCCTGGCCTTTCCCCAGTCTCCCTCCACAATGCCCCCACCTCCATCTCCCAACCTATGGGGTCTCTCTGGAGCCTAGTTCTCACTGACCTCCAGTCTCGAGACCAGGAAGTCATTCTTTTTTTTTTTTTTTTTTTTTTGAGACGGAGTCTTGCTCTGTCCCCCAGGCTGGAGTGCAGTGGCTGGATCTCAGCTCATTGCAAGCTCCGCCTTCTGGGTTCACGCCATTCTCCTGCCTCCAGCCTCCCGAGTAGCTGGGACTACAGGCGCCCGCCACCTCTCCCGGCTAGTTTTTTGTATTTTTAGTAGAGACGTGTTTCACCGTGTTAGCCAGGATGGTCTCGATCTCCTGACCTCGTGATCCACCCATCTCGGCCTCCCAAAGTGCTGGGATTACAGGCTTGAGCCACCGCGCCCGGCCAGGAAGTCATTCTTGAAGTCTGACTTTGGAATCTCCTGCTGCAGCCTGTTCCCTCCCCTGGATTCTTCCCCTTATTCCTCTCGCCTGGGGTGGGTTGCTAGTGGCTCCCCTATAATTAGCCACCAGACTGGGCTGGCTAGAGGGTAGAGTGTACTGGGGCTCATGCACAACCGTCACCTAATGCATTGCCAAATGCATACCCTCCTTCTGCCACCTCCTCCCCACCACCCACCCGCACCCCCTGCCCTTAGACCACAGGCCTTTTGAAGAACCATCGTCCTACTGGTCTCTCAGTCCCCACCGGAGGTTCCTGTCCACCCAGTTCTGCCCCCTTCAACTTCTTCAGCTGCTTGCCAAGTTGCCCTCCTCACTCTGCCTCCTAAACCCTTCTCCCTCCCCATAGCCATTGCTGACCATCTGGCCTGGCTTCCTCCTCCATGGCCTCCTGCCAGGCCTTCAGCCTCTGTCTCTCTCTTCCAACCCGTCTTCCACTTAGCAGTTGGAGGGGTCCTTCTAAATGGTATATAGAGACCATGTCACTTCCCTGCTTAAAACCTTCAGGGCTGCCATTATTCACTGTTCTTAGTGGTGTCACATTTGTCAATTGTAATCTTTCGTTCAGAATCCTGATGTAAGGCTGGGTGCGGTGGCTCACACCTGTAATTCCAGCACTTTGGGAGGCCACAGCGGGTGGATCACCTGAGGTCAGGAGTTTGAGACCAGCCTGACCAACATGGTGAAACCCCGTCTCTACTAAAAATACAAAATTGGCTGGGTGTGGTGGCGCGTGCCTGTAATCCCAGCTACTCGGGAGTCTGAGGCAGGAGAATCACCTTGAAAAGGAGAGTCAGGGCCGGGCGCGGTGGCTCAAGCCTGTAATCCCAGCACTTTGGGAGGCCGAGACGGGCGGATCAAGAGGCCAGGAGATCGAGACCATCCTAACACGGTGAAACCCCGTCTCTACTAAAAAAATACAAAAAACTAGCCGGGCGAGGTGGCGGGCGCCTGTAGTCCCAGCTACTCGGGAGGCTGAGGCAGGAGAATGGCAGGAACCCGGGAGGCGGAGCTTGCAGTGAGCTGAGATCTGGCCACTGCGCTCCAGCCTGGGCGACAGAGCGAGACTCCGCCTCAAAAAAAAAAAAAAAAAAAAAAAAAGAAAAGAAAAGGAGAGTCACTTGAAAACCTGGGAGGTGGAGGTTGCAGTGAGCTGAGATCACACCATTGTATTCCAGCCTGGGCAACAAGAGCGAAACTCAGTCTCAAAAAAAAAAAGAGCTCTCATGTAAAATGGTTAAGATGTTTGGGTTGAAGCAGGAGGTGGGGCCAAGGCTCTGCCTTATCTGCTTCCTTCTCCCGACCTCCAACTGCAGCAGTCCCTATAACGGCTTCCTTAGAGCCTCAGGGCTTAACGAATATCTAAGTTCAAATACCTCTTGGCCCTGGGTAAGCTTCTGGCCATCAGTATGGAACCCAAGGCCCTTCCCACACTACCTGGGTCCTTTCCTAGCGTCCTTGCTGCTGATCTTGTCCTGCCTAAGCAGGCAGTCAGCCCTGCTAGAGTCTGGCCCTGCAGTCTCTCACCTGGAAAACCCTCCATAAAATCCCCAGCCAAATGTTTCTTCCTCTAGTAAGCCCTCTGATTGTCCCAGCCCAAAGGATGCTCCATACTCCCTTCCTGGCTGCAGGGGCCAGGCTAATGCTGGGCCCCAGTTTAGGCCACCTAGGAAGCCTGTGAGCTTTGTTTCTTTGTTTCTTTTCTTTTATTATTTTTTCTTTTTCTTTCCTTTTCTTTGTTTCTTTTTTTTGTTTGTTTGTTTTTTTTTTTTTGTTTTTTGAGACGGAGTTTTGCTATTGTTGCCCAGGCTAGAATGCAGTGGCGCAATCTCAGTTCATTGCAACCTCCACCTCCCGGATTCAAGTGACTCTCCAGCCTCAGCCTCCTGAGTAGCTGGGAACACAGGCGTGTGCCACCACACCCAGCTAATTTTGTATTTTTAGTAGAGACGGGGTTTCTCCATGTTGGTGAGGCTGGTCTTGAACTCCCAACCTCAGGTGATCCTCCCACCTTGGCCTCCCAAAGTGCTGGAATCACAGGTATGAGCCACCACGCCCGGCTGAAATTTCTTTTTTCTTTTACTTTTTTTTTTTTTTTTTTTTTGAGACGGAGTCTAGCTCTGTTGTCTGGGTGGAGTGCAATGGTGCAATCTCGGCTCACTGCAGCCTCTGCCTTCCAGGTTCAAGCGATTCTCCTGCCTCAGCTTCCTGAGTAGCTGGGACTACAGGCGTGTGCCACCATGCCCAGCTATTTTTTTTTTTTTTTTTTTTTTTTTTAGTAGAGAAGGGGTTTCACCATGTTGGCCAGAATCATCTTGATCTCTTGACCTCGTGATCTGCCTGCCTCGGCCTCCCAAAGTGCTGGGATTGCCTGCATGAGCCACTGTGCCCAGCCACCTGTGAGCTTTCTTTTCCTCCTCCATCTCTGGTCCTGACCCCTCATCCTCTTAAGCAACCCTCTCCTGCTTCCAGAAGCTTTCCTGCCAGTGAGGATGGAGATGGGAAATCAGAGGCTCCAGGCATCCTGAGGTGTGAACCAGAGCCCTCCGGACCCCCTAGGCCTGTCACAGTGATGACTGGTCTGTGTCAGCTCCATATTACTAACTCCCTTCCCCCTGAGGCTGGCATGGGGCAGGCCCAAATGTCCAGCAGTTTATCTCTAAACCTCTCAACAGATGCCCATCTCCTATCTCTGGTTTTTATAAACACGGGATCCAGACCCACAGCCTGGCCCAGACAGGGGCACGAAAGGAGATGCACACATGAGCCCTCATGGACACATGCAGGCACACACACAGCTAAATGTGTGTGGATGTACACGGATATTCACACGTGAGGAAATGTGGCTATGATTAAAGGGATGGATTTTGACACAACCCTTTCTTTCTTTATTGACTGTGTAGTACAGTTTTCGAAGCCTGAAACATATACAATCTTCTTTGATTCTTACAAAGGCCCCACCGGGAGGTGGGGGCCCCCTTCAACTGAAACCTCCAGGTGACAGATGAAGACACTGAGAGAGACTCTGTGGGGGTGGGGGAAGATGACCTCAGTAAGGTCATCTAGGTGACCTTACTGTTCAGTGGCCAAGCCAAGCCTGGAGCTCAGATTCTGGGTGTGCAAGAGAGTCTTGTCCCCCTCAGCCTAGTCCCTAGGACTCTGCACCCTTCCTCCATCTACACTCCACCTACATCTAAGCCTCTATCCTATCACTCTGCTGTCTCAACATGACCCTCTGCTGTCCTAAGCCCTCAAAGGCTGCTGAGGGCAGGTCAGGGACACCAGGCTGTGAACCCAGAGTCCCCAGGATATGGGTCAAAGGTTGGTTTTTCTCAAGGCCCAGCTGGACATCCGGTTGAAGGTGCCCAAGGCTGGGGGATTTTGTGTTCCCGGGCTCTCCCCCAGGCCACGCATCTAAAGATGGGGGCAGCTGTGCTGGGGGAGGAGGAGGAGTCTGGGGACACTCATAATGGGGCGATTCATCTCTGCTGTCCGCTTCTGATTCCAGTCCACAGCCAGCTTCCCACACTTCAAGCCTAGAAGCAGGAACAGTGTTCAACAGTGGCCTAAGAGTTGGGGCACACTCTGGAAAGCGGGGTCAAGCATGGAGGGACTCAATGGGGTTCTGTGCCTGGGCTGCCTGCTCTCCCTGTGCCTCAGACCTGTGGCTCCCTGGTCTTTCTGCCCTCTTTACCTGTCCTCCCCATCCCCATGGGGTTTGAATCTCGGATCAGCACTCAGTAGCTGAGTGACCTCAGCAGGTGACTTGTCAGTTTTGTCATCTGTGAAATGGGGAAAATACAACCATTTCTGGGAGTTGTTTTGCAAAGTGGGAGGAAGTGCTTCCTAAACTAGAACATGTCTGAATGTCTGCTTTCCTCTGCCCCTCCCCCACCCCACTCCGATGCTCTGGAAGAGATTAGGGGTTTAGGGGTACTCTAGAGTGAGTAGCTTTCTATGTCTCCAACCCCACCTCTGACTCACTAACAACAAGGAAGGCCTAGGTCTCTTTCTTTACTGGTTCGGGCTACTCCCATTCAAGCAGAAAGAGTTTGGGGTCAGGATATGAAAGGCGTGGCAGTCCCACCCCTTAAAAGGGCCCCAGCCAGCCCCTCTGGTTCAGCAGGCTGGGACTTGCATCCTTAGCCCTTCCCTTGCCTGGGAACCCACTCCTCCAGCTCTGACCTTAAAGAAGTCATGGCCTCCCACGTGGTGGATGGGGCTGTTCAGGCCCCTTCCCTGGCTCAGCCCTCCCACCCAGGTGAGACACAGGCCTTGCTCAAGATACCCTGGGAGGAGGGGGAACCTCCTCATCTGCCTCTTCCCAGAGCACCCAGGAGGGCTGGCTCCCAGCCTGCACTCAGCCCTGGCTCTCCTTCCCAAAGCACAAGCGGAAGCCACGAGGACCCTGGGCAAGCTGTGACTCAGAGGGCTGGGGCCTCACCAAGCTCAATCTCTTCTCTGTGGAGCCATGCTTTCTTCCACCTTTGGCTCTAGGGGGCACCAACCACATTGACTACAATGGGAATGCTGCTTCCGGGGTCGCACAATGGAGCAGTGGGCTTCTGCCCCCCACAGTCAGGCCAGCCTGGTGCTTCTGCACAGGCATCCTCAGATCCTGTCCCCTTTCTGTCCCAGGTGACCCAAGGAGGGCTGACAGGAATAAGGGGCCCATGGAAAGTACTGCATCCTTCCCCTTCCTCCAGTCAGAGTCCTCTCACATCCACTAAGAAGCAAGAAGATCTACCCATGTCTTTTCAGCTCCGACTCTAGCCACTCCAATGTGTATGTGTGTGTATATGTATGAACATGTGTGTACACATGAGGTATGGACATGAATGAGTTTGGTGGGAGTTCACGGAGTCATGGTCCTGAAGGTTGGGCCCTAATGGAGGGGGTGGGGAACAAGGGCATTGAGACCCAGCCCTCGTTCCACTAGCTAAGCCATGTGCCTTGGCATGTAGCTGCATTGACTGGAGGGGGTTGCAAAGATGCTCTATGGTGAGCTGCAGTCCAGGATTGTAGATAGACACATACATGCATGCATACATGGGTGAGTACATGTAGCTGCATATGTGTAAATAAATGCTGCCCAACGTGAATAAGACAGACAAATCCACAGTTGTGTGTGTAACTAGCTACTTTCTGGTGCAGCCCACAAGAAAACCTATGTGAGTTGAATGCAGACAGATGTCTGTGCAGGTTGCTTTTTTGTTTGTTTGTTTATTTGTTTGCTTTTTGAGATGGAGTCTATCTCTGTTGCCCAGGCTGGAGTGCAGTGGTGCGATCTCTGCTCGCTGCAATCTCTGCCTGCCGGGCTCAAGTGATTCTCCTGCCTCAGCCTCCCAAGTAGCTGGGATTACGGGTGCCTGCCACCATGCCTGCCTAATTTTTTGGGGGGAGGTGGGGGATAGAATTTCACTCTTGTCGCCCAGGCTGGAGTGCAATGGCATGATCTCGACTCACTGCACGCTCCACCTCCCGGGTTCAAGCGATTCTCCTGCCTCAGCTTCCTGAGTAGCTGGGACTACAGGTATGGACCACCAAGCCTGGCTAATTTTTATATTTTTAGTAGAGATGGGATTTGTCCATGTTGGCCAGGCTGGTCTTGGACTCCTGACCTCAGGTGATCCATCTGCATTGGCCTCCCAAAGTGCTGGGATTACAGGAGCAAGCCACTGCACCCAGCCTAATTTTTGTATTTTTACTGGAGACAGGGTTTTACCATGTTGGCCAGGCTGGTCTTGAACTCCTGACCTAAAATGATCTGCCTGGCTCGGCCTCCCAAAGTGCTGGGATTACAGGCATAAGCCACCATGCCCGGCTCTGTCACCCAGGCCAGAGTGCAGTGGTGTGATCACGGCTCACTGCAAGCTCCGCCTCCCGGATTCATGCCATTCTCTTGCCTCAGCTACAAGCGCCCGCCACTGCACCTGGCTAATTTTTTCTTTTGTATTTTTAGTAGAGATAGGATTTCACCTTGTTAGCCAGGATGGTCTTGATCTCCTGACCTCGTGATCCTCCTGCCTCAGCCTCCCAAAGAGCTGGGATTATAGGCGTGAGCCACTGCGCCCGGGCTCCAGGTTGCTTTTATAAGGGAAGAGGAAAACATATAAAAAATAGAAGTGTGTGTAGTGTCTGCTGGTGGAAGAACTGCCCCTGTTTTTCTCCCCTGCTTTGGTTCCCAGGCTAGATTTGGATGCCAGCAAGCCCAGGATGGGATAGGATGAGGATGGGGTGTTGTGGGCTGGAGTTCCCCATTTTTTTTCAGTGTTGAGGAGTACCTTGCCAGTTTCTGCCCTGTGCTGCCTTTGCAGCTTCACTTGAGGCAGGGATGGGCTGGATGCATATTATAGGGTGGGAGGAAAAGGGGGCAACATGGCAGGGGTGCTCTACCACTCCCATAGCCTGTGATCTGGGCCCTTGCACCAGGAGTCTATGGTTCTGTCTTGAGTCACAGGCTGGCAGTGGGGCCAGCGGGCAGGTACTCAGTGATGGCTCCCTGATTCACCATGGGGCCTCCCAGCCTATAGAGGCCTGGAGGGTGGGGTGCATCTTTCTGGGTCAAGGGTCATTAGAGTCCTCATGTGGGGGTTCTATATATGTGTGAGCCCATGGCGAGGCTCTCATGTGAATGGGATCCCTGAACATGGGAGCAGAGCTCAGTGTCTATAGGCAAGTGTGTGACTGCAAACCACGGGGTGTGTGTGTGTGTGTGTGTATGCACAAGTGCCTGCATGTATGTGAATCTACTTTTTTTTTTTTTTTTTTTTTGAGATGGAGTCTTGCTCTGTCACCCAGGCTGGAGTGCAGTGGCCAGATCTCAACTCACTGCAAGCTCCGCCTCCCGGGTTCCCGCCATTCTCCTGCCTCAGCCTCCCAAGTAGCTGGGACTACAGGCGCCGCCACCGCGCCCGGCTAATTTTTTGTATTTTTAGTAGAGACGGGGTTTCACCGTGTTAGCCAGGATGGTCTCGATCTCCTGACCTTGTGATCCGCCTGCCTCGGCCTCCCAAAGTGCTGGGATTACAGGCGTGAGCCACCGCGCCCGGCCAGTGAATCTACTTTATGTGTATTGCTAAACCCATCTCTTTGGGCATGAACTACCTCTGGGACTGGGAGCCCTTATTTCTTTTGTTTTCTTTTCTTTTTTAACATGCCTATCTAGGCTGGGCACGGTGGCTCATGCCTATAATCCCAGCACTTTGGGAGGCCAAGACGGGTGGATCACCTGAGGTCAGGAGTTCGAGACCAGCCTGGTCAACATGGTGAAACCCTGTCTCTACTAAAAAAAAAAAAAAGAAAAGAAAAAGCCGGGCATGGTGGCTCACGCCTGTAATCCCAGCACTTTGGGAGGCTGAGGCAGGTGGATCACAAGGTCAGGAGATCGAGACTACCCTGGCTAACACGGTGACACCCCGTCTCTACTAAAAATACAAAAAATTAGCCGGGCATGGTGGCGGGCTCCTATAGTCCCAGTTACTCGGGAGGCTGAGGCAGGAGAACGGCATGAACCCAGGAGGCGGAGCCTGCAGTGAGCTGAGATCACGCCACTGCACTCCAGCCTGGGTGACAGAGCGAGACTCCGTCTCAAAAAAAAAAAAAAAAAAAAAAAAAATGGCCGGGCATGGTGGTACATGCCTGTAATCCCAGCTACTCGGGAAGCTGAAGCAGGAGAATTGCTCGAACCCAGGTGGAGCGAACTCTGCCTCCTGGATTCAAGTGATCCTCCTGTCTCAGCCTCCTGAGTAGCTGGGATTACAGGCATGTGGCAGAGGTGGTTCATGCCCAAAGAGATGGGTTTAGCAATACTCATAATCCTACAATCCTAGCGCTCTGGGAGGCCAAGGTGGGCAAATTGCTTGAGCTCAGGAGTTCCACACCAGCCTGACCAACATGGCGAAACCCCTTCTCTACAAAAAATACAAAAATTACAGGCATGGTGATGCATGCCTGTAGTTCCAGCTATTTGAGAAGCTGAGGTAGGAGGATTGCTTGATCCCATGAGGTAGAGGCTGGAGTGAGTCATCAATCCATGTTTTTAAGAGCTTGTTTAGCTTCTTCTGCTACCTCTCCTGACAACCTGTCCACTTGAAGGGTCCATGCCTGTCTGTCCTGAAATGTCAATGGTCCCGTCACCTAACACAGTTTGACTGTAGGTTCCAATGGCCCCTGGGGCTTTCTTGGTGCTGATCACCTTTCTGATCAAGGACGACAGGGCTAACCCTTCTCTCTTTTGGCCCCCCTAGGAGAAGAACCTCTGCACTAGCCCTGCTCACTTCTCATTGGACCGTGGGAGCCCTTATTTCTTTCTTTTTCTTGAGACGGAGTTTGGCTCTTGTTGCCCAGGCTGGAGTGCAATGGCACGATCTCAGGTCATTGCAACCTCCATCTTCTGGGTTTAAGTGATTCTCCTGCCTCAGCCTCCCAAGCAGCTGAGATTACAGGCACCCGCCATAACGCCGGGCTAATTTTTGGTATTTTTAGTAGAGACGGGGTTTCGCCATATATATCAGTCTGGTCTTGAACTCCTGACCTCAGGTGATCCGCCCACCTCAGCCTCCCAAAGTGCTGGGATTATAGGTGTGAGCCACCACGCCCAGCCGGGGGCCCTTATTTCTCACATTCATCCCTCAAGGGACAAGTCCTCAGGGTAATTAGCCCACCTGGATTAAGTCCCTCTGGAAAATGATTTCTTTGATCTCCTCTGGCAATGCCGCCATAGAAGCTTGGCATAAGTGCATGTTGTTTGCTCCCAGGCCACCAGATGTTTCCTTGTTATTAAAAGCAGCATAGAGGGTAAGGTTGCACTTTGGGAGGCTGAGGTGACAGGATCACTTAAAGCCAGGAGTTTGAGACTAACCTGAGCAACATAGCAAGACCTTGTTTTTACAACAGATTTTTAAAAATTAGCTAAGTGTCATGGTGGCACATAGTCCCTATAGTCCCATCCATTCTGGAGGCTGAGGTGGGAGGATCGCTTGAGTCCAGGAGTTCGAGGCTACAGTGAGCTGTGATTGCACCACAGCCTGGGTGATGGAGCAAGACCCTACTCTTTTTTTTTTTTTTTTTTTTGAGACGGAGTCTTGTTCTGTCACCCAGACTGGAGTGCGGTGGCCAGATCTCGGCTCACTGCAAGCTCTGCCTCCTGGGTTTACGCCATTCTCCTGCCTCTTCCTCCCAAGTAGCTGGGACTACAGGCGCCCGCCACCTCGCCCGGCTAGTTTTTTGTATTTTTTTTTTAGGAGAGACGGGGTTTCTTTTTTTTTTTTTTTGAGACGGAGTCTTGCTCTGTCGCCCAGGCTGGGGTGCAGTGGCCGGATCTCAGCTCACTGCAAGCTCCACCTCCCGGGTTTACGCCATTCTCCTGCCTCAGCCTCCTGAGTAGCTGGGACTACAGGCGCCCACCACCTTGCCCAGCTAGTTTTTTGAATTTTTTAGTAGAGATGGGGTTTCACCGTGTTAGCCAGGATGGGAGAGACGGGGTTTCACAATGTTAGCCAGGATGGTCTCGATCTCCTGTCCTCGTGATCCGCCCATCTCGGCCTCCCAAAGTGCTGGGATTACAGGCGATGAGCCACCGTGCCTGGCCAAGACCCTACTCTTTAAAGAGAGAGAGAGAGAGCACAAGGTTGTCCCATGATCCCCATCAGATGAGGCTGACTCCCCCACAATTAAGTTTGCTTAAAGAGACGGACTTGCTGCCCGCAGTGGCTCATGCCTGTAATCCCAGCACTGTGGGAGGCTGAGGCGGGTGGATAACTTGTGGTCAGGAGTTCAAAACCAGCCTGGTCAACATGATGAAACCCTGTCTCCATTAAAAAAACAAAAATTAGCTGGGCATGGTGGCATGCGCCTGTAATCCCAGTTACTCAGGAGGTTGAGGCAGGAGAATCATTTGAACCTGGGAGGTGGAGGTTGCAGTGAGCCAAGATCACACCATTGCACTCCACCTAGGCAACGGAGAGTCTCTGTCTAAAAAAAAAAAAAAAAAGAGAGAGACAAGAGAGAGACAGCCTTTTCCTTGGCTGGGGGTAAGTCAGATGGGAGAGGAGAGGGTTAAAAACAGCTGGGACTCAGCCTGCTGGCAAACATGTGGCATGTGGCATGTCGGGGCAACTGCAGCTCAGCCTCTGGAGCCATGTGAGCAATGCACGCAGGTACACGTGTGACAAGCTCAGGTCACCTAGCCATGTTCAACAGGCATGTGCACAGCCACGAGGAATGCCCAGCCATACAATTAGGCACACAGGACATCCATCATGTGTAGACACAGCTGTGGACATAGCTGGCCAGGACATGCGACACACGACCTGCTCACAGCACAAGGAGAAGGGCCCATGAACTCAGCACGTGTGTCTGTGTGCCCACCTGGGTCTGGACTGCTGCCCTCCTGACACAAGCTGTCCACTTGAAGGGTCCGTGCCTATCTGTCCTGACAGAAGAGACAGTGTTTCTTCTCACTTGGGGCTCGCAGCCTCCTCCCTCCTGCCCCGAATTAAGGACCTGTTGGGTCCAGTCATCCTGGAGAGATGAGGCCAGTTTCTTTCTGACAGGTCTCCTTCCGCCTCCAAGGAAGTGAGGTGATCACAGGGTCCAGGTGGTCTCTATGACAGCTGCATCCTCCCCAGCCATGGCCCTGAACCCTGCCTATACTCCCACCATTGGCTCTCAGATCTGCCTAAGCCTCTCAGCCCCCATGACGCCCCCTCCCCTAAGTGCCCTTTGAAGGCCACCCCTCCCTCAAAGCTCCTCACACTCCATGCCCGCCTCCCCACGCCACCTTCCTCTCCAGCTCCGCCCACCCGGCGTCTGCACCAGCCTCCCACCGAGGTGGGGCGGGGGCGAGGGGGGGCCCGCTCCTTCGCGCTCCGGGACTGCAGGGCGGGGCTGCAGGGCGGGCGGGGCCCGTGTCTCCCGCGCTCCTATAAAGGGAGCCACCAGCGCTGGAGGCCGCTGCTCGCTGCGCCCGCCGCCTCCCGCTACGCCTGCCCGCCCGACAGCGCCGCCGCCTGCCCCGCCATGGGTCGACAGAAGGAGTTGATGTCCCGCTGCGGGGAGATGCTCCACATCCGCCACCGGCTGCTCCGCCAGGCGCTGGCCGAATGCCTGGGGACCCTCATCCTCGTGGTGAGTGGAGGGAGCGGGGAAAACCTTTCTCTCTCCAGCCCTTGCACTCCCCAAACGCTCACTTCCCCGAAGGGACTGTGTTTTCCAAAGTGGCCTGGACGCACCTCCCCAGCTCTGACCCCCACGCTTAACCCCGGCGGATCAAGCTGACTTCCAAAGTCCTCTCCCCCACGGTTCTAACCCCATCTCTGACAGCTCCGACTCTCCAGAATGACAGCTGTTACTCCCCAGTGACAGTGCCGATCGTTTACCTCCCACAAGTGACTCAGCCCACAGGCTGGGGGAAGCAGTCTGGGACCGCCAGCCACTTCCCCTGCCTCCCACAGCCCTCCAGTTTCCCGGAATCCCAGCTCCCAGAGGCAGGGGAAGGAGCGGAGGCAAATGAGCCATTATTAGGTTATTTGGGTCGTGGGTGTCTGGCCTCTAATGAATAATTAAGCCTCAAAAAGTCCAAAAGTTGCAGTGAGTGAGGACAGTTGCACGAGTGGGGGCAGAGGGCGCAGGCCACATGGGCTGCAAACAGCGCAGTGGGAAGGGAGGCAGATTCTGATGGTAGGAGGGTGGGAGGAAGCTAGGTCCAAACACAGAGGACGCGCGTCTAAAGTTGCTCTCCTGGTGCGGAGCGACTCCCAGGCCCTCTGTTATCCAGACAGATGCTGTCAGCGTCTCTGCAGAAGAGGACAAGCGTTCTGGTTATTCCCTGGTCTCTTGGTTACAACGTGGGTTCTCTGAGTTAGATATTTCCCTGTCTGGGTTACTCCTCAGTCCTAGTTACTCCTTGGTTATACCAGTTTCACCCTGGTTTTGTTCTGGGTAACTCTGTTTGCACTTCTTAGGTCTGGCAGACCCACCAGTTATGGTCCTATTTCCTGTCCCAGTTTCTGTCTGATTTTCAGCCCCTCATGTGGTTACACCTGTTTTCCTCTGGGTTCAGTTGCTACATTGCAGTGGGTGGGTTACTCCGTTCCTGCCCCAGCCCTAGGTAGTACAGACCAGCTGGCCCACTGTGGACTAGGAAGCTTAACTAAGGGGTAGGGATCCCCAAATGGTAGAGGAGCAGGATCCATGGGCAGAGGAGGGCTGACCCACTTCTGGCTTCCAAGAATAGGAAGTGGGGAAGCCACAGGGGGCATTTTATCCACAGCCTTCCATAAGATTAGTGGTCCTATCAGCCAGCCCTGGCCCCTCTCTTGTGTGCCAAGAAGGCAATAGGAGGTGGCTTTTGTCACCCTCCTGCCTCAGAGCCCCCACTCCTATCTGAGTCCTGAGTCCAGCCACCTGTTTTAGAGCAGCCAGGCCAGGGGAGGACGATGTCTTCTATTTTCCTAGAGGGGCCTCCTCATTCCCTCCCAAGTCTCAGTTCACTCTCTCACAAAGGAGCCGTTAGTCCTCCCACTGAGCCCCAGGATCATCAGGCTTATCCCAGACCACAAAAGAAGGGCGTTAAATTTGTGGGGGAAGGCTTGCAGGCTCAGATGGATGTGAGGTATTGGATATCAGTGAGAAGCAGAACCTCAAGGACTGCATGAACTGGAGGGGCAGGCCTGGGGGTCCCTGTGTAATGGATGAATGCCTGCCTGCATACCTGTGTGTTGGGAGCCTAGGCCTGCAGTGGCAGAATCAGGGTTGGCTTTGGGGTGAGGAAAGCCACTTTCTCTGAGATACCTGGTGCTAGGGCAGGGGGCAGTGCTGGCTGAGAACTCAGGGCAGGGGGTGGGGGAGGAAGAGGAAGATTAGCCCCAAGGTGGTGGAACTGGCTCTGACAGCTCCTCCCTCCAAGGCCTCCTGGGATGGAGCCAGGTCTGAGCCTTTGGCAGGCAAGGAGCTGCGGCCAGGGCCTCCCAAGCAGGGGCAGGACGCCTCAGACCCTCACGTGCCTGTCTCCCACTACCCCTCTTCACATATACACCTGCAATCTCTGATCTTTGCTCTCACCTGCCTGCACACCTTTGCCCCATGTCATTGCCGCTGGCTTCTCCATTATCTCTTGGTCTTTCTGGGATGATAATCAAAATGCTTAACCATCCAGAACAGGCACTGACCCATCAGAATAAACAGGGCCCGTAGCACAGGTCCTGGAAACTGCCTGCTCTGTGAGCATAAAATGTTTAGTTATAGGCAGGTGGGAGAGGAGACCAGGGGAAGGCATTTGAGCAGCTTTGAGGGACACTCAGGGGGCTCGGGGCAACAATTCTTTACAGCTGCTGTGGAAGTATTTTCAGGCTTGAACAAGGGGAATAGACATAGTACGTTCTTTTTAAAATAGAGACAGGATCTCACTATGTTGCCCAGGCTGGTCTCAAACTCCTGGGTTCAAGATCCTCCTATCTCAGCCTCCAAAGTGCTGGGATTACAGGTGTGAGCCACCACCGCTGGCTCCAGTACGTTCTATATTTGTAGAACACCAGGGCTCTTAGTCTTTTTTAGTTCCCCCATTTTTGGCAGAAAGTTTAGAACTGATCTCCCCATTTCTACTG
The DNA here is from genome assembly GCF_037993035.2 of Macaca fascicularis. Classification (NCBI taxonomy): domain Eukaryota; kingdom Metazoa; phylum Chordata; class Mammalia; order Primates; family Cercopithecidae; genus Macaca; species Macaca fascicularis. Next base: position 65,638,477 of record NC_088389.1, read on the forward strand.
CCCTGGGTCCCAGGCTGGGGATAGTAAGAGGAGCCACTCAGATCCCTCTCTGTAGGACCTCCAAATCTGAGTGGGGAATCTGGACCCCTGAGAGCAGAGAGGTCATGGGTGGAGAGAGGAGGCGCTGGGACAGGGACAGGTAAAGGAAGGGGGACACGGTGAGGGCTGGGGCTCTGACATCCTGGACTCAGGAGAAGTGGATTCAATCTCACTTCTGGTCTCCTCCCTATTTATTTGTGTCCCCCATTGCCAACACTACCACCACCACATGAGCTTTTCTTTTCTTTTTAACATTTTTTTTTTTTTTTTTGAGATGGAGTCCCACTCTGTCGCCCAGGCTGGAGTGCAGTGGCACAATCTTGGCTCACTGCAACATCTGCCTCCCATGTTCAAGTGATTCTCCTGCCTCAGCCTCCTGAGTAGCTGGGATTACAGGCGTCCACCACCACGCCTAGCTAATTTTTGTATTTTCAGTAGAGATGGGGTTTCGCTATGTTGGCCAGGCTGGTCTGAAACTCCTGACCTCAGGTGATCCTCCCACCTCAAACTATCAAAGTGCTGGGATTATAGGTGTGAGCCACTGCACCTGGCCCACATGAGATTTTCTTTGGGGCAGCTGGGGGATGAGTGAGAGGCTTCCCACCTTTACGGTCCAGGCCTGAAGGGCTGCGGATAAACTTGTGCTAAGGTGAAAGCTGTTCCCCTAAACCTACTGCTGAAATTCAAGGAAAATCAGTGAAGATGGTTCAGTCATCTTCTAGGATCCCAGTCACAGACCCTGCTTCCAGCGCTTTCCATAGGGCCCTCTTATATTAGGGTTGGGATAGTGGGGGTGGGAAGGCATGTGTCCTTTTTCTGGAGGGTGCAATTGCAGCAGAAGGGGTTCGGGTTGGGTTCCAGGAAGGGCCTCTAGTCCTCCCAGTGGTGGCGGGTGGGCAGGTTGCTGGCTTCACCCCTTCCTTCTGGAGTGAGAGTTGCTGGTCCTCAGCCTCCCTGCCTTGTTCTTCCTGACAGATGTTTGGCTGTGGCTCCGTGGCCCAGGTTGTGCTCAGCCGGGGCACCCATGGTGGTTTCCTCACCATCAACCTGGCCTTTGGCTTTGCTGTCACTCTGGGCATCCTCATTGCTGGCCAGGTCTCTGGTAAGGCCTTAACCCTGCCCCCAGCCCTTGACCCTCAATAGCATTCCCACTAGGTGTCCTGGCATTCCTAAGGGCAGGTCATGGTTGTGGCCTCTGCTTTGGCCCCCGGGAAAGGAGGGTGGAGAAGACACTTGACACTTGACACTTAGAACCTTCGACTCTCACCTTGGAATCAGAGATTATCATCTGGCCTGCTACATAGACCAACCACCATCCTGTGCAAGAAACCCCTCTCTGCACCTCTTCTCAGGGGACCCTAGCCTCCTGACTGTGGCAGGCTGCAGCTAATAGGTCCCATGTCCCCTCTGCCCAGGGGCCCACCTGAACCCTGCCGTGACCTTTGCCATGTGCTTCCTGGCTCGTGAGCCCTGGATCAAGCTGCCCGTCTATACCCTGGCACAGACGCTGGGAGCCTTCTTGGGTGCTGGAATCGTTTTTGGGTTGTATTATGGTAAGCATTCCCCACCCTGTCCTCCTCCACTACCCGCCTCCCTCTGTTCAGGACCAGCTGGCACCAGGCCTTTTGATGACAGACGGCTAGGGCCTGCCCAGGCCCCGGGCTCATGACTCACTCATTCACACACAGGGCCAAGGTTGGGGGCACGAGGGGAAAGAAACAAGTTGGGCAATAAGAGTCTCAGGCCCTCCACCCCACCCCATGTCATCCCCTCTGCCTGGTGCAATACAGCAGTATTGCTACTTACCCATAACCAGTGGGAGGGTGGGGAGGGCACACCTGAGAGGGAAGGCTGGGCTCAGGCCTCTCCCCCAGCTCACTCTGGGTCTAATCTGTCACCAGATGCAATCTGGGGCTTTGCCGACAACCAGCTTTTTGTTTCGGGCCCCAATGGCACAGCTGGCATCTTTGCTACCTACCCCTCTGGACACTTGGATATGATCAATGGCTTCTTTGACCAGGTATGGGCTGGGGACATGTGAGGGGAACGCAGGGAGGGGACCAAGTTGCCTTGGTAGCTCATGGGCTGGCTCGGGGACAGGACTCCTTGACTGTAGCAGGATTTCTCAAATCTGTGGGGTAACCCGCATCAGAACATGGTGGCAGGTACTTTTAAAACATGCGGCTCTCCAGCGGGTTCTTGTGCACGCAGACATTCTAGCACCATTGCTTTCAGGAGGAAAGCATGGGCAGGCACTGACAGGAGTCTAGGAGCTAGAGGGAAGGTAGGGGACGGAAGGAGGGATCAGAGAAAGGGAGGGAGCTGCTGCTCACCCTGTTCTCCCCACTCCCCAGTTCATAGGCACAGCCTCCCTCATTGTGTGTGTGCTGGCCATTGTTGACCCCTACAACAACCCTGTCCCCCGAGGCCTGGAGGCCTTCACCGTGGGCCTGGTGGTCCTGGTCATCGGCACCTCCATGGGCTTCAACTCCGGCTATGCTGTCAACCCTGCCCGGGACTTTGGACCCCGCCTTTTTACAGCGCTCGCGGGCTGGGGCTCTAAAGTCTTCACGTGAGTACAGTTCCCACGTAGCTCACCCCAGCCTGCCTCTCCTCTGCCCCGCCCCCCACGTCCCTGACCATGAGTGTCTGTTCCCCCCAGGACCGGCCGGCATTGGTGGTGGGTGCCCATCGTGTCCCCACTCCTGGGCTCCATTGCGGGTGTCTTCGTGTACCAGCTGATGATCGGCTGCCACCTGGAGCAGCCTCCACCCTCCACTGAGCAAGAGAATGTGAAGCTGGCCCATGTGAAGCACAAGGAGCAGATCTGAGTGGGCAGTGGCCATCTCCCCACTCCATGGCGCTGGCCTTGAGCATCCACTGACTGTCCAAGGGCCACTCCCAAGAAGCCCCCTTCAGGATCTACCCTTCCAGGCTAAGGAGCTCCTTATCCACTCTCACCCCACGAGACAGCCCCTTCAGGAGTTCACTGGACCTTGCCCAAATAGCACCTTAGGCCACTGCCCCTAAGCTGGGGTGGAACTGGAATTTGGGTAAATACATCCTTTTGTCTCCCAAGGGAAGAGAATGGGCAGCAGGTATGTGTGTGTGTGCGTGTGTGTGCTTGTGTGTGTATGTGTGTGTGTGTGTGGTTTCCCAGATATTCAGGGCAAGGGACCAGTCGGAAGGGATTCTGGCTGTTGGGGGAGCCCAGAGATGGGGGAAGGCAGCCTGTCCATCTGTGCACGAGGAGAGGAAAGTGCCAGGGTGTGTGTGTTTCAGGGGCTCCACATGGAGGAGCTGCAGATAGATGTGTTTCTGTGTGTGTGTGTGTCTGCCTTCTTTTCTAAGTGGGGGCTTCTACAGGCTTTTGGGAGGTAGGATGGATGTGGGAAGGGCTGGGAGGAGGCAGCCACAGCTCAGGTTTGGAGCACTTATGTACATACATAAGTAGGAGAAATGGGACGTGTTTCTGTCATAACGCAGGCATGAAGGGTGGGGTGAAGTCCAGGTCATAAGTTTCATGTTTGCTTTTGTTTTGTTTTGTTTTGAATGTATGTAGCAGATGTTACAGTCTTAGGGATCGGGGTTGGGAGACCCCACTCTAGAAAGGGTCGTCGCTCCTTTAATCCTCCACTCAACAATGTACTCTTTTATCTTTTATATTAAAAAAAATAAATAAAATGTGTGCCTAAAACCTCCAGTTGTGCAAATCTCTTTCTGCTTGCTCTGCTGCTTTTCTGGGGCCAGTTAAGGAGCTTCAGCATGCCCACAGTGAGCCAGGGTGCCCGGCTGAGTGTCTGATGTGGTCAGGTTGCCCTGGGGGTCATACAGAGAGGTTAGAGAGCCTCTTCGCCAAGCCTCTCAGTTTGAACTCAGTGGTCCCAAACTTTCCCCCAAGCTTCCATCCTCATGGGTACCCCAGCATAATGAATGGAATCTTCTTCCCAATTCCTGTACCCACACATCATCCCGGAAAAGGCTTGAGCCCCATGCAGGGAAGATCTTGCTGCAGAGCTGCCCAAAAGGGAGAACTGCTGCCCAGGAGGTGGCGAGTTCCCTGTTGCTGGAGGAGACCCATCAGACTGGAACCTGTATTGTCCTCCACAACCTGCAGCTGTTCAGGCTCCATAACCTCCACCCAGACCTTGGCCACAGCCCCCTTGGCAGCATCCCTGCCTCCAGGCCTGCCCCAGTCAGTCCACAAAGCAACCAGAGGGATCTCTTCAAAACCCCTGCTGAAAGGGCCCATCTGGAGACCACCCACAACCCTCCATCTGGCGTTCAGGACCTCCAGGACCCAACTCTTGACCCTACTCCTCTCACACGGCTCCATCTGCCTCAGCCTACTTTGTGTTTCTACATTTTTGTGCCTTCAGACTTTGCTCCAAAGTCCCAACTCACATCTTTGCTCATTAATGATCTGCTTTAACACCTCTTCCTCTGGGAAGCCATCCCTGCTCTGCCTCACTCTTCCAGCATCTTCTAGTCAGCTGTCTTAGGTGCCGAGACCCGCAGCTGGTTCATGCTCATTTCCCCTTCCGCTTCATTTCTTCAGTCATTTCATTTCTACAGAGGTACCTCTGTGCCCAGTAAGGCAGGGGGTGGGACGATTGACTCTGGCACTCTGACTTGCCCAGAAAAGCAATGGGCTCAGCACACCTGAGAACAGGAAGCTTTTCTCATTTGCTTCTTCCTTCCCACACCCTCCTCAAGTTTCATCAAGGGAAACGTCATGAAATACAAGGGAAGGTATCCCCTACCCAATCCCTACTCTGAGCAAACCCCGTGGGAGCCAGAGGATCCCTGTGTGTGGCAGGAGAATTGTGGTTTTTAGAAGCTAAGCCAGCTTTTGCTCTCCAGCCTTCACAGATGAGACCATGGCCCAGAGAGGGTGGGTGGCAAACACAGGGTCACACAGCCAAGAATCCGCCTGGGGAGGTGAGGGCAGGAGAAGGCAACTCCATTTTAGGTTTCTATCCCTTCTTTGTCCCCAGCTCCCAAGAGGCATGTCCAGAATGTGGGAGGGACCTGAGCCAGAGGGAGTGTCCCCTTCCCAGGCCCTGGGGGGAGGAAGGGCAAACCTTGGGAGGGGAATACGGCTGCAGAGGGTCATTCCAGCCACACCAGTCCCACCTGGGCTGCCCTCACCTTGCTGTCCTTCCCAGCATGCCCCATGTCCTTCTGTCACCCCTTGCTCTCAAATCCTGCTGCTGACCCTGACCAGTCAGCCCAGAGGGTGGTGGCAGCACTTTTGGTGCAGTAATTAATGGGTAGGCAAACCTGGGTTCCTGGCCCAGCTAGGATTCTCTCTCTAGCTGGGTGACCTTGGGGTAGTCATGTTCTTTTCCTGAACCTCCCTTATCTGTGAATTGGGAGATACTGAGAGGAGGAAATAATGGAAGATGATTCATGGAAAAGACCTAACACAGTGACCAGCAGATGGTAAATCCTCAATAAATGTCACCTCCTGATTTTTCCTGCAGAACCAGAGATGGGGGTGGGAAGGCAGTGGAGGGAGGATGCTAAAGGCTGTTTTTTTTAAAGGTCATTGAATTCAATATCCTCTTCCTCCTCAGATTCCTTCCATGGATTCTGAATTTCCTGAGAAAGGGGAGGGAGGAAGTATGAGGGCGATGGCGTGCTGTGTCCTGACTTCAGAAAGCTCTTGGGAGAGATGGAGGGGAGACAAGAGGGGCTCACACACAGGATGCAGGGCAAAGAAGCATGCGACCACAGCCAAGGAAACATGTTGCCTGGAGGGTCAGGCCATGCGAGAGCATGGACCAGGAGCAGTGGGTCAGGGCAGGGGCTGATAGGGACATGAGCCATGCAGCAGCTGTGTGACCCCTCCAGGGGTAGGAGGGAAGCTCCCCACCTCCAGGTGTACCTTCCACCAGCAGTTCTGGCTGTCACAAAGTTCTAGCAAGACAACTCCTCATCTCCTTTAGGAAGGTATCTTCTCCCGGCTGGGCACGGTGGCTCATGCCTGTAATTCCAGCACTTTGGGAGGCTGAGGCGGGCGGATCACGAGGTCAGGAGATCAAGACCATCCTGGCTAACATGGTGAAATCCCGTCTCCACTAAAAATACAAAAAATTAGCCGGGCGTGGCAGCAGGCGCCTATAGTTCCAGCTACTGGGGAGGCTGAGGTAGGAGAATGGCGTGAACCCGGGAGGTGGAGCTTGCAGTGAGCCGAGATCGCACCACTGCGCTCTAGCCTGGGCGACAGAGCAAGACTCTGTCTCGGGAAAAGAAAAAAAAAAAAGGAAGGTATCTCCTCCCATTCCATGTAATCCATTTTCTGGGGAGGACATGGAGGGTGAATCACATCCCCCACCTCACCTCTGTCCCTTCTTCCTGTGCTGAGCCATCTCCATGGCCCACTTTGGAGAAGCTCATGTTTCCTTAAAATTTGGATCTGCTTGGGTTAAAATCAGTCTCTGTGAAACTTGAGCTTGGTTCCTGTTTCTTAGTGTGCCTGCCTCGGTGTGTGTGTGCACACAGGGAAGTGTGCACTTCTCCGTGTTTCTGGTTGTGCCTTTCTTTCAATGTATCTGGTTATGTCTCTGTGGGTCCAAACCTCTGGTAGACCATGCCTCTGTCTCTTTTCAAGTCTTTCTCACTGCCTGACTCTTTGTATCTGGGTCTTTCTTTTTTTATTATTATTATTTTTATTTTTATTTATTTATTTATTTATTTTTGAGACGGAGTCTCACTCTGTCACCCAGGCTGGAGTGCTGTGGCCAGATCTCAGCTCACTGCAAGCTCCGCCTCCCGGGTTCACGCCATTCTCCTGCCTCAGCCTCCCGAGTAGCTGGGACTACAGGCGCCCGCCACCTCGCCCGGCTAGTTTTTTGTATTTTTTAGTAGAGACGGGGTTTCACCGTGTTAGCCAGGATGGTCTCGATCTCCTGACCTCGTGATCCACCCGTCTCGGCCTCCCAAAGTGCTGGGATTACAGGCTTGAGCCACCGCGCCCAGCCTATTTTTATTTTTTGAGATGGAGTTTCGCTTTTGTCATCCAGGCTGGAGTGAAATGGTGTGATCTTGGCTCACTGCAACCTCTGCCTCCTGGATTGAAGCAATTCTCCTGCCTCAGCCTCCCAAGTAGTTGGGATTACAGGCGCGTGCCACCATGCCCGGCTAACTTTTGTATTTTTAGTCAAGATGGGTTTTCACCGTGTTGCCCAGGCTGGTCTTGAACTCCTGACAGGTGATCCACCTGTCTTGGCCACCCAAAGTGCTGGGATTACAGGCATGAACCACCGCGCCAGGCCTTGTGTCTGGGTCTTTCTTTGTGTACCTCTGAGTGAACATCCTGGACTGTGACCCTCGGACCACATCTCCACATGTTCCTCTGAGCCCCTCTCTCAGTGTATTTTAAGTACACCTCTGTGTACTCAGTGTGTATCTCTTCCTGCCAGCCCAGTCCAACTTGTGTTCCCCTAGGGCAGGCCTCCTCCTTAATTCCTGGTAATGAGCTCCCTCCTTCCTCTTTCCTCTTGATTTTGTTTTTCTGAAAACCTAGGTGGGGCACCTCTAGGTTTGGGGAAACGTGGGTGGGGTGGAGTTGGGTGGGGTGGGAAGCGGAGAAGAGGGACTACTCCACCCAGTACAGAGACCCCAGGGGCCAAAGGCAGCCTAGGAGGAATGGTTTGTGAGGTTGCTGCCCTAAGCAGGGCCCCCCACCTTCTGGCTGGGAGGAGGAGGCCTGTCTTGCGGGTAGGACCCCTGAGCTATGGGCCCTGGGAATGTGGTAGTACAAAGAAAGGAGATATGGAGATGGAGACACTGGGACTGCCAGGGAGACTGGAAGGAGGCTTCCTGGGTAGAACCTCCAAGTCTGACGGGGACAGGGGAATGGGTGTGTCTGCCCTGCAGCTGGGGATGGGCTCCTCAGGGACTCAGCATCTCCATGCCCCGGGCTTTGGCCTTTGGTGCCAGGTTTGTCTGAGGTAAGGGAGGGGGTGGCAGTGGAAACACAGAGGCTGTGTCTGGTCTGGGAACCTAGGCTGTGGAGGGTGCCAGGAGAGACCACCTCCTCTTTGTGTAAAGGCAAAACTAGAGTCTCATCTAGAGTCACAGAGCAGTGCAGCAGAGCCTGCACTAGACCCCAGTCTTCTCAACCCCTTCCCCAGATAGCATTTTGCAGCGTCTCAGGGAGTAGTGCTCTGAATGCAGATTACCTGGGTTCCAAATGAGCCTTTCCCAGCCACAGGATCTTGGGTGGGTGGGAGTCTCCATCTGCCCCAGATCCAGTCTCTATCCTGCTCTGTGTCTCAGAAGGCTCATCTCTATGGGCGGCATTCCCGGTGCATTCTTGCCCTCAGGCTTCGAGCTGGGTTTGGCAAAAGGGAGACACGGCTAGGAAACCAGAGGACAGGGAAGGTGGGGGGATAACGGTCAGAGTATTCATGCCTTTTCCAGGGCTCTTGTTTTTCCTGCATTCCAGAACACTGCTCTCCCCTTGCCTCTTCTGGCTGAAGGGGAATGGCTGCTGTTGGTTAGTCCCCAAGCCGTCCCTGGTTGGTCCCCTTGACTCTACCGCCACCTCTGTAAATAGTCCCTCCTCAGGCTCTCTTCAGTGAAACCTCAGAGGGCACCATCTGTTCCTGCGGCATCCCTGACTGATGTCACCTCTCTGCACGTTAGTTTCTTCCTCTGTGAAATGGGGATAGTAATAGTACCTGCCTCGTTAGGTTGTGCAAGGTGGGGTAAGTGGATTAACGCATGCATCAGAACAATGCCAGATGTGGCAGTAAGGGCTTTTGAAGTGGAGGCTATAATGATGGTAACGATGACTCCTCCTGAGCTCCGTGTGTACTGTGGGGAAGGACAGCATGAAGACAGGCTTGGAAGTGACGCCTGACTCCCCAAGGCCATCTGCTGTAGTTCCGGGAGCTTGGAACTTCTGTGGGGCCTTAGTCAGCCTGGGAGTCAAGCCCCAGTCCCTCCAGCTTCCGTGGAGTCAGCTTTCCCCAGGCAGCCTGGGCTTAGGGGAGATGGAAGCCAGAGTCTCTTTCCCACCCTGGGCCTTCTCCAGAAAATTCAGGCTCCTGAGAAAGGGAGAGCTGGGCATCCCATCCCCTCATGGGGCTCAGGCGATATGGCAGGGGTTGAGAGTGGTGATGGTGATGAAACAGGGGTTCAGGTTCAGAGGGTGTTGTATGTGGAATCATAGCCAGGAGTCAGTCCCAGAAGGTTGAGGGCACAAGCAAAAACCCAATCTGTGTTTAATAATCTTGTTTCACAGCCTCCTATCAGGAAGTTCTTTCTGAGGTCTCATTGACATCCCACTTTAGCTCCTCAAGAACAGGGCAGAAACCAGGACAACTGCAGTGACTCTGGGAACCTCTTCCATCTCTCATCAACACACTGAGAGTCCCAGCAGCTTTGGGAGCCAGAAAAGGATCGGTGCCCCTTTCCAGCCCTGTGTATGGCCAAAGCACAGGAAGTCTAGGGGACACTAACCGGCACGTCTTAGGGATGTGAGATTGTCAGTGGGGTGGGGTGATGAGTGGGCTGCAAACTAGCCACCCTGACTCCTCTAGGGGCCCCCACCCTCTATTGCCTTGATCATACCTCCAGGTCAGAGTGAAATACAATGTGTGAAGAAGGAATGGGTGGCTCTGTCCCCTGCTTCTAGAGATCTCTGGGGATAAAGCCTTAAACCAGCTCTAATTGCCTTGGCCAACTTCTTTGGTCTCTTGCGTCAGGGAAGCTGTTTTGGGGACACTCCCATGGCTTTGTGGTCTCTGCCTTTTTCAGAAGCTCCTGTGAGGAGCAGTGGGTTCTTGTCACACTTCCTGGCAGGGCTTAGTGCTAAAGAGGTCTGTCTGGGAGAGGCTGGGGGAAGGGACCCTGGGAGCCCTGATAATCATCTTCATATGGTCGGCTGCTCATCTCCATGGAAATGCCCCCCACAGCCGGGGAGGCACCTGGAATGTCTGGCCACCACCCCGTCCTTCGCCTCTCAGTCCAGGGTCACTGCCAGGGCTGGGCTGGAAAGCAGCCGAGAGAGAGGAGGTGGCGGCCTGGCTTGAGGTGGGAGGTGGACTGTGGACCCCAGTCTCAGGGTGCTCGTTCCTGACAGAGGCGACCTTTAGCTGCGGGATCCCCACTTCCATGTCGGAGTGGGGAGGGGAGAGTGATCGCTGGCCTGTGGACAAAGTCTTCCCTTATCAGAAGATGGGCTTACAGCTTAGCCACCTTCGACCCTTGGAATGTATATGTGCCCACATGCATGTGAGGGTGTGTCTTCTTTGACTGATGAGGGACTGGGGCTTTGCACATCCTCACACAAAATCATGCACACCCACACTGGCTCATCCACACCCCCACACACGGCACACTCACTCCACACTTGATCCAACTGCAGTCAGACAAGCCCTGACAGCAACTGTCACTCATTACACACTCACATGCGCAAACACACTCAGATACACACCCACACTCCACATCCTTACATCACACAGCCTTACACTCACAGGGGCACTCGCACTCCAATACACACTCACCCACACTCCTACCTGTGGGGGCCAGAAGCCACACATCGATGTACTGAGTCGGACAGAGCGGCAGTGTGTGTGGAGGTGGGCACAGGACTGGGGGTATGGGGTCGGGGGTCGCGATACTCCAAACGAGACACGGAGGTCAGGATATGGGGTTGGGAAATCTTTAGGTTTTGAGATCACAACCCAGATTTTCAGAGCAAGTGGTCGGGAAGCAGGAGGTTTGTAGACTGTGGCTGAGTCCGAGTGCCTGGGCAGGCACACACCATAGCTGCTGACAAGTAATTGCTGAATAAGCAAACAGCAGGATAGACTAAAACTCCTGATTTCCAACTGGTAGAGCAGCCACTGTCTCACAGTTTAGAAGCGCAGGCAGCAGGAGAGTCAGGGCCATCTTACCCTCTGAAGTCAATAGATCCACACCCTTACTGCAGTTCTGCAGAGCAGGAAGCTGAGTCTCAAATACAGGTGACTTGCACAAAGCTACTGGGTAAGGCAGTGGCCTGTCCAGGCCTGGGTCCCCAGTCTCAGGGTACAGCTTCTAAGCCCAGAGACACCTGACTGCAGAGAGAAGCCTCAATGGGTCCAACTGCCAGGGGCTGAACAGAAAGTGACAATGCTTTGTGCTGTCCCAGGGATTTAGACTCCTGCTAGGAAAGAGGAGGACCTGTAGGGGATCCCTTGAGGGGCACAGGGTTGAGGAGGCCAGCAGACATCTGCAGAAGGGCTCCTGGAAGAGTCTCATGTGGAAAAGAGTATCTCCCGGCCTTTCTGCTAGAGAGCTTGTTTATTTTAATATTATTATTATTCATTTATTTTGAGACAGAGTCTTGCTCTGTTGCCCAGGCTGGAGTGCAATGGCATGATCTTGGCTCACTGCAACCTCCGCCTCCTGAGTTCAAGAGATTCTCTCACCTCAGCCCCCGAGTAGCTGGGACTACAGGCGCCTGCCACCACACCCAGCTAATTTTGTTTTGTACTTTTAGTAGAGACGGGGTTTCACCATGTTGGCCAGGCTGGTCTTGAACTCCTGACCTCAAGAAACCTGCCCATCTTGGCCTCCCAAAGTGCTGGCATTACAGGCGTGAGCTACCATGCCTGGCCCTTATTTTATTATTGATCTTTTTTTTTTTTTTTTTTGAGATAAGGTCTTGCTCTGTCACCCAGGCTAGAGTGCAGTGGCACGAATGCGGCTCACGGCAGCCTCCGTCTCCATCAGTGATCCTCTCACCTCAGCCTTCTGAGTAGCTGGCACCACAGCTACGCACCATCATGCCTGGCTAATTTTTCAAATTTTTTTGTAGAAATGAGGTCTTTCTTCCCATATTCCTCAGGCTGGTCTCGAACTCCTAGCTTCAAGCAATCCTCCCACCTCAGCCTTCCAAAGTGCTGGAATTATAGGCGTGAGCCACAGCACCTGACTCATGTATTTCTTTATTATTTCATCAAACATTTATTGACCGGGTGTGGTGGTTCATGCTTGTAATTCAGCACTTTGGGAGGCCAAGGTGGGTGGATCACCTGAGGCCAGGAGTTCAAGACCAGCCTGGCCAACATGGTGAGACCCTGTCTCTACTAGAAAGCAAAAATTAGCCGGGCATGGTGGCATGCACCTGCAGTCCCAGCTACTTGGGAGACTGAGGCAAGAGAATCTCTTGAACCTGGGAGGAGGAGGTTGCAGTGAGCTGAGATCATGCCACTGTACTCCAGCCTGAGTGACAGAGTGAGGCTCCGTCTCAAACAAAACAAAACAAAAAACATTTAAGCATCTTTTTTTAGTTTTTTAAATTTATTTTTATTTTTTAGAGACGGGGTTCCATCTGTTCCCAGGCTGGAGTGCAGTGGTGTGATCCCAGTTCACTGCAACCTCAACCTCCTGGGGTCAAATGATCCTCCCACCTCAGCCCCTAGAGTAGCTGGGACTACAGATGTGTACCACCACACTGAGCTAATTTATTTATTTTTTTTACTTTTTGTAGATACGGTGTTCTGCTATGTTACTCAGACGGGTCACTAACTCTTGAAGTGAGCCTTCTGCCTTGGCCTCCCAAAATGCTGGGATTATAGGCATGAACCACCTCGCCTGACCACGCACTTTTTTTTTTTTTAAATGGAGTTTCACTCTTATTGCCCAGGCTGGAGTGCAGTGGTGCGATCTCAGTGGCTCCCTGCAGCCTCTGCCTCCTGGGTTCAAGTGATTCTCCTGCCTCAGCCTCCCGAGTAACTGGGATTACAGGTGCTGCCTGCCACCATATCTGTCTGATTTTTTTGTATTTTTAGTAGAGATGGGGTTTCACCATGTTGACCAGGCTGGTCTCGAACTCCTGACTTCAGGTGATCTGCCAACCTTGGCCTCCCAAAGTGCTGGGATTACAGGTGTGAGCTTCCACTCCCGACCTCCCGAGCACCTATTTTTCAATGCCAGGCTGGCCACGGTAAGCACCAGAAATACTATGGTGACTAATATCTTATATAATATTGTTGTAAGATATACCACAATATTAGGTAAAAAGCATCTGGATGCCAGTTAGAAGAAATCTAACTCAATGTGGCTTGGGCAATGGTGGTAATTGGCTCACATAACAGACAAATTTAGATGAAAACTTCAGGTGAGGCTTGATCCAGCATCCATGTCCTTTCTGTCTCTTCTCTCTTCCTTCCATGCTGTCAGCCTCATCCCAAGGCTAGATTCTCTGTGGTTTCAAGAGAGCTGGCAGTGGCTCTCAGCTATTCAGGGGGCTGAGGCAGGAGGATCGCTCAAGCCCAGGAGGTCAAGGCTTCAGTGAGCCATGATCACAGCACTGCACTCCAGCCTGGGTGACTGAGTGAGACCCTGTCTCAAAAAAAAAAAAAAAAAAAAAAGTTTACCCCACTCTGTTACTAGTGAATAGCACAGACCCAGTGGTGGCTGCCATTCGCTGCCGTTGTTCTTCCAGACTCAGCTTCATGGAGACAGGGAAAGAGGTCTGGTTGTGAAAGTCAGCCCCTAGTACCTTTCAAGGAGTTTAATAAATATTTGTGGGATGAGTGGATGGGATTATTCAGAACCCTCTTGAAGTCCACCTTCCTTTCTCTCTCCCCACAGGGGATAGTTATGAGAAAGAATTAGAGGCCTAAACACTTCTAATGGGGTCAGCTGTGGAAGAAGCCTGGTGGAATAGACAAAGCCCTGGCCAAAACTTTTGTAGTTGCCGGGCGCGGTGGCTCAAGCCTGTAATCCCAGCACTTTGGGAGGCCGAGGCGGGTGGATCACGAGGTCAGGAGATCGAGACTATCCTGGCTAACACGGTGAAACCCCGTCTACTAGCCGGGCGTGGTGGCGGGCGCCTGTAGTCTCAGCTACTTGGGAGGCTGAGGCGGGAGAATGGCGTGAACCCAGGAGGCGGAGCTTGCAGTGAGCCGAGATCACGCCACTGCACTCCAGCCTGGGAGACACAGCAAGACTCCGTCTCAAAAAAAAAAAAAAAAAAAAACTTTTGTAGTCTGTAAGAAGGAGGCTAAGTGTTTGTGGCCAACCCCAGATGGCAGTGGATGTGCACCCAGGAGGGAGGAGGCAGAGATGACATTAAGGTTCCGTGCCTGGGTCCCTCGATGGGCCTGGGCACAGCCAACACAGGCACCCAGCCTGCCCCCATGGCTGTGGCTGCACCTAGAGATCTTATCGAAGGCATGGCTGATACATGGTACTGAGTCATGAGACCTGCGGCCTAGGGAACAGTTCCGCTGTTGAAACAGGCCCAGGGGAGGGGGCTAGGTACGTGTCTCTGACTTGCTACTGGCACAGACATCATCGCCACCCACACTTCCTGTCACCTCTGGGTCACCTTGATGGTCATCACTCTTCTCTGACCCTGTCACTCATTTGTCACCCTCACCATCATCCCTGCGTCACAACCACTGCCTCTTTCTTACCCATGCTGTCACTTGACCCAGTTCTCATCACCATGTTACCTTCTCGAGCATTGCCGCCATCCCTGCCCCTGGCCCATGCCCAAGCCTGTTTCTATCTGGACCAACCCTTCGTCAACCACCTCCAACCCAACCTGTCACTTGCTAGTTCATTCCCATCTCTCCTGTCACCTTGACTGTCCCCACCTGACCCTGTCACCTTGTCACCTTTGCTGCCACAGCCCTAATATAGTCTCCCAGCTCTTACCACCTGTCTCAGTCCCCATCATCTCTAAGTCCTCTGGACTGTCACCACCCTTCCACTGCCCCTTTGTTAGTCAACCACTACTGCCCTATTTCTGCCTCCTCCCGATCATCATCCACATCCTCTGATCTCAAGCCCCTCACCTAGGTCCCCTTGGTGTCTTTCCGTTTGACACGCTAAACATGTGCCCACATTTGAGACTTTGCCCCTGCCTTTCCAGCCTCTGGGCTCCTCTGGGCTTCCTGACCTGGATTTGCCACACTTAGCTTTGCCATCTGCCCTGGCCAGCGATGCTTCATTTTGACCTCTAGGTGGGCTAGGCCTTGGGCTTAGGCACTTATTCCCAGGGTATTGAAGGAAGACCATGTAGAAGTCTTTTCCGGGAAGCCCTGAATCTTCTCTGCATGCACTCATGACACCTGGCAGTTGCCTCTGCCCAGCCTGGCCCTAAAATCTCCATTTATTAAGATGACAATTATTTACCTTTTTAGAATTCCCCAATATTTCCCCCCCCCTTTTTTTTGAGACGGAACCTCACTCTGTCCCCCATGCTGCAGTGCAGTGGCGCCATCTCAGCTCACTGCAAGCTCCACCTCCCGGGTTCACGCCATTCTCCTGCCTCAGCCTCCCAAGTAGCTGGGATTACAGGTGTGCACCACCACGCCCAGCTAATTTTTTTGTATTTTTAGTAGAGATGGGGTTTCACCATGTTGGCCAGGCTGGTGTCGAACTCCTGACCTCAGGTGATCTGCCCACCTCAGCCTCCCAAAGTGCTGGGATTACAGGTGTGAGCCACCGTACCCCACCTGTGTTTTTTCTTTCTTTCTTTCTTTTTTTTTTTTGAGACAGAGTCTCGCTCTGTCGCCCAGGCTGGAGTGCAATGGCCCGATCTCAGCTCACTGCAACCTCCGCCTCCCAGGTTCAAGTAATTCTCCTGCCTCAGCCTCCCGAGTAGCTGGGATTACAGGTACGTGCCACCATACCCGGCTAATTTTGTATTTTTAGTAGAGACGGGGTGTCACCATGTTGGCCAGGCTGGTCTCAAACTCCTGTTCTCAGGTGATCTGCCCTCCTTGGCCTCCAAAATTGCTGGGATTACAGGCATGAACCACCATGCCCAACCCCAATGTATCCTTATAATTCACCAATGTCCCCTTATCCTGATGAGATAGTCCCCCAGTACCTTGACACTTAACACTTATAACTAACCACCATTTGTGTAATCATGTGTTTAAGGCTGTCTCGTCCACCAGGCAGGATGCTGTGGGAGGGCAGTAACTGTGTCTTGGTCACTGCCATGTCCCCATAGCGCCTGACTTCCAGTAGGAAATCCATAAATGTCTGTTGAGTGAACATATATCATTTACTGAGTCCTTAACGTGTGCTGGGCACTCGATTAACTTGTTTGTTTCCTGTTTTATTTTTGCTGTCCCTTTCTATTTTATGTACTTTCGAGCATTACAAGGCTTTTTGGCATGGACACTTCTGACAAAGTTCAAACAGAGAAGTGCATTTTCAGTTACTCATCAGAGTGAGGCCACTTAGAGAAAGGCAGTTACTCATGGAACAGGGAAAACACTTTCTTGTAATTAGGGCAAAGGGAATCTGGGCATGACGTGTCAAATCTGTACTTCACCTTCTGTTCTCCAAGGGATTTTCAAGAAACTGAGGGCTAAGAGGACGGGGCTTGGGGTTCCTGAAGAAGACCCCTTCTTCTCACCTCTGGAAAGCAAAAACTAGATTCTCACCTCATGCCATAAAATCGATGGATTCAAGAGGTAAATATAGGCAGGTGAGGTGGCTCACATCTGTAATCCCAGCACCTTGGGAGACCGAGGCGGGCAGATCACTTGAGGTCAGGAATTCAAGACCAGCCTGGCCAATAAGATGAAACTCCATTTCTACAAAAAATATGAAAATTAGCTGGGCGTGGTAACGGACGCCTGTAATCCCAGCTACTCCGGAGGCTGAGGCATGAGAATTGCTTGAATCAGGGAGGCAGAGGTTGCAGTGAGCCAAGATCGTGCCACTGCACTCCAGCCTGGGCAACAAAGACCCTGTCTCAAAACAAACAAACAAACAAACAAAAGGTAAATATATAGAGGATTAAAAATTAAAACAAACCTGGATATTTCTCATATTCCTTCCTCAGCTATTTTATTTCTGAGGTTGATCCTTGGGAAAGTATTTGCAGAGACAAACAAAACCTTTGCCCAAAGATCATTCCAATGCTATTTATAATATTGGAACGTTGAAATACAAATGTATATTTATGAATAAAAAAAGAAAAAAATTTAAAAGTTGGAAACTAAATACTCAGTGACAGAAGATAGTTAAATAAAGTATGGTTTGTCTCTTAGTTATTAAAATAATACTTTTGGAGTTGATAATTATTCTTTTTTTTTTTTTTTTTTTGAGACGGAGTCTTGCTCTGTCGCCCAGGCTGGAGTGCAGTGGCTGGATCTCAGCTCACTGCAAGCTCCGCCTCCCAGGTTCATGCCATTCTCCTGCCTCAGCCTCCTGAGTAGCTGGGACTACAGGCGCCCACCACCTCGCCCGGCTAATTTTTTGTGTTTTTTAGTAGAGACGGGGTTTCACCGTGTTAGCCAGGATGGTCTCGATCTCCTGACCTCGTGATCCACCCGTCTCGGCCTCCCAAAGTGCTGGGATTACAGGCTTGAGCCACCGCGCCCGGCCCTGGAGTTGATAATTATTCTATCATCACAGCATTAGCTAAAAAGGGCATTATACAAACAGGCTTATGTGGAATTATTTTCATTTATGTCAACAGAGCACTTAGAAAGATTAATGGATGAAAAGAAGTGAAAGCATTAACAGGCATGATATTATTTCTGCATTGTGAGCAATTTGTTTTTACTTGTAGTTTTCACATTATCTTTGGTGGGCATTATTACATTTAGAATAAAAGTTATGCATTTATAAAAAAAAAAAAAAAAAGAGACAAAAATGGCCAGGTGCAGTGGCTCACACCTTCACACCTGTAATCCCAGCACTTTGGGAGGCCAAGAAGGGTGGATCATCTAAGGTTAGAAGTTCGAGACCAGCTTTGCCAACATGGTGAAACCTTGTCTCTACTAAAAATACAAATATTAGCCAGGAATGGTGGCATGTGCCTGTAATCCCAGCTCTTCAGGAGGCTGAGGCAGAAAAATTGCTTGAACCCAGGAGTTGGAGGCTGAAGTGAGCTGAGATCACACCACTGCACTCCAACCTGGGTAACAGAGCAAGGGGCTGGGCGTGGTGGCTCATGCCTGTAATCCCAGCACTTTAAGAGGCCGAAGCGGGTGGATCACCTGAGGTCAGGAGTTCGAGGCCAGCCTGACCAACATGGTGAAACCCCATCTCTACTAAATACAAAAAATTAGCTGGGAGTGATGGCAGGCGGCTGTGATCCCAGTTACTTGGGAGACTGAGGCAGAATTGCTTGAATCCAGGAGGCTACAGTGAGCAGAGATTGCACCATTGCACTCCAGCCTAGCCAAAAAGAGCAAAATTCTATCTCAAAAAAAAAAAAAGTTTTATGTGAAAGTGCCATTATTATTATTATTATTTATTTATTTATTTATTTTATTTATTTATTTTTTTTTGAGACAGAGTCTCGCTCTGTCACCCAGGCTGGAGTGCAGTGACCGGATCTCGGCTCACTGCAAGCCCCGCCTCCCGGGTTCATGCCATTCTCCTGCCTCAGCCTCCCGAGTAGCTGGGACTACAGGCGCCCGCCACCTCGCCCAGCTAGTTTTTTTGTACTTTTTAGTAGAGACAGGGTTTCACTGTGTTAGCCAGGATGGTCTCGATCTCCTGACCTCGTGATCCGCCCGTCTCGGCCTCCCAAAGTGCTGGGATTACAGGCTTGAGCCACCGCGCCCGGCTATTTATTTATTTATTGTTTTTTGAGACAAAGTCTGGCTCTGTCACTCAGGCTGTAGTGCAGTGGCGCTATCTCGGCTCACTGCAACCTCTGCCTCCCGGGTTCACACCATTCTTCTGCCTCAGCCTCTCGAGTAGCTGGGACTACAGGCGCCCGCCACCACACCCGGCTAATTTTTTGTATTTTTAGTAGAAACAGGGTTTCACTGTGCTCGCCAGGATGGTCTCAATCTCCTGACCTCATGATCTGCCCTCCTCGGCCTCCCAAAGTGCTGGGATTACAGGCGTGAGCCACCGCACCCGGCCTTATTATTTTTTTGAGACAGAGTCTTGCTCTGTCACCCAGGCTGGAGTGCAGTGGCACGATCTCGGCTAATGCAACCTCTCCCTCCTGGGTTCAAGCAATTCTCCTGCCTCAGCCTCCCAAGTCACTGGGATCACAGGTGTGTGCCACCACCCCTTGCTAATTTTTGTATTTTTGGTAAAGACAGGGTTTCACCATGTTGACCAGGCTGGTCTCAAACTCCTGACCTCAGGTGATCTGCCTGCCTTGGCCTCCCAAAGTGCTGGGATGACAGGCATGAGTCACCTAAACAGGCCATGTCAGTATTTTATAATCCTATATTACTTTTGATTTATGAGATTGTAAATTCTTTTTTTTTTTTCTTTTTTTTTTTTAGATACAGAGTCTTGCTTTGTCACCCAGACTGGAGTGCAGTGACTGGATCATGGCTCATTGCAGCCTCCTGCCTCAGCCTTAAAAGTAGCTAGGATTACATGCCCACGCCACCATGACCAGATAATTTTTTAAATTTTTTGTAGATAGGGGTTGTGCTGTGTTGCCCAGGATGGTCTTGAACTCCTGGCTTCAAGCAATCCCCCTACCTTGATCTCCCATAGCACTGGGATTAAAGGCATAAGCCAGCACCTAAATTGTAAGTTTTATGAGGTCAGGATTCTTTTTTTTAGACAGAGTCTCTTGCTCTATTGCCCAAGCTGGAGAGTGCAGTGGCCCAATCTTGGCTCACTGCAACCTCCGCCTCCTAGGTTCATGCGATTCTCGTGCCTCAGCCTCATGAGTAGCTGGGATTGCAGGCGTGCGCCACCACACCTGGCTAATTTTTGTATTTTTCAGTAGAGACAGGGTTTCACCATGTTGGCCAGCCTCATCTCGAACTCCTGGCCTCAAGCAATCCATCTGCCTCCGCTTCCCACAGTGCTGGGATTACAGGCATGAGCCACTGTGCTGGGCCCAGGATTCTTGTCTATTTCCAAGCACCAGACTTTGTAGATGTCGAATGCAAGAGGGATAGGGAAAGTGCAGCGGAGTAATTAAGTGTGCTTTTTTGCTGCATCTCTCATCTCTTTTACTTTAATTCTCCAGAGTAACCTCTCCTTACACAGAAAAGATGTTTTGGGGGCCGCCTTGATCTACAAAACCGAAAAATAAAAATAAAAAACTAAACTAAACTAAACTAAAAACCTCACACATGTGATGACATATTTAGGAAGCGCTGTAGACTTGAGAAAATCTTATCAGAAATATGAAAATAAGACTCGATTATGCACTAAGCTTGCTCCTCCTCCTTTGTTCCCATGAGAGAGGGGCACCACCCCACCAGAAACCCTGGAGCTACCCCACACTTCTCACACCTGCACCCCGACTCGATCATTCACTGGCGCCATCCTCCAGTCCAGCCCCTTTTTCCAATCCTGATGAGACTCTCTTTGTTCCAGTTACCACCAACTCCTGCCTTTATTACTGCAACTGCCTCCTAACCAGTTTCTCTGCTCCACTCCTGCTCTTACCACCAAATTCGTGCCTTCTGAGCTACAGCAGTGCTTTAGAGCTTTCTAATATACTAATGTTTCCCTGCCACTCCCCTGTTTACAGACCTTCAGTGACCCCCATCACTCCCTGGAGCAAGTACAAGACCATTCATGGTCCAGCCCGGCCTTAGCTCTCTAGTGTCAGGGGCTCCCATCTTGCTCTAGCCACACATTTCCCAGGCTCCCTCGGGGCCTCTGCATGAGTTGACTTGTTCTTTCTGTTCCTCACCCTTTTGCCTGGCTCTTTCTCATCTCTGCTGTTAAAGTGGATGTCCCTTCCTCCAGGAAGGCGTCCCTGATATTCCCAAGCCCCAAGCCTGGTTCAGTGCTGTCCTTTCAACTCCCACAGATCCCTGTGCTTATCACCTCTAAACTTGCATTGTAGCTTCTTGTTTACTCACCAGCTTCCCTACATGCCTTGTAAGTCCTCCAGAGCTGGGACTGGGACTTGCAAATCTACTACCTAGCACTTGGGAGAGCTCCCACGGCTGAATAAATGAATAATGAATAAATGAAGTACTCTTGTAGGAACTGATTAACACTTTTTCTTCTGCTGCTGCTGTTTTTTTTTTTTTTTTTTTTTTTAGACAGAGTTTCACTCTTGTCGCCCAGGCTGGAGTGCAGTGGTCCAATCTCAGCTCATTGCAACCTCCACCTCCTGGGTTCAAGCGATTCTCTTGCCTCAGCCTCCCAAGTAGCTCGACTTACAGGTGTGCACCACCACGCCCAGCTAATTTTTGTATTTTTAGTACAGATGAGGTTTCACCATGTTGGCCAGACCTCAGGTGATCCACCCACCTCAGCCTTCCAAAGTCCTGAGCCACTGTGCCTGGCACATTAACACTTCTTAAGATGCTCAGTAGACATTCAGAAAAAAATGTCCTAAAAGGACCCATACATGCTCCAAAGAAGGCTTAATTGTCTTAGGATCTAAGAAATCATGTAGGTTTGATTGGCAGGAATTTGGGGGTGAATATATAGATAGGAACTGTGGTGTACTAAGGGGAGGGGGCAGTTGGTTCCCCACAAATGGGGTATTTACCACAAATGGGATAAAATACCCCATCTGTGTATTTTACCACTGACGTTGTTTAACATTGCTGCTGATGGTGACAACAAGAAGCAGACTGACTTTTAGTCAGTTTTATTGTTTTTAAGTTCATTGCCAGTGATGTACCCCCTATTGCCGGCCCCTGGGGAGGACAGCACCCATCCCCACTCCCCCATTTAGGTATGCCACCAGTAAGGAACACTAATTACTGGGTGAGCTGGTCTGTTTTCCTTCCCTCAGCGCTGAGCTGGGAAGCATCCAACCTCCCAAAACTCTGCAGGGCAAGACTGTCTCCCCTGGACTGGGACCCACCTCCCTGTAACTCCTCTAGCACCCCCCACTCTCTCAGGCGAGCCCTCTGAGTCTCCTCCCTGGAGGCTGTCTGTGGGAAGAAATCTTCCCGTGTAGGGATGGGAGGCCTTCCCTTGCATAGGATCTAGCCTGGGATCTAGTCTTGTCTCAGCCACTAACCCACCCTAAGGCCTTGGTCTGGCCCTCAGGGCCTTACTCCGCCTACCTATAAAGCTTGAGGAGTTTGGTGAACTGGGTCCTGAGGACCTTCATGGACCTACCCGAGCTGTGGAAGGGGTGTCAGCCATGGGGATGGGTGGAAGGTGCCCCCTCCAGCCCCCTCTTCCTGCTGTTCTCTCTGACCCGAGTGAGACATTCTACCACAGGGCACTGGCTGGGTTGGGCGTGTCAGCCCATAGGACAGAAGGCAAGTCTGGACAGGTGGACAGTGGAGCCTCGGCCCCAGGGTGGGGTGTGTGTCCTGGAGAACTAGGAGACAGGGGCGGATCCTAGGCAAAGATCAGGGGTGGGAGAGGTGGCTACAGCAGGCTGGCTGCCCTTACCTGGTGACTGTCTCCAGGAACTGCAGAGACAGATGCTGGGCTAGGCTAGGTCCTGGCTCTGCGGTAGGGCTGGGGAGGGGCTGGAGGGTGGAGAACAGCCCCTTGATGAGGTCCCTTGTAGGGTGGGACCCCAGATCGCTTTCTGGGAAGGAAAGACAGTGTCATGAAAGCAGGAGAAATTCAGGTTAGACTATAGGAAGGGCAGACCGGGTGTGGTGGCTCACACCTGTAACCTCAGCACTTTGGGAGGCCCAGGCAGGTGGATCACGAGGTCAAGAGCTCGAGACCATCTTGGCCAACATGGTGAAACCCTATTTCTAATAAAAATACAAAATTAGCCGGGTCTGGTGGCGTGTGTCTGTAATCCCAGCTACTTGGGAGGCTGAGGCAGGAAAATCGGTTGAACCCAGGAGGCAGAGGTTGCAGTGAGCCAGGATCACACCACTGCACTCCAGCCTGGGTGACAGAGCAAGACTCTGTCTCAAAAAAAAAAAAAAAAAGGAAGGGCAGGCGATGGCAGATTAGGGAGAATGAGGTGCCTATTTGGGCTGCCTCTGAGGAGGGAAGAGAAAAGCCGTACCACTCAGTCCCTCCATGGGAAAGGGGGCTGTCTCGTTAGAAGGCAGGGGAGGAAAAGAAACAAACAAAAAAAGGTGTGGAAATGAAAAAAAGAAGGCAGGGGAGGGAGATGGATGGGATGACCTTGGGAACCGCGTAGTCTAGGCCGGTAGCCATAATTCGGAGGATTCGCAGCTGAAGGGGAAGCCCTGGGATATCTGAGGCTTGGATGAGGCCGGCTCTGTGCCTCAGTTGTTCCTCTGGGAAATGGGAAATCTCCTTGGTCACTGCCTACCAAAGGGAGCCCGAAGACAAAGCATCTCCTGACCTGATCACTGAAGACCAGGGAGGCTCCCTTATAAGTTCCTTCTTAAGTCCAAGGGAGCTGAGAGAAACTCTAGCTGCAAAGCAGGCTGAGTGGAGTGGAGAGGGGAAACCTGCACCTTGTGGGGGCAGGGTGGTGCTTTAGGATGCCAGTAGATCAGCCGTCTCAACCCAAAGGCCCCCACAACAACTAGGGGGCATTCTGACCCTGCCCTCCCAGACATTCTGAGCCCCTGGATGAAGCCCCTCTCATCAGACCCCACTTCCCTAATTCTGTCTTTTTGCCCCAGTATCCCTCTGCAAGGCCCCTCAGCCCCTTCATACTTCATTGCACGCCTTTTAATGGCGTGCAATGCACGTGCATGCACGCATTTTATTGCAAGAAAATAAGTGGAGTAGTCTAGCCCTTAGTGGCTATGAGAGAGAAAAGCCTACATGGCTGTGAGAACCCATCGAAGGCACCACATCCAGTTTAGGGGAGCCAGGCAGCAGGTAATGTGGACCCTAAGTTTCTTTCTTTCCTTTCTTTAAAAAAAAAAAAATGGAGACTGGGCAAGGTGGCTCATGCCTGTAATCCCAGCACTTTGGGAGGTCGAGGTGGGTGGATCATGAGATCAGGAGTTTGAGACCAGGCTGGCCAACATGGTGAAACCCTGTCTGTAATAAAAATACAAAAATTAGGTGGGCGTGTTGCGTGCCTGTAATCCCAGCTACTCAGGAGGCTGAGGCAGAATTGCCTGAACCTGGGAGGCAGAGGTTGCATTGAGATCGTGCCACTGCACTCCAGCCTGGGCGACAGAGTAAGATTTCATCTCAGGGGAAAAAAAAAAAAAAATATATATATATATATATATATATGGAACGCTTCACAAATTTGCCTGTCATCCTTATGCAGGGACCCTGCTAGTCTTCTCTGTATCGTTCCAATTTTAATACATGTGCTGCTGAAGCGAGCATGACACTAAGTCTTGAAGAGTGACTTGGCGTTTGCCAGGGAGCGTTATGGGAGACGGCACAGGCACAGGCGGTGGTGTGCTGGAGCCAGTCCAACAGGCTTGTGAGAGCCAAGTGTTCCATTTTCAGGAAGTTTGCAGGCTGCTTGTTAAACACTGCCACCACTAAAAATTAAATTATATAAACATATAATTAAATTATTTGAAAAACAAAGGTAACACATAATCAAAACTCATCACTTCCTAATTATTACTATGTTTTATTGTTATAGGCTCTTCATGGTATTTACATCTGTTGTATCTTTAAGGTGGAGAGTCTGTATGATGATGTGCTCTGCTCATCTCGTCCCACCTCCTTGTTCAGTGACTACACAGTGGTATTTGGAAATAGGCCATCGGGGGAGTATTTGCATCGTTGAAATTGACAAATACTACAAATCAGGGCTTAATTGACTATTCTGTTGATTGCATGGACCAGAGGTTGACAAACTACAGCCTGCAGGCTAAATCCAGCCTGTGAGCTAAGAATAGTTTATGTGTGTGTGTGTGTGTGTGTGTGTGTGTGTCTGTTTTTTTTTTTTTTTTTTTTTTTGAGACAGGCTTTTGCTCTGTCACCCAGGCTGGAGTGCAGTGTCATTATCGTGGCCCACTGTAGCCTTGAACTCCTGGGCGCAAGTGATTCTCCTGCCTCAGCCTTCTAAGTAGCTGAGACTACAGGTGCGTGCCACCATGCTTGGCTAATTTTTGTTTTCTTTTGTAGAGACAGGGTCTTACTATGTTGCCCAGGTTGGTCTTGAACTCCTGGGCTCAAGGGGTCCTCCTGCCTCAGCCTCCCAAAGCCCTGGATTACAGGCCTGGGCTACCATGTCTGGCCTAGGAATGACTTACTTGTTGAATTTGATAGTAATCAAGCATTTGTTCATAGTTTGACTTTGTCATACCCTATGAATTGTAACCATAGGTTGGCTGCAGATGTAAGGGTTGGCAAAAAGTCGAAAAAGCATTCTCTAGAGCATTTAACTTTGTAGAATTTACAATAAAGAGCACTGTATACTTTGGTATGATTTATCTGGTATATTATGTGCTATTTTACAGCTTTATACTATTAAAACTTACAATAAATAGAGGGACATATCTATGCATGCAGTTTTTATAGACATCCAGTTGTTAAGCATTTTCCAGCACACCAGGGTACAGAGGGTTCTAGGCAGAGACAGCTGAGGGAAGTCTGGGTGTGCAAGGCAATGTGAGAGGGGCAATGGAAGGCTGGAGCACTGGGCCCGGTGTGAAGGGCCTTGTGAGCAGGGCTAAGGAGCCACGGGGAGCCATGGACGGATGGCAAGTGCAGGAGTGACCCCATCACATCAGTGGTTAGAAGGTCACATTGACTGCTGTATGAAGATTGGATAGCTGGGGACAGACTATAAGGGAATGAATCAGTGGGGGGAGGGAGATTAATAGTAGCAAACTGTTAAGAGCTCTTATGATAGAGCAGGCCTTCTCCTAAGCACTTCCTATGTATTATTAACTCATTTAGAGTTCACAACAACTTCATGTGGTGGGTATTATCTCCTTTTCACAGATGAGGAAACTGAGGTACAGAGGGATAAAGCAACTAGCGAGCAGCAGAGCTGAGATTTAAGCCCAGGCAGTCTGGCTTCAGAGGTCATATCCTTCCTTTATTTGTTATTTTATTTTTTAGTACAGATGAGGTTTCACTGTGTTGCCTGGGCTGGTCTCAAACTCCTGAGCTCGAGTATTACACCTAGTCTCAGCCTCCCAAAGTGCTGGGATTGCAGACATGAGCCACCATGCCCAGTACAGAACCCATATGCTTAACCACTATATGAAAAAAAAATTCAGCTTTGAAAGATAGAAAGTTGGCAAGAGTTAGTTTTCTTTCTTTCCTTCTTTCTTTCCTTCCTTTCCTTCCTTCCTTCCTTTCCTTCCTTTCCTTCCCTCCCTCCCTCCCTCCCTGTCTCTCTCTCTCTCTCTCTTTCCTTCCTTCCTTCCTTTTCTCTTCTCTTCTTTTTCTCTTTTCTCTTCTCTTCTCTTCTCTTTTCCTTCCTTCCTTCCTTCTTATCTTTCTTTCTTTCTTTTTTTTTTTTTTCAGACAGAGTCTTGCTCTGTCGCCCAGGCTGGGGTGCAGTGGCCGGATCTCAGCTCACTGCAAGCTCCGCCTCCCGGGTTTAGACCATTCTCCTGCCTCAGCCTCCCGAGTAGCTGGGACTACAGGCGCCCGCCACCTCGCCCGGCTAGTTTTTTGTATTTTTTAGTAGAGACGGGGTTTCACGGTGTTAGCCAGGATGGTCTCGATCTCCTGACCTCGTGATCCGCCCGTCTCGGCCTCCCAAAGTGCTGGGATTACAGGCTTGAGCCACCACGCCCGGCCTCTTTCTTATCTTTCTTTTTTTCTGAGACAGAGTTTCGTTCTTGTTGCTCAGGATGGAGTGCAGTGGCGCCATCTCGGCCCACTGCAACCTCTGCCTCCCGGGTTCAAGTGATTCTCCTGCCTCAGCCTCCCAAGTAGCCGGGAATACAGGTGCCCACCACGATGCCCAGCTAATTTTTGTATTTTTAGTAGAGACAGTGTTTCACCACGCTGGCCAGGCTGGTCTCAAACTCCTGACCTCAAGTGATCTGCCCGCCTCAGCCTCCCAAATTGCTGGGATTACAAGTATGAGCCACCATGCCCGGCTGAGTGACACATGTACAAAGGTGACTATGTGTTTACTGATATGTCTGGCACAGAGTAGGAGTTGAGGACATTCTTTTTTTTTTTTTTTTTTTTTTTTTTTTGAGACGGAGTCTCGCTGTGTCGCCCAGGCTGGAGTGCAGTGGCCGGATCTCAGCTCACTGCAAGCTCTGCCTCCCGGGTTTTTACGCCATTCTCCTGCCTCAGCCTCCCGAGTAGCCGGGACTACAGGCTCCTGCCACCTCGCCCGGCTAGTTTTTTGTATTTTTTAGTAGAGACGGGGTTTCACCGTGTTAGCCAGGATGGTCTCGAACTCCTGACCTCGTGATCCGCCCGTCTCGGCCTCCCAAAGTGCTGGGATTACAGGCTTGAGCCACCGCGCCCGGCCGAGGACATTCTTTAGACCCAGGAAGACTTGACTTGGTGATTAAATGGGTGTGCTGGTAAAGCAGAGGAGGAGCCAGGTGGGCTTTTTTTTTTTTTTGAGACAGAGTCTCGCTCTGTCACCCAGGCTGGAGTGCAGCGGTGCGATCTCGGCTCACTGCAAGCTCCGCCTCCCAGGTTCACGCCATTCTGCCTCAGCCTCCCGAGTACCTGGGACTACAGGCACCTGCCACCACACCCGGCTAATTTTTTGTATTTTTAGTAGAGACGGGGTTTCACAGTGTTAGCCAGGATGGTCTCGATCTCCTGACCTCGTGATCTGCCCGCCTCAGCCTCCCAAAGTGCTGGAATTACAGGCGTAAGCCACTGCACCCAGCCTCCAGGTGGGCTTTTAACCAGCTTCCTTCATCTGGGGGACAATCAACTCACCTGGGCTACTCGGGTTTCCTGGTTTTCTGTCTATGTTTGCAGACTGCCCTTCTGTCCTCAGGGAGTTCCCAGACTTGGGGACGGACTCCTGAGCAGCAATACCGAGGTGAGAGAGGGCAGGAGGGGATGGAGCCCGTCTGGGCCTAGAATGGGGCTCTCTGCTCAAGCGTGTGTGAGCTAAGAGGTGCAAAAGGTATGAATGATCAACAAGAAGAGGTTCCATGGGGGGCAGAGTTAGGAGTCTTGGGGTTTGGACAGAGGAGAGGAGAGGGATGGGTCCTGCTGCCTCCCTGGTTTTTCCTTGAAGTCAGGCAGTATCCTTGAGGCGCAGCGACAGCTCAGACAGCTCAGCTGCAGATATATGTTGTAAAGGAAAAGAAGTGCCTTTCTGGCATGAGGCCCGGCTGAGGGTGTGGGCAGGAGGTAATAAGGGTGGAGGTAAGGGGTTGGGGGGCACTGGAGGCTGGTGGTTGGGCGGGCCCCACGCGGGGTGTTGGTCCCTTGAGGCCACAGCTGTCAGCTTGTGGCTTCCCATCCTGCTAGCTCAGCAGGTCCCACAGGTTGGCAGGTGACTCACCCCTCACCCTCAAATGGTCCTCGTTCTGAAAGGTGTAGGGGGGGATGCAGAATGTAGCACCTGTGTGTTCATCTATATGGGTGCAATGCTGTGTTACATTCCTGGGTCCAAGATGCGTACCCGTGTCTGACTGAGCACACACAGGGAGTCCCCAGGCACACAGCCCCCTAGACTGTGGGCCACAGGTGTGAAGGGGGCATGTGGCATGAGGCGGAGGCTGTGTGGATGAACACACAGCGCTTCCCAGAGCACATGCGCATGTGACAGGTGTCTTCCTGAAAAGAAGGATGGCAGCTTCAGGGCCTGTCGAGCCATAAGAAGGGGAGGTCTGAGAGGTGGGAAGGGCTCCCTAATGACAGCTCATCTTCCCCAAGAAGGACTTGGCTGGATCAGCTGGCAGAGCTGGGCACCCTAAGCCTGTGGTGACGGCAGCAGCTTCCCTAGCCTTACCCTAAGCTCCCGGCTGCAGGCCAGGGTGGTTCCACTGTCCTAACCCTGAGACGGCAGGTACACCCCACAGGCCACACAGGCAGGCCAGGAGCAGTGAGTGGCAGGTGGGCCCTCAGTCATTGTTTTCTCTTACTCCTCTGCACGCGGGAGGGTCATGAGGGTCCTGGGCGCGTCTGGTCTGTGGGGCTGCGGGATGCGCGTGTCAGCACCAGGTTGCCTATGCCCCTGGTTTGTGTGGCGCTGTATGCGACTTGGTGTGTTGGCCCCTGCCCCAGCACCTGGGGCCTAGTGCTGCCTTCCCATCATGCTCCGTGATCTGAGGAGATGCTTGAAGTGGGGCAAAGAGTCTGGACTAGGAGCCAGGAAGCTCTCACTTGGTGACTTTGGAGATGTCCCTTTACCATGTCTGGGACTCAATTTGTAGAGGGGCAATAATCCCTGCGGGGTCACCTTCCCAGGTTGCTGGGTAACAGATTCTCATGGAGGTGCATGGAAAGTCAGGAAAGCTCAGTCCTGGAGGCTTCCTGTGGGGGATGGTGGTGCCCCCTGTGTTGCTCAGTTGAAGGACTCCAGGCTGAAATCAGATAGCAGCTTCCAGAGAACTTGCACTGCTCCACAGAGGGGTTCAGACTTCCTGGAGATGTGAGGCATTAGAGTTCTGGGGCTGAGCTTCCAAACAAACTTCAAAACAGTGATGTGACAGGCCAAGACCTGCCCTCAGTGAGGCTGGAAAAATCCTTCCACCCATCCCTGCCCCTAGGCCCCGACCCTGCTGCTGGAGTGAACGGCTATGAACTCCAGCCTGAGGCCGGGAACCAGCTCAGATCTTACCCTCTCTCTCATTTGCCTCCGTCCCCACTCCCAGCCTGCTGCCTCTCAGGTTCACACTTCCTGGGCTCAGAGTTTCATCCTGAGGCTGTTGGCTCAGCCAGAACAAACAGAGACAGCACTAAAGTCAACAAAACCAGAGAGCAAGCAGCACAGGTGACGTGGAAAAGAACACTTGGAAGCCACAACAAAGGCGTGTGGGCTGGGCTGGGTGGAGTCTGTGTCTCCCCTCTGAGCAGAACCCTGGGTCTAAAGTGGGCCCTGCCAGTCCCTTGAGGGGACTGGAGTTGGGGACACATCGGTGGCACCTCCAGTGGACTCAGGCTAAAGGAGTCAGCTTTGGCTGCCAGCAGGGGGTGCTAGAGCCAGTCTCATGGGTGCTGAAAACAGGATGAGGTTGGGAGTCTGGGGGTTAAGATTCCACCTCACCCAACCCCATCTCACTGAGGCCCTCGGCTGGGATGCCTCAGCTGCTGTGAAAGGAGCGAGAGGCTCAACGTGCGTGGGGGTGGGCAGGGCGGGAGTAGACAGGCTGGAACAGGAGGAGGGAGGAGCTCCCAGCTCTTTGCCCCACACCAGGTGCTTCCCCCCCTCCCCCGGTCCCCTCGCCCAGGGCTCAAGGGCTTGGAGCCATGAATTCCCGGGGATGCCCAAGACACCCCCACAGGCAGAGTCACCTGACAAACGATTTCTCTCCCACTCAGGGGAGGGAAAGCTCCATTCTCTCAACATTTATTGTGCATCTGCCATGTTCCCAGCGTAGGAGAAACCATCTGGGAATCAGATGGCCTCACCCGTCACGGGCTCAGCAGGCCATTTGTCCCCAGGAGGCGGCCTGCCCAAGGCCCTGTCATGCCTGGATCCCCCAGCCGCTCAGCGAGCCGGCTGCCTGTTAACTGGGCTGGCAATTGCAGGGTGCCTGGGGCAGCCTGGCGCCTAGACTGAGGGAGTGACCAAGGGTTCAAGTCCAGAAAGCTAAGCCACTAGGCTGCAATGGCAGGGGCTGGGAAACCAGACGCATCCACCATTAGAGCAGCCAAAGAGGAAGGTGGATGTCCCTGAGCATTGCCCTTGCTGTCTGCGGAATGAGCACATTATACTCTACTCCCAGCACTTCTAGCTTGGCCCTGGCATCGGGCAAGAATCTGTTACGGCAGGAGGTGTGGAGTACAGAGTTCCCCTCCCTCAAACGGGCTTCCTACCCACCACCCAGAGTGTTTACTCTACCAGGCTCTTGCCACGCCCCCGCCCACTCAGTCCATTCTCCCAACAACCCTGCAAGGTAAGGATTACTATCTTCATTTTACAGATGAAGAAGCCCAGTTAAATTTCTTGCTTTAAGTCACCCAATGCTGATTAAGAAGCTGAACTGGATTCAAGTTCAGGTCTGTCTGTCTAAAAAGCCTGAGCTCTAAACCACTCACCACCCAGGTGGGGCCCGGAGTAGGGAAACTTCACACCAGCCTCAAACTCAGGCTCCTGGCCAGGAGGTCGCTGGATTTTTCCACTGCTCCTTCCGGCCACCACTTCAGTCTCTCCTTCCTCCTTCTCATGAGGCGTCCCTTATCCTGGCCCTCCTCCCTGCTCCAATTAACCTCGTACCTGAGTCTCTACCATTTTTAGACTCATTCTTTCCTGTGGGTTAGGAAATTGCTGCTTGGAGCTTTTCCTTTAAAATGCTTTATTGTGGAAGATTATGAAATGGGTTTAGGTAGAAATCAAAGAATAAAAGCAGAAGGCAAAGGACTGATGGGGGGTGGGCAGAGGGGAATGTGACAATGGAGGGGTCAGGCTGTCACTCCCTGAAGCCACTGAGCAGTTCGTATCACTGAGTGTGGGCAGCTAGACATGACGTGCTTCCTGATGGGATGAAATAGGAAGCATGCAGCACCTCCGCAGAAGACAACTGCCTCTGCAAGACTGAACCTAAATAAAATCACACCAGGCAGGGCGCGGTGGCTCGTGCCTGTAATCCCAGCACTTTGGATGGCCAAGATGGGAGGATTGCTTGAGCCCAGGAGTTCAAGACCAGCCTGGGCACATGGCGAGACCCCATCTCTACAAAAACCACAAAAATTAGTGTGGCATGGTGGCATGCACCTGTAGTCCCAGCTGAGAGAATCACTTGAACCTGGGAAGTCGAGGCTGCAGTGAGCAACATGCACGCCACTGCATTTCAGCCTGGGCAACAGAGCGAGACTGTCTCAAAAAAATAAACAAACCCTGGCCGGGCATAGTGGCTCACGCCTGTAATCTCAGCACTTTGGGAGGCTGAGGCAGGCAGATCACGAGGTCAGGAGGTCGAGACCATCCTGGCTAACATGGTAAAACCCCGTCTCTACTAAACATACAAAAAAATCAGCCAGGCGTGGTGGCGGGCGCCTGTAATCCCAGCTACTCGGGAGGCTGAGGCAGGAGAATGGCATAAACCTGGGAGGCAGAGCTTGCAGTGAGCCGAGATTGCACCATTGTACTCCAGCCTGGGTGACAGACTGAGACTCCGTCTCAAAAAAATAAATAAATAAAATGAATTAATAGAAAAAAAAAAAAAAACATACACCATTAGAGGTTTTTTGTTTGTTTTTGTTGTCTTTTTTTTTTGAGACTGAGTCTTGCTCTGCCACCCAGGCTAGAGGGCAGTGACACAATCTTGGCTCACTGCAACTTCTGCCTCCCAGGTTCAAGCAATTCTCGTGACTTAGCCTCCTGAGTAGCTGGGGCTACAGGTTTGCATCACTGAGCCCAGCTAATTTTTGTATATTTTAGTAGAGATGGGGTTTCACCATGTTGGCCAGATTGGTCTCAAACTCCTGACCTCAGGTGATTACAGGAGTGAGCCACCACACCTGGCCACTTTTTTTTTGTTTTTGAGATGGAGTCTTGCTCTGTTGCCCAGGCTGGAGTGCAGTGATGCAATCTTCGCTCACTGTAATCTCTGTCTCCTGGGTTCAAGTGATTCTCCTGCCTCAGCTTCCCCAGTGGCTAGGACTACAAAGGTGTGTGCCTCCATGCCCAGTTAATTTTTGTATTTTTAGTAGAGACGGGGTTTCATTATGTTAGCCAGGCTGGTCTCAAACTCCTGACCTCAGACGATCTGCCTGCCTTGGTTTCTCAAAGTGCTGGGATTGCAGGTGTGAGCCACTGCGCCCGGCCCAGAGCTAACTTCTCATATATTTTCCTTTATTTCTTTCTCTCTCTTTTTTTTTTTCTTTTTTCTTTTTTTGAGACAGGGACTTGCTCAATGGCACAAACATGGCTCACTGCAGCTTTGCCTTCCCAGGTTCAAGTGATCCTGCTGCTTCAGGTTCCTGAGTAGTTGGGACTACAGGTGCCCTGCTAATTTTTTTTTTTTTTTTTTTTGAGATGGACTCTTACTCTGTAGCCCAAGCTGGAGTGCAGTGGCACGATCTCAGCTCACTGCAAGCTCCACCTCCCAGAGTAGCTGGGAGCCATTCTCCTGCCTCAGCCTCCAGAGTAGCTGGGACTACAGGTGCCCACCACCATGTCTGGCTAATTTTTTGTATTTTTAGTAGAGATGGGGTTTCACCGTGTTAACTAGGATGGTCTTGACCTCCTGACCTCGTGATCCACCCGCCTCGGCCTTCCAAAGTGCTGGAATTACAGGCGTGAGTCAACGTGCCTGGCAATTTTTGTATTTTTTGTAGAGACTGGGATTCTCCATGTTGCCCAGGCTGGCACTGAACTCCTGGGCTCTAACAATCCACCTGCCTTGGTCTCCCAAAGTGCTGGAAATACAGGCGTGGGTCACTGTGCCCAGCCACTTACTCAAAGAAATACAGGGGATGAAGGAAAAGCTAAATGACACTACAAAGAAAAAACACAGACAAATCTAGAATGTGGGACTCTTATAGGACCACATTTATTCAACAAGTCAATGACATGCAAAAATAATGACGGAGAAAGGGGAATTCCTCTTGTTTAAGAGAACATTTAACCCAACGTAATGTATGACCTTGTTTGGATTCTGATGCAAACAACCAACAAATCAATGCAAAAAGACATTTTGAAACAATTGCAAGTATTTGATCATTCTATGGAATTGTATATTTTGTCAGGTATGGTACTGATTATTTAAGAAAATGTTCCTATATTTTAGAGGGAACACTGAAGAATGTAGAAATGAAATGACAGAGTAGCTGGAATTTAACATATTTCAGAAAAATAAAAATAAAAGAAAATAAAACAGGCAGTTTGAGACCAGCCTGACCAACACGGTGAAACCCCATCTCTACTAAAAATACAAAAATTAGCCAGGTCTGGTGGTGGGTGCCTGTAATTCCAGCTACTTGGGAGGCTGAGGCACAAGAATCTCTTGAACCCGGGAGGCGGAGGTTGCGGTGAGCCGAGATTGCTCCATTGCACTCCAGCCTGGGTAACAGAGCAAGACTCTGTCTCAAAAAGGAAAAAAAAAATTGCTGTAAAATGGAGAATGGGTGAGGGTGATGCAGGGGAGGTGAGCCCCAAAGTGGGGCTTGGCCTGTGAGGGTTCTCGGCTTTGCCTCTCAGGGGCAATGCAGAGAGAAGTAGAAGAAAACAGCTTTACTGAAGCGGCAGTGTTAGAGCTCCAGGACTGCTTCTGCACAGCAGGGCTATACATAGGCAGAGAGCAGCAGCCCGGGGCAGTTTTGCAGTTATATTTATACCCACTTTTAATTGTATGCAGATTAAGGGGCGAATTATGTAGAAATTTCTAGGGAAGGGGTGGTAACTTTGGGGCCATTGGGTCATTGCCATGGAAAGGGGTGATAACTCCCAGGTGTTGGCATGGCAATGATAAATTGACATGGCACATTGGGGGGCATGTGTCATTGGAAAGTTGCTTCCAGCCCTGTTTTAGCTAGTCCTCAATCTGGTCTGGTGTCCGAGCATCACCCTGGAGTCCAGTCCTGCCTCCTACCTCAAAGGGGATGCAGACTGGGAGACCCATGAAGAGGCTCTTGGAGATGGGATAGATTTGGGGCTGACTGAAGGGGCCACGAGAGAGGGAATAGGTGAGTGACTCCTGGAGGGAAAGCTTCAGAGATGTGGTGGGGAAGAGCATTCCTTGGGCCAGGCCCTTGGGAAGGGGGCAGATTGTGGGGAAGTGAGGTTGGGTTGGGGCAGGTAAAGGTAAATGTGCTTGTTTCACATACGAGATAACAAGAGAGGAGGTGGATCACTTGTTCTGGAGCTCTGGGCTGGAGATGGAGGCTGGGGAGGTGGCAGCATTTGCGTGGGGGAAGAGGATGTGAGAGACATGCAGGGCCGCCTTCTCCATGATGCACAGGAGGCGCAAGACCCATGAGAATGTTGAATCTAAGGACCCACAAAATGTTTAGTTTGCATCAAAATAAGAAAAAGAAGAACTTGTAGGCTGAAGAAAATGTTTTAATATTAATATATCAGGGTCGGCATGGTGGCTCACACTTGTAATTCCAGTTATTTGGGAGGCCAAGGCGGGTGGATTGCTTGAGCTCAGGAGTTTGAGACTAGCCTGGGCAACATGGAGAAACTCCATCTTTACAAAAAATATGAAAATTAGCCAGATGTGGTGGTGGGTGCCTGTAATCCCAGCTACTTGGGAGGCTGAGGCAGGAGAATCGCTTAAGCCCAGGAAGCGGGGGTTGCAGTAAGCTGAGATCATGCCATTGTACTCCAGTCTGGGTGACGGGAGTGAAACCCTGTCTTAAAAAAAAAAAAAAATTAATATATTTGTCTTTATACCAATAGTTGTAAAATAGAATTAATTATTACTGTTAATATTATTTGCTGGAAGAAGGGGCCCAAAAGGGCAAAAATGCCAAGGGCACATATATCCAAAAGAATGGAAAGCATTGAGAGCTAAATGATAAGAACTTGTGAACACAAAGTAGGAAACTACAGACATTGGGGTCTTCTTGAGGGTGGGAGGAGGGAGAGGAGCAGAAAAGATAACTATTGGGTACTGGGCTTAATACCTGGGTGATGTAATAATCTGTACAACAAATCCCCATGACATGTGTTTACTATATATCAGACCTTCATGTGTGCCTCCAAACCTAAAATTTAAAAACAATAATTGAAAACAGGATCTCAAAAAGATAACTGTACACCCATGTTCATATCAGCACTATTCACAATAGCCAAAAGAGGGAGCAACTCAAGTGCAGGGAGCTGAATGGATAAACAAAATGTGGTACATTCATACAATGAAATATTGTTCAGCCTTAAAAAGAAGGAAATTAGCTGGGCGTGGGGTGGGCACCTGTAATCGCAGCTACTTGGGAGACTGAGGCAGGAGAATCACCTGAACCCAGGAGGCAGAGGTTTCAGTGAGCTAAGATTGTGCCATTGCACTCCAGCCTGGGTGACAAGAGCAAAGCTCCATCTTAAAAAAAAAAAAAAAGGAAGGAAATTCTGACACATTACATGGAGGGAGCTTTGAGAACATTATGCTAAGTGAACTAAGCCAGGCACAGATAGACACACAGTGTATGGTTTCACTCATATAAAGTATCTAGAGTAGTCAAACTCATAGAGACAGAAAGTAGAATGGTGGTCACCAGGAGTAGGAGAAAGGGAATTGAGTTGTTGTTTAATGGGTATAGAGTTTGTTTTGTAAGATGACAAAGTTCTGGAGATTGTACAACAATGTGAATATACTTTCCGCTATTGAATTCTACGCTAAAAATTAGTTAAGATTGGGCCAGGCACGGTGGCTCATGCCTGTAATCCCAGCACTCTGGGAGGCTGAGGCAGGCGGATCACGAGGTCAGGAGTTTGAGACCAGCCTGACCAACATTGTGAAGCCCTGTCTCCACTAAAAATACAAAAATGAGCCAGGCATAGTGGGGCACGCCTGTAGTCCCAGCTACTCGGGAAGCTGAGGCAGGAGAATCGCCTGAACCTGGAAGGTGGAGGTTGTAGTGAGCCGAGATCGAACCACTGCACTCCAGCCTAGACAACAGGGCAAGACTCAAAAAAAAAAAAAAAAAAAAAAAAAAAAAAGGCCGGGCGCGGTGGCTCAAGCCTGTAATCCCAGCACTTTGGGAGGCCGAGACGGGCGGATCACGAGGTCAGGAGATCGAGACCATCCTGGCTAACACAATGAAACCCCGTCTCCACTAAAAATACAAAAAAATTAGCCGGGCGTGGTGGCGGCGCCTGTAGTCCCAGCTACTCGGGAGGCTGAGGCAGGAGAATGGCGGGAACCCGGGAGGCGGAGCTTGCAGTGAGCCGAGATCGCACCACTGCACTCCAGCCTGGGTGACAGAGCGAGACTCCGCCTCAAAAAAAAAAAAAAAAAAAAAAAGACCAGACACCCCCCGCCAAAAAAATAGTTCAGATCACTAAGTTTATGCTGTATTTCTTACCACACACATACACACCCACACAGATGCCAGGCTGGGTGTGGTGGCTCACATCTGTAATCCCAGCACTCTAGGAAGTCAAGGTGAAAGGATGGCTTGAGCCCAGGAGTTTGAGAATAGCCTAGGCAAGAAAGTGAGACCTCATCTCTACAAAAAGAATACAAAAAATGGTTTGGCATCATGGTGTGCGCCTGTAGTCCCAGCTACTTAGTAAGAGGAAGCTGATGTGAGAGGACTGCCCAAGCCCAGAGTTTGAGGCTGCACTGAGCCAAGTTCGCACCACTGCCCTCCAGCCTGGGTGACAGAGTGAGACCCTGTCTCTAGAAAAAAAAATGCCGAGGGCCTATGAAAGTCCTAATATGCCCCTAGGGTGGAGAGGAGACCGCCCAGAGATGGAGCCTGAGGGAGGTGGAGGCAGAGGGGCTATGCTGTGGGAAGAGCCTCAGCAGTGAGCGTCTCCCTCCATCCATGCTCCAGCCTTCTCTCTAGGAGCCAGGACACCTGGGTTTGACTCACGCTAGCCCTTGGGCTGTCCCAAAAGCAGAAGAGACAGTGTCTGCTCACCCAGCCCAGCCTGGCCCAGCCTGCACCCCAGGGACCAGAGCAGGCGTGGGAGGGTTCTCCATCAACCCAGGGAGAGGCCCAGCAACTAGGGAGGTGCCACTCTCCCTGGGGTCCACATGTCCCACCAAGCCTTCCTGGCTGAAGCTTAATGCCCATGGGTGCCGGTACCCCAGACCCTGACCACACAGATCTCTGCACAGGCCCTTGGTGCAATCACTGTGCTCCTGGAAAGCTGCCAATTGAATCCCATCTTCCCATTGGCTCACCTGGACATTGCAAAGCTGCTTTCCTGCTGAAGGGAGGAGCTCGCTGTGAGCATTTCCTAGGGTCTTTGCTTCCTGTTTGTCCTTAAGGAGACAACTATGCATAGAGAGGCCTCAGGATTTGGGCAGAGATGAGGTAGTGGGGAGGGTCTTTCAGGGAATGGCTGGCCTTGGCCCATGTGGAGGCAAGCAAGGAGGCTGTCCCATCAGGGAGTCCCCAGCGTGAGTGGGGAGACTGGGCAGTCACACTACACTGGGGCTGCCTCCTTTCTCTGGCTGAGCAGGAGAGTGGAGAGAGTGCAGCTTGCCTGGGGGAAACTGAGATGGGCTCCCTGCCCACCCTAATCCCCCTGTTCCGGACCCACAGCCACTGACCAGATCAGATAGGGCACGTTCCTGCATCGAGCTGCCCACTTACTGGGACCGTGCTGACGCAGGCAAAGAAATATTAACCCGGCAGAATGGTTGCATGTTCACGTGTGCGTAACTCGGGGAGTGTGTGTGTGTGTGTGTGTCTCACTACAGAGAGGCTTCCGCGTGCAAGATCAGACACATATAAGCAGATGCATGTGTGCGCACATACACACACACCCACACACCTGTCCATCCACACAGGCACATGCTCACATATAGGTATATACAAAGACACAAATGCTTCTCACACATGCAAATTTCTTCAGTGTTGTCTCCCTGGCTGCTTCCGTTAATAAGACTCCTCTTCCTTCAGGAAGCCTTCCCTGATAGCTCCAGCTCATACTAGAAAGTGACAAGCCTGAGCTCAATCCCTGGTTTCAGGCAGCTGAATATAGGCTCTTTTAGGACGGAGTAGGCTGAAGGTGGAATTCTGGGTTCTCGACTTCAGGGGATCTTTGCCCTTGCACAAGCGGCTGTGCCTGATCCTGTCTGCGTTGGTCTCCATCTGCCCTGTCCTGAAAGCCCGTGGATGACTCTGAGAAGGATGAGAGCCTGGGCGGGGGGTGAGGGGGAGTTCTGGTAATTTGTGGGTGTGAGAGTTAAAGACCTTCCTGGGTCCTACCTGTGCCCTTGCCCCTCCCCGGCCTCGCCACCTAGTAGGGGAGCCCTGGTCTCCTTGGGGGAGCCAGAGCCCTGGTCTGGATGTTCTAGTTCTAGGTGATCTTGGGCAAGTTGTTACCTTGCTCTGAATCTATTTTCCTACCCGAAAAATGAGTTTGGAAGGAGACACTTACCTGGGTGGGGCTTAAGTGTCTTTTCTTTTTGGGACATTCTGAGAACGTTCATGGCTTCAGATGATTTGAGAGAGACCAGGGCTCCTTGAGGGACCTACCCTGCCCTCCTATCCCCACCCCTGCGCCTGGAGCCAGAGTAGCTCCTTCCTTACTTGTTTATACCATGGGCTCCTGAGTTATGCAAAGGATTCCGTGGCTCGAAAGAGTCAGAAAAAACACAAGTGTAAAACAATGTGATGAAAAGCAGGTTTTGTGGTAAGTTAATCCAATGGCATGTTGATTGAAACAAATAATTTAATCAAAATGTTTCTTTTGTGTGTGTATATCAACACTTTGGGGAACATTTGAGGGCAGTTTTTAGCATCTTTAGTCATTTTTGTTTCTTCATTCTGATATTTTAAAATTTCAATTTTCATTTTCATTCTTTATTGAGTTTCAGCCAATTGTGTTTATCCCATCCTGTTCATAAAAGAGAAGAGCTGGGTCCGTTTAAAATTGGAGACAATCTAAACACCCATCAATAGGAGGATTCTGCATGATATAATCTCCATCAGGTGGAATGCTGTACAACAGGCATGAGGTGGACATGGACCTACTGGCACAGAAAGATATTCTTGACCAACGTTTGAATGAAAAAAGTATTTTAGGCAGGGCGCAGTGGCTCATGCCTGTAATCCCAGCACTTTGGGAGGCCGAGGCGGGTGGATCACCTGAAGTCAGAAGTTTGAGACCAGCCTGGCCAACATGGTGAAACCCCATCTCTACTAAAAATATAAAAATTAGCTGGGCATAGTGGTGCATGCCTGTAATCCCAGCTACTCGGGAGGCTGAGGCAAGAGAATTACTTGAACCCCAGGAGGCGGAGGTTGCAGTGAGCTGAGATGGCGCCACCGCATTCCAGCACTCCAGTGACAACAGCGAAACTCCATCTCAAAAAAAAAAAAAAAAGAAAGAAAGAAAGAAAGAAAAAGCAAAAAGCAAAAAGCATTTTCTTTTATTATTATTTTTTTAATTAATTTATTTATTTTTTTGAGACGGAGTCTCGCTCTGTCGCCCAGGCTGGAGTGCAGTGGCCGAATCTCAGCTCACTGCAAGCTCCACCTCCTGGGTTCACGCCATTCTCCTGCCTCAGCCTCCCGAGTAGCTGGGACTACAGGCGCCCACCACCTCGCCCGGCTAGTTTTTTGTATTTTTTAGTAGAGACGGGGTTTCACCGTGTTAGCCAGGATGGTCTCGATCTCCTGACCTCGTGATCCGCCCGTCTCGGCCTCCCAAAGTGCTGGGATTACAGGCTTGAGCCACCGCGCCCGGCCTACATTTTCTTTTATTTTTATATGTATTTATTTATTGTGAGACAGAGTCTCACTCTGTCACCCAGGCTGGAGTGCAGTGGCGCCATCTCAGCTCACTGCAACCTCCGCCTCCTGGGGTTCAAGTAATTCTCCTGTCTCAGCCTCCTGACGTAGCTGGGATTGCAGGTGCCTGCCACCATGCCCGGCTAATTTTTGTATTTTTAGTAGAGGTGGGGTTTCACCATGTTGGCCAGGCTGTTCTCAAACTCCTGACTTCGAGTGATCCACCAACCTCAGCCTCCCAAAGTGTTAGGATTACAAGAGTGAGCCAATGTGCCCGGCTATATTTTTATTTGCTAAAAATAAAACCGTGTGTGTGTGTGTGTGTGTTTGTGTGTGTGTGTCCTGGACAGTCACAGTTTAAGCATCAAGAGGGCCTGAGGTTAGACTAAAGGTATACCGGGTATAAGGTTGTGTCAAATATTGTTTCTTTGAAATTCAAATTTAACTGGGCATCTTATATTTTATCTGCTAACTCTACTGAAGCCCATCCTATGAAGAAAGGACCCCAGGTGTTCCCTCTCTGCCCCACCCCCATCTTCACTGGCTCAGAGACCCCCGCAAGCTCTGTGCAGACTAACATGCTTCACAGCTCTGACTCAAACTCCCACCTTGGTGGCCCCTTTAGCTGCCACTCTTCTCTCTGCAGTTGAACTTTCTGCCTCCTCAGCCTCACCTTCTTCAGCGCTGTTGCCACCCTCTATCCCCACCAGCTCATCCAGGCAGCTGTATGCAAACACCTGCCTGGCCAGCCCCTCCCAGCACCCAGCTCTGGGGCAACAGCCCCCTACTGGCTCCTGTCAGTCTCTGGGCAGCCCCGTGTCTGGGTTTTCAGCTCCTTCCCCACCCACTCGTTCACCATCCCTGTTCCCCAGAATCCTGACCCTGGCCCCTGCCTCACTCCCTGTGCTTCTCGGGCAGCCCCAGCGACTCTAGTGCTGAAGCCCAGGGGCTGATCTCCTCTTCTCTTTCTCCAGCTAGACCCCTCTCCCGAGCGCAGGCCCAACTGTGCCTCTGCCTGCTGGATGCCCTGGGACCTCGGGGACCTCAGGTTGACCCCATTGCTCTTCTCTTTATTAAGAACCCTTTGAAGGCTCCTCAGGCCCTTGGGTTAAAGTCTGAACTCCTGGTCCTGGCCGACAAAGCCCTTCATGGTCTATCCCTGCCCATTTCCACAGCCCTCTGCAAGTCACTCACAGCTCCCAGGTTTTCTCACAATCCCATCAAGCTTCAAATGCCACGGTGTCCTTCCTCCCCCTGCTCGTTTTGGAAAAGTCAGTTCCCATGTCACCTCTTCCGGAAGACCCTTGTCCCCCTCGAGCTTGGGCTAGCCCTGTCTGTATTCCTTCCAGCTTATCTGGTGTGTCCTAAGTCACCTGCTGCTTACCTGTCTCTGCCATGAGACAGATGGGACTGTGTCTTCTCCACCTCTCAGTCCCCAGGGTCAAGTCCTGTAAATGAGCTTAGGGTCTGATCTGCGACCCCAGCATGGATCCCAATTCCCTCCCTCACCAACCTGACACCAGTCCAGTTCAACTCTGCTCAAGTGCTGACCTCATCCAAGACCCCAGATCCACTTCTGACATGACCTCATCCCGGCCGTGGGAGCACACATGGGAAAGGAATAAAGGCAGGGCTCTCCCATTTCCAGGCGTGCACCCCTCCCTTCCTGAGGAAGAGAGACTGAGTCTCAAGCCCACGTACAATCTGCAGAGGGAGGCTGGGTGCAGTGGCTCACACCTATAATCCTAGCACTTTGGGAGGCCGAGACGGATGGATTCTCTGAGGTCAGGAGTTCGAGACCAGCCTGACCAACATGGTGACACCCCGTCTTTACTAAAAACACAAAAAACATTAGCTAGGCTTGGTGGCGCACACCTGTAATCCCAACTACTTGGGAGGCTGAGGCAGGAGAATCACTTGAACCCACGAGGCAGAGATTGTGGTGAGACAAGATCGTGCCACTGCACTCCAGCCTGGGTGGAGCAGGACTCCATCTCAAAAAAAAAAAAAATCCGCAGAGGGAAGTTAGTGCCTTACAGAGGGCTTCTGACTAGGAAGTCCCAGGCCTTCGGCCGACCCCTTCCTCTCCCTGCCTCACCCCTGCAGAAGGACCTGCAGAAAAAGCTGGAAGGGGTGGGAGGGTGTGTGGGGGCTATGCAGGTTCCAGACCTGGTCTTTGGCACCCTCTACAGGACAGTTCCATTCCCACACCTGGGCTTTGGACAACTGAATCCTATGCCTTTTCCCACCCATGGAGCCTGGCCCCAGTAGTTCTCAGGACTTACCCACCATCCACCATGCCACACAGCAAGTGTCCTCAGAGTCTGCAGACCAGAAACACCTCCCTCGTGTCTCAGCACTGGGCCACCTGCTGAAACCCCGAACTGCCTGCCCCATTGTTTGAGACCTAGTCAGGCCCTGGCTCCAAAAGTCCTCTTGGACTGCCGCTGGTCCCCAGGTTCTCTCCTGACCGCACCTCAGTCCCGGAGCTCCCATGCTGCTGAGCCCCGAACCCCATGCCCCGATCCAGCTCTGGCTCCTTCACAGGGGCCCTGCTGACCTTTCCTAAGGGAGGTGTTTTCCTGAGGACAGGATGTAGGTTTCCACCTGCTCCTCGGACTAGGGGCCCTCAGAGGGCCAGGCCTGGGCTTCTACCTCCTCCCTCAGGCTCGTGTTTCTCTGCAAATATGGCTTGTGTGTCCTCCTTCCTCTCAGACTGGGGGCCCTGAGGACTGGGCCTGAGTCTCCCTTTCCCCCTTCAGAATGGGGCTCCCTGAGGACTGATCCACGGCCTCCCCGCGTCCCCTCCACCCAGCTGTTGATCTCCAACACTTCCACCTCCAGTCCTATTCTGCACAGCTCTCCCCAACGCTGGGGGCTCAAAGGCCTCTGCAGCCTTCCCCAGGGCTGGGGGCTTGGGGAGGGCTTCCTCAGGCGCTGCCCCAGAGTCAGGCTGCACATTGGCTTGGAGGACAGGCCTTTCCTCTGGGACTGTGAGGCCCAGAGTGCCCACCCGGATCTGCACCTCTGACCTCACAAAGGGCTGCTTCAGAACTCGGTCTCCATGGCACCGCTGGCCAGACGAGGGATGTTATTTTGGGCAGTGCATCCGGACTTGGCTCAAGTGGCACCAGCCAAACCCCAGCCTTAATGACCTCTCCCCTAGAGGAGCAGGAGCAGTGCTTGAGGCCGCCCTGGGAGGGCTGAGAGGCAGGCTCTGGACTGGGGACACAGGGATAGCCGAGCCCCAGTTGGGAGTGGAAGCTGAGCCAGGGACTGTCTCGGAGGAACAAGATCAAGATGCACTTTAACTGAGAAGCCCCCAAGGCAGAGGCTGAGAATCAGAAGGCATTTCAGCAGAGTGAGTGGGGCTCCAGGCAGGGTGGATGGGGCGGCCTCCTCAGTGCCCAGATCCGGAAGGGCCATTCCCTTGGTACCACACAGGGAGGAGGTGACTGTGGGATTGTTTGGGGAAGGAGTGCCGGCTGGGAGTGGAAGGCCTGGCTTTCTGGCTCTGGTGCAGTCCTGTGTTGCTGTGTGACACAGACACACACACGCTCTCTCTGAGCCTCAGTTTCCTTACCTGTATATTGGTTGTTGGGAGGACCAGAGGTAGAGCAGAGATGGCAGGGATGTGCTGGGCTGGGCTGTCAGCAGACCATGGGAGTGGGACGAGGAGAGAGCTGAAGACCACGGGCCGTGGACCACAGGGGGAGGAGTGCAGGCAGAGATGGGTCAGCTGCCGGCTTGCTGCAGTTGTTCCTCCCGCGGAGTCCCCTCCTGCGGGGCTAGAGCTGGGGCTGGAGGGTTTCTGCAGTCAGGGCTGGGGATAAGAGTCTGTGCTGCAGCTAGAGGGAACTGAGTTAGAGAATGAGGAGGACAGATA
Organism: Macaca fascicularis; assembly: GCF_037993035.2. Taxonomy (NCBI): domain Eukaryota; kingdom Metazoa; phylum Chordata; class Mammalia; order Primates; family Cercopithecidae; genus Macaca; species Macaca fascicularis. The sequence goes on from NC_088389.1 coordinate 65,682,629, forward strand.
GGGTGAGGGGACTTGGGGCTACCTTCATGCTGTCAATTAGAGAGAAAGATAGGAGTACAAAGGGGAATTTTTAGGCAAGGTACGGGGTGAAATGAGTTTTCAGAGCCTCATCCTGTGTGTTCACCTTCTGTGTGTGTGTGTGTGTGAGCGTGTGTGCATGTGTGTGTGTGTGCAGGTCCTGGACAGTCACAGTTTAAGTTAGCAGCAACTGGGCTTGAGGTTAAATGTATAGCACGCAAATACGAGGCTGGAGCCACTGAGCAGAGGCTGAGGGCATCTCCACAGTCCAAAGCTGGGCTGCAGATAGGGAAGGTCTGGAGGAGCGCTGGAGGGTCTGGCCTGGGGTTGGGGTCCTGGGGCCAGCATGGGTGGGTGGGGCTCCAGGGCGTCGCCTCATTGGCTGAGCACTGCTCCTCCCTCCCTGTTGCTTGGCTGGGTTAAGGGAGTGGCACTAGTAGGAGCTGCCCCAGGGCTTCTCCCCTAGGGGCCAAGGTCTGATAGAAGTGTGGGGCCAAGTTCTGTGTGCTCCAGCCATGGTGACCTCTCTTTGGCTCCTCAGCATCTACAAATCTGAAAGACAAAACATGGTTCAAACATCCAGGCACAGGCGGTAAGTACCCAACCCCCTTCTCCCCCTCTAGCCCCCTGTCCTCCACCCAGCCCACTTCAGTGCCCTTCCTGCTCCACCCTCAGCCTCTTCCTTGGGGTAGCTGTCCCCCCTCTACCTCCTCCTCCCCACCCACTCACTCGCCTCTGAGGTCCCAGAAGAAGAGCATCTTACACCTGTGGCCTGGGCTGGGTCCTAGGGTGAGGGGAGGCTCAGAAAGCCTTGGATGAGGGTCAAGGCATGCAGGTGGCCTTCAACTCAACCGAACTCAGCACCTCTCACCCTCTCAGGCTCCGTTGTCTTTGGGGTGAACAAGAACCAGTCCTTGCAATGGCCAAGGCCCTGCCTATGTAGTCCTTGTTAGCTTTCTGGCCTCCCCACTCCAGCCCCCTGCTTTCCCTCCTCCAGCCACACTGAGCCACACCGAGTTTCTTTTCTGTTTTTTTTTTTTTTTTTTTTTTTTGAGACAGAATCCAACTCTGTCCCCCATGCTGGAGTGCAATGGCGCGATCTTGGCTCACTGCAACCTCCGCGTCCCGGGTTCAAGCGATTCTCTTGCCTCAGCCTTCTGAGGGGCTGGGATTACAGGATTATAGACACATACTACCACGTCCAGCTAATTTTTTTTTTTTTTTTTGTATTTTTAGCAGAAATGGGGTTTCGCCATGTTGGCCAGGCTGCTCTTGAACTCCTGACCTCAGGTGATCCACCTGCCTCGGTCTCCCAAAAGGTTGGAATTACAGGCGTGAGCCACTGCACCCGGCCTCACACTGACTTTCTTTGCTTTCTTCAAATATCCTGGGAGTCCTCTGATGACTGTTCCCTCCACCTGAGGGGCTTTCTGCAGTTAACATACAGCCCACTCTCATCTCCTTCATGGCTTTGCTCCAACGCCACCTTTTCAACAAGGATTACTCTGACTGCCCTATTTGAAATCACATCCCATCTCCAGCCCCTGCAATCCCAATTCCCCTCTCCTTGCTCTGTTTTTTCCATACGAGCTGGTACCTTCTCTTATACAAATGTACTTGCTTATTACACTTCATTGCTGTCAGCTCCACATGAGCAGGGATATTGGCCTGTTGTACACTTGGAAGGAGAGAACGAATAATGCCCCTCTGTTGACATCACTGCCTCCAGCCTATGTCTCTCTCCAGGGCTTTAGATCCTGTTTCTAGAGACCCACTGGTGTCTCACAGGCAACTCAGCTCCTAGATGGAAACGGCCTCCTCCGCCCCCTGCAAGTTCACTCCTCCTGTGCTCTTGGCTCAGTCAGGGGCCCCCTTCTCCTCAGTTGCTCAAGCCAGAAGTCCAGGTCATATCCTTGATACTTCCCTCTCCCCTATGTCTCATATCCAGTCACCAATCTCCTAAAATATCTAGAATGTGCACAGCTTCCACCATTCTTTCTACCACCAGCCTACTCCCCCACGGCCATGTCAGGCCACCACCCGCCCATTCTTCAAAACCTCCTTCAGGCCCCACCTCCCACGCCTCCCCTGTGCTCCCCCAGTCCCAGGCTGCTTCTCTCTGCTGGTGTTGCCATTACCCATCTCTTCCATTAAACAGAGTGACCCAAGGGTGGAGAGTGGGTTTTAACTTTGTATTCCTGGTGCTTGACTCGTAAGTAGGTGCTCAACAAAAAAAAAATTTTTTTTCTTTTTTGAGACAGAGTCTTGCTCTGTTGCCCAGGCTGGAGTGCAGTGGTGCGATCTCGGCTCACTGCAACTTCTGCTTCTTGGGTTCAAGTGATTCTCACGTCTCAGCCACCCAACTGGGATTACAGGTACCTGCCACCAAGCCCAGCATTTTTTTTTTTTTTTTTTTTTTTTTAGTGGAAATGGGGTTTTGCCATGTTGGCCAGGCTGGTCTTGAACTCCTGACCTGAAGTGATCCACCTGCCTCGGCCTCCCAAAGTGTTGGGATTACAGGCGTGAGCCACCATGCCTGGACAACAAATGTTTGTTGAATGAAGAAATGTTGGTTAGCAGGTTGAATTGTTGGCTTGTGGTTAGTTGGATAGTTTATGGTTGACCGGTTGATTCGATAATTAAATGAGTTAATAGCTGGTTAACAGGAGAATCAGTTAGTTGGTTTTTGATAGATTAGTCAAAGGGTTAGTAAGCCACTGGGCGTGGTGGCTCACACCTGAATTCCCAGCACCTTGGGAGGCTGAGGCGGGAGGATTGCTTGAGTCCAGGAGTTTGGGACCAGCTTGGGCAACATGGCAAAACCCCATCTCTACAAAAAATAGAAAAAAAATAGCCGGGCATGGTGGCGTGCTCCTGTAGTCCCCGCTACTTGGGAGGCTGAGGTGGCAGGATCGCTTGAACCCTGGGAAGTCTAGGCTGCAGTGAGCTGGGACTGTGCCACTGCACTCCAGCCTGGGCGACAGAGTGAGACCCTGTCTCAAAAAAGGAAAGAAAAAGAAAATAAACAAGCGTTAGTGAGTTGTTAGCTATTTAGTTCCTTGGTTAGCAGATTACTTAGGGGATCTGGTTGGCTGTCAGTTCCTTGCTTTGTAGGCTGGCTTTCTTGGGCCCGTCTTCTTAGTCTGTACCCTCTCCTTGAGCTCTGTCGTCTGTGTCCATGGCTCAGAGGACCATCTGTGATTTGCTGACCTCCACATGTGTCTGTAAGTGAGACCACATGACCAGCTGCCTCCTCACTGGCCATCCCACCCAGGTGTCCAGCGGGCTTCTCACACTCAGCATGTCCAGAAAGGGCCTCCTCATCCGTTCTCCCGCAGCTTCTCTGCTGCGCCCCACACTAGTCATTCCGCTGCCCTAGCCAGGACCTGAGGGCATCGCTGAGCTGCCCCGCTCCCTTCCCTCTCTAACTGAACACCAATCCTGTCAGCTTGACTGTGCTCTTGTGGCCGTTGGCACTGCCATCTCTGTGGCGCAGGCTGCCACCACTTCTCTACTCGTCTGTGGAGAAGCTGATGCTCACCCTGCCTTAACTCCACTTCCTCCATCCTGGCCTCCACAGGGGAGGCAGCTCTCTTGCTGAAATCCTCCAGTTGGCCCATGGCCCTCTGATAGAGTTCAGACTCCCTAATGTGGGCCATGGGGCCTTCTGCCACCTGGCCCTGGCCCCTCTCTGCCCATCTCATGCCACCTCCACTCCTCTGTGGCCAGCCCATTCCTGCACATTGGATACTGCCTTAGCTGCAGGCCTTTGCACGTGGCAGTCCTATGCCCAGAATGATCCCTGCCTCCCTGGAGGCTCCTTTACCCGCCAGCCTTCTTTTCTTGACCTAGATTTCCCTTTCTCTGGGAGCCTCCTACCCCCTCCTCTAGGCCATTCACTTCCTGCACACGCCCCATGGTGCCCCTCTTCCAGCTGGGGCAGTGCTCATCACACTGCACAGTAATTGCTCAATCGATTGCTTTTCTTCCCACGGGCTGGGATCATACCAGTGTCCCTTACTGCAGCGCCTGAACATTCTACGCGTAGTAGATTCAAGAAATCTTGAGTTCATTGGCTGGTCAGTGGTTATCTGTTGCTTACTGTGTCTTGCCTGCTGTGTGGTGATGAGGAAGGAGCCAGGCTTCCAGGATCCTCTTGGTGTTCTTGGCTTTCTGCTCTGTCCACTTCTCTCCCCTCTTCTGTGGTTGCCTCCAACACTGGAGCTGGGGTTAGATGGGGGCCAGTGGAGGGTCACCTCACCCTGCTAGGGAGAGTAGCAGCATTCCTCGGGACTTCTAAATTCCCCTGGCCTCACAGCAGCAAAAAGTAAGCAGAGGGAATGAGAGATGTCCAGGCATGGAATAAAACATCTTCCACTTTTCAGCTGAGACCCTCTGTTCATAGCTCACCCATCCCAGTCCTTGCTCTATTCCTTGCCCCAGAAAAACAAAACCAGGGATGAATAGATGGAGGGGGATGCAGAGTTGCGTGGATAATCCACTGGTCCCCATCCAACTCCAGCTCCCATGCAGCATCGTATAGGGGTCTCATTATCCCATGGCCAGCCTCCTCAGCCCTGAAGAAGAGACCCTGCCAAGGCAAGCAACAGCCCAAAGACAGTCCTGGGAAGGTACCATAGAAGCAGGGGAAAGGTGGACAGAGCAGGAAACCCAGAACACCAAGGGAATCCTGGAAGCCTGGCTCCTTTCTCATCAGCACACAGCAGGCAACGCCCAGCCAATGAACCAAAGATTTATTGAATCTACTATGCCTACTGTGTTCAGGCACTGCAGTGAAGGAAACTGGTATGATCCCAGCCCTTAGGAAGAAAAACAGTTAATTAATTAAGCTTTTTTTTTTTGGAGACAGGGTCTCACTCTGTCACCCATGCTGGAGTGCAGTGGTGTGATCTCAGCTCACTGCAACCTCTGCCTTCCAGGCTCAAGCAATCTTCTCACCTCAGCCTCCCCAGTAGCTGGGACCACAGGCATGCACCACCACACCTGACTAATTTTTTTTCTTTTAATAGAGATAAGGTTTTGTCGTGCTGCCCAGGCTGGTCTTGAACTCCTGGGCTCAAGTGATCAGCTTGCCTCAGCTAGTCCTGGGATTACAGGCGTGAGCCACTGTGCCTGGCCTAATTGAGCAATCACATTGCAGTGTGATGAGCATTGCCCCAGCTGAAAGAGTGGGCACCATGGGGCATGTGGAGGAAGTGAATGGCCTAGAGGAGGGGGTAGGCCGCTCTCCCAGAGAAAGGGAAATTTAGGTCAAGGAAAGAAGGCTGGCAGGTAAAGGAGCCTCTGGGGACGCAGGGGACCATTTTGGGCGTAGGACTGGCATGTGCAAAGGCCTGCAGCTAAGGCAGTACGTGATGTGCAAGGATGGGCTGGCCAGAGGAGTTGAGGGGCTGGTGTCAGCTTCTGGGCATGCAGACAGTGAGAGAGCAGAGTGACTAGTCTAAACAAGCACTAAGGCCACACTTAGAGGTATCTGTATCCCTCTTCTTCCCCCCCACTTTTTTTCTTTTTTTGAGACGGAGTCTCCCTCTTGTTGCCCAGGCTGGAATGCAGTGGTGAGATCTTGGCTCACCGAAATCTCCGCCTCCCGTGTTCAAGCGATTCTCCTGCCTCAGCCTCTGAAGTAGCTGGGATTACAGGCATGTGCCACCATGCCTGGCTTATTTTGTATTTTTTAGTAGAGATGGGGTTTCTCCATGTTGGTCAGGCTGGTCTCGAACTCCCCACCTCAGGTGATCTGCCCACCGTGGCATCCCAAAGTGCTGGGATTATAGGCATGAGCCACTGGGACCGGCCCCTCTTCTTCCTCTTTATCCTCCATCCCCACCCCACCACCTTCCCCAAATTCCAGTCCTATACCTCTCCCTATACGCAGATTTGGGACCTGTTACTCACTGTTTCATCTACCTGTCCATCTAATTGTGCACTTCACTAAATATATATTAAGTGCCAGGCACTTTGGGAAGCTTTGAGGATCTAGTTGGGAGTAAGACAGATTCCCCAGTTTTCACTCATTCAACAAATATTTATTGTACATCTACTACGGCCTGGCATTGTGCTAGGCACTGAAGATACACCAGGAAGTAAGATCCAGTCCTTCCTTTTCTCCCTCCCTCTCTCTTGATCATTCATTCATTCACTCACTCTCTCACAAACCTCTGTTTGCACTGACCTGGTTGCAGAGCCTGGTGCATTTTGCTGACCCCTTCATCTTTGACAGAACCTGGTACATGTTTCAGTGCTCAGTGCTGTTTATAGAGCTCGGCAGCAGACTTTGTCACACCTCATGCTGTTTGTAGAGTGCCTCACTGTTGCCAGGCCCTGGCCTGTGACCCCAAAGTTCTGGCTCTAGCAGATAGGCAGACAGACAGATGGATAGACATAGACAACTGAGCTCCACTTTCCAGTCTGCTCTCTCCTACCCTGCTTTTTTCCCAAGACACTTGTTGGCATCATGGATCGCACTTTCAGCTCCCCACCTGCCCCTCTGCAAAGTGGTTTCATTAGTGTGTCATTTTTACTGGTCCAGTCCCAACTAGAAGGAGCATGGCCTGGCTGTCTACCCCGTTCCTCTCCATGTCCCCATGGCTCTCAAGTGTCTCCAATTCCAGCTGTCCCAGCTGCCCTGGGCAAGAGGAGGTGTGTGTGGTGAGGCTGCTGGGTTACCCATTAACTCAGTTGTGAGTTGAAGAGCCGATGGGCAGCAGGCAGACTTGAGTCTCCTTTCTGTCCATGGGCTCGGGTCACTGTCTCAGGTCCACCCGTGGCTCCAAAATGGTCTCCTGGTCCGTGATGGCAAAGATCCAGGAAATACTGCAGAAGAAGATGGTGCGAGAGTTCCTGGCCGAGTTCATGAGCACGTATGTCATGATGGTGAGTGGGTGGGCAGCACGAAGTGGGTGGGGCTCCACCAGGGCCATCCATGACCCCCTCCCCATGCTGACCCTGTAAGTCACATTGTCCATTCCTTGCCTCTGAGCTGGGAGCCAGGGGAAGCAGCAGAGGAAAGTAAAGAGGTGGGGGGCCTTTCTCATCAAGTCTATTTGGACAGAAAGGCTCATAATATGTGGGGGTCGAATGAAACCATGCACTGGGGTATCAGAGGCATGGCTGGAAATGGGGAGAAGGGAAACCCAGGGTGAAGAGATTGAAGAGGCCCAGGTGCAGTGGCTCATGCCTGTAATCCCAGCACTTTGGGAGGCTGAGGCAGGTGGATCACCTGAGGTCAGGAGTTTGAAACCTGCCTGGCCAACATGGTGAAACCCCGTCTCTACTAAAAAATACAAAAAACTAGCTGGGTGAGGTGGCGGACGCCTGTAGTCCCAGCTACTTGGGAGGCTGAGGCAGGAGAATGGCGTAAACCCGGGAGGCGGAGCTTGCAGTGAGCTGAGATCCAGCCACTGCACTCCAGCCTGGGCGACAGAGTGAGACTCTGTCTCAAAAAAAAGAAAAAAAAGAAAGAGAGATATTGAAGAGAAACTTGATGATCAGGCTCTGAGAATGAATCCAGAGGGCACTGGGCGATGTTGAAGGCTGGCAAGCAGGGGAGTGACATGATCAGATTTGGATTTTAAAGGTAATTTTGGGTGCAGTGTGGAGCAAAAGCAGGACAGGCACGGCTGGCAAGAGGGAACCACTTAAAAGGCTGTTTCTGATCTGGGACAGGGAGAGGGTGATGACTGGTTTGGGGTTGGAGAAGAAAGCACGTGTTTGAGAGGGCTGTGGAAGATGGAACTGGGGAGACTCTGCCAGCAGAAGATGTGGGCAAAGCGCTGATGAGCTGTTCTGGAGCACGGGGCCCAGCACAGGGTGAGAGGCGAGATGCCCATGGGGAAATCCAGGAGATAGTTAAACACAGGCAAGGGGCTGGAGCTCAGGAGAGGCTTGGTCTGGAAGGAAAAAGTTGAAGTTCATCATAACACAGGTGGTGATTGTCGACATTGTCCAGAGAGAGTGTACAGAAAAAGAAAAGGATGGTTTGAGGACAGAGCCCTGAGGAATGAAGAGGTGCACGCAAAGGAGCCTGAGAAGGAATGGTCAGAGAGGTGGGAGGAGACCCAGAGCAGACTGCATGACAGAGGGGGGCAGTGGTTCCACCAGGAAGAAGCTGTCAGCAGATGGGCCACGCAAGGTGAGCACTGGCAAGAGGCCTTAGGGTTTGGCAACGTGGAGGCTGCTGGTAACCTTGACAAGGGCTCTTCTTTAGTGTGTGACTGGGACAGAATCCAGACTGCAGGCGGGATGTGAGGTTGCTCCCTCTCCACCTGCTTCAGCCCTGCCACTTACCACAGCGAGCCTCTGCCCTTAACACGACTGTAGCCATGTTTACTGCATCTTATGCAGGGTCCAGGTCTAGAAAAAGAAGGGGCAGCCTCTGGGAAGGGAAGCCAAGGCAGCCAGGTGCATGCTAGAGGAAGGTGGGGTGAGAGAGAATGTTTGTGTGTGTGGTAGCGCCCATGGATCTCAAGGGAGAGAGGAAATCAGAACACCAGGGTTCTTAGCCTGACCCTGCCCGTGAGTCACTGGTTGGCCTTGGGCAGGTCTCTCCCTGGCTTAAAGCCTGACTTCTCACTTATATTGTGTAGAATTAGGACTTCACGGGCTTTGGAGCTGTGTTTGAATCCTAGCTCTGTTATCTTCTAGTTGTGTGACCATCCACAAGTATCTTAACTGTTCACAAATTTACCTTTCTTGTTTTTGAGACAGGGTCTCACTCTGTCTCCTAGGATGGAGTGCAGTGGCACAATCTCGGCTCACTGCAGCCTCCACCTCCCATACTCACGTGACTCTCTTGCCTCAGCCTCCTGAGTAGCTGGGACTACAGGCTCGTACCACTGTGCTCAGCTAATTTTTCTATTTTTAGTAGAGATGGGGTTTCAGCCTGGGTTGGCCAGGCTGGTCTCGAACTCCTAAATTCAGGTGACCTGCCTGCCTCGGCCTCCCAAAGTGCTGGCATTGCTGGCGTGAGTCACCTCACCCGGCCCACAGCTTTAGCTTCCTTATTGGTTAACAGGAACACTAACACCAAGCTGGAGGACTTGTGTGAAGAATGCCAAGTCTCAGCACCCAGTACACATGTGGTACCCATGTATTGGTTTCTTGTTATTAGGACAGGTGCTCTCAGCTGCTCTCTCCTCTCTGCCTCTGGCCCTCCCCTGCTCCTCTCTTACCTCCCCACCTGCTTTGGCTCCTGAGCTGTGAGGACAGCAGCTAGATCCTGTCCCTCCTTAATCCAGGGCAAAGTAATTCACTTACCACAAGACATTCCAGTCCCATGAGGGCTGTTAACCCTTGGAACCTCGGAGGCAGGAGGGTGTGTCCTCTGAGATCTGTTAGGGAAATAGGCACTGCCCACATGCTTGATACCTGCCCACATCTCTGTTTCTCTTCCTTTTATTGAGATTTTCATTGAGCACCTAACGCATCCCGGGCTCTGTGATGGGAAGCACCTTACGTGAAGCATCTTCCCAAATCCTTGCAATAGCCCTGTGAAGTAGGTACTATTATTATCCCAGTTTCACAGATGGGAAAACTGAGTCTCCTTGAGACTAAGCCTCTTGCCCAAGGTCACACTTTAAGTCAAGATTAAATCCAGTGCAGTCTAATATCACAGTCTTTTTTTTTTTTTTTGAGATACAGTCTTGCTGTGTCATAGTGGTGCGATCTCGGCTCACTGCAACCTCCACCTCCCAGGTTCAAGCGATTCTTGTGCCTCAGCCTCCGGAGTAGCTGGAATTACAGGTGCACGCCACCATGCCCAGCCGATTTTTGTATTTTTAGGAGGGAGGAGGTTTCACCATGTTGTCAAGGCTGGTCTTGAACTCCTGACCTCAAGTGATCCTCCCGCCTCGGCCACCCAAAGTGCTGAGATTACAGGCGTGAGTCACCGTGCCTGGCCTAATATCACAGTCTTGACCCTTAACCTCTATGCTCTGTCCCTTAGCTTAAATATGGCCAGCTTTTAAAGACTCTGGCTTGTCGATGCTCCCCCAGCCAGGGTAAGGTCCTCATTTTCAGGTAGTTCAAGACGCCTCTCTCGGCCTCAGTTTCCCCATCTATAGAGTGGGAGAAAAATTCTTGCTGTGCAGATTTGCTGTGAGAATTGAAGACGGTAGCGCTTTAAAAGAACTTTGTGAGGTGTAAGCCTATGTTGGACATTGTGTTGTTGTTATTTTTAGTTGCCAGGCTGTGCCAAGAAGTGAGGGCTTTTTTTTTTTTTTTTTAAATATATATATAGGAATTTCAGTGAGTCACCAGGGTGAAGGTTTTGCCAAAAAGCTAGTGTGACCTTGGCCCCATTTACTGCAGCTGGGACGAGGGAAGCGGACTGATCCATGTTGCAGCTTCCAGGGGTGTTGCCCTTGGGACTTGGATGGGCTGGGCCACATTCACTGATCAGGGAGAGGAGGGGCTGGAGCCATCCGGGCCTGGAAAACCAGCCGTACACGTGAGCCATGGGGCAAGGGTTGTAGATCACATGCTACAGGGGCCAAGAGAGCGGCAACTCAGGGCGGTGGGGACTTTGGCTGGCTGCTGAGTGCCAATCTGTGCGAGGCTGTAGCTGCTGCCACTCCAGCTGACTGTTGCCATGGAGGGTGGAATGCAGGCCAGTGTTGCCTGAGCTGCTCATTTTTCAAGAGAGACGGAAACTTCTGTTCTTCAAAACCAAGTTATCTAAACAAAACCTGTGTGCTGGATGAATTAGGGCATGACTTGCCAGTTGGCAACCCTGACACAAGGAATCATGTGGGGTTCATTCGCTCACCCATTTTTTTTTTTTTTGAGACCGAGTCTCACCCTGTTGCCCAGGCTGGAGTGTAGTGGTGCCATCTCGGCTCACTGCTCTGCCTCTTGGGTTCAAGCGATTCTCCTGCCTCAGCCTCCCGAGTAGCTGGGATTACAGGTGTGTGCCACCACGCCTGGCTAATTTTTTGTATCTTTAGTAGAGATGGGGTTTCACCATGTTGGCCAGGCAGGTCTTGAACTCCTGACCTCATGATCTGCCCGCCTCGGCCTCCCAAAGTGCTGGGATTACACCACACCCGGCCTATGCTCATTCAGTATTTTTAGCACATGGTATTGGAGTGGGGGAAAGGCCATGGGGGCCCCTGTTTTCAGACCCTCCATGCCTGCTCCAGTCCCTCTACCTCCTTATCCTGCCAGCCTGTCAACCTGTCCTGGCCTCACTCCCCACTGCACCCACATCTGTTCCTGCCCTCCCCTGCTATACGTTATCTTGGATCTGAAGGCAGCCCAGCTCTGGGTTCCCCCTTTCTGTCCTGGGGCTTCTGAGGGACCCAGTGGGGCCTGCTCAACTGCCTCTCCCCCACCATATCTGGGCTATTTCACATGTTCTCAGACTTCCCCAAATCTGCTCTGTACTCTGACTTTGTTTATTTATTTATTTATTTTATTTTATTTTTTAAAATAAGCAAATGGCTTGACAGGTAAAATAATCAACACTTCCTGTGGTGTTCACCTCACCCTCTTGTCCCTCTCACCACCAGACCCATTAACCACATATGTATCCACATATCACCCCTTGGCTGGGGTGGGGTCCTCTCCTTCCTGGAGGACCCCTCCACTTCTGCACCAATCCAGCTGTCCAGCCTACTCAGGTACTTCACACTGTCACTTTATTCTCTCCTTTATCTTTAGCCTGTCCCTCTCTCAGCCTATAAACATACCGAAGTTTCTCCACTGAAAACAACACAAAACGAAACCTCCCTCCCCTCACCCTGTCAGCCCCTTCGCGGATCCTGTTCTCTCTCCCCTGCTCCTCAGGCGACTTCTCAAAGAGGAGTCTACGCTGGTGCCTTTCAACTCTTTGCTGCCACCTCCTCACCTCTCCAGCTCTGGAACCGGGCTTCTGCCTCCACAGCTGGATGACGCAGTGCTCACCATGTTCCTAACGACTGCTGGATTGTCACATTCAAAAAAAAGCATGCTTTCTAGGCCTGTACGCACTTGACCTAGAAGCTCCATGCGACAGTGTGGACCGCACCTTCCTTGGGAAACTCTGTTTCTCCTCGGCATCCATGGCACATTCTCTCTCTGTTCCTCTCCCATTTCAACACCTGCTTCACAGTTGAGGCTTCCAGCGTCCACCCATGAGTGTGATGTGTGGCTCTACGGGCAGCCCCAGCTACCTTTTGGTTTTGTTTTTGTTTTTGATAAGGAGTCTTGCTCTGTCATCCAGGCTGGAGTGCAGTGGCTTGATCTTGGCTGACTGCAACCTCCGCCTCCCGGGTTCAAGCAATTCTCCTGTCTCAGCCTTCTGAGTAGCTGGGATTACAGGCGAGTGCCACCACGCCTGGCTAATTTGTGTATTATTAGTAGAGACAGGGTTTTGTCATGCTGGTCTTGAACTCCTAACCCAAAGTGATCTGTCCATCTCGGCCTCCCAAAGTGCTGGGATTGCAGGCGTGAGCCACCGCGCCTGGCCTGGTCTGCCTTCTTACCCTGTACCCCCTCCTGGGGCCTTCTCCACTGACGGCTTTGACTTCGGCCCTCATGTCCACAATTCTCCAGGTTTTCTCTTTCATCAACGCTAGAACAAAGCTCTCCAGGGGAAATACAATACAAGCCATCTATATAATTTAAATTTTTCTAGTATCCACATTGAAAAGGTAAAAAGCAACAGGTGAAATTAATTTTAATAATTAACCCATATATCCAAAATCCTATTTCAAGATGTAGTCAGTGTAAAATTATTAGGATATTCTGGCCAGGCATGGTGGCTCAAACCTGTAATCCCAGCACTCTGGGAGGCTGAGGTGAGAGGATTACTTGAGGCCAGGAGCTCGAGACCAGCCTGGGCAACATAGTGAAACCTCATCTCTACACAAAATAAATTGAAAGGCCGGGCGCGGTGACTCACGCCTGTAATCCCAGCACTTTGGGAGGCTGAGGTGGGTGGATCATGAGGTCAGGATATCGAGACCATCCTGGCTAACACGGTGAAACCCCATCTCTACTAAACCTATAAAAAATTAGCCGGGCGTAGTGGCAGGTGCCTATAGTCCCAGCTGCTCAGGAGGCTGAGGCAGGAGAATGGCGTGAACCCGGGAAGCAGAGCTTGCAGTGAGTGGGAGATCGCGCCACTGCACTCTAGATACTTTGTCTCAAAAAATAAATAAATAGAAAAAATTAGCTGGGGCCCGGCACAGTGGCTCATGCCTGTAATCCCAGCACTTTGGGAGGCTGACGCAGGCGATCATCTGAGGTCAGGTGTTTGAGACTAGCCTGGCCAACATGGTGAAACCCTGTCTCTACTAAAAATACAACAAAACAGCTGGGCATGGTGGCGTGCACCTATAACCTCAACTACTTGGGAGGCTGAGGCAGGGGAATCACTTGAACCAGGGAGTTGGAGGTTGCAGTGAGCCGAGATCGCACCACTGCACTCCAGCTTGGGCAACAGAGCAAGGCTCTGTCTCAAAGAAAAAAAAAAAAAAAAAAAAAATTGGCTGGGTGCCGTGGCACATGCCCATAGTCCTAACTACTTGGGAGACTGAGGTGGGAGGATCATTTGAACCCAGGAGATGGTGGGTGCAATGAGCCCTGGTCACGGCACTGCACTCCAGCCTGGGTGATAGAGCAAAACCCTGTCTCAAAAATCAATCAATCAAACAAACAAACAAACAAGAGGCACGAGAGAGTAAGGCATGCGTGGAGCAGCGCAGTTGTTTGGTTTGAGGCCATCTGGCATAGGTAACTGCCTAGATTTAGTCCTGGCTCACCATGTACAGGCTGTGTGACCTTGGACAAGCCATTCAAGTTCTCTAAGCTTCAGGTTACTCAGCTGTCAAGTAGGGGAGAATAATAGTACCTAACTCATAACATTGGCGTGTAAGGGTTAAAGGAGGTGATCAGTATAACTTGCTGACATGTAGGCAGTGCTCAATAAATGGTTATTATTATTTAGTAGCAATACTATTGCTGAATGGAAAGAATATTGGGGCAGATATGAAACAGGCAGAAAGGATGAAATTATGCAGGGTCTTAAATGGTGGCCTACTGAGTTTGGACTTCATCCTAGAAGTGGAGGGGAGCCAGTGAGTGAGCCCGGGAAGACATGATGGGGTTTTTGTTAGGAAGGTCACTCTGGCTGCAAGGAGGAGGCTGGGTGAGGTTTGGGGAGAAGGTAAGCAGAGCTGATTGGGTGTTGGGGAGGATAGCGAGGAAGCTCCCATTTGCAACATCTGAGTTTCTGGCTCTGCCAACGGGGATGGGGAACATAGAGTGAGGAGCAGGTGTGCTGTGAGATGGCAAACCTTCAACAGAACCTGGGACGCCCGTGGAACACCAGGAGAGTTCCAGTGGGGATTTGCAAATAGGGATCTGGCTTCCCAGCGGAGATGATGGGAATTTTACTGCATCAAGCATAGCTGAAGCTGTCGATGTGGTAAAACCATGCCTGAAAAGACCTTTGGAAAATCAGGAGGTTGCTGGAGCCCTTGGAGAGAGCTTTGGTGTCTGTGACATGTGGAAGTGGAAGCCAGATTGACGAGGGGGTGCGAGGGAAGGGGTGAAGCAGCTGGACAGCGTGTTCTCTCATGCAGCCTGACTGAAACAGGAAGGGGGCATCCTGGAGAAGGACACTGGGCAGGGGTGGGACAGTTTGCTGGGAAGGATGAGATTCCAGTCTGTGGAAGCCAATCAATGGGAGGAGGGAAGGTACTGGGGAGATGGAGGCCTCTGCAGAGGGAGAGGATAGCACAGAGCTAGGGCTGAAGGGAACAGTGGTTCTAGACTGAGGCTAATGGGCCTGAAGGTACGCCCCTTCCCCTGTGAAGGCGGTGTCATCTGAGGAGCCGTGAGGGATGGGCAAGCAGCAGCAGCTTGGAATGCTGCCTGGGGTCAGTGGAAATGAAGCCGAGGGCAAGACAGTTAGGACCCCACTGTTCCAGCATTGTGGAGATTGGGGTGGAGGGTGTGTGTGTGTGTATGCGTGTGTGTGTGTGTATGCGTGTGTGTATGCGTGTGTATGCATGTGTGTATGCGTGTGTGTGTGTATGCGTGTGTGTGTGTGTGTGTATGTGTGTGTGTATGTGTGTGTGTGTGTGTGTGTGTGTGTGTGTGTGTGTGTGTATGCAGGGAGGGGTTCCTGGCAGAGTCAGGCATGGATGGATTTGGAGGTCCCTTAAAGAAACTTCCTTCAGGCCAGCCTGAAGTGTGAGGGACTCTGAGAGGGTGCAATCCACGTCAGCCATCCCCTCCTCACAGCCCTGCCTTACCCCAAAACTTCAGGTAGGCCTGGGGCTGAGGTGCTTGGATGTCTGTCGTAAGAGCTTCTGACTGCCGCTCCACCTGGCTCTCAGTGGCTCAGGTCTGAGAGGCCTCAGCAGGGGCAAGGAGAGGAGGCAGTAAGGAGGGAAGGCTCTGGGGGAAGAGGGCGTGGCAGAGGATTTTCGAGGCAACGCCAGGGAGGCCCAGGGCACGGGGGTGAGGAGCTAGAACTGAGCTCCGAGCCCTCCTCTGAGGTTGGGGCTTCTGGGCAGGCAGCCCCCTTAGAGGCCCTCCCTTGTAGGTGTTCGGCCTTGGTTCCGTGGCCCATATGGTTCTAAATAAAAAATATGGGAGCTACCTTGGTGTCAACTTGGGTTTTGGCTTCGGAGTCACCATGGGAGTGCACGTGGCAGGCCACATCTCTGGTGAGTGAGCCCAGCCCCTGCCGGACCGGGCAAGACGAGGTGTCCCCAATAGGCTCTTTCCTGCCTGCCTCAGTCAGCCCCTTCGCCGGCACAACCAGTGCCTGAGCCTGGCCACTGGGCAGGAGGAAGTCTCCTCTGAACCCCGTGCCTATGACGTGTCTGCCCCAGATTCTTCCTGGGTCCCCCTGATCCACCATTTTCACTGGCTGGGTCATCTTAGGCAAGTCATCACCTTCTCTGTTCCTCAGTTTCCTTAACAGTGAAACGAAGATGGTGGCCCCGGCCTCACTGGGTGGTTGTGAGGGCTCAGTGAGAGAGCTCTGTCACGGAGCACGCTCTTATACACACTAGCCATCGTTGTTCTCAATACTGTTTGTCACTGTTGTTTGTTTTGCTCTCCCTCCCTGACACACTTGCCTGCTGCCCGCAGGGGCCCACATGAACGCAGCTGTGACCTTCGCTAACTGTGCACTGGGCCGTGTGCCCTGGAGGAAGTTTCCGGTCTATGTGCTGGGGCAGTTCCTGGGCTCCTTCCTGGCAGCTGCCACCATCTACACCCTCTTCTACAGTGAGTGTCCTGCCCAGGTGTCCGCCTCTGGCCTCAGCCGCCTCCTATGAAATATGGGCAGACTGGACCTCAGTGTCCTCTTTAGTAAAAATAGCTGGGAGAAAAAAGCCCTGGAGCTCCCCCACCCTCTAACCTATAACCTCATTTCTGGGACCCCGGTGGGGCTTAGCTGGGGGCAGGTTCACACGACAGTCTGTGTCTCCGCAGCGGCCATTCTCCACTTTTCGGGTGGACAGCTGATGGTGACCGGTCCCGTCGCTACAGCTGGCATTTTTGCCACCTACCTTCCTGATCACATGACACTGTGGCGGGGCTTCCTGAATGAGGTCAGTGGTCCCGGATGAGTACCCCTCCCCCTGCCCTCCACCCCTGAGGACGGAGCCAGCAGGGAGCCCCTCCGGATAGACAGGACAAGAACTCTGGATGGAGACTGTACCGAGACGTGTCTGTGCTGGTGGGCTTGGATCTGGGGCACTGCCGAGGTCCTGTGGCTTGAGGAGCGGCCCAGGTGAGCTGCCACAGCATCTGCTCCTTAGGCGTGGCTGACCGGGATGCTCCAGCTGTGTCTCTTCGCCATCACGGACCAGGAGAACAACGCAGCACTGCCAGGAACACAGGCGCTGGTGATAGGCATCCTCGTGGTCATCATTGGGGTGTCCCTCGGTATGAACACAGGATATGCCATCAACCCGTCCCGGGACCTGCCCCCTCGCGTCTTCACCTTCATTGCTGGCTGGGGCAAAGAGGTCTTCAGGTACTGCCCCTGCCCAGGCCCATTCCTTCGAGTTTTTCTGTGGTTCCCCTGTGTGTTGAGGGGTGGCGGGTGATGTGAGGGGCAGCGCAGTAGGGTCCTGCTGAACCCCCAGGTGGCCTGGGGAGCAGGAGTGAGTCCCAACATTTCCCCAGGCCAGTACAGATACAGATCCTGCACCTGCACTGGGTGTCAACCTTGTCCCTGAATAGGGCTGAGGCTGACCGGGTCCCCGGGTTGGGGATGTTTCCTGGGGTAGCCTGGGGATGAATCCTCTGCTCAATCTGTCGTGGGCCGAGGTGGATGAGGGTGCTGTCCTGGGCATCAGCCCGCTCAGCAGGCCTCTGCCTCTTGCCTGCAGTGAAGGGGAGAACTGGTGGTGGGTGCCAGTGGTGGCACCACTTCTGGGTGCCTGTCTAGGTGGCATCATCTACCTGGTCTTCATTGGCTCCACCACCCCACGGGAACCCCTGAAATTGGAGGACTCTGTGGCGTACGAAGACCACGGGATAACCGTATTGCCCAAGATGGGATCTCACGAACCCACGATCTCTCCCCTCACCCCCGTCTCCGTGAGCCCTGCCAACAGATCTTCAGTCCACCCTGCCCCGCCCTTACATGAATCCATGGCCCTAGAGCACTTCTAAGGAGAGATTATTTGTGATCCCATCCCTTCCCCAATAAAGCAAGGCTTGTCCCACAGCAGTAGCCCCACTTCCTGGGGGCCTCCTGTGGTCAGGCTTCCCTCCTGGGTTCTTCCAGGAGCTCTAGGGCTATGTCTTAGCCCAAGGTGTAGAGGTGAGGCGCCTTGAGTCTTTCACGCCCTGGGAACTGGGGTGCCCCAGGGGGAGAACGGGGAAGAGCTGACCTGTGCCCTCAGTAGCAACAGGGTGAGACGAAAGAATGACAGAAACAGAATGAGGGATTTTCAGGCACGGGGGAAGGAAGGGCTGTTTTGGGGAAAGGACCGTAGCTGGCTGGTGGGGGGGCCGGCTTTGGAAATACTTTGAAGGGATCCTGAGATTGGACTCTAGACTCTCCCCTGGTTCTTCCTTTCCCTGAGTTCTGGCCAGTTCTTGGACCAGACAAGGCAAGGCCCAAGAATGTAGATCAGAATTTTTTAGCCTTTTTTTAATTAGTGCCTTCCCTAGTAGTCTTCTAGATTTTTTTTCCTTAATCACATGAAATTTTAATATCACAGATATACTATATACCTATTTATGTACTGTATATGTTCTGTGCTTTATACATAAAATAGAGTTAAGATTTTTTTTTCACCTCTCCTTTTAAGAATCAGTTTTAATTCCCTTGAGAATGCTTGTTATAGATTGAAGGCTGGTAAGGGGTTGGGCTCCTCTTTCTTCTCCCTGATGCCAGAGTGCTCCCACATGAAGGAATTGGAAAGGAAGATGCAAAGAGGGAAACCCTTAGAACACATGAAGACACAGGAAGAAGCCTCATAGGGCCCCAAGAGCCCCAGGGAAGCAGCCGCAGAGGTTGGGTGGGGGTGGGGGGCCAGGATCTGCTGACCCTGGGGCCAGGCAGGAGTCACTCTGCTGCCTGGGGCTCAGAAAGCAGCATCACCCATGGTTCCTGTCATTGCTCATGCATTTTGCCTTTCAACAATTATTGTGCACCTACTGTGTGCAGGCCCTGCCTGGACACTGGGGATGTGCAGTGGGTGCGCTGTGCTCTGCCTTTGAGGGTTGCAGTTTAATGGGGAACAGGTAATTATAAGGAAGAAGGTGCGTGCAGAGTGGGAGGCTTGGAGGCTGTGGGGCTCGGGGTGGGGAAACTCACATGCAGCCTCTGGGTCAAGGCCAGGAGGCTTCCCAGGAGGAGACAGAGCAAGGTATGGTGGTGGGGGGTGTCTTTTTTGGGGCTGGGCGCTGCACTTTACAGTTTGAGGGGATGGGCAGAGGAAGCTGGGCTTCGTTCTGGAGGTGGGGGACATGGTGAGGTGAGGTTTAGAAAGCACACCTGAGCCACAGTGTGTAGGATGCTGGAAATGGTGGAGACGGGCCTGCGAAGACTGCCGGGAAGTGATGAGCCAGGAGCAGCAGCCGGGCACCTAATAATGGGTCAGCACTGTGGACGTGGAGACGAGAGATGGGATTGATCAATATCCGAGAAGTACAATGTGCAGGACTTAGGCTCCATTTGGATGGAGTGGGTCAGGGAGAGGGAGGAGTCAGAAAAGGCTTCCAGTTTCCAGCTTGGGCCTGGGGATTGGAGACGTCCCCACTGAGAGTAGGACACAAGTGCGGAAATGGCTTGGAGAGGAAGATGATAAGTTACATCACGGACGTGCTGAGTCTGAGTTGCCTATGGGACTTGGAATTGGGGGTGGCAAAAGGTGTGTGATCTTGAGCAAGATATTCAACCCTTCTGGGCCTTGGTCTTCTCATCTGTAAAATGACGATAAGAATATTACCTCCCATTTGTGTTGCTGTGAAAATTAAATGCGCTACCACATGTAAAATGTTGAGAATCGTTTCTGGCTCAGAGTAAGTGCTCAATAAACACAGTTATGCCTTTTATATGGTCTGGAGCTCAGAAGTAGAAGATGGGGGTTCGTGAAGTCATGGGTCTGTGGATGTAGCTAGAGTGTGGATTAATGACAGGAGGGTCAGGGGGCACTGCACAAGGCAGGTGGTCAAGAGACACTGGACACAACCCAAATGTCCCTCCACAGGGGAACAGATACATACACGGCTGTGCAATTGCACATAATAGAATCCTCTACAATAGTGAAAATTAAGGCACAACAGACACCTGCAACAACACAGAAAAATTCTGGAGGCATAAAAAGTAATAACAGTAGCCGGGCGTGGTGGTTCACGCCTGTAATCCCAGCACTTTGGGTGGCAGAGGTGGGTGGATCACAAGGTCAAGAGATCAAGACCATCCTGGCCAACATGGTAAAACCCTGTCTCTACTAAAAATGCAAAAATTAGCTGGGTGTGGTGGCAGGCACCTGTAGTCCCAGCTACTCGGGAGACTGAGGTGGGAGAATTGCCTGAACCTAGGAGGCGGAGGTTGCAGTGAGCCAAGATTGCATCACTGCACTCCCGCCTGGCGACAGAGCGAGACGGCCTCAAAACAAAACAAAAACAAAAACAAACAAACAAAAACAACAGCAGCCTGGTGTAGTTGGGCACCTGTAGTCCCAGCTACTCAAAAAGCTGAGGCAAGAGAGAATCCCTTGAATCCAGAATCCAGGAGGCGGAGGTTGCAGTGAGTGGAGATTGTGCTGCTGTACTCCAGCCTGGGTGACAGAGTGAGATTCCGTCTCAAAAAAACAAAAAAGTAATACAGACTATATACAATGTGACACCAGTCTTGTAGCTGAAAATAAGCAAAAATACATTCTTCACTATATATAAGAAAGCTATTTTAGAAAAAGAAATAATTCCTATAGGCAGATGGGGAGGAACACCAGAGTAGTGCAAGCTATTAATAATTTTCTAGTTCTGGGGTTGGACATTTGTGGGTTTATTATATGATTGATAGCATATAAATGTGATCCATATTGTTTGTATGTTTTATATATATATATATATATATATTTTTTTTTTTTTTTTTTTTTTTTTTTTTAATGGAGTCTCGCTCCTATTGCGCAGGCTGGGGTGCAGTGGCGTGATCTCAGCTCACTGAAACCTCTGCCTCCCGGGTTCAAGCAATTCTCCTTCCTCAGCCTCTCAAGTAGCTGGGATTACAGGCGTGCGCCACCACGCCCGGCTAATTTTTGCATTTTTAGTAGAGACCGGATTTCACCATGTTGGCCAGGCTGGTCTCAAACTCCTGACCTCAAGTGATCCACCCACTTTGGCCTTCTAAAGTGTTAGGATTACAGGCGTGAGCCCTCGCACCTGGCCAGTATGTAGTATTTAAAAGAAAAAGAAAGAATAGCTGTAGTGTGAGAATGGGGGGCAGGAGGTAGGGGTAACAGGTGGGGAGCCTGGTGAGATCACAGGGAATCCAGGGAGGACGACTGTGTCTGACATCCCATGGTGGGAGGAGCTGAGCCAGGGGAACCAGGGCTGGGAGTGACCAGGGAAGGGCCCACAGCTGGAAGTTGGAAGTCCCCAGCTGTACAATAGCCTTCTTCGGTGACCCTCTGTAAGCCCCTTCCCCAGTCTTACCCTCAGTGGCCCTGTTAGCCTCTCTCATTCTTGGCATTCCAGAGCAGAATGGTCCCAAGGCCTCAGTTACAGCTGAGAGAGGCATATACGGGGCCCAGGGTTCTGGTTCCTACCCTCCTCTGCCCTTCCCCAAGCACTTCAGCCCTCTGGCATCCTCCTGTCCCTGGGAGGGGCCCTGGAGGCAGGGCAGCCATGGGTTCATACAGAGCTCCCACCTGCTGTCCACTGCTCTGCCACAGGCTTGCACTAGGCCCTCTGCCCTTAACACCTTGCAGTTTCTGGTCCCAACATCAGGCTCAGATGAGCCCTGACCAGTTGCAGAGCAAGCCTTTCCATTCTCTTGGCAGATACCAGTTGAGAGCCCCCAGTGTGCCAGGCACCATTCCAGCATTGAGGACACAGGCATAAGGAAAAGTCCTTGTCCTCATGGAGCTAGCGTTCTATGTAAAATATATGGCGTGTTATAGATGCTATGGAGAAAAAGCAGGCAGTGTATAGAAAGTGTGGGGAGGTGTGAAGAGCAGATGGCCTCAGTGAGAAGGTGACTTTGAGTAAAGACCTGAAGGAGTGAGGGAGTGAGCCATGTGGACACTTGGGGAAAGAACATGCCAGGCTGAAGGAACAGCCAGCTCTCTGAGGGGGAGCTGGAGGGGCCATGGTGCTGGAATGGAAAGAGGAAAGGGGAGAAGATGTCAGAGAAGGGGGATGGTGGGTGGACTGAGGCCAGGCCCTGGGGATAGATGAAAACAAGGGCTGGGGCAGAGGTAAGGGCAGTCTCTGGAGGAGAAAGACAGGTACTGCATCAGGAAGGAAGGAAGGAAAGGAGGAAGGAGGGAGGGAGGGAGGGAGGCATCAGGATAAGGTGGGGTGGGCATCATAGTACCTTGTAGGTCCCTGCTCTTGGTTTTGCTGTCATGCATACGTGCGCACACACACGTATGCACATGCATGCATACGCATGGTTCCTCCTGTAGATGGATCTGTGCAGGTCTGGGACCCAGGCTAGGACATGAGCCATGGGAGCACCGGATCCTCTCCCATTCTCCCAGGCACAGCATGGACTGGCTGTGTGACCTGGATAGGACCCCTTCCCTCTCTGGGCCTCAGTTTCCCCACATGTACAGAAGGCTTGGATCTTTTGGTGTCTGGAGAGCCCCCCAGCTCTTCTTACAGCACTTTGAAGCCTCATGTCATGGCCCCACTCCCAGGCCAGGCCCATCCAGGGCTCTGCAGATGAATGTATGGTTCTCAGCCTAGTAGTCCCAGCTTTGAGGGAAGCCCCTTACCCCTGCCTGGCCTGCTCTCCCATTCAGCTCCAGGGATTCCAAGGGATACTGGCAGCACCCTGATCTGGCTGGTCTTAGGTTTCCTCCCTCAGCTGGGGTCCTGCAGCCTAGGAAGAGGTGGGAGCAGTCGCCTCAGGCCTGGCCTGGTGCTGGCACCCTCACTGTGAGGAGGCCGGAGTCACTCTGAACAGCACAGTTGCTCCATACTCACCTCTGTGCTGATCTTACAGTAGAAACAGTGAAACTCAGGGTGACCCCCACCCTCCTGTACATGGCAGGGGCTCATACTGTGGCACTTAGCACAGACAATGAAGCAAGCCCGCCTGGATCCAAATACCGGCCCTGCCACTCACTAGCCATACGACCTTAGGCAAGATAATAGCTCCCACTTCACAGTGCCGCTGGGAGGATGACGCGGGCGATGCCTGGCACATGGGAGTGTGTGTGCTGCTATCACTACGCACCCTCTGAAGGGAGCTGCACGTCATCATGCCATCTGACATACAGGGAAACTGAGGCCGGGGAGATTGGCTCAGTAAGGGGCAGAGAGCAGGAATTACAGCCCTTGTCAATGTGCCCACGAAGCCTGTGCTTTCAGCCAGAAACCAAGGAGGTGACCTTGGCTAGTTTTTGTTTGGTTTTTATTTTTTATTTATTTATTTATTTTTTATTTTTTGAGACAGAGTCTTGCTCTGTTGCCCAGACTGGAGTGCAGTGGCGTGATCTCGGCTCACTGAAACCTCTGCCTTCCGGGTTCAAGTGAATCTTCTGCCTCAGCTTCCTGAGTAGCTGGGACTACAGGCACGTGCTACCACACCTGGCTAATTTTTGTATTTTTAGTAGAGACAGGGTTTCGCCATGCTGGCCAGGCTGATCTTCAACTCCTGACCTCAGGTGATCCACCCGCCTCTGCCTCCCAAAGTGCTGGGATTACAGGCGTGAGCCACCATACCCGGCCTTATTTGGTTTTTAAATTGTGTATTAAGTATATTTTGTAAACATGAGTATATATAACATATAGGTATATATGTTATATAGTTAAAATAACAAACACACAAAACAAAACTACAAATTAAAAAAACCCACTCAAGTGTGCACCCTGAACTTTGGGCAAGTGATTTAATCTCTGTGGGCCTCAGTTTTCATACCTCAAAAATGCGATAATGAGGCTGAGAGGAACTGAGATGCTTCAAGTTTAATTCTTGACACTAGCATTCCCTTGTGATGTAGCAAGGCTGGGTAGAGTTTGCCAGAGCTCATGGTCTCTCCTTGTCTCTATGGTCAGGAGCCAAGGTGGGGGTTCTGAAGAGGATGCTCTGGGCCCAGTGGGAAGGCCTGGTTAGTGGAGGGTGGAGGCTCTGAGGCTGGGTCAGGGGCTAAGGGAGAAGACATACACAGCTCACACAGATGAGGCCCCAAATTTTGGGTTGATCCTTTGAGTCCTCCAGGGACCCACACAAACCCTCACTGGCCAATGAGGAGTCCTTAGATGGGGGTTGCAATAGGCCCCTGGAAGAGCCCTGTCAGGGGTAGCAAAACCGTGTTCTTGCCCTCCCTAACCCTCGCCATTCCCCAAGCCCTGCCTTGGCCTCTGGTCCTGTGCCAGGGGATATGAGACAGATGATAAAACTTCTAAGGCTAAGGGAGACTCAGTTTTTGGGCAGAGGAAGGCTAGTTGAAGGTGCCCTCCTGGGCCCACCCAACCTTTGGCCCCGCAAGAGTCTCTGAAGCGGGAAGGAGATGCCTCATTTGAGAGGTCCTCCAGAGCCCCGCTGGAAGGACTCCCTCTTTCCCCGCCACCCCTGACCCCCAACCCAGTGCCTACCCCAGCTCTCAAGGCACTTCTCACCCATACTAGGCAGTCTTGTTCACCAGGGACAGGGGTTTGGGGGTTCCAGCTAGAGGTAACGGCAGGAACAAAGGCTGAGTTCAGAGCCCCAGGATGCTCAGTGTGGCTGCAGGGGAGTGTCAGGCCTCTAAGCCCAAGCTAAGCCTGATCCCCTGTGACCTGCATGTATACATCCAGATCACCTGAAGCAACTGAAGACCCACAAAAGAAGTGACAATAGCCTTAACTGATGACATTCCACCATTGTGATTTGTTTCTGCCCCATCCTAACTGGTCAATATACTTTGTAATCTCCCCCACCCTTAAGAAGGTTCTTTTTAATTCTCCCTACCGTTGAGAATTTACTTTTGTGAGATCCACCCCCTGCCCGCAAAACATTGCTCCTAACTCCACCCCCATCCCAAAACCTACAGAACTAATGATAATCCCACCACCCTTTGCTGACTCCTTTTTCAGACTCAGCCCGCCTGCACCCAGGTGAAATAAACAGCCTTGTTGCTCACACAAAGCCTGTTGGTGGACTCTCTTCACACCGACGCACTTGACAGGGAGCAGGCAAGGTAGGGAGTGGCTGGAGGTGCTTAGGGGGCCAGGGTGGGCAGCGGGGACTTTCATCTTTTAGATATTCAGAAAAGAGTGTTAAGCCAAGTCATGGCAGAGCCAGATTTGTGCCGGAGAAGGGGCCCTTTAGCCTCTGTGTGGAGGCTGAATTGGAAGGGGAGGGACTGGGGGCAGGAGAGCAACGAGAGGCAGCTGAATTGACACAGCTGGTGAAGGGTGGGGGAGAAGAGAGGATGACCAGATAAGAGATTCAGAAGCTGGAAGTTATGGACCTTGAGTAGGCTCTGGGAAGGGTGGAAGGTGTTGTCCAGGGCTCTGTCTAGGAACTGGGTAGGTGGTGCAGACATGAGAAGATAGTTTGGGGGGGAAAGATGGCTGCGGTATTGAACATGCTGGGACATCTAGCGAAAGCCAGGGATCTGCATTGGAGACAGAGCACTGAAGCCCAGCAGTGGCAGTTGAAGGCTTGCAGGTGGACGAGGTAGCCCAGGGAGAGATTGTGGAGACCTCTAGAGCACCCATATTGGGGCAAAAGAAAAGGAGAGGAAGTCGGCTGGGCGCGGTGGCTCACGCCTGTAATCCCAGCACTTTGGGAGGCCGAGGTGGGCGGATCACGAGGTCGGAATCGAGACCATCCTAGCTAACAAAGTGAAGTCCCGTCTCTACTAAAAATATAAAAAATTAGCCAGGCGTGGTGGCGGGCGCCTGTAGTCCCAGCTACTTGGGAGGCTGAGGCAGGAGAATGGCGTGAACCTGGGAGGTGGAGCTTGCAGTGAGCTGAGATCGCGCCACTGCACTCCAGCCTGGGTGGCAGAACGAGATCCCATCTTGGGAAAAAAAAAAAAAGAAAATAAAAGGAGTGGAAGTAGCCAAGGCTCATGGTCTCCTTTGGCCCTGGGAGCCTGAACACTCTTGAGGCCTTAACTGAGTATGTGCCCTAGGGCCAGGCCCTTCTCTCAAGGGGTTCAGACAGGTCAGGATAAGTGAGAGAAGCCCATCCTCCCCTAGGCAACCTGGAAGAAAACCCTAGAGCCCGTCACCCTACAGGACTTCCTGTAGCACTGAGTCCTGCAGCTTCAGCCCGTCTCTGGCTTTGGACATCTCTAACTCCTGCCCTGTTCTCAGCTTCCTGCCTTCAGGATGAGGGTGTACCCAGGGCATAGTTACCTTTGGACATCTTCTCTTTCACTCTCCTTCCCTACATGATTTCACCAGCCTTTAAATACCATTATAGGCGCCATTAACAGCTCCCCAAATTAGATTTCCAGCCCAGTCCTGTCTCCAGACTTCAGACTCCCACACACAACTGCCTACTGGACAGATTTTCATCCCCAAGCCCGCTCCTCCCACACACTTTCCTATCTCAGTAAACATCAAACTCAGTCTTCCAATTGCTCAGGCCAAAAACTTTAAAGTCATCCCTGACTCTTCTCTCGCTCTCACACCCCACATCCCAGCTGTCGGCAAAAGCTATAGGTGTTAAGCTGCAAAATGTGTCCAGAATCCAGCCACTCCTCACCACTACAGCACTGTTACCTTGGTTCCAGCCAATGCTGCCTCTTTCAGATTATAGCAGGGGCCTTCTGGTCTTCCAGCCTCTTCCCTTGTTCCCACTCAGCCCTGTGGTCTAGTCTCAATACAGTAGCTAGCATTACCCTTTAAAAAAATGAGCTAGCAGGCTGGATGCGGTGGCTCACACCTCTAATCCCAGCACTTTCGGACGATGAGGCAGGCGGATCACCTGAGACTGGAATGGCTAACATGGTGAAACCTCGTCTCTACTAAAAATACAAAACGTAGCCGGGCGTGGCGGTGCACGCCTGTAATTTCAGGCCTGTAATTTCAGCTACTCAGGTGGCTGAGACAGGAGAATTGCAGGAACCCAGGAGGCAGAGGTTGCAGTGAGCCAAGATCATGCCACTGCATTCCAGTCTGGGGGACAGAGCAAGACTTGTCTCAAAAACAACAACAAGAAGCTAGGCTTTATCATTCACTCCTTTGCCCTAAACCTTCCCATGGCCTATACTGTGTATATCAACAAGCAGAGAGAAAATAATATTAAAAAAATGAAATGTGACAAATTTTAAAAATATTGGTTATAAACTCTACTGAACAGTTTTACATAGAGAGCTTTCCGAAGGCAAAGTGTAAGCGTTCCTCCACTCCACCCCCAGGCTCCGGGTTTAGGGATACATACTGCACCCTAGTGGCCACTGGAGAAAAAGCCTTGTCTTCCAGAGCAGGAGTTGGGGATTAACTGGTGTTTTCTGCTTTGGAATATGTGTAAACTTTCCTTCCACTTGGACTGACCTGGGCCACTCTGCCCCAGGAACTCCAAAAAGAGCTGTACGAATGCCCCAATTCCAAGGCAGTTTTAAGACAGTTTCAGGGGCAATTCATACAGCTCTTGTCAAGGACACAGACCTGAGAGGAATTTCAGATCATCGGTTGTTTGCTGAGTGATTTTGGGCAAGAGACCTAACTTCTCCAATCTTTAGTTTCCCCTCTAGTAAAATGAGGATAATAAGAATACATACTTCACGGGGATTTTTTTTTTTTTTTGAGACGTCTCTCTCTGTTGTGTAGGCTGGCGTGCAATGGCACAACCTTGGCTCACTGCAGCCTCAACCTCCTGGGCTCAAGCAATCCTCCCACCTCAGCCTCCCAAGTAGTTGGGACTATAGGTGCATGCCACCATACCTGGCTAATTTTTTGTAGAGACGGGGTGTCACTTTGCTGCCCAGGCTGGTCTTGAACTTCTGGGCTCCAGTGATCCCCTCCTGCCTCAGCCTCCCAAAGTGTTGGGATTACAGGCCTGAGCCACTGCACCTGGCCTTTGTTTCGTTGGAGGCAGGGTCTTGCTCTGTCATCCAGGTTGCAGTGCAGTGGTGCAAATGTGGCTCAGTGCAGCCTCCTGGGCTTGCACAACTCAAGGGTTCAAGCAATCCTCCTGCCTCAGCCTCTTGGGTAGCTGAGATGTATGCCACCATGCTGGTTTCATGGGGCTTTGAGGAGTAAGAGATGGCTGTGGTGCTCAGCACATATTAAGTGCTCAATAGCCATTACCTACTGTAAAAAAAGGTTCTGGGGAAAATGTGAGCAGATGAGGACTTTCAACTCCCTCACTGATGTGTCAGGCTTGAATCTAGTGAGGGGAGTGTCAGTAGGGGTGGCCAAAACCCTAGCCCTTGTCTGAGCAGCCTGATTACAGCTCTGTTCCTTTCCCCCTTCCCCAAGAGCTATTCTCTGAGGGCCAGACCTGGTATGGGCTCCAGAGGTTCGCCTGTGCTGAGATGCCACATGGCGCTTAGAGACTCTCCTGATCTCTGACCCTCTCTGTCTACTCACCACCCTCACGATCGCTCTGGGAAGCCCATGAGCAGGAACCATTATCTCACCTGACAGATGCAGAAACTGATGCCCAAACTGCCCAGGGACAGAGTGAGTGGAGGCAGCAACACAGATATCCTAGCTGTCCAGCTGGATTCTCTGCAGACAGCTCTCCCAGAAGGTTGGGCATTATGAAGAATGATCTTGCGAAGCCTGGGCTGAGGGGAGCCTGGGACACTGGGAAGGACTTCCCACTGAGCTGCGTTTGGGGAAGCCAGGAAGAAAAACAGCTCCCCTTGTCCTGAGGACTCAGCCCCCTCCTGGTACAGGATGTTTCTAGTGTGGCAGTGTGACCCCAGGGAACTTGTTCCTTCTGGGCTTGGCCTTTGTAGGCTGAGGGACTGACATGGCCTAGAGAAGTCCCTGGGGATCCTTGAGCCATGGGAGATGCTATGGGACATCTGTGTTGAGGCCATGTGGGAAGTTAGGGAGGCTGAACTTCCCAATGTTTGTGTGTGAGGAAGGCTAATGAGGAAGGCAGGTCTGCCATGGTGAAGGAGCTGGCCTGGCTGTCCCTCCCTGATTTTAGAAGAGGAGGCACATCAGCAGGTTCTCCTTAGGGAACAAGGTCTCCAGGCTTTCGGGCATAAAGAAAGAAGACCAGCACTACACAGGAGGGATTCTCCCCCAAACCTTAATCTATAGGACTCAGTGAGCGAGTCTTTGCCCCTCCTCCTCCCTCAAGACCTTCTCCTCCTCCTCCCTTGCCACCTTCTCCGGCCTCTTCAAGACAGGATCTAGGGCTGTGGCCAACAGACCTGCAACTAGGAGGGCCTGCTTTCATCTCCACAGTCCCGCATATAACCACTATTGCATGCCAGGCAGGTAACACTATTGACAGCAACTGGCCCTGCCAAACAAGCCAGAGGGAATTTCAGAGAGAATTTGGTCTCTGGAAAGCTCTGGCCCATAAAAACTCTCCTGCTGGGCCGGGCGCGGTGGCTCACGCCTGTAATCCCAGCACTTTGGGAGGCCGAGACGGGCGGATCACGAGGTCAGGAGATCGAGACCATCCTGGCTAACACGGTGAAACCCCGTCTCTACTAAAAAGTACAAAAAACTAGCCGGGCGAGGTGGCGGGCGCCTGTAGTCCCAGCTATTCCAGAGGCTGAGGCAGGAGAATGGCTTAAACCCGGGAGGCGGAGCTTGCAGTGAGCTGAGATCCGGCCACTGCACTCCAGCCTGGGCGACAGAGCCAGACTCTGTCTCAAAAAAAACAAAAACAAAAACAAAAAAAACTCTCCTGCTGAAGACAGTGTGGGAGAGAAGTTACCACCTGATTCTCAGGGAGCAACAGCTTGGGGTCCTGGTGCCCTCCCTCCATGCATGGGGTGGCGGAGGCAGAGGGCTCTTTCCCTCTAGCTCATGCTCCTGTACACTCTTGTCCAATGCCACAGCTCAGTGAGGAATCCACCAAAGCTACGAGCAGCAGCTTCCCCTTGCTGAGGAGACCTGGGGTCCCCTTGGTGATTTGAGGGGGGCTAGTTCTCCCATTAACCTCTGGCATCCAATCCTACCTCCCTGATCTGAATCTCTCCCTCTTTGCAGTGCCAACTCCTATAACCCTCATTTCTCTCCCTGGATCACTTCTGCAGCTTCCTGGCTGAGCTTCTTGCCTTGAAGTAGCCCTCCAATCCCTTTTATACTCTTCTGCCTGACGGACTGCTCCAGAACAGAGTAGGTAAAATAAAGTCCCTGGTCAAATCTAGCCTGTTGCCTGTTTTTGCACAACTCATGAGCTAAGAATGGTTTTTATGTTTATAAATGGTTGGGAAAAAAAGTCAAAAGAATATTTTGTGACATAAAAATCATATGAAATTATTTCAGTGTGCACAAATAAAGCGTTAGAACAGAGTCTTACTCTTTCATTTACATATTGTCTGCGGCTGCTCTCACACTATGATGGCCGAGTTGGACAGCTGCAACAGAAACTATAAGTCTCACAGTCTACAATATTTACTATCTGATCTTTTTTCACAAAACATTTGCTGAATCCTGGTCTAGATCCTAAATCTGGCCATGCCACTCTGCTTAAAATTCTTGTCACTACCTGTGGCGCTCCATAAGCTGACCCCTGTCCACCTCTCCAGCCTCATCACCTGTCCCCCTAGTAGTCTGCCTGCTCTGGACAACCCTTCCTCGACCATTCCCCCAGCCCTGTCTCCTGCTGCTTACCTTCACTCGGCATGTGCCTCTTTCCTCCTCTAAATGGCAGTCTACCATCTCAAGCCTCAGCTCAAACGCTTCCTCCCATTTCACTTTCCCACATGTGTCCTGCCCCGACTCCCAGAGCTAACCCATTTCTACCGCGACTTCACAAAATATTCCTCTTAGGACTCTTCAGCTTTTAATAACCGATTAATGACCTATTGGTGGCAGACCAGCCAATTCCACTAAGAACATCTGTTCACATGTGTGCTCCCTGGATTACTGAATGTACGAAACCAGCCTGCATCTGCTTCCCACAGCCCTGGCACAAGGCTGGCACAGGGTAGGCATGCAAATATTCACCAGAAGAGGCCTGGTTAGCATTCCACACCTTTTACTTGGCTAGTATTATGGAGGAAGACGTGTACATATTTTCTAGATACTGAGTATCATTTTTATGAACTTGAGCATCTTTGATGGATCAGGTACCTCCATGTATATTACACCTTTAACCCTCACAACCCTAATGAGGTCAGTGAAACTTTCATTGCATCAAGTGGCAAGTTGTTATGTGGCAGAGCTAGAATCTGATGTCAGGTCTCCTGCCTTTTGCTGATTCTGAGATACTCTCACACGTATTGTTCATCCACGGAACCCACTGCTTGAAAGACGTAACAGATGCTCATGGGCTTCCTGTTGTGTGTGGGGCCAATGACCTGCACTACATGGGCGCAGACAGAGGTGGTTTCATTGTTTTCTGTCACTTCCCTCCAGCTGCCTGTTCCTGCTGCTGTTCCTGATCCCTTTCGAAGCACACCGGGTAAGGACCAAAGGACAGCCCTGCTACAGGAGGAGGAGGATTGAGGAAAAAAATGAAAAGAAATAAAAAAATGAAAACATCAAAAGGAAGCCCTATAAAGTTAAATTCTGTAATTTAATTAAGTGCTTGTTTTCGTGACTCTACTTCTCAAGTCTCCTGCTGTTGCTCTGGGGCTTCTGGCTTGTTCTGGGGCAGAAGGAAGTTGCTGGAGGCCTGGCCTCCAGGCTGGAGGGGTGCCAATGCAAGGGTCATACTAATGGAACTATCAATGCACCTGCCTTAAAGGAACCTGAAGAATGCCTCCAGTGGGCTGCTGGACATAAGCCCTGAACTGTCCATACACTACTTAGGATATTCGAATAGAGTCCAGAGCTCAGAGGCAGGGAGAGCCAATATGGCTGCTGAAGGCCTAGGGAAAAGCAACACAGGACAGTTGTCCATTTGAGACTCTTTCTCTATCAGAGAGGAGTTAGGAATATACTGGTCGGTTCAGAGACCACAGTGTGAACCTGGCAGAAAAACTTGCTCTATATATCCCCTACCATCATGGGGGACGGCCAAACTGATTGTTATCGAACAGGTTCAGTGATGTGATACGAGAAGTGCCAGGGGACTTAAGGAAATGGAAATCTGTAAAGCAGTTCTAGACCCCTTCTAGGTCTAGAACTGATCACATTGGGAAACGCTAAAGTAAGTTCAGCTAGATATACCTATGAGAGGTTTTGGCAAAAGACTTAGGTAAGATGGCTGGGTTTAAGACAACATGTGTAATTCCAGATATGGTATACCAATTCATTATTTGGTATTTCAGACTAAGAAATTCATTTGTGCTCCTAAAGATTTTAATCAGTTTGGGTAAAGCAAGCAATGTCTGTCTGATGTTTCAGGCATTTTCAGGAGAACAAATAACTGGGACAACTGAGGCTATGACTTAGTGGCATAAAGTTGGTTTCAGGCTAAAAGTATGGTTTGTCCAAATAAAACCCAATAGTCCCCCAACTCTCAGAGGAATCACAGTGATGGTGTGAAGAGCCTCTTTGAATACACAATTGCATACCTAGTGACCATACAATCGGAGATCTGGTCATAATGAAACACTTTATACAGATAGGAATAGACAAGGGATTTCTGACACACTCATGCTTTGGATGTGTCAGTACAAGACAGTATGTGAGACTGTGATTCTGCCAGGCAGAGGGGAACAGGCATGATTTATCTGCTGGCAAATGAGTCCTCACTATACCTAATCATTCTTTTATCTAAGTGCACCTTGATCTTAGTCCTGGACATCAAAATAGTCAATTATTGGCTCCTTGGTTATTTTCTGTAAATTACTGCTCCCAGGATTCCTGAAAAACAAACAAAGAATGATCAGTCTTTTCTTCTTTGGGGGAAACAGATATAGGTCTTCAGAAAGTTAAGGATCAGCTGATTTACCATTTGTGAAGCTTAAACATTTACTTTATTTTTATTTTATTCTTACTTTTTTCCTTCTGCCCTTTGTGAACAATTTTTTTAACTTTTGTTTTTTCTAGATTTACATATTACATGGGGAATTTCATTCTGTGAGATAACAAATTCTCTATTTACACTTTACAGTTTAGAGATAACCTTTGACAATCTATTCACAGTATTTCATACATGATGATTATTTTTCCCTGCCTTCACAGTTCAATGAATGCTCAGTTAATAGCTTAGGCCAAGCGAGCATCTCACTTGTGAAGTTTTGATAGTGGGACAAACATGAGCTGGTGATTTTGAAATTTGGTAATGGGCACATGGGCATTTATGATAGTAATACTATCCTCTCTGCTCTAAAAAGTTTCTGTAATGGAGTTTTGTACAAAAATAAAGCAAGCAAAGTGTTTTCAAAAAGATAGCATGGGATAAAGGGGCCAATAACTTCACATGGTTGTGTCTAAGCAGGACTGGACCCGACTGTGGCAGTGTCTGAGAAAACCCCTCATGTTTCCAAAGTGACCGCCCATATGGATTTGTAGGCTGTGCTGACCAGAACCTAGGGCACTCAGCTCCTAGGGGTGGAGAGGGGCTGGTCCTGGGGACCAGGACGCTCTTGGCTGAGTCAGAGCCCAGTGGGCAACACCTACCAGTCCCACAGGAACACTAAGTGCTTGACCTTCATGGTGACCTTGTAAACTGCCCTAACCACCCTTCCAGAGGTTTTGTGCAGGAATCACAGAGGAGGTACTGCTAGGACTTGTTTGTGGAAAGCCAGAACGGGAGTAGGCACCCCTCTCCTTCTGGGCTTTGAAGTAACTTTTAGCCACACTGCCTTGGTTACAGTGGGGCAGCAGAGGAGCACCATCCCGCCTTCCCTTCCTCTCCCTGACAAGTGACAAACAACTGGGACAACTGGGGGTATGACTAAGTGCTCTAAAGTTGGTTTCGGGCCACAATTCTGGTTTCTCCAAATAAAGCCCAATAGTCCCCCAACTCTCAGAGCTCCTTCCCTGCTCCCGTCCAAGAAAACATCTGGCAGACTTGCCCCTTGCCAACTTGGCTTTCTTTTCTCCTTAAATCATGAATATGTTTGTTATTAAAATTATTCAAACCATACAGAAGTAGACAGAACAAAACAAGAAAGTACCACCCACCCCTGTCACTGGCAATTCTCATCCCCACACCCACTTCCATCTTCAGAGTAACTGTTCTTTTTTTTTGGGACGGAGTCTGTCTCTCTGTTGCCCAGGCTGGGGTGCACTGGCGTGATCGCAGCTCACTGCAACCTCCACCTCCCACACAGGTTCAAGTGATTCTCTTGCCTCAGTCCCCCAAGCAGTTGGGTTTACAGGTGCCCACCACCAGACCCGGCTACTTTTTTGTATTTTTTAGTAGAAATGGGTTTTCACCTTGCTGGCCAGGCTGGTCTCGAACTCCTGACCTCAAGTGATCCATCCGCCTTGGCCTCCCAAAGTGCTGGGATTACAGGTGTGAGCCACCGCGCCCAGCCCAGAGTAACTATTCTTAACTACATGATGTTTCAGTCTTAAACTATCTGGTGTGACAGACTGAATCCACTTCCCAGTGTCACCATCTACACCGTGGAAACTACGTCCAGTGACTGCTCTCTCTAGAATCAAGCACTACAAACATCAAACTTAGGACCCCTGTGGTGGGAACAAATGTGTCTGATACCCCAACTAAACATTACATATATGAACATGGTACCCCAAGGCAAGGCCTGAGGAGGCCACCAATGGCTGGTGCAGCCCAGGACAATTCAACCCCTCTTGGCTTTTCTGGACAGATAGGTCCCCTTGGAAAGCAGCTGGAGAATCTTACTTGTCTGACTGATGTCTGTGATGAGGAATTGGTGGTGGAGGCCGTGCCTGCATTTCCCTTTCAAGCACACCTGTCAGCGTTGTAGGAGGACAAATGGACTTCCCCCTGAAAAAAGTCAAAACACCAAGCATTGAAAAGTGAGAATCGTTGGTGGAGATGGACAGAAAGCTAGAAACTCAGCCCACGATTTTGGCACTATGACCTACTGAGCACTCTCTGGTATGAACTGTCTGCTCTCAGGCATGGCCACCTGCATTTAACCCCCCATCCCTTCCACCCATCTATGCTAGGCCTGTGGCTTACTTCCTTTCATGTCAGACTTAAGTTTTCTTCATTGGGAAGTTCTTCCTATTCCCAGGTTCTGAGAGTGATCCTAGGTCCTCCCTGTCCCCTCCTGGTCACATTACTGCTTCAGTTTCCTCTGATGGCAAAACCACCATTCACAGAGGGTGCCTTGAACCAGAGTTTAGCATTCTTTCTGTTTTCTGCCAAGAGGACAGAGCCAAGGAGAGGACAGACAGAGGACCAGGAGACAGAAGGAGAAAAGAGCAGATATGATGGGCAGGCCCCCTTGCCTGAAGAAATGCTGCTTCCGCCATCTGGTATGACTGTAGGCAGATGTGACACTTGTGCATTTTGAGTGCATCTGCCCTATGGATCGAGGCATAGGTTTTACTCTTTGGCTCAGGCCTTTAGATTATCAGGGAAG
Source organism: Macaca fascicularis (assembly GCF_037993035.2). Lineage (NCBI taxonomy): Eukaryota > Metazoa > Chordata > Mammalia > Primates > Cercopithecidae > Macaca > Macaca fascicularis. Next base: position 65,717,854 of record NC_088389.1, read on the forward strand.
TGCCAGAGTAGCAGATTTTCCTTCTACTTTTCCAAGAGGGAGAGTGGTAGTGAGAAAGACAAATATTGACAGACCCTGCTTCTTGGGTCCAGTTTGCCCTGCTTAGGAGTTCTTCCTCTGATGGCGGGATCGACCTACCTGACGGCAGTGATCACCACATTGCGCTTTGGTTCACTGTCATAGCTCACGCTCTCTAGGCCATAAACTTGGGCCAGGTCATGGATGATCCGGCGGTGGTCTCTGTTCATGGGAGGGAAGCTGTGGCTTTTCTTACTATTCTTTCCCTGTATTAAGGGAAGAGATGACAGATTGATCATATCATTCTGAAAACAAAAGGCTTACAACTAATCTTACCACACAAGAATTACACGGATCAATGAGGTGATTTTAGAGGCCCACAGCATAGAGCATTTTACTAACTGCCAAGCAAGCCTGGAGGGGTTTGGGAAGATGGGTGTTGATGCACTTCTTTCACCTACTCTGTTAGCCACAACAGTAGCAGCTGGACAGGGTTAGGGACAAAGGGTAAGTGAACCACGACTTAGATAGACAGCGTAATGGTTCTTCCTGATAGGTTCCATCACGGGGGAGTGGGTGATATTCCCCAAAAATAACTAAATAAAGACTTACAAAACAAGAAAAGATTATTTCCTTTAAAAGTATGTTCTACTTTAAAAATCATGAGTATTCAGATACAGACACACAAGCAGAGAAACACATCTGTTCGGGTTTCTTAATTAGGAGAGGAACAATGCACTCCATTTTCTCCTTCATGTTAGTATTCTCCTGGGAAGTGGTAACAGAAGGAAGGAAAGGAGGGGAATGGGAAGAGGGTAAGGAGACTGGGAAGGAAAACCACCAGCATTAAACACAGGGGCTAAAGCAGCTATCTCATCCTTACTCACAGTCCCCTCTGATGGAAGAGGGAGGGAGCCAATGCAGCGCTGGGGGCTTCTGACTAAACTCAAGACTTTTTCACTTAAAGCTACCTCCGTGACATCCCTGGCTGCCTCTAGGACAGGGGTCTCCCTCTTCTGAAGGAGTCTATCCCACTGCTCTCCGTCTATAGTCATACAACTTTTATCCTTCCCCAAGGGGACATTCCTGCCTTTAGAATTACAAAGAATCAGTGGGCTTTCCTAGCATACAATAGCCCTTCAAAGATCTGAGGGGCTAGAGTGTCTTCCTAAGTGTCCCACACAGTCACTCAACTATCACTATTGAGACCCTTCACCCAGAGTTTCTTCATCCATTCGTAGGCATTTAGCCAGTATTTTTCTTTTCTTTCTTTTTTTTTTTTTTTGAGACAGGATCTGAAGCTGGAGATTCAAGCTGGAGTATAGTGACTCTACCTCAGCTTACTGCAGCCTTGACCTCCCGGGCTTAAGCAATCCTCCTTCCTCAGCCCCCTGAGTAGCTGGGAGTACAGGTGTGCACCACCACACCTGGCTAATTTTTTATTTTTTGTAGAGACAGGGTTTTGCCATGTTGCCCAGGCTGGTCGCGAACTCCCGGACTCAAGTGATCCGCCTGCTGCCTCAGCCTCCCAAAGTGCTGGGATTACAGGTGTGTGCCACCACGCCTGGCCCTTACTGACAGCTGACTGCAGATCTTTTCTTTCCTTCTTTTTCCTTTTTTTTTTTGAGACGGAGTTTCACTCTTGTTGCCCAGGCTGGAGTGCAGTGGCAGAATCTCCGCTCACAGCAACCTCCACCTCCTGGGTTCAAGGAATTCTCCTGCCTCAGTCTTGCAAGTAGCTGGGATAACAGGTGCCCGCCACCACACCCAGCTAATTTTTGTATTTTTAGTAGAGACGGGGTTTTGTCACGTTGGCCAGGCTGATCTAGAACTCCTGACCTCAGGTGATCTGCCCGCCTCGGCCTCCCAAAGTGCTGGGATTACAGGCCTGAGACACTGCGCCTGGCCGACTGTAGATCTTTTCTGCAGTCAACTGTCCTGAACCAGGACAGGCTTCCACAGATGGTATAATGGCTGTGTTTTGAGACAGATAAGGATCCTTGAAGAAGTTGTGACTTTTTCCTACAACTACTCTGGGTTGACAGTGTTTCCAGGACTTGATTTTTTTTTTTTTTTTCATCAAGCTGGCCTTAGAGAAATGTCCAGTGGGATGTTTCCACTTCAACCTTATTCACGGCCTCCACGAGGGTTTCCATTTCCTTCTCAACGTCACTGACAAACTTTAAGTCCTTCCTGAAATGAGAAATCACCGCAGTTACTTTTGTCTGTCCCTGCCCTTCTGAGAACGCCTTTCACCCATCCTCTCCCTGTAAAGTGGAGACAATAGACAATGCTGGCAGGAAAACTGCAGAGATGAGGAATTGTCAGAAAACAGAAGGATGACTGTGATGGAAGAAAGAACAAAAGAGAAAAATGTAAGAAATGAGAAGATGAAAGGAGAAATAGCCACTGGAGGGCCAGGGACTCCAGGAGAAAAATAAGAGCTGTTACAGCTCCAAGTGAGAACTCGTGCAAATGTGAGACTCAGGTGGACAGAGGCGGAATGAAGCCCAGAGATCCTCCAATTTAGTCTAGTCTAGCCCTTTGCAGGCCCAAACTCTTAGCACCGCCCCATCCAAACTCTTACCTCAAACCTACCCCAAGTTCAGTTCTTTAAGGGGACAGTTTTGAAAAACCAAGAGAAGGATATTTATTAAACAGCATGTAATCTTTTATAATAGATAAACAAACAAACTTGAACTGGCTTAATCATAGGAGGAGCACATATTAGTTATGACATCTCAAAAGACCAAACCCTCTGACAAGCCACAATTAAGAAAGCAGGGAACAAGTTACATACCTGGCATCTTCTTTCAAACTATCACTGAATTTTGATCCTGAAGAACGTATATTGAAAGGATCGGAATCCTCACTGATATGAAACGCCTCTGCTAATCTCCTGAAAGGGAGAGACAGGTATGCAAATAAAAGGAGTGGGAGGGAAACTATCTTACAGTAACACTGAGTGCCTACTATATCCTAAATTCTTTATGCATTATTTATCTCTATTTCAGTAAACTGATTAAGGAAAGAATAACAACAACTTGGGATATGAGGTGGTATTCATAAAAGAAGGTAAACAAAACAGATCTATAAGGATCTGAGTGAGTCATAGGCTGAACACTGGGGACTTAGATTATTTGGGGAAGAGGATTTTGCAGGTGTGGGATGGTCTGAGAATGGTCAATGGGGGATGACTTTCTCTGAGGCTTAGTTTAAAGATAAAGTACACAAAATAGACATACAAATGTTAAAATTAATATAGAAATATGAAAAGTAAAGAATTCCATTAACATATGCACGTCATTTTTATACATTTCTTGGCTGGGTGCAGTGGCTCACACCTGTAATCCTAGGACTTTGGGAGGCCAAGGCAGGTGGATCACTTGAGGCCAGGAGTTCGAGACCAGCCTGGCCAACATGGTGAAACCCCATCTCTCCTAAAAATACAAAATTTAGCTGGTGTGGTGGCGCATGCCTGTAATCCTAGTTGCTAGGAGGCTGAGGCATGAGAATCGCTTGAACCCAGGAAAAAGAGGTTGTGGTGAGCCGAGATTGCGCCACTGTGCTCCAGGGCAACACAGCGAGACTCTAAAATAATAATAATAATAAAAAATAATACATTTCTTTATTTTTTTACTTTTATTGACCAATTGTTATTGCTTCATATTTATGAAGCACAGTTTGATGTTTCGGTACATATATACTATGCTGTATAATGACCAAATCAGTGTATTAGGCATATCCATCACCTTATTATTTCTTTGTGGTGAAAATATACAGAAGCCTCTTTTCTAGCTATTTTGTAATATATTACACCTTACTGTTAACTGTCATCACCCCAGTGTGCCACAGAACACCAGAACTTAGGCCAGGTGCAGTGGCTCATGACTGTAATCCCAGCACTTTGGGAGGCCGAGGCAGGTGGATCACCTGAAGTCGGGAGTTTGAGACCAGCCTGACCAATATGGAGAAACCTCGTCTCTACTAAAAATACAAAAATTAGTCAGGCGTGTGGTGCATGCCTGTAATCCCAGCTACTCGGGAGGCTGAGGCAGGAGAATCACTTGAACTTGGGAGGTGGAGGTTGCAGTGAGCTGAGATAGCGCCATTGCACTCCAGCCTGGGCAACAAGAGCAAAACTCCTCCTCCAAAAAACAAAAACAACAACAACAAAAACATACACTGGAACTTATTACTACCATCTATTTGTAACTTTGTATCCACTGACCAATCTCTCCTCATCCTCCCCTTTCCACCTCGTCCCTCTTCTCAGTCAGATAACCACTATTTTACTCTCTGCTTCTATATTAATTTTTAAAAAAATATTCTACATATGAATGAGATCATGTGGTATCTGTCGTTCTGTGTCTGGTTTATTTCACTTAACATGATGTCCTCCAGGTTCATCCATGTTGCTGCAAATGAGAGGGTTTCATTTTTTTTATGGCCGAAGAATATTCCATTCTATATATATATACCCATTTTCTTTATCCATTCAGCCATGTTGGCCACTTGAGTTGATTTCATATCTTGGCTATTGTAAATAGTGCTGCAACAAATGTGAGAGTATAGGTATCTCTACAGATTTGATTTCCTCTGTACAGATACCAAGGAATAGGATTGTTGGATCATATGGTAGTTCTATTTTTTATTTTTTTTGAGATGGAGTCTCGCTCTGTCACCCAGGCTGGAGTGCAGTGGCCGGATCTCAGCTCACTGCAAGCTCCTCCTCCCGGGTTTACACCATTCTCCTGCCTCAGCCTCCCGAGTAGCTGGGACTACAGGCGCCCGCCACCTCGCCCGGCTAGTTTTTTTGTATTTTTTTTTTAGTAGAGACGGGGTTTCACCGTGTTAGCCAGGATGGTCTCGATTTCCTGACCTCGTGATCCGCCTGTCTCGGCCTCCCAAAGTGCTGGGATTGCAGGCTTGAGCCACCGTGCCCGGCCGGTAGTTCTATTTTTAATGTGAGGAAATTCCATACTATTTTCCGTAGTGGCTGTACTAATTTATAATCCCACCAGAGTGTATAAGTGTTCCCTTTTTTCTAATTGTTTTTTTGAGGCTGGGTTTGGCTCTTGTAGCCCAGGCTGGAGTGCAGTGGTATGATCTCAGCTCACTATAAATTTCTGGGCTTAAGCCGTCCTCCCACCTCAAGTTCTCCAGTAGCTGGAACTATAAGTGTGCCACCATGCCTGGCTAATTTTTGTATTTTTTGTAGAGACAGGGTTTTGCTATGTTGCCCAGGCTGGTCTTGAACTCCAGAGCTCAAGTGATCTGCCGGCCTCAGCCACCCAAATGCTGGGATTATGGGCATGAGCCGCTGTGCCCGGCCCCTTTTTTCACTATAACATTTTTCTCTATGTGTATATATATATGTATATATTTTTGGAGATGGAGTCTTGCTCTTGTTGCCCAGGCTGGAGTACAATGGTGCGATCTTTGCTCACTGCAACCTCTGCCTCCCGGATTCAAGTGATTCTCCTGCCTCAGTCTCCCAAATAGCTGGAATTACAGGCGCCCGCAACCATGCCCAGCTAATTTTTGTATTTTCAGTAGAGACGGGGTTTCAACATGTTGGCCAGGCTGGTCTTGAATTCCCAACCTCAGGTGATCCGTCTGCCTCGGCCTCCCAAAGTGCTGGGATTACAGGTGTGGGCCACTGTGCCCAGTCTTTCTCTATAATTTTAAGTAGCTGCCATTATTATATACAAAATTGTCTCACCCCCCCAAAAAATAAGAATGTGAGGTAATGCATATGCTAATTAGCTTTATTTAGCCATTCCACAATGTATACATACACATCATGCTGTATTACCATAAATATATACCATTTTTATTTAATAAAAAAATTTTAAAAACTTTGTTTCTTTGCCTCTCCCCAGCATTATCTTGTTAGCATTTCTCATATTATTATTTTGTTTTCCCACTTAACTGTTTTCATAGCTCATAGTCTTCTAATTATGTACAACCCATATTTTAATCATTTCCCATTTAGTGGAACTTTAACAGTTCCCCAGTTTCTCAATATTATATAGGACACAATTAATATCTCTGTGCAAAAAGCTTTGAAAATGTTTCCAGTTGTGGGGTACACGGAGTGGACATAAGACTCTTGATCAATGTGGAGTAAGTGGTCTCCAGAATTGCCACTTTGTGCCCTAGCCATCAGTGTCTGAATCTCATGGCACCTCACCAACACTCAGTTATTTTATTTTTTTAAAGATAGATTTCAGCTTAGCACTTAGTACAATTTTCATTTACACTGTACCAGGAATCACTTACAAGCTTAGTGCCCACAATAATCTGGTTCACATTGCTAGGCTTCCAAAGAGGCTTACTTTTCAAATTTTCATGAGAACTTCTAGGGGAAGATCTTTTGATGTTTTGGTTAGTTGGCCACTAATACAAATTTAAACACCAATAAAACCTGTCTGTGGGCTGAATTTGGCCTGCTAGTTTTTTATTTCTACAACAGAGATATACACACATGCATACACACATACATATATGCACAGGTGTATGTGTGTATATATGTGTGTGTATAAATAGATACAACTTTAGGTGGAATTTTCTTTAAATTTGCATTTTTTTCTCTTAGGCTTGTGTGTATTTATGAAAGAATCTATATAGTAAGGGTCATTATGTCATCACCAAGATTGAGGAGAAATTCAAAAGGCTTTCAAAAATACCTAGTTTTAATCAATAACATTTACTGAGTACGTACTATGTGCCAAGCTCTTGTGCCAAGAGTTTTATGAGTATCATTTTTAATTTTAATGTATTAATCCTCACAACAACTCTGGAAGGTAAATACTGTTATTGTCATCATTTCTAGATTTTTAAGAAACCTAAGGCTTACAGACAATATGTGACTTTCCCAAGGTCTCACAGCTAAGTGATTTGTGAAGCTAGGATTCAAATCCAGACAATCTGACTCTAGATCTCTGGCTCTAACTAGTATACAATATGTCTTTCAACCACCAAAAGTATATTTCCATGTTTGGAGACCCTTCTGTGTATTCACTATAGCATTTCTGAATACCTAGGACTCCTAATTTACATTCTGCAGCTGAGAACACTGACTGATGGTTCCTAAAGGGCAAGGGTTTTGAACAGCACTCACTACAAAGTTATTGTAAGGGTCAAACCAAGGAAAATTTGGACAGCACTACTAGTCATCATATTACCTCTACACAATACGTAAAGAGGTACTATTAAAATTGTTGAAAGTCAAACTTCAAGGTAAAATAGGGCTATACTTTGTCTGCATTTGTCTAACATTTTATCTTAAACAAATTTCAAGGACAAGTTATGATAATATTACAATAAACTTCCGTATACCCTTCACCTAAATTCTTCAATTATTAGCATTTTGCAGGGCTATTCAATTTAATCAATCTTTGCTAGAATCAGAAAGTTTGCCAGTCGTTGAATAAATGCCTCTTGACCTGATAGCGTATCCTCAAATAACTTACTGCAGACATCATATTTAATGGTGAAATACTTAAAGTTTTCCCCAAGAGATGGAGGATTAGTCAGGAATATCTATCTATCTATCTATCTATCTATCTATCTATCTATCTATCTATCTATCTATCTATCTATCTATTTTTTTGTGAGACTCAGTCTTGCTCTGTTGCCTAGGCTGGAGTGTGGTGGCGTGATCTCGGCTCACTGCAACCTCTGCCTCCCAGATTCAAGCAATTCTCTTGCCTCAGTCTCCTCAGTAGCTGGGACCACAGGTGTCCGCTACCACGCCTGTTAATTTTTGTATTTTCAGTAGAGACAGGGTTTCACCATGTTGGCCAGGCTGGTCTCCAACTCTTGACCTCAAGTGATCCGCCCGCCTCAGCCTCCCAAAGTGCTGGGATTACAGGCATGAGCCACCATGCCCGGTCAAGGAATATCTATTATTACCACCTTCCATTCAACAATATACTGAAGGCCCTAGCCAGTGCAACGACGTAAGAAGAAGAAATAAAAGTTAAGAATTGGAAAGAAGGAAAAAAGATAAAAGAAAAAACAGGAATTGAAATTAAATTACTATCATTAGAAGACATGATTGTATATATGCAAAATCCAAAAGAATCTACAATATCAGAAGTAAGTGAATTTAGTAAGGTTGCTAAATAAGTCAATAAATATCAATTGTATTTCTAAATACCAGCAACAAGCAATTAGAAAATACCAATTTAGGCCGGGTGCGGTGGCTCACACCTGTAAACCCAGCACTTTGGAAGGCTGAGGCAGGAGGATTGCTTGAGCCCAGGAATGTGAGACCAGCCTGGCCAAAATAGTGAGATGCTATCTCTACAAAAAAAACAAAACAAACAAACAAAAAAAACCCAAAAAAATTAGCTGGATGTGGTACAAAAAATCTAAAAATTATTAGCTGGGTGTGGTGGCATGCACCTGCAGTTCCAGCTACTTGGGAGGTGAGGTGGGAGGATCACTTGAACCCAGGAGGTAGAGGCTGCAGTGAGCTGTAATTGTGCCATCGCACTCCAGCCTGGGAGACAGAGTGAGACGCTGTATCCAAAAGAAAAAAAAAAAAAGTCAAGTCATTCATAGAATTTTTTCTGCCTTATCTGTGATGTATTTTTATGCCTGCTGAAGCATATAAACATCTTCTGTAACACATTTCTAAAATGAGCATTTGCTTTAAAATGAAGGCCTTGTAATTTGCATTTTTTCTTGAGGATGTCAACCTGGTCAAAAACAAAATAAACAAAACCCTTGTCACATTACATAATAATAATTAAAAAAAAATTAAAAGTTGGCCAGGCGTGGTGTCTCACACTTGTAATCCCAGCACCTTGGGAGGCCGAGGTGGGTGGATCATGAGGTCAGGAGATTGAGATCCTGGCTAACATGGTGAAATCCCGTCTCTACTAAAAATACAAAAAATTAGCCGGGTGTGGTGGCGGGCACCTGTAGTCCCAGTTACTTGGGAGGCTGAGGCAGGAGGATGGCGTGATCCTGGGAGATGGAGCTTGCAGTGAGCCGAGATCACGCCACTGCACTCCAGCCTGGGTGACAGAGCGAGACTCCGTCTCAAAAAAAAAAAAAAAAAAAAAAAAAAATTACAAGTAATGGCCGGGCGCGGTGGCTCAAGCCTGTAATCCTAGCACTTTGGGAGGCCGAGACGGGCGGATCACGAGGTCAGGAGATCGAGACCATCCTGGCTAACACGGTGAAACCCCGTCTCTACTAAAAATACAAAAAATTAGCCGGGCGAGGTGGCGGGCGCCTGTAGCCCCAGCTACACGGGAGGCTGAGGCAGGAGAATGGCGTAAACCCGGGAGGCGGAGCTTGCAGTGAGCTGAGATCCGGCCACTGCACTCGAGCCCGGGCGACAGAGCGAGACTCCGTCTCAACAAAAAAAAAAAAAAAAATTACAAGTAATACAAGGAGAAAACCCATCTATAGCAGCATCAAAAATCAAGAAACAAATCTACTGACAGAACACAAAATCTATATATACAAAACATAAAGTATCATTGAGAGAAATCAAAGACGACATGAAATGCAAGAATACACCCTCCTCATGGATTAGAAAATTCAATGCTGTAAGGATTGCAAATTGACCTACAAGTTAAATAACAACTCAATCAAAATCCCAGCAGGTTTCTTGCGTATATATTATAAGAAGTCAATTGTGAAATATAAGTGGATATGGGCTGGGTGCAGTAGCTCATGCTTATAATCCCAGCACTTTGGGGGGCCAAGGTAGGAGGTTTGCTTGAGCCAGAAGTTTGAGACCATCCTGGTCAACACAGTAAAACCCCATGTTTACAACAAAAAAACAAAAAAACAAACAAAAAAAAACTTAGCCGGTCGTAGTGGCGTGTGTGCCTATAGTTCACCTATTGTGGAGGCTGAGGCACAAGGATCCCTTGAGCCCAGGAGTTCAAGGGTGCAGTGAACTATGATTGTGCCATTACATTCCAGCATGGGTGACAGAGGAAGATCCTATCTCAATAAATAAATAAATAAATAAATAAATGAAAAAGACATTAAGTTGAAATGTAAAGGGCTAAGAATAAAGAATAATCAAAGACAATATTGAAGAGGAGTCATGGTTGAGGATATATACTACCAGGTATTAAGACTTGTTATAAAGGCACAGTAATTAAGACAGTGTGATACTAGTGCAGTTGAACACGATGAGCTCAGAAATAGACTCACATACATATATTTGATATATTTTTATTTATTTTATTTTATTTTATTTTTTGACACGGAGTCTCACACTGTTGCCCAGGCTGGAGTGCAGTGGCATGATCTCGGCTCACTGCAAGCTCCGCCTCCCGGGTTCACGCCATTCTCCTGACTCAGCCTCCCGAGTAGCTGGGACTACAGGCGCCCGCCACCATGCCCGGCTAATTTTTTGTATTTCTTAGTAGAGACGGGGTTTCACTGTGTTAACCAGGATGGTCTCGATCTCCTGACCTCGTGATCCACCCACCTCAGCCTCCCAAAGTGCTGGGATTACAGGCTTGAGCCACCGTGCCCAGCCTATTTTTGTTTTTGTTTTTTGAGACAGGGTTTCACTCTGTCACCAAGAGTATAGTCCAGGCTGGTGATCACGGCTCACTGTACCCTTAGCCTCGCAGGTTCAAGCAATCCTCCCACCTCAGCCTCCCAAGTAGCTGGGACTACAGGTACGTACCACCACACCTGGCTAATTTTGTTTTATTTTTTGTAGAGATGAGGTTTTGCAAGTTGCCCAGGCTTATAGGTGATTTATGACAGAGATGGCACTGCAGAGTGCTGGGAAAAGGACAATCTTGGTACTTGTCAAATGGATATTCGCATGGAAAAAAGCTGAATTGTAAACTCTCCTTATCCATACTCAAAAAAATCGGTACAGGTCAACTGTAGATTTAAAATGTGAAAGGTAAAATAATACACTTTCTAGACAGTAACAGAATATCATCATGGCCTCAGGATGACAAATTTTTCTAAATAGGACATGAAAAGTGCTTATTAAGAAACTCAAATAAACTGGACAATATTAACATTAAAAATTTCTGTTTATCAAAAGACATCAAGAGTTCTTTAGCTTCTGGGATAAAAAAAAAGGTATCAAGAGAGTAAAAAATGAAGGTACAGAGTGCAACAAAGTACTCACAATGTATACAGAAAGCCAACAAAGGACTCATATTCAGAATACATAAATAATTCCTACTAATCAATACAAAAGAGCACAAAAAAGCAAAGGACTTGTACAGGCACTTCAAAAATGAGGCTATCCAATGGCCAGTAACTATAAGAAAGGTGCTCAATCTCTTAAGTCATCAGGAAAAAAGAAATTAAAAGCTCAATGACATCTTCTTACACACATCTACAAAATGGCTAAAATTAAAAAGACTGACAATTCTAAGTGCTGACAAAAATGTACAGCAATGGGAATTATCCTTTGCTGGTGGGAGTGTAATTTGGTACAATCACTTTGGACACTGGCAGACTCTACTAAAGCTGAACATATGTAAACCCTATTAATCAGCAATTCTACTTCTGGCTTATATCCAACAGAAATGTACAGAAATATAGAGCAAAGCAAGTTTAAGAATGTTCTGGGCCGGGTGTGGTGGCTTGTAATCCCAACACTTTGGGAGGTGGAGGCAAGTGGATCACCTGAGGTCAGGAGTTTGAGACCAGCCTGGCCAACATGGTGAAACTCCATTTCTACTAAAAATATAAAAATCAGGCCGGGTGCGGTGGCCCATGCCTGTAATCCCAGCACTTTGGGAGGGTGAGGTGGATGGATCATGAGGTCAGGAGATCGAGACCATCCTGGCCAACACGGTGAAACCCTGTCTCTACTAAAAATACAAAAAATTAGCCAGGTGTGCTGGCAGGCGTCTGTGGTCCCAGCTACTTGGGAGGCTGAGGCAGGAGAATGGTGTGAACCTGGGAGGCAGAGCTTGCAATGAGCCGAGATTGCGCCACTGCACTCCAGCCTGGGAGACAGAGCGAGACTTCGTCTTAAAAAAAAAAAAAAGCACAAAAATCAGCCAGGCATGGTGGTGTGCGCCTGTAATGCCAGCTACTCTGAAGGCTAAGGCAAGAGAATCACTTGAATCTGGGAGGCAGAGGTGGCAGTGAGCCAAGATCATGCTATTGCACTCCTGCCTGGGCGATAAGAGCAAAACTCCACCTCAAAAAACAAAAAATTCTTAACAGCTTTATTTGTAATAGTTTAATACTTAATACAAAGATATCCATTAACAGTAGAATGGGTAAATGAATAGTAATACAAAAAAAATCATGCAGGAATAAAAATGAATAAAGCATTGCTACATGCAACAACAGGAGTGAATGTCACAAAAAAGTAATGAAAGAAGCCAGACAAAAATAATACAAACTACATGATTTCATCACCTACATAAAGTTCAAAAACTAATCTAAAAAGAAGTTAGGATAGAGGTTTTACGTTTATGTAGAGTACAAGGGACAGTTCTGGTAATTATCTTTTCACCTGAGTGCTTAATTACACAACTGTATTCATTTAGTGACGATTCACTGATCTGCACACTTCCAATCTTCACTATGTATGCTAAACTTCAATGAAAAGTTCACTAAACATTGTTTTAAACGATGAGTCAGGAAGTTGGCCAGTCCCTGAACAAGTATGCTGTGGTATGATGTTTATATCATGCCCAAAACCACACAGCTCATGTTTCTCAATATACTGAAATCACCTGAGTGATTATCCTTAAGACAATTCAATTCTTGGTAACGGCATTTCTCTTGCTCTTTGATAACAGTAAAAGACGCAGCGCAGTGCTGAGTGAATGTCTGATGTTTGAAGGGTTGCTCCCTTCCATTAATTTCACAGAGCTCAAGGGCAAGGAGATTTAAAAAGCAACTGAAACTACTTACTTTTTCCTTTCCAAGGCTGAACACTCCTCATCACACTCCAGCCTGGATAAGCAAATGAAAAAAAAAATAAAGTCAGAGTACTGGCTATACAGCTCCTATCCAGCAAGAAAAGAAAGTCTCAGTCAACCTGGAAGCACAGCTGACTCTAGCCAAAGAACATTCCCTCAGGCCAGGAAGCCTGTGAAGCCACCTGCTCTTCAGTTTCCATTAGTACCCTTGCCCTAGAAATATCATTTCCCCACGGACCCCAATCCAGGGATGGCTGGATGAGGTCCCTCTCAAGGACAGGTGGGATGGCCTCTCTGTTATGGGGCCAGGAGTCCTCCAGTGGCCTCAGAGTGTTCCCTGGCTGCTCAGCCCCAAATGCTCCACAGGTGTCCCTCTTAACAGCCCAATCTCCCATTCCAGAGACAGTCACCACTCTGGGTTCTCTATTCTCACATGGGTTAAGCTAAACACACATAGGTCTCTGCTTCCTTTGGTTACTGTGAGGCCTGGAAAAGTCTCCTCTAGTCTTAGCTATCTCCTGAGTAGGATGCATTGGGGATGGAACGGATGTCTCAACATCAAATTGTCTATTGAATACTTATTATGTATGCAAGGCTCTACTATGAAGTACTGAGATAAATGAATAATCCCTGCCCTCTAATTGAAGTCTAATTGAAGAAAGAAGGCACATATATGCATTTTAAAAATTACCTGGCTTGATGAACTTCCTTTTTGGTAATTAACTTGCTGATCTCCACTGAACCTCCAAGTTGCATGTCTGTTATCTTAGAGGCCATGGAAATTGCAGCTATTCTGAAATATAAAAAAGAAAGGGAAAAAGAGGCATTGCAGTTTCACAAGAACCTCCTTATACTTGGGATACAGAAGACCTCTTTAAAAGCAAATCTAGGCCGGGTGTGGTGGCTCACGCCTGTAATTCCAGCACTTTGGGAAACTGAGGCAGGTGGCTCACCTGAAGTCAGGAGTTCAAGACCAGCCTGGCCAATAGGGTGAAACCCCATCTCTACTAAAAATACAAAAACTTAGCCGGGCATGGTAGCAGGCTCCTGTGATCCCTGCTACTCAGAAGGCTGAGGCAGGAGAATCACTTGAACCTGGGAGGTGGAGGTTGCAGTGAGCCGAGATCACCCCACTGCACTCTACCCTGGGCAACTAGAGTGAAACTCCATTTCAAAAAAAAGCAAATCTATCACATGAAAACTGGTGTGGTCTTGGAAGCCCGGCTACTATGAACTACCAACATATCTATGTCATATCTCCTCAATTACATTCAAAGCAGCTACCTGGGAAGCGATGAGGTGACTCAAACCCTCAGTATTCCCTAGAGCAACACTTGGCACTTAGTAGGTATTCAAACATAGCCAATCTGATGTGTGCATCCTCTTAAAGTCCTATATCCATGGCACCTCCCCCCATCTAACCAGATATATATAAAATATATATAAATTATAATATATATTATATATTATACATATATATAAAACCATTCATTCTCTAACATCTCCATCTCAGCACTCAGATCCCTATATGGCTACACAGGTCCCAAGACTTCAGGAAGCTGCAGAGATACCTCATAGAACAATTAGAAACCCTCACACTGGCCGGGTACGGTGGCTCAAGCCTGTAATCCCAGCACTTTGGGAGGCCGAGACGGGCGGATCACGAGGTCAGGAGATCGAGACCATCCTGGCTAACATGGTGAAACCCCATCTCTGCTAAAAAATACAAAAAACTAGCCGGGCGAAGTGGCAGGCGCCTGTAGTCCCAGCTACTTGGGAGGCTGAGGCAGGAGAATGGCGTGAACCCGGGAGGCGGAGCTTGCAGTGAGCTGAGATCCGGCCACTGCACTCCAGCCTGGGTGACAGAGCGAGACTCTGTCTCAAAAAAAAAGAAAAAAAAGAAACTCTCACACCAGAAAGGCACAGGGCTTAGCCCTGGCTGTGCCAATGACAAATGGTGGGATGTGAAAGCAATTCACCTAACTTCAGGACATCTTCCCTTCTTATCTCACAATGTAATACGACCAAAAGAGAGAAAAAGAGAAAGAGGAAGGAGGAAGCGGAAAAATTTATTTTACACACCAAAGTTAGGGAAGAAAAGGTACATAAAGCAGCACTTTTTCTTTGAACTAGAGAAACTAGATTCTTAAAAATGTATGTAAGAAACTTTCTAGCCAGGTGTGGTGGTTCACTCCTGTGATCCCAGCACTTTGAGGGGCCGAGGTAGGAGACCAGCCTGGGAAACAGGGCTAGACCCCTCTCAATAAAACAAAACAAAACAAACAAAAAAACCTTTCCAGCTTTTAGAAAAGGTGCAAGGATACTATGATAAACACATGTATCTGTGCAGTGGTGTTTACAACTGATCACAACCAGTTACAGAGTTGTTTCTTCTCCACTCCCACTGATTCACTTGATTAGCTTTAAAAACAAAACAAAACACATGTATCTGTTTCACCTAGGTCACCAGTTGTTAACATTTAAGTAACACTAACCTTTGATAAGTACTAGATGCTTCAGAGCAAATCACCATCTCTTTTCTTCGTCCACATTCACACTGTAGCTCTACCTGAAGTCAGATGACATGGAACGACTTTTAGCGCACTGGAACCATGTGAATAAAGCAGTTTTCACTCTTAAATCCTCTCTTAAACCATAGCAGAGACTAGAGAGTCAGCGGGTGGCCACTCTCCAAGCTGGAAGAAGCTAACCACACATGCAAACTGACACAGTTGCTGACATGCTAGAAGTGCCCCCATCCACAATGCCCCCTTTTGGAAACCACCTCTGCTCTTCATCCTGGCTGAAGGGGCAGGCCTGGGATGAAGTTTTTACCATCAAAGACAGACGCTTGCCCTAGGCTCAACTGTGGCCTAGCCAACTCCACCTCCTCAAGGTGGCCACACTTGATCCTTTAGACCAGGCTAAACCTCCCATTTATCTGCTCTCATAGCACCCTCCACAAGGCTTAAACTACTCCCTCATGACACCACAGCCATAATTAGTTATCTAAGCAATAATTGAATATCTGCCCCATCAGGTAGTGAGGAACCATGTGTCTCTTGTTCACTAATTTATCCCTAGCACCTCATACTACGTCTTGCACAAAACACATTTATACATTTATTAAATAAATGGAGTAAACAATCAGTGTCTATTGAGAATCTGATCCAAGGGAGACACAGACTCTAGTCTGGTGGCAGTGGGTACCTGCTGAATCAAAAGGCCACACCAAGTTTGGCAGGCAGAAACCTGTGTGACTCACTCTACCTTTCCCTAACTTGTGGTTTTTGGCAACCAATGACCCCTGATTAAGATGCATGCCCAGGGGCTACTATAGACAGTTCGGGACTCACTAGTAGCCTCAGAACCACAGTCAATGCTCCATCGGTGGCCAGAAATACCCACCTTGGCTTTACAAGCAGTCACAGGGCAGGGTGAGCTGGTATGGCAGGGTGCCATACACGGGTGACCACAGTCAGCTCTGGGGGTGGTGCAGGGCTGCTTGCAGGCCTCATCCACAAGACACTCCCCTTTGTGACAGAGTCTCTGACATTTGTGCATCCCACATGGTAGCGTGGCACCGCAGGGTAATCCGCAAGAGATATCAACCAGGTGACAGGGGATGTTGCTCCGAAACTAGGAGAGACAGAAGTAGTCAGATTCTCATCTCCATGTGGGATTTGGGGTGAGTTTTAACTTCCTCTTAAAACATTTCTGAGCTTATAGCAGGTTTTTTTTGTTTTTGTTTTTCTGATACAGGGTTTTACTCTGTCGCCCAGGCTGGAGTGTAATGGCATGATTATGGGGCTCACGTGATCCTCCCACCTCAGTCTCCCAAGTAGCTGGAATTGCAGGTACGTGCCACCATGCCCGGCTAATTTTTGTATTTTTTTTTTTAAGAGATGGGGTTTCACCATGTTGCCCAGGCTGGTCTCGAACTCCTGAGCGGAAGCAATCCACCTGCCTAGGCCTCCCAAAGTGCTGAGATTACAGGTGTGAGCCACTGCATCTGGCAATAATGGTTTGTATTTATTTATTTATTTATTTTGAGAGGAAGTCTCACTCTGTTGCCCAGGATGGAGTACGGTGGCGCCCATCTCGGGGCTCACTGCAACCTCCACCTCCAGGGTTCAAGGGATTCTCCAGCCTCAGACTCCCGAGTAGCTGGGATTACAGGTGTGTACTACCATGACCAGCTAATTTTTGTATTTTCAGTAGAGACTGGGTTTCGCCATGTTGGCCAGGCGGCTGGTCTTGAACTCCTGACTTCAAGCGATACACTTGCCTTGGCCTCCCAAAGTGCTGGGATTACAGGTGTGAACCACCACACTCAGCCCAGTTTTTAAAATGATAATTATTATTATTATTTTAATTTTTAGAGACAGGGTCTCACTATGTTGCCTAAGCTGGACTTGAACTTCTGGGCTCAAGTGATCCTCCTGCCTTAGTCTTCTGATTAGCTGGGACCATAGGTACGTGCCACTACATCCGGCTTAAAAGCTGTATTTCTAAAAAAGCTCTATTTATCTGGGAAAAAATCACTTTGATTTTCAAAGTCTGAAAGGTTAGTTTGAGATGAAGAAAATAAACCTTAACTTTATTTAATAATCTCTGTTATGACTCAAAAGGATTTGTAGCAGAAGCCAAAAATGTGATCTGGGACATAAACTTTCCAAAGTGACAACAAACAAATGTAACTAGATAACTGGGGAGTGCTTGAAAATGTTATGACTAACTGGGAGGGGCAGATGATCTTTTCCCTCCTTTCTGAACTGCTAAAGCAGAGTCAACAGACTAACTCTTATAGACGTGGGGGTGGAGGGCAACCTTGGCCTAGGGTTCTGAGACTGAGGGCCCTTTTTTGTTTGATTTTGCTTTTTTTTTTTTTTTTTTGAGACGGTCTTGCTCTGTCGCCCAGGCTGGAGTGCAATGGCGCGATCTCAGCTCACTGCAACCTCCACCTCTCGGCTTCAAGCGGTTCTCCTGCCTCAGCCTCCCAAGTAGCTGGGACTACAGGTGTGTGCCACCATGCCCAGCTAATTTTTGTATTTTTAGTAGAGACAGGGTTTCACTATGTTGGCCAGGCTGGTCTCGAACTGCTGACCTCTGGTGATCCACTTGCCTCGGCCTACCAAAGTGTTGGGATTACAGGCGTGAGCCACTGCGCCCAGCCTGTTTTGCTTTTTTTTGAGGCAGAATCTTGCTCTGTTGCCCACGCTGGAGGGCAGTGGCATAATCATGGCTCACTGCAGCCTTGAACTCCTGGGTTCAAGTGATCCTCCTGCCTTAGCCTTCCAAGTAGCTGGGCATACAAGCATGCCACTAAACCCAGCTAATTTTTGTATTATTGTAGTCAGGATCCCACTGGTTGCCCAGGCTAGAAGGTTGTTTTCTGCAATTAAATACTTAACTCTCCTCATGTCTCCCAACTCATGGTCTCCACAACTTCAGGCAGTCCTGTCCTTTAAAAAACTTAGAGAAAACAGGCCATGGAACCCCCAATTCATTTTTTTCTTGAAAAATGGCCTGTTTCCAGGTTTCCTCACCATAGGAAAAAGCTGCTGCAATTTTACTCTTGTAGGACCAAAGGCTAGTCTTATATATTCACTCAAATTCTTTCATGAACCCTCGAAATGAGGGATATACTTCTACTGCAGTGACACACAACTTCTCCCTTGAAGATACCTCCAACATCTAGGACACACGTTTCCCATCGCACTGGAATCCATATTTTGGTGGAATGTAGTTCTCAATCATTAAACACTTACGTATTCTACTACCAGGGCAATGAGGATAATTTTCGCTGATGCTCTGCCCTGTCATCCTCTCCACATTACTTTCTTCTCGCTATCCTTTAGGACGTTAATTCTTGCAAAACACCTGGAGAGCCCTTCCATCCTTCTTAGCCCTCTGTATTTCCCACATTACTGCTATTGTCTGTTTTCATGCCTGCCTCCCAACTCAAAGTGAAGGCTTCATAAGGGCAAGGGTTAGTCTTGTTCACTTTCAAATCACCCAAACCTAGCCTGTTACCTAGCACATGGTAGGTACTCATACTCGATATCTGTTGAATGAAGTCTGAATAAGCCATCAACACAAAGATAACACATTGATGTTTTAGAATGGATAAACTGGAAAAGGTGAGATACATAGAAAAGAATAAATACCAAGGACTTGAGAACCACCCACAGGAAATCAGTGGAGGAATATACGTCCATGAAGATAAAAGAATATGGCATGTTGTTACAGATGTCAAGAGAGTTTCATGAAATGTTGGCCAATACTTCATGATGCAAAATAAGCAGGTTACAAAACAGTATCTTTTTTTTTTTTTTTGGTATAGGGCAGTTGGAATGTAGAAAACAGTATCATCTTAATCAGAGCAAGGAAAAATGTATATCACATGTCTGGTGGTTTATATGCCAGAATGTTAGAGTATTTCTTTCTCAGTAGCAGAATTAAATCTTTTCAACTGTACAATAAATATGCATTTTTTTATAGGACTTCACTTTATTGCATTTCATAGATATCACATTTTTTACAAATTGCAAGTTTGTGGCAACCCTGCGTCCAGCAAGTCTATCTGTTCCACTTTTCCAACAGCACATGCTCATTTCGTGTCTGCGTCACATTTTGGTAATTCTCACAACATCTCAGAATTTTTCATTATTCTATCTGTTATGGTGACCTGTGATCAGTGATTTTGTTTTTTTCCTTTTTCTTATTTCAATAGTTCTTGGGGAACAGGTGGTGTCTGGCTACATGGATAAGTTCCTTAGTAGTGATTTCTGAGATTTTGGTGTACCCATCACCCGGGGAGTGTACACTGTACCCAATGTGTAGTTTAAAATTTTTTTTTTTTTTTCCGAGACGGAGTCTTGCTCTGTTACCCAGGCTCGAGTGCAGTGGCACAATCTTGGCTTACTGCAACATCCGTCTCCCGAGTTCAAGCAATTCTCCTGCCTCAGCCTCCCAAGTAGCTGGGATTACAGGGATGCACCACCATGCCCAGCTAATTTTTTTAGTAGAGATGGGGGTCTCACCATGTTGGCCAGGTTGGTCTCAAACTCCTGACCTCGTAATCTGCCTGCCTTGGCCTCCCAAAGTGCTGGGATTCTAGGCATGAGCCACCATGCTCGGCCCCAGTGTGTAGTTTTTTTAATCCCTCACCCGCCTCCCATCCTTTCCCTAGAGTCCCCAAAGTCCACTGTATCATTCTCATGCTTTTGCGTCCTCATAGCTTAGGTCCCACTTATGAGTGAAAACATACGATGTTTGGTTTTCCATTCCTGAGTTACTTCACTTAGAATAATGGTCTCCAAATCCATCCAGGTTGCTGTGAATGTCATTATTTCATTCCTGGCTGAGTAGTATTCCATGGTACGTATCTATATATACACCACAATTTCTTTATCCACTTGTTGATTGATGGGCAGTTGGGCTGGTTCCACATTTTTGTAATTGTGAATTGTGCCGCTATAAACATGCGTGTGCAGGTATCTTTTTCATATAATGACTTCTTTTCTTCTGGGTAGACGCCCAGTAGTGGGACTGCTGGATCAAACGGTAAATCTACTTTTAGTTCTTTAAGGAATCGCCACAGTTTTCCACAGTGGTTGTACTAGTTTACATTCCCACCAGCAGTGTAAAAGTGTTCCCTTTTCACCACATCCACGCCAACATCTATTATTTTTTGATTATTGCCATTCTTGCAGGAATAAGGTGGTTATTAAAAAAAAAAAATTGGTGTTTTAAAGTAAAATGATTGGAACAGACAACAGATCATTGGTTTTCAGGGGCTGGAAGTAGGGGACATTGAGTACACAGGGGCATGAAGGATGTTTGGGGGTGACTGAACTGTTCTACATCTTGATTGTGGTAGTGGTTTGATGGTATGTATGCTTTTGTTAAAACTCATGGATCTGTACAATAAAAAGGGTAAATTCTGTTGTATGCAAATTATATCTTAAGAAAAAATTTTTAAGCAATGGAAACCTTCTACTTCCGAATGTATTTACTTTGAGAAATGATGAGACTAACAATTCTTAAGTAATAAAATCATGAACCTCTGCCTGGAACAATGAGCACTTGAGAGAGAAAACTTACCTCATGCTTGCCCATGCACCACTTCTGAGTTAGGAAAGTGCAAGGGGGACACTTCTCCTCACTATGACAAGAATGATATACTGCAGAAAGAGAAAGGTAACTTTAGGAATACTTTCGAAATAAAGTCACGTAAACCATTATACATCATATAAATGGCATACAGCATGAAACTTTTAAATTCGGAAACTGGGAGTACTTTTAAAAAATGGTCACAGGAAAGTAAAAAGTACCTGACTTCATGTTAAAGTGTTGAAGGACAAGCATGAGTGAGAAAAAGAAACCCAACCAAGGCGGAAGAGACATGCCCAAACAGAAGCAGAGGAGGCAGCTTTCTCATCTCATCTCTTGCAGCACAGCCATATGGTCCATCCAATTCTACTATGTCATTCTTTTGGCCCTACCTTAACAGCAACTGCTCACTTCTGCTCAGATATCTTTGCTATTAATTCCATCTAAAATGCTTCTGCTGATTCCTTCCAATTTCATTACTGCCTATAAGGGGAAGTTCATCAAAACTCACTTCCTACAATGAAGCTTTCCTTGGCTGACCATACTCTAGCCTGAGCTTCCTCACACTTCCTGGTGTCTCAGTTCCTACGCAGATGGGTTGCTGCCACATTATTTAGCCCATCTGCATGTGAAGGGTGGTTGTATCATGTGTATTGAACTACCATTCTCCTCCTCGCAGGGAGAACGTAAGAACCTCGTGGTCACGGGGTATTTTCGCAGGGAGAACGTAAGAACCTCATGGTCACGGGGTATTTTTATCTTCCTCTGAAGTTCCCTCTGTGTCTGACACCATGTTAGAAATACAGTAAACACTTAAGAAAATGGAAATGAATGGGGAACAAAATAGGCTAAAACAACACAATTCACAAATGGTGAAGTTCTTACTATGGATCTTGCCCAGCAGGACTTGGGCTTCATCTGTAACACCCGCAAGTAAGTGTAAAGGAGGGAATGGGTGGGGACTGCCCTGGGCATGTACTTCATGCTGGTATGAATGCCACGGGAGGGGCTTTCAAACTATGCTGGGAGGACTATCCTAAGATTCCCAAGGAAGGAGGGAACGTTCCACTTAATGAAGAATTTAAGATCTGTTTTACTCCATTAACTTAAAAAATCAAGAGCTGGTTTTCTAGTTTTAAGTCTGAATCATATTGCCAGACTAACTGTGGGTATCAAATCTGGTCCCCTGAATTATTTCAGGTTTGCCTCTGGTATTTGGTAAAATGAAATGATGAGCCCAGTATGGTGATAGAGAAAAGCCAGCAACCAGACTTGACAGATACAGAAATTGAGTGATGTCAAGTGGTTGTTGGCCTGGTATCTGAGCAGTTTATCAGAGAAAAACTGGAAACACTGAAATGTCCAGCAACACAAGACTGACTGAATAAGTTATGGTCCATCCATGTAACAGGACACTCAATTGCCATTAAAAATTTATATTTAAAAAAAAATACTGACAAGGCGACAGATTAAAAATATAATAATAAGAGTGGGAAAAAAGCTAGTTAAAAGCATTCAGTTCAGTAAGATCCCATTTTTATTTTGGGAAAAAAATGCAAACATATATATTTGCACATGGCAAAAGACCCTGAGAAATACATGTAAGGTATAATTCTTAGGAGGTGACATATAATAGATTATTTAATTTCAAACTTTTGACTTTATTTTTTTTTTTGAGTCAGAGTCTCACTTTGTCACCCAGGCTGGAGTGCAATGGCGCAATCTTGGCTCACTGCAACCTCTGCCTCCTGGGTTCAAGTGATTCTCTTGCCTCAGCCTCCCAAGTAGCTGGGATTATAGGCATCTGCCACCACGCCAGGCTAAGTTTTGTATTTTTAGTAGAGACAGGGTTTTACCATGTTGGCCAGACTAGTCTCAACCTTCTGACCTCAGGTGATCCACCTGCCTCGGCTTCCCAAAGAGAGGCGTGAGTCACTGCACCTGGCCTTTTTTACTATTTTTTTTTTTTTTTTTGAGACGGAGTCTCACTCTGTTGCCCAGGCTGAAGTACAGTAGCACGATCTTGGCTCACTGCAACCTCTGCCTCCCGGATTCAAGCAATTCTCCTGCCTCAGCCTCCCGAGTAGCTGAGATTACAGGTGCCTGCCACAATGCCTAGCTAACTTTTGTATTTTTAGTAGAAACAGGGTTTCACCATGTTGGCCAGGGTGGTCTCGAACTCCTGACCTCAAGTGACTCGCCCACCTCGGCCTCCCAAAGTGCTAGGATTACAGGCACGAGCCACTGTGCCTGGCCTCTATTTTCTTTTTTGAGACAGAGTATCAGTCTGTCAGCAGGCTGGAGTACAGTGATGTGATCTCAGCTTACTGCAACCTCTGCCCCCGGGGTTCAAGTGATTTTCCTGCCTCAGCCTCCTGAGTAGCTGGGACCACAGGCGCATACCAACACGCCTGGCTAATTTTTGTATTTTTAGTAGAGACAGGGTTTTACCATGTTGGGCAGGATGGTCTCTAACTCTTGACCTCATGATCTGCCCCCCTTGGTCTCCCAAAGTGCTGGGATTACAGGCGTGAGCCACTGCGCCTGGCCCTGGCCTCTACTTTCTTAATTTTAATAGGATAAATACATATTGCTTCTATAACAACAAAAAAGTCACTTTTAATTTTGTAAAAAGACGCTAAATTTCAAAATATGCACCAAAGTGGAGACCACAAAGAAAGAAAAGATCTTGAGAGATAAGATCAGCTGGGGTGTCTTCCAACATTTTTAGGTGTCTTTGACATCCTTAGAGTAAACCAATGGAGTAAACCAACTGTATCACAATGGATTGGATGCAGAAGTAGATATGATAATTCAGGTGTGATTCCAAGCTGTGGCCCAGATTACAGACCCACCTTCACAGAAGCAGCCTCTGAGCATGGGAGCAAGGGGCAACCATCACAGCATGACTTTAGAGCAGCAAAGACAGTTACACAGCAGGATCCTAAATGACACGGTGTGAGCAGGCTGAAGTGTGAAGACAAGATGCTACTCACCTGGATGGTCACATTCATGGACTCTAGCGCAGGTTTGGGTACATTCAGGGGGCCTAGTACCACAGGGAACTGGAGGGTAAATCACTGATGCACCACAATGGCAGGTTAATTCATCAAAACCTGGCGGAGCAGCAGGTAAAACAAAAGAATCCTTTCTGAGTTTGGGATGTGCACATAAATATTTACACACACACACACACACACACACGCACACACACACACACACGCACACACACATTTTTGCTTGTAGTTTTAGCGGAGAATTTTCGGAGGTGTTACTTTTTTTTTTTTTTTTGAGACGGAGTCTCACGCTGTTGCCCAGGCTGGAGTGCAGTGGCGCAATCTCGGCTCACTGCAAGCTCCGCCTCCCGGGTTCCCGCCATTCTCCTGCCTCAGCCTCCTGAGTAGCTGGGACTACAGGCGCCCGCCACCGCGCCCGGCTAATTTTTTGTATTTTTAGTAGAGACGGGGTTTCACTGTGGTCTCGAACTCCTGACCTTGTGATCCGCCCACCTTGGCCTCCCAAAGTGCTGGGATTACAGGCTTGAGCCACCTAAAGGAGGTTTTTATTTTATTAAACTTTTATTTTATTAAAACTAAGCTGGTGAAAAAGGCATGCACAGATATGAAGTTTCATTTACTACTGTGACCCTGACAGCTTCCCAATACTTTTCCCAACATATTTCTAGACAGGAGATTATATTGATGACTGAGTTTTTAATATTATAACAGGAAAGTTATCAACATTTCAAAGATCACATAAGAATTATTTTCCAAATGATCAATGTGGGCTGTCATAAAATCATGCACGGGGCCGGGCGCGGTGGCTCACGCCTATAATCTCAGCACTCTGGGAGGCCGAGGTGGGCGGATCACGAGGTCAGGAGATTGAGACCATCCTGGCTAACACGGCGAAACCTTGTCTCTACTAAAAATACAAAAAATTAGCCGGGCGTGGTGGTGGGTGCCTGTAGTCCCAGCTGCTGGGGAAGCTGAGGCAGGAGAATGGTGTGAACCCGAGAGGCGGAGCTTGCAGTGAGCCAAGATCATGCCACTGCACTCCAGCCTGGGTGACACAGCAAGACTCTGTCTCAAAAAAATAAAATAAAATAAAATAAAATAAAATAAAATAATGCACGGGTAAAAAGATCCATTCAAAGTATAAGAAAGTCCAATAAATTTTAGTGACAGAGAACAAAAACACTGAGTCAAGTTCTTTCTAAAATGAAGTTGAATTTTGGTGTAATTTCAAAGAATATCAGTAATTATTTGAAAACATCTTTAAAATACTCTTCCCTTCTCCTGTGTAAGATTATTTGTGTAAGGATGGATTTTTTTTCATATACCTCAACTATATCATGATGGATTGGATGCAGAAGTAGATGTGAGAATTCAGCTATCTTCTATTAAACCAAGTATCCACCATTCTATATTTTTGAAAAGTTATTTTAAAAATTTTTGTGGGCCGGGCGCGGTGGCTCAAGCCTGTAATCCCAGCACTTTGGGAGGCCGAGATGGGCGGATCACGAGGTCAAGAGATCGAGACCATCCTGGCTAACACAGTGAAACCCCGTCTCTACTAAAAAATACAAAAATCTAGCCGGGCGAGGTGGCGGGCACCTGTAGTCCCAGCTACTCGGGAGGCTGAGGCAGGAGAATGGCGTAAACCCAGGAGGCGGAGCTTGCAGTGAGCTGAGATCCGGCCACTGCAGTCCAGCCTGGGCAACAGAGCAAGACTCCGTCTCAAAAAAAAAAAAAAAAAAAAAAAAAAAAAAATTTTGTGATTACATGCAATGAATATATTATTATTCTTAAATATACTAATCAATTATTTTTTAAATTTCTCAGTTTTAATTTCTAATACAGTAGATACAGATAAATACGACTCACATAAAAAGAGCTCTTTAGGATACTTTTTAGTAATGTAAATGAGCCCTACTACAAAAAAGTTTGCAAACTGCTGCTAATAATATAGAGAAAGAAGATTGTTGAGGACAGAACCTAGGTAAATAACATACATGAGGCAGGTAGCAGAGAAGGAATCTATCAACGAACTAGGCCCCATATGAGGATCACTGCTCATATCACAAGTTTTCAGGGACTACAATACAGCATTAGAAGTAACTTTAAAGAAAGTCTCAACATATTGTAAATACGAAGGCTTAGTTCAAGAATCCATACCATTCTAAGTAAATCAATCTCTCAAAGTATATTATGTCTGAATTTCTAAAAAACTCTTCTAATAAACTATATAGTAAAGACACTCACTGGCTTGCCAGCATGTCTGGCAGTTTCCACGATGACAAGGTTCTTCACACCTATGAAGGCCACAACGGAGTTTCCTCCCACAAATCAAAGGACACTTGTGCTCCTTATCCTGGGAAGAGAGATTTGTATTTGTTCATAAAATGGTCTTCATTTTATATTTCCCATAAATAACAAGATTAATAAAAACAAAGCTCTACACATTTATGGATAAAATGATGTCTGGAAATACCTTCAAAATAGCCACAAAAGGGAGAGTAGGTGGGGATGAAGATAAAACAAAATTCGTCACGAGGTGATCAATACTAAAGCTGGATGTTGTGTATATGGGACTCTCTATACTAGTCTCTCTGCTTCTGCATATATTTGAGAGAGAGAGAGAGAGAGAGAGATATATATATATATATATATATATTTTTTTGAGATGGAGTCTCGCTCTGTCACCCTGGCTGGAGTGCAGTGGCGCGATCTCGGCTCACTGCAAGCTCCGCCTCCCAGGTTCACACCATTCTCCTGCCTCAGCCTCCTGAGTAGCTGGGACTACAGGCGCTCGCCACGATGCCTGGCTAATTTTTTTGTATTTTTAGTAGAGACAGGGTTTCACCGTGTTAGCCAGGATGGTCTCGATCTCCTGACCTCATGATCCGCCCACCTTGGCCTCCCAAAGTGCTGGGATTACAGGCGTGAGCCAGTTTGAAATTTTAAAAAAATATATTTTATTTTTACATTGTGTGTGTGTCTTTGTGTGAGAGAGCCAGGGTCTCACTCTGTTGCCCAGGCTGGAGTGTGGTGGTGCGATCTCGGCTCACTGCAACCTCCACCTCCCAGGTTCAAGCAATTCTCCTACCTCAGCTTCCTGAGTAGCTGGGATTACAGGTGCCCACCACAATGTCCAGGTAAGTTTTAAATTTTTAGTAGAGACAGGGTTTCACCATGTTGGCCAGTCTGGTCTGGAACTCCTGACCTCAAGTGATCTGCCTGCCTTGGCCTCCCAAAGTGCTGGGATTATAGGCATGAGCTACCACGTCCAGCCTTATTTTTACATTTAAATCTATTTATTTATTTAGAGACCTGGTTATGAGATGGGCATTTTTGTAGTTTTGGTAGAGATGGGGTTTTACCATGTTGCCAAGGCTGACCTTGAATTCCTTGGATTAAGTGAGATCCACCCACCTCAGCCTCCAAAAGTGGAATTACAGGTGTGAGCCACCATGCCTGGCTGTAAATTTTTTTATAAGAAGAGGAAGTCTTTAAGCCTTCTAACACTAGTTTATAATACTTGCACAATTCATCATTCTTCACTTTAATATATAAATTTTAAAAATAATTATGTATGTTATATACATACATACACATGTATTACCTTGCTATTGGTACTGTGTTATCTTGTTTATGTATATACACACTGATACAGTTTGGCTGTGTCTCCAACCAAATCTTATCTTGAATTCCCACATGTTGTGGGAAGGACCTGGTAGGAGTTAACTAAATCATGGCGGGGGAAGGTCTTTCCCATGCTGTTCTCATGATAGTGAATAAGTCTCCTGAGATCTGATGGCTTTATAAGGCTGAGTTTCCCTGCATAAGCTCTCTCTCTGCCTGTTGCCATCCATATTAAGACGTGACTTGCTCTTCCTTGTCTCTCACCATGATTATGAAGCCTCCCCAGCCACTTGGAACTGTAAGCCCATTAAACCTCTTTCTTTTGTAACTTGCCCAGTCTCGGGTATGTCTTTATCAGCAGTGTGAAAACAGACTAATACAGTAAACTGGTACCAGTAGAGTGGGGTGCTGCTGAAAAGATACCCGAAAATGTGGAAGTGACTTTAGAACTGGGTAACAGGCAGATGATGGAACAGTTTGGAGGGCTCAGAAGAAGACAGGAGAATGTGGGAAAGTTTGGAACTTCTTAGAGACTTGCTGAATGGCTTTGCCCAAAATGCTGATAATGATATGGACAATAATGTCCAGGCTGAGGTGGTCTCAGATGGAGATGAGGAACTTGTTGGGAGCTGGAGCAAAGGTGACTCTTGTTGTTTTATCAAAGAGAGTGGCAACATTTTGCCCCTGCCCTAGAGATCTGTGGAACTTTGAACTTGAGAAAGATGATTAAGAGTATCTGGTGGAAGAACTTTCTAAGTAGCAAAGCATTTAAGAGGTGACTTGGGTGCTGTTAAAGGCATTCAGTTTTAGAAGTGAAACAAAGCATAAAAGTTTGGAAAATTTGCAGCCTGCCAATGTGACAGAAAATCCTATTTTCTGAGAAGAAATTCAAGCTGACTGCAGAAATTTGCATAAGTAATGAGGAGCCAAATGTAAAACCCCAAGACAATAGGGAAAATGTCCCCAAAGCATGTCAGAGGTCTTCATGGCAGCCCCTCCCATGACAGGCCTGGAGGCTCAGGAGGAAAAAATGGTTTTGTGGGCCGGCCCAAGGGTCCCTCTGCTGTATGCAGCCTAGGGACTTAGTGCCCTGCATCCCAGCCACTCCAGCTGTGGCTGAAAGGGCCCAACACAGAGCTTGGGCCATGGCTTCAGAGTGCAAGCACCAAGCCTTGGCATCTTCCATGTAGTGTTGCGCCTGTGGGTGCACAGAAATCAATAACTGACGCTGGAAACCTCTGCCTAGGTTTCAGAAGATGGATGGAAACACCTGGATGTCCAGGCAGAAGTTTGCTGCAGGGGTGGGGCTGTCACAGAGAACCTCTGCTAGGGCAGTGCCAAAGAGAAATGTGGGGTTGCAGCCCCCACACGGAGTCCCTACTGGGGTACCAGCTAGTGGAGCTGTTAGAAGAGGGTCACTGTCCTCCAGACCCTAGAATGGGAGATGCACTGACAGCTTGCACTGTGTGCCTGGAAAAGTCACAGACACTCAACACCAGCCTGTGAAAGCAGCTGGGAGGGGGCTGTATGCTGCAAAGCCACATGGGCGGAGCCGTCCAAGACCATGGGAACCCACTTCTTGCATCAGCGTGACCTAGATGTAAGACATGGAGTCAAAGGAGAGCATTTTGTAGCTTTAAGATTTGACTGCCCAGCCGGGCGCAGTGGCTCACGCCTGTAATCCCAGCACTTTGCGAGGCCGAGGCAGGTGGATCACGAGGTCAGGAGATCAAGACCATCCTAAGATGGTGAAACCCCGTCTCTACTAAAAATACAAAAAAATTAGCTGGGCGTGGTGGCGGGCGCCTGCAGTCCCAGCTGCTCGGGAGGCTGAGGAAGGAGAATGGTGTGAGCCTGGGAGGCAGAGCTTGCAGTAAGCGGAGATCGCGGAGAGAGCGAGACTCCATCTCAAAAAAAAAAAAAAAAAAAAAAATTTGACTGCCCCACTGAATTTTGGACTTGCATGGGGCCTGTACCCCTTTGTTTTGGCCAACTTCTCCCATTTGGAATGGCTGTATATACCCAATGCCTGTACCCCTACTGTACCTAGGAAGTAACTAATTTGCTTTTGAATTTACGGGCTCACAGGCAAAGCGACTTGCCTTGTCTTGGATGAGACTTTGGACTGTAGACTTTTGAGTTAATGCTGAAATGGGTTAAGACTTTGGGGGACTGTTGGAAAGGCATGATTGGTTTTGAAATGTGAGGACATGAAATTTGGGAGGGGCCAGGGGCAGAATGATATAGTTTGGCTGTGTCCCCACCCAAATCTCATCTTGACTTCCAATATGTTGTGGGAGGGACCTGGTGGTAGGTAACTGAATCATGGGGGCAGGTCTTTCTCGTGCTGTTCTCGTGATAGTGAATACGTCTCATGAGATTTGATGGCTTTATAAGGCCAAGTTTCCTGGACAAACTCTATTTCTCTGCCTGCTGCTATCCATGTGAGATGTGATTTGCTTCTCCTTGCCTTCCACCATGATTGTGAGGCCTCCCCAGCCACTTGGAACTGTAGATCCATTAATCCTCTTTCTTTTGTAATTTGCCTAGTCTTGGGTATGTCTTTATTGGCAGTGTGAAAATGGACTAATACATACATACATATACATACACGTTTATACATACATGTTATGTCATATATTACATATATGTTATCTTGGTTTTTTTAATATATAAAAGAGTATATTAGATAACAGAGTACGAATAGCCAGCTAGTGCTTTATTTAGCTCCATAAAAGCAAATATTTTAAATAAACATTTTATTTTTAAAAATCTTTTTTAAAAATGTCATAATAATTTTTCCTACTGACAAGCAGTACATGACAAGCAGTACATGACAAGCAGTACATGAAACCTGAAGCCCAAGTTGCTAAGTCCAGTCTGTGTTGGGACAACACACAATCTCCTGCAGAAGACTGTGTGCTCACCTAGGGGTCTTGGGCTCTGGGGTATGAGGCATTCTCTTTCCTCTTTCTCTTCCTCTGTGTTGCTACTAGATGCCACTGGCTGACTTCTCGACCTGGGTGAGACTAAAAAGGCCCAGTCTGTCTCTTTATAGAGAGCTTATGGGGACACTATGAGAGCTCTTTGACTGCTGCTTAGGGGCCCATACCAATGACTTTTAAATCTGGGCTGCATTCTCCACGTGGCTCAGGCTTCCAGAAGCCCAGCCCCTGGATGAATGGAATCTGATTATGCCTAATAAGTCCACTTACCACACAGCATATCTCATTACATTTATGCCGTCCACACAACCGTTTCTTGTTACACCGCTTGTCACACATAAATGTAGCATCTGCTGTGGCCAATTAAAAAGAAAAAAGAAAAACAGGCAAAGGATATGAACATTCATTCCACAAATATTTGAGTGACTATAAGCCAAAGATTACAATAGTAATAATACAATTGTAATAATGTAAATGCAGTTTTTTTTTTTTTTTTTGAGATGGAGTCTCTCTCTGTTGCCCAGGCTGGAGTGCAGTGGCATGATCTTGGCTCACCACAATGTCTGCCTCTTGGGTTCAAGTGATTCTTGTGCCTCAACCTCCCAAGTAGCTGGGCTTACAGGTGCCCGCCACCACAGCCAGCTAATTTTTGCATTTTTAGTAGAAGCAGGGCTTCACCATGTTGTCCAAGCTGGTCTTGAACTCCTGATCTCAGGTGATCCGCCTCCCATGGCCTCCCAAAGTGCTGAGATTAAAGGAATGTGCCACTGTGCCTGGCCTTTTTGCTTTCTTTTTTTTTCTTTTTTTTTTCTTTTGAGATAGAGTCTCACTCTGTTGCCCAGGCTGGAGTGCAGTGGTGCAATCTTGGTTCACAGCAACCTCCACCTCCCAGGTTCAAGCGATTCTCCCACCTCAGACTCCCGAGTAGCTGGGATTACAGGTTTGTGCCACCACGCCCGGCTAATTTTTGTATTTTTAGTAGAGACCGGGTTTCGCCATGTTGGCCAGGCTGGTCTCGAACTCCTGACCTCAGGTGATCCACCTGCCTTGGCCTCCCAAAGTGTTGGGATTCCAGGTGTCAGCCACCATGCCAGGCCGTCAGTTTTTTTTTTTTTTTTTAAAGAGACAGGGTGTCTTTCTGTCACCCAGGCTGGAGTGCAGTGGCATTAACATAGCTCACTGTAACCTCGAATTCCTGGGCTCAAATGAGCCTCCCATCTCGGCCTTCCAAATGTTGGGGTTACAGGTGTAAGCCACTCTGCCCAGCTGAAAATGCATATTAAAATATCAATTTTCACCTTTAAAACTGTCTTAAAAAAATAGCAATGGTAGGGTTTAAGATGTGGAGAAAAAGGCACACTCATCTTGGTAGATGGGTGTACAAACTTTTGCAGTCCATGGGGGACTGATTCCAGGACCTCCCTTGGATATCAAAATTCACAGATATTCAAGTCTCTTATACAAAATGGTATAATATTTGCATATAACCTATGCACACTCTTCTTTATACTTCTCTAGATTACTTATAACACCAAATACAATGTAAATGCTATCTAGATAGTTATTGTTTAGAAAATGATGAGAAAAAATTTTGTACATGTTCAGTACAGATGTAATTTGTTTACAAATTTGTCTTTGAATATTTTCAATCTATGGTTGGTTGAATCCATGGATATGGAACCCGTGGATGTGTAAGGCTGGCTGCATGTATGTTTCTATCAAAAATTTAAGTGTGGTTGGGCATGGTGGCTCCTGCCTGTAATCCTAGCACTTTGGGAGGCTGAGCCAGGAGGACTGCTCGAGCCCAGGAATTCAAGACCAGCCTGGGCAACACAATGAGACCCTGTCTCTACAAAAACTTGCTCACTGCAACCTCCGCCTCCTGGGTTTAAGCAATTCTCTTGCCTCAGCCTCCCGAGTAGCTGGGATTACAGGTGCCCACCACCATGCTGGCTAATTTTTTGTAGTTTTAGTAGAGACTGGGTTTCACCTTGGCCAGGCTAGTCTCAAACTCCTGACCTCAAGTGATCTGCCCGCCTTGGCCTCCCAAAGTGCTGGGATTACAGGTTTGAGCCATCGCACCCAGTCCTGCAAAAACTTTTAAAAATTAAGTTTTTAAAACTTAATTAAAAGTTAATTAAGCCATGGGCATGGTGGCGCATGCCTGTGGTCCCAGCTATTTGGGAGGCTGGTGTGAAAGGACCACTGGAGCCCAGGAGATCAAGGTTGTAGTGAGCTGTGATCTGCCACTACACTCCAGTCTAGGCGACAGAGAGAGAACTTGTCTCAAACAATAAATATACTTTAAAAACCAACAATGAAATATCAGAGACATCATATCATGTGGTAGTGATATATCACTTCACTAGGATGGCTATGATTTTAAAAACCCCAAAAATGGCCGGGTGTGGTGGCTCAAGCCTGTAATCCTAGCACTCTGAGAGGCTGAGGCGGGTGGATCATGAGGTTAGGAGTTCGAGACCAGCCTGACCAACATGGTAAAACCCCATCTCTACTAAAAATACAAAAATTAGCCAGGCACGGTGGTGGGCACCTGTAATTCCAGCTACTCGAGAGGCTGAGGCAGCTTAATCACTTGAACCTGGGAGGCGGAGTTTGCAGTGAGCCGAGATTGCACCACAGCACTCCAAGCCTGGGCAACAGAGTGAGACCCCATCTCAAAAAAACAAAAACAAAAACAAAAAAACTCAGAAAATAACAAGTATTGACAAGGATGTGGAGAAAACGAAACCCTCATACATTGCTGGTAGGAATATAAAATGGTGCAGTCACTGTTGAAAACAGAATGGCAGTTTTTCAAAAAAAGTAAACACAAGATTACCATCGGATCCAGCAATTCTACTCCTAGGTATATACCCCAAAGAAATGAAAATAGGTATTCAAACAAAAACACATATACAAATGTTCATAACAGCACTATTCACAATGGCCAAAAAGTTGAAACATGCTAAGTGAAAGAAGTGGGGCACATAAGATTATATATTGTGACTCCATTTAGATGAAGTATAGTAAATCCATACAGATAGAAAGCAGATTAGTGGTTACCTGGGTGAGGGCTGAGTGGGGAGTAAATGCTTAGTTAATACACGGTTTCCTTTCAGGGTGATGAAAATGTTTTTCCCCAGCACTCTGGGAGGCCAACATGGGAGGATCACTTGAGGCCAACCATTCAAGACCAGCCTGGTCAACATAGTGAGAACCTGTCTCTACATATTTTTAAAATAAAATTTTAAAAAAGGCTGGGCACGGTGGCTCATGCCTGTAATCCGAGCACTTTGGGAGGCCGAGGCAGGCAGATTACGTGAGGCCAGGAGTTTGAGACCAGCCTGGGCAACATGATGAAATCCCATCTCTACTAAAAATACAAAAAAATTAGCCTGGCATGGTGGCAGGTGCCTGTAATCCCAGCTACTCAGGAGGCTAAGACAGGAGAATCGCTTGAACCCAGGGGGCGGAGGTTGCAGTGAGCCAAGATCGCGCCACTGCACTTCAGCCTGGGCAACAAGAGCAAAACTATGTCTCAAAAAAAAAAAAAAAAAAAAAAAAAGTAAGATAAAATAAAATAAAGGAAAAGAAAAAGAAAAAAGTAAGATAGAGAAAATGTTTTGGAACTAGATTGTGAAAGGACTAAGTGCCACTGAACTGTACATTTAAAATGGTTAATTATATGTTATGTGAATTTCAACTAAAAAAACGTGGGCTAAACACTGAAGCATTTATGGGCGAAATGATATTTGAGATTTGTTTTCAAAGTACTCCAGCATAAATAAAATGTTGGGAAGGGGGATGGATGAAAACAAGAGAGGCAAAATGTTGACAACTGATGATAAGTCATAGGTATGTGGGGATTCATTATACCACTTTCACATATGGCTGAAATTTTGCATCGTATAGTTATAAAAAGTGGGACAGGACGGTTCCTGCTTATTAGTAATGGGGAAAAACTGGAGACAATCTAAATGACCACCAAAAGGGCCATGGTGAACTATGACATAGTAGACCCATATACAGAATACTCTGCAAGAGCAAGAGTTATGCATGCTGACATGGAAATATGTCTTTGAGATATTAGTGAGGGAAAATAAACTGCAGACAGTATCTTTAGCATGAACCTAAATCTAGGGGAAAAACAAAACTATGCTGGCATGTTTATACATCTGTATGAATAGGGAAAAAGACCTGGAACCTTATCTGACAAACTACTATCAGAGGGTAAATTTTCACCTTTTGCTTTATATTCTTTTTTTCTTTAAACTTCATAAGTGTATTAATTTTTTTTTTTTTTTTTTTTTTTGAGATGGAGTCTCGCTCTGTCGCCCAGGCTGGAGTGCAGTGGCGCGATCTCGGCTCACTGCAAGCTCCGCCTCCCGGGTTCACGCCATTCTCCTGCCTCAGCCTCCCGAGTAGCTGGGACTACAGGCGCCCACAACCGCGCCCGGCTAATTTTTTGTATTTTTAGTAGAGACGGGGTTTCACCGTGGTCTCGATCTCCTGACCTTGTGATCCGCCCGCCTCGGCCTCCCAAAGTGCTGGGATTACAGGCGTGAGCCACCGCGCCCGGCAAGTGTATTAATTTTGTAATTTTTTCAAATTATGTTTTTATTATTTTGTTTTATTGTTTTAGAGATAGGGTCTCGCTCTGTCACCCAGGCTAGAGTGCAATGGCACAATCACAGCTCACTGCAACCTCAAACTCCTGGACTCAAGCAATCCTCTGCCTCAGCCTCCCAAGTATCTAGGACTACAGGCACGTGCCACTATGGCTGGCTAACTTTTAAAATTTTTTTGCAGAGACAGCGTATTGCCCAGGCTGGTCTTGAACTCCTGGCTTTAAGTGATCCCCCAGCCCTGGCCTCCCAAAGCATAAGGATTCAGATGTGAGCCACTGCATCTGGCCCAAATTATGTTTTTCTTGTTTGTTTTTTGATACAGAGTCTCTGTCACCCAGGCTGGAGTGCAATGGCTTGATCTCAGTTCACTGCAACCTCTGTCTCCTGAGTTCAAGTGATTCTCCTGCCTCAGCCTCCTCAGTAGCTGGGATTACAGATGTGCGCCACCACAACTGGCTGATTTTTGTATTTTTAGTAAAGATGGGGTTTCACCATGTTGGCTAGGCTGGCCTTGAACTCCTGACCTCAGATGATCCACTCACCATGGCCTCCCAAAGTGCTGGGATTACAGGCATGAGCCACCATGCCTGGACCCAAATTATGTTTTTAATAACCAAACTTTTTTTCCTTGATACAGATGGCACACTGAACCAAAAGTTTAAATACGGTTTTGAGGCAGATATTGCTGGGTACCTCCCAGTCACTCTCCTCTTTCAGGCAAAGACAGCCTTAATTTTGTTCAGAAATTGGAGGCCAGCGTGCTCCTCAGTTCCAGGGGTGGATGTTGTTTAGCTTTACCCATCAGGGTAATTCCGTTCACTTTGCTAGTGACAGGTTTAGGTAGAAGCATTGGACACAAAGTGTACTGAGAACCTTTCAGGACTGTTTTCCTTGCTCTTACATAGGAAGAGAAGATCAACACTCTCCTCATGGATTTTGTTAAGATGTTGTTGGGCAGAGACCCAACGTGTGAAGTTGCAGTAGCTGACATACCCACAAGGAGAAAATCAAGAAAACCACAGAGAAGCTGAATTGAAGTCCTGGAAATCACTGAGCTTAAAATTAACCAATCTCAGACTTGTTCTGCCTCCAGACTTCCTATTAGGTGTGACAGTAAACACCCTTATCGTAAAAGTCACTTTTTCTTGGGTTTGGATACCTGCATCTAGAAGCTTCCTAACCGATACAGCTAGCTTTCTGACTACAATAAGACCTTTTATTTTGCATATCCTTATCTTCCATCACTTTTCCAAAAAGGTTTTAAAGCGGTTTCAACGAGAGTATGTGACGGTCATCAAAACAGGAATTGAGGCCGGGTGCGGTGACTCATGCCTATAGTCCCAGAACTTTGTGAGGCTGAGGCAGGTGGATCACTTGAGGTCAGGAGTTAGAGATCAGCCTGGTCAACATGGTGAAACCCCGTCTCTACCAAAAATACAAAAATCAGCCAGGTGTAGTGGTGCGCACCTATAATCCCAGCTACTTGGGAGGTTGAGGCAGGAGAATCACTTGAACCTGGGAGGTTGAGGTTGCAGTGAGCCGAGATTGCGCCACTGCGCTCTGGCCTGGGCAACAGAGTGAGACTCCGTCTCAAAAGAAAAAAGAAAAAAAAGTTCAAACGATTTTACAGTGAACATCCATATGCCCATATCTAGATTCTACCATTAACATACTTTTTCATATATATATATCCATTCTTCTAGCTACCCACTAATTTTCTTTTTTAATGCATTTCAAAGCAAGCTGTAGACATGAGTATATTTAGCTTAAATTTTTCAGCATTTCATCAACAGAATTCAATTTATAATTTTTTCCTATTGAGGTGAAAGTTATACACAAATCTTAAGCAGTCCTTTGCTGAATTTCGACAAATACATAACCCAACTCCCTACCAAAGTGAAGATACCCGCATCCTAAAAATTCCCTCATGCCCCAACCCAGTCATACCTTCACTTTTGAGACTGGTGCATGGAAGCTCCTATGGAAAAAGAAAAAGAAACGGTAACTACTTTAGGAATAATTAAAACAATACAACTATAATATAATGCCAAAGGTAACAAGAATATCCCAAATATCCCATACTTCTCTGATAGTCACTTATTCACCAACTTCACTTGCCATGCCTGGAGTGAGCCTAATCCCTATATGAATGAGCTTTACTTGCAAGAGGACTCCAGGCTTACAGACTTTTCATGAAAATACAATTCTAACAATCTTTGTGGTCTGGTCTCCAAATTCACAGTAGACTAACAATTATAAAATCTGAATAGAAAGAGGGGCTGCTAAGGGTATGCAAAGGAAAGAGAAGTCATTACCTAACAAGGGTACAGACAGAAAAAGCCATAAAAAGCAGACATAAGAATTGAAAACAGGTAACAATCTGTACCATGCAGGGACAAACGGCTCTACACACTTCAGAGCACACCTGACAATACCACCAAACTATAGCAAAGTGAAATAAAGCAGATCTTTGGTTTGGCCTCTGAAGTTTTATTACTGTGGCTTCCATTACATATGAGTGGTCTAAAAGGTCTATCATGTAATTTTGCTGAGGCATGATCCTAAAAAACGTGGGTAGCGACGCTAGTATGTGGGAAACAAGTCAGTCGCTTGGGGTAGAATGAGTCTGGCTAGCTGCCTGGCTTCTACATCTGATTTTGGCTTTGATGTCATTTACAGGTTGCCATGTACTCAGAAATGACAGAAATGAGAAAAATGACTTTAAAAGTCCCCTCCTAGTAAAAATTATCCTGGGGGGAAAAAAAAAAGCAGCTACTGGAGTTGATAACAGATGTGAAGAGGCCTAAGTAATAAAAGGTTCTTGGCTGGAAAATATACATTTCAGATAAAAAAAATGAGGTGCCTGGGACTGGTGATATGAAAAAGTTCCCTATATGCTCTCTACAGATATAAAGCAAAAGTGATTTTATGGGCATTAACTCATGAAACTGGGTTAACGCTCCCATCAGTGAACACTGGATTATACAGAAGAAATGATATGCAGGAGAGGTTATCTACAAATGTCAGGAAAGGCAGAACTCCCATAAACTCCTACACATGAATTACCATAAAGACTTAAATATAGCATGCTTTATTAAGACATAGTAAGACACAGCATACATTTATCAGAGTCCCACCAAAGTGATGAAATGAAAACAACCTTTGAAGTTTTAAGAAATAAGTTTTATTTATCTAGAAAACTCACTTCTGTGAAAAAGCCCATTCCATTACAAAAACCATGTCATGAAAAATCCATATTCATGAAAAATCTAGTTAAATAATGAGGTGATAATTATCAGCTTTTTTTTTTTTTTTTTTTGAGACAGAGTCTCACTCTGTCACCCAGGCTGGAGTGTAGTGGTGCAATCTTGGTTCACTGCAAGCTCCGCCTCCTGGGTTCACACCATTCTCCTGCCTCAGGAGTAGCTGGGACTATAGGCGCCCGCCACTGTGCCCGGTTAATTTTTTGTATTTTTAGTAGAGACGGGGTTTCACCATGGTCTCGATCTTCTGACCTCGTGATCCGCCCGCCTCAGCCTCCCAAAGCGCTGGGATTACAGGCATAAGCCACCGTGCCCAGCCAATTATCAGCTTTTTGAAGAGATTTTTTTACTTTGTCAAACAGGTTTAGCAGTTTGTATAGACAGTGAGCTCCTCCTGTAATTTAAGGACTTTTACTTGCAAAAATTCAGTTTACACATAGCTTTTCAAGAATACACTCACTGCCATGGAGTCTGCTATTAGAGGGAG
Organism: Macaca fascicularis; assembly: GCF_037993035.2. NCBI lineage: Eukaryota > Metazoa > Chordata > Mammalia > Primates > Cercopithecidae > Macaca > Macaca fascicularis. Next base: position 65,756,859 of record NC_088389.1, read on the forward strand.
TGAGGACAAAGAGTCAATGAGAAGCAAGAAAACGTAGAGATAGAGAGAGGGACTGTGGGAGAATGAAGAAAACTGACAGCAGCCACTTCCAGCTTGTATGTCCCAACCCTGCTTATAATTTTCAGTCACAAAGATCACGAAGAGCATCTCTGGGCATTACTAAATTTATGATTGCCAAATCACAGCATCTCACAGACTTTAATATTATATTTGCAAAGTACAAAGTGGTCCCATACCTGACATTCAAAATGCCTCTACTATCCCATGTATATTGTAATTTCTTTCAGGAAAAAAACCCACACATGATTATACAACTTTTGTAACATGTAAATTACACTAATTTTCCCTTTTTTTCTGAAGCTTTCCGGTTAAACTAGCTTCCCATTTATGGACTATATCCTCAGAATTATCTGCAAGTCAGATGCTGCCAGACCCTGCATTGTGTTTAACAGAACCAACGGTTCAGAATTCTGTCTCCACCCTGGCTTGTACTCTACTGGGACAAACATTGATAGACACTGAAATGACCAGGTAGGTCAAAGAGCAGGATAAATCAACACTCAGTGTGTTCTCCAAGTTGAATCACCTGAAGACTTTTGATAACATAAAGTCTGATAAAAACTATCCAAGGCAGGCTGGGTGCAGTGGCTCACATCTGCAATCCCAGCATTTTGGGAGGCTGAGGGGGTAGATTACTTGAGGTCAGGAGTTCAAGACCAGTCTGGCCAACATGGTGAAACCCCATCTCTACTAAAAATACAAAAATTAGCCACGTGTGGTGGCGTGCACCTGTAATCCCAGCATTTTGGGAGGCTGAGGCAGGAGGATGACTTGAGGTCAGGAGTTTGAGACCAGCCTGACCAACACGGCAAAACCCTGTCTCTACTAAAAATACAAAAATTAGCTGGGTATGGTGGAGTGCACCTGTAATTCCAACTCCTCCAGAGGCTAAGGCATAAGAATCACTCGAACCTGGGAGGTGGAGGCTGCAGTGAGCCGAGACTGCGCCTTTGCACTCCATCCTGGGTGATGGAGTGAGACTGTGTCTCAAAATAAATAAATAAACAAAATTTAAAAAAAAGAAAAATAAAAACTATCCAGGCTTTCACCAGAAAGTAGAAACTGACAAAACAGTTGTACAAAACAGTTGTACGGTGAAGAATTAAACCTTACTCAAAGAGAGTCTGGCCTTTGCACTTGGCTTCTGAGAGGTACTCTCTAAGCCTAGTGGAATGCCATGTCTGATAGAAGTGTCATTGTTTGCCTGGAGTCTTGAGTCACTGGATAGTCCAATTATGTGATTTAGGAGCAGGCTGGCCACACTGGACAGTTTTAGGGCAGGGGCTTTGGGTCACATGCTATCAGTAGACCTCTGGAGACTGAGATTAGCCACATGGGCAGTCAACTATGACTGCACAATAGAGCACCAATAAAAACTGAACACACAAGCTTGGGTGAACTTGCCTGGTTGGCAATACTCCATGTACACTGTCACACACTGACGCAGAGAGAGTAATACTTTCCTGACTCCACAGGGAAAGGACAAATGAAGTTCCACCTTTGGTACTTTTTTGGACTCTGCTCTACATACTTCTTCCCTTGGCTGATTTAATTTGTATCCTTTTCCTTGTAATAAAACTGTAACCTCCTTGTAGTAAACCTCTAACCATAAGTGTAACCATCAGCAAGTTCAGTGAGTCCTTTTTATCAAATTATCAAGCCTTTCAAGTGGTCTTAGGGACCACTGAACTTTCAATTGGTATCAAAAGTTGGTATCACAAGTGGGTGGTCACATGGACTGTTTCCTCTAACTTCTTAGTTGGCTGACTCCTTGCAACAGTGCTATTGTTCCTCTTTTCAGGCTATCATACCTGTATTTGGTAGAGTGATCTATTTGCCTTATCCCACTATTGGCCTCTGGACCTTGAGTGCCACAACCACTTCCCCTACCTATCCTACTGAGGTTATTTTGATTCCTCCCCTCCCATAACCACCATTTTAAAGAAAACATTGATGGCAACAACTCGAGCATTGTTTAGGATTTACCTTTGTTCTGAAAGAGCATCTGCAGGAAATAACTGATGTGCGAGAGCATGGTCCACAGTCTCCTTCATGGCAGAGCTTTTCACAGGTATGAATGAAATCTTTAATAAAAACGAAAAGAGCTGGAAATGAAAATTGCAACTACTCATTTCCATACTCCCAAATTTGCTAGCCACACTGGTCTTCCCCTCCATGCCCTGCAACTCCAGAATGAGAGTTGAGGGAAGGATGCAGTCAATGCTTCTTCCCTATCTTCCGTTCATCTGGCAGACTGGGCCTTTTCTGACAATTTCAGGGCCTAGCATTAGATACTGGAATATGCTTTAAAGTACACGATGTTTTGCCTAAGTCAAAAAAAGGCCAGGTGTGGTGGCTCATGCCTATAATTCCACCACTTTGAGAGGCCGAGGTGGGAGGATCGCTTGACCCCAGGAGTTTGAGATCAGCCTGGGAACATGGTGAAACCCTGTGCCTATCAAAAAAAAAAAAAGCACAAAAACAAGAAATTTGCCAGAGGTGGTGATACAGGCCTACAGTCCCAGCTACTCTGGAGTCTAAGGTGGGAGAATCTCCTGAGCATGGGAGGTTGAGGCTGCAGTGAATTGTGATCGCACCACTGCACTCCAGTCTAGGTGACAGAGCAAGATCCTGTTTCAAAACAAAACAAAAATGAAGAATAAATCTTCTTTTTCCTCAGGCCCCACATCTCCAGTGTAGACTTGAATCTCCTTAAAATTGTAGCCATGGATGACTTTAGTGGAATGCTCTCGACTCTGAAAGTCATCTGGGGATTATAAATAATCAGAAGCCATGATCCACAGTCTCACTGACTTGAGCTCTGTGAATATCTGGTGGTGCCTGCATCCATGACTAGGTTTAAGACAAGTCCTGTTTCCAGGACCCTATGGGGATCACCTGGAGTCTCTTACGGCTACTGTTTACATGGTGTACTTTTTCTATTCTTTAACTTTCAGCCTCATTGTATCTTTGACTATAAAGATTGTCTCCAGGGCCTGGTGTGGTGGCTCACGCCTGTAATCCCAGCACTTTGGGAGGTCAAGGCGGGCAGATCACAAGGTCAGGAGTTTGAGACCAGCCTGACCAACATGGTGAAACCTTGTCTCTACTAAAAATACAAAAAAATTAGCCAGGCATGGTGGCGCCTGCCTGTAATCCCAGCGACTCAGGAGGCTGAGGCAGAAGAATCACTTGAACCTGGGAGGTGGAGCTTGCAGTGAGTCAAGCTCACACCACTGCACTCCAGCCTGGGCAACAGAGCAAGACTCTAGAGAGCATACAGTTGGATCTTGTTTTTTAAATCCAGTCTAAAAATTTTCTGCTTTTGGCTGGATACAGTGGCTCATGCCTGTAATCCTAGCACTTTGAGAGGCCAAGGTGGGAGGACTGCTTGAGCCCAGGAGTTTGAGATCAGCCTGGGAAATAGAGTGAGATTCCATCTCTATAAAAAATAGATAAATCAAAACTCAAAAATCTCTGCTTTTGCTTAATTCATTCACATTTAATGTTACTCGTATAGCTGGACTTATGTCTGTGATTTTTAGTTTTCTATAAGTCTCATGTCTTTTTTGTTATTCTAATACTCCTTTCCTATTTTCTTTTGCATTTTGTCAATATTTTCTATAGTGTAATTCCTTTAATTATATTTTTCACTACATCTTTTGAGTTATTTTCTTAATGGTCCCCCTGGGGCTTACCATATACATCTCATCAGAACTACTTCAGATTGATACTAACTCCCATAAGATATAGAAAGTTTACCCTTACCCAGCTCTATCCTTCTCCCCTTTTGTGCAATTATTGTTATATGTATCACATCTATATGCTATAAACCCAATACTGCTTTGTCATAACTTTATATAATGTTATATCTATTAAAGAAGCTGAGAAAGAGAACAAATAGACATATTTACAGCTTTATTTATTTATTTTTGGAGACAGGGTCTCACTCTTGTCACTCAAGCTGGAAGGCAGTGGCATGATCATAGCTGACTGCAGTCTTGAACTCTTGGCCTCAAGTGATCCTCCCGCTTTAGCCTCTCGAGTAGGTAGGACTATAGGCACATACCATCATGTCTGAGTAATTAAAAAAAATTCTTTTTGTCGCCCAGGCTGGTCTTGAACTCCTAGCCTCAAGTGATCCTCCCACCTCAGCTTCCTGAGTAGCTGGGATTACAGGTGAGAGCTACTGTGCCTAGCCATTTTTTTTTTTTTTTTTTTTTTTAAAGACAGAGGCTTGCTCTGTTGCCTGGGCTAGAGTGCAGTGGCACGATCTTGGCTCACTGCAGTCTCTGCCTCCTGAATTCAAACGATTTTTGTGCCTCAGCCTCCCGAGTAGCTGGGATCACAGGCATGTGCCACCACACCAGGCTAATTTTTGTATTTTTAGTAGAAACGGAGTTTCACCATGTTGGTCAGGCTGGTCTCGAACTCCTGACATCAAGTGATCTGCCCACCTTGGCCTCCCACTGGGATTACAGGTGTGAGTCACTGTGCCTAGCCCTCCTTCTTAAAAAAAATTTACCACTTATGGCTTTCCTCATTTGTTCCTGTAGGTTTGAGCTGTGATCTGGTATCATTTTCTTATTCTAACACAACTTTGATTTCACCTATCTCCTTTATGCTATAATTATCAAATATACTTCTACAGGTTATAGGCCTAAAAATATAATTATATACATATTATTTTACACAGTTGTTTTTTAAATCAGTTGAGAAGAAATACGCATTTATACTGCCTTTTATAACTACATAATCATCTTTACTAGTGCTCTTTGTTTTTTCATGTGGATTTGAAATTCTATTTGTGTTTACTTGCTTTTAGCCTGAAGAATTTCTTTTAGTACTTATTGTAAGGCAAGTCTGCCTGTTAGCAATAACTTTTGTTTTTATCTTTATTTTCTAAAGTTAGTTACATGAGATGTAAGATTCCTGGTTGCCAGTTTTCTTTTTCTTTTTTTGAGACGGAGTCGCTCTCTCTGTTGCCCAGGCTGTAGTTCGGTGGTGTGATCTCAGCTCACTGCAAGCTATGCCTCCCGGGATCACGCCATTCTCCTGCCTCAGCCTCCTGAGTAGCTGGGACTACAGGCGCCCGCCACCATGCCCAGCTAATTTTTTGTATTTTTTAGTAGAGACGGGGTTTCACTGTGTTAGCCAGAATGGTCTCGATATCCTGACCTCGTGATCTGCCCGCCTTGGACTCCCAAAGTGCTGGGATTACAGGTGTGAGCCACCGCGCCCGGCTTGGACTCCCAAAGTGCTGGGATTACAGGTGTGAGCCACCGCGCCCGGCCAGTTGCCAGTTTTCTTTCAGCACTTTGAGTATGTCATCCTACTGCCTTCTGGTTGTTACATGTTCTCCATTGTTTCTGACGAGAAGTCCACTGTTAAGCTTACAGAGGTTCCCTTGTATGTGATAAGTCATTTTTCTCTTGTTGCTTTCAAGACTTTCTCCTTATGATTAACTTTTAGCATTTTTATTATGTGTCCAGGTGTGGATCTCTTTCCTACCTGGAGTTTACTGAGTTTCTTGGATGTGTAGTGTTTTTCAATAAATTTGAAAGTTTTTATCAATAAATTTGAAAGTTTTTATCTATTGTTTCATCAAATATTTTTCTGCTTCTACTCTCCTCCTCATATTCCCATTACATGTACACTGATACAGTTAAACACGTCCCACATTTCTGAGGCTCTGTTCATTTCTCTTTATTATATTTTCTCTCTGTCCCTTGGGTTATATAATCTTTCTTTTTTTTTCTTTTTTGAGATGGAGTCTCACTCTGTCACTCAGGCTGGAGTGCAGTGGCGCAATCTCAGCTCACTGCAAGCTCCGCCTCCCGGGTTCACGCCATTCTTCTGCTTCAGCCTCCCGAGTAGCTGGGACTACACGTGCCCGCCACCAGGCCTAATTTTTTTTTGTATACTTAGTAGAGATGGGGTTTCACCATGTTAGCCAGGATGGTCTCAATCTCCTGACCTCGTGATCCGCCTGTCTCAGCCTCCCAAAGTGCAGGGATTACAGCTGCGAGCCACCACACCTGGCCGAATCTCTTACAATCTATTTTCATGTTGACTAATCGTTTCTTCTGCCAGCTCAAATCTACTATTGAGCCCCTTTAATGAAGTTTTCTTCTTCCTTTGAGAAAGGGTCTTACTTTGTCACCCAGGCTAGGCATGGTGTGCCACCATGCCCACCTAAATTTAATTTTTTTTTTTTTTTTGAGATGGAGTCTTACTCTCTCGTCCATGCTGGAGTGCAGTGGTATGATCTCGGTTCACTGCAACTTCCGCTTACTGGGTTCAAGCAACTCTCCTGCCTCAGCCCTCCAAATAGTTGAGATTACAGGCACGTGCCACCATGCCCAGCTAATTTTTGTATTTTTAGTAGAGACGAGATTTCACCATGTTGGCCAGGCTGATCTCGAACTCCTGATCTCAAGTGATCTGCCTGCTTCAGCCTCCCAAAGTGCTGAGATTACAGGCATGAGCCACTGTGCCTGGCCTAAGTTTCTGTAGAGATAGGGTCTTACTACGTGCTCAGGCTGCTGTTGAACTCCTGGGCTTGAGCAATTCTCCTGCCTCCACCTCTCAAAGCACTGGGATTCAGGCATGAGCCACTGTACCCAGCCTAATGAATTTTTCATTTCAGTTATCCTACTTTTAAACTTCAGAATTTCCATTTGGCTCTTTTTAAAAATTAGTTTCTGCCTCTTTATCAATATTCTCTATTTGATGAGACATCATCTTCACATTTTTCTTTACCTCTTTAAGCATGGCTTCCCTTCAGTTCTTTGAAGGTATTTATTTATTTGGTTTTTTTGAGATAAAGTCTTGCTCTGTTGCACAGGCACAATCTCGGCTCACTGCAACCTCTGCCTCCTGGGTTCAAGCAATTCTCCTGCCTCAGCCGCCCGAGCAGCTGGGACCACAGGTGCATAGCAACACGCCCGGCTAATTTTTGTATTTTTAGTAGAGACGGGGTTTCACCATGTTGGCCAGGCTGGTTTTGAACTCCTGATCTCGTGATCCGCCTGCCTCGGCCTCCCAAAGTGCTGGGATTACAGGCGTGGGCCACCATGCCCGACCCAGTTTTTGGAACATATTTATTATGATTATCCTAAAGTCTTTGTTAAATCTGACATCTGGTCACTCTCACAGGCAGTTTCTGTTGCCTGTTTTTTCCCTGTTTCTTTGCATATTTCATAGTTTTTCTTGGAAACTAGACATCTTAGCTAATACAGCAACTCTGGATACTGCTTCCCCTCTCCACAGCTTATTTTTGTTGTGGTTGCTTATTTATTCGCTTTGTGATTTGGCTAGACTATTTCAGTGAAGTCTATTTTCCCTACAGCATTAAGCCATTTGGATGGCACAGCCTTAGGGGTACAAACTGACCCTGGAATGACAGTGGTTTCAAGCAGGGCTCTCTTTGTCTAGATCCCCGATCTCTCTGTTAAACTGTGTGCCTTATTTGGATTACGCTCAGCCTCGATGACCCATTAATTGCAGGTCTATTGTTTTTGACAATGTTCCAGGGCATCAATTGCTCAGCAGTCTGAGTCTTCTGAGATTTGTTCTGACCTGAGGAGGGCTCCTCTTAGCTACCTTTCCCTGATTCTCTCTGATGAACTAGATGGCCTACAGTTTAGTTACTGTTCTTTATTAAGGTATGCTATCATTTTCTAAAGTGTCCTTAGGCCTGTACTTCCCCACACTGTATCAAATAAAGTCAGTTCCTTGGGAGAGTACTTCGGAGCTCTCCTTTGTTATGAACTCTCTCTCCCCCTGGGAAAGGTCTCTGAGGCACTACTCCGGGTATTGGGTGGGATAGTAGCCTCCTGACTTCTTGGCTTGCTTCCTCTCAGTGGAACCTCTGCCCTACGAATGAGCTGAGGTGAGGACGATTAGGGCTCCAGTTCTGCTGCAAATGGGATGGAGCCTCCATTCTGTAAGCTTCGTGGAGAAAGGGAGACCTAACCTCTCAGCTGCACTCACTAGAATTTCAGCCTCTTCAACTTGGAGTTGGAGGGGAAGAGAAATGTTGACAATGTGGCCTTCCCAGTGAGATACAGTAAACCTGACTGGGAGCTGAGGGGAGAAGAAGCCCCATCTTCTTGTCCACACTTATCCTGAGTGGAGATTTGTCAAGCTGAGCTGAGGGGAGGAGGAAGGAACTGGCTAGGGCTCAATGCCACAGACTCTTGCTGTTGTTTACCAGAGTTTTAGTAGATTTTGTTGAAAAAATATGTCTTCATTTGATGTATGCTCTTAGAGCAATTCCTAGAGACTTTCTTTTTTTTTTTTTTTTTTTTTTTGAGATGGAGTCTTGCTCTGTCACCCAGGCTGGAGTGCAGTGGTGCAATCTCAGTTCACTGCAACTGCTGCCCCCCGCCCGGGTTCAAGTGATTCTCCTTCCTCAGCCTCCTGAGTAGCTGGGATTATAGGCATGTGCCACCACACCTGGCTAATTTTTGTATTTTTAGTAGAGATGGGGTTTCATCATGTTGGCCAGGCTACTGCTGAACTCCTGACCTCAAGTCATCTGCCCACCTCAGACTCCCAAAGTGTTGGGGATTTCAGGTGTGAGCCACTGTACCCAGCCTCCAGAAACTTTAAAGGGTTGATTTTTTTTTTTGAGACAGGGTCTCGCTCTGTTAGTCAGGCTGGAGTGCAATGCCGCATTCATGGCTCACTGCAGCCTCAACATTCCAGGGTCAAGTGATCCTTTTGCCTCAGCCTCCCAGGTAGCTAGGACCACAGGCACGTGCCACCATACCCAGGTGAATAAAAAATGTTTTTGGTACCTACAGGGTCTCGCCATGTTGCCCAGGCTGGTCTCAAAGTCCTGGACTCCCACCTTGGCCTCCCAAAGTGCTGAGATTATAGGTATGAGTCACCATGCCTGGCTTCGATGGTTGCTTTTTCATAGTTCTCCCCAGCTTTGTTTGTTTTACTGGTAAGCAGATATATGGGAGCTCCTCATGCTACCATCCTTAAAGTAGAACTCTATCCAGTCTCTTGTACTGAAGCTGTGCCTCTGGGATGGAAATTTCCTACTGAGTGGGATACCAAAAGACCTAAGCCAGCTTTCTATAGATAAGCTAGGTTTGAACAAACCCGACAGTCGTTGTTATCACTAGCCATAGGCTTGTCTCTGAGCTTCTCAGTCAACTCAGCCTATTTCCTTAAAGGTTTTCCATGATATCTGCTGAGGCATAGCAGGTACCCTTTTATCCCTTAACCTGGTCTTGCCCCATCCCAAGGTCTGTTGCTGCCAGCTACTACCCTTCTCTTGCTCAAGTCCTTTTGCATTGCCCATTTCATATTTCCTTCTTCTCTCATCACCAACAGGATACGTGAGTGCCAGGGTAGGATTTCTGGTCATTATATGTGAAATTCTTATAAAACTGACTCATGTGCTTCCCGAAAGGGGATTTGATTTAGAAGTCATTTGATCTCCACATCACAGACACATTTCATGGCAAGCAGAGAGCCAACAGATGATTGGCTTTCCTAATGCAGATGGAACGTGTATTAAAATATAAGAAGACAGCACTTCTCTATACACAACTTTAAGGTCAGATTGAGAAAAAGGATTAAGTAGGGTGTTCCCACTGATTCACGCTGGCACTTGAAAGAAACGTGAACTCTCTCTTTTTGATGAAATGGAAGACAAACCTAAAGATTCTAGCTTTACCTCAGAAGATACATGGTTAGTTTTAGAAATAACTTTCCTATTCAATCTCAGTTGCCTACTTACCATTTTTTCTAAATGCATGGTCTTTCAACACCCACTCAGGAGAGAAGTTGCCAAGTCATTGCAAAACTGCAGACATATACTCCTCAAAGACTGAGTCAGATAGGCTCAGTAGAGTATTACTTTGTATCTAATTCCAATGAACTTTTTCTGGTTTCTATATCCAAGTAATTAGAAGCCAAAAATCAGAAAGGGGGAATCACTAAAAGCAGACAGGCAAACATACTAAAAGCACTGACAAGAATATAAACAACAAAAAGCTTCAACGAGCAGATACAACAATTCGAACTGCTCAGTGGTATGGGGCATTAGTCTGAGCAACCTCAGCAGGCCCAGGGCATCACTGTATTCAGTGTAATAAAGGAACTGGAGTTCATAAAAATGATGGCTCTGGGTCAATAAGAGAGAAATCACAACACCTTCAGTAACCTCTGTTTAAACATGAAATGTAAATTTTAGAAAAATATTCATCCGGCTGGGCATGGTGGCTCACATCTATAATCCCAGCACTTTAGGACGCCAAGGCAGGCAGATCACCCGAGGTCAGGAGTTCAAGACCAGCTTGGCCAACATGGTGAAACCCTGTCTCTACAAAAATACAAAAAAAATTTAACTGGGCATGATGGCAGTTGCCTGTAATTCCAGCTACTCGGGAGGCTGAGGCAGGAGAATCGCTTGAACCCAGGAGGTGGAGGTTGCAGTGAGTCAAGATCGTGCCATTGCACTGCAGCCTGGGCAACAGAACGAGACTCTGTCTCAAGAAAAAAAAAAAAAAGAAAAATATTCATTCAAAATGATGTTGAATAGGTGCTATCCTCAGCTACATGGGAAACTTACACAGACTGACATTCCTTGAATGATCTAAATGGCTGAGGTTTTACTGTACTTAAAAATTTTAGTTTTTTGGCCAGGTACGGCAGCTTGCACCTATAATCCCAGCACTTTGGGAACCCAAGGTGGGTGGATCACTTGATGCCAGGAGTTCAAGACCAGCCTGGTCAACACGGCGAAACCTCGTCTCTATTAAAAATACAAAAATTAGCTGGGCGTGGTGGTGTGTGCCTGTAGTCCCAGCTACTTGGGAGGCTGAGACACAAGAATCATTTGAGCCCAGGAGTTGGAGGCTGCAGTGAGCCAAGATTGTACCACTGCACTCAAGCCAGGGCGACAGAGCGAGACTTTGTCTCACCCACAATTAGTTTAGCATGTTCCTATTATGTGAAAATGCTTTTCAACACTTGCTGAACCCTGGATTGGTATAAATACATATGGCATTCATAATAGCACAGGCTCCTAAGAGAAATCATAACCCCTATGGAACCGTAACTCACCACAGTTGTCCAGAGTTAACAATAAAATACCTAAATCAGAGAGATCACTTGGGCAAATGTATGGGTTTTCGGAAGCATATTTTGAGAAGGAAAGAAAAAGTACCTACATAAATTTGATCATAATATTTAGAAACCTCTGATATTGTAACTGGCACTTACTTCCACGTTGCTTAAGCACTCACTGCTGCCAAAAATTTACAATAATATTTTTAAAGCTTACTTTACGCTTACTAGTTACCTAAGGAGCCACAAGGCAGAGGCTTGCCGCACACTTTTCCACATGAAGGCACAGGGTCCATGCATGTTTTCCGACCACTACTTCCAAGTTCTAGCAATTGGCTGAGAGGAGTTTGGCCACAGGGGCAACAGCGCACCAGTGGGGGGAGCCGTGGGCATGGCTGGCAGGGCTGAGGGTGGCATACTTGTGAACATGTATGGTTACCGCATTTCAAGTCCCTGTTAAGAAGAACACACTATTATATAATTGTTGCATAAAGTGCAGCTTTAGTTCAACTGAGGAAAATGTAAAACCTTACTTGCCACATATCTTTAAACAGCTGAAATCCCCAAATCCATCAGACTTTCCTACATCGGTTCCACATAACACATCCCGGGAGGTGCTGCCGCAATAGCATACTTGAAGAGAAAATTTCAAAAACAAAAATTTAGTAACATGTATGGGTTCTTAAAATATCCCAAATAATCTGTAAGAAAATACAAAATGCGGGCCCAGCACAGTGGCTCATGTCTGTAATCCCAGCACTCTGGGAGGCCAATAGAGTACTGATCAGACCTTATGCAGAAATAAGTAGAGTCTATACAGCAGCTCTAAGACCCACCTAAGAGCTTTACCATAGGAAGAAATAAAAAAGGCCTTGTCAAACTATTAATATATCATAGCGCCTCTGCAGCACATTCCAAGAACAGCATCAGAGTGAAGCAACCTTTTAATTAAGAGAACACTATCTGGTCCTAAGGCCATGGTTGAACACCATTCACTGTGAGGCTCCTGGGGGTCCTCTGGTGATGTTACAGGGGATGGACAAGCTAAGCTGGCAGTAGTGGTGGAGGAGCTCTCATCTGGATCTCCCATCCTCACTTCAACCCAAGAAGCACAGGTTTCATACTTTATGTCAGGGTTTACATAAAACGCTTGTAAAAAGGTCCCCATTGCTAAAAAGCAATTTAAAAATTGGCATGAGAGTATAAGCTCTAATGATCAGAATAAACACAGTATTATAAAAACATACCAAATTTTAAAAATCATGTATATAATAAAAATAAAATAGAAACCTTCTAATAAGGCATTAAAAATAATAGTCATAAAATAAAATCGTACATTAAACAGAACCAAAAAGTTTCACTGAAACATGGGAAAAGGAAAGCCTCAAATCATTGAAGATATAATTAAGACTTTTTGTTTTTCAGACGGAGTCTCACTCTGTCACCCAGGCTGGAGTGCAGTGGCGTGATCTTGGCTCGCTGCAACCTCCACCTCCCCAGTTCACACAATTCTCCTGCCTCAGCCTCCCAAGTAGCTGGGATTATAGGGGTCCACCACCACGCCCAGCTAATTTCTGTATTTTTAGTAGAGATGGGGTTTCACCATGTTGGCTAGGCTGGTCTCAAACTCCTGAGCTCAGGCGATCCACCCATCCCAGCCTCCCAAAGGGCTGGGATTACAGGCGTGAGCCACCACGTCTGGCAATAATCAAGATTCTCGATTTTTTTTGTTTTAAAGACAGGGTCTCTCTTTGTTGCCCAGCTGGAGTACAGTGGTATGAACACAGCTTACTGCAGCCTCGACCTCCCAAAGTGCTGGGATTACAGTGAGCCACTGTGCCTGCCTTGACTTTTTTTTAAATTAGCTGAATTTAAGATTCAAGGATTCTTTATTTTTAAAATACACATTCCATCTTCCAGTAAGTACATGCGCAATTTCTTTTCTTTTTTTTTTTTGAGACAGGGCCTCACTTTGTCACCCAGGCTGGAGTGCAGTCATGTGAACACAGCTCACTGCAGCCTCAAACTCCCAGGCTCAAGCGATCCTCCTACTTCAGCCCCTCAAGCAGCTGGGAGTACAGGTGCATGCCACCACACCTGGATAGCTTTTGTATTTTTTGTAGAGATGGGGTTTTGCCATGTTGCCCAAACTGGTCTCAAACTCCTGGGCTCAAGGGATCAGCCCATCCTGGCCTCCCAAAGTGCTGGGATTACAGGTGTGAGCCACTTCACCTGGCCTATATGCAATTTCATCCCCCATTCTAAAACTCACTTGTTCATTTAGTGAAAACTGATTTGATAAATTAATAAAGATTCAGAAAATACACTAAATATTTGTAGAATCAATGAACTGGTAAAGAAACCCTGGCAACTGGGAGCTTTTGCTAGTAGGCTTTTCTTTGATAAGTTTCTGCTCAAACAGAACAAAGGCTTTTTACAGAGGTAATGAATAGAAAGCTGTGAACAAAAGAATCAAGGGTCAGAACGGGTAACAATAAAAAGAAAATTGAGTTCCTGATGAAAAAATCTGAGTAAATACTAAAAAGCTCTCCTAGGCACAAGAAACAGAAAAATGAGCAGGTGACAGAAGAATTAGGTAGAGTCACAGCTGGTTAAATAGTATTAAGGAACCAAAGGACCCTGCTGCCAGCCTTAAACCATTTAGTATTTTATCAACGTATGAATAAAGACCCAAAAAGAATGCTTATTAATCTCTAGATAAGGTTGAAAGGGATCCTAGGTTCGCCGCCTCTCCCACCTGCCAGATGAGCTGCAGCGGCTCCGGCGCGGACCCTGAGGCGCCCCCGGTCTCGGCTCCCGCCGCGCTGCCCGCCAGCACTGCTGCGGAGAACAAGGCCAGCCCCGCGGGGACAGCAGGGGGGCCCGGGGCTGGAGCAGCTGCTGGGGACACGGGACCCTTGGCAGCGCGGGCCGGGGAGCCAGCTGAGCGGCGTGGGTGTGGGCGGCTGGCGCGGCGCCCCCAGAGGGGGCCATGTCTAAGGGTGTTTACGTACTGCCCAGCGCGGCCAACGGAGACGTGAAGCCGGTGGTGTCCAGCACGCCTTTGGTGGACTTCTTGATGCAGCAGGAGGATTACACGCCTACGACGCCAGATGCAGTGACTGGTTACTACCTGAACCGTGCTGGCTTTGAGGCCTCAGACCCACACATAATTCGGCTCATCTCCCTAGCTGCCCAGAAATTCATCTCAGATATTGCCAGTGATGCCCTACAGCACTGCAAAATGAAGGGCACAGCCTCCGGCAGCTCCCGGAGCAAAAGCAAGGACCGCAAGTATACTTTAACCATGGAGGACTTGACCCCTGCCCTCAGCGAGTATGGCATCAACGTGAAGAAGCCGCACTACTTCACCTGAGCCACCCAACCTAAATGTACTTGTCTGTCCCCATGTCCCCACACCAGCCTGTTTTCACAATAAACTTTATTGTGACAAAAAAAAAAAAAAAAGAAAGAAAGGGATCCTAGAACTGTAATTCAAGAAGATAAACTATTTACATAGCCAAAATATTCTGCTAGATAACTAATGTGGAAAAACAAAAAATCTTCAAAACTGGGTTTGAAAAATCAACTAAACAGAAACAAGGAGGAAGAGACTGGGATCAATACAGTTTTGTACAAAAAAGACTTGGGTGATTTAGCTGAGTAAAAGCCCAATATGAATCAAGAGCTAAAAACAGCAGAAGCCAGGCATGATGGTGTGCATCTGTAGTCCCAGCTACTTGGGAAGCTGAGGCAGGAGAATCTGCACTCCGGTCTGTATGACAGAACAAGATCCAAAAAAAAAAAAAAAAAAGCCTCAGTAAGTACCAGGATAGAGAGCTTTTCTACACTTCCTGCTAATTACAGATCCATATGACATAACAGATAATCAAACTGGGCACAGGCAACTCTTCATTCTCTTTGAAGAGACTTAAAAACAGGGGCTGGAACATATTATCCCATTTTCAGCCTGGGATAAAGCTTGAGGAAGCACCCACAGGCAGGGGTCAGGATTCACAACAGGCTTCAAGGCTTCCATAGAAGCCTTGAAGTTCTATTCCACAGAGAACAGACTACAGAAATTTTAGTCTGGAAAATAATCAGGACACATTTAATCAGTCATCCGTCTCAGTGAAAAATCTCAAGAATGTACTCAAAAAACACCGAGTTTTGAGCAATACCGGTTTTGGTGGATCCCACAAGAAGACTGGCATTGCTGTGAACAATCTGGCTGCTTTTTTTTTTTTTTTTTTTGAGACGGAGTCTCGCTCTGTCGCCCAGGCTGGAGTGCAGTGGCGCGATCTCGGCTCACTGCAAGCTCCGCCTCCTGGGTTCACGCCATTCTCCTGCCTCAGCCTCCCAGTAGCTGGGACTACAGGCGCCCGCCACCTCGCCTGGCTAATTTTTTGTATTTTTAGTAGAGACGGGGTTTCACCGTGTTAGCCAGGATGGCCTCGATCTCCCGACCTCGTGATCCACCCGCCTCGGCCTCCCAAAGTGCTGGGATTACAGGCGTGAGCCACCGCGCCTGGCCGGCTGCTTTTTTTCTGAGACAGAGTCAGGTTCTGTCACCCAGGCTGGAATGCGGTAGCATGATCTCGGCTCACTGTAACCTCCGCCTCCTGGGCTCAAGCCATCCTTCCACCTCAGCCTCCCAAGTAGCTGGGACTACAGGTGATTGCCACCATGTCTGGCTAATTTTTTCTTTTTTTTTTTTTTGGTTAGAGATGTGTTTTTGCCATGTTGCCCAGGCGGGTCTCAAACTCCTAGGCTCAAGTGATGCACCCGCCCTGGCCTCCTAAAGTGCATAAGCTACTGTGCCCAGCCCAATCTGGCCACTTTTAAGAGGATGTGTGGTCTGTGAGCACATTTCACAGGGAAGAAATGAAGCAATCATAGCTGTTAGGCCTGAAAGGAAACACTGGGAAAATATATGACAGCTGATTTTGAACAACCCAGGAGGAACATGAAATGTAGAGAAAGGCAGACCAAGGAGAGAGTATATTTCAGGGAAGCAGATTTTGGCTCAATAAAAGAAAAAACTGGGACAATTAGAGTTGTATCATGACCAAACAGCCTACCTAAAAATACAGTGAGCTTTCAGGCTGTTTAATCAGCGACTGAGTAACTGACAACATTCACTTTGGAGAGCAAAGGGGGGATAACTGCACTAAGAGAAAATAAAATTAGATTCCTTTTTTTTTTTTGAGACAGAGTTTCACTCTTGTTGCCCAGGCTGGAGTGCAATGGCACGATCTTAGCTCACTGCAACCTCTGCTTCCCGGATTTAAGTGATTCTCCTGCCTCAGCCTCCAGGTACCTGGGATTATAGGTGCCCACCACCACGCCCCGGCTATAAAATTAGATTCTTCTCTCCCATTTCTAGATTGCAGTAATGGAGAGGAAGAGAAAAACTGAAAACATCACAAACATAAACTTATATTCACAATTTTAAAAAGTTTTTCTATTCATGTAGATACTTTTTTCCCATTGATGTACAGCTAGGACACAATAAACACAAATATTTTACATATTCAGTTTTGGTTTCTGATATCTTTTGGTAATTGTATACATCTGTGTAACTAACACCCAAAACAAGGTATCAGACATTTCCATTAACCCAGAAACTGTGTGTCCCTTCCCCTAATTTCCACCACTAGGCAACCACTTTCTAATTTTTATTATGAAAAATTAGTTTTATATGTTCTTAGATTTCACATATGTTCATTTTATTATTATTATTATTATTATTTTTTAGACTGAGTCTCATTCTGTTGTCCAGGCTAGAGTGTAGTGGCGTGATCTCAGCTCACTGCAACCTCTACCTCCCGGGTTCAAGTGATTCTCTTGCTTCAGTCTCTTGAGTATCTGGGATTTACAGGCGCCCACCACCACGACCAGATAATTTTTATATTTTTAGTAGAGACAGTGTTTCACCATGCTGGCCAGGCTGGTCTCGATCTCCTGACCTCAAGTGATCCACCCACCTCAGCCTCTCAAAGTGCTGGGATTACAGGCGTAAGCCACTGTGCCCGGCCAGTTCATTTTTAAAAAGATTATTTTGGTCTTTCTAGGTCCATAATAATCTGGTCCTTTCAAGCAGTTACTTTTAAACAGCATTTTAAAATCTATTTAAATTAGATAGGCCAGGCACGGTGGCTCATGCCTGTAATCCCAGCACTTTGGGAGGCCCAGGCAGGCGTTATCACTTAAGGTCAGGAGTTCGAGACCAGCCTGGCCAACACTGTGAAACCCCATCTCTACTAAAAACACAAAAATTAGCAAGGCGTGATAGCGGGCACCTGTAATCCCTGCTACTTGGGAGGCTGAGGCAGGAGAATTGCTTGAACTCAGGAGGTGGAGGTTGCAGAGAACTAGGATTATGCCAACGCACTCCAGCCTGGGCGACAGAGTGAGACTCATCTCAAAAAGTAAAAAAAATTATACAGGACAATGACCTATACCGGTATGCAGGTAAAATAAAAAAACTATCTAAGCATTGTATCTCCCAAGGTCTTTGTGACTATAAGCCTGACACCAATCAAAGTTTATCAAGACAATCATTAATAAGGTTCCAGAAAAGAACACAACCATTGCTAGCTGGTGTGCCCACCACTTACCCTGGTTCAAAATGATCTGGCAAGGCTGGCACTGACCCCCATGGCACAGCTCAGCACATTGGTGCTGACCACAGTTCAAAATATTCTCACATGGGTTGGAACAGTGGACTGAGACAGCCTGACCACAGCGAACTGTGTGCCTGCAAAGACAATAGATGTAAAGAGAGCATCAGTCTAAAAGTTCCTGTTGGACAACTAAATTAACACTGCGGCCCTAACTCTTCCCCTCAAAACCTACTCAGCCTTTCTCTAACTTCATTTCCCTTACTTTTTCTAGTAAGTCTCCCTCGCCCAATCCTTATTTCCTCAATTACTCTCCCCTTCTCCACTCTTTTTCTTCTTCTTTTTTTTTTTTTTTTTTTTAAATAGAGACAGGGTCTCACTATGTTGCCCAGACTAATCTCAAACTCCGAGGCTTAAGCAATCCTCCTGCCTCAGGCTCCCAAAGTGCTGGGATTACAGGCTTGAGCCACCACACCTGGCCCACTCTTCTTTTTCTTCCTTTGTTCTTTTTATTTTCCATCCTGTCTTTCTCTCCTATTTTCTAAGTGGTGAGGAACTGAAGGCTATTCCTGAGTATTTGCTTTATGTGATTTCATCTGAGTTCCACGAAGCGGCATGCATAAGGAGAAAGAACGCTGGGGTGAGGAGTTAGAATATCTGGGTTCTAGTCCTAGCTCTGCCTGGAGCTTCCACAGTACTTCACAGACAGGGGAGAAGGATAGCTATCATGTACCCAGATCTGACACACTCAGATTAACAGCACAATGGCATTATTCTGAGACCCAGCACTTAGAACATACTATATGTGACTTTGCTTCCGGGTAGGGAAATAAGCTAATTCTAGTTTTGTTCCAATAAACATCCTGATTTTGCTGAGAGAAGGATATAAGAAAGTCCTTTTTTTGTTTGTTTATGTGAGACAGAGTCTTACTCTGTTGCCCAGGCTGGAGTGCAGTGGCGCCATCTTGGCTCGCTGCAACCTCCGCCTTCTGGTTTCAAGCGATTCTCCTGCCTCAACCTCCCCAGTAGCTGGGGCTACAGGCATGTGTCACCACGTCAGCTAATTTTTGTACTTTTAGTAGAGACAGGGTTTCACCATGTTGGCCCAGTTGGTCTCCAACTCTTAACCTCAAGTGATCCGCCCACCTCGGCCTCCCAAAGTGCTGGGATTACAGGCGTGAGCCACTGCGCCAAGCCAGATAAAGTACTTTTAGACAATTGTCTTCAGGTCCCTTTCTAGGGTAATGGTTAAGCACTTGCAGTCTACTCTCCTGCAAGAAGAGTTTTATCTGATCCCTGACTCTCAACGCCATATTTTGTTCTTAAAAGTCACTGTTATATACATAAATGATCAGCTTGCAGTACTTGACCTAATGACTAACACTGGCCTATTATGCTACCATTCTGCCTAGTACCATGGCTAACATTAACCCTTGAAGTAGACACTATTATTTCTACTTTATGATAAGAAAAATGAGGTCCAATGAGACCAAGCAACTTGCCCAGAATCAACAACCAGTAAGTGACAGAACCAGGATCTGACCTTTCTGAGTCAAAACACTTACATGTAATCTCAGGCCACATAGCTATCCTCATAAGTTCAGTAAAGGCTAAACAAATGCACCTCACTGAAAATCTGCATGATTCATCTCATCCTGTGGTTCAGAAATCATTTTAAGATCTTACTGGGCCTCAGAGACACTCCACAGCTATCAGTGATCCTTGTACTAACCATGTAGGAGACCTTGTATTATAATAGAACAAGAGTGGGCTCTGGAGTCACATATTCTTTCATTCAACAATATTCATTAAAAGATTCCTAGATGCAAGATACTGTGCTAGGCACAGGAAACTGGTTCCAGCCTCCTCGACCTTAACAGGCCTGGGTTCAACTCCTGGTTCTGTCACCCACTAGAGAGGTTAAAAAAAAATCATTGTCGACTGAACACGGTGGCTCATGCTTGTAATTCCAGAACTTTGGGAGGCCGAGGCAGGTGGATCACGAGGTCAATAGTTCAAGACCAGCCTGGCTAAGATGGTGAAACCCCATCTCTACTAAAAATACAAAAATTAGCCGGGTGCGGTAGCAGGTGCCTGTAATCCCAGCTACTTGGCAGGCTGAGGCAGGAGAATTGCTTGAACCCAAGTGGCAGAGGTTGCAGTGAGCCGAGATCGCGCCACTGTACTCCAGCCTGGGTGACAGACCGAGACTCTGTCTCAAAAAAAAAAAAAAAAGTCCTTGTCACCTGGTATTTTACCTGAAATAATGGGTAGTCTCACAATCTCACTGTGTGTATAATTTCTTAATCACTTATAAGATTACAAAATAGGGTCATGGGCAGCACAGGGAACTACTATAGAAAAGTACTATCCGTGGTGCATTTGGTCTCTCAAATTGCCCACTTGGCTCTCTTCCAAGTTGTACTTTCCTTCTGTCCTCTCCTTCCTGTTCTAAAGCTTTAAAAAAAAAAAAAAAAAAAAAAAAAGTACTATTCATGCCTACCATTTATTTGTATCTACCTACTATTCTTTTATTTTAGAAATTCACAAGTCAGTCATGCATGTGAAAACTGAGGTCTTATTTAGAGTGCAATCTTAACTTTACCTGGTTCGTCCACATTCACATGTTTTTGTCATAAAGGCAGGGCAGGGTGGGCAGGGTCCTGGATGGCAGAGACTGAAAGAGAAAGGTTTCACTGAATAAACCACAGCCATGTATCCAAATGCGAACAAAACTGTCCTAGCTGGGTCTTATTGTGAATATGGCAACAAATAAATCTACTCTGACATGTCTTTGTATTTGTTTAAAGTTGATTAAACTATTTGAACAAAGATATCAACTGTACTTTTATGTGCAAAAAACTGACATCATTATCACCATAGACTATTTAACCAGAGAAGTAAATCCCAAGTCAAAATACTGGTTATATTTGGGTCTGAGAGTCAAAGATGACATTTTCAAATACGGTCTTGGTCCACTTACAGCACTGTGTGGGGATAAAAATAGTTTGCTACTCAGGTAAAAGGCAGAATGGCTAATAGGGTCCTGTAGAAGATCAGAGTCTAAGCAAGGTAATAGAACTCAAATCTACTGGGTTTGTAAGAAGTACAGACATACTCTTCATCAGCTATTGAAGTAATCATCAGCCACTGGGCTAACAATGGAACAGTGAAAAGAAGGCTGACATGAGGGGAGGCATGCTGGTGAGTAACATGGAGAGAATGAAAGGGAAAGGGGTCATAGAAAGAACTGGGCTGAGTGATATGCTATAGGTCAGAATTAGCCCTCTGAAAAATGCTTTTTTTAGGAGCTATATTATAGAGACCAATAGAAAAAAGTTACAATATGGAATTTGTGTATTCAAATAAATACTGTCCTCTTCAAAGCAGACACTTTGGCAAATTACACAGTGGTACAGAAATACCACTACTTAAAACATTTTGGGAACTTCTACGACAACCGTTTTTGGAGTAGGAGGGGTATATTCTAGGTGGCAAATCACAACCCTTTGGGAATCAAAAGCCAATCAGAGCCAAGATGAATTAATCAGATGGGTGTGACAGGACTCTCATTCATTGCTAGTGGAAATGTAAAATGGTATGGCCACTTTTAAGACAGTTTTGCAGTTTCGTACAAAACTAAACATAGTCTTACCATACAATCTAATAATTACACTCCTAGTTACCCAACTGAGTTAAAAACTTATATCCAGGGCTGAGCGTAGTGGCTCATGCCTGTAATTCCATCACTTTGGGAGGCCAAAGAGGGAGTGTGCTTATAAAGTGCTTTAGTGTGCTTATAAAGCGGTCTGGCTGGAATGTTTAGTTTCTGTGAAACTCCTAAACAAGCTCTGATAATTCTTAAATAAGGTTTAAACATTGAAAACAATACAGGAACAAGTGTCTAGTCTTCTAAGGTGACTCATTTTGATAGACAATACCCATAGGAGACATAAGTTTAAGCATGTTTCTTTAAAGGTAAGTATCATTATTCAACAGTTATATTTTACATATACCTCAATCCTTTTGGGTGAAACAATTTTCATTGCTTGTCAGGTATGGGTGATTCTAGGTTATTTCAAATATCCCAGAAGCCGGGACTCAATCTCAGGTTTTCTTAACTTTTAGACCAGAGGTTCACAACACTGGCTATATATTGGACATGCCTGGAGAGCTTTTAAAAATATAGATGTTCACACCAGGCATGGTGGCTCACACCTGTGCTCTCAGCACTTTGGGAGGCTGAGGTGGGAGGATCGCTTGAGCCCAGGAGTTCAAGGATGCAGTAAGCTACGATAGCATCACTGCACTCAAGCCTGGGCAACAGAGCGAAACCCTGTCTCTATGGCTTTTGAGGCCTAAGAAGTGTAAATGAGAGAAACCAAAGCTTTCCTGGAGACCAGAAAAGTGCTACTGGGGAATGGGTTTCAGCAACCTCTATGTTGCTGAAAGTAAAAGAAAGTTCCCAAGTCAAGTGTGAGAGCTCCAGAGCCACAAAAGAGAAGGAGCAGGTTTTAAAGTGTTCTTTTCTTTCAGACATGGTGCTGATCACGTGATCTGCATCAGTTTTCATCTCTGGTAGTCATGAAAGCTTTGGAAAAATAGTCCATGCAGAGGATTAACTTATTATTGAATTTACTGAAAATGACAATTATGGCAGGAATAGCTTAAGTCCTTCCTAAAGAAGGACCTATGCGAGCAGTCAAAGAGAAGGAGGTATCTGACTGCCCAGCAGATCACAGGCCATGCTGTCTAGCCCAGTCTAAAACAGTTCTACTCCCACTGATATTTCCCCAGCACCACCACCATGCCTTGATCTCAAGGCCCCTGGTCTAATACTATCCCTGCTCCAAGCAGTAGAAACACCAAGATAACACTCTGATGCCTCCTTTACTCTTAGACTTGGGTAGTAAAAGTAAGAATTGTTATTTTTTGATCACTTGCCAGAGTCTGTACCCAGCCACATAGGTATACTAATTCATTTAATTTTCCTAGAACTCTGTATTATTATTACTATCATCATTATTTTACAGATGCAGGCTTAGATAAGTAACTTGCCCAAGGTCACATAACTGTTTAAGTAACTTGAACCTAAGATTTAAACCTTTGTCTGAGGTCAAGGCCTGTAGAAATTTACTTGTAACTGATCAACTGTTTTTCTATTACTGTGCATTTTTTGGTATTTAGAAGCTGACTGCATACAGTCTACTTATTTATTTATTATTTTTAGAGACAGGGTCTTGCTTTGTTGCCCAGGCTGGAGTGCAATGGTGCAACTACAGCTCATTGTAGCCTTGAGCTCCTCCTCACTCAGCCTCCCAAGTAGCGGGGACTATAGGTGTGCGCCACCACACCTGGCTAATTTTAAATTTTTTTGTAGAGATGGGGCCTCACTTTGTTGCCTAGTCTGATCTAGAACTCCTGGCCTCAAGCAATCCTCCTGCCTCGGCTTCCCAACATGTTGGGATTATAGGCATGAGCCACTGTGTCTGGCTTATGGATATAGTCTAAAGCCGGCTGTTTATTGTACAAAGACTGACATCCTACGGCTGGGTGTGATGGCTCACACCAGGAATCCTGGCATGTTGGGAGGCTGAGAAGAGCAGACTGCTTGAGGCCAGGAGTTCAAGACCAACCTGGGCAACATGGCAAAACCCCATTTCTACCAAAAAATACAAAAATTAGCCAGGCGTGGTGGCACATGCCTGTAGTCCCAGCTACTCAGGAGGATGAGGTGGGAGGACGGCTTGAGCACAGGAGGTGGCGGTTGCAGTGAGCTGTGATCACGCCACCATACTCCAGCCTGGGTAACAAAGCAAGACCCTGTCTCCAAAAAAAAAAAAAAAAAAAAAAAAAGATCGACATCTTAGAAATACTGTCTGACCAGGACCCTACACAATTGTCTTTCCCCAGACAGAAGGTTCTCCTATACATTCTCTTAGACCTGGATATCCTGGATATCAATGGGGGATAAAACATACGAGTCACATTTCTTCTTAGAAGCAAGCAGTGTGATGTAATGGAAGGAGCACTGGCTTTGGAAACCCTAGCTCCACCATGACCACTGTGACACTGGGCAAGAGGCTTGGCCTTTCTGAGCCTCATCTGTAAAGTGGAGATGATAAATATCTACCCATTACTGGGCAGTGGTAAGGATTCAACAAGTTAACTGACGTAGAGTGCCTGGCACAGGGTGATTTGGGACCATTTACTGAGGTCCCATATCACCCTTCATTCCAAACTGTCACATGCTAACCAGATATGTTTACTTAGAGCCACCAGCAAAGCATGTCCACCCAGAATCCCAACGGAACTGGCATTCCAACTTACAGGTTACAGGAATGTGGGCAGTCCTGGCCAGGCTGTTTCTTTCTACAAACCTCACCACAGCTATGTGGAATTTCATTTCTGCTCCACTCAGGATTCTTTACCTTGCCTAGAACACATTAGATCAGAGAGTCAATGGTACAAACTTCAGCCACATCCTCAACTTTAATGAAACAGTGAAGTATAGCTAGACAGCATGCAACTTTAGTGTGGTTTTTATTATTTCAACAAATGTATTATCTCATATCCTAAAATGAAAAGATAAATATAATGCTATTCATAAAAAGTTTCACTGAGTATGATAAATCTTAAATCTTGGATTACCTGGTAAAGATAAATAAAAAGTCACTTTTACTTACGAAAATACTACCTTGACTAACAAAAACATTTAATTTAAGATAAATACCTATATGACAAGCCGTCTATAAATGGGCTTCTGGACTGATATGCAAATTGCTGCTGCAAGGATCAGAGAGAGGGAATAAGAAAAGAGCACCATGGGGAAAGCAGGGAGGCAGTAAGAGATGGAAAGGACATAAATCCCCTGTGTAGCAGGAACTCACCTATTCCAAAACTATAAAGTAGGCATAAAAAAGCTTATAATTTTATAATCAACATCACTGCAAATCTTCATGGCACATCTTCCATGGACTCAGCAGAGACAGGGAAGAGTAAAACGAAGGCATAGGATTCCTCCTTGCCCTTGAGGAATTCATCCTCACTTTGGCAATTTGCACACTAAATTGCAGCCATCCCCAGTCCATGGCCTCTGCTTTTCTCTCTATACTATCTCTTTCAGAAATTTTATTCATGTTGAGAGGTGCAATCCACCTAAAGGCCACTGATCCCCAAATCCACATTTTCTCTCTTGCCCTGAATCTTCAGTTGCAGACCCACATGTCCAAATGTCTGCTGAACATCCTTGCTTGGGGTTTCACGGTCACCTCAAACTGGCTTCATCCACAGCCAAAGTTCATATCCCTCTACAACTCCTCCCTGCTCAGGGCTTCCTATTTCTGTCAGTGACACCAACTCTGTCAGAGTCACACATGTTCAAAAACTACAGTCATCACTCATACCTCTTTTTACTTAATCACCAAGTTGTGTCAATTTTTCCTACACAGTGGCTCTCACCTCATCTCCTCTCCTACTCCTGCCTCTCTACTGGCCAAAACCTCATCTCCAGACTCTTACAAAAGCTTCCCTGCCTCTGTGCTTTTTTGCTCCAATACAGTGCCCTGGTTTTTCCCTAACATCTCTCAAGGGTTCTACCTCTTGTCCCTGACTCCAAATGATGTTTTGGGGTTTTTTGCTTTTCTTTCCCCTGCAAGTGTTCTGCATTACACCCTCTTCTCACTCTGTACCCTTTCATCCGCTAGGGTCTTAACTACTCCTCTCAGCTGTGATTCTCATCCTTAAGTCTTGGTCTTTCCTCAAATATTGCTTCCTGCCTATTGGACATATCTCACTGTATGTTCTGCTCACTCCTGCAGCTCAACATTTCTAAACTGCAGTCACTGTCCCCACCAGACCTTGTTCTTTTGACCTGCCCTTTTCCTTGGTATCACCATTTCTAAAAGCATGAAACTTGGGAGTCACATTTGGGTTCCTCCCATTCCTACTACTGTTAGGAATCAACCTAACACCATATTTTTCTTTCTATCACACTCATTAGAGGCTTGTACTGTTCTTCATCTGGATTATTCTAAGTCCCAAATTGTTTAGTCTCCAAAATATTCCACTCACTGCTACCAAACCCATCTTCATAAAGAACAACGTTGATGCCCTCAGTGGCTTCCCACAGCCTTCCAAATGAAGTCCCAACATCTGAGACTGGTATCAAAGGGTCAGCCCTTCCTTTCCAGTCACCTCCCACTTCTCTACTATCATAGACCTTGGGCTCCATAAGTGGATGAATCATTCTTCTCCCAACAGATCCTAAACCCTGTTGATTTTGAACTGCCTATGCTATTCCCTTCAGCATATCTTTCTGCCTACCAAGGTTTTACCTAGTTTACAATGTCAGTTCAATTCTACATCCTTCAAGAAGGCTTCTCTTAAACATCCAGCTGCAAGTCGTAACTCACCCCAAAGATCTCCCATAGTACTTTGTACTTCTAGCAGAGTATCGGGCTAATTGTGTCTTAACTCTTAGACTGTAAGCTCTGGTAAGTTAACCTGTTTTATTCGCCTCTTTCTTCACAGTGCCTCGAACATTGATAAGTTCTCAATAAAAACATGTTAAACTATGGTCCCCTGGAAGAACAGTGTGGGGCAAAGTCATCGGCAAATAAGGCCTTTATGTACATTCTCACATCATTTTACCACTTTCAGATCATCTTGACCTTCACTCCACATTCTTATACCGCCTTAGAGTCTCTCATCTAATTTGCCAGTAAAGGCTGTAACAAGATTTTTAATTCCATTGTGGTACTTTATGTTTAAAAATCCTTCAAAATAAGGTATTAAGTATTGGTATTGTCCTATTTGCCCAAATTTCCATTGATCTCTTACTTCCAGTTTCATGCTGCCTTTCTGGTAGTAGTATATTCAAGAATATTTATTCCCTCACCTAATACCAATTTAGTATCTATTAAGGCTCAGATTCTGTCAATAAAACATGTAAGACCAGAAAATTCCAAATAATATAAAACAGTGGCCAAAGTGAGAGAGAGAATAACAAAGGAAAGCTTCCTTTGTAAGAGGGCTTTTGGGGTCAGATTTTAAATGCTACTGTCGTTAAGAATTGAAAGAAAAGAAGGGAAGTCAAGGAGTTCACCGAGGTATTGTGTCTAGAAGATACAGAGTTGATGGTAAATGACTGACTCTTTGTGAAAGCTGCTAAGTAATGGGAAAGGAGAAATATGAGCAAACCAGTTAGAAAAATAAGGAGAGCATGCAGAAAGAAACAGGAAGAGTTGCCGCGCGCGGTGGCTCAAGCCTATAATCCCAGCACTTTGGGAGGCCGAGACGGGTGGATCACGAGGTCAGGAGATCGAGACCATCCTGGTTAACATGGTGAAACCCCGTCTCTACTAAAAATACAAAAAACTAGCCGGGCGTGGTGGCGGGCGCCTGTAGTCCCAGCTACTCGGAGGCTGAGGCAGGAGAATGGCGTGAACCCGGGAGGCAGAGCTTGCAGTGAGCCGAGATCACACCACTGCACTCCAGCCTGGGTGACAGAGCGAGACTCCGTCTCAAAAAAAAAAGAAACAGGGCCAGGCGCGGTGGCTCAAGCCTGTAATCCCAGCACTTTGGGAGGCCGAGACGGGCGGATCACGAGGTCAGGAGATCGAGACCATCCTGGCTAACACAGTGAAACCCCGTCTCTACTAAAAACACAAAAACTTAGCCGGGCGAGGTGGCAGGCGCCTGTAGTCCCAGCTACTCGGGAGGCTGAGGCAGGAGAATGGTGTGAACCCGGGAGGCGGAGCTTGCAGTGAGCTGAGATCCGGCCACTGCACTCCAGCCTGGGTGACAGAGCAAGACTCCGTCTCAAAAAAAAAAAAAAAAAAAAAAAAAAAGAAACAGGAAGAGTTACTTATTTCAAGAAGGGAATGGTCAAAGGTGTCAAGGGCTATCACTCTGCCAAAAAGATATGAGCTTATAAACCAGCCTTAGATATGGTTGGAAAGGAGTCATTGGTGATTTGTTTTTATTTTATTTATTTATTTTTTTGAGATGAAGTCTCACTCTGTCACCCAGGCTGGA
This sequence comes from Macaca fascicularis, assembly GCF_037993035.2. Classification (NCBI taxonomy): domain Eukaryota; kingdom Metazoa; phylum Chordata; class Mammalia; order Primates; family Cercopithecidae; genus Macaca; species Macaca fascicularis. The sequence continues at coordinate 65,784,671 of NC_088389.1, forward strand.
GTGCAATGGCATGATCTTGGATCACTGCAACCTCTGCCTCCCAGGTTCAAGTGATTCTCCTGCCTCAGCCTCCCAAGTATCTGAGATTACAGATATGCGACACCATGCCCAGCTAATTTATTTTAGTAGAGACGGGGTTTCGCCATGTTGGCCAGGCTGGTCTCGAACGCCTGATCTCAGGTGATCCATCTACCTTGGCCTCCCAAAGTTTGTGCTGGGATTACAGGCATGAGCCACTACGCCCGGCCCATTGGTAATTTCTGAATACAGTTTCAGTGAGGCAACAAGACAGAAGCAAAAATGCAATGCTTCAGGGAGGGAGACAGACAGTAAAGAAACAAAATCTGAAAAATCAACAACTAGAGGGAGGTTAGTCATTAAAAGGTAGGAAAGGGAAAAAAACCATGCAGAAATGGGCTAGCAGCAAGAATGAGCATCTGGGTTACAGGAAGTTTTCCCCTAATACTTAGGGGAACTGAGATATTAAAAAACAAAGAAGTATTCCATAAAGAGGGAAGATGCCAGGATAAAGTTTACAATGCTGGTTTGTAAAAAAACTGCTTCTTATAAATACCAATGACTTATTTCTAGGATTAAAATAAACACTGTTATTTACTCATACTGCTCAAATCTGGAATATCAAAGCTGTAACTGCTGGGGGTGAGATGAAGCCCACGTCCACAGCTACATCTGCTACCTGGTCAGGCCTGGTCTCAAGACCAAGGAGACCAGCACTACAGCCCAGAAGCAGCATGAGCCTGGTTGGTCATCTCCAAAACAGCCTGTCAGGAGCACAAAGGCCGTGGCTCTAGCTGTGTGATGGATGACATAAATATAGTCTTATAGACTCCTATAGCTTTGAAGTCTCCTTAGTAACTTCTAAAACATGCCCCGCAGATCACCTTTCCTGAACTGAGGTACAATGTATATAGTAAAAGAGACTCCAGTGTATATAAACAAACTTACCACAGAAACAAGTGTAGGTATTAGGAACATGTGCAGAAACATTCTGACAGGCAGGGCACCTCCAACCACTCTGGCCATCTGTCAGGAAAAATGGGAGTAGGCCAAATAAATTTTCTTCCAAAAGCCACATGTAATTAAATTTAAATCTATAGGAAGCCACAATATTGAAGAAGTGGTAATAATTTCAATGTTAAGCATATCAGACATTTAAGGAATAAATTCACAAAACTGACTGCTTAGCTTGAATACAGCATTTTCCATTGAATATGGGGTTCATTAAAAAAAAAAAAAAAAAAAAAACGGCCAGGTGTGGTGGCTCACACCTGTAATCCCAGGACTTTGGGAAGCAGAGGTGGGTGGATCACGAGGTCAGGAGATTGAGACCATCCTGCCCAACATGGTGAAACCCCATCTCTACTAAAAATATAAAAATTAGCTGGGCATGGTGATGCGCACCTGTAATCCCAGCTACTTGGGAGGCTGAGGCAGGAAAATCACTTGAACCTGGGAGTGGGAGGCTGCAGTCAGCCGAGATCACGCCACCGCACTCCAGCCTGGCAACACAGCGAGACTCCCTTTCAAAAAAAAAAAAACAAAAAACAGAAAACAAACCCACTAGCTAGGCATGGTGGCGCATGTCTCTAATTCCAGCATTTTAGGAGGCTGACGCAGGACTGCTTGAACCCAGGGGTTCAAGACAAGACTGGGCAACACAGCAGATCGTCTCAAAAAAAATTAGCTGGATGTGGTGGCATGTGCCTATAGCCTCAGCTGCTTGGGAGTCTGAGGCAGGAGGATCATTTGAGTCCAGAAATTCAAGGCTGCAGTGAGACATGATCACACCACTGGACTCCAGTCTGAGTAACAGAGTAAGACTCTGTATCAAAAAAAAAAAAATTACAGTTAGATAGAAGGAATAAGATTTAGTGTTTAGTAGCACTATAGCTAACAATAATTTATTGTATATTTCAAAATAACTAGAAGAGTAGAATTGGGATGCTCCTAACACAAACAAATGATAAATATTTGAGGTGTTGGAATCCTAATATGCCAATGACCCTGATTTGATCATTACACATTGTATGCTTGTATCAAAATATCACGTGTACCCTATGAACATGTAAACTATTATGTATGCATAGTAAGAATTTAAAAATGAAAAAAAAAGATGTTTTTTAGTTTGTTTGTTTGAGACAGGCTGTCTCGCCCTGTCACCCAGCCTGGAGGGCAGTGGTGCAATCTCGGATCACTGCAACCTCCACCTCCTGGGTTCAAGCAATTCTCATGCCTCAGCCTCCCAAGTAGCTGGGATTACAGGTGCCCGCCACCACGCCTGGCTAATTTTTATATCTTTAGTAGAGATGGAGTTTCGCCATGTTGGCCAGGCTAATCTTGAACTTCTGACCTCAGGTGATCCACCTGCCTCGGCCTCCCAAAATGCTAGGATTACAGGCATGAGCCACCACACCAGGCCAAAAATGAAAAGATAAATTAAAAATAGAATTACCGTATGATCCCGCAATCACACTTCTGTGTATGTATCCACAGGAAATAAAATCAGTATGTCAAAGAAAAAATAATAAGTAAAAGCCATCATTTTCAATATGAGTGACTGATTTTATCATATCCTAAAATATATTTTAATACTGTTATGTTTAGCTGGTTTATTTAAGATCTATAACTTAATTCTGGTCATCTGAAACACATGATCAAGGTAACATACACTCCCTGCAGAAAAAGTAGTCAAGAGAAATTAAACTGTATTTTTAAAGCTAGGCTTAATACTTGAACACATCAAATGGGTGAGAATAACTACTCAGAAGAGAGAATTAACTGACCTGCTTGAGATGCTGGAGACCTTGCCCATTTCTTTATGCAGTTCAAATGAAACACATGGTAACAGCTTTGACAACTCCACACTGGAGCCGTGACGCGAACCAATTCACAGCACACCATGCACTCATATTTTTCTGTAGTTAGTTGTTCAATCAGAGAACCTGTTTAAAAAACAAAGTAATAAAAAAGATAAACTCAAACACAAAAAACCATTCCTCACTTTAATCAACCAAGGATCAAGTCATTCAAGAGAAGAATCCAAACACAGAGATTTTAAGGGATACCTGATTCTGGGTAAGGCGGCTGGCTATTCAGACTGAGGCCAATAAGGGGCAGGAATATGCTGAGGAAGAGGATTTAGGAAGGAGACATTCAGGTGAGGATTCCCATAAATAAGGAAACATTCCCAGGAAAATAGCAGAGTAGCCAAACGACCCTTATAACAAAGCCTGAGGATCCACTGGGCAATATAGAATCTTGCTTTGCATTTTCTATTTTCCAGGATCCTCTAAATCTATCAGATCCATGGATTTAGGTTAGGAAGGGGCTCATGAAGCTGTAGTGTCAGCTATAAGAAGCCCAAGTCTGGGCAGGTTCCAACAACCCATGAGTGGTGAGATGGCTCTAGCAGTTGCCCTGAAAAAGTCTTTAGTCATTCCCTTAACAAAGATATTCTTGGTGCCTACCATAAGCCCCATGGTGGTGTTACAGTCCCTGGCTCCAGGAGCTCCACATCCAATGACAGAGACCAGTGTGTAGTTATCAGCTTAATCCTCCCAGATTTATTTCTGAATACCTTCGCCCACTTCCAAATTTTTTCCTCAAACACAATTACAGCAAAGTCTTTCCAGATTTCAGTACAGCCAGATACTCTCAATACTCTCAAAACTGAGTGTGAGTGTGTGTAGATGCTTTTTTGAGTACATACTTTTAGCACTGGATTTATTTCACAATATTATTGTTATTTGCTTTCAGGTCCAAATAAGTTAAAAGAATAAAACTAACCTAAAATACAACATTCCAAGCACATTACATATTATTAGTTAGTCCTCTCAAATAGGCTGTAACAGGTTGGGCACAGTGGCTTACACCTGTAATTACAGCACTTTGGGAGGCCAAGGTGGGCAGATCATGAGGTCAGGAGATCAAGACCATCCTGGCCAACACAGTGAAATCCCATCTCTACTAAGAATACAAAAATTAGCTGGGCGTGGTGGCATGCGGCTGTACTCCCAGCTACTAAGAAGGCTGAGGCAGGAGAATCTCCTGAACCTGGGACGCGGGGGTTGCGGTGAGATGAGATTGCGCCACTGCACTCCAGAGCTAGACTCCTTCTCAAAGAAAAAAAAAAGGCTACAACATAGGTACAATTTTACAGATGAAGAAACTGGCTTCATGTAATTAGATCATTTATCCAAGGTCACAGAACTAGAAATTTAAAAGTCAAAATTCAAACTTGTCAAACTATCTGACTCAAAAGCACACATCGTAATATTCCATAATATTGGCTCTCCTAAGATTTACTTTCTGATTGTTCGCTTTGATGTCAAAAGAAAGAGAGAACACCCTGAGACTGAAAGCTCTGTGAGGAGGGAGAGTCTCGTCTACCTTGCTGAGTGTAGTATTTCCAGTGTCTGGCATATACTATGTGCTCCGTTAAATATTTGTTAAATTCATGGATAAAGGAATAAATGAGTGATATCTAGTCTGTTCCACAACCTCTTTCCGTGAAAGTTATAGGCGTCACCAAAGTTCAGGCTTGAGTGTAGTGGCATGATCGTGGCTCACTGCATCTTCAAACTCCTGGGCCCAAGCGATCCTCCCACCTCAACTTCCTGAGTAGCTGGGACCATAGGCGTGTGCCACTATACCTGGCTGATTTTTTTTGTTAGTTTTTGTAGAGATGGGGTCTACCTCTGTTGCCCAGGATGGTCTTGAACTTCTGGGCTCAGGTGATCCTCTTGACTTGGTTTCCCAAAGTATTGGGATTACAGAAATTTAACCAAATTAAAAAAAAAAATCTTCCCTGAACAAGAGTAAATAAAACAAAAGCAAAAACATCTTTTCCAAAAGGGAAAGATGAAGAAACTGTCAGAGGTGGTAGGAGACTAAGGAGACATGACTAAATGCAACGTGGTATCCTAGATTGGGTCCTGAAACAGAAAAAGGACATTCGCAGAAAAACTGGTGAAAACTGAATAACATCTGTAGTTTAGTTAATACGATTATACCAACGCTAATTTCTTAGTTTTAACAAAGGTACTCTGGTTATGTAAGATGTTAACATTAGAGGAAGTTGGGTGAAAGATACATGGGAATTCTTTGAACCATCTTTGCAACTTTTCTATAAATCGAAATTATTCCAAACTAAAACATTTTACTAACAAACATCTTTTTCTCTTCCAGGCTTTTAACACTTCGGTGAATGCCAATTCCATTCTTCTAAGTTGCTCAGGCATAAAATCTTCCTTCCAAATACATCCAAAATCTATCCAATTGTTACCTTTTCCACCACTATTACTCCAGTCTAAGTCTCCATCATCTCCTACCTGAACAACTGCAATAGTCTCCTAACTTGTCCTGTTGCCTTCTTAGAGCCTGTTCTCCACACAGCAGCCTAATAATCTTTTTTTTTTTTTTTTTGAGACAGGGTCTCATTCTGTCAGCCAGGCTGGAATGCAGTGGCATGATCACTACTTACTGCAGCCTTGTCCCACTGGGCTCAAGTGATCCTCCTCCTTCAGCCTCCAGAGTAGCTGGGACTACAGGCATGTGCCGCCATGTCCAGCTAATTTTTATTTTTTTGCCTTTTGCAGAGATGGGGTCTTATTAAGTTGCCCAGGCGGGTCTTAAACTCCTGGGCTTAAGCAATCCTTCTGCCTTGGCCTTCCAAAGTGCTGGGATTATAGGTGTGGGCCGCCACGTCCGGCCTCTGATTATTTCAGAATGTAAGACCATGCCATCCCTCTTCCCAGGACCTTCCAGCAGCCGTTCATCTTATTCAGAACCAAATCTAAGGGCCTCACATGATCCAGCCCTTGCTATTTCTCTGACCACCTTTCCTGCCCCCATCTTCATTGCCTGTAATACCCCTCCCCACATTTAAATTTGCTACTCCCCCTGCCTAGAATGCTCTTCTCAAGCCAGCCACAAGGTGCATTTTTGTACTTCATTCTTGTCTCTGTTCAAATGTCACCTTATCAAAGAGGTCAACCTATCTAAAACAGCACTCTTGTCACTCTGTCCTCTTAATCTTCTTAATATTTCTTTTTAGTCCTTATCACCACCTGACATATTAAATATCTAAGTGCTTTCTGCCTGTCTTCCCTACCAGAATGTAAATTCCACCAGTATTCCCTGTACCTAGAACAGTGCTTGGTACGTAGTATTTATGCAATAAATATGAATGAAGTGTTCTCAAAAATGATACGAATAATGTGAGAATGTTAAGGACCCAAGAGATTTGTTAAGCAGAATTCTAAGATGGTCTTCCAGATTCCCACTTCCCTGGTATGCATACCCTATATAATCTCCTCTCCTTGAGTATGGGTGGGCCTGACTTAATCAGGTAAGCCCTTTCAAAAGAGCTGAAAAATCAAACAGAAGTCAGAGAGATCTGAAGTGGCAGCAGTTGCTTTCCTGCAGGCCTCAAAGAAGCAAACTGTCATGCTGTGTATAGAGCCATGTGGCAGGGAAACACAGGTGGCCTCTAGGAGCTGAGAGACACTTCTGGCCAACAGCCAGCAAGAAAACAGGAACCTCAGTCCCACACCTGTAAGGAACTGAATCCTACCAACAACCAGTGATTGAAAGATCTCAGATGAGATCACATCCCTAGCCAAATTTGGAGACATTGAACAGAGAACCCAGCTAACCTGGACCCATTCATCTGACCCACAGAAACAGTGGCACAATAAATGTGTGTTATCATAAGCCACTACATTGTGATAATTTGCTATAAAGCAAGAGATAATTATTAACCAGCCTAAGGATTCAATAACAACTCTGGTATAACATTGCTTTGCTTCACACATACATTGAGGTTCCAAGAACAACCCTGATGAACAAGCAACTAGAACGACAGGCTGGTGTAAAAACAGGCCCTGGGTAGATGGTGGCTTCAAGGGTTGGGCTGCGTCTCACATTAAACTGGAGAGGGGTTAAGATAGTGAAGGTCCATGAGGAAGAGCTAGCAGAATAAAACTATTTAGCTTGATGAAATATACACTTAGAGCAAAATGATAGATGTCTTCGAATACTGCAAAAAGCTGATTTGCAATAAGGAAGAGGGGAGCTGTGAGAAGAGAGACTAGTTGCTATGCTGCTCCAGAGGATAAAACTTGAACCAAAGGATAGGAAGGAAAGGAAAGAAGCTTTCAGTTCAATATAAGGATGAACTTTTAAACGGTCGGAACTGAGTACCTACTATGTTTCAAGAGCTGTGTGGGGCAGCAGGGTCACAAAAAAAGAAAAGAAATACACAGTGTCTGTTTTTAAGGAGTTTACAGACTAGTAGAGGACAACGAAGCATAAATAAACTATGGCTTCCGGTAGTAAGTTCTATAATAGAAGCATGCAAATATAAGAGAAAGACATAAGTGTAAGGGCTGTAAGAGATTAATGCTATCTATAGAGGTGAAAAAAGGTTCCCTGGACATGTGACTGAAGTAATTTTTCCCCCCTCCAAGACAGGGTCTTGCTCTGTCATCCAGGCTGGAGTACAATAGCTCACTGCAGCCTTGATCTCTTGGGCTCAAGTGATCCTCTCAGCTTCCTGAGTGTCTGGGCCTACAGGCATGCGCTAACATGCCTGGCTAATTCTTTTATTTTAATTTTTTTGTAGTGACAGGGTCTTCCGATGTTGCCGAGGCTGGGCTTGAACACAGGTGTTCCTCTCACCTCAGCCTTCCCAAGTGCAGGAATTACAGATGTGAGCCACCATGCCTGGCCTAAAGTAGCTTTTGAAAAATGAGTAAGACTTCGCCAGCGAACTGAGTGACAAATTCGAGAGAGAGGGAGCCACATGCAACAGCATGCAAAGACAAAAAAGTGTAGAATCCAGGGAATAAAATGTGATAGATACTGAGGCAGCAGCAGAAGATGGGCCTGTTGAGTAAGGCAGAAGCAGTAAATGGAATTAAGCGGGGGAGTGACACAGTTTAATGTGTGTTTTAGGCCGGGCGCAGTGGCTCACGCCTGTAATCCCAGCACTTTGGGAAGCCGAGGCGGGAGGATTACCTGAGGTCAGGAGTTTGAGACCAGCCTGGCCAACATGGTGAAACCCCATTTCTACTAAAAATACAAAAATCAGCTGGGAATGGTGGCACACGGCTGTAATCCCAGCTACTTGGGAGGCTGCGGCAGGAGAATCATCTGAACCCAGGAGGGGTTGTGGTGAGCCGGGATCAGCACCACTGCACTCTAGCCTGAGCAACAGAGTGAGACTCCTCTCAAAAAAATAAATAAATAAAATATGTGTTTTATAAAGATTGCTCTCTGATGCTAGTTTAAGAGGTGAACTGAAAGAGAAATTAAGAGATGACAAGATCAGTTAGGAACTGCTGCAACTAAGCGGACCAGATGAGGCAGATGAGATGATGCAGGATGAAACCAACAAAGGCAGCAGAGGTGTTATGACCCACCACTTGTGCTTTCACAACTCAAATACAATCTTGTAACCAGACATCTACACCACCCGTATTTGCATTTTTGAAAACCCTTACAAAATTCCTCAGTTGGAAAAGAAAAAGAATTATTATTTGTATTTGCTTGTGATATGCATAAAACTAAGTGGTTACCTAGAACTGGGGAGGGGAGCAGCGAGTGGTGGTAGAACTTAGGCAGACAGTGAATAAAGATTGAGACTTTTCACCGTGTAACTTTTCATACCTTCTGCTTTCTAAATTATGTGAATATATGACTTATTTAAAAATTTAAATTAAAAAAAAACACAACAAAATATTTCCACCAATCTAGGTAGGTTTACCTGTGTGCGTTTCCACATTCTTTAGCACATGGTTCTGTTTGCCTCTGGGGAAAGGAGATACTACTTGAGGATCCTGCCTCCGTACAGTGCATTTCTCTTGGTCAACCCTCCTGGAAGACTTGTTGATGACTGCCAAGTTCTCACTGTCACAGGTAGATTTTGCTGGTCTTTCACTGACGTTATCCTTTGGAATGGGGCCCATGTTGTTTCTGTGTCCTGCATTTGCATGTCGGTGGCCCTCCTGTTTGGGTGGATTTCTGCCTGGTCGTGGCCTGGCCCCCTCCACTTCCCAGGGAGGCCTTTTCTGTGGGTATCTTCTCTGCTCATTTCGTCTGGCTCCATACCCATCCAATACTCCTTTTCTAGAGGATGCATCTGAAGAGTCAGGGTGGAAAACCCCCACAGGTTTGGTATTTTCGGGTCCAGCATCCTCGGGTTTTGGAGTTGCTCGGTTACTCCATTCACATTTGAGTTTCCCCTTGACTTTTGGTCCTCTACCATAGCTGTATACAAATTGTGTTGCTTTTTTGGGTTTTGCTCCCCTGGGATCTGCACCCACAACTTCCTTCTCACTCTCAGAAGGGCTATGCTCTCTGAGGTCTGTCCCACTCTCTGATCTGGTCGAGCTCTCTAATCCAGCTGTATCTGAGGTCTGCTCAGCAAGACTCTGTGCTTTCTTGACTCTGATATGGTGCTTCTCATTCCTCAATTTCTGCCAAGGTTGACTCTGAAGGCCATGGCTCTTGGGCGATTTATTATAAGGAGAGGACTGGAAAGACGTCAGTTGACTCTTAGGTTTGCTTCCTGAAGGATGATAACTATGCTGATGAACAGCAGAGATTTCATCATAAGGGACCTGCCTGGAAAGGTGACAGGGAGGTGGTGAACTGTAATTTCTTCTACCAATCCTATTAGAGTCTAATCTCCTTTGAGTCGCACAATTAGGACCAGAGTTTTTTTTCTCCTGAGGAATGAATTCAGCAGCATCTGTATTGAATTTAAAAGTACCTAGGACATAAAAAATAGACATGCCAGTAAAGAAATTAAGCTTCATCCATGAAACTCATAGACTCTAAGCCAAATCTAAAAATCATTTTCCTTAGGACTTTGTATAAACATGCTGTTAAGTAAGACCTATGTTTCCAGTGAAGGTGATGGGTTCAAGGTGCTTGTGGAGGACTAATCAATCATTATTCCATGTCCAAAAACCAAACACCAATAGCCAATGACAGCTAAGTGCTGTTGAGTAAAAATGCTCACCTGGGCCATAAAGTACTATGTATACACGTATTTCTTTTATTACAAAAATTTAAGGCCAGCTAATAGTTCAGGGATATCAATCATCAGGTTCCATGTGGTCTTCTTTCAAAACACTAAAGCAGCATTGTGTAATATCAAGTAAACAGGCTTTGGACTAAGCCAAAATGGGTTAAAGTCCGCCTGTCCAACTTATGGTATGAACTTAGGGATATCCCGTGCCTGCTTTTAGCCTTAGTTTCCTTGTCTATGGTAAAGGATGACAATACTTATTTCAGTGGTTACTGAGAAATTCAAATATGATTTCATAAATAGTACTTAATAAGTGTATTAGTTTTCATCTCTTTCCCCTAGGAATATATTTTGGGTTTTCCATACACAGTCTCTATGATATGGTCTACAATCCCAAAGTGGAAAAAATTAAGCATACTCCCCTTCAACCCACTCATGTTCCCCCAGAAGATGCTTCTTGGTACAGTCAATTCAGTCCCTGAAGTGCAAAGACAAAATGGTTTGCCTAAGGACATAAAATTAGTAGCAAAGTCAGAACTATGGGTAGCATACAGAATATACTATAAATTGATAAGACCTGGAAGACGTGGGTTTAAGTCACTTACCACTTATTGTGACTTTATGAAAGTTACTTAGTCCCAGTTTCCTTACATGTAATGAAGACAGTAACAATCTCTACATCAAAGAGTTGCAATGAAGAATAAAGCAAGTTAATAACACACATAAAATAGTTAAAATGGTACTCTATCATTGCTGTTAGGACTACAGAGTATCTGAAACACACAGGTTTGAGCATAGGTGGGTGCAGTATAGAGGCTAAGGGTTTCAGGTTTAATAATAAGGCCTAACATTTATTAGGTATTATGTGCCAGGCACTATCTTAAGCACTTTACATGTATTAACTCATTTAATTCCTACATTCCTGATGAGAAAACTGAAGCACAGAGAGTAAGTAACTTGCCCAAGGCCACAGAAGTATTCCAAGGAAGACTTGGGATTCCAACTCAGGATGTGTATTAGAGACCATGCTCTGCTCTTACACTAACAGAGTTTGGGCAGTGGGTACCACAGACACATACAGTGAAGAATGGAATGATCATAAAGGTCATAGAGTAACCTCTCATCCAATTCAGGGTTTGTCCTGAAAGCTTTCACATAGGCAGAATTCTAAGGGGTAGGATGGACGGCCTCACAAAATGACAAGGGGGTTAGACAAATGCAGAAGGTGGCAGAGGTATTCTGGAAACATAAGATAATTTAAAGATTGAAATGGTTAAATTGGACCAGTGGGTATTGTGTAGTTCTCTCTTGCTTGAAAAAGCAAGACTGGAAAGAAGGGCAGAAATAAGATCAGTAAAGATGTCTAGAGAAGCCTAGTAAAGGATGGGAAAAGAGTGCTTCATGTTAAGCAGTAATGAGTTGATGTAACTAGAGAATCCAGAGACGGTTGCATGTATTCATATACAGGATATGTTCAACTAGACATGAGGCAGGAGGCAAAGCCCTCAGGAAAAAAACCCATAAGAGACATGAGGAAGGGAAATAGGACACATTGATAAGGAAACTGGCCATGGCAAAGATCAGAGACACCAATTTTTTTTTCACTATTTCAAGCAGCTGGAAGTTAGTAAATAGGATATCCAGTCACCATGGCTGCAATACAAGTAAGTGGTACCCTGAATCCAAGATAACACAACGGCACAGTAGGTGTCCAACAGGTGGGTAGGGCAGAATAAAGAGAAATCCAACTGGCAGATTAGAAAGTCCAGAGACAAGGCCGGTATTGCAGAGTCTGCTCATGGACAGAAAGGTATCCTCTGCACTGGGCTTCTGTTTAAAGACTCTGATGATGAGGGTGTGGGCTAAAGATGATGCTAAAATAATAACTCGGAATGGGAACTAAAGCAAAATCAAACTAAAGCACACGAAAAGGAGTAAGGAGGTCTTTGGACTAGAAGATTTTGCCTCATTAGATACTTTGTGGGTTGGAGGTAATAACTTGGGCACAACACCAAAGTTCAACACGATGACTCACAACTAGGCCCCACCCAATTCTTCTTCAAACACTGAAGGGTACAGAAATGAGTCAGAAATGAGCCTGTGGATGAGACGATCGATGGATCCAGTTAGAGAATCTGGTGAAGGACTAGGTAAGGAGAATAACAAAATAGCCCAAAAAGTTTTCCAACCCCAAGGAAGACTTAATATCCACAACAAGACTAGGGTATACCAATGCAGTGTGTTTTCCAACTTTTTTTTTTTTTTTTTTTTTTTTGAGATGGAGTCACGCTCTGTCGCCCAGGCTGGAGTGCAGTGGCGTGATCTCGGCTCACTGTAACCTCCGCCTCCAGGGTTCAAGCGATTCGCCTGCCTCAGAATCCCGAGTAGCTGGGACTACAGGCGCGTGCCACCACGCCCGGCTAATTTTTTGTATTTTTAGCAGAGACGGGGTTTCACCGTGTTAGCCAGAATAGTCTCCATCTCCTGAGTTCGTGATCTGTCCACCTCACCCTCCCAAAGTGCTGGGATTACAGGCGTGAGCCACCGCGCCCAGCCCCAACTTTTTAAACTAAGAACCATAGTAATAAATACATTTTACCTGCCACCCAGTATACAAATACACATATGGTCTTCTTGGTGCCCCAACAGCTGGTCGGGGACAGAGCTAAGATTCAAACAATGGTTTCCAAACTCCATTCTGCAAACTGCTGCCCTGTTTTCCAGAGTGGGCCATAAAATCAAATGAATGCAGTGGGCTGTGACATATTTTTAAACGAAATAGAAAACAGAATATATTGCTGATTGTAAAACAAACCAACCAACCCCAATGCTTCCAGAAACTTCTGATTCGCTTTTATATTTATGTAAGTGTTCAATATTTAAGGTCGTGATGCAAAATGTTTCTTTTGGTTGCTGTCCAACAAATTTGGAAAACACTGATCTATGGAACACCCTGAGGAAATGGATGTTATATTAACGAACAAATGAGGCTGTCTCTACACACTGAGGCAACTCCAGGAGGGGGTGAGTGAGTGAACAATTATGGAATAGGTACAGTACAGGGCGGGAGCCATCACAGGAATTAACTTATCCACTCCCACCTGACAGATGAAGAGACTGAGACTGAGTCACACTAGGTTCGTAGCAGGCTGAGACTCTAAACTACTGGAGTTCGGCTCGCGCCCACGCCACCACTCCAGGCAGTATGAGCACACCACACCCTACACGTCAAGAGCCCGCCACCGTCACGGGCTGTGACCTGGCCGACGCCCGCCTGTCGAAGGTCAGTGCGCCGCTGCCCCAGAAAGAGCCTGTGGGAGGGCAGTACACCCACACCAACTTGCAGCGCCGGGACAAGTCCTCTCTCCTCCTAAACCCAGTTACTAAGCTTCACCACCTAGTCCAAGAGAAGAGAGATCGCTCTACGCACGATGTGCGGGGCTTGGCCCTTCCGAGCCACTATCCCAAGCCCTAGCATGCGCTACTCTCGCGATATGAGTAGCTGGGGCCCTAGAACTTCGTCACTGACCCAATTTCCGTTCCCTAAAAGGGGCCCAGTCCCGCTAGGGCCGGGATAATACCTGAGACAGGAGGCGCCTCCGCCATCCCGTGCCGCAGAACCTAGATCGAGTCGTACAGCCAAGCGAGCACTGTCACCAGATCACGTGCTCCGGACTTCCGGCGCCGCGAGAATATTCGCATCTGCGCGTCGTGTAGATGGCCACAGAGGTTGCGCAGCCCGAATCTGTGTGGCGCGTTCGTGACGTCAGATAGACGCACCAGGTGTCGGGCGGGAGGAGGAGACTAATAGCTTGATGGAAATAGCAACAATCGCGGAGCGAGAGGTTGGCGACTTGCGTAATCATCGTGGTTTTCTTTCTTTTTTGATATAGGGTCTTGCTGCCTTACCCAGGCTTGAGTGCAGTGGTCCGATCATGGCTCACTATAGCTTCAGTCTGTAATCCCCCCGCCTCAGCCCCCGGGGTAGCTAGAACTACAGGCCGAGCCACCATGCGCGCTATTTTTAGGAGAGACGGGTTTCGCCATGTTGCCTAGGCTGGTCTCCAACTCCTGGCCTCCAGCGATCCTGCCGCTTTGGCCTCCGAAAGTGCTGGGCTTACAGGCGTGAGCCACCACTCCTGGCTCCAAACTTTTTTTTTTTTTTGAGACTGAGCCTCGCTCTGTCGCCCAGGCTGGAGTGAAGTGGCGCGATCTCGGCTTACTGCAAACTACGCCTCCCGGGTTCAAGCGATTCTTATGCTTCAGCCTCCCGAATAGCTGGGATTACAGGCACCCACCACCACGCCCGGCTAATTTTTGTATTTTTAGTAGAGATGGGGGTTTCATTCTATTGGCCAGGCTGGTCTTGAACTCCTGACCTCAGGTGATCGGCCCGCCTAGGCCTCCGAAAGTGCTGGGATTACAGGCGTGAGCCGCCGCGCCGGCCCAAACATTTCCTGATGGTCTTTTTAAAACTGCTTATCCATATCCACTGCCCTTTTTTTTTTCCTGATGGTCTCTTGTATATTGCTGGTATCAATCGTCAGTTTTAGACATTTAAATTGTCTTCCATTAAGTTTATTAATTTTGTCCTTTGCTGAACATAAATCTTTAATTTTGACAGGTTAGCTCATCAAACCTTGTAGTCACCTTTAGAAATTACCAGGTGTATCAGTCTGGGTCCAATCAGGAGAGAGGAACCCTACTTTTTGAACAGGAATTACATTTTTTAAAAAATAAGTTTTATTTAAAGATTTATTAAGTATATTAGGGGGTTGGAATAATAATAGATTGACTAGTAAACAAGCAAGATAATTCCAAAACAGGATTAGCATATATAAGGAGCAGCTAGGGCTGAGATAAGAGTGTCAAAGGAAGAGCCGAGACCAGAGCTGGCATGCAGACCTTGTTAAGAGAAAAGGTCTGTGGCTCACTGGATGGCATGGAAGTTGCCAGACATTTTTCTTCTGGAGTGCTGGTTGAAGCCATCCTTGGGGAGGTGTCTCACCAGAGATACTCTACTACAAACCATCTGCAGGGAGTGCTAGGAGAAGTTACTGACAACTGGTCACTATGTAGTGCCATAGCCAGGCACTGAAGAAGCCAGTGCATTGCAGAAGCCATTGAAGAAGTCCAGACCACAGAAGCCTGCCACACTGAAACCAGAAACAGGAGCCAAAACCCTTTCCTCCTGCAGTATCTCTCCAGTGCCCTCTGCTGACAAGGTTTAATATCTGCCAGCTGGCAAAGAATAAATAACTTAAAAGACCCAAGTCAATTTCACAGAGCAAACAAAAAGGGTAAATGTAGAACTGAAAGCAAATTCATAATTGGCACACTACAGAACCTACTCATTATTTTCAAAATTTGTGAATAAATGAAAGCAAGCAAGAGTTTATCTTGCCTTTCCTATACAAACTACTTCATGCAACATACTAAAGCTTATGGCAGGTGGTGAAAGCTGTACTCAGATGGAAATGTATACCTGTAAACACTTATATTTGAAAAAGAGCTCCAGATAATGGAATATTATTCAGTGCCCAAAACAAATGAAGCCAGCATGGTGGTGTTTACCTGTAGTCTCAGATACTTGGGAGGCCAAGGCAGGAGGATTGTCTGAGCCCAGGTGAGTTTAAGCCCAACCTGGGCAACATAGCGAGATAGTATCTCTTAAAAAAAAAAAAAAAAAAAAGCCGGGCGCGGTGGCTCACGCCTGTAATCCTAGCACTTTGGGAGGCCGAGGCGGGCGGATCACAAGGTCAGGAGATCGAGACCACGGTGAAACCCCGTCTCTACTAAAAATACAAAAAATTAGCCGGGCGCGGCTGTGGGCGCCTGTAGTCCCAGCTACTCGGGAGGCTGAGGCAGGAGAATGGCGTGAACCCGGGAGGCGGAGCTTGCAGTGAGCCGAGATCGCACCACTGCACTCCAGCCTGGGCGACAGAACGAGACTCCGTCTCAAAACAAAACAAAACAAAACAAAACAAAAAAAACAACAGAAAACCAAAGACCAGGTGTGGTGGCTCATGCCTGTAATGTCAGCACTTTGGGAGGCCAAAGCAGGTGGGTCGCCTGAGTCCAGGAGTTCGAGACCAGCCTGGGCAACATGGCGAAATCTAGTCTCTACCAAAAATACAAAAATTAGTCAGGCTTGGTGGTGTGTGCCTGTAGTCCCAGTTACACAGGAGGCTGAAGTGGGAGGATCACTTAAGCTCAGGAGGTGGAGGCTGCAGTGAGCCAAGACTGCACCACAGCACTCCAGCCTGGGTGACAGAGCGAGACCCTGTCTCAAAAACACAAGACAACAACAACACAAAAACCCCAAATCCATATGAGCTATCAAGCCATGAAAAGACATGGTGAAAAATGCATATTGCTAAGTGAAAGAAGGCAATCTGAAAATACTTTACTGTTTGATTCCAACTATATAATAGTCTGGAAAAGGCAAAATTAGAGACAGTAAAAAGATCAGTGGTTGACAGAAGTTAAAGGGGAGAGAAGGATGAATAGGCAGAGCACAGAGGACTGCTAGGGCAGTGAACTATTCTGCATGATACTACAATGGGGGATACATTACATTTGTTAAAACCCATAGAATCACTTGCATGGTGGCTCATGCCTGAAATCCCAGCACTTTGGGAGGCCAAGGTGGATGGATCACTTGAGCCCAGGAGTTCAAGACCAGCCTGGGTAACATGGTGAAAACCCATCTCTACTAAAAATACAAAAATTAGTTGGGCATGATAGCATGCGCCTGAGGTCCCAGCTACTCAGGAAGCTGAGGTGGGATCGCTTGAGCCCGGGAGGCGGAGGTTGTGGTGAGCTGAGATCCTGCCACTGCACTCCAGCCTGGGTAACACAGTGAGACCCCATCTCAAGCAAAAAACAACAAAAAACCCCAAAGAATGTACATCAAGTGTGAACCCTAATGTAAACTACAGACTTCGTGTGATAATAATGTATCAATGTAGATTCACTGACTGCAACATACCACTGTGGTGAGGGAAGCTGATAGTGGGAAGGTTGTGTGCTATATGGGAACTCTCTGTGTTTTCCACTCAATTTGCTGTGAACCCAAAACTCTAAAAAAAAAAGTTTATTAATAAAAAAGAAGAAAAATCACAAATCAATAGCCTAACCTTCCACCTTAAGAAATTGGAAAAAGAATAACAGGGCTGGCGTGGGGGTGGTTCATACCTGTAATCCCAGCACTTTGGGAGGCCAAGGCGAGAGGATCGCTTGAGACCAGGACTTTCAGACTAGCCTGGGCAACATAGGGATACCACATCCCTACTAAAAATTTAAAAAATAAATTAACTGGGCATGATAGCACATACCTGTAGTTCCAGCTACTAGGGAGGCTGAGTGGGGAGGACTGCTTGGAGGTTGAGACTGCAGTGAGCTGTGATTGTACCACCACACTTCAGCCTGGGCAGTAGAGTGAGACCCTGTCTCCAAAAAAAAGAAAAAAGAAAAAGAAAAAGAAGCAAACTAAACCAAAGCACGTATAAGAAAAGAAATAATAAAAGACCAGAAATTATTGAAATAGAAAAACAGAAAAAAATCAACAGAGTTCATTGAACAAAAGTGAGAAAGTGATAAAACTGACAAATGTTTAGAGAGAATAATCAAGAAAAAAGAAAAACTGAAATTACTAAATTTATGGATGAAAACGTAGGCATTACTCCCCACGTTTACAGAAATAAAAAGGATCAAAAGGGAATACTATGAACAACTGTATGCCAACAAATTAGATTACTTAGATGAAGTGGAAAAATTCCTAGGAAGACACAGACTACTCAAGAATAAACAGAACATCTGAATACACCTATAACAAGTAGAGACTGAATCAGTAATTTTAAAAACTTCCCATAAGGAAAAGCCCAAGCCCAAATGATTCTACCAAATCAAGGAAGAATGAACAGTAATCCTTCACAAACTCTTCCAAAAAATACAGGAGGAGGGAATACTTCCCAATTCATTCCATGGACAAAAAAC
Organism: Macaca fascicularis; assembly: GCF_037993035.2. NCBI lineage: Eukaryota > Metazoa > Chordata > Mammalia > Primates > Cercopithecidae > Macaca > Macaca fascicularis. Next base: position 65,802,726 of record NC_088389.1, read on the forward strand.
TTTACCTTAGGGCAGTCATTGCCTACTCCTTCACTGCAGAAATTGATGTTAACAGTCCAGAATGCTTAACCATGAAAATAGGTTCAGACTGATCAGGCACCACAGAGCAGTGGTTAACTTTGGATACACTTAAGTACCTGGGGAGCTTTTAAAAATCCAAATGCCCACACTGTATCCAGATCTATTATATCAGAATCTATGGGGGTAGGACCCAGGCATCAGTATTTCTAATAACTCTCTTGGTGACATAACTATAAGAAAACACAAAAGGAAAGCTAAGGGATATGGATGATAGAAGTGCTAAACTTTTACTATACGGAATCATTCCAATGTCCTTCCCCATTACTGCTAAACTCTCAGACTGACAGATTAAAACCTCGGACTCCCTGCACTCAATTCTGCTCTTTCCTAATAGTTAACAGGTGAAATATTGACCAGCAAGGTTGTCTGGTGGTAGCTATAGGAGTGATGATCACAGGCTTTATAGTGCCTAGGGCTTTCTAATACAGGACTCACTCCTTCCACTTTCCTTTAATTCACTGTATTGACGCAGACCAGGGCATGCTCTTTGGCCTTTCCCCAATACAGGAAGAATTAGCAGAATGACAAAGACATAAGGAAGCTTCAGGTAGGAGAAACCATGAAGAGGCAAGGAATCATGGCTGTATGGTGGACGTGGGGGGACTAGACGCAGAACACTTACTAGATCACAAAATTGAAAAGTGTGACATGACACAAGCTGCAAAGCAATTATTCTGTCTCTTACCGGCAAGTGACAGGAACCCATTGCCAACTACTTTAAGCAGAAAAGAGGGTAAAGTTTATTTGCAGAATCCTCAAATACCTCACAGAACAGAGTTGTAGAGACTTGGAATGTCAAGGATCAGAATTCAGAGCTGAGTGCCCCGGACAGTCTTTCATTCTGTCTCTTATCTTGGCTCTTGGCTCTCTCTGGCTTCAATCTGTCATACTGACAAACAGTAAAATAATTAAAAAAAAAAAAAAGGAAAAAAGCAATTTCCCTACTTTCTATTTAGAAAATCTGAGGTATGGACTCTGATAGACACAGTGTGATCACATACACACTTTCATAGCTTGGAAGGGTAATAACAGTACTACTCTAAAATTGGCATGTTCCCAATAATCACATAATTGAAATGGGGGAGCAGTTCCCTTGAAAGAAAGGAAATGCTGTTCTGAAAAGACTAGGCAATAACCCATTACAGATAGGCAGAGGCCAGGTCATTGGCAGCTTTTTATGCCCTGGTGGAATTATTAGAGAACCATCAAAGAATTTAAGTGAGATTTGTATTTTAGAAAGGTAAGAGTAGCTGTATGTGATCAGTGTACTCAAGGAAGTGAAACTATGCAAGAAGAGAAGACATTCCAAAAGACCAGGTGAGAGACATCTAGGCCAGGGAGAGTTGAGAGGAGGAGTTGGATTTGAGAAACAGGGATTAAAAGCAGGGTTTAAGGATAACTGACTGTGTAGCCAAAATACAGGCATCAAGGACAACTCAAGCGTTTTCTGTTTTGAATGATAGGAGGATAATAGTTCCATTAGCCTCACAGCCTCCCATCGTAAGACAATGGTTTCCCTGTCTCACAGCTCCCATCATGAGACAGGGAAAAAGCAGCAGGAAATTCAGGTCTGAGGAAAGGTGATAGGCTGTTTCAGCCATTTGAATGTGAGGTGCTTGTGGGCTTCTGGAACATCCAAATAATTGTTAGGCAAACAGCTGGATATAAAGATTCTGAAACTCACGGGCAAGTTCAGGGATAGAAGTATAAATTTGGAAGTTAATAGTTCCAGCCATGAGAATAGCTGAGATCACTAAATATAAGTGAACAGAGAAAAGTTTGGTGGGTAAAAGCTAGAATCCAGAGGAGCAGTAACATTACAGTTAGAGAGTTGAGGATTTCAGAAAGAAGCCTTAAAGGGAATAGAGGAACAGGAGAACCGGAGAGTACTGTCACAAAAGCCAAAGAGTAGAGATTTAGGTAGAATGATTGCTCACTCGTATCCAATGCACTAATGTGGTCTAGCTAGAGGGCTAAATATCACCCACTAAAATGGGCAATATATGAATCACTGGTAACACTAAGCAAGACAAGAAATCAAAGAGAAATGTTTGCTGACAGTGAACCCCAAGATAATGAGCTTTATTTGGATATGTTAGATTCTAGGTAACGACGGGGCATTTAAGTGGAAATGCCTAGAACTGAAAATAAGGATAAAAAGTCTAGGCTAGTGACAGTCATTTTGAGTCTTTAGTGCGTAGGTAATAATTGATATCATGGGTGTGAGATTTCTCAAGGAGAATACAGATTGGAACTGTAATGGAAGAAATATTCAAGGGGCTAAGAAAGAGGTGTCTATATAAGAGAATAAGTGGGCCAGATTAGAAGAAAACTCAGAACTCATAGAAAAGCCAAGAAAGGTTTCAAGAAGGTAATGATGAATACTATGTTTGCTCCCTCTGGAAGGCTTCTTGAGAAGGTGAGGTTGGAGATGGGAGAGGGTTACATACGTTATCTCATCCTCACTTATAACTAGACAAGAACTCCTGAAGAGAGGAACTGTGATTGTTCTGGGTAACCCCTGGGCTGGTACAGACTTCTACAAAGCTGGTGTTCGTAAATGTTTATTGGTTTGATCTGCAGACACGTGAGAGTCAGGTGCACATGGCACTGTGAGGCACCCAGCAAGGCTGGAGGGGGAATGCAGCTGGCAACAAGTTGAGTAAAGAAGGGAGGACAGGATCATTAAAGACCCTGAAACTGGGCAGGAGTTTGAACTTGCTGTAGCACTCCAGGCACCTACTAAGAAAAGAATGAAGCCGTTTCTTTTTTATTGTTAACAATCCCTCATATGAGAATAGCCCCTTGCCGTTTACGAGGTACTTATGACCATTACCTCAATTATTCCTCACAAAAGCTCTGTGAGTTAAGCATGGTTTTACTAATAAGGAAACAGAAGGTTAGAGAAGTTGAATAGACTATTCAGTAGTTAGTAAATGGTAGACCCAGGGCCCAAGCCCAGATTGTTCCTTGCTCTTTCCTCACAATGCTACTGGTTAGTTTGGTTTCTGTAGTGGAGTTCTAGGCTGAAATGACATTAAAGGTCTATTAAATTTGGTTTCCGCAGTAGAGGTTTTAAGCTGAAGTGATATTATTAAAATGATATCCTTTTGAAAAATATTTATTGAGTATAAATAAATGTCCTATACATTAAATATCAAGAAATATTCATTATTGATTACAAGTCAACATGTAATACTGAGGGAACCATAGAATCAAAATACCCACTCATGATACAGTAGTGATAATTCCATTCCAATAATGGACACAGTAATAACTTGTTCACAAGACACAACAAAACCCATCAAAAAGGCCATCACTTTAACCAACCTATAATACCACAATAGAAAATGATTCTGAATCATAATATGAATAGCCCCAATAATCTCATCTTTGTCTTATCAATTTATCAGGTCATTTTGAGACTGTAGAGTTACACTGTCATAGATTTTTACGATTCCATTTCCTTAGTTTTATTTCAAATTATTATTATTGAATGAAAACAAGTCATACGAGCTAAAGATACTTTTAAACTGAGTTTGTTTTTCTTAAGAAAAAAAGGAATCAAATTTTAGTACAAAGAAAGCATTTCCCAAGCAATGAGTCTCTTAATGGAAAAAATAAAAGAGCAATGTAATTAAACTTTCCTTCAAAGAAAGGAAAGAAACCTACATCTGTTATGGTAAATTTGGAAAGATAAATATTTCCTAGTCCCGTAATACGTGTTTGTTTTACAAGATATACTTGAATGATGCAAATCTATGAAGCAGGGATCTGTGGCAATCCAAATTCATCCACCAGAACTCCATCCTGTAAAAAGGAAGCAATGTTTAGTGCCACTATTTTTCCATTTGATAAAAAAAAAAAAGGATTACAAACATTTAATAGTTAAAACTCATTTCCAAGTATTTAATCAATCAAAACCAAAATCCCACTCATAAGATGAGAACGAGCTTTTTCATGAAAAGTAAAGGAGGAAGTGATAAGAAGAGAACTAGAAAGGGCCAAAAGGGGACTCCTCCACAGGGGAAAGAGAGTGAAAGAGGGAGAAAGAGAAATCTAAGAGTAAACCTGGAAAGGGGAAAAGGAGGCTGGGAGGGTCAAAAAGGAAAGGTTAAGCAGTGGGTCCTTGCCTCCAGATTTGCATTTTCACCCTGATCCCTAAGGTGGACCAATGCCTTTCTTAGCCTCCCAAATTCTTGAAGAAGCAGTGCCCTTGGATAGGCAGTCACTTCCATATCATGCTTTATATAATCATAGGCAGCAATACCACTATCGATGAACACCAGGGCTGCTCTGCCTATGGAGCAGCCATTCTTTTATTCCTTTACTTTAAAAACAACAACAGGCTGGGCGTGATGGCTCACACCTATAATCCCAGCACTTTGGGAGGCTGAGGCAGGTGGATCATTTGAGGTCAGGAGTTCGAGGCCAGCCTGACCAACATGGTGAAACCCCATCTCTACTGAAAACACAAAAAATTAGCCAGGCGTGGTGAAGCTTGCCTGTAATCTCAGCTACTTGGGAGGCTGAGGTGGGAGGATTGCTTGAACTCGGGGGTGGAGGTTGCAGTGAGCAGAGATTGTGCCACTGCACTCCAGCCTGGGTGACAGAGCGAGACTCCATCTCAAAAAGATACAACAACAACAACAACAACAAAAACCCCATATATCCATAGCATATATAACTCAGGAATCTGTGACCTTCTCAAAGTGGAAATAACATAGATGCTTCAGGGACTTGTTACTAGGAAATTAACAAGGTGGACTATGGTAGTGTTAATAAAAATTATTTCATGGGTTGCTGAGAAAAAGTAACCCATGGACTTGAGACCTTGAAGTTGCCAGAGAGGTCAGGGAGGAGTGGGCAGTTCAGAAAGGCAAGACTATCCCAGGCTCAACAGAGAAGGGAGGGATACAATAGAGGAAGATGCATACTCACAGAAACCAGCAATAATGGACCTAAGAAATTACCTCCTCCCTGCCCTTTGCTCTCACATTTTACACGCAGGAAAAACTGATGAGGTTCAAAAAGAAGACATAAATTTCTGCTATTTTGCTCAAAGTCACACTGTGCTCAGCCTGGTTGTCATTATTAGTGGCTCATGCCTATAACCCCAGCACTTTGGGAGGCTGAGGCAGGCGGATCGCTTGAGACCAGGAGTTTGAGACCAGTGTGGCCAACATGGCGAAATCCCGTCTCTACTAAAAATACAAAAATTAGCCGGGTATGGTGGCGTACACCTGTAATCCCAGCTACCTGGGTGGCTGAGGCACGAGGATTGCTTGAACCAGGGGGGCAGAGGTTGCAGTGAGCTGAGATCACACTACTGCACTCCAGCCTGAGTGACAGAATGAGTCTCTGCCTCAAAAAAAAAAAAAAAGACAACCATGTAGATTTGGACAGAGCTTTAGGTTTGCAAAGTCCTTTATATACAAGATCTAATTTGCTTGCACAACAATTACATGAGATACCTGTAATTATCTGTATTTTACAGATGCAAGGAAAAGAAAAGCTTACAACAGCTAAGTAATTAGTCATACTTAGTGCCAGGTGTTCTGATTCTTTTGCCTTAAATTAGAATCTTTCTACATTAAGTTTTATGCTTAAATTATTAATCCATAGTTTAGAAAATCCACTCGTTCTAAACTCCTGTGTGTATAGGAAAAAAAAAGAAAAGGAAAGGAAAATAAAATTAAAAATCCAGCCAGTAATTAACTGGTGTGTATGGAGAGTGAGACTTTTTCACTGCTGCCTAGCAAGTCTCATGCATGTGTTGCTTATGCTTTTACGGGAAATGTCTAAGACCCATCAATGGTACCCAGTGCCAGCTCACAACAAGGGTGATTATGTATGTTACACAAATTGTCATTGTATAAAAATATTCCTGAGCCTCAGTGACACTGTTTATGCAGTCAGTTCATCATCCAATGCAGAAAAACCGGACCTTCAAGGGTTCACAAAATAATGACCAGGACTGTCTTTCTTTGTTCTAATGTAAGACTACCTTTTAGATTCCCAGACTTATGGTCAAGCATAAAGCCTTTGCTATTTTGCATTAAAATATAAACAGAAAAAGCTTTCACCTTGTTTTTTGTGTCAGTGGGAACACCTTCTGGAATTGCAGGTGCAGATGCTGCCTCATCCAAATAAGAACTGTCTTCATCAGCCAGAAGCTCATCACCTAGCGCATCCAACTCTGAGATTGAAACAGTCAACATTTTTTAAAAATGTAACCAAGAAAACTGGGAGCTAATAAATTCTCTCATTTATCGATGAACTTGAAAGAAGGCAGTGAAGAGGGCATGAGATTGTTGTATGCTGTGTGACCATTACATGAAATCAGACTCCAAAAATAAGTCTGTGGTAAAATGAGTTGGAAGTACCCAAGAGGAATGACAATAGCAGGTAGAGACTCATCAGGGGCAACTGAAGATGGGAAATTAAAAAATAAAGAAATAAATGGAAAAAAATTAAAAGGTTCTAGGCAAAAAAAGACCATGGAGAGAGCGGGAAAGCAGCAGCAGTAATGTAACAGGGGAATCACACAATAGAAATTCAGTGTGGAATGGTTCTGTCATCTACCCAGTTACACATGCTAGAAACTGACAGTCACCCTTGACACCTCCCACTTCTTCTACATCCAACCAATCATTAAATCTTGCCCACTCAATTTTCTAAGATGTCTTCAATCTGTCCACTTCTGTCTGTTTCTGCTACCATCACCCTAGCTAGTCTCGACCACCATCATCTCTTAAATGTTTATCGCAATAGGTTCCAGACTGCTCTCCCTGAGGCCATCTGACAACCCTTCTCATTTCTTCATGCTATCCCCTACTCATCCTTCAGGTCCCATGCCTCTCTCCCACTACTAACTAGGTTAGAGTCCCTTAGTATGTGCTCCCATGCTACCCCATACTTCTTGCCTATAGTCTGTGCTCTAGTAATTAATTACTTGAAGCAAACCATTTATGTCTTCCACTGCTAGAGAAGCTTCATGAATGTAGGGACTGCATTTTTATTCAGTGCTAAATTCCCACCACCTAGTAGAATACCTGGTATAGAGTAGATGCACACTAAGTATCTGCCAACGATTATTTCTTTTTTTCTTTTTTTTGAGAGAAGGTCTCACTCTGCTGCCCAGGCTGCAGTGGTACAATCTCAGCTCACTGGAACCTCTACCTCCTGGGATCAAGTGATCCTTCCACCTCAGCCTCCCGAGTAGCTAGGACTACAGGCACACACCACCATGCCTGGGTAATTTTTGTATTTTTTATAGAGATGGGGTCACGCCACATTGCTCTGCCAGGTCTCGAACTCCTGGGCTTGAGTGGATCCGCCTACCTTGGCCTCCCAAAGTGCTGGGATTAGAGTGCCTGGCCCTAATTATTGTTTCTTAATTGGTTTTGCTGTTCTGAGGGAGATCACTCCAACTAGGAAAACAGGTAGAACAAAATCAAAAGGAATATAGCAAGGAAAGGCCATGTGGAGGACACTTACAGATACTAAGCACCAGGTCAGCCTGTACCTGGACTTCCTTCAGAGTTGATCCATCCCACTGTTGTTGGTGGAGTATACAATCTGATGTGGCTGCCTCACAAGCTCTTTGCCCAGGGACTGTACCGTAAACTAACCTTCAGGAAATCCTGATAGAAATTTTCACTAGCATTTGGGAAAAGGTCCCAGGCAGTTGTTCCTTTTGGACTCCAAAACTAAATATACATTACTTTTCTCATAACTTACCTGCTTCTAAATCATCTTCATCCAGTTCTGGGGTGCCATAACTGCGACTCAGTGCTTCTTGGATTTCATTTGCATCTTCCATCATATCCTCTAGCTGGTCTTGTAAATCCTATGGAAATATATATGAGAGGATTTTCTCTTATTTACCATTTTCTTCTAAGTACCCCTTTCCCCTACATTCTCCTTTGAATCTAGACATGAGCAATTTTTAAAAAGATAATGTATGTAAAACGCCAAGCACATAAAACAGTTCTCAAAAACTGTTAGTTCACCTCCCCTAGCCCAGTCTTTGGCTAGCAATTTTTTAATGTCAACAACTGAGCAGACACTCCTCTAAAGGACAGGTTCAAGTAACTCTTAAACATCCCTTCTAATTAAAAGTATGAGAGAATGCTTAAGAATTAAAAACCACAAGCCCAAAGATTTCCTCTAACAATAACTATGAATGTTACTGACCCACATAATCCCCCACCTATTTTTGGTGGCAAAATGTGAACTTAAAAGTAAAGAATAGAATTGGCGATCTCTCACTTTATTTTTTACTTTATTTATTTATTTATTTATTTATTTATTGAGATGGAGTCTCGCTGTGTCGCCCAGGCTGGAGTGCAATGGTGCAATCTCAGCTCACTGCAACCTTCACCTCCCGGGTTCAAGCAATTCTCCTGCCTCAGCCTCCAAGTAGCTGAGATTACAGGTGTGCGCCACCACGCCTGGCTAATTTTTGTATTTTCAGTAGAGATAGGGTTTTGCCATCTTGGTTAGGCTGGTCTCGAACTCCCAACCTCAGGTGGTCTGCCCGCCTCAGCCTCCCAACGTGCTGGGATTATAGGCATGAGCTACCATGCCCGGCTGGATTTGATTTTAAAGTGCCTCATGGAAGCCCGAAGTCCTATGTGAGAATAGATGATGTCAGCTGTCTAGCTGTCTACTATTACAGAAAGTTTTACTTGAAACATTAAATCAAGCAACTATCTTGATCTAAACTATCAATCATTTTCTAGTTAATGAAGACAGGGAGGTTATTGAGACAAGCAAATTATTCTTCTCAAGTCAGTCAAAGACAGATTACATTGTGTAGAGAAAGGAGGCAAGAGTAGAAACAACTGAAGTGGTAGAAAAAGTGAGTTGTACATGGCCCACCCTGGGTGGAGAATCAGAAAGGGAATCATGATAGGTGTCACAGCCAAGACAAGGCTGGTGAAAAAAATGGACCGAGGGCATAAATCATGTGTGAATAATCTACCTGTGCTTAACTGGGAGATTACTACAAGGCTAAAAATGCAGTTGTCCCTTGGTACACGCAAGGGATTGGTTCCAGGATGTCTGCCTATACCAAAATCTGCCCATACCTAAGTCCCCAGTCGGCCTTCCATATGGGTGGTTTCGCATCCTGCAAATACTATATTTTCGATCCTTGTTTGGTTGAAAAGTATCTGCATATAAGTGACACGTGCAGTTCAAACTGCACTTGCTGTTCAAGGGTAAATTGTAACGTGAAACCAATCTAAGAAGTGGTATAGCATAACAAAGGGCAGCTGGTATAATGGTTAGGAGTGAGATTCTGGAGTCAGATATACCCAAGTTCAATTTTGCCATCACTCAATGAGAAGTAATGTCTCTAAGCCTTATTTTCCTCATTTGTAAAATGGAATTATTAATAGCCGTATCTGGCCTGGCGCGGTGGCTCATGCCTGTAATCCCAGCACTTTGGGAGGCCACGGTGGGTGGACTGCCTGAACTCAGGAGTCTGCAACCAGCCTGGGCAACACAGTGAAACTCTATCTCTACTAAAATACAAAAAAGTAGCCGGGCATGGCAGCATGCGCCTGTAATCCCAGCTACTCAGGAGGCTGAGGCAGGAGAATCATTTGAACCCGGGAGGCAGAGGTTGCAGTGAGCCGAGATCGCGCCACTGCACTCCAGCCTGGGCGACAGAGCGAGACTCCATTTCGAAAATAAATAAATAAATAAATAAAATAGCCATATTCTCACTGCGGTTATTGTAAGGATTTATTGCAATAATATATGTAAAACACTAAGCACCCAATACTATATATATTTTACTGTGTTAATTATGTGCAGAACAATACACTCTTCATATACTGTAATTCCACACAGACAGGAATAGAACTAGTGTTGATAAAGCAAAAGGACCAAATCAGTACCATTTATCCTTCAGAATTTCTAACGCAATGCAAGACATTTGAAAATTCTGCCAGGTGCAGTAGCTTATGCCTGTAATGCCAGCACTCTGGGAGGCAAAAGTGGGCAGATCGCTTGAGCTCAGGAGTTTGGGACCAACCTGGGGAACATGGCAAAACCTCATCTCCACAAAAAATACAAAATTTAGCTGGGCATGGTGTATGCCTGTAGTCCCAGCTACTTGGGAGACTGAAGCAGAAGGATGGCTTGAGCCTGGGAGGCGGAGGTTGTGGTGAGCTGAGACTGAGTCACTATAATCCAGCCTGGGCAACAGCAAAAAAGAAAAAAGAAAATTCCTTCCTGGCCCCCATAAAGGTGAAAAGGGTAGTAAAATGGAGGGGAAATTTTTTTTTTTAAACTTTGATTTTCTGTATTTCCAAGTACCAAACTGCCACATTATATGCATATTTAACACTCTGCTACACAGAGAAGCACTGGCTGAGTAATAATTAAAAGACAATGAAAATAACAGAGAGAAAGCTAATCAAGTCAAGCTTATACAATAGTATTACACATCAAGACACATCCTCCCAGATCATCTATGAATAGGATTCCTAGCAAGACTCCAGAATAGACACAGAAAAAATTCATCCTACAATTAGCTGGTTTTCTATTGCATAAACAAACAAAAGCAATATAAAAAAATATAAGCACTAAGCTAAAAAGAACATTGATGCAGTGATATGCAGAAACTGAAAAAAGCAAAAGAAAAACAGACCTACACGCACACAACAGCAAAATAAAAAGTTAAAGCTATAAAACAATGAAAATATTTTCCAAGTAAAGCATTTTAGGAAAATAAATCTAACCAAAAAATTCGGATCTAACCAAAGACACATACACACCAAAAGAGTTAAAGGGGCTCTCCACCTGTCATGCTGGCAATCTATTGGAGGACAGGAAAAGGATTAATTAGGCAGGGAGACAGACAGACAACCACAGGTGAGAGACGAAGAGACATACAAAGCATTCACAAAGACCAAAGTTTCTCTTTTGTTCCTATTAAATAGCTTTAATTAAAACACAAGGAACCCTAAAAGCAGAAAATACCATTGCATTTCATTATATTTTAATGGCAAATGATATTATACAAAAAAAGATGGCTGGGAGTGATGGCTCATGCCTGTAATCCCAGCACTTTGGGAGGCCGAGGTGGGCGGATCACTTGAGGTCAGGAGTTTGAGACTAGCCTGGCCAACATGGTGAAACCCCATCTCTACAAAAAAATACAAAAATTAGCTGGGCGTGGTGGTGGGCACCTGTAATCCCAGCTGTTTGGAAGGCTGAGGCAGGAGAACCGCTTGAACCCAGGAGGCGGAGGTTGCAGTGAGTCGAGATCACACCACTGCACTGCAGCCTTGGTGACAGAACGAGACTCTGTCTCAAAAAAAAAAAAAAAAAAAAAAAAAAAGACAAGCATACACAGAACACTTTTATCAGTGAAGCTCTTAAGAGAGTATCATATCGTTTAATTCCATGCATGCAGACACTTGTGGAGGATTAGAGACCAAGGCAACCTAAGAGGGGTGCTTGAAAAAATGAGAGAGGGGAGAAATGCCTTCACTTTTTTTTTTTTTTTTTTGAGACAGAGTCTCACTCTGTCACCCAGGCTGAAGTGCAGTGGTGAGATCTCGGCTCACTGCATGCTCTGCCTCCCGGGTTCACGCCATTCTCCTGCCTCAGCCTCCCGAGTAGCTGGGACTACAGGCACCTGCCACCACACCGCGCCCGGCTAATTTTTTTTGTATTTTTAGTAGAGACGGGGTTTCACCGTGTTGGCCAGGATGGTCTTCATCTCCTGACTTCGTGATCCACCTGCCTCGGCCTCCCAAAGTGCTGGGATTACAGGCGTGAGCCACCGCGCCCGGTCTGCCTTTACTCTTACTAAAGATCAGCATTATCAGAGAATACCTTTGCAGAGGCAATAAAATGCCTGGTATGTAGTAACTGCTCACCCAACAAACACTGCTTGAATCAGGCCATACAGCTTTCTCTCACCCCCTTTTTTTTTTTGGCTTTATCTCCTTTTATAGTCTGTGATTCATCAACCATCAAATACTTTCTGAGCACCAACTATGGCGGGGCATTGCTGTGGGCACTGGGGACATAGTAGTGAACAAAATCAAGTCCCTGCATTCAAGGAAATGGACATTCTAGTTAGGGGGTAAAGGTCAAGAGCACCATTTTGTATGCAGAAAGGAAGCCTCCCTCCTCTGACCAGTCACCACTCACTCCCTCTGCTATCTCCTCTTGCCACCTGGGCTGTTCATCTGACAGCTGAGAGCTGCCAAGCTCTTAGGGCTCATCTCCCTGGTCAATACCCAATTCCAATAAAAAATGCTAACTGTAAGGAACTAATGATATTATTATTAAAAATCTAAAGAGAATTACTAGAAAAAGGAACCAAGTCTACTACACCAGGAGTTGGGCTAAACACTTTACACACACTTTACCTACATACCTTCATTTAACACTCATGACAGTCCTGGGAAAAGGCAACAACATCACTACTCTACCATTGAAGAAACAGACTAAGTATCATTGCATTAGTTAAAAGTAACTACTGGATGCTTATTATAGGCCAGGCATTGTGCCTGTAGATATACTAGCTCATTTATTTCATCCTCATAATACAGAAGTCCCTTGACTTATGATAGGGTTACATTCTGATAAACCCATCGTAAGTTCAAAATATCTTAAGTAGAAAGTGCATTCAGGGCCAGGCGCAGTGGCTCAAGACTATAATCCCAGCACTTTGGGAGGCCGGCCGGGCGGATCACAAGGTCAGGAGATGGAGACCATCCTGGCTAAAACGGTGAAACCCCATCTCTACTAAAAAATACAAAAAAAACTAGCCGGGTGAGGTGGCGGGCGTCTGTAGTCCCAGCTACTCGGGAGGCTGAGGCAGGAGAATGGCATAAACCCGGGAGGCGAAGCTTGCAGTGAGCTGAGATCTGGCCACTGCACTCCAGCCTGGGCGACAGAGCAAGACTCCCTCTCAAAAAAAAAAAAAAAAAAGAAAGAAAGTGCATTCAATACACCTAACCTACTAAACCATCACTTAACCTAGCCTACCTTAATTGTGCTCAGAACACTTACATTGGCCTACAGTTGGGCAAAATCATCTAACAGCCTATTTTATAACAAAGTGTTGAGTATCTCATGTAATTTATTAAATATTGTAAGGAAACTGAAAAACAGAATGGTTACGTGGATATTCAAAGTATGGTTTCTACTGAATACATATAGTTTTCGCACCATCATCAAACTGAAAAATCGTTAAGTTGAACCATCTTAAATCAGGGACAGTCTGTAACTGTATGTGGTATTAGGATCTGAGGAAACTGAGACATTTGGTACCCTTTCTTGAAGTTACTCTACTAGTAAACGGCAGCCCCAAGATTCAGTTCCTCTCCTGTGCTATTCCTATCACACGCACACTCGTTTGGATTCTCTCAGAAACTAGTGCACATTCTTGCAGAAAGTAGCATACGTCTCACCTCAATCTGGTCGATCTTCACTTGCTTGTATGCCTTCTTCATTTCCTTTACTCCCAGTTTCATAGCATCAACCTAAGGAAGAAGAAAACACAATGTTTTAGAAAGTCATGTTGGCTAAATTGTCTTTATTTATTTATTTATTTGAGACAGTTTCACTCTTGCTGCCCAAGCTGGAGTGCAATGGCTCACTGCAACCTCTGTCTCCTGGGTTCAAGCAATTCTCCTGCCTCAGCCTCCCAGGTAGCTGTGATTACAGGTGTGCACCACCACACCCAGCTAATTTTTGTATTTTTCAGTAGAGGCAGGGTTTCACCATGTTGGTCAGGCTGGTCTCGAACTCCTGACTTCAGGTGATCTACCCACCTCAGCCTCCCAGTGTTGGGATTACAGGCGTGAGCCATTGCACCCAGCTGGTTCAACTGTCTTTAAAAAGCCATAGGAAAAGAGAATAAGAATAAATAAATGAAATAACAGGAAAAGATGTTTTGGGAGTACCGTGGTCTTGGTGTCCTTCAATGACTGGATGGTATAATTGGCTTGTTCCATGTTGAATGACTGTTGGGCGAGATTGTCCCGCTGCTGCTCATACCTTTTTAGAGTCAATTGAGAATGGCAAATATATGAACCAGACAGAAATCCTCAAGAACAAAGTATCCCCACACTAAATAAGAGTATTTTCTTTTAAAAAAAAAAGGAACAAAAAACTTAAAAATTAGATATCACACAAAGAAATTGGCAAAAACAATTTAATCACTCTAACACAAATATCATTCGATGTGTCCCTCCAGTCTTTTTCCTTTGCATGTACAGTCATGCATCGCTTAACAATGGGGATATGTTCTGAGAAATACATTGTTAGGCAATTTCATCATTGTGCAAATATCACAGAGTGTATTTACACAAACCTGTGCGGTATAGCCCACTACTCACCTAAGCTATATGACATAGCCTAGTGCTTGCTCCTAGGCTACAAACCTGTACAGCATGTTACTCTACTGAATATCGTAGCCAATTGTAACACTATGGTATCTGTGTATCTAAACACCCTATAGAAAAGATACAGTAAAAATACAGTATTATAACCTTATAGGGGCCAGAGTGGTATAATGCAGTCTGTTCTGTCATTCATTGACAAAAACATTGTTATGCAGCACATGACTGTATTTTAGTTATAATACTATTTTCCACTTAACATTATAGCATTTGCTTTTTTCTATGTTGCTGCGTATCATTTTTTTTTTTTTTTTGAGACAGTTTTGCTCTTGTTGCCCAGGCTGGAGTGCAATGGTACCATCTCGGCTCACCGCAACCTCCGCCTCCTGGGTTCAAGCAATTCTCCTGCCTCAGCCTCTGGAGTAGCTGGGATTACAGGCATGCGCCACCATGCCCAGCTAATTTTGTACTTTTAGTAGAGACAGGGTTTCTCCATGTTGGTCAGGCTGGTCTCGAACTCCCAACCTCAGGTGATCCGCCCGCCTCAGCCTCCCAAAGTGCTGGGATTACAGGCACGACCTGTTGCGCCAGGCCTGCTGCATATCTTAGTATGTCTTTATAATTATTTTCTATGATAAATATACAGAAGTGAAATTCTTAGAGCAAAGGGTAAAACTATTTTTAAGGCTCTTCATACATATAGCTAAACGGTTTTCCAGAATTTTGAACTCCTTGAAGACAGGTATATTTTATTTTGTTTATTTATTTATTTGTTTGTTTGTTTAGAGACAGTCTTGCTCTATTGCCCAGGCTGGAGTGTAGTGGTGCCGTCTCAGATTACTGTAACCTCTGCCTCCTGGGTTCAAGCGATTCTCCCACCTCAGCCTCCCAAGTAGGTGGGACTACAAGCGCACGCAACCACACCCAGCTAATTGTATTTTTAGTGGAGACAGGATTTCACCATGTTGGCCAGGCTGATCTCCAACTCCTGACCTCAAGTGATCTGCTGTCTTGGCCTCCCAAAATGCCGGGATTATAGGTGTGAGCTACTGTGCCCAGCCCCAGGTGTGTTTTATTAATTTTGTACCCATAATTAGGTAATCCATCTGACCTAATATAATGTCTGGTGTTCAAAATGTTTGTAAAATAAAGTTTTATATCAAATTATAATATTACCTCAAAGACTTATGTCACTATGTTCTTTATACAATATTGGAAACAATCTACCCAACTAGAAAAAGAATGATCCAAAAAAAAAAAAAAAGAATGGTCCATTCATGGTGCAAGCAAATGGTAGAATATTATAATCTCATTAAAAAATGTAAAGTTTCCAAAGAATATTTAAAAGAACAGGGAAATGCTCATGATATTAAGTGGAAAAGGAAAAGCTACATATACACACTACAATTTCATTTCTTCTAAAAAGTTATATGCACACATACCACATATGCAGAAGCAGAGGAAAGAAACTGGAAGAAATTAGCATTTTAAAGGTGGTTATTTCTAGCAGTAAGAATCTAGGTAAATTTTATTTTCTGCTGTTCATATTTATGTATTTTCCAAGTTTCTACAATGAACCTGTATTCTTTTTATCACAAAAAAAGTTACTTAAAACTAGTAATGCTACCAATTAAGAAGGTAAATCATTTCACCACACTCTCACCAGTCTAGGCATTACAATTTCTTTTTCCAATTTGATCTAATCTAAAAGGAGGAAGATGGCATCTGGTATCTTATAAAAAGTCGTTTTAATATAGGAAGAGAGATACTGACAATCTTTCTAGTTCCTCAATAGCTAATTACACCTGACCTCTATAACCCTGCAGAAGATCTCATCAGCTGAACAGTCCACAGAGGTAGGCACCAAAGATACTAGTTAGCTTCTGCTCAAAACTGGGACATAGTCGCCTAAAACAAATTAAGGATCTTTAAATTTATTATGGTGGGAGGGAACAAACATTTAGGATTCCTAATTTTACAAACAAAAACAAAAAAGGTACACTCTAAAATAAATAATAGGAAAACCAAACCCTACAGATCTGGTCCAAAACAGTAGTCACTAACCATTTAAGGCTACTTAAATTATTTAAATTGAATAAAATTTAAACTTCAATTCCTTAGTCACACCAGCCACATTTCAAGTGCTCAATAACCACATGTTGCTAATAGCTACTGTATTGAGCACACAGATATAGAGCATCTCTATCATGGCAAAAAGTTCTATTTAGATGGAAGTTGTTACAACAGATATTGCTGAACACGTAGCGGGGAAGAACCCAGCTAACTGTATTTAATTACTTGTCAATGAAAATTTGTAATTAAATCAAGAGTGCTTAGAAAATAGTATGAAAACCTGAAGGAATGGAAGACCATTTTTCTTTTAGTTAAACCTGCTACAGGGAAAGAAATTGTGTGTGTAACTTACATCCGCTTTTGCTTTAAAACTCGCAAGGCTTTCTGCTTGACCATATTCTGGAGAGAAAAACAGATTTAATAAAAATGAGGTGGAAAACACACATACGGTAAAAGAAATTTCCCATAGCCTCAAACTCACATGCCTACTTCCTCTCTTCTTCAAAGTAGTAGGCATAATGGCTCCTGGATTCTGTTCTTCCCCTCCCCAAAACAGGTATCTCTAAGGTCCAGTCTTTAAGCCTTAGCTCCTATCTGTCTTTGCATCCCACATCCCAGAGTCCTGAACTACTTTCTCTTTTCCTTTTTTTTTTTTTTTTTGAGACAGAGTCTCGCTCTGCCGCCCAGGCTGGAGTACAGTGGCGTGATCTTGGCTCACTGCAAGCTCCGCCTCCCGGGTTCACGCCATTCTCCTGCCTCAGCCTCCCGAGTAGCTGGGACTACAGGCGCCCGCCACCTCACCCGGCTAGTTTTTTTTTTTTGTATTTTTTAGTAGAGACGGGGTTTCACCGTGTCAGCCAGGATGGTCTCGATCTCCTGACCTCGTGATCTGCCCGTCTCGGCCTCCCAAAGTGCTGGGATTACAGGCTTGAGCCACCGCGCCCGGCCATTAAAAGTCTCTTTTCCTAATGCATATTATCTCCGCCTCTAGCCCCAAAAGTGCTGATTCTGTATATCCAGTTGCCTTAGGGAGATTCTTCACTTGTATAGCCTATCAACTTAACCTCAATAATTCCAAACTCCTAAACCTTATCTCACCTTGGAAATAGGTAACAATGGCCCACCAATCTCTCACCTCTCTAGGTTGAAAATCTTTATATTAACCTTATCTTTCCTCTTTCTGTAGTTTGAACAATCATCCTGTTAGCTGATTTCAGAACTCACTTTCAAACTGATTCTTTGGTTTCCTACCACCATGGTTTGGGCTTTCATTGTCTCAAATCTAGATGGGCTTTCCTGCCTCTGGTTGCTCTTCATTCCCCATCATCCACTAAGATGGCTGGGAAAAGCCTTCCTTTTCTATAGAATGCTGTAAATCATTTTATTTGTCTTCTCCAATAAGGAAGGAAAAACAGGTATTATTACTTCACAGATTATCATAACTCACATTTACTGAGTACTACTTTATCCTAGACATAGTGGTACACATCAATTACCTCATTTAATCCTCATACTGTATGGTAGGTATTATCTCTGTTTTATAGATGAGGAAATAGAGGTTCAGTGATACCCAGGCTCACATGGTTAATAAGTTATGGATCTGGAAAAAACAAGGTACTTCTATATCCACACTCCATGTGCTTAAACGCAGTATTTTATGTTTCTACCTAACAGGAGTGGAAAATAAGTGACTTTATCAAGGTCACAACTAGATGGCAGGGACAGTGTTAGTATTAGAACACTGGTCCCAGACGCCTAGTTCACTTTTTCCCAGCAGGCCACGCCTTAAGCAGTCTAGTATACCAACCTAACCTGACCAGCTTGGCAAGTCATTGATCTTGAGCACAGCCTAGTCTTCCTCTCCAGATGACCACCTTTTCAGTATAATATGCTAATTCTCATGCACATGCTTTTAGACGTGTGACCAGCATCTCTTTTCACCAGATCAATCCCCAGCCTCCCTTCCATATTTGGTTGCAAACTCTCCTCCCTAAAGGATACACCCTCACATATTTTCTCCTTATGAGACTGTAAGCATCTCTTCTGTAGAGACGCTCACACCCCTGCACTAGGTCCTGTTTTTTTTGTTTTTTTTTTGAGACGCAGTCTCACACTGTCACCTGGGCTAGAGTACAACGGTGTGGTCTCTGCTCACTGCAACCTCCGCCTCCCAGGTTCAAGTGATTCTTCTGCCTCAGCCTCCTGAGTAGCTGGGATTACAGGCGCCCGCCACCATGCCCAGCTAAGTTTTTGTATTTTCAGTAGAGATGGGGTTTCGCTATGTTGGCCAGGCTGGTCTCAAATGCCTGACCTCGTGATCCACCCGCCTCAGCCTCCCAAAGTGCTGGATTACAGGCATGAGCCACCGTGCCCAGCCAAACTAGGCCCTATTTCTGTAAGTGCTAAAACTAGGCTGTGCCAGCACCTTATGCAGCGGTTGCTGCCTACCTTACCTTTGCAGGACCCTCTCTCATCTTCTTGATCTGATCCTTATACTTCACTAGCTCAGCATCCAATCGAGAAATCTTCTTGTCAATGGATTCTGCCCTGCTGTCCACCTTGGGGGAAAATATCAAATGCACTGGTAGTTACTGCAATACACTTAATCCAGAAGGGGCAGGTAGAGAGGAAGGAATACAGAGGAAGAAAAGAGGAGCTTAAGGGGAAGGGTGAAAACCAGTGGTTCACAAAGAAGGGCATTCCCAACCAGAAACTCTGGGCTTTTATAAATTATACTCTGACTCCCCCGCCACACTGCCCCAATTCTGATATACCAGGTAGCCCTCAAGTGGGTTGGGGCAGAAAATAATTTGAGAATCACTGAGTTGAGTTGGAATTTCCCTAGAATCACAGATTAGCCAGGCTAAGAGCTCATCCAAGAGGCGCGTGAAATGGGCCAGTGCCCAGTGAAACCAGCTGATTGTAGATCTAGTGCCATTTCCTAAATCGGGGATGGTGGCTTAATCTGAAGGGCCAGGGTTCTGAGTTTTGTGTTACTGAGATCCAAGACTGAGGTACAGATAATGTTGACCTAGGATATCAAGCTGAGTCCTGATGTGGGCTGGGGATGACAGATGCAAAAAGGGTAAGGGATCAGGCAGGACGAGGTGGGAAGGGTGTATGGGCCTAGGGCTGGGTGAAGTGAGACGATCAAGGCGAGAGTGGACGGGCAATGGGCATCAAAACGGGTTGGGTGCTGGCAGGGCAAGGCAGTGATGGGGTTACGGGGTCCCTGGTTTGTGGCGTTAGGAATGACTTGGGTAACAGGGATGAAGGGGAGAAGGTGGGAAGAGAGCGCCGACGTATAAGGGGCCCAGGACCCGAAACGAAGTGGAAGAATAGGGGCCCGGCACCGGGGGTGGGCGGGGTCGGGTATGTCAGAGGTCCTGAGCCTACTTATGCATGATCAAATGCCCACCGTGCCAATGCAGTCAGTCAGGCTGGGCGGCGGAGCCTTGGGTTTCGCTTTCCCGAAGAGTCGGTTCATCTTCAGCGGCCGCGAAGACACCCAAACACTTGAGCAAAACCAGAAACGGAAGCCTCCCGCCTCGACTTCCGGCCCCTCTGTGCGCAAGCGCAATATGCCCCCTGGCGTTTCCCGATTCTTTTTCCGGATTTTCAGCCGGGTCTTCCGGGGAGGAGAGCAAAACAACTTGGTGCACTCGGAGAGAGCCTGCAGGGGGCGGGGTGTTGGTGGAAGGAGTGGGAGGGGTTTTATTGTAGCAAGGCGGGGCCTCAGTTGAGTGGGTGGGGCCTGCGGGCAACTAAAGCGGCATAGGGCGAGGGCGGGGCCGGCAGGGCGGGGCGGGGCTGGGAAGCAGTCTGGCGGGGTTGTAAGACGCCGCGCTCAGCTACCATCGCTGGGCGGTCAACAAGCGCGGGCCTGGCTCAACGCGGTGGGGCGAGGAGACCACGAGGCGACCGGGAGCGGCTGGGCTCTCGGCTGCGCGCCCTTCGGCCAGGCCGGGAGCCGCGCCAGTCGGAGCCCCCGGCCCAGCGTGGCCCGCCTCCCTCTCGGCGTCCACCTGTCCGGGGTGCTGCCAGCGGGCATGACCGACCCACCAGGGGCGCCGCCGCCGGCGCTCGCAGGCCGCGGATGAAGAAGAAGACCCGGCGCCGCTCGACCCGGAGCGAGGAATTGACCCGGAGCGAGGAGTTGACCCTGAGTGAGGAGGCAACGCGGAGCGAAGAGGCGACCCAGAGTGAGGAGGCGACTCGGAGCGAAGAGATGAATCGGAGCCAGGAGGTGACCCCGGACGAGGAGGCGACCCAGAGCGAGGAGGTGACCAGGGAGGAAATGGCGGCACCTGGGCTCACCGTGACTGTCACCCACAGTGAGTGTCGGGCGCCGGGTGGGCTCCTTGCTGGCCCCGAAAGCCCGGCGGGGTCTGTGGGTTTAGTCACGTGTTCTCCAGAAGCGTGTGACCTTGCGCTTGTCCTGGCGTCCGGAAGCTTGGGTTCTTGGTTGTGTCCGTGGAACTGTCTTTTGTATACTTTTCCATGTGGCCGGTGTATTTTGTCTCTGGCCATTTGTGCGATCCTGGGTGTTCGAGCTTGTCCGCGCTTTACGTCGTGGGCCTGGTTGTGTTTGTGTGCCCGCGCAGTTATTGTGGTCTTTGTGTCAGGCATATATTTGGCCATGTGGTCTACGACTGCTCCGTGTGTAATGAGTCAGAACTTCGTGCCTGCCGGGGTGCTCCTCATCTGCTGAGTGCCTTCTCCGTGTGCGCCACTTGAGTTGGCTGTGGGTCTAAGCGTTGTACTCTGGGCATCCTTTGGGTCTGCCTACTGTTGGAGTTGACACACAACCAAATGAAGTCAGTACACCGGAGAGCTAAGTCCATGAGGTTTCCCCAGAACCAGCTAGGGGAGGCTCAAGGGTCTGGGAATCTGGAGACCCGGATTCTAGATCCTGCAGTTTAGAGTGACCTTGGGATGGACGGCTTCTTTCTAAGAATCCAGTTTCTCCTCTGTGAAGTAGATTTGGTAACCCTGGCTCCCGCTGACCTCACGCAGCTGTTGGGGGAACCGAACCTTGGTGTAATGTACTGGACACAGGCTCCCTCCTTATTGTCCACATCCCTGGAAAAGAACTGGCGTCTCTTCTTCAGAAAGAAAGGCTCTGCTGTTCGTATTCATTTGTCTGTCTGCTTAGCACCAATCATGGATGCACTCAAGTGTGTCCAGTGGGAGAGACAGAGGAAAGCAGTCACTTGCCCGTTACAGCAAGCGAGACGAGACCAGTACAATACAGGGTACAAGGCAGTCAGGCCACAGGAAGCAGATGGCTTGTGATGAAAAAGGTGGGCTTGGGAATCAGCTAGATCTGATGTCAAGTTCTGATTCCAACAGTTGGGTCTCCATAGGCAGGCCTTAACTTGCCTGAGGTCACAGTTTGCTCATCTGTGAAATAAGAAGTAATAGGTAGATCTACTTCTTGGGGGTTTTTCTGAGGATTAAATTTGATTATGCATGAAATGCTTAAAATGTTAGCTGATATCATTCATATTGTTAGTTATTATAATAGAGGAAACAGAGATCCTTGAGGAGGTCACCAGAGGAAAGCTGGGTGGCATGGGGGCAGGCTTTGTGGAGTAGGTGGCATATGAGCTGGGCCTTGAAGGCTGGGTAAATAAATGTAATGAAGTGTCACCCTCTGTTGGTTTATGTGAAAGAATCATCTTTGTCAAATGCTTTTCTTTCTCCCCAGGCAATGAGAAGCACGACCTTCATGTTACCCCGCAGCAGGGCAGCAGTGAACCAGTTGTCCAAGACCTGGCCCAGGTTGTTGAAGAGGCCATAGGGGTTCCACAGTCTTTTCAGAAACTCATATTTAAGGGTAGGCATTTCTTTTTCTTTTTTTCTTTTTTTGAGACAAAGTTTCACTCTTGTCGCCCAGGCTGGAGTGCAATGGCGCGATCTAGGCTCACTGCAACCTCCGCCTCCCGGGTTCAAGTGATTCTCCTGCCTCAGCCTCTCGAGTAGCTGGGATTACAGGTGCCCACCACCATGCCTGGCTAATTTTTGTATTTTTAGTAGAGACGGAGTTTCACCATGTTGGCCAGGCTGGTCTCGAACTCCTGGTCTCAGGTGATCCACCCACCTTGGCCTTCCAAAGTGTTGGGATTACAGGTGTGAGCCACTGCGCCCGGCCAAGGGTAAGCATTTCTTTTCCAGCTTTTCCTTATGGCCAAGCGACAGTTTTAAAACTGCTTAACTTTTCCTAATAGTCACTCTGTTTTCAAACTGGGACAATTTTTATTTATTTGTTTATTCATTCAGTTCTTCAACAGATATTTATTGAGGACCTGCTAGGTACTGGACACTTTCAAACATCTGGACAGGTGTCAGATTTGAAGTCTTATGATGATGGCAGAAATCTCACCATTTTTGATGAAGCTCATGGGCAGTCTTCCCTGGCTAGGTTAGATCATCTTCCCATTATATGTTACCATGGTACTCCCTGTTGTTTTTGCATCACTTCTATGAAATTACTATTAAATAATCATTTTCTTAGTTGCTTAACATCTGATTTCTCTGTTAGAATAATAGCCTCCGTGAGGGGGGAGATACTGCTGTGTTTCCAGTGCCTCACATTGTTCTGACTCAAAGGAGGTTTTGAACAAACTTACTGGGGACCTGGATGTGGTGGGCTCAGTGGATGGATGATGCTCATTTCTGCCAGGACCCACACCCTCCTGGCCCCTGTCCCTTGTCTTCCCACTCCCCTGAGAATCCATTATTCTGGTATCCACTGGGGAAAGACTTATCCCATTGGGTGTCAGTCATTATAAATAATTTAATAATAAGAGGCATTTTATTTATATTTCGTAATGTAATGTATTATCTTTAATTTTTAAAAATATTTTATTTCTGAATTATAAACACAATAGAAATTCATGTTTCAAAATAGAGGAATGCTTGAAAAAGAAAATGTTCCCCTGGATAAAACCCCTCAATAACACTGGGTCATCAGCATTCATTGTGGCATTGGAGTTTCCTGCAAAAAATGAGCTTTAATGCCTATTGTAGACTGTAATGCCTACTGAAGACTTTAAAGTCTTCTGTAGTGTGGTTCATCAGCCCCCGATGCCTGAATATTTGGCTCTTTCCAGTTTCTCACTAATATGAAAAGGTTGCACTGAATATTATTGTATAGTAGTTACTGTGGAGTCACATGTCCAGTTATTTGTTTAGGATGAATATGTAGAAATGAAATTACTTGGCCGGGCGCGGTGGCTCAAGCCTGTAATCCCAGCACTTTGGGAGGCTGAGACGGGCGGATCACGAGGTCAGGAGATCGAGACCATCCTGGCTAACACAATGAAACCCCGTCTCCACTAAAAATACAAAAAAATTAGCCGGGCGTGGTGGCGGCGCCTGTAGTCCCAGCTACTCGGGAGGCTGAGGCAGGAGAATGGCGTGAACCCGGGAGGCGGAGCTTGCAGTGAGCCGAGATCGCGCCACTGCACTCCAGCCTGGGCGACAGAGCGAGACTCCGCCTCAAAAAAAAAAAAAAAAAAAAAAAGAAATTACTGGGTCATGGCACCCTCTAAAAAGATACCAATTCTCATTAGTGAACACACTTATCTATTTCCTGTATCCTGCTGAAATTTATTTTCAGTGTGGTACAATTATTACAAGTTGGCCTACCTTTCTCTTTTTAGGAAAATCCCTGAAGGAAATGGAAACACCATTGTCAGCACTTGGAATACAAGATGGTTGCCGGGTCATGTTAATTGGAAAAAAGGTAAATTGCTTTTTCCATCAGAAATCCTCAGAATCAAATGATTGAAGTCTTTTATACAGGTTTCGGTTTAGAAGACCAAATTGGGGACCCAGATTCTGCATTGATAAAACCCTTCTCTAAACAAATACAATCTTTACTTGTTTTACAGGATTACCAATTTTGTTGTTCTCATACCCTCCTGCTCCTGTTGATTAGAACTTTTGCTCTAGGAAATAGGAGTGGTTGTGCTGCCTTAATAATATGTTTTTTGTTTTGGTGGTAGAATCTGGGTCTGGTTAAAATGGTGCCTGGGACAGGTCTCATTCACTTGGAGTAGAATTAGCAAGAGTCTGGTGTTAAAATAAACTTGTAGATATTAAGAATAATCACTCTGTTCCAGTTCAGGAGCCTCTCCCTTTAACCAACCTTTTAACTAAAATCTCCCACAAGGGAAAACCTTTGACTGGAAAGAAAGGTTCAGACTAAGGAACTGAGGGGAAAAAAAGACAGATGAGGTCAGCAACCCTTAAGGTGATGAGAGGGCTGTGGCCAGCCCTGCATTGTGACACAGCGGAATTACTGAGCATATGAAGTTCCCTTGTTTTGAGTGAGGTGACTGAGTAGAGAGAGGGCAGAGATTCACAAAGTGAAGGCAAAGAAAATCTAATCCAGACTTGGAACTGCCTGGAGACTGGAACTCAGAACTTAGCTACAAAGAGGAATGAATAATTTGGGATAGCATAACTAAGCAGAAAGCTGCTAGACCTATCTGTCAAATGTTTACCTGAGAGAAGGGGGAAATATTCTAAATTTCTTGCTTCAGGGTCCGGGAGAATGGTGATGGGGAATAGGCAGAACCAAGGAGTCAAGTATGAAGAAACTATAGGACTTTTACTTGGAGCTGACACAGAGCTTATGGAGTGAAGTGTGAAGTCAAGGAGGGCACCATGGCACATACCCGTTGTCCCAGCAAGTCAGGAGTCTGAGACAGGAGGATCACTTCAGTCCAGGGGATTGAGGCTGCAGTGAGTTATGATCATGCCTGTAAACAGTCACTGCACTCCAACTTGGGCACCGTAGTGAGACTCTATCTCAAAAAAAGAAAAATCTGAACTTAAGTCTACTCTACCTCTTTTGGACTGTGTGATCTCATGTTACTTTACTACATTAAGCCTCAGTTTCATCATCTGTAAAACAGCAGTACTTCCCTGATGGAGTTGTGGTAAGGCTTAAAAAAATAATATAGGTAAGATGCTTAGGATAGTGTGTGGCATGTAGGAAGTGTTCAATAGAAGTATTCATCGTTGTTAACCAGCATCATGTTAAACAGGAGCGCTCAATTGGAGGCTGCCATTTAGGAATTCCCTTTAAAGGAATGGTAGAATTCCACCTGACTTGCCATTCTGGACTCCTCACAAGTGTTCACTGAAATGTGATTACCCTCCAGGCTTCAGTCTTGGTTGTTGATCAGTCTAGGGCTGAGACTGAATCTGGCAGTTGGATTGTCTCCATTCTCTGTACCCAAGCTGTCAGGGCCCACACCAGAATGTTTGCCTAACACCTGTCTAGTCTGGAGTCTTTGTAGATGGAAAACTTGATGTATAACCCTTTGACTTGACTTCCAAGAAGCAACAGAGTTAAAACCATTATTTCTAGGTGAGTGGTTTCGTGCAGTTGTGGTCAGGTATTTTTCCTGACAGAGGCTACTGTTCTTGTTGATTGCTTTTTCTTTTTTGGGGGGAGAGGGGGCAGTCTCGCTCTGTCACCCAGGCTGGAGTGCAGGTGCACGATCTCAGCTCACTACAACCTCCACGTCCCAGATTCAAGCCATTCTCCTGCCTCAGCCTCCCGAGTAGCTGGGACTGCAGGCGCCTGCCACCATGCCCGGCTAATTTTTTTGTTTTTTTCAGTAGAGACAGTGTTTCACCATGTTGGCCAGGCTGGTCTCAAACTCCTGACCTTAAATGAGCTGCCCACCTCGGCCTCCCAAAGTGCTGGGATTACAGGCGTGAGCCACCACACCCAGCCTGTTCTTAAAGACTGTTGGCTTTATTTTCTTCTTAAACATTTTAGAACAGTCCAGAGGAAGAGGTTGAACTAAAGAAGTTGAAACATTTGGAGAAGTCTGTGGAGAAGATAGCTGACCAGCTGGAAGAGTTGAATAAAGAGCTTACTGGAATACAGCAGGTAACTCTCTTCATGGACCTTGACTTTCTGCCTTCTATCAGAGCTTCCTGGATATAACTTGTGGTTACGGGGACAGGCTCTGCAGTCAGACTCCCTGGGTTCAGATCCTGGATTCACCCTTTCTCTTACTGAGAACAAGTTTATCTTTGCCTCAAGTTCCTCATCTGCAAAAAGGGAATAATGGTGACATTTCCCTCTTAGGATTGTTGGGAGCATTAAATAATGTAGATTGAGCTTGACACATACTAAGTGCTTTATAAGCATTTATTGTCATAGTTATTGTCAAATCCCAGCCAGCATCCATTTATGCTCACAGGAGAGCACCTGCCATGCTCAGATCATGAATTGTCTGAAATAGAACAAGTAGCTTCTCTCTCTCTGGGCTGTTGTAATGTGTTTGGCAAGGCAAATGACATTTTGTTGGTTCATAGAAGGTCCAAGTTAAACATGATAGTGGGGTTGGAGGGGGTCATCCTATTCAATTCCTTATATTAGAGATGGGGTACTGAAACCCAGTAAGGATTAGGACTAGCTCAAGACCACTTATTTATTTTTCCTTCTCATTGTGTAACATTAATTGGGGTGTGTTTTGGCTTTTTTTTTTGAGATGGAGTCTCACTCTGTCACCCAGGCTGGAGTGCAGTGGTGCAATCTCAGCGGCTCCCTGCAGCCTCTGCCTCCCAGGTTCAAGCGATTCTCCTGCCTCAGCCTCCCGAGTAACTGGGATTACAGGCGCCGCCTGCCACCACATCTGTCTGATTTTTTTGTATTTTTAGTAGAGATGGGGTTTTACCATGTTGGCCAGACTGTTCTCAAACTCCTGACCTCAAGTTATCTGCCCGCCTTGGCCTCCCAAAGTGCTGGGATTATAGGTGTGAGCCACCGTGCCCGGCCTGTATGTTTGTGTTTGCCCGGCCTATATGTTTGTGTTTTAATTACAGAATACATGCTGACTGTACAAAAGTTTTAAGTGCATGTATAGGCACTAATATGGAAAATAAAAATTATCCATGAGGCCCCAACTCAGAGATAACCATTATCGAAGCCTGAAATATATTTTTCATCTTAAAAAAAATTGATATAATGTTATATACACTTTATAAACTATTTTTTTGGATAAAAAATTAAACATTTTCCTATGATGGTATTTTTCAAAGCTTGCATGCATTTCATCTTGTATAAATGTATCATTTACCTAGCCAATTCTGTATTGTTCATTTAATACTATTTTTACCATTATGTGTAATGCTTCTTTGACTATCCTTGGACATAAATCTTTTTTGACCATTCCTGGTTTTTTTAGTAGAATAAATTCTTTGAGTTGGAATTGTTGGTTGATGTTTAAAGCTCTTGCTACATGTTGTGAAATCTGTATTTGTAGCTCTTGGCTGTGATAAACATCCTCAGAGATCCCTGCTATCCAACTCTTGTCACCAGCTAACTGGTCATTAGGCCAAGCTATGTGAGTGAACCATTAGACAATTTGATAAAAATAAGCACTGCTGCCATTCGTTAGCATGTGTCTGTGCCACAGGTTAGTGACACATGTACATATATTCCCTTTACCTCACAGTAACCCTCTAGGGTGTGAGTATCATAATCTTCATTTTTAAAATGAGGGTACTGAGACATGAATAGGCTAAGTAATTTGCTCAAGATCACAAGTTAGTAAATGGCAGTCAGTTTTCAAGCCTAGGCTTTGAAGACTCTAAGCCTGTGCTTTTAACATCTGCTTCTTGTGTACAGGATACATTTGTGATTGGGGGCTTCACTGGCACCAAGCCTCAGGAGGCATTCGCAGCCACAGTGGGTCATGCGAGGTAGAGCAGACTGCAACCTGATAGAATTCTTGGACTGGCCCACGGCCAGTCTTTTAAATTTTTCCAAGAGATGAAGTTGTGGATCTGAAATGTGGCCTGGCCTGCCAGGGCTATGTTGGACTCAGTGTGATCGCTTCAGTAGTATTGTGGCATGGAGTTTTCCATCAGCCTCAAAGAACCCTTGCAGTAATGCATTATTTCCCACAGGGTTTTCTGCCCAAGGATTTACAAGCTGAAGCTCTCTGCAAACTTGATAGGAGAGTAAAAGCCACAATAGAGCAGTTTATGAAGATCTTGGAGGAGATTGACACACTGGTAAGTAAATATTCAGCTGAGAAGAACTAGTTTTGTCTTTATTTCAGTCACATTCACTCTTCCAGTAATGTACTCTCCTATTGTCTGAGCAAACCCATCACTTAAGAATATTAAGCATCTGCTTTTGTGTGCCAATCACGTTGCTTGGTCCTGGGTGAATGCACAATGATAAGACAGTTCCTGCTTTCTAGGCACTCACAGCCCTCCAGTATAGGACTTTTATCATTTATACTTATGTTTGCCAGTAGCATCTGTAATCATCATGAAGCTGGGACCCAAGGAGTCCACGATCTCATGGTCAAGGAAACAGGTTTTCACTTTCTCTGATACTCATGTGACTGATAATTCTGCAGGCCTCATTACTTATAGAGGATTCAGCCAGACCCAGATCTTGTGAGGCTGCTGAAAATCGTTAACTCAGGGGTTCTCTTTTGCAGATGATAGTAATGATATCTCTAGCCTGATGCTTCATTCTTGAAGGTGAACTGCACTGTGTGTTTCTGTTGGCCAGGGAGGGTGTAAAGAAGCAGCAGCGCCGGGCGCAGTGGCTCACGCCTGTAATCTCAGCACTTTGGGAGGCCGAGGCGGGTGGATCACAAGGTCAGGAGATCGAGACCATCCTGGCTAACACGGTGAAACCCTGTCTCTACTAAAAACATAAAAAATTAGCCGGGCGTGGTGGCAGGCGTCTGTAGTCCCAGCTACTCGGGAGGCTGAGGCAGGAGAATGGCGTGAACCCAGGAGGCGGAGCTTGCAGTGAGCCAAGATTGCACCACTGCACTCCAGCCTGGACGACAGAGCAAGACTATGTCTCAAAAAAAAAAAAAATAGCAGCAGCAGGCACTTTTCCTGTCACAATGAGCCCATGGTCTGGCCAGGGCAGAGTATCCATACATACGAAACAATAAAAAAACGAAGTCTGTGTTACAGATCAGTTCCTACGGGCCAGACGTTGAGAATACAGGGAGCTTTTATAGGGACAAGAGCCATGGGAAGGCAATATAGGATACAGACTCAGGGAAAGGGTTCCTGAAAATGGACATCTCGTTTACATTGGTGACCCGTGACCTGTTTTATATACTGTGGGTGTTTCTTATGTGTTCTCATGTCATTTTCACTGAGGATTATTTGTTACATGTTTACTATTTACTAACTTGTATTATCAACTTACTCTTCCATAGATCCTGCCAGAAAATTTCAAAGACAGTAGATTGAAAAGGAAAGGCTTGGTAAAAAAGGTTCAGGTGAGTTGTGTAATAGTGCACCACGAGGCGTAATATGTTAGTGTGTAGGTATGCATGTTTATCTCTTCAGAGTCGGTAGTATAGCAGCATGGTGTGTGGTATGGGCCTGTTTTGGTTATTACTTATTTATCAACAGGAACCCTGAACGTCAGAGAAGAGCCCCGTATGTCCCTGTAATTATATATGAATTTAAACTGTTTAGGGAGGGAACTCACTGGAGAGCAGATAGGGCTGACACGTTACACAATTCCTGGAAGCAGTATTCATGCATACATTGCTTCCTGCGATTGTTCAGGTGCTGTGCAGTGGCCTTGTGGCAAAGCTCCCTGCCTTTACCACCTTTTAGGGGATTGCTGGCCTGGAGCATGGTCAGAATGCTGGTCCTATGCTCCCTCCCTCCCCTTACCTTGGAACCCAGGCCAGTTGCCCATCTCCATTCATGCATAGTCTGTTTTGAGTCTCAGCCATGGGTTCCCCAGAATGGCTAAGCAAGTGGGCAGTGGTTGGCTATCCCTGGATGGGCCCTTACTGCCCTGTGTGTATTTTCTAGGCATTCCTAGCTGAGTGTGACGCAGTGGAGCAGAACATCTGCCAGGAGACAGAGCGGCTGCAGTCTACAAACTTTGCCCTGGCCGAGTGAGGTGTGGCAGAAAGAGGCTATGCTGCCCTGAAGAATGGCACCACCAGCTCTGCCGTCTCTGGAGCAGAATTTACCTGATTTCTTCAGGGCTGCTAGGGGCAACTGGCCATTTGCCAGTTTTCCTACTCTCACCCGGTTCTCAATGAAAAACAGTGTCTTTGTGATTTTGAATAAAGCTCCTGTCTGTTTTCTCCTTCTGTCTCTGTGGTTGTGCTGTCCAGCAATCCACCTTTTCTGGAGAGGGCCACCTCTGCCCACATTTTCCCAGGTGTTTGAACCTTTGGATGCTTTCTTTGGGCTGGTGAAAGCTCTAATTTGCCTTGGGCTAGTTTCAGGTTTATAGGCGGCCCCAGTCTTCAGATATATGAGGGCTTCTTTGCTCTTGTGATCACGTAGTCCCATAGCTGTAAAACCAGAATCACCAGGAGGTTGCACCTAGTCAGGAATGTTGGGAATGATCTAGAACAAGGTGTTTGGCACATAAGTAGACCACGTATCCCTCATTATGACCTAATTCCAGAACATCTGGCTGGGTTGTTGGTTTCTAGACTTTGTCCTCACCTCCCAGTGACCCTGACTAGCCGTAGGCTATGAGATATCAGGGGGCCGTTCCTTTGACGGAGCCTGTAGTTGATGCAAGGCTTCCTTGTCCCCAAGCAAGTCTTCAGAATGTTAGAACCCAGTGTTGACTAAGTCTGTGCTTGAAACCGGGCCAGAGCCATGGCTTAGGAAGCGCAAAGAGAAGGCACCAGAATGAATAAAGCAGGCAAGTGGTGAAGCCAACCATAAACTTCTCAGGAGTGACATGTGCTTCCTTCAAAGGCATTTTTGTTAACCGTATCCTTCTGAGTTCTATATTTCCTTCAAGGCTGTTCTGTCCATTTTGTGGACTGCCCCCCACCCCATCATTGTTATTAAAAAATTGAGGCCTGGCACAGTGGCTTATGCCTATAATCCCAGCACTTTGGGAGGCTGAGGTGGGCGGATCGCTTGAGGCCAGGAATTTGAGTCCAGCCCAGGCAACATAGCAAAACCCCATTCTGCTTAAAATAATAATAATAATAATAATTAACTCGGCATAGTGGCATGTGCCTGTAATCCCAGCTACTGGGGAGGCTGAGGCATGAGAATAGTTTGAACCTGGGAGGTGGAGGTTGCTGTAAGCCGAGATTGTGCCACTGCACTCCAGCCTAGGTCACAGAATGAGACTCCATCTAAAAAAAAAAAAATATGGGTCGGGTGCAGTAGCTTCTTCCTGTAGTCCCAGCTACTTGGGAGGCTGAGGCTAGAAGATCACTTGAGCCCAGGAGTTTGAGTGTAGTCTGGGCAACATAGCAAGACCCCATCTCTAAAAATTTAATTAAGTAAAAGTAAATAAAAAGGGGGAAAAAAACACCGTTTATGTGCTCATCAAGTAGAAGAGTGTTTTACTTTTTTTTTTTTTTTTTTTGATCATTTGATAAATCATTTCATGGCTCTAGTCATAATTTATGCTTAATAACATTGAGAGTAGCCTTTTGTGCTAGAACTCTACCTAAAATGATCAGTTGCTGTCACCCCATTCTTTAGCACAGTGCCCCGTAGACAGACTTCTAAAAGGCCACTCTGAGACCCACATCATTTGGCAGAGAGAGAGTCGTTGAAGTCTCAGCAATTTAGGACTGCGTGGGTTAAGACCTCAGACAAGGTGGTAGAGGTGGACTTGTGGACAAGGCTCGGCTCCCAGCCCACCGCACCCCAACTTTAATCAGTGTGGTTCACTATTGATCTATTTTTGTGTGATAGCTGTGTGACATGGGCCATAACATTTGATGAGAAGTTACTGTATACCGAACTGCCGAACACTGTTCTAAATTGTTCATATATATTAGTCATTTAATTCTCACAAAACATCAGAAGTAGACAGATATCCTTATTTTAGAGATGAGGAAACCGAGAGAACTTAGGTCATTAGCTAAGGTTGTAGAGTAAGTGGCAAAGCCAAGACACAAAGCTGGGCGGTTTGGTTTCAGAGCCAGTGCTTTTCACCTCTACTGCTTCTCAACCAACACAGGGTTGCACAGGCCCATTCTCTGATTTTTTTCTTCTCCTCCTCTGCCTCTCCCTCTAGCTGCCACTTCTCTCTACTCTAGTTCATTTTCCATAGAGCAGCCCGAGGGATCATAAAGTGCAAATCTTGCCATGTCAGTCCCTGCTTGGAACCCTCCAATGGCTCACCATTTCTCTTACTTTAAAGGCGAAAGTATTTACCCCATGCCTTCTGCCCTCTCATCTCAAGCCCCTCATTTGTTTGCTCTCTGCTGTCAGCCACTCTTCTTTCAGGTCCTCAGATGCACTGCACGCTCTCCTGCCTGGGGTCTTTGCACCTGCTACTGCCTCTGCTCGGACAGCTCCTCACCTTCCTTCCTCCAACCCCACCCTTGTATAGGTGACTTTTATTCATCAGAATTCAACTCACATGTCTCTTCCATGGAGAACCCTCACCTACTGTCTTGAGACCCTGTCAGGCCCCCAGGTAGGATCCTCTCTCGGCTTCCCATACATTTCTTTCACAGCATTTACATAGTCCATGATAGTTTACTTGTGGGATTATTTGGTTAATCTTTGCCTTTAACGCCAGGGTTCCTTGAGTGAAGGAGCTTCTTTGTCTTGGTAACAGCATTATTTCAAGCATATTGTCCTGTGTATAGTAAAACCTCAATAAATATTTGGAGAGCGAATGAATGTTGAATGCACACATCAATAGTGAAACTTCTATAGCTGCATATGGCCTCAGAATCTCTATCAGCATTGGAATTTACAGTCTTAACAGCCTTTATTGTCTTAAGGGTTGAGAAAAGAGGCCCTAAGGCATGGACTGCTGGGCAGATGTGATGGGTGATTGCACAGGCCCCACCCACACAGATCTGCTCATCCAAGGAGTTTCTGCCTGTGAAACTTCTCCTGTGAGAAGGGGAGAAAGCACCCCTTCTCAGTTGTCCACTTGCCTGGGACATGGCAAGTCCTGCCACAGGGAGAACAGATGGGAATGCGTGCTCCCACAAACTAATTCTTCAGCCTCGGGGCTTGAAAGATTCTCCCACATTGTCTTTTTTTTTTTCAAGATAGGGTCTTGCTCTCTTGCCCAGGCTAGAGTGCAGTGGCTTGATCTCTGCTCACTGCAACCTCTGCCTCCTGGGCTCAAGCGATCCTCCCGCCTCAGCCTCCCGAGTAACTGCGACCACAGGTGCGTGCCACCATGCCCGGCTAATTTTTTTTTGTATTTTTGGCAGAGACAGGGTCTCGCCATGTTGGCCAGGCTGGTCTTGAACTCCTGAGCTCAAGCAATCTGTCTGTCTCGGCTCAAAGTGATTGGATTACAGGCATGGGCCACCGTGCCTGGCCTCGATATTGTCTATTTAGTTAATGGTTTCTACTTACCCTTCAAGGTACAACTTAAAGGTTACCTGTTCTGAGACTCCTTCATATAGTAGTCAGGACCTTTGTCGAAAGTACCAGAAGCCAAACCAGGCACAGTGGCTCACACCTGTAATCCCAGCACTTTGGGAGGCTGAGGTGGGTGGATCACCTGAGGTTGAGAGTTCAAGACCAGCCTGACCAACATGGAGAAACCCTGTCTCTACTAAAAATACAAATTAGCCAGGCATTGTGGCACGTGCCTGTAATCCCAGCTACTCGGGAGGCTGAGGCAGGAGAATCGCTTGAACCTGGGAGGCGGAGGTTGCGGTGAGCTGAGAACATGCCACTGCACTCCAGCCTAGGCAACAAGAGCGAAACTCCGTCTCAAAAAAGAAAAAAAAAAGGAAAGAAAGTACCAGAAGCCTAATTCCAAAGAGACTGGGCAAAGTAGAAACTTTGTGGTCATGATATCAAGTTATCCCGTGTAACTTTGGGAAGGT
Source organism: Macaca fascicularis (assembly GCF_037993035.2). NCBI lineage: Eukaryota > Metazoa > Chordata > Mammalia > Primates > Cercopithecidae > Macaca > Macaca fascicularis. The sequence continues at coordinate 65,837,095 of NC_088389.1, forward strand.
CAAGGGAAGCTGGGCTTCAGGAACTCAAACATTGTAATCACTCTGTCTCTGCGTGCCTGCATCATCCTCTCATTCCTCCTTCCACAAAGCAGGACGTGTGACTGCTAACAACCCCTGTGTTGCTCATCCTACAGCTTCAGTGCCATAGGGGAACTGCCTCTGTTTTCTTGTTTCTAATTTGAAAGATCCTGGAGAAGAATCTTTTGGCTGATCAGCAGTGGCCAGAGCAGCAGGGTCTCATGCCATAGATATGGTCTTTAGGGGCCAACACTTAGGTTTTGGGGTAGTTCCCGGAGATGGGGCCACAGAGTCCACATATGTAAGTGGTGAATTAGGTATTCCTTCCAGGTGGTGCCTGGCACATTGTTCAGGCTTAATCTCTGATTCCTCAGATGATGAGTAGAAGCCTGGGAAGGAAGGGTCACTGATGAGATGCTTGGCTGGGCTATGCCACTTGGGTATAAAAGGGGTGTCCCACTTAGGGCAGAAACTTTTAGATGTCACCAATATCCACTTTCTCCTACAAAAAGTGAACTAATTTTTAGTTTAATGCATGGCCAACCAGATAGACTGTATTTCTCAGTCTCCCTGCTCAGAAGGCCACGAGACTACTTTTTAGCTAATGGGGTTTGTACAGAGTGTGTACATCTTATGGGAAATGTCTTCAGAGGCAGGTGGCATGCCCTTTTCTCTGTGGCCTAGAATGCAGATGTGATGGCTGTGGTTGGAGTAGCTGTCTTGGACCTGAGGTAGAAACTGTGATGCGGATGGCAGAGTAACAAAATAGAGGAGCATGGAGTTGCCATACTACATAAGTCTATGTGTGGGAGAAATGAAGTTCTGTCTATAAGTCACTGTTATTTTGGGTTTTCTGCCTCTCACAGCCAAACAATCCTACATCATTCATATGCAGGTATGAAACAGGTATGAATCAGTAGAAGGCCTTATTCATAGATGGCCTCGCAGTCCTGCGACCTACAAATCTATCAGCGACAATTCCTGCTAAGTGTTCCCATTCCAGTGGTGCAGGGAAAGTAGCTTCCTGCCTTCCTGCACCCATTCTCTCAGACGTGTATCTTCTACAGAGCATTTCCTGCCCTTTGTGCCTACTCTGCAGCAGGAATCAGAGTGTGTGAAACTGCTCTCACCTGCCCAGACCTCTCTCCATACCCCTTTCTCCTGCCACCATTATCAAGAGGCTCTGCCTAGGAGCTTTGGCCGAAAGAGGAGGTATTCAACATATACCACAGGAGGGGTCTCTGTCAATGGTGACAATTCTGAATGCTGTGTGTCCCTGTGGAACACTGTGTGAGTGCATGTGTGCAGTACATGCCTGGGGCTGTGCCTAATGTCAGAATATTTGACAACCAGTCAGAGTGGATGTTGACCAAAAGAGCAGAGCAGCATCTGGAAATCATCCCACAGTGCCAGGAATTAAGCCCAGATCCTGGATGCCAAGACCCAAGTGTTTCCAGGGGACAATCCGGGTGGCTAGGGTATGGGGGGGGCACTCAAAGGGCTTGGGGCAGCACCTGTTTTTGATTGTGAAAAACCTAGTTCAGTGTTACAACAAGCAGTTCAGCTGTACTGTGTACACTGCCTGAATATCAGCCATTGCTGTGCCACATGTCTGTGTGTGCATGCCTTGGAGTGCTGGCACAGCCCAGGAGGAAGCCATTGGGTACACAGGGTGACTCTCACAAAGCTTTTTTTTTTTCTTTTTTGAGACAGGATTTCACTCTGTCACTCAGGCTGGGATGCAGTGATGCAATCATGGCTCACTGCAGCCTCGACTTCCCAGGCTCAAGCGATCCTCCCACCTCAGTCTCCTGAGTAGCTGGGACTACAGGTGCATGCCACCAAGCCTGGCTAATTAAAAAAAAAAAAATTGGTAAGACAGTCTCACTATGTTGCCCAGGCTGGCCTGAAGCGATCCTGCCACCCTCAGCCTCCCAGAGTGCTGGGATTATAGGTGTAAGCCACTGTTCCTGATTTCACAGAGGCTTTCTGAGGCTGGGCCATGCACCCCAGCAGTGGCAGAGGATACAGACCTCACCTAGGTTCCTCACCTGAATGACAGTCCAGGCCGGGGCAGACGGGAGTCCTAGGCAGCGTCTTGGGGTCAGGGACTGGCCTCTCAGGCAGGCAGAAGATAACTGGGACCTCTGAGGGGACATGTGATGGGGTTGAGGAGCACCAAAGGGATGGAGAGAAGCTGGACATCAAATTCAGAGTAGAGGGGACAATGCGAGATCCACCTTGTATCCCCTCTGCAACCAGTGTCCCCAGAGACACTGATCACTTCACTGAGTTGGGCTGGATTTTTTATTTCGTGTCATATCCTCTCCCTGCCCACCACTGTTCTCCAGCCTGACACTTCATGGCTTGAGGTGCTCCTGTGGGATCAGCATTTGCCATCTTTCATGATCTGGATGTCCTATTTGGTTTTTCTAGGATCAAAGAAGACAGGCATGAGGCTACCTTCTCAGGAGCTGTAGTGTACCATTCAGAGACCTGGCATAGTCTATCCAGACATCCTGCTGAGCGTTGCCCACATATGCAGTGTACGGATACAGGGCAGATCCCAAGCGTCCATGGTCACATCCTTCTACAGCTTTTCCCTTTTGCACACCCTCCCGCTGGGGGATTTCAGCTTCCTGGGGTTTCAACCACCAGTACATGCTGATGGCTGCCAAATCTGTCTCCAGCTCGGACCTATGTCCTGCCTGTTCATGCAGTTGTCCATATCCAGTGGGATTTCCTAGGGGCTCAACTGTCCACAAACATCATTGCCCCCCACAGAACTGGTGCAGACCCCCAGACCACCCATCTCAGCACATGGAACCACTGGCCGTCCAAGCCCACAAATCAGAAACCAGTATGCTGCCTCCTTCCCCTCAGCCTTTACATCCAGTCACATACCAAGCCTGTCAATCCCACTCCCAATGTGTCTCCTAACCATGAGTCTTTAATTAGCATGATCTTTCTCTAAGCTAGGACAACATCCTGATGTTCCTTATATTTCCTCAAATACAAACTTTCATGTCTATCCAGAGCTTTGCAGCTTCTGAGGACTTTCTTCACTTCCATGATCTCATTTAGTTCTCAGGATCATAGAAGATGGGTTTTATTGATGAAGAAACTAAGCCAATAGGTGATCTGATGTAGCGAGGTCATGTTCCAGCCCTGCTCATCTCTCTGGACTCACTTCTTGCCTCTCCCCCGTTCTCCCTTAAACTTTATACTCCAACATGTCCAACTTCTTATATTTCTTCAAATGTAAACTTTCTTTCCCTTGTAGACCTTTTCAAACTCATCTACTTGGAATTATCTTCCCTTGCTCCTTTTTCCTAGCGAATTTCTACTTATTCCTCAGGGTTGAGCTCAGGAGTTAACATCCTCTGGGCAGTCTTCCCTGGCCTTGCCTCTTCCCTGCTCCCATGACATCCTATGTGCCCCACTGATCCCTTAGAATTCTGTGCTGAAGGCCGGGCGCAGTGGCTCATGCCTGTAATCCCAGCACTTTGGGAGGCCAAGGCAGGTGGATCACTTGAGGTTGGGAGTTTGAGACCAGCCTGGCCAACATGGTGAAACCTATGTCTACTAAAAATACAAAAAAAAAAAAAAAAAAAAAAAGCCAGATGTGGTGATGGGCACCTGTAATCCCAGCTATTCGGAAGGCTGAGGTAGGAGAATACTTAAACCCAGGAGGCGGAGGTTGCAATGTGCCAAGATTGTGCCACTGCACTCCAGCCTGGGTGACAGCGAGAGTCCGTCTCGGGGGGAAAAAAAAATTCTGTGCTGCAATTGGCTGACTATCAAGCCTGGCTTCCCCCTTACACCAATTGTATGTTCCAGGAGGATAGTGATGCTGTCTAACTTATGCTCTGTTCTAGCCCCAGTGCCTAGCACATAGTAAATGCTCAATAAATAATTGCTGGATAGACAAATGAAAGAACAAATGAGGTCACTTGGTCAGGACAGAACAAGGAAAAGGGTTTCTGCCCCTACTCCCTACCCGCCACCAGCTTCTAGATTTCTGCTTGGAACCATGTGCCTTCTTTGAGTTAATCTGGTGCTCATTCTATTAGGGGCACATGTTGGAGGACTCTTCTCAGGTCAAGCATGTATGAAGGAAGAAGCAGGTCAAGTCTTGCTCCTTTCAAACTGTGCACCAGAGATGGGGCCCACCCAAGCAAGCAGGGGTTGTGGGGTGGACTTACATCCGGGCCAAGCAGAGCTGGCATTCATTCGTATATGTGAGCCCATCAGTGCCACAGACCAGGTTGGAGGTCTGGAAACAGGTTGGAGACTCTACCATGTGTTCACAGATGGGCTGTGGAAGAGAAGGGAGGGAGAGGGCTCAGGGATTCAGAGGCAGTGGGGAGAGATACAGGGGTTCTACTCGGAGTCAGAGGGGCTCCAGTGAGGTATCAGAGTCAAGAAGGCCCCAGTGTGGGTCCAGTGAAGATGAAACCAACCACTCAGGGCCCCTTGGTGTGTTTGCTTATACATGTGTGTGCATGACCACGTGTGCGCCTATGGCTGGATGTGTACATATGTGTACCTGTGTCTCTGGAGCCTGGGTGTGCAGGCATTCAAGCGTATGCCTGTGTTTATGTGTATGTGTGTGGAGTGAGTTTGTACCCTCAAGCACCTGAGGACTGGTTCACACCAGTCAGAACTAATCAGAACTTCTGCTGCTGATCCCATTGAAGACCCCAGGATACAGAACCACCCGTCATTCCCAGGAGGCCCCTCTCTCCCTGGTGGCTCCTGAACTCTCCCTGGCCTGCATAATCTATCAGGCCCATGTCAGAAAGGTTGCAAAGGGTGGGAAGGCTGAAGAAAGGGGACAGAGCTTGGGGTTTAATCGAGGCTGTCTGAAAGGGTTTTAGGACAGGCCTGAGGTCAAGGTGAGAACTCAGTCAGGACTGGCATTAGCGCCTGAGACAGGGATAGGGTGAGAAAGGTGGTGCGGTGCAACTGTGAAGGCTCGAACCCTAGAAACCTGAATTTTGCCACTGATTAGCTGTATAACCTTAATTGAGGTATTTCCACTCTCTGAGTCTCAATTTCCTCATCTGTCAAAATTATAATAGTGGTGTTCCTCCCACATAGGGCTAATTGAAATAATGTATGTAAAGTATTTGGCTTTTTGGCACTGAATAAGTGGGGCTGGATTCTGATGGAATGATAGGGAGGATGCTAGGCTGTGGGTGGGAAGGTGGCTCCGACCCTCCTCATTCCACTACGTGAAGGGGCAATCTCTTTTTTTTTTTTTTTTTTTTTTGAGACGGAGTCTCACGCTGTTGCCCAGGCTGGAGTGCAGTGGTGCGATCTCGGCTCACTGCAAGCTCCGCCTCCCGGGTTCCCGCCATTCTCCTGCCTCAGCCTCCTGAGTAGCTGGGACTACAGGCGCCCGCCACCGCGCCCGGCTAATTTTTTGTATTTTTAGTAGAGACGGGGTTTCACTGTGGTCTCGATCTCCTGACCTTGTGATCCGCCCGCCTCGGCCTCCCAAAGTGCTGGGATTACAGGCTTGAGCCACCGCGCCCGGCCTGTGAAGGGGCAATCTCAAGGGTCTCAAGGATGCCAGCACCACTGCCTTCTGGTCAGTGGGGGCATCAGACCGAGGGCCAAGGTGGAATCAGGATTCAGGGACAACTTGGTGTTGAGATAATCAGATGGAATGTGGTGGGAGGAGGCTGGCACACTCCACAGGTGCTTTCAGTGTGCTAAGCTCCCCTCTTTGGCCTGAACTCCGTGGCCTGCCTGTCTGCACTATACAGAGCAGAGCGCACACCCTGTCCTGCTAAGCCTGGGTAGGGAGATCTCACTGATGGAAGGGGCCTTGGAGACCAGGTGGGGGACATCACAAGGGCTTTGGGCCAATCTTGGGACTTGGGTGAGGTGACTGGGCCTACTCAGCTTTGGGGGCTAATCTGGGGAATGTGCAGGCCAGGAGGCCACCTTGGCCACCTTAGAGCCATTGAAGGTATCTGAGCAGGATCGTGGAGAAGAATAACTGGTTTCTCAGCGTGGATGAGAGGACTCCTCTCGGCAGAGGGAAGGTGAGAACAGCACGCAGCTGCCTTACCATTCTTGAGAAAGGGAGCTTTCCTGCTGCCACTGGCCCTTCTGAAACACAAAGAGGCAAGAATTAGATGATACCAGCTCTAGACCCCAGGTCTAGGGGTCTGAGGACTGCTTCTCCTTCAGGGAGCTTGGTCCAGCAACTACCCAACCTGGAATTCCTCAAGGAAAGGTGATGAGCCACCAGACAATGGGGTTGCCAGAAAACTGATGTGATTTTGGGTTCCATAAACAGAGACAGAAATTTAAAAATTAGGAAGGTGACAGTCCAGCCTATTCCTCGTTAGTTAGATCCCGCTGGAGTTGTTGTGTCCCATATAATAATTATAAAATAACAATTCAGCAGTTATTATGTGCCAGGCATTGAGAACACATGATTTTAACTCCTCTCCATCCCTCTTACTGCTGTATAACAGAGGGAAGAAAGGAGATAGCAGTGGATGCTGTGTTCTGCCACCAAGAGCCCTCCCACAAGACTGAGGCACTCATTTCCCCAGCTGCCAGGAATACTGACCACTCACTGCAAGTCCCTTCCTAGGAATTACCCTCAGAGAATGGAGCTGCCTTGCCCAAGGCTACATCCTCTACCCAGGAACAGCCAATATCCCATGTCGGGTTGATGTGGTTACCAAGGCCCTGATCCCCTTGTCCAGAGCTGCCTGTAGGATCATCTGAAGCCTCTGTTGCACTGCATGGAAGTCAACTTCCCTCATCCTTCATGGATGTTACTCCCATGAACGCTCCCCAGTAAATTGCATGTATCTCAGAATCTGTTTTCTGGGGCATAGGTCAGTTTAACCAACTATGAAAGAGGCTCAGAGGTGATGCAAAGCAGTTTGTCAAGGCAGAGCTAGGATTTGCACACCTGTCTGTTGCAGTCCAGAGCCTGACTCTTTCTACATACACCGGTGTGCCCCTCAAGGTCTGGCTGAAGTGCTTATAGGACATGAGCAAACTGTGATGTGACTGACAAGCGTGATGGGTGGATGAGGGAACTAGAGCCATGTCTAATGGCACAGGTGGAAGGAAGGGCATTTATGTAAATTACAGAAGGGCAGGATGCTCCCTAAAGTCTCTGAAGGGCTATCCTGGGGCTGAGGGAGAGATGGACTCTTTTCAACCTCACAGAGCAGAGCCCACCTCTGTGAGGAGGCTGCAGGGAAGCAGATTTGGGTTCCATATGAAGTAGAATTTTCTCTCAGTGGGAGCTATGCCACAGTGAAAGAAGCTATCTCCAGAAGTAATGAGTTTCCCATTACTGGAGGTGTGCAAGGCAATGTAGTTTTATATTTTCCTGGAGATGCTATTACAAGATATTTCCACAGAGAGCGGGAAACAGAAACTTAGACTAAGTCACCCCTGATGTGCTGTTTAAGGCTGGCACTGGGGTATCAAAATGCAAACCTAGATTTGTCACTGAACTGCTTAAAACCCTTCCATGTCAAATTGCCCAAACTGAAAGTGATCCAAATGTCCTTCAACAGGAGAATGGATAAATACAATGGGACACTACTCAACAATTAAAACAAGCAACTGATACATGCAATAACATGGCTGAATCTCAAAAATAGTTTGCTGAGCAAAAGAAAACCGACACAAAAGATTATATACCCTATGATTCCATTTATGTGAAATCCTAGAACAGGCCGACTAATCTATGATGGAAAAAAATCACATTGGGAGGCTGAGGATCACTTGAAGCCAGGAGTTTGAGACCAGCCTGGGCAACATAGCAAGACCCCGTCTCTACAAAAAATTTAACAATTAGGGCAGGTTGCAGTAGCGCACACCTGTAATCTCAGCACTTTGGGAGGCCGAGGCGGGTGAATCACCTGAAGTCAGGAGTTCAAGACCAGCCTGACCAACATGGTGAAACCCCATCTCTACTAAATACACAAAAATTTGCTGGGCGTGGTGATGCACACCTATAATCCCAGCTACTTAGGAGGCTGAGGCAGGAGAATCACTTGAACCCAGTAGGCAGAGATTGCAGTGAGTCGAGATTGTGCCATTGGACTCCAATCTGGGTGACAGAGCAAAACTCCGTCTCAAAAATAAATAAATAAATAAATAAATAAATAAATAAAAATTTTTAAAAATTTAAAAATTAGCTGAGTGTGATGGCACACACCTGTAGTCCCAGCTACTTGTGAGGCTGAGATAGGAGGATCGTTTGAATCCAGGAGGTTGAAGCTGCAGTGAGCTATGATTGCACCACTGCACTCCAGCCTGGGCAACAGAGTGAGACTTTGTCTCTTAAAAAAAAAAAAGAGTCAGAGCACTGGGATGGGGACAGGGATTGACTGACATAGGGGAATTTCTGGGGCTATGGAAATGTTTTGTATTTATTTTTCTTCCCCAAGTCCTTGTCTCAAGATGTCCTGTATCTTGATGGGGGTTTGGGTTACACGAGTGTATGCATTGTCAAGAATCATTGATAAGATTCAGCGAGTGATAAGATTTGTGCATTTCTTGCTGTTTAACTGTTAGGGAAAAGAAAATCATTTAAAAAATATAAAGCTCTTCCATGGTTCCCCGTCCTGATCACTAAGCCTCCCTATGGACCTGAGCTGCTGAGTCTTATGTTTAGGGCACTGTGTGAGCTGACCCCAAACTTACTTCTTGGGCTCACTTTCTAGTATACCTCTTCACACCCCAGCTATTCCTCTCTGCTCACAGGTCCTGGATTGGGCTCTGCTTTGGCTCATGCCATGTCCCCTTCCTGAAATGTCCTCATCTCTGCTCTCCTCCCACCGAATCGGACTCTCCTTTCAAGGCTTGATGCTGCCCCCAGTAAAGCTGCCTTCATGTCTGGCAGTTTCCTGAGCAGATCTGGATAGAGGGTTCTTTCACACCACCATGTACTGTCCCACTCACTGGGTCACCCCGCCTCCCTATGCACCTAAGCTCCTTGGGGTTCCTTTATGTCTGCCCTTGTGCAGCACTTGGTTCAATGTCCCACACTGTGGGTGTTCAGGAATTGAATACTAAAATGCATTGGTGTAATCCCAGCACTTTGGGAAGCTGAAGTGGGCAAATCTTGGGGTCAGAAGTTCGAGACCAGCCTGGCCAACACGGTGAAACCCTGTCTCTACTAAAAATACAAAAATTAGCTGGGTGTGATGGCGCATGCCTATAATCCCAGCTACTCAGGAGGCTGTCAGGATAATTGCTTGAACCTGGGAGGTGGAGGTTGCAATGAGTCAAGATTGCGCCACTGCACTCCAGCCTGGGTGACAGAGCAAGAGTCCGTCTTGAAAAAAAAAATTTTTTTTAATTAAAAAAAATTAAAGTGTATTGGGAGGAGGGAGTGTTCAGAACTCTATGATGTCAGAGTTTCTTCCTGGGGGATGTGGGGGAAATTTGCATTTACCCCCAGGCTGCCCTTGACCTTGACCCAAAGTGCCCCCTCCTCACTCAGCCCAGGCAGTAATCTGAAATGTGCAAAAAACAAAAACAAAAACAAAAACAAAAACAAACAAACAAAAACCAAACTTCTTCAGACCAGGTTCTTCAGTGTTCCCAGCTGCTCAAGGAGTACGTAGGTGTAGGTGCCAGGCTGGGTGTAAGCAGGCTGGGCATAAGCAGGCTGGGTGTAAGCAGGCTGGGCGTAAGCAGGCTGGGTGTAAGCAGGCTGGGTGTAAGCAGGCTGCTCCTGAACAGGCCCCCAGACCCATTTCCCTTTCCCCCATGCTCAGGTCTGTTTCCAGCTGGGGAAATGGATGTGGGACTGGCCATGAGGTCAGTGGCCCTGGGATCCTGCCAGGCGTTGCCTTATAACGTATAGCTTTTGTCCAGATGGGTCCTAACTGGTCTCCGCGCTTCCCTGTTCGGTTTATTCTCAATATACCGACCACAGCAACCCTTGAAAGACATAACTCTCTGCTCAAAGCCTTCGGTGCCTCCCATTTTAGTGAGAGGAAAAGCCAAGTTCCTGCGCTGGCCAACAAGGTCTTTCTGGGTATAGTTCCCAGTTGCCCTTCTCATCTCCTCTCCTATCGCTCCGTACCGCATCCCCTCCTGCCACAGCGGTCTTACAGTATCTCAGTCACTCCAGGCATGCTCCTGCCTCAGGTCCTTTGCACCTGAGCTGTTCCCTCTGCCTGGAAGCTTCTTCTCCCAGATATCCACATGGCTTAGTCCCTCATCTCCTTTAAGCTTTGCTCAAACATCGGACTCTCAGAGAGACCTCTCCTGATTTGAAATTGCAACCCTCTTCCAGTGCCCATCACCCTGCCAAGTGTTTTTTCCTTAACTTTTATCACCTTCTAACATACTGTTCAACATACATTGTAACCATCTTCTTTATTGCCTTTCCCCTTTTCCTCTACCCCATTGGATTTATGCTCCATTAGGACCGTGCTTTTTCTGTTTGGGTCACTAATCTATCTTAAGGGCTCAGAACAGTGCCTGACATGGTAGCTGTGAGATTGCAGGGATGGCCCAGACCGTGAGGGGGCCCCACCCCAGGTATATGTGTCCAGTCCTGGGAAAGGGCTCTGTCATGCTCACATGGCTGCCCAAGTCCCAAACCACAGCCTTTCAGAGGGATTGGGAGCTCAGAAGACCTAGGCCAGGTCTCTCTTAGCACCCACCATCCTGCAGCCAGCATACTTGTCAATCTCTCCTGAGAGCTGGGACCCACCTGCTCCCTTCTGCCCCCACAACTTCCAGCCCGATAGTTGCTCAGTGCAGCTTTGAACTGGAACAATCCCCTCCTTTGCAGCTGAAGAAACTGAGGCCCCAAGAGGGTAGGGGACTTTGGCAATTCTGCGCCAGAGTCAGGATTTGAACCCGTTTCTTTTCTCCCAGCCCAGAACTTCCCCCACCACAGTGGGGGGTGCATATGTAGAATGAAGGTACCTGGAAAAAGCTGAGGCCTCACAGGGTGCTCCAGGCCCTGCTTCTGCTCTCACCCCAAGCTCACCTACCAACACAAAGCCACAGAGAATCCAGGTTCTGCCCACTCACCCCTGTCCACAACAAGGAGGGCAGCCAAGGCCAGGGTGACTACCCACTCGTGGATGGCCATGCTGATCCCGGGATGGTGTAGCCTGAGTTGGCTGGGACCTGGGCCTGGGGAAGGATGGGGGCCTATTTATAGTGCCGCTCCCCTAATCTTATCTAGGGCCAGATGGAGAGGCCAGAGTTAATCTCTGCACATGGGCATCTGGAAAGGGCTTGCTCTAGGTAGAGATGCTGAGCTTTTGATGAGATGGGGCCGTGGCCATGGGGCTGGCAGGTTTCCAGAGTAACAAAAAGTTTGGACAACTTGCAAAGCTGACTCCAGTCTGAGGGTTGGAGCAAGGAGAGGAAAGTTGAAGCAGAAAGAGAAAGAGAGAGAGAGTTCAAGGCAGAGAGAAATGGAAAGGGATAGAGAAAGACAGAGGAAAAAAGCAACTGGAAGATGACAGGAGGCAGAGAAGGGGGCTGGAGCCTGGATTCCTTTGCCAGTGCCTCCAGCAACCAACTCTGGGACCTCAGTAGAGCCACTCTTCTTACCTGGGCCTCAGATCACCCATGCACAAAATAGAGATGATAATTTAGGCTCTGCCTTTCTCCCAGGCTGCTGTGAGGACGGGGGCGGTGATAGCAGATGGGAAAACATTTTGCAGAATATGAAATAAGCTGTAAATGTAAGCAGAAATGATTGTTTTTACTTACTTTTATTTCACTTTTTTTTGGTACCACAAAGTGGGCACAACTAACACGCAAAACAAAGGCAAAATAAAACATTAAAAGGAAGATGCCTTCTTGCTTTGCAGGTATTATGTGTTCATTTGCATTTTCTTCTTTTTTTTTTTTTTTTGAGATAGAGTCTCATACTGTCACCTGGGCTGGTGTGCCTGGCATGATCTCGGCTGGCTGCAACCCCTGCCTCCTGGGTTCAAGAGATTCTCCTGCCTCAGCCTCCTGAGTGGCTAGGATTACAGGCGCCTGCCACCTGCCCAGCTAATTTTTTGTATTTTTAGTAGAGACTGGGTTTCACTATGTTGGCCAGGCTGGTCTCGAACTCCTGACCTCGTGATCCGCCTGCCTTGGCCTCCCAAAGTGCTGGGATTACAGGCATGAGCCACCGCACGCGGCCTCATCTGCATCTTCATAGGTTAAATAAAGACAAGATTCTTTTAAAGAAAAATCAATATCTAAAACTCCCCCATATTTACACAGTATACATTAATAAGTAATTTGGTATTTGCTCTCAAAGAATTTCTGATTTATAAAATAAATTTTATTTACATACACATTTCTCTAATTCATCTAGATCAGTGTTTTTCAGCTCTATCTGCAGATTGGATTTCCCGGGGCGGGGCAAGGGGGAACACAGATGCTGAGCTTCGCTCTGAAATACTTAAATCAGAATCTGTGTTTATTTTTTAAAGAAAAAACTTTATTTCGAAAGATTTCAAGCCTACAGATAAGTTGCAAGAATATTACAATGACAAGGTGAAGGATTCTTGTTTGAGGACAGCCCCAGCCAGGTGCGGTGACTGATGCCTGATGCCTGTAATCCTAACACTTGGTAGGCTGAGGCAGGAGGATTGCTTGAGCCCAGAAGTTAGAGACCAGCCTGGGCAATATAGAAAGACCCCAGCTCTAAAAAAAAAAAAAAAAAAAAAAAAAAAAAAAAAAAATTGTTTTTAATTAAAAAAAAAAAAAGAACAGTCTCTTTGGGGACACAAGCCAGTCAGTTACCTCTACAGACCCACAGAAGCCCCAGATCTGTGGCCAAGACTAGCTTGAGGCCCCCAGTGATCCTTGACTCAGCTTCAAGATCCTTCTGTTCCTCCTTAGGAAACTGCACAGTCCCAGGGATGCCTCTGAGGCAGGTGGCAGCTATCTTCCATTGCTTAGGCAGGAAGAGCAAATATTTAATGATGACTTCCTGTCCTAAAGCAAAAACATCATCTTATAAAAGGGGAGTTGGACTTTAAAGGTCATCTTGGGGCCAGGCACCAAGGCTCACACCTGTAATTCCAGCACTTTGGGAGGAGGCTGAGGGGGGTGCATGACTTGAGGTCAGGAGTTTGAGACCAGCCCTGGTCAACATAGTGAAACCCATCTCTACTAAAAATACAAAAAATTAGCCGGGGGTGGTGGCACATACCTGTAATCCCAGCTACTCCGGAGGCTGAGGCAGGAGAATTGCTTGAACCTGGGAACTGGAGGGTGCAGTGAGCCAAGATCGCGCCACGTGGCATTCCGGCCTGGTGACAGAGTGAGAAACTGTCTCAATAAATAAATAAATAAAAACAAAAAATAGGCTTGGTGTGATGGCTCATGCCTGTAATCCTAACACTTTGGGGAGGCCAAGCTGGGTGGATCACCTCAGGTTAGGAGTTTGAGACTAGGCTGGCTGACATGTGAAACCTCATCTCTACTAAAAATACAAAAAAAAAAAAAAAATTAGCTGGGTTTGGTGGTGTGCGCCTGTAATCTCAGTTAGTTGGGAGCCTGAGGCAGGAGAATTGCTTGAACCAGGAAGATGGATGTTGCAGTGAGCCGAGATTGCACCACTGCACTCCAGCCTGGGTGATGGAGCCAGACTCTGTCTCAAAAAATAAAATAAATAAAATAAAATAATAAAATGAAAAATAATGGTCATCTGGGTTTCATCTGCCTTCTTCCAGCAGGCTTTTCTACAGCAGCCTCACTGGGAGGCCATTCGTGGTTATGGGGAGCTCACTCCCTACCAGTTTCATTGTTGGATGGCTTCGAAAAAAGAGAGGCCTTCTTCACACAAGAGGTCGGCCTCCCTGAGAATCCTTGGGGGTCGCAGCTTTGTCTCTGGCCTCCTGTACCTGCATGAACCTCCTGTACTTGCACGAGCACCTCTAGGCTGAGCAGGTCTGGCATCTGCCTGCCTCCTACCCTTGTACATGTGAAGCTCCTGGGCCTCTCTTCATTTCTCATCTGATTCCAGGTCTGTCTGTCAGTGTCCCAGGTTATAGTGAGGAAAGGACAGAGGGGAGCAAAAGGGTTTGACCCCGTCCTTGTTTTGGACCTTAGACCTCTATCCATGTGGCAGGAATGGCTGCTGAACATTCTAGCTGCTGCAAGGAGCCAGGATGCTTGAATTTTGCATCCTTCAAAGCACAGAGTAAAGTCAGGGGCAGCCTGTGGAGTGCTGAGCTCACCTACCACCCCACCCCACCCCAAGGTCTCCTCTTCAGACAAATAACTTCTATATTCACTCGTAGTAACAAACTTCCTAATCTGTCATCTCATCAAAGTGTGAACTTAACTCCTATATCCAACTGCTATTGAACAGCCCACTAAGGATGTCAGTGCATCCAGGTAAACTTCACTCATTAATTCACTGTTCATGTATTCAGTAAGAGTTTAATGAGCAGCTAAGTGCCATGCTCCATGCTGAGTGCTTGGATATGGCAGAGAGTGAGTCGGGTAGAGCTCCTGTCCTCCAGGAGCTTTGGTTAGTAGAGCGACAGTACTGAACGGGCAGCAGCATTGTGTCATCACTGTTGGAGTGAGTCCTATGAACCACACACGCTCCGTTCTGTGAGAGGATCCAGGAGTGACCTATCCATCTGAGATCAGAGGCCCCAAGGGCTGAGTGGGCAGGGCAGGCTGTAGCCAAGGGGAACAGTGCTGCAGGTAGAGGAAACAGAATGTGTGAGAGCCGTGAGGCAAGAAGAAGCTTGTCCCATCTGAAGAACAGAGAAGCCATGCAGGTAAGGTGGGGTCAGGGAGCCAGGGAGGGCCGTGAGAGGAATCTGGAATGGTCAGTGGGGGCTAAATCAGGCTTGATCTCTGCTCTCCTGCCTCACATCCCAACAACCTCCGTCACTGGAATCCCAGGCACTGACCCTTCAGCCTTGTTTGCCTTCCTGTGGAGGGTCTAGGTTCTGCTTCCTACATAGCTCTTGAATCCATCCCTGCCCCTCCACACCCCCCACGCTATCCTAGTCCTGGCCACTGTTGTCTCCAACCTGGACACCTCAATAGTGTCCTGACTCATATCCCTGGCTCTCCACCTGCCACTCCAAATCACTCTGCACACAGCGTCCAGGACAAGCTTCCTAAAGAGCAAAGCTGACCAGGTCATCTTGCCCAAAAAACTTTGATGGCGTCCACTGCCAACAGGAAGAAGCCCAACCTCCTTAGCCTGGTGTTCACACCCCTTCACCATCTGATTCCAACCCATCTTTCCAGCTTCACCTTCACCTTGTCCCACCCTGGACCTGCACTTCTTCAGTTCAACTTGCACAATTTATTCTGTCTGCTGGCACTGCTGGCTCTCCCATGTCTATCCCCCAACTCTCATCCTGTGAAACTAGCTTAAACATTCCCTCTTCTGAAACCTTCCTAACTGCCCTTCACCAACAAGGTCATGACTGTTGTCACCTACCCCGAATGCCCCACTCTTATTGTGCCTTCTGTCTGTGCCTTCTGTCTGTGCCTTCTGTCTGTGCCTTCTGTCTGTGCCTTCTGTCTCCTCCATCTGTGTCTTCCGCCTGCACTTTGGTGGTGCTTGCTTATCCATCTGCTGACTAAGATGCAAGCTGTCTGGGAAAGAGGACAATGTTTCAATTATCTCTATCGCCCTGGTGCCCTGTCCTGAGCATGGGACACAGTAGGTGCTCAATAAGTGTTGAGTCTAGGCATGGTGGCTCATGCCTGTAATCCCAGCATTTTGGGAGGCTAAGGCAGGAGGATTGCTTGAGGCCAGGAGTTTGAAACAAGCCTGGGCAATGTAGTGAGACCCCATGTCTAAAAAAATTTTTTATTAGCCAGGCACTGTGGCATGTGCCTTATAATACCAGCTATTCTGGAGGCTAAGGCAGAAGGATTGCTTGATCCCGGGAGGTAGAAGCTGCAGTAAGCTGTGATCACACCACTACACTTCAGCCTGGGTGACAGAGCGAGACCCTGTCTCAAAAAAATGCTGCATGACAGATCCAAGAACCGGAAGAACACAGTGGGCCCAAGGGCAGGGATGGTGTCTGCTTTGGGAAAAGGGGAGGTAAATGCTGATCCCTCCATGCCCCTGGGATGCTGTGAGTGCCCGAGAGAGCCCTCAGATACACACAGGCCCCAGGTGGCGTGGCCTGGGTCACAGTGCCTGTTGTGTCTCCGGCAAAGGGGCAAGGCTGCCACCCTCCAGCTAAGCCAACCCCTCCTTCACTCTTTTCTCCTCTGGCTTCTCTGAGACATAGAGAGGTACAGGAGACAGCTCAGGACCAGGAGTGAGGCAACCTGGGTTTGTGTGTTCATTCAACAAATATTTATGAAGTACTTACCATATTCCGTGCACTGTTCGAGTCATCAGGGAGTCAGCTATAAATAAGATGGAGAAAGTTCCTGTCTTAAGGAGCTTACATTCTAGTGGAGTGATAGACAACAAAGAAATACAACAATAAACACATGACGTGATGTGGAAGAGAAATCAAGTGGTCTAAGAGGAGAGTGATAAAGAAGAGGCTTCTCTTTAAATAGTAGCACATGAGCAGAGAAGAAACGAGTCCTGCGGAGATGGCGGGGGAAGAGCCTGCCAAGCAGAGGAACTGCAAGTGCAAAAGCCTTGACGTGGGAACAGGGTTGGCAGCTACAACACCAAGGAGTCCAGTACAGCCAGAATGGAAAGAACAAGGAAGTCAGTGGCAGGAGGTGAGGGTCACATTATACACTCAGCTCCCAGCCCAGCCACCAATTTCTTAGGTGAGCTTGGCTGCATCTCTTCCCATCTTTGGGCCTGCACATGTTCTTCCATCTCCCATGTTGGGTTCACCAATATGTACCACCACCAGCCTGACTCCCAGGGCAGCTGTGAGGACCCTGGAGAGGAGAATGTGAGATGAGATGTGTGTAGCTGCTGTGATACCAAGGAAAGGGCTTAAGTGGGGATTCCTGGAAGCAGAGGAGAGGCCAAGACCTAAATGGCCTGGGCACCTGCACAGGTCCTGGAATCAACACAATCAGGACAGAGGTGACCTCAAACTGGGCTCAGGCAGGAAAGCTGGGCAATTCCTGCATCTCCTGCCCCAGGTCAGTGTGAAGACCTGGGTCCTGTGCCTTGGCTGGGCCAACACTCCCCAGCCTCACCCAGTAGCCTTCATGACATCTGCTTAGATTGGACTGGTGCCCAGCTCCTTGAGGAAAACAGCCACTCCTTGATGACGGCAATGCTGGATCCATCAGGTCTGAGTCATGAGTTTTGCTGATGGGTGGCGGGGACAGAGGCCTTGTTTGGCTTAAGGTGGGTACACTGAGCTCCAGCAGAGCTTGGGCCATGCCAGATGGCATGGCCAGCATGGCTAGTTTGCCCTGGGACCACCTTCCCTGGCCTCCAGCTCACATCCTGCTCCACCCTTCCTCCAGCCTGAAGTGCCCCCACCTGCCTGGAAACCTGTGTGAGCTACCCAGGTGTGGGCGTCCCCTCCAGGGAGACCTGGTCTGGACTGAGCCAGCTCCACAGCCTGTCCTGGGTCTCTCAGCCACCCAACTCCATGTCCCAGTTCTAGAGCCCATCTGCCCATTCCACTTGGTCCAGAGCTGTAGGGGGCAGGCAATGGGAGGACACTCCTTTAAGGAGAGGTTTCATCTACTTTTTTGGGATTCGACTCCAAGGAATACTCAGTGATGAAATGGGCTGAAGTCATCCCTCCATGGGGGCATCCACTCTACCATTCAATGGGCACTTATTGAGAACCTGTTGTGGGGCACCAGTCACTATGCCAGTGCCTGGGACTCCAGAGATGAGTGAGACTTGGACTCAAGGAGCTTGCAGTTCACCAGTGGTGGAGAGGTGGAATGGACGCTTGAGCAGGTATCTATAAAATGCTGTGGTGAGAGCCGTGATAGAAATAGCGATAGAGATATTCCTTCCACCCCATTATCCTATGCACCTCCTTCTCAATATGTCCAAAAGTCAACTTTGCATCTTCTGTCCACCCACAGCTGCCCTACCTCCCAGTTCCCCCATCTGGGTGGACAACACCACCATCATCCCAGTGCCCTAGGCTAATCTGGGGACCATCTGAACTTCTCCCTCACCTCTACATTCCAGGAACCAGGTCTTACTGATTTCACCTCCTCATCACCTCTCATATCCATCACCTCCTCTATATTTCCTCTAGTTCAGCCTCCGCAACCTCTCACCTTCATTACTCATGGTGTTTCCCTGCCTCCAGTCTCACCTCCTCCAATCCATTCTGCTTCCAGAGCCATCTTCCTGAAATGCAAAAGTGACCACATCATCCCTCTGCCTAATATTATTCAATTATGATTAGTCAATTCAACTAAAATTATTCAATCACTATTGACTCAAGCATGAAAACCAAGCTCCTTGGTTTGTATGACATGTAAGTTCCGCCATGACTGGTCCTCTGTTGGCCTCTCTAACTTCACCTCTGGCCACTTGAGCCTTCACTCCATCCGATAGAACCACTTGCAGGCTTTTATGCCTCCAAGCCTTTTCTCATGCTGTTCTCTCTGATTGGCATGCCCCTTAATTACCTCCCCTTGGGCTCTCCTCTCAGACCCTCAGCCCACTCCAGTTTGGGGCCCAGGTTTGCACAGACCTCTATTCCAGCAGCAGCTGTAATGTTTCCTTACCGTATCTTGCTTATGTGAGTATCTCCCGTATTTCCTTAGAGGGACAGGGGGACATTTAATTCACTTCATACCCCCAGTGCTCTGCCCAGGGCCTGGCAGATGTGTGTTGACTATATGAATCCATCCTGCACTGGATGAAATCTCAGGACAGCAAGGATCCCAGCTTCAGATGCTTGGTCTGCTGGACTGAGGGCTTGAGGAAGCTCTGAGGACAAGCTGAACTCTAGTGGGTCCACTGGGTCCAGCCAGTGACATCCTATGCTGTGTCCATATAGGCAGGAACAGAGGTGGCACTCTATTTCAAGGACCACATTTTCTACTACCTCTTAGCCAAGTTGGCTGGGGACCTAAGAACTTAGTATCTCCTCTAAGACCTGAGTGTGGTGCTTTATCTCCATAAGCTACCTCAAGACCATCTGCTGAACTCACAGGAAAAAGCTTCAGTGCCTATCTTTTCTCTTGGTGCATGGACTCTTGCCTTGATCACCTCCAACCATGAGGGATTATCATACAGACCTCACCGATAAGTGGGGCTGTGCAATAGAGCTGGTGTTCTGGGGCCTTGTGCCATTCAAACATCTCCATTCATGGACATAACCAGTGGCTCAAGTCCTCTGAGCATAAATACAAAAGAGCTTAGAACAAAGTCTCTTGATATCCCCTTCCCTTCCAGAGCTCTGATGGCCTTCAGAAAAATCAGAGATTATCACAGGCTGGTGCAATGTGACACAACTCCAGACCACCATGAATTTTGATAGGGTCCTTGGGTCGCAAGCAACAGAAGCAGACGTTGGCAAACCTCAGCAGAATAATAATTTTCCAGAAGGATGTGGTGTTATCTTAGGTTGGACTCACTTAGGGGCAGACCCTGAGAAAAGCACATTAGATTCCAAGTCATTTTCTGGGAGGCAATCCCATGAAACACTTGCAGGAGAGTGGGAATAAGGAAGGCAGGGAAGGGAACTAATAAAGTGTGCATCACTGAGTTACCACGGGGGAAACGGGGCCTCAATCCAACCAGGGATGGCTGGGACGCTGTGTGGCACATATGTCAGAGTTATCCCACTGAGAGGTGGAGGAGTTGGGGCATATATCCAACAACAGTCGCAGATTGAGGACTGCTGGAAGAGAGACCCTTAACTCCCTGGCTCTATTGGCCAGCTCCTTTCATGTCTCTGGGCTCTTAGAGAAAGCCTCCAGGCAAAGGATTGCAGGGGTTGCCGCAGGGAAGCCTCAGGTATGCACAAGCATGGGGAGGAGTAAACAATGTGGGTGGGACACTGACAGTGCCTGCTACCACATCTGCACAAAAAACTAGGTGACAAGCTGAAAAAACTATGCTCCAAAAGAACTGGGTTCAAAAAACCTAGAGTTATGTGTCCACGTTCTGTTTTCTTGTTTTTTGTTTTAGAGACAAGGTCTTGCTCTGTTGCCCAGGCTGGAGTACAGTGGTGAAATCACAGCTCACTGCAGCCTTGACCTTCCTGGCTCAAGCGATCTTCTCTCCTCAGCATCCCAAGTAGCTGGAACCACAGGTACGCATCACCACGCCCAGCTAATTTTTTATTTTTATTTTGTAGAGATAGGGTCTTCCTATGTTGCCCAGGCTGGTCTCGAGCTCCTGGGTTCAAGTGATCCTCCCAAAGTGCTGGCATTATAGGTGTAAGCACCGTGCCCAACCCGTGTCTACTTTCTGACCAGGGAAGTGATGACATTTTGATGGACAGTCCCTTATTTGTATCCAATGAAGGTAAGTAGGTCTCCAAAGAAAACTCGGGATTCTATTACCGAAAGGAGGAATGTTGCTGGTCAGACAAAAACCACAGATGTCACTGAACCTTCCCCACATGCTTACTTTTTTTTTTTTTTTTTTTTTTTTGAGACGGAGTTTCGCGCTGTTGCCCAGGCTGGAGTGCAGTGGCACGATCTCGGCTCACTGCAACCTCCACCTCCCGGGTTCAAGGGATTCTCCCACCTCAGCTTCCCAAGTAGCTGGGATTACATATGCGCACCACCATGCCCAGCTAATTTTTGTATTTTAACTAGAGACAGGGTTTCACCATGGCCACATGCTGATCTTTCACCTGTAGGATGAATTCACTCACAAGAGCCCGGGGCTTCATAAGGCTGGGCCAACAAGGGCCTCCTGATGACTCCCGGACACAGGGGTGCTGTTACGCAGAGTAACGGCAGAAGACAGAGTGCTGTCTCTCTTCTGGGCTGTGCCAGGGGTGGGCCAGGAGGCAGCCACGCCATCAAAACCTGGGCTCTGGAGTCTGGACACGTTGCCAGTGTGACCTTGGGTATGTCATTGCACCTCTGAGCCTCAGTTGCTCATCTGTAATCAGGGCTGCTGCATGTGGTTGTGTGGAACGTGTTCTGTTCATCTCCAGGGGGTGCCATTCCCCTTAGATTCCATGGGTGCTGTAGTGAGTACTGCACTGGAGTGGGGGCAGGTAAGGTATCCAGCAGCAAAGTTCAGAGGCTGTGCAACCTGCCCAAAGGATCCTGGGGTGTGCTGGGGAGAACCAAAGTTTTGTTCACAATCTTTCATTCTCATACTTTTCTTTGGGGGGCTGTCATCATGCTCTCCCACTTATAGACAGGCTTACTCTTTCCTATTAGGGATGGGGAGGTATGACTGCAGACCGCTTTTCCCAACTTTGTGAACTAAAGAACAGAGGTGACTTTTCTCCTCTCCCCACAGCCTCCTTCAGTGTATAAAAACCCAACAGAAGACTCTGATTGGGTTGGGTAAGTCATGTGCTCATCTCTTGGACCAATCAATATGGCCTGGAAATTGGGTATCTATGATGGGCTGGGCTGAGATCACATGTACCCTATTGTTGCCAAAGGAACAGGATAAAATGATTAGTGATTTTGGAGCCTGGCAAGTGGCATAACCTCAGAGCCCAAAAGGCTAGTCTTCAGTCGGTTCCAGGAGCCCTGGAAATTCTTTCCTTTTCGTGACGCTTGCTTTCCATATCCACGGTGGCCCTGGTTGGTAGCCACCCTCTCAAGGCAGACTCCCTTCCAGGCAGGCGCTTTCAACATGCGCATGGGCACTGGTCCAGGGCAGGCTAGGGACAGGTCCCGTTCTCCTGCTCAGAGGCACTCAGTAAATATTTGCAGTGAGTCAGTGTGTTGACAGGTTAGGCCTCAGGGCTTGTCTGCCCCTCCCTGGTGATTGTCTCCTGCCTGGCCCTTGACTGCTCCCCTCTCCCTGTGATGGGTGTGATCTGGGCATGGTCTCCTGCCCAGGGTCTCCTGCCCATCTCTTTCTTCCCAGCCTCGGGCAGGGGTCCTTAGCTCTGCACCAGGGGCTCCCCCTCTTAGCCTCTTAACCTGGCCTTATAATTCTATCCATTTTACAGACGAGAAAATTAAGGCTCAGAAAGATTAAATGACAGGTTCAAAGTTTCCAGCATTGTAAGTGGCAGAGCCGGCATTCAAACCAATATCTGATTTTAAATCTCAGACTTACCAGATTCCTCTGCCCACCATAGATTCTGGTTTCAAATATATACACCCAGAAGCCCATCCTGGCCTAGTAACTGAAATAGCAGGAGCTGAAGGAGCCGCACAATTTGAAGTGAGTTTCATGGAAAATTCTGTGGTCCAGCCTTGGCAGGAAGTTGCCAAAATAGTCAGGTGTGGACCACAGGTGGAACCTCCTTGCATCTGGCATCTGGGCCCAGCTAAGGTCTAGAGGTCCCTGAATATAGACCCTCTCCAGAAGGCAGTCAGTCCAGGGGAGTCCAGGCAGAAGGTGGGAGGAGCTGCCACACATGCCCCACGGCACTTATAGGTTCAGCAGGCAGGACCCACATGACCCCAGCTTGGCATCTTCCAAGACACAGCCACTGACAGTATCTATGGCCAGGCTGAGTTTAGACATGGGGTCCAAAATACTGCTACTCACTTTGCCACCGACCCCAGCAGCCTGCACCCTCCTCACCAACATTCACATAGTACCTGTGTTGTCCTCAGCCTTGTTCAGAGGGTACACCGCTCCCGTTGCAGAACCTCTCCTGTCTGGCCCTCAAGGCCAACCTTGCCCTCCCTTTATGGTGAATGGGGTATGGGCATGGAGTCTCCTGCTGTCTCCTCTCCTCTTCCCTCCCAGATTTGAAAAGAAGTCCTTGGACTCTCACCAGGAGCTCCTCCTCCTGATGTGTCCAGCCTTAGGGTCTTCTGCTGTCCCTTTCTGAGAATCTGTGCTTGCTGGAAACCCAGGACAGCTCCAAGGAGAGGAAGGACTGAAGGAAGGGGCAGTGTGGTTTGGAGAAAGATCCCAGATTCAGGAATACGACTGAAATGGGTTTGAACCCTTACTTGGCCACTCACTCACTGTGATAGGCAGACTGATGCTCCTATCCCCCCAAATACCTACCTCCTTATCCACCAAACCTGTGAATATGTTACCTCAAATGACAAAAGGGATTCTGCATCTGTGATCAAAGGAAGGATCCTGAAATGGGGAAGTTGTCCTGGGTGACCTGGGTAAGCTTGGGCCATAACGAGGGAGGCGGGAGAGTCAGAGAAGGAGCTGTGGTGATGAAGGCAGAATGGGGGTGATGCAGGCCTGGAGCCCAGGGTAGAGGCAGCCCCAAGAAGCTGGCAAGGGCAAAGGACGTTTTTTCCCCTAAGGCCCCCAGAGGGAGAGCAAGCCTGTGCCCCATTTCAGACTCTGACCCCCGAGTGGAACAGAATGCATTGATGTTGTCTGAAGCCTCTGCATTTGTGGTAATTTGTGACTGCAGCCATGGGGCGCGAATCCACAAGTGCTATGACTTCAAGCAAATTCCTCAACCAGGGAGCCCACATTCCCTCACCTGTGAAATAGGAATAATAATGCACGGCCAGGTGCCAGGGCTCATGCCTATAATCCCAGCATTTTTGGGAGGCTGAAGTGAGAGGATTGCTCGATCCTAGGAGTTTGTGATCAGCCTGGGCAATATAGTGAGATCCCATCTTGACAAAAAATTTTAAAATTAGCCAGGCATGGTAGCACACTCCTATAGTCCCAGCTACTTGGGAGGCTGAGGTGGGAGGATCAATTGAGCCTTTGAGGTCAAGACTGCAGTGAGCACCACTGCACTTCTGCCTGGCCTACAGAGTGAGACCATGTCTCAAAAATAACAGCAACAACAATAACAATAACAATAATAATGCCTACCTTGAAGTGTTGTATTAAAAAGTATATATTGGGGCTGGGTGCGATGGCTCATGCCTGTAATCTTAGCACTTTGGGAGGCCGAGGCAGGCAGATCACTTGAGGTCAGGAGTTTGAAACCAGCCTACTTGACATGGTAAAACCTCGTCTTTACTATAAATACAAAAAAAAAAAAAATTAGCCTGGCATGGTGGCGGGCACCTGTAATGCCAGCTACTCAGGAGGCTGAGGCAGGAGAATCGCTTGAACTCTGGAAGGGGAGGTTGCAGTGAGCCGAGATTGTGTCACTGCACTCTAGCCTGGGTGACAGAGTAAGACTCTGTCTCAAAAAACAAAAAACAAAACAAAACAAAAAACCATATTAAACGCCTGGCTCATGACAAAACTTAATACATGATACTGTTATGAAAAGGAGGAAGAGAGAGGTGAGGAGAAGCAGAAAGAGGAAGAGGGAAGAGAGAAATTGGGTGGTGAAGCTACAGCTAGCCCCATGTTCTGGGCAGCCCCAGGCAATGCGGGGCCCATGGAAACCTGCCCATCTCTTCAGCTGGCTTTCATTCATTTTGACTTCAGGACACTCTTATCTCCCTTAGAAGGGTCAGGGCCAACCTCTACTAATAGACCCCTGTGAAAGCTTTCCCTACTGAATGACGAACAGCAGTAAAATCAGGTACAAGAGCCTGCCCCGGTATACGCCTCTGGCACTCCTGTGGCTCCATGCCACCAATGCACAGCGGCAGATTTGTGTTTCTGCCTTTCAACTTTCCAGGCTTGACCAATAGTAGCCTATGCAGAAATGTGCAAGTCACAAGCGGAATCCTTCTTTTGTGAAGGAATTGAGCTGGTAACCTGAGAGAGCTGGAGTGTGTGTGTGTGAGAGAGATTACCAATTGCCTCCAGTTTCTCCACATTCTCAACATTTTAACGTTCCAGTGAGTGTAAAGTGATATCTCATTGTGGTTTTAGTTTGCATTTTCCTGAAAACTAATAATGGTGGGCACTTTTTCATGTACTTTATAGTTACTTGTATATCTTCAAATGTCGATTCAAGGCTTTTTGCCTATTCAGATAAGTTGGATTGTTCATCTTTTTATTGCTGATATAAATTCATTGTTGGTGGATGTGTAAAATGATGCAACTTATTTGGAGAATTGTTTTTGGCAATTAAAAAAATTACACATCCATCCATGCTATGACTTGCAATTCCATCCACAGTAAATAAAAAGCATATGTCTGCACAAAGGCTTATTCATAAATATTCATAGAAGCTTTACTTGTATTAGACAAAAAGTGGAAATGATCCAAATGTCAGTCAGTTGGTGCACAGATAAACAAACTGGAATACAGCTATGCAATGGAATACAACCCGGCAATAAAAAGAAATTAACTATTGATACGTGCCACAACATGACTGAATCTCAAAAACATTATGATCCCTGAAAGAAGGCAAACACAAAATAGTATGTACTGTATAATTCCACATATGTAAGTTCCACAACAGGGGAAGCTAATTTATTTTATTTTATTTATTTTTATTTTTATTTTTTTCCCGGAGTCTCACTCAGTCCCCCAGGCTGGAGTGCAGTGGCCGGATCTCAGCTCACTGCAAGCTCCGCCTCCCGGGTTCACACCATTCTCCTGCCTCAGCCTCCCGAGTAGCTGGGACTACAGGCGCCCGCCACCTCGCCCGGCTAATTTTTTGTATTTTTGGTAGAGACGGGGTTTCATCGTGTTAGCCAGGATGGTCTCGATCTCCTGACCTCATGATCCACCTGCCTCGGCCTCCCACAGTGCTGGGATTACAGGCGTGAGCCACCGCGCCTGGCCAACAGGGGAAGCTAATTTAGTGACAGAGACAGATTGGTTGTTGCTTTCAGGGTAGGGCATGGGGAGAGTAGGAGGGAACCTTCTGGGGTGGTGGAAATACTCTAAATATTATTTAGAGTGGGGATTACACTGGAGTATATACTTGTCGAAAATCATCAAATTAAGATCTGTGCATTTAATTGTATGTAAATGTTATCTTGTTAAAAACAAAACTGAATTATGCCACAAATTTGAAGTGCTACCACCAGGTGGCACTGATGCATAATTTCCAAGAGTTCAACTGTAAAATATATGCAGTGATTAAGACTCGTAAATCATTCTATTTGCGAGTGTTCTCAAAAGCATGTGGCATTGTTTTGTGGGTATTTTTCATTTCAAAAAGTGGTATTGTGCTGGAGGCCTCTTTCTGTTCCTTTCTTCTTTTTTACCCCATTTAGCATCGTGGAGTTTTGGCGGTTTTTTTTTTTTTTTGGCTCTTATTTGTTTTTTGTAGAGACAGGGTCTCACCATCTTGCCCAGGCTAGTCCCATACTCCTGGGCTCAAGCAATCATTCTGCCTCAGCCTCCCAAAGTGTTGGGATTACAGGCTTGAGTCACTGCACTCGGACAGAACCGTGTTTTAAAGATTTCTTGACCTTGTGTATATCTAGTTCATTGCTTGTTACTGTGGTAGAATATTCTGTAGTGTGGTTATATCACATTTTACTTACATTTATTCCCCCAATGATGAGTGCCTCATTGCATCCAGCTCCTCAGCCATCACAAATAACTTGGTGATAAAATATCCTCTTATGGCCAGGCGCGGTGGCTCACGCCGGTAATCCCAGCACTTTGGGAGGCCGAGGTGGGCAGATCACCTGAGGTCGGGAGTTTGAGACCAGCCTGACCAACATGGAGAAACCCTGTCTCTACTAAAAATACAAATTAGCCAGGCATTGTGGCACATGCCTGTAATCCTAGCTACTCGGGAGGCTGAGGCAGGAGAATCGCTTGAACCTGGGAGGTGGAGGTTGCGGTGAGCAGAGATTGCACCACTGCACTTCAGCTTGGGCAACAAGAGCGAAACTTCGTCTCAAAAGATTAAAAAAAAAAAATTCCTCTTACATGTCTCTTTATGGAGTTGTGTGAGAATCTCTTTAATTATATAGCCAAGAGTGGGATCCTCCCCCTCCCTACTCATAATATTTATTTATTTGTATCACTTTATCCCCTTCTACTTAATACATTTCCTCCAGAACTGGTCATTATTTTGGGTGAAATAAGCCAGGCACAAAAAGACAAATGTAGCATGTTCTCATATATGTGGGAGCCAAAAAAATGTGATCACATTGAGGTAAAGAGAGGAAATAGGAGAACAGAGACTGAGAAGAATGAATGGAGGAGAGGGGGAAGGATGAAGAGAAGTGGGTTAAAGTGTACAAACAGTTAGATAGAAGGAATACATTCATTGCTTGATAGCAGAGTAGGGTGACGATAGTTAAACAAAAATGTACTGTACTTGGGTGATGGACAGCCTAAATACCTTGACTTGATCACTATGCATTATATATACATGTAACAAGATTTCACATGTATCCCATAAATTTTTACAAATAAAAAGATGCATCATAAAAAATAAATTTCCTTCAAAATCTTTGTGCTAAAAGTTATTAAATATATTTAAGCAATGTCCTTAATTTTTAAATTAAAGGGAATATTTGCCGTGAATCCTTTTACTTCTCTCTTTGCAAAGTAGCAAGTGTTGTTTGTGATGTGTTTTAAATTTACAAAATAGTATTGTTGACTAAGATTTGGATCTCCATATATATATATACACACACACACACACACACACACACACATACACACACATATATTTTTACATTCTCAAAGGAGGTGATCAAATTGTTAATCTGGATTTTTTTATACTGAATAAATTTCTCTCTATTTTTTTGTGGTATAGCAGCTGAATTTGTGCACCATTGTAAGTTGTAAATTAAAGCTGGTATTTAAAAACAACTTTTAAGGCAAAGTTTCTCAATGGTGGCACTACTGACATTTGGGACCTAATAATTATTTGTTATAAGGGGCTGCCCTGTGCATTGTGGCATATTTAGCAAAATCTCTGGCTACTACCCACTAGATGCCAGTAGCACCTCTTCTCAGTTGTGACAACCAAAAATGTCTCCAGACCTTGTCAAATGTCCAATGGGAAACAAAATTCACTCCAGTTGAGAATGAGTGTTTTAAGGTAAGTGAAGTCTGGGATTCATTTGGGGTCTTTTTCTAATGTTTCCTTTCTTTTAATCAGTTCATTTCAATCCTAATCTCGGCTATAGACTTGTATTACATGGCTGTTTAAAAAACATCCTCCCCTGCTTTCTAGCTGGAATAAAGCTCCTCCTGGAGACACTTTATCTCCAGATACTTTCTGGAGTCCTTCATCTTTTAGCGGACTGAGCATCAAGCAGTCTTCAATGTTCGCTTCTCTCTAGGTTTCCTGACCTCCCTCTCTTAGCCACTGCAGATGTCAGAGGAAGAAGAGGGAGTCAGAATTTCTCCTGTGCTCCCCTCCCAGAGGAACCCGGAAGAGCAGAGAGAGCCCCACAGCGGTGTGATAAGAACTCTGAAGAAGTGGGGCGCGGTGGCTCACACCTGTAATCCCAGCATTTTGGGAAGCTGAGGTAGGCAGATCACCAGAGGTTGAGAGTTTGAGACCAGCCTGGCTAACATGGTGAAACCCCATCTCTACTAAAAATACAAAAATTAGCTGGGCATGGTGGCGGGTGCCCGTAATCCCAGCTACTCGGGAGGCTGAGGCAGGAGAATGGTTTGAACCCGTGAGGTGGAGGTTGCAGTGAGCCGAGATCATGTCGCTGCACTCCAGCCTGGGTGAGAGAGTGAGACTCCACCTCAAAAACAAACAAATAACCACCCCCCCCAAAACAAAACAAAACAAAACAAAACAAAGCAAAACTCCAAATCTCAAAAACAAACAAACAAACCCCCCCAAAACAAAACAAAACAAAACTCCAAAGTGTGATGAGTCGGTCTGTGAAGGAAACATCCTCCTCTTCTTTTCAGTTCTGACATCCGTCTCCCCTCATCAAGTGACTGTTAATCCTCTAGACCTTTGTAACTTAATTATCTAGAAGACTTGGGTGAACACTAGAGTGCTCACTGTGCCCCTCACCTTTGTTCCCCAGCGTACTAGCTCTGCAAGATACTTCTCAAGAGATACTCTCCATGGTCAAGGAAGTGAGGGAAATGCTGCTCACTGGATCTCTCTCTGGGACACTGGCACTGACCACTAGTCTATTAAAGGCTGTGAGAAGCTTTTCAGGAGTCTATTTTTCTTCCAGTATTTCTTGGATTAAGTGATTACAAAAACTTCCCACTCCCCCCATCACATTTAACAAATATCTAATAACACCCCTCTGAATTGGTGTCAGAATTGGTGTCCCAGGGAACACGGTTTAGGAAATGTCTTAATTTTTTTTTTTTTTTCCGAGATGGAGTTTCGCTCTTGTTGCCCAGGCTGGAGTGCAGTGGCATGATCTTGGCTCACTGCAACCTCCACCTCCTGGGTTTGAGTGATTCTCTTGCCTCAGCCTCCCAAGTAGCTGGCATTACAAGCATGCACCACTACACGCAGCTAATTTTTGTATTTTTAGTAGAGACGGGGTTTCTCTATGTCCGTTAGGCTGGTCTTGAACTCCTAACCTCAGGTGATCCACAAGCCTCGACCTCCCAAAGTGCTGGGATTACAGGTGTGAGCCACTGTGCCCAGCCGGAGATGTCTTAAATATTAACACCCTTACAGCCTGGCCAACGTGGTGAAACTCCGTCTCTACTAAAAATATAAAAAATTAGCCGGGCGTGGTGGTGCACGCCTGTAGTCCCAGCTACTCAGGAGACTGAGGCAGAAGAATCACTTGAACCCGGGAGGCAGAGGTTGCAGTGAGCTGACATTGTGCGACTGTACTCCAGCCTGGGTGACAGAGTGACACACTCTCTCTATATATATATACATATATAAACAACCTATACCTTTTACAAATCGCCTTCAAATGCCATTAATTTGTTCATTAATTTGCTCAAAAAAACTGCTGAGCATCTACCATGCTAGGGAGTAAGGCTACAAAGACTACGTGTCCCAGCAGCCTCCAGACTAGTTGGGGAGCAGGTGTGGGCAGACTGTGCTGGCACCTGGGACAACGGCTGAGCCAGGTGTTCAGGAAATGATGGATGAAGTGATTAATTCTGACAGCAGCACTCTGATAATCTTCCCAGAACAAGCAAGACCTCATCTGAACCTAGAATATAAGCCTGGGCCCCTTCCATCTTTGCGGTGTCAGGAGCTTGTTAGAAATGCAGAATGTCCTGACCTAGAACTACCAAATCAGAACTTATGCTGTGGCAAGTTCCCGGGTGATCCTTATGCGCATTCACGTTTGAGAGGCGCTGCCTTAAAATAGCACACTTTCTGACAAGAATGTAAACAGAACCAAAACATATTTCTGTGTGGTATCTTGGTCAAAGGCTGACCTAGTGGGCTCCATACTAGGCCAGGCAGAAGGAACAGGAAGATAAGGTATAGAAAGACCGGTAGCGGCAACAAGTGAAGCGTCTTCTCTCCTGTCCTGGCCCTCACCTAGCAATGACTGTGATTCAGCAGGTTAGGCTGCAGGTATGCAGTGTGCAGGGAGCAAGGACAGGCAATGAGGCTACCCCTGTGTTCCCTCCTGCCTAGATGTCTGCCATGACCGGCTCAGTGTAATGGGTGCGGCTCAGAGGAAGGGAGCGGGGGATGGCGAAGGATGCTTCCCATTATCCTCATCTAGAGACACCACCTCTGCTGTGGACCAGATGAGTGACCAGCCACGGGGCCTCGGAGCCCAGGGCTCTGTGTGGAGAATTCTTGGCCTCTTCTTCTTCCTCTTGATCTTCAACACTGGTCACAGGAGAAAGTGCAGGGAGGGTTCAGGGCAGCCTGACCCGTCAGGAAGCAGACACATTTAGGGCCAGTGTACCTGGAGGGTTCAGGGCAGCCTGACCATCAGGAAGCAGACACAACACCCTTGCCTGGGACTGGACCTGGGCCCAGACCTGGGACCTGCTGGCCTTGGTGAGACTGCGGGCAGGTTGGGCCTTGGGAAGGGGCCTTGGTGAGGACCTAGGAGAAGCCCCTTCTCACAGACTTGGGCCTGTGATGGGTAGAGAGTGGCTAGCCCAGGTGGGGGGTAACTAAGAGGGAAGGAAACTGAAAACCGCAACATCAATAACCATAGCACAACACTAAATATAAAGAGATCCCAACACCACCTGACAACAGTTGCCCTGCCCCTGCTTCTAGGAGACGGTCTGTGTGTGAAGCATCCCCCAGCAGGGGCCACCTGTGCGTGCCCTCCAGAGTCCAAGAGAAGGTGAGGTGAGCTCCCAATGCCCAGGATCACCAGGATGTAGACTTCTTGCTATTCTACCTAAATAAATAAATTAGGCAGGAATCTAGTTGACAGAGATGGGCTAGTAGAGATGGCATTTCACGTAGCAGGGAGGGCCCAAGGAAAGGCCCAAAGGCAGGACCACATTCATCCAGATAGGAAGAGAAACATTAACGTATGCGTCTCTCTCCTATCCTGATTGAGCTAGCCCTACTGTGTTTTCCAGTCTGAGGACACCAGTCACAACCTGTGCATATCATGGTGATAGAGTCACGTGGTTGCTCCTCAAGGACTGGGCTAGTTCGGACTCAACTTGTCTTCCATCAGCCCACTGCACAGTGGCCCAACCTGGCCTCAACTGGAAGAGTAAGTACTCCCCATACCTCTACAATAGTTGCTCAGGACAGTTCAGCTGGATCCGCTGAAGCAGTCCCACTCCTAGAGGCAGCCCTCATCAGAAGGATCTCTGCCTCCTGCTTTCTGAAGGGTTAACTCCAAGAGTCTAACCTGGCCAAGGCGTATCTGGAGGCAGATTGCTTGGCTGGGACTTGCCAGGGTTGGTCTCATTTGTTCCTGATAACGTGAGTATAACATAATGTGTGTGTTTTCTTAAAAAACAAAAGAAAGCTGGGTGTGGTGGCTCAGGCCTGTAATCCCAGCACTTTGGGAGGCCGAGGTGGACGGATCACTTGAGGCCAGGATTTTGAGACAAGCCTGACCAATGTGGTGAAACCCTGTCTCTACTAAAAATACAAAAATTAGCTGGGCGTGGTGGTATGCACCTGTAATACCAGCTACTCAGGAGACTGAGGCAGGAGAATCGCTTGAACCTAGGAGGGGGAGGTTGCAGAGAGCTGAGATCTCACCACTGCACTCCAGCCTGGGTGACAGCGCGAGACCCTGTCTCAAAAAGAAAAAAAAAATAAAGCAAAAACAAAAAACAAAATAAGCAGGATGGTGTTCCATATAAGTCTGAAAGTCTGAATCTGCTAAGGAGTGTGTAACAACTGACCTGCCAAAAAAGAAAAAAAAATCAGAAAGGAAAAAGAGGCTGGGCACGGTGGCTCACACCTGTAATCACTTTGGGAGGCTGAAGTGTGCAGATCACTTGAGCCCAAGAGTTTGCCACCAACCTGGGCAATATAGGGAGACCCCATCTCTACAAAATATATTTTAAAACATTAGCCACATGTGTTGGCATGCACCTGTGGTCCCAACTACTTGGAAGGCTGAAGGGGAGGATTGCTTGAGTCTGGGAGGTCAAGGCTGCAGTGAGCTGTGATCACACCACTGCACTCCAGCCTGGGCACCACAGCAGGACCCTCTCTCATAAAAAAAAAAAGGAAGAAAAGAAAAGAAAAATTATAGTTATGAAAGTAATTCATGTTCATTACAGAAAAATTAGAAAATACATAAAAATATAAGGAAAAAAATCCTGCCCCTAATTCCACCATCTAAAGGCACCACTTTATACATTTTGGTGAATGTCTTACAAGTTTTTTTTCCTACGTATATTTGTGTACATATTTAACATAGTTGACAGATCATAGTGACCATACGTTTCATGCCCTACTTTTTGACTTAGCAGTACGTTATAAGCTCTTACTCATTAACGTTTGCTGTAATCATAATTAATATTCCACCCTATGATCCTCTAAGTTAGTTAGTCACATCCCGGAGAGTGGTGACAGATTTCTATCACACTTCGACTGAGAATGTGCAGAGAAACTGTGATTTCTATATTCTTTCTCCCTAACTCATGTAGTCTCCTTCACAATGTCCCACCCACTGGTTAATAGGGAAAAATGACAAAGGGCCTAACTAAAGAAAAATCTGAAGCAATAACTTAAATAGCCAGTATTTAAGGCTTTTGTTTTTATTTTTTATTTTTATTTTTTTAGACGGAGTCTCACTCTGTCGCCCAGGCTGGAATGCAGTGGCGTGACCTTGGCTCACTGCAACCTCCACCTCTAGGGTTTAAGTGATTCTCCTGCTTCAGCTTCCTGAGTAGCTGGGACTATAGTGCCTGCCACCACATCCTGTTAAGTTTTTGTATTTTTGGTAGAGACAGGGTTTCGCCATGTTGGTCAGGCTGGTCTCGAACTCCTGACCTTGTGATCTGCCCGCTTCGGCCTCCCAAAGTGCTGGGATTACAGGCGTGAGCCGCCACGCCTGGCAAAGGCTTTTGTTTTTCTATGTATTCCAATTTTGTATGTCAGAAGCCTCAGTCTTTCTCTTTGCATTTTTTCTGGAGTAAATTCCAATCCCTGCCCTCCCTTTTCCCCCATGGATGCTATATTAGCCAGGTGCTCGGCAGAAAACAGATAGGTTACTCAATGTGGTCATTGAAGGGTTTAATGAAGACATTGTTTATGAAAGTGCCGGCAAGGCTAAGGTAGTGAATAAGAAATGGCAAAGCACTCAAGGACTAGAAATGCGGCAGAGCATCGCTACCCTGAGGCCCAAAGGAGCAATAATACAAACTGCAGTGATGGGAGAGGGACAGCTCGACAGGAATTTAGGTGGAGAAATGTAGCCATTTCTTACCTGTGGTCTGGCAGAGGGGGAGCTAGGGCAATAAATACTCTGGCATATTTCTCCTGCGGTCATGTTCTTTCCAGTGCCTCCCATTTGCAGAACTGAAATGGGAGGCAGATAGGTAAGTGTATTCTGCAGAAAGGCGGCCTCCCAGTGCACAAAGCAGGGTGGAAAACGGTGGACCATGGATCTGAAGAAGCGGGTGGAAAATAACCAGCCCATGTGATTTGTGCGGAAGGGGAAAAGACAAAAGAAACCAGCACTCTTCTCTGGTACACTAAGAAAATCCAGTTTCTGACCCAGAGAAGCTAAGAACTAGGTTTTGGATTTGAGAGACTCAATCAAGGCACTTTCCTGAAGGATCTGGAGCCTGCACCCTAGACAACAGCCTGCTAGCACATTCCCCAGGGAAGAACCCTGCAGAACCCGTAAGGGGACATTGATAAAGAATATTCTAAGACCAGGCACAGTTGCTCATGCCTATAATCTCAGCACTTTGGAGGCTGAGATGGGAGAATTGCTTGAGCCCAGGAGTTCAAGACCAACCTGGGCAACATAGGAAAATCTCGTCTCTACAAAAAATAAAAAATTATCTATGATGGTGTATACCCTTAGTCCCAGCTGTTCGGAAGGCTGAGGCAAAAGGGTCACTTGAGTTTGGGAGGTGAAGTCTGCAATGAGCTGTGATTGTGCCATTGTACTTCAGCCTTGGTGACAGAGTGAGACTCTGTCTCAAAAAAAAAAATTTTTTTTTCTATAAATGTCTAACCAATAGCCATTTTCTGATTGCTGAACTTTAAGGCTATTTCCAGCCTTTGGCTATTACATACAACACAGAGATGAACATCTTTGTGATTCATGTTCATGATCAGTATTCTTTTTGCCATTTTGTTTTTTGTATTTAAAATGATTCCCTTAGGATAGATTATCAGAATTAGGGATAAATTGATATCAAATCCTTTCCTCCTGTATTTTTTTGGGGAAAAATATGAACATTTTAGAGACACTTGAGACCTACTGCCCGAGGATTTCAGAAGCGTATTACCAATTACAGTCACATGAGAAACCATTTCAGGACATCCTGACACACATAGAGTCTTACGGTGTAAAATGTGTGTATGTGTGTATACATATATACATGGAGACATAGACAATCTTGCCTTATTTGCATTTCTTTCGTTACTTTTGGGGTTAGATATTCATGCCCATATTTGTTAATTCCTTGCCCTCTTTTAGGAATTGACTATTCAGGCCCTTCACAATTAAGTATTTTATTTCAATCTCTGGGGACTGTCATGTCCCAGATTCTTTATCTTGCCCTCTTTTGAATAGAGAGGGGCTCTATTCCCTCCTTCAAGCCCTCTGGAAATTCTCTTCTGAATTCAAGATCCTTTGACGCAGGACTGGGCTTTGGTAGCTAAGAGCTTCGATGAGAATGCAAACAAGTGTATGGGAGTCTTAAAGCATGCAAAGCCAGGTGAGCGTTCACCCTCAGGTGGGGAATGCAAAGACAGATGAGCGTTTGACCTCAGGTGGGGCATGCAAAGCCAGCTGAGCGTTCGTCCTCACATGGGGAATGCAAAGCCAGGTGAGCGTTCATCCTCAGGTGGGGAATGCAAAGACAGATGAGCGTTCATTTTCAGGCGAGATTGTTTAAAGGGAAGAGAGTGGTCTGTGTATAATTTTCTTTTCTCTGTCCATTTTTTTAAATATCCCAGAGGGACCCTGGGTGTTTTTTTTTTAACTCCTTATTGTGACTCAAACTGGGTCTCTAAATAAACTCCTCTTAGGAGGCCTAAGACACAGATTTAGAGAAAATATGTCATTTAAAGTGCTTTTTTGAAGTCATGTGATGAATTATCAGAGCAGGAATCTCCTCACCGCCCACTGAGCTCTGTATCTTCTTTGGCTCAGATGTAGGGGAGAAACTTTCTTCTGTTCCTCTCTTTATCCCTTTTCCCTTCTGAGACTGACACAGAGAGCATGGCTTGCCCTGAGAAACCTGCACCACAGGTGATCAGTGGGTGGCAAGTGCAAGGCGGTTATATTTGTCAATGTTAAGTGTGGTATGGCATGTGTGGGAGTACAGGAGGTGACAGCAATTCATTCACACGTAGAGTAGGGTTTAGCAATGGTAATCAAGGGGCTTTTCGGAGAGGAGAGGCCATTAGTGGTCACCTTAAATGATGGACAGAATTTGGAAATACAGTAAAGGAATCAGCTAAGTTTCTATCAGTTTCTACTCTTGTCTCACTGTTACCACCAGGAATCCTGGTTGTCAGTGTTGCTGCTGGAGACAGTCACCCATCCCTCCGTTACCTATCCATCATCCATCCATGCAAGTATGCACTCATACAGCCACCTGATGTTTCCTTTATTTATTTGTTCATTCTTCCCATGATCCCTCCAACTTTTCATTCATTCTTTCACTAGCTCCAAGGCCCTACTCTGTGCAGCATGCTGAGGGCAGAAATATTGACAAGATTCTAGATTTCAAGAAGTACACAGTCTGATGGTTAGTTGGACAACTTCAACCTAGGTAACAATACAGTGCAATAAATACACCTCATAGAAGTTTGTTTACAATGCTGGATGTCTACCTGTATAAATGTCCCCTTCCCAAAAAGGCCTTACCTGACCACACAATCTGAAATAGGTTCTTGTTATTATTCTTTTTCATAATATTCTTTTCTTTCAGATCAATTATCACAGTTTGTTACCATGTACTTTTTTTTTTTTTTTTTTTTTTTTTTTTTGAGACGGAGTCTTGCTGTGTCACCCAGGCTGGAGTGCAATGGCCAGATCTCGGCTCACTGCAAGCTCCGCCTCCCGGGTTCACGCCATTCTCCTGCCTCAGCCTCCCGAGTAGCTGGGACTACAGGCACCCGCCACCTCGCCCGGCTAGTTTTTTTTTTTTTTTTTGTATTTTTTATTAGAGACGGGGTTTCACCGTGTTAGCCAGGATGGTCTCGATCTCCTGACCTCGTGATCCGCCCGTCTCGGCCTCCCAAAGTGCTGGGATTACAGGCTTGAGCCACCGCGCCCGGCCTACTTTTTTTTTTTTTTTTTTTGAGACAGAGTCTTGCTCTGTTGCCCATGCTGGAGTGCAATGGCATGATCTCAGCTCACTGCAACCTCCGCCTCCTGGGTTCAAGTGATTCTCCTGCCTCAGCCTCCTGAGCAGCTGGGATTACAAGCACATGCCACCATGCCCAGCTAATTTTTTTGTATTTTCAGTAGAGACGGGGTTTCACCATGTTGGTCAGGCTGGTCTCGAACTCCTGACCTCGTGATTTGCCTGCCTTGGCCTCCCAAAGTATTATGTACTTTTTTTTTGAGATAGAGTCTCACTCTGTCACCCAGGCTGGAGTGTAGTGGTGCTGTCTCAGTACACCTCTGCCTCCAGGGCTCAAGCTATCCTCCCACCTCAGCCTCCTAAGTAGCTGGGACTCCAAGTGTGTGCTACCATGCTTGGCTAATTTTTAAATTTTTTGTAGAGACGAGGTGTCACTATATTGCCCAGGCTGGTCTCAAACTCCTGGGCTCAAGCGATCCTCTGTCTCTACCTCCCAAAGTGCTGGGATTACAGGCATGAGTCACCACTCCTGGCCTGTTATTATATACTTAATGGTATCTTTATTTGCTTAATATGTCTTCATAGTTGACTGGAAGCTCCATGGAGGCAAGTTCTACATGGGCAAGTTCAATGTGGGCTTTGCTTATCATTGAATACTCAACACCTGGTCCATGTCTGGCACATAGCCGGCCCTCAGTAGACATTCACTAAATAAGTTAATAAGTAAGCACTGACCATACTGAGGGTTGAGAATTTCTTGCAGTAAATCAGTGGTTCTCAAAGTGTAATCCTTGGACCAGCGGGATCAACAATACGTGGGAACTTGTTAAAAGTGAACATTCTTTTTTTTTTTTTGAGACAGAGTCTCACTCTGTTGTCCAGGCTAGAATGCAGTGGTGCTATCTTGGCTCACTGCAACCTCCGCCTCCCGGTTTCAAGCGATTCTCCTGCCTCAGCCTCCTGAGTAGCTGGGCTTACAGGCGCCCGTCACCACATCCGGCTAATTTTTGCATTTTTAATAGAGGTGGGGTTTCACCATGTTGACCAGGCTGGTCTTGAACTCCTGACCTCAAGTGATCTGCCCTCCTCAGCCTCCCAAAGTGCTGGGATTTACAGGTGTGAGCCACTGCACCCAGCCAGAAGTGAACATTCTTGACCCCACCGCAGGTCAGAAATGAAACCAGAAATCTGGGGTTGGATCCCAATAATCTGTGTTTTAACAAGACTTGCAGGTCATTCTGATGCACACTGAAGTTTGAGAACACTTACTAGATTAATGAATGGTCAGTCTAATGTATCTTAGACACCTAGATTTTAACACACGGGCAAGAATAATTTTATCAGAATAGGGGAATACTTCATGGAGAAGGTGATATTTTAAGGAAATTTCCAGCTAGATAAATCATGGAACGGCAATTCAAATAGAGAATTGTATACCCAAAGGCATATAGTAATGGATTAGCATGGCATTTGGAAGGATCTATAAGTGATTCTATGGGAAGGTCGGTGCATGGCAGGAAATGGCCTGAGATAAAATAAAGACGGAGATGTAGGCAGGGGTCTTGAATGTCGGTTGTTAAGCAGGGAGATAACGTGCATCAGATTACTCCACTTTACAGCTGGAGGAATCCTGCTCCCAGGCTGAAGTGTAGTGCTACACTACAGCTGGAGAAATTCCTCCACCCTACAGCAAAAGCCGGTCCCGAGCAAACTTCCCTGGGCTCACTTTCCTGTTCCTGCTTTCCCTCCTCCCTTCTTCTGCTGCTCCCTCTTCTTTTCCCCTCTCCTGTGGGTGAGACAGCCCAGCTGCTGGGGGCTAAACCTAGCCTTCCCCAACCTGGCCTAACCGCTGATGTCAGCTCTGTCCAGGCTGACTGGTTCGCAGCTCTGGAGCCAAGCCTGGCCCAGCCCCCTGCTTTAGGGGAAAGCTTGGGATGCTGGTATGCTCAGAGGGAACACTGTAGATCTACCTAGTAGGAGGGTTCATCTGGGATTTCCAGGGCTCTAGAGAAATAATCCTTTCCCCTGGAGACTTCCTGCTCCTAGAGAGGGGGCAGCAGCATCAGGGCCAGGGTTTCTTGGGACCTAGCCTTGCATCATTCAGTGCCACCCTCCCCATGGGAACTGGCTCCAAGCTGTGCCTGCTCCTCTCTGATGACTCACAGCAGGACTGGTCTCCAAGATAGTAAACCTAATGGTGCCTGGAAGTGAAGGGTGATAACAGCCTTAGTGACAATAGATACTACGCATTGAACACTTAGTGCTTGCTCTGGGTGGAGCTATGAGTCACCTACACCTGTAGTTTTCAATGTTATGTGATCCAATGCCCCTTTCTTACAAAAAAAATTTTACAACACCACGTTTAGCATATGCAGATAATATAACCAAAGTACATCACGATTTCATAAAATTAGGCCATAAAATGTCATAATTAACGTACAGGTGAAATAAAAGAAACATATAGGTCAGGCACAGTGACTCACACCTATAATCCCAGCACTTTGGGAGGCTGAGGCTGGTGGATCACCTGAGGTCAGGAGTTTGTGACCAGCCGGCCAACATGGTGAAACTCTGTCTCTACTGAAAATACAAAAATTAGCTGGGTGTGGTGGTGCATGCCTGTAATCCCAGCTACTTGGGAGGCTGAGGCAGGAGAATCGTTTGAACCTGGAAGGCGAAGGTTGCAGTCAGCCGAGATCATGCCACTGCACTCCAGCCTGGGAGACAGTAAGACGCCATCTCAAAAAAGAAAACAAAAGAAAAGAAATGTATAGCACAAGGATGTATACTTCAACATATAAATGCTTGGACAGACCCCTGCTAGGAGATATAATAGTCATAAGCTTGTACCTTACACAGAATCCTTGTGAATGTGCAACAGTTACAAGTACAGACTGATACAGGTGTGTTACATGACTGGCTCAAATACTGCCAGTCCCATTGCCATTCAGTTATGATTTACTGCAAGAGAACTCTCTTACTAAAGTTCTAAATAAAAACCCAATCTTCCCTTGATTTACATGGTGGGCTACTATCTTTTGTTTGTCCCTCCAGATACGTGCTCCTTCCCTTTCTACTCTGCTCTTAGCCCTGGAAGCCTGGCTCACCAACCATGTTCATGCCCTCTGGTTTATGAGAGCCCTGGTAGGAGATGGACCAACGGAAGAATGGAAGATTGGGACATTTATTTCTCTGGCTACCTCCTTGGCTATATGCCTCAAACTAAGATCACTGCTGCTCTCAAGGTGGCTGATATGGTTTGGATCTGTGTCCCCACCCAAATCTCATGTCGAATTGTAATCCCCAATGTTGGAGGTGGGGCCTGGAGGTGATTGGATCATGGGAATGGATTTCTCATGCATGGTTTAACACCATGCTCTTGGTACTGTTCTAAAAATAGTGAGTTCTCACGAGATTTGGTGGTTTAAAAGTGTGTCTCACCTTTCCCCTCTCTCTCTTGCTCCTGCGCTGGCCATGTGACTTGCCTGTTTATGTAACACACCTGTATCAGTCTGCACTTGTAACTGTTACACATTCATGGAGATTCTGTGTAAGGTACAAGCTTATGACTACTTATTATATCTTCTAGCAGGGGTCTGTCCAAGCATTTACATGTTGAAATATACATCCTTGTGTTATACATTTCTTTTAATTCACCTTTGACATATTATGGCCTAATTTTATGAAATCATGATGTAGTTTGGTTATATTATCTATGTATGCTAAAGGTGGTGTTGCAAAATGTTTATTATAAGAAAGGGGCCTTAGGTCACATAACGTTGAGAACTACAGGTATAGGTGACTCATAACTCCATCCAGAGGTGGAAACAGGGGATCACCTGAGTCCAGGAGTTTGAGACCAGCCTGAGCAATATAGTTACACCTTGTCTCTACAAAATTGTGTTTTCTGAGGCCTCCTCAGAAGCCAAGAAGATGCCAGCATCATGCTTCCTGTACAGCCTGCAGAACTGTGAGTCAATTAAACATCTTTTCTTTATAAATTACCCAGTCTTAGGTATTTATAGCAATGTGAGAACAGACTAATACAGTGGCCATGGTGGATTGAATGGAAGCCCCCAAAAAGATATGCCCACGTTTTGACTCCCAGAACCTGTGAACATGACCTTATTTGGAGAAAGGATCTTTGCTGATGTAATTCAGGATCTCAAAGATAAGATCATGCTGTATGATCTGGGTGGGCCCTGAATCTAATCACAAGTATCTTCATAAGAGACAGAAGAGAGGCCGGGCGCGGTGGCTCAAGCCTGTAATCCCAGCACTTTGGGAGGCCGAGACGGGCGGATCACGAGGTCAGGAGATCGAGACCATCCTGGCTAATATGGTGAAACCCCGTCTCTACTAAAAATACAAAAAACTAGCCGGGCGAGGTGGTGGGCGCCTGTAGTCCCAGCTACTCGGGAGGCTGAGGCAGGAGAATGGCGTAAACCCGGGAGGCGGAGCTTGCAGTGAGCTGAGATCTGGCCACTGCACTCCAGCCTGGGCGACAAAGCGAGACTCTGTCTCAAAAAAAAAAAAAAGAGACAGAAGAGAAATCAGAGAAGAAGAGATGGCTGCATGAAGATGGAGGCACAGATTGGAGTTATGCAGCCACAAGCCAAGGAGCCCTTGGAAGCTGGAAGAGCAGATTTCTTCCCTGGGGTCTTTGAAAGGATTGTGACCTTGCTTTGGTTTTAAACTTTTGGACTCTGGAAATTTGAGAATCTTTTTTTTTTTTTTTTTTTTTGTCTTAAGTCACCAAGTTTGCGGTAATTTGTCATGGCAGCCCTAGGAAATGAATACTCTCTGCAACACTCTGCCCACTCTGCAACATACACTCTTCTTCCAGGTTCTAGTAATCTCCCACCCCTCACTCCTTGGGCATGGTGGTGGTGATAGATCTGCTCCTGCCAGACCTGGGTTTCTGCCATATCCCTTCTGTCTTCCCCATCCTTGTCCACACCCTTGGATATTCCTGGACTATTTAATATATCTTAAAACCACACAGCTGGGTGTGGCAGCATCAGGAGGCTGAGACAGGAGGATTGCTTGAGCTCAGGAGTGCAAGACCAGCCTGGGCAACACAGAGGGACCCCATTGCAATTAAAAAATAAAAATAAATCAATTAAAAGTAAATTAAAACCACACGACAATACTTTATGATTATATGTAAGAGTTAGGTTCTAGGCTCACGTAATTGTAATGTCAGACAAATGAATGATGAACCATTTGAAAGGTGTGGGGACCAAGCAACAACTTGTCATTGCATGGGAATGCCCTAAGTGTCACAGTACCTCTAGCATCCCTAGCCAGAAGGGTTCCACAGTCATCATTACAACTAAAAGTGGCCCTACAAATGTCTAACCCCCTGTCCCCAGAGAGTGGCATCATCTTATTGTGAACTATTGATTATATAATATCTCGTTTAATCCTTACAACCACATTTTGACATGGGTACCCTCTCTACAGATGCAGAAATAGTCTTAAAGAGGTCAAGAAACCTGCTTTCTGAGGTGGACCTGGAGTTCAGCCTCAGTTCTGAGGAGACTTAAGGTCTGTGTTCCTAATTGCAAAACTGTACTTTGGGTCTTTGTCAGGGGAGAAGGTGGGGAGGGCTGGGGAAGATACAGTGCTGTGGGAGATCAAGTCTAACTCTTTGTGGAGAAGAGGGGCTCCGTCAGAGATGTGCTAGTCTGGGTATGCTAGGCTAGGCATAAGAACTTATTGCCTTCAAATCTTAGTGGCTTAACAGTAAGATTGATTACTTGCTTCAGCAAAATCCAATGCAGATCTTGATAGGGAACTCTCTCCTGGGTAACTCTCACCCAAGTGGTAAAATCAGAGATTTGGCCTTCTTCCATTAGGAGGTTTCACCATTCCCAGAGCCTTTTGCTTCCAGCCTCACAGGCAGAGGAGAGAGTGTGTAGAATTTTTTTTTTTTTTTTTTTTTTTTTGAGACGGAGTCTCCCTCTGTCACCCAGGCTAGAGTATAGTGGCACGATCTTGGCTCACTTCAACCTCTGCCTCCACAGTTCAAGCGTTTCTTCTGCCTCAACCTCCAGAATAGCTGGGATTATAAGCGTCTACCACCATGCCTGGCTAATTTTTTGTGTTTTTGGTAGAGACGGGGTTTCACCATGTTGGCCATGGCTGGTCTCAAACTCCTGACCACAGGTGATCCACCTGCCTCGGCCTCCCAAAGTGCTGGGATTACAGGCATGAACCACTGTACTCAGCCTAAGTGTGTAGAATATTTCATGGCCAAATGTGAAAGTGGTATGATCTCTTCCACCTCTCTCCATTGGCAGAACTCAATCACGCAACATACCTACATGCAAGGGATCCTGGGAAACGTAGTCTGTATCTGTTGAACACAGCATTGTCTCTGCAGAAGAGATGTTAAGCTCATCCAGTCCCTACAGCTGGAGCATAAAGAAGGGAAACTTAAGTTCAAGTGTTTTATTTGCTATTTATCTATTACCATGGTTTGAAGGTGTCCCCCAAGT
Organism: Macaca fascicularis; assembly: GCF_037993035.2. Classification (NCBI taxonomy): domain Eukaryota; kingdom Metazoa; phylum Chordata; class Mammalia; order Primates; family Cercopithecidae; genus Macaca; species Macaca fascicularis. The sequence goes on from NC_088389.1 coordinate 65,880,310, forward strand.
TTATGTGTTGGAAATTTAATATCCAATGCAACAGTGTTGGAAATGGGGCTGAATAAGAGGTGATTAGGTCATGGAGGCTCTGCCCTAATGAGTGAATTAAGGTCATTATCTCAGGAGTGGATTAGTTCTTGAGAGATTGGATCTGTAAGAAAAGTGAGTTCAGCACCCTTTTGCACTCTTGTTCTCACCCCTCTTGCCTTTCCACCTTTCATGAGGGGATGATGCAGCATGAAGGCCCTCACCAGATGCTGGCACCTTGATATTGAACTTCCCAGCCTCCAGAACTGTGAGAAATAAATTTCTTTTCTTTATAAACTACCCAGCCTGAGATGTTCTGTTATAGCAACACAAAATGAACTGAGACATCTGTTGAATGACCATCTTCATGTCTTGCCCCCTTTAAGGGCCTCAGTTTCCTCATTTGTCAGATGGTTATGGTGGCCAATCCCTCACAGCTGCATGATAACCGGATGTAAGAGGAATAGGATGCTAGTTGAAAGAAATCATGAAGAGAGCTGCCCTCACCTGAGGTCTGTCCTTGTCCCACAGCTCTCCTGACTCCACTATCACCTTCTGCAGGCAATAAAGCCCAGCAAGATCTCTTGGATCTTGAGGAGGCCAGGCTGCCTCTTCCTCCCTGTGAAGTCTCAAGCACCTATGGTATCTCTAAATACTGGCATTGTTGGGGGAAAAGGGTTCAGGGGAGTAAACAAAGAATTAGAAGCCAGATATTAGAAACTATCAGAGGCCTCTGGCAAGGGCCCTCAAGACCCAGTGGAGGTGCTAGGGATCCAGGCATCAATCTAATGAAATTCTAGAGCTATGGTCAAGGAGCCAGTGCTGGGGCAGGGATGAGTGATGCCCCCTCCAATGGACTCCCAGTTTTTTGTCTTCCTAAAACCTCTTTTCCAGGAATCAACTCTCCCATACCCAAACCACAAAGTTGTAGTGGGAGCTGCCATGTTTCTACAATATGACCCTGACCCTTTGTCACTTGATTGGTCCAGGGTCAGGCACCTGAGCCATGCTGGAATATTGAAGAGAGAGAAAACAGGGCTATATTAACTCCCCTCCAGCTGATTGGCCCAACAACATATAACAGTTAGGCGCTCTTGGCAGCCATATTTTCCTTACTATATAGGAGTAACAAGCAGAAGAATCTGGTTTTATGAGAGAGAACAAAAGTCAGAAAGATTCCCAGTGGCATTTGAGTTTCTAATTCTACTCCATTCCTGAGGCTAGGCTATAATCTAGTCCCTTGTCTCTATGAGATGTTCCAGTATCATTATAATTAAGTTGCCCTTCTTGATTGAACTAGTTTAGGTAGATTTTTGTTAATTACAATCCAAAGATTGCTAAGAAATAGTATGAACCTTATTATAAAATATATTTTTTCATTCAGAAAATATTTGTGGAGCAACTACTATGTTCTGGGTACTGTACAAGGTGCTTGAAATTCAACGATGAATAGGGTAGATATGGTATCTCCCCTCAGGGACCTTCTACTTGGAGGTAGAATAAAAGACTGGGGCAGGAACAGATCTCAAACAAGTGCTATACAGGTAAATTTCAGGGGTTTTTTTGGTTTTTATTTTTTGAGACAAGGTCTTACTCTGCCACCTAGGGTGGAATACAGTGACACAATCATGGATCACTGCAAATTCGACCCCCTGGGCTCAAGTAATCCTCCTGCTTCAGCCTCACAAGTAGCTAGGATTACAGGTGTGTACCACCACACCCAGCTAAATTTTTTTTGTAGAGACAGGATACCACTGTGTTGCCCAAGCTGGTCTTGAACTCCTGGGCTCAAGCAATCCTCCTCCCTCAGCCTCTCAAAGTGCTGGGATTACAGGCATAAGTCACCACACCCTACCAAATTCCCGGTTTATGAGAACATGTAACAAGGTTATGAAAACATATGAGCTTTGGTCAGGCATGGTGGCTCATGCCTGTAATCCCAGCACTTTGGGAGGCCGAAGTGGGTGGATCATGAGGTCAGGAGATCGAGACCATCCTGGCTAACACAGAGAAACCCCATCTCTACTAAAAATACAAAAAATTAGCCGGGCATGGTGGTGGGCACCTGTAGTCCCAGCTACTTGGGAGGCTGAGGCAGGAAAATGGCATGAACCCGGGAGGCGGAGCTTGCAGTGAGCAGAGATCAAGCCACTGCACTCCAGCCTGAGTGACACAGCAAGACCCCGTCTCAAAAAAAAAAAAAAAAAAAAAAAAGAACATATGAGCTAAGAACTGAAGGACTGAGTGAGAGTTGGGTAGAAGGAGCTGGGAATTCAGAGGTAGAGTGAGGGGAGCATCCCATCTAGGAAGAAGAGCATGAGTAATGATAACTCTATCATGAAACCAGCATCCTTTGAAGAGAGAGCAATACTTCAGCTGAGTTGGGCCAGCTGAGGGTCCTGGTTTCTCACTTCACCCCACTTTGGGCCCTCAGTTAATACATTGGTGAAAGACGCTTTCCTATTCCCCAGAAGCAGCCCGGCAAAGACCACTCCATCCTGTCCTGACTCTTCTATTCCTTGTTGAGCTATTACATAAGGAGAAATATAAAACACTTCCAGAAAGGCCTTGGCACATGGTTTGTATATCATGATTTGTATATCAATACCTCCCTTTCATTCATGCTTCTGTCAGTCATGCCATAGGAAGAATGCTAGCTTTCTTCCTAATAGCCACATCCCACCTTCCTTGCTCCTATATCGGGGGCAGCAATGTGCCTAGTCTTAGCTAAGACTACATTTTCCTTGCAGATTGGGATGGCTAATGAGAAGTCAGGGGAAGTGATTGGGTGGCGTTTTGAGAAATCTGTACAAAAGAGGCTAACTCAGGTAGCAAGTACCACTTCATCTTTACCCCCATCATTCTTCCTTCACCCTCCCTGGGACATGGACTTAATGGGCAAGGCCCTAGCAGTTATCTTTTATCCATGAGGTGATCTTAAGGAGTAAAGTCATGTGCCATGGATAGCAGAGCAGAAGACAAAATAATTCTAATCTAGAGACCTTGTAGATACAGTCCCCATACCAGCCTAGCCTTTCCTAGGAGAAAACTAAGACCCTGTCTTATTTAGGCCACGGTTAACTTGGATCTCTCTTACTAGCAGCTGAGCAAAATTCTTCATTGATATAACCTCAAAACCCTCTTGTATTCCAGTTTCTCTCCACCAAATAGCCCCAAGTCATTCATTCATTCATTCATTCATTCACTGATTGATAACCATTCCATATTCTAGAATCAGATAGACTATGTTGGTATAAAAGCATGTTGTAAATACCAAAAGCATTAAACACATGTTACACTGTGCTATTATTTTCATTAATATTATAATTTATTGTTACTCCAGTGTCATAATTAAGGAGATATTAGTAAGTAGTATGCAATTTACTGGGGGGAAACTCCTGTTTCCTGGTGTGAATTATTGAAACCAGTGCTATTTGATGTTGTAAATTAAAGAAGCAAGGGATGATCTAGTATAAGCATGTCTCAAAGTTCAGTATGCACAGAGAAAAACTTGGGAATCTTATTCAAATGCAGATTCAGATTCAAAGAGGGTCTGGGGCAGGGCCTGAGATTCTGCATTTCCAAAAAGGTCCTAAGTGATACTGCTTGCCCTGAACCTTTGAGTAGCAGGGACCTAAGAGACCTTCCAGGTGCTGGGGAAGAAAATAATAAGAGAAGAGAAAGGTAAGCCGAAAGTAGAGAGGAGAGAATTTCTGAAATGGGAAATAAGAAGTTACTCAGAAACTTTACCTTCAAGCAGGTTAGTAGCTTAATAAAAGTCAGAAACTGTGCATGCATAATTTCATTTAATTTTTTACAATTTTATATAAAAGGAATTATAAGTCTTATTTTACAATTGAGAAAGTGGAAACTCAAAGACGTTAAAAATGTACCCAGAGGAGTCAGGTACAGTGGGCTCATGCCGATAGTCCCAGCCACACAGGAGGCTGAGGCAGGAGGATCACTTGAGCCCGTGAGTTCATGACACCCGCCTGGGCAACATGATGAGACCCTGTCTCAAAAAAAAGAACCCAAAGTCAGCAGTGGCAGGGATAGGATCGGCCCCAAGCTTTTCAGTGTCCAGAGTGTGTATTTTTTTCCTAAGCACCTTGAGGGAAGTTTGCTCCTTTTGCTGAATTCTTCCTCCTCATCCAGGACATATTGGTCAGAGGAGGACAAGACCATTGTAGGGTACCAGACCTACTGCTATTTGAATCTGCTCAGCTCAACTCTTATCAATCCTGAAGGCTTTCTGTGGCTGCTATATTTTGATTTAAAATGCTGGAAGCTGGGTTTTGATAGGGCCCAGGAGTGGGGAGCAGGAGAGGTTTCTGAGGGATGTTCACAAGTTTTTTGAGACACTTTCCGTGTTGTAAGCCCAGTATTCCTTGTAGAGGCTGCCATATTCCAGAGTAGCAAGAGCACATCCTGGAGAGGGGGAGCTGCCAAAGCGAGAGCAACCCCTACTTGGGCTCAGACCTGGGACCCTCACTTTCTCCCTGGATACCTGAGACCATTGAGGGGCTAATAAAACCTGAGATTCATCCCAGCAATTGGCAGACTGGCAAGTACCAGGCCCTGGTGAGGACCCTCACTTCCTCCCAAGATAGGAGATAAATGGACACTTTGTGTCCCCATAAAGGGTCAGCCACTCAGGGAGGATCCTCTGTGATTGACTGCTGGTTCTGCTCCCCACAGCTCTGGTGTAAATCTGGACCATTGCCTTCTCCAGTTTCCCCCATGTGGTTCGCCTTTGTCTAATCTCACTACCGTGGGGAGCTGGGGAAGCTTCCCTGCACAATAAATCTTTGATTGGGAAGGTGGTTTCATCATTTGAGAGGAAAGAAAGTTAAAGAAGGAGAGGACATAAGAGACTAATGTGTTCAGGGAGTAATGCAAGGGATGTGAAAAGGCAGGGAGGGGGTCCCGGCTGAGCACAGGGTGACAAGAAATGGATAAGCCTGGGATCGCAGGGCGTGGTTGAGGAGGTGCCAAGGGGAAGAATCCCAGAGGCACACCAGGAAAGCTAGCCAGGGGACTGAGCTCAGAAAAGGGCGAAAGAGCTTTCAGGATACAAGAGAAATCAACACACATACTGTGGTTCCCTTTCCTCCCCAGAGGACAAACTGTGTTCTGCTTTGACGTTGGCTATGCAGATGTGCTGAGGCTGTTGGGCATGTTGGTTCCAGGCCTGGGATGCAGCCACAGCAGCACCAGAGGCAGGGAGGGAGGGGATGGTAGGGGCCTCTCACTGAAGGATGCCCAGAGGCACCCCAGTGTGGAGCAGCCCAAAGGGAAGGACTTAACAGCATCTACTCTGGCTGAGCCTAAACCATCCTCCAGCCTCCTTTTCTTCAGACGTGTTTTCTATTCCAGGTTCCCACTCTCCCCTTGTTTCTGAGACAGCATCAGCATTTCCAGGATTATGAAGGCCAAGGCCACCAGATGGGCTGCAACACTAAATGACGTTGGATATCCCAGGCCACCCTTGCTCTGTCTGCCCTGGTCCTAAAGCAGAGAAAAGCCAGGAAAACCCTCCATGGAGCCCACAGCCTTCACTGTCTCCTGGCCACCATGTCATGCTGCTCAAAATGGTTGACAGTACTTGCTCCCTCTACTTTTTTGATTCTCGTTCCCCCAGCACTTTATAGTCTAGCTTCTGCCCTGCCCCTTCCACTGAAACTGCTCTTGCTAATGTCATCAACAGTTTGGGGCCAAATCCAGGGGCCACTTCTCAGCCTTTACTTTTTCTATCAGCTATTGCCTGTTGATTATACTCTTTTTTTTTTTTTTTTTTTTTTGAGACAAAGTCTAGCTCTGTTGCTCAGGCTGGAGTGCAGTGGTGTGATCATGGCTCTCTGCAGCCTTGACCTCTTGGGCTCAAACGATCCTGCCTCAGCCTCCCAAGTATTTGGGACTACAGGCATGTGCCCGACTAATTTTTTTTTTTTTTTTTTAATTTCTAGTAGAGATGGGGTTTTGCCATGTTGCCTAGTCTGGTCTCGAACTCTTGGACTCAAGCGATTCACCCGCCTTCATCTCCTAAAATGTTGGAATTACAGATGTGAGCCATTGTGCCTGGCTTCAGGTTCTTTCTAACTCAAATCTCTGCCAGCTCCTAGGGTGTAGCCCTCAACCTCCTAGTCTAAGATGGTTCCATCTCATGCTCCAAACAGCACAATGGAGGGAGAATAAAAGACAAATGTAAAAGACATGCTCCTACTTTCTCTCAAAGAATTCTAGGAGCTGCCGGGCGCGGTGGCTCACGCCTGTAATCCCAGCACTTTGGGAGGCCGAGGCGGGCGGATCACAAGGTCAGGAGATCGAGACCACGGTGAAACCCCGTCTCTACTAAAAATACAAAAAATTAGCCGGGCGCGGTTGTGGGCGCCTGTAGTCCCAGCTACTCGGGAGGCTGAGGCAGGAGAATGGCGTGAACCCGGGAGGCGGAGCTTGCAGTGAGCCGAGATCGCGCCACTGCACTCCAGCCTGGGCGACAGAGCGAGACTCCGTCTCAAAAAAAAAAAAAAAAAAAGAATTCTAGAAGCTGCTATGTGACATTCCCCCCCCCCCGCCCTTTTTTTTTTTTTTTTTTTTTTGAGTCAGAGTCTCACTCTGTCGCCCAGGCTGGAGTGTAGTGGTGTGATCTCATCTCACTGCAACCTCTGCCTCTCAGGTTCACGCCATTCTCCTGCCTCAGCCTCCCAGGTAGCTGGAATTACAAACACGTGCCACCACGCCTGGTTAATTTTTTTGTATTTTTAGTAGAGACAGGGTTTCACTGTGTTAGCCAGGTCTTGAGCTCCTGACCTCATGATCCACCCGCCTTGGCCTCCCAAAGTGCTGGGACATTTCCACTTTATTTATTTATTTATTTATTTATTTAGACGGAGTCTGGCTCTGTCACCCAGGCTGGAGTGCAGTGGCACCATCTCGGCTCACTGCAAGCTGTGCCTCCCGGGTTCACGCCATTCTCCTGCCTCAGCCTCCCAAGTAGCTGGGACTACAGGCGCCCACCACCACACCCGGCTAATTTTTTGTATTTTTAGTAGAGACGGGGTTTCACCGTGTTAGCCAGGATGGTCTTGATCTCCTGACCTCGTGATCCGCCCGTCTCGGCCTCCCAAAGTGCTGGGATTACAGGCGTGAGCCACAGCGCCCGGCCTCCACTTGTATATTATTGACCCAAACTCAGTCACATGGTCATATCTATCTGCAGAGAGGCTGGGAAATGTAGTCCTTATTTAGCTAAAAATTGTATTACCATGAATGAGGGGGAGAACAGATATGGAGGGATAACAAGAGGCCCATGTTAGAGCTTCCACAACACCACCAATGGTGGATTCTATGGACTGGTTCACATAACATCCCTTCCCATCTCCTTCCAGTGCATTAGCGCTGGGATGCAACACTTCCTAGACTCCGTTGCAGCTGGCATTCCAAATGAGCTTTAGGAATTGTCATTCTATAAACTTGCATGTGACTTGAATCTGAAACTAAGTTAAGTGGAGAGAGAGGATGCAGGTAGGGCATTAGTTTTGCTGATGTGGATTGTGGCGGGTTGATTTTGTAGTCCCCAACCAGTACTGGTTTCTGGCCCAGTAGCTTCCTGCGGCAGGAGTGGTGGCAGGTTCTTTCATGATCAGTGATGGCAGACCCGTGATGATTCTGAGGGTTTGCAATTATTTCTGGAAGCTCCATTTTAAGTCTACTCCTCCAGCCCTCTAGTAATATTGTAAGCCAGAACTTTTCAAACTTTAATGTTCATATGAATGGCCTGAAAAATCTAGATAAAATGCAGATTTTGATTCAGTAGATCTGCCATGACATATAAGATTTTACATCTCTAACAAGCTCTAGGGTAATGCCTGATTGGGAAGATGGATTTCTTAGTAACTCAAGCCTGGGGTGTCCTGTGCTCACGTATACCTGGTCATAAATTCCTTTCTGCTTTAACTATTGTATTAGTCAGTGTTCTCCAGAGAGACAGAATCAATATATATCAATGTCTACTGTATCTATATCTGTATCTATGGAGAGAAACTGTCAATGGGGAAAAAAAAAACTCTGTAATATACAATATATTTTAAAGAGGTTTATTTTGAGCCAGTATGAGTGACTGCAGCCTGGGGAAAACACCAACCCAGAGCCTCGAGTAAGTGCTCCCAAGGCATTCAGAATGCAACTCTGTTTTATACATTTCGGGGAAGTAGAAGTTACAGGCAAAGTCATAAATCAATACATGGAGATTATACTTTGGTTTGGCCCAAAAGGGTGGGACATCTTGAAGTGGGGGCTTGCAGGTCGTAAGTAGATTGAGAGATTCTTTAATTTGCATTTGGGTAAAGGAGTAAGGCTTTGTTTAAAATCTTGGAGTCAGCATGAAGGAATGTTTAGGTTTAATTTTAACATACATTAGTTAAGAAGTCTGCTAACCATCATGGGATGCTATGCCAGAGTCGGGCTGCAAGAGCAAGACACAACACACTGGGTCAGGGTGACCTGTCGGGTCTCTTATTCCTACAAAGAGTCCATTCTGTGAGCCTTATGGTCTCAATTTTGATATTAATGCAGATCAGTTGTTCTGTCTACATTGCAAAAGAGGGGGGGTTATAATGAGGCTTGTCTGACCTATCCTGTCATGACCAGGAACTCCATTTTTAAGGTTTTTCTGGTGTCTCCATGGCCAAGAGGGGATCTGTTCAGTGGGCTGGGGGGGTTAGGATTTTATTTTTAGTTTACATTGACATATGAGAGGAGAGTCATTAGGGGGATTGTCTCATATGACTATGGAGGCTGAGAAGTCCTGCCACAGGTTGTCTGCGAGCTGGAGAACCAGGGAAGCTGGTGGTGTGGCTCCATCCAAATCCAAAGGCCTCAGAACCAGGCAAGCTGAAGGCATAATTCTCAGTCTAAGGCCACAGACCTGAGAACCCAGGGGCCTCTGGTATAAGTCCTGGAATCAAAAGGTTGGGGAGCCCCCGAGTTGTTGTCCAAGGAGAGGAGAGGAACAGTGTGCCCCAGTTCCAGCAGATGGATGAACACATTCACCTTTTCTCTGTTTTTGTTCTCTGGGTTCTCAGCAGATTGAATGCTGCCCGCCCACATTAAGGGTGGATCTTCTCCACCGAATTCACTCAGACTCACACACTTACACATCCCAAAATAATGCTTTACCAGATTTCTAGGAATTTTTTAATCCAGTCAAGTTGACACCTAAAATTAACCATCATTACTACCGAGTGATGGTTTCTGATTCTCCTAATTCTACAATGGTTTCTCCCTTTTCTCTCTTCAAGGATCTTCTTCCCATGTTTGTCCCTTAAATATTGATGTATGCCAGGACTCAAGCTTAGGATCATTCTAGAAACTCTTCCAGGATGATCTCCTTTATTCTCCTGGTTTTAATCACTATTAATCTCAAATTCATATCTACAATCTATCTTCTTCCCTGAGCCCCAAATTTCAGTATTCATAGCTGACCAGAACTGAGTTCTACAGATGAGCAGTGCATGAAAGAAAGGTTCTGCGGTCAAATAAGCTTGGGAAATGCTGGATTAAATAGAATGAAATTGGTTTCCTTGTTGAGATACTTCTAGAACTGTTAATGTGCTAATATGCATTGCAGATTTCTAAGAGGGGGCATGTAGTACCTAGAGTTTCTTAATCTTGTTTGACATTTATGTTGGACACATTCTATGTGTTTTCATAGGTTCTCTTAGCCTGCCTAAGTCCTAGATCCTAGCCTTTTGCATTTCCTTAACTGTTGCCACTGCAGCCAACTCTGGCGTTCTGTGGCTAGCCAGCTGCTGCCAGGAGCCTCTGGCTCCTCCAAGCATCTTGCATCATTTCCCAGCCCTCCCTTTTACATCACTCTTGAGGCTCTGGATTTGTGCCTTCATTTAAAGCATCAGCATATAATCATTGCCCCAGGCTTTGTTTTCTAGGGAACCTGAACAACCCTCAACAGTCCCCCACCTTTTTTCCTGGGATATTAATGTCTCCTGGAACTAAGGTTCCTAGAGCATACTTTAGAAATACCATATTTCCCTGTATGCACCTTAGATTCAGCATGTCCAACAATGAATTGTAGTAGTCCGTTATCACACTGCCATAAATAAATACCCGAGACTGAGTAGTTTATAAAGGAAAGAGGTGTAATTGACTTACAGTTCCACATGGCTGAGGAGGCCTCAGGAAACTTACAATCATGGCAGAAGGTGAAGGGGAAGTAAGGACCTTCTTCACATGGTGGCAGGAGAGAGAAGTGCAAGCAGGGGAAATGCCAGAAGCTTAGAAAACCATCAGATCTCGTGAGAACTCACTCACTATCATGAGAACAGCATGGGGGAAACTGCTCCCCATGATCCAATTACCTCCCTCCCTCCACATATGGGAAGTATAAGACAAGATTTGGGTGGGGACACAGCCAAACCATATCATAAATCACTTGTGGGTCCCCACCATTTTCTAATGTGGCCAATTCACAAAGTTGCATTAGCTATCTGGCTCTGGAAGGCACTTGCCTAAGTGACCCTTGGTTTAGAACTTGAGGTCTCAGAGAGTGTCTTCATTGTTTTACCATCTTAGCCCCAGAACTATTCTGAGAAACAGAACAAGTATGTTCCTATTTCACTGACAAGGAAATAGTAAAAGGATTGGCCTGGATGACACAGTTGGAAGTAGTGGAGCCAGGGCTCTCACCCAAGTTTCCAGCCTCCCAGTCCTGGCCTTGTACACTGATCAGGCCCATGTCTTCAGGTCCCCAACACTAAAAGGACACAGTGGGCTTTCATGGCCCTCCCTTTGCCCCCATTTTCCTGGCTAGATCTTCAGAGTAGCAAATACTAGCACTCTTGAGTTTTAGAGACTTTTAAAAACAGGCACATTTCCGAGGGAAAATCTTTGCACATGTTTTTCCCAGAAAGAAGAAAGTGTAATAATGTGTTGTCTGAACTAAGGACAGTAAGGTTTTGAGCGTGGCTAAACTTTCCTTCTTCAGGTGTGAAGAAAAAAAAAAGAGTAAACAGAACTAGATGTGTGGAGCAACCTTTGCAACCTTTGGGGGAAGGTCTCACTTAGGGGTTAAGCTTCTTTCCAGATAACCTTCTTGGAGAAGCTGACTTCATAGAGGGCAGTGGTTCTTTTTTTTTTTTTCTTTTCACCATAGTGCACGTGTCTTTATTTCTGGATGATATAAAAGAAAAAACTTAAAAAACACCCCAAACCAAACACCAGTGGATCCCCAAAGCAATGTGATTCCCTCATCCCACCCGGATAAATAGAGACTTCTGTCAGTCTACCCTTCCGCCCCCATAAACCCCTCTGCTGTAGACATACTCTGGGTATATATTACTCTACTTGGCAATAGACATCTCCCGAAAATAGAATTCCTGCCCTGACACCTGACTCTTCCCTGGCCTCATCAGACCACCCGCCACTGTAGCACACTGGTGTCCTTGCCCCCCGTGGTCAGGGCCATGCTGTCACCCACAAGAAGGCCACATTTGTCACGTGGCTGCTGTGTCCACCGTACTTGTGGCTGAGGGCTCGAGGCTGACAGCACGGGTAGCTAAACAGGTGAACTTTGCCAAAGTCATCAGCTGAAGCCAGCAACTTCCCATCATGGGAGCAGGCCACAGTGTTGATATCAGTGCCATCCGCCCCCTCGGACCGGATCCCAAACACCCCAAACCCCAGGACACAAGTAACTGTGGCCCATTCCACGTTCCTCACAGCATCTGCACTGGTGATCTGCTTACAGGTAGCCGGGTCCCAATACAGAATCTCATAGTCCCCGGAGTTGGTGACAAAGCAGCTGCTGTCCTGGGCCCAATCCAGGTGGGTGATAAAACTGGAATGGCCCGAGCACTTGCCCAGGCGGCTGACCTTGCGGCCGCCCTGGTCCACCGTGTACACGTACACCAAGTTGTCGTGGGAGCCCACGGCCAGGTACGCCCCGTCTGGGGATAATTTGACCACTGAGATCTGTTCATTGCCGTCTGTGTGGATAGCCACCAGGTCATGGGTCTCCGTGTCCAGCAGCAGCCATCTGCCAGTCACTGTACCCACAGCCAGGACAGAACCACTGGGGTGGAAGCCGGCTGAGCGGGCAGGGTCCTCGATAATCCTGCTCCACAGGGGCTGGTGGGACTCTGAGCTCCACAGATGCACCAGCTTATCCTGCCCGCAGGTCACAAACTGGGCCTGACTAGGGTGTGTGGCCAGGCCCCACAGCTCTTCCACATGGCCCTGGACCAGCAGCAAGAAGCCCGTGTGCACGGAGCCCTGCAGGATGGAATTGCGGGTGGTCCCCACGTACAGTGTGTCTCCGTGGCCCTCTGCCACAGTGCGCACAGGGCCAAAGTCCTCGGGGACCTCCACTTCCTGCAGCTTGCTGTCGTCAGAACCTCAGAGGACCACCTGCCGATCACGGCCCCCTCCGGACACCAGCGTCCCATCCCGCAGGGCGCAGAGCCCAAACACGCCACCGTCATGGGCGCCCAGCGCACCGTCTGTGTGATACGGTTCCCACCTTTGCCCCAAACATAGAGGTTACCCCCAGAGTCCCCCGTGACCACGTCGCCACCTTCCAAAAAGGTCACACACAGCACATACTTCGATTTCTCATGTTTCTCAAAGAGGCCTTGCCGCTTGCTCAAGCTGCCCCCCTCCAAGGTCCAGAAGTAGATGTGAGTTTTCCTGCAGGTGATAAGCACAGTGGGGTCCGTGGGGTGGAAGGTGGCCACCAATACAGCCTCGTTGGAGCACTTAACATCCACCACCTTGGTCTCCTTGGCCCAGTCCCACACCGAGAGCATGTGATCATTGGATTCATCTACTGCGCACAGCAGGTTGCCCCCATTAGATTTGGAGAAGCCCACACAGCACACGGCTCTGTCAAACACCCCCAAGCCCAGCACGTGTAAGGTGGAGAGGGAAACTGAGTCCCAGATGCGCACGTGGGGTGGCAGCGGCTTCCCTTCCTTAGTGGTGCCCGCCACCTGTCCCGTGGCGATGGTGACCATATCCGGGTGGATGGCCAAGCATTTGATGTCATCATTGTGTCCCAGGTAGTGTCGCTGCCCCTGCTCCTCCACGATGTATAGCACAGCCACAGAGGCCACAAAGTATACTATCTCCCCGGTGGGTAGCAAATAAAGGTTGGCCCGGCAGTCTCGGCCACGGTAGCCATAGACCCAGTCCAGCTTGAGCCGGCAAGAAGGCAGCTCCGAGCGTGTGTCCAGGCTATAGGTGGGTGCCAGCTCATCTGGGATCAGCATGGGCACAGGGTGGCCCCTCAGGAACATTTTCACGGAGCCATCCTCCACACTGAAGATAACTTCTTTGGTTTTGCCAGCTCCAAAGCTACTCATGGCCGCGGCTGGCGGAGCTTCAGGGAGGGCAGTGGTTCTTAAACTTTCCTTTTGGTTACTTACTTGAGAATTGAATAATTGTTGTGAATCCTCTTCCTAGAAAAATTCACTTACAAATGTAAGGGAATAAAACAAAGTTGCTTGGTATTTCCTTCATGTTTGGTATTCTGAAATTTAATCATAGTTAATCTGGGTGTAGGTCTTTTTTGTTTTGTTTTGTTTATTCTTCCTGGTCTTCAGGGGATCCTTTCAATGTGAAAGCTTTTGTGTTTTTTCACCTCCAGAAAATATTTCATTATTTATTTCTTTATTTTTTCCCCTCCATTTCCTCTGTTTTCTTATGCTGGAATTCCTGTTAAATAGTATGATAGAACTTCTGGATTCATCCTCCATACTTCCTAATTTTTCTTTTATACTTCTCACCTCTGTTCTTTAGAACTACATTTTATGAGAATTTCTTTTTTTTTTTTTTTGAGATAGGCTGGAGTGTAGTGGTGCAATCTTGGCTCACTGCAACCTCCGCCTCCCGGGTTCAAGCAATTCTCATGCCTCAGCCTCCCAAGTAGCTGGGGTTACAGGAATGCACCACCATGCCTAGCTAATTTTAATTTTTAGTGAGACAGTTTTGCCATGTTGGCCAGGCTGGTCTTGAACTTCTGGCCTCAGGTGATCCGCCCGCCTCAGACTCCCAAAGTGTTGGGATTACAGGCGTGAGCCACCACACCTGGCTGTTTTTTAGTCTCCTGAATTTCCTAGCTGCTTGATCTTTCAACTCTATTTTTCACTCTTCAGCTGTATCTATTTTGTTATTAAGCCCTTTGAATTTTTATTTGGGAAACTGAATTCTAAATCAATATTTAGTTCATTCTATTTTTTAATTTATTTTGAGACAGGATCTCGCTCTGTAACCTAGGCTGAAGTGCAGTGGCAAGATCAGAGCTCAAAGATCTAACTCCTGGGCTCCAGTGATCCTTCTACCTCAGCCTCCTGACTAGTTGGAACTACAGGCACACACCACCACACCCAGATAATTTTTAAATTTTTTGTAGAGATAGAGTCTTGCTATGTTGCCTAGGCTGGTCTCAAACTCCCAGACTCAAGCAATTCTCCTACCTTGGCCTCCCAAAGTGCTAGGATGATAGGTGTGAGCTACCATGCCTGGCTTAATTCCTTTTAGTAAATGAAATATCTTTTCACATATCTTGTCGAGATATTAACTATGCTTAATCTAAAGCCTTGCTCTGTAAGTACTCATTAATTCTCATTCTTAGGTGTTTGTTTTTCAGATGGCAGTGTAGGGAACTAAAATTAATTTTTTCAGCAACTCTTATAAATTCTTAGTTGGAATGAACCCCTATAACAAAAGACAGATTAACAAGAGAAAAACAAATGAGTGTATTAGCATGTATATTTCATATACACATGGGAAATACCCAGGGAATGAATAGGCCTCAAAGAGATGGCTTGGAATTCCAGCTCATATAGCATCTTCAGCAAAGAACAGTAATTTTTAGAGAAGTGGCAAGACAAGGGACAAGGACATTGAATTTCTAAGGGCAGCAAATTGTGGAACAGCAAATAAATGGCATTTACAGGCTATTCAGTAGAGCTTGCTATGTAGATTCCTTTGGTGCCATCTCCAGGTTGTTAAGCTCTAAAGTTGTCTCTGATGGTTAACTTTTGTCTTTCCTGATACAGCGGGTCTTTATCTTTGTAAATCTTCTCAAGTGCCTTCAACTCAAAATAATCCTTACATCAAAGTGGCATGTTTTGGGATGGCATATTCTGGTTTCTCACAGTGGATTTTTAATTTTTCATTTTTGAGACAGGGTCTCACTCTATCACCCAGACTAGAGTGCAGTGGTGAGACTGTGGCTCACTGCAGTCTCAAACTCCTGAGATCAAGTGACCCTTCTACTTCAGCCTCCTGAATAGCTGAGACTAGAGGTGTGTGCCACCACACCTGGCTAATTAAAAAAAAAAAAAAGAATTGTAAAAATGGGATCTCCCTATGTTGCCCAGGCTGGTTGCAAACTCCTGAGCTCAAGCGATCCTCCCACCTTGGCTTCCCAAAGTGCTGGGATTACAAGTGTGAGCCACTGCACCCAGCCTACAGATGGATTTTGATGGCTCTGTTTCACAGTGTTAATTTTACCCAATTGCTTAGTAACTATAGATATTTGTGTTTTTTGCTTTTGTTTTTGTTTTTGAGACGGAGTAATGCTTTGTTGCCAGGCTGGAGTGCAGTGGTGCGATCTTGGCTCACCGCAACCTCTGCCTCCCGAGTTCAAGCATTTCTGCTGCCTCAGCCTCCTGAGTAGCTGGGACTACAGGTGCATGCCAGCAAGCCTGGCTAATTTTTTTTTTTTTTTTTTTTTTTTAGTGGAGACAGGGTTTCACTGTGTTAGCCAGGATGGTCTCGATCTCCTGACCTTGTGGTCCGCCCACCTCGGCCTCCTAAAGTACTGGAATTACAAGTGGTAGCCACCGTGCCCAATCTGTTTGTTCATTTTTAAATTGTGCATTATTATTACTATTATTATTTTGAGACAGGGTCTTATTCTGTTACCCAGGCTGGAGTGCAGTGACATAATCATGGCTCACTGCAGCCTCGACATCCCAGGCTTAAGTGGCCCTCCTATCTTAGCCTCCCAAAGTGCTGGAATTACAGCTATGAGGGATTACAATAATGCTGGGATTACAGGTATGAGTCACTGTATGAATCTAGTGCATTCCTGTTCTCATCTGTTCTGTTTCCTGAGCCTGAATGTCATAATTTTGTGGGAGGTTCTGGGCCAGTAGCGTGCTCATAATCTCAGCTACTAAGGAAGCTGAGACAGGAGAATCACTTGAGCTCAGGAGTTTGAGACCAACCTGGACAACATAGTGAGATACTGTCTCTAACTAGAAAAAGAAAAAGGAAAAAAAAAAGAAAGTAACTTTGTGAGAAGAAGAATGTGTTGATTGGACAAATACATGGGGGATGTATGTCGGGAAGAAGAGAACCCATCATGTCTTTGAGCACATCCAGTTTCTTACTGGGGCATTCGCTGGCTTGGTGTGGAGAAAATCTCCACTGCAGCTGGCTGATTAGTACAAGTGTCGGAAGTAAAGGGATAGTTGACACAAATACTCTAGATACGGTTGCTCAATTAACCACTCCAATAAGTAGCCCAAGTCCCTCTTTTCTTTGTATCCAATAACTCTAACATTAGGGTACAGTTCTTTCTTAACTCTATTTCTACTTTTATTTTTGCACTTTTGAAATAGCCTTCTGGTGCAGGACTTTTTTTGCACTGCTGTCAATCTTTTCTTTCTTATCTGCCTTTGGTGTTAAACTTAAAATGATCTTCTGTACTCTCCCTCCCTTCCAAAATTATAAATATTCACCTATTTTCTTATTTTACTATTTTTACGATTTCATGTTTTACATTCAAATCTTTAAGCCATCTGGAATTTATTCTAGTGTCAGCCATGACTTGGGGCCCTAACTTAATTTTTTCTAATGGTGAGTCACTTATACCCACCATGTGTTCCATGTGTGGGCTTTTAAAATGCAGCTCAACCCTAAGAGCTCCATAAAAGCCCAGGAGTTAAGAATAGAAAAGCTAGGACTATAACTCATTTGGCTCCTAATTTCTGCTCCATTACTGCTTACTCTAGGACTCTGGCAAATCTCAGTGCTCCTTAGGGAAAAAGCTCTGACCAATGATTTAAGGCTGGGAAGGCTGAGGCAGAGAGGAGGATTTGCAGAGAACCCTCTAGAGGAGGTTCATAGTTGCTGTGTTCCAGCCACTGGGCATGGCCTTGGGGGAAATAGTGGTTCAGCCTTACAAGAAGCTGCAGGGGCCTCAAGCTCTACTCTAAACTCCTTTTCCTTTCTTCAGCCCCAAGTCATTTTCCTACTCACTCAAAGTCCAGCTCCAAGGCAGTGAGGCTTAGATGCTCCTCTTCCTGGGCCCTCACTGCATTTTTGCATGTTTCTCTAGAGCTATTTTTGTAATTGTTGACAGGTCTGTCACGGATTAATGAATTAGTTGATTAAGTTATCAGGCATGAAGGGTGCCATCTGCCAGGTGCAGGAGGAAAAACACACCAAAGGATATGGAGTTGCTGCTGCCCATGTAGACCCCCTGAGGGTGTCATGGCACAGTGGTGCCACCATGCCCAGCTAATTTTTGTATTTTTTTGTAGAACAGGGTTTCACCATGTTTCCCAGGCTGGTCTCAAACTCCTGGGCTCAAGCAATCCACCCACCTCAGCCTCCCAAAGTGCTGGGGTTACAGGCCAGAGCCACCAAGCCTGACCTTGAAGTTTAATATATTTTAATTCAATCTACCTTATTAATTAACAAATCAAGTCATCTATAGCCTTACTTACTGTATGGTTTACTGATGAGTCATGGGCTAAGGGAAATGAATTAAAATTTCCTTCCATTATTATATATCTATTTCTCCATGTATTTCCCATTTTTGCTTTATGAATTCTGATGCTATATTATTTTATGCATAAAAATGTATAACATCTTCATCATAGCTTTCAGCTTTTATCATTACAAGGTGTTCTTCTGTGTCTTGTTTTCTGATTTTTCTTTTTTTTTGGTGAATTCAGCCATGTCTGATATTAACATTGTAAGCTCTGTTTTCTTTTTCTTTTTTTTTCTGAGACAGAGTTTCATTCTTGTTGCCCAGGCTGGAGTGCAATGGTGCAATCTCGGCTCACCGCAACCTCCACCTCCCGGGTTCAAGCGATTCTCCTGCCTCAGCCTCCCAAGTAGCTGGGATTATAGGCGTGCGCCACAACACCCAGCTAATTTTGTATTTTTAGTAGAGACGGGGTTTCTCCATGTTGGCCAGGCTGGTCTTGAATTCCCGACCTCAGGTGATCTGCCTGCCTCGGCCTCCCAAAGTACTGGGATTACAGGTGTGAGCCACCGCGCCCGGCAGTAACCTCTGTTTTCTTGCTGCATGTATTTGCATGTACAGCATTTATTTTTGTTTTCTATTTTTTCCTGTCCTTTTACTTTCGCTCTTTCTGAGGAACACTGTTTTAGATGTATCTCTTGCACGCGACACTAATTGCATTTTTGTGACTCCAGGAGTTGTTTCTAAAAAGTAAGATTACTGGGTCAAAGGTAAAGAAAGTTTTTGTAGCTCTTAACCCTCATGATCAAATAGTTTTTCACATGTTGGACCACTTTATCTTGTCACCAACCATTTAGAAGCAAGCCATTTCCCCACCCCTGCCAGCACGACTATTATATTCCTGCTTAAATTTTTAATAGGTGAAAATGGGACCTCATTGTTCTTTTATTTGCTTTTCTTGGCTTCATCAAATTTTACTTTAAGTAAGTTAAGATGGAAGAAGGATGAAGTTTGCAAGAAATTTCCCTTTTCAGATCTCTCCAATGAGATTGATGGGTGGTGGGGTTTCTTATTCCTGATTCCCCTGGTGACACTGAATCAATCACTTCCCACAGGCTCCTCAGTCCAGCCCTTGGATTTTTCTAGGAGAATTATCTTTGTCCCTTCCTCACATCCCTGCACCTTGCTTTTTTCCCTCCCATAGTGAATAGGCACTATAACACAACAGGAAGATATAGGGGAAGCTCAGTTGAATGAATTCAACTCCGAACTCCATCAATGCCTAACCATTTATTAGCTAGCCATTTATCAAACCCTAGCCATTTGGCCAGGCGCGATGGCTCACGCCTGTAATCCCAGCACTTTGGGAGGCCAAGGCAGGTGGAACACCTGAGGTCAGGAGTTCAAGACCAGCCTAGCCAACATGATGAAAACCCGACTCTACTAAAAATACAAAAGTTAGCTGGGTGTGGTGGCGCATGTCTGTAATCCCAGCTACTTTGGAGGCTGAGTCAGGAGAATGGCTTGAATCCGGGAGACAGAGGTTGCAGTAAGCCGAGCTTGCACCATTGCACTTCAGCCTGGGTGACAGAGCAAGACTCTATCTCAAAAAAAAAAAAAGTTCTAGTCATTTATTAATTGGGTGATCTATGGCAGTTGCTTAACCTTCTCTGTGCCTTGGTTTTCTGAGGTAATAATTCTCAAGGATAATAAAGATTACAATGGTAATACCCATTGGAGTTTTGCAAATTAACATAAGTAAAGGACAGAGGCCTTTGGAAAATGCTCCTTTCCCCACCCCAATAATGAGGTTTTGGTGGAAGATATTTCCTTCTTACATAACCCTGCTTCTTTATCTACTGTTCTTAGTCCTAGGCCAAGGGCAGGTCCCTGACACAAAGAGAGTCAACCAGAGTCCTTTCCTGGGACTTTTGACATTGGGACTTGAGAAAGGAAGCTTTTGGGGCCTCTTGGGTGAGGAAGCTCTCAAACGTGAGACCCAGGCTACTGGCTGCTGTGTTTCCAGCCTTGAGGAAGCCAGGCTGCAAGAATGAGGCTAATGGGTGGAGAGACAAGCAGATGCTAGAGTCTGGCATTGTTGAAATTGCTGGTTCCAGCTACCCGCAAATGCATCCTATGGGCCAGCCAATAAATATCCAAATTTCCCTAAGCTTGCTTGTGTTGAGTTTCTACTCATTTGCAACCAAAAAAGAGCTTTTGCTGGGTGCAATGGCATGTGCCTGAACCCCAGCTGCTTGGGAGGCTGAAGTGGGAGGATCGCTTTAGCCCAGCAGTTCGAATCCAGCCTGGGCAACATAGTGAGACCCCCTGTCTCATGAAAAAACAAAACAAAAAAAGGAGAGTTTTAATATACCTCTTAAGACATCTTAGGATAGTAAGTCACGAAGTCTCCCATCTGTCTGTCCAGGTCTCTCTGAAGAGCCAAACACTTTGTCCAAGCCCGTCTCTGAGACACACATACACATGCACACACACACACATAGAATGACAGTAGTTCCCACTCCAACTGGAGGGAGCTATGGCTCCTGCTCCGCCTGAGCTGCCTGCACATGCCTCTACTTCTCCACACACACCAAAAGACAGCTGTGTCAATGCCCAGGCCTCGGGAACTGCGCTTGCTAAACAGGATGTTATCCCGGAAATCGGTGCCCTTCTCTGTATGCCTCTTGTGCTTTTTTCACTGCCCTATTCAGTAACTCCACAAATATATAATGAGCACCTGCCAAGAACCATGTCAGGCCTGGGGCCACAAACAGTTCCTGCTGTCTTTTGGTGTGTGGGGAACCCGCAGGCTTGTGGGGCTGTCATGCTGTCAAAAGGCAGCTCCAAGAGAGACAGTGGGATGAGTGTTGAACAGATGTTTCAGCCAAGTGTGGCAGGAGCTCCGAGGAGGCCTCGTCACTTGTTGCCTGGGACAGACGTCTGACTGGTCTGCCTGCCTTCCACCCCAGCCCTCCCTGTGCGCTGCTGCCAGAATGTCTTCCTGAACACAGCTATGCAAGTCCCTCTCCCTCTGCAGGCCTGAGCCCACATTCCTTAGCCTGACAAAATCCTAATCCAGGTTTGCTTCAACCTATTTTCTCAGCCACACCATCCACTGTTCTCCATTCACAAACCTCACTCACAAGTCTAAAGAGTAAAAAGTAAAAGGATCAGTTTGCAAAAATCCACCATAGACACACAGATTGTGTGTGTGTGTAGGGGAAACAGCACACTTGGGATGCATTTGCAGACCTTGTTCCAGGTTCAGGTCTAACATCACCCCCATCCCCAGGAACCTTCCTTGCTTCTCCAGGTGAAATTAACTTCTTCCTTTCTGAATCTATATAACCCTCTCTGTACACCTCTGTGAGAGCACAGATGGCTCCTACCTTTTTAGGAGTGCACATATTTTTCTTCTGTTTGTGGAAACAGATGGCATCCTATGGAGTATGGTACAAAGTAGGGATTCAAAAGCTGTTTGCTGACTATTTGGAACAATGTGAAACACCATTTGCCATTCATCAGATGGATTCTGGCTGCTGAAATGCCCGAGCTCCTGTCATGAGCTGGCTTTACCTACTCCCTTGCCCAGTGCACTCTGAGGATGGTGTTTTCACTCCTGAGCTGATCTCCTGCATTGTTACCTCTGTCTAATCTGTCATTTGCCATCTTCTGGTGAACCTGTGGCCACTGAAGTTTGAATTCCCAGCCTCTCTCATTTATTCCTTTATTCAGGAAACCATTATTGATGCCTCATTGGTGGCCAGTTCAATGCTCAGTCTCAGGAACAAAAGGTTGGTGTCCTGCCTTGGGATCCCTGACTTGGGGAGGGTCGGGAAGAGGTGGAGAGAAGACGAAGACATGAGTGAAGAGATACAAGGAGATGTGATGTGGCCCTAAGAGAGGAGCAGGGAGAGTGCTGAGGGGGTCACAGCAGAAGGCTTGGGTTGGAGAATATGGGCTAGGGAAAGTTGTTGACACACCCACATCCATACCAACTAAATTCTCTCTTCCCTTACGCTCCTCAGCATATTTTAACTGGGCCCTTGATTGCCATAGCTGCAAGCTCTGGCTTCCCAATTCCAGGACCTGTGCTGATGGAGTCAGGAAACATTTGAATAGCCTCAGTATAGCTTATTCTACCGCCCTCCCCAACCCTACTACCCATTCTCTCCTATTTCATCACACAGAAACACACACATCTCAAGAGCTCAACACTAATCCCTCCCAGACCTGGGATCTGGAATGCTACCCCCTGGACTCTCTCGAATCACCTCTGCTGCAGTTTATACCCAGGACACTGGGCTCAGGTAACCACTCAGGCTCCTGAGCTGCGTGGGGGACCTGCTTTTCCTGTCCCTAGGGTTTGGGGCCCACTACAGGCATCTGTGATGTCCCTAAATTATTATAGGGGCTCTAGATCTATTGGCCAATTTGCTAAGGTGCTTTGCCTCTGTTTCTCTGGGTTCCTGGTCCCACCCCAGGCACCTCCTCCACCTTCCTGCGTGCAACCACTCCCCTCAGCAAACGTGTGAGGCTGCCAGACCCCGCTGAAGAGCTGTAGGCCCTGCTGGCAGGAGGCGGGCTAGCTCCAGAGATTTGGCTAGAGGGGAACGCAGCAGATCACATTTCTTCAGTTCATGCCAAATAGTATTCAGACGTAGCTTTTCAGACAGACACAAATTGCGCATCTAATGAACACAGAAGGGCTAATCCCAGGACGTTTATCAAAGTGGGGAAAGATGAGAGAAAGTACAGTCACAAGAGGCCTTTGAGAGCCAACTCAGTGTGGCTGGTGCAGAAGAGGTGGTGAGACTTCCATGCACTCCTGGGGTTTTCTCCGTAGAGGGCCTGAAACCCAGCACCCGGGCTTTGGGATTTGCTGTCATTGGGACATACAATGCCCGCATTAGTGTATACACCTCTCTGTGGTGAACAGCGATTAAGAAATCTATGTGGGCCAGGTTGCCTTTGTGAGCAGACAGCCCTCACCCCCATGTGACAATTGTCAGGTGGGAGAGCTGGCTGCAAGGACTCCATCAGCTGCCCCCACTGTGCATGCACAAAACGTGCTCATGCCTCTTCCGTATTTGCAGGGTTCTTAAGGGACAGTCCCTCCTGGCCTGGAACTTCTTGCTGACAGGTGTAAGAACATGGGGACCAGAGACACAGGGTCCTCTGCTCATATCAGAGGGCTGGCCAAGTAACTGAAGTCCTTTGACAGCCCCTTTCCTGCTAGGCCCTTCAAACTAGCTCCATGAGCTTTCCCCTGCAGGGATTCAGCCTGGAGATTACAGAAGTCGGGCCCTGATCTACGGCCAGAGAGAGGAAGGACTAGGTGAAGCCTCTGCAGGCAGCCTGGGTCCTCCCACTGCCTGTGCAGAAACTGGGTCATATCACTGGTGCTCTGACATGTACCCAACAGAGCGGGAGGTGGGCTATGGGAAGGAGGAGGCAATGACTAGATTAGGGTAAGGGTGTGAAAGTAACTGCTGACTTTTATATGATCAGAATATTTTAAAAATGAAAACTGAGAGAATAAAACTTTCTATAGGGCCAGACTATAGCCTCAGCTGGCAGGGACTCTGTGGCCCCAGAGCTTGATGGGAACAAGGTGCCTTCTGGCATATGGCTGGTCCTAATACAATCAGGAAGCCAAGGGGAATTCCCAGGCAATACTCCCATGATCCCATGAGGCACATGTGCTATTTTGGTATTACTTTCCAGATAAGACACTGTGAAGTTAGACAACATGCCCAGGTCACCCAGTTCAGGACTGGGAGGCTTCAGAATCTAATCTGACTCATATTGCACACAGGCCTATGGAGAGATATGGGGGTTTCAGGAATATCTGGTTGTGTGGGAATCCTTAAGAGGGTAGGGTTTGGAGGTCTGGGGTCCTCAGGGTTGGGATGCTATCTTCAGGACACAATGCTCAGGCAGTTTCCACTGAGGACCTGGGGTCTCTATAATTAGAGTGACTAACCCTACCAGTTTCCCCAGAACTGAGAGGGTTCTTGGGATTTGGGACTTTTTGTTTTAAAACTGGGATGGTCCTGGAAAAGGCAGGACAAGTTGGTCGTCTACCTGGAACAAAAGGACCAGGCACAGATCATCGCCATGGACTTCAGGACCCACCTGCAGCTCAGCCAAGCCACACATCCCCAGGCTGGGGACCTGGGGAGTGGCATGCTGATTAGGGAAATGGCAGAGTGGCAGCCAGCTGGGAACAGCTCCCCAAGTCACTTGGGAGGGCCAGGCTGTGACCACAGGTGGCAGGAAAGCAGGGCTACCATGGCCCCAGAGCTTGACTGGAACAAGGTGCATTCTGGCATGGCTGATCCCACACAAACAGGAAGGCTGAAGGGAATTTCCAGGTAAGGCTCTCCAGACAGGCAGGGAGCATGAACCAGGTGGCTTCCACTCTGCCTGCAGAAAGGAAATTTCTTTGCTGGTTCCTGAAACTTCATTCCTATCAGGAATAGCCTGTCTCCTACCTACCCACCTGGGGGACCCACACTGACCTGCATTTCTAGGCTCTTACCCTTCTCTTCCTCTCTGACTTCGTCCTGCTTGTTGTAGAACTGTGTTTATTTCTCAGTTTCTTTCCTTTTTGTTTGTTTGTTTGAGACAAAGAGTCTCACTCTGTCGCCCAGGCTGGAGAGTGCAGTGGCCCAATCTCGGCTCACCGCAACCTCCACCTCCCAGGTTAAAGCGATCTTCATGCCTCAGCTTCCTGAGTAGCTGGGACTACAGGTGCCCACCACCGCCCGGGCCAATTTCTGTACTTTTAGTAGAGACGGGGTTTCACCATGTTAGCCAGGCTGGTCTTGAACTCCTTACCTCAAGTGACCTGCCCATCTCAGTTTCCCAAAGTGCTGGGATTACAGGCGTGAGTCACTGCGCCCAGCCGGTCTCTTTGCTTTTGAAGATCTGAAACTCACTGGTGCAACACTTGGAAGATTTTTAATATAAGGGGATTGAGTTCTAAGGCACAGAAACCATGGGAAGAAATGCTAATAGGCTTCAGGAAAGACCAGAATGGGGGCAAGGAAGCCTCAGGAACATGGGCATTTCTCTTTCATTTCTATGTCCACTTCTCTTTCTGTGGTCTGTTTCATTCTCTCAGCTTTCTTTGCTTCTCTGTGCATTGGCAGAAGGTGGAATGTTTACATCATCTCAATTCCAGCCACACCCAGGGGCCGACTAGCTTTCCGGAATCTCAAATCTAAATTCTCAGGAGAAATCATCTGATTAGACCAACTTGGGTCAGATGCTCACCCCTGGCTCAGACAGCTGTGGCTGGGGGCTGGGAGCAAGCAGTACCGACATGGCTACACAGGACCCTTCCTAAAGATGGGCAAGTTTGTGGAGAAAGGAGTCACCCTGAGTTGGCTAGACATGTTCGTTGTCTGTCATATATGTTTCCTGAGCTGGTAGGTAACTGTGCCTTTTCTTCCCAGAGTTTATAAAATTTCTTTTGTGGCTCCCTGGTGGTTGGCTTGATGTTAGTCTCACTCTGGAATATTTAAAAAATTAATTTGGATAACTGTGGTAAGCTACTTAACAAGCCAGGTCTTAAACAGTGTGGCCCATTATCTCTACCTTATACAGCACTCAATCATAATCTCCTTTGCATGATGGTTTAGGGCCTTGCAGCTCAAAGTGTGATCCATGGATCAGCAGCATTGGTATTGCCCAAGAGCTTGTTGGAACTCCAGAATGCAGTTCCTACCTACTTGAGCAGAATCTGCATTTTTAACTGCTCCCCAGGTGATTCACATTAAAGTTTGGTGAGCACCTGGAGGAGGTTCTTGTCTTTTCTCTCTTATTAGATTGAAAATTCTGAGAGCAAGGACTCTATTTAGCAAACCTCAGTTGTCCACTTCCTATGTGTAAAGTACCTTGCTTTGTCTTGCAGGCAACAGAGCTTATCAAATGCAGTTATGAGCGAATTTTAAGCTCAGGATAGTGGTTGAAGAGGGTAAATTAATTACAATAGTCCACCCTTATCCTTGGGTATGTGTTCTCAGACTCCCAGTGGATGCTGGAAACTGCAGATTGTATTGAACCCTACGTACATCCTATGTTTTTTTATTTGATAACCAAAATTTGGTTATCTGTTTGATAACCAAAACAGATAGCTACTAATGGGTAACTATCTAATAAGCAGGAAAGGTACACAGTATGGATAAGCTGGAAAAAGGGATGATTCATGTCCTGGGTAGGATGGCAAGGAATGGGGCAATATTTCATCACACCATTCAGAGCAGTGTGCAATTTAAAACTTATGAATTTTTTATTTCTGAAATTTTCCATTTAATATTTTAGGCCACGGTTAACCTCCAGTAACTGAGACATCAGAAAGCAACAGATAAGCAGGTACTACTGTACATGTTATCTGAATTTTGCTTTAAACTAATCCTGCAGGAGGTGGAGGGAAGTTGGGGGTATAGATGAAATAAACATGGCTAAATACTGATTTTTTTGAAGTGAGGTGATGGGAACTTGGAGACTTACACTATTTTCTCTATTTTTGTATATTTTTAAAAATTTTCCACAATAAAAATTGTAAGAAAGGAATGGTTGAAGACATTGTAAGAGATCATCTCGCTTCTCAAAATAAGTTAGTTTCCTAGCCAAATGAAGTAAATCTAAGGCACTAAGAGAATTTCCAAATGAAATTGCTCAATCCTTGTCAGAGACTTTTGGAGGATGAATACAGTGGGGAGAAGTTTGGAACATTAGTCATGTGTAAATGCTTTTCTAATTTTGCAAAAGGAGGAGTGGTAATCAGTTTCTTTCTGTCACTTCAAATCAGCTTATGGGGGAAAAAGGGAGGAGTAATTCACCAGGTCACATAACTGGTCAACCCAGGGGGAGTCTGATACAGCACACCAGGGCGCAACCCTCTAGCTTCCTTGTTGGCTTAATTCTCAGACAGGCTCTTTCCACATAATGGCTGTAATGAGATAGATAGCGTACCTCCAAAATTCGTTTCTATCCAAAACCTCAGAATTGAGCTTATTTGGAAATAGTCTTTGCAGATGCAATTAGTTAAGTCAAGATGGGGTCATACTGGATTAGGGTGAGCCCTAAGTCTAGTGATTGGTTTACTTATAAGAGGAGAGGACACATCAACAGGAGAAAATCATAGGCAGAGAGAAGGCCATGTGAAGATGGAGGCAGAGATTAGAATGATGCCACTACAAGCCAAGGAATGTCAAGGATGGCTGCGAGCCACCAGAAGCTAGAAGAGGCAAGAAAGAATTCTTCCTTAGAGCTTTCAGAAGAAGCATGTCCAGCCTGGGCAACAGAGTAAGACCTCGTCTCCACAAACATTTTTTTAAAAAATTAGCTGGGCATGGTGCATATGCCTGTGATACCAGCTACTAGGAAGGGTGACAGAGTGAGACCCTATCTCAAAAAAAAAAAAAAAAAAAGAAAAGAAAAAGAAGAAGAAGCATGTCCCTGCTGACACCTTGATATTTTGGACTTTTAGCCTCCAGAACTGTAAGAGAATCAATTTCTGTTGTTTTAAGCCACGAAGTCTGTAACAATTTGTTAGAGGAGTCCTTGGAAACTAATATAGCACCCTTGCTAACTCCAGACTGGCCATTCCAGATGAGAGGAAAAGTCTTTTACTCAACATTTGCAGCAGAAGTCCTGGGAGAAGAAGGGACATTGCTCATTAGTCCTTCTTGGGCCATATGTTGATCCCTGAACCAATCAATTGTGGCCAGAAGGGTATAGTGTTCTGATTGGCCAGATATAAGTCACCTGGGCCATAGAGACCCCATAGTTAGCCTCTTCTAATCACATAGGGAAGAGTGGGAATCTCTAACAGAAGGAGTAATATTAAGGAGGAAGCAGACAAAATCAATACCTGTCCATTACAGGAAGAAGTTGATTCTGCAAACTACACTCTTATCTAAGAATAGTGTGTGTGTGTGTGTGTGTGTGTGTGTGTGTGTGTGTGTGTGTGTGTGTGTGTGTAATGTGTAAGACAGGGTCTTGTTCTGTTGCCCCCCAGGCTGGAATGCAGTGGTGCAATCACATCTCACTGCCACCTCAACCTCCTGGGCTTAGGCAATCCTCTCACCTCAGCCTCATGAGTAGTTGTGACTACAAACACATACCACCACCACGCCTGGCTAATTTTTTTATTTTTAATAGAGACAAAGTCTCACTATGTCGCCCAGGCTGATCTTGAACTCCTGGGCTCAAGCAATCCCCCTGCCTCGACCTCTTGAAGTGATGGGATTATAGGCGTGAGTCATTGTGCCTGGCCAAGAATAGACTTTTAAAGATGTAAAGGAAGTGGAGATTTCTCAGAACAAGCCAGAGCAAAGACTATCATATTTCCTTTTTTAACAGGTCCCTAAACTGCCAGATCACAGAGCTGCATTTGATAGTCTGTTGGCAAACTGAGCCGGCCTTTTACAATCTGTGGCATATTATTCCTGTGACTAAAGAGGAAAATATGGGTTGGATAATAGTACAATTAAAGGGAAATTGAACTTTTTAAAATGACTGGAGCGAACCTTTGCCATTATACTTGTCCACTCAGCATGCAATCCCCCATCTTATTTAGGAAGAATTTTCCAGTGTATGTAGTACTGGAGGGCTGCAATGCCCTAGCTCCCACCATGGAGGCAGAAAGGGGAAGATTCATTCCTCCCCTACCTGGCAGCTAGGGCTCAAGCATGTGAATTGGCTCAGTCATTCCCACTGAAGACTCTGAATTCTTAGGAGCGATGCTAAGAGGCAGGAGTGGTGTAGAAATTATTCATGGAGGCAGCAGCAGCATGAACGGTCCTGTAGCAGTGGTGAACGGTCCTGTAGCAGTGGTGTTAAATAATCATGGTCAGTGGTGGCCATGGCAGAGCAGTGTTATAATTGACTGTTTTCATAGTCAAAACCATTGTTTCAGAAGACATTGATGAAAGTATGATATTTGACATTACAGAGATGATGGTCCTGCTCTATTCTGTTGCTTAGACCCTGGCTGGAATGCTGCATTCAGTTATGGACCCTACTAAATGCCCAGGGAGTCAAAGCCCAATCAAAGAATAATAATCAGGATAGGGAAGGAACTTAACAAGGAAGCATGAAGAACAATGGAAATGGAGCTGGGCATGGTGGTGTGTGCCTATAATCCCAGCTACTCAGAAGGCTGAGGTGGGAGGATCACTTGAGCTCGGAGTTCAAGACCAGGCTAGGCAACATAGTGAGACCCCATCTCTTTTTAAAAAAAGGTAGAATTGATAGGTAGCCTGGTGAGGAGTTGTCTTCAGCTTGGGAGAAGGTACATGGCTGATCTCTTTAAACAGCAGAAAGACCATCATGTGGAAAATGATTCAGTTTATTCTCTGGCTCTGAGGAACAGACTTGATATTACTGACGAAGTTATAGACATGAATTTTAGCTTAATGCAGATGTTCCTTTATTTACAATGGGCTTCATCCCAATAAACTCATCGTAAGTTGAAAATATTGTAAGTCGAAAATGCACTTAACATATCTAAGCTTCCAAAGATCACAGTTTAGCCTAGCCTTCCTTAAATATTCTCAGAACATTTACATTAACCTATAGTTGGGCAAAAGCATCTAACACAAAGCCTATTTTAAAAACAAAAGGTTGGCCTTCATATGTTGCTAGCCTGGGAAAAGATCAAAATTCAAAATTTGAAATACAGTTTCTACTGAATGCATATTGTTTTTGCACCACTGTAAAATCAAAAAGTCGTAAGTTGGCCGGGCGCGGTGGCTCAAGCCTGTAATCCCAGCACTTTGGGAGGCTGAGACGGGCGGATCACGAGGTCAGGAGATCGAGACCATCCTGGCTAACACGGTGAAACCCCGTCTTTACTAAAAAATACAAAAAAAAACTAGCCGGGCGAGGTGGTGGGCAACTGTAGTCCCAGCTACTCGGGAGGCTGAGGCAGGAGAATGGCATAAACCCAGGAGGCGGAGCTTGCAGTGAGCTGAGATCCGGCCACTGCACTCCAGCCCGGGCCACAAAGCGAGACTCTGTCTCAAAAAAAAAAAGTCGTAAGTCTAATGGCAAGTCAGGGACTGTCTGTATAAGAAGGCTTAATAGTTGGGTCAGTGATAGCCACAAGGGAGCAGGCTGCCTCATGACATAGCGAGCTCCCTGTCACTGGTGGTGTGCACACAAAGCCAGGAGAACTCTCAGAGAGTGTATGGTGTGTGGAAATCCTCACTGGATGAAGTTAGGTTGATGTCCTTCC
Organism: Macaca fascicularis; assembly: GCF_037993035.2. Lineage (NCBI taxonomy): Eukaryota > Metazoa > Chordata > Mammalia > Primates > Cercopithecidae > Macaca > Macaca fascicularis. The sequence continues at coordinate 65,910,324 of NC_088389.1, forward strand.
ATATTCTCTCTAATGCTGAAATCTGATGAAGTCCATAGTGCAGGCTGGGAACAGCAGGAAAGTGGAGGAAAAGAGACCAGAGATATTACAAATTGTGAATTGTTCTGGAGCACAATTCCCAACCACCATTCTAGCGCCAGAAAAAGAAAAAGTCATGGAGGGTTGCATTATTCCTAATTCTTTACCACTCCCTATATTCAGTCCCTTTGCCATGTAACTTTGAAATTTCTCCCACTAGAGGCAGAAGATGATAATGTTGGGTTGGCCAACTTGTTTTGGTTGATAGAATGTGGGTGGAAGTGACCACTCCAACCACAGGCCTTATGAAATATTGGGGCATTTTGCTCACCCATCTTGTGCCATGTGAAAAACATGCCCTTGGTGGGTATCCCAGAAGACATAGAGACACATGGCATAGACTAACCTAGCCAACCTACAGAGCTACTACATCCTTAATCAGAGCTGTCCCAGCCAATCCATGGACACCTGAGAGAGAAATACATGCTTTATTATTGTACAGCACTTCAATTTGGTGGTTATTTGCTAAGCAGCATTATTATGGCAATAACTAATTAGCAATTAGTTATGGGATATTCCAACAATTTTAAGATACAGCAATTGAAGGCAGTTACCAGGCTTCTGTTGGCCTTTCTAGGATCTGAGAAAGCAGCCCTTGAGGCAAATAACCCATCCCAGCAGACTGTAGATGTATCCTGTCTACAGTCTCGATATATATGTTGGGTATAGATGTTGCTGGAAATGGATGACCAAAGTCACTGAGCAGGGCCTGGACCCAGTGCTATGGCACCTTTGTACAGGCTGGGATAAAGGGGTGAGAGGAGGAAGCAGACCCACTTCGGGTCATGAGAACAAGTATAGTTGAGCACTCAGAACAAAATATAGATGGTAATACTATCCTGACAGGCAGTTTATTTGTGTTGTGATGGATTAAAAACAGCCACAAATTCTTTCCTACATCTCTTATCAATATGTGGAGTCTATTTCCTCTCCCCTTGAACCTAGGTTGGTGCTGTGACTTATGCAGACCAATAGAATGTAGCTATGTATCACTGTATAACTTCTGAGGCTTGGCCTGAAGAGATCTTCTGGGCCAGGCACAATGGCTCATGCCCGCAATCCCAGCATGTTGGGAGGCCGAGGTGGGTAGAAAACTTGACCCCAGGAGTTTGAGACCAGCCTGGGCAACATGGCAAAACCCCATATCTACTAAAAATACAAAAATTAGCTGGGCAGGGTGGTGCACACCTGTAGTAGCAACTAGTCAGGAGGCTGAGTTAGGAGGATCACCTGAGCCCAAGAGGTGGAGGTTGCAGTGAGCCAAGATCACACACCACTGCACTCCAGCCTGAGCAAAAGAGCGAGACCCTGTCTCAAAACAACAACAACAACAAAGTATTCTGTTCTCTCCTATGCATTCAGAATGCTCCTTCTGAGAACCCAGCTGCAAAGCTGTGAAGAGACCCAACCAACTCTGTGGGGGCCCACCTGGAGGAGGAGAAGTGAGACACCTGGCTAACAGTTCCAGCTGAGCTTCCAGTTGGCAACTAGCACCAACTTTCAGCCATGTGGGTGAGGTCATTTGTACCTCCAGACTTTCTACCACCCCAGCCAACACTCTGTGAAGCAGAAAACCATTGGGTTAATGGGTAACACACATAATTGTAAGAAATAATAAATTGTTGTTTTAAGAGATTCATTTTGAGTAGTTTTGTTTTGTTTTGTTTTGCATAGCAATAAATCAGGCATTGGCAAACTTTCCGTAAAAGATCAGATAGTCAATATTTTAGGTTTTGCAGGCCAGATGATCTCTGTTGCTACTAAACTTTGCCATCACAGTATGAAAACAACCATAGAAAATACACAAACAAAAGAACATGGCTGAGTTCTAATGCATTTTCACTTACCAAAACAGATGGTGGGCTAGGTTTGGCCATGCAAACTAGTTTCCCAACCCCTGCAATAGATAATTAAAACAAATTAACACCCAGAAGTGGGGAGCTTCCATAACAAAAAACTAAAACATATAACATTGACTTTGGAATCAGGAAGCTTCAGAGTCCTGAAGTGTAGGAAGGAGGATGACAGCACAGTGAGGAAGTTGTGGGAGGTTATTCAGGACCTAAGTGACATAGTGGTAACGTAGTAACGCGGATAAAATAATTGAACTTGCCGCCTTGGTATGGAGATTTCTAGGCAAAATGTTCAAAATGCCAACTTACCCCCTTTAGCTGCCTGTGAAGAAGTACAGGAAGAAGAAACTATTTTGTTTCAAGCAAAATTTTGAGAAACTATAGAGGGTCCAGGGCATTATCTACAGCCAGAAAAAAAATGCTCAAAGTAAATTAAAACCTAGAGGGAATATTAATTCCAAGACCTTCCCTGTAAAATGGGGACTTAAGGTCAAGGATGTGGCTGTAAGACTTTTGTTGTTGTTTCTCAAATGTTATATTAGTTATTTTTTGTACTCTATTAGTATATTATTGGCATATACTAATATATGGGTAGCAATTTAAAAAGAAATTTAGATTCAGGGGTACAGGTTCAGGTTTGTTATATGAGTATATTGCATGATGCTGAGGTTTGGGCTTCTATTGATCCTATCACCCAGTAGGTAGTACCCAGTAGGTAGTTTTTCAACTCTTGTCCCCCCACCTCTGTTGGAGTCCCCAGAGTCTATTGTTCCCACCTTTGTGTCGTGTGTACTCAATGTTTAGCTCCCACTTATTGGTGAGAACATGTGGTATTTGGTTTTCTGTTCCTGCATTAATTTGCTTAGGATAATGGCCTCCAGCTGCATCCATATTGCAGCAAAGGACATAATTTTGTTCTTTTTTATGGTTGTAAGACTGTTGAGATCTCAGAAAGACTTAAAACAGTGCCTCCTAAACCTCTCATGTAGACTAAAGTGCTTCTAAGAGTCTTAAAGGTTTGGTCCACAGCACTGTAATTCACAGCCTAAAGGAGGGAAGGGCTTATCTCAAGATTTGGGGGTATGGTTTGATTAAAAATAAAATTCATGGAAAGTCCAGTTTTTTCCCCTACAAGAATTGTACCAGTGTAAGCAGTAGTGGCTTGAGCTAAAACAGACAATAGTTCAACATGAAAAGAGCACACTGGGTACCCAGTGAAGCATCTTGAACAAGTTAACGACTGTGAACAAAGCCTATTTCTTTTGGAAAAGGAGGAATGACTCAAAGGATGGAGCCAAGAGCTCCATCCAAGGGTAGAGATAAGAGCCACAGAGAATCACATTCCCTGCCCCTGGAGCAGGTGGAGTTGGTGACAAGTGCATGGTTAGTTCTCAGATTTGCTAATGACTGCTATGTGCCTCTTATTAATCTCCTATTCTAAATGGGAGTGTCTATTGTGGTTTTCTTGTCCTTGTATTTCCATTATATGTTAGATGTGTGGGGGAAAAGTCACTTAAGGAGAAGTTGCAAGTTTAGTACAAATAATTTTTTTAGACTACAGTCATATACAGCTTAATCATGGGGATTTTTTTCTGAGAAATATGTCGTTAGTCAATTTTGTTACTGTGCAAACATCATAGAGTGAGCCTAAATCTAGATAGTACAGCCCACTATACATCTAGGTTATATGGTACGGCCTATTGCTCCCAGGCTACAAACCTGCACAGCATGTTACTGTTACTGCCTACACTGTAGGCAACTGTAACACAATGGTAAGTGTGTAACTAAACATATCTAAACCTAGAAAAGGCACAGTAATAATACAGTGTAAAATATAAAAAATAGTATACCTGTACAGGGCAGCTTTATTATCATCTTATGGACCCATCATCCTATATGCTGTCCACTGTTGACTGAAGCGTTATGTGGCACATGATGGTACTTGAGAGTAAATTTCTATATGATGCCCTATTACTCCAAAACCCTTTTGTGTATATTTCCAGTGTAACCACAATATAATCATCAAAACAGGAAGTTAACATGGCTACATTATTATCATTTTATCCTTAGTCCCCATCCCAGTTTCACTGGTCATCCCAATAATATTCTTTTTTTAACTTAATTTTTATTTTTTAGTGACAGGGTCTTACTGTCATCCAGGCTGGAGTACAGTGGCTTGATCATAGCTTACTATAACTTCAAACTCCTGGGCTCAAATGATCTCCCTGCCTCAGCCTTCCGAGTAGCTAGGACTACAGGTATGCACCACCATGTCTAGATAATTTTTAAAAATTTTCGTAGAGACAGGGGTCTTGCTATGTTACCCAGGCTAGTTTCAAACTTCTGGCCTCAAGCGATCTTCCTGCCTTGGCCTCCCAAAGAGCTGGGATTATAGGCATGAGGCATGAACCACACTAGGACTCTAATTATATACATGAGAAATTTACTCTCAAATACCATCATGTGCCACATAACAACATTTCAGTCAACAATGGACAGCATATAGGATGATGGGTCCATAAGATTATAATTTTTTTTTTTTTTTTTTTGGACAGAGTCTTGCTCTGTCGCCCAGGCTGGAGTGCAGTGGCATGATCTTGGCTCACTGCAACCTCCACCTCCCAGGTTCAAGTGGTTCTCCTGCCTCAGCTTCCCAAGTAGCTGGGATTACAGGTGCACACCACCATACCCAGCTAATTTTTGTATTTTTACTAGAGATGGGGTTTCACCACATTGGTCAGGCTGGTCTTGAACTCCTAGCCTCAAGTGGTCCACCTGTCTTGGCCTCCCAAAGTGTTGGGATCATAGGCATGAGCCACTGCTCCTGGCCCCCAATAATATACATACACACACACACACACACACACACACACACACACACATATATATATATATATATATTTTTTTTTTGAGACGGAGTCACACTCTTGTCACCCAGGCTGGAGGGCAGTGGCACGATCTCGGCTCACTGCAACCTCCACCTCCCAGGTTCAAGTGATTATCCTGCCTCAGCCTCCTGAGTAGCTAGGATTACAGGCATGTGCCACCACGCCTGGCTAATTTTTGTATTTTTAGTAGAGATGGTGTTTCGCCATGTTGGCCAGGCTGGTCTTGAACCCCTAACCTCAGGTGATCTGCCTGCCTCGGCCTCCCAAAGTGCTAGGATTACAGATGTGAGCCACCATGCCCAGAGAATATTCTTTATAATAGAAGGATCCACTTTAGAATCACATGTTGCATTTAGTTTTTTTCCTTCAGTTTTTCATTTTTCCAAAAATTGCACCAAGCTAAAGCAAAGCTCTAGTTGATGCAGGTGTGTTGTGTAGACATTGGCAGTACTGCCCTCACTACATGCTCTTTGGACAGTAGTGTAACCCCAAGAAAAGGATAGTTAGTTGTTATTTCTCTTTATTTTCCTTCAATTGTGATGAGAACATTTTCTCAATCTTTGACTATCATGACCTTGACATTCTGGAAGACTTCAGGATGGTTGTTTTCTAGAATGTCTCACAATTTGGATTTCTCTAATGTTTCCCATTAAAATTATTAGTATTTCTTAAGGCAGTATTTGAAATTAGGTAAATATATTGTTACTCATCAAATTCCACTTATTTATATCACTATGGACTCATGGTTTACTTTGTTCAACTGGTAATAAATTGTATCTATCAATATTTATTTTCATGATCAAATTTTTCTATATTTGGCCAATGGGAGCCCCTTCAAACTGATTTCTGTGTCTTTTTGACATAATCTTATCATTCTTGGAGTTCTTCCTCACTTTCTGACACAAGACTTTCCAAGTTCATCTTGTAATATTCCTAGCCAATCCCTTGAATCAGCAATCAGCCTTTTCTCCAAGAATACCTAAGTCCTTTTATTGGAGAATGGTGTTTAGAAACCAAGACTTGGCTGCTAGATGTGCTCATGGCCTTGGGAAATTTCTGCTCCCAGACAATACACACACACACACACACACACACACACACACACACCATTCTTATTTCATTTTTCACTATATCGAAAATCATGAATTCACACCAATTTCTCAACTTTAAATAATGTATCAAAGGATTCAGTTTAGTTTTTTCCCTGTCTATATTTGTAACTCCTCTGACTGTCAGAAACTTGGGTAACTCTCATCTATATATAGTTACTTTTTTTTTTTTTTTGAGACGGAGTCTCATTCTGTAGACTAGGCTGGAGTGCGATGGCACAATCTCAGCTCACTGCAACCTCTGCCTCCCAGGTTCAAGTGATTCTTCTGCCTCAGCCTCCCAAGCAGCTGTGGATTACAGGCATGTGCCACCCAGCCCAGCTACTTTTTGTATTTTTGGTAGAGATGGAGTTTCACCACGTTGGCCAGGCTGGTTTCTAACTCCTGACCTCAGGTGATCTGTCCGCCTTGGACTCCCAAAGTGCTGGGTTTACAGGTGTGAGCCACCATGCCCGGCCATATACTTACTTTTTAATCAGTGTTCCTGTGTTCAACACTCTCTTCATCACGTCTTGGCTTCAACACCCTGTACTCAGTTGCCCTTCACAGGAGACTTCCTACCATGCTCAGGTCCTGAGGACCTTTTTACTCTCCTGAGCTTCAACCCTCTTTGCTGGGCTATTATCCTCCCCGCCACTCCCTTACCCCTCCCTATCCTGGTTGGGCTTTGACACCCTGTCTATGCTGTTTGGACTCTTATGTTGCTCAACCCTACCTAGTGACTTTTTAACTAAATTTCTCAGGAAAAGGGAGAGAGAGAAAAAAAAGGAATAAGGTAATTTGTCTTTATAATCCATGGGTCTCTCTTTTATCTTTTTTTTTTTTTTTAAGACAGAGTCTCGCTCTGTCACCCAGGTTGGAGTTCAGTGGCGTGATCTCGGCTCACTGCAAGCTCTGCCTCCGGGGTTTACGCCATTCTCCTGCCTCAGCCTCCCGAGTAGCTGGGACTACAGGCGCCCGCCACCATGCCTGGCTAATTTTTTGTATTTTTAGTAGAGACGGGGTTTCACCGTGTTAGCCAGGATGGTCTCGATCTCCTGACCTCATGATCCGCCTGCCTCGGCCTCCCAAAGTGCTGGGATTACAGGCGTGAGCCACCGCGCCCGGCCTTATCTTTATTTTTTAGAGATGTTACCCAGGCTGGTCTCAAACTCTTGGGCTCAAGTGGTCCTCCCACCTCATCCTCCCAAAGTCCTGGGATTACAGGTGTGAGCCACTGCACCTGGCTATCCATACCTCCCGTCCCTGAACCTGAGGAATATACCTGTGAAACTGTGTCCCAAAGAGTTAAAGAAACCAATGACTAACAAATTCCTGAGTTTGCAGGATGGCAGATAAGAAAAGAATCAATGTGCTGAAATGCCAAAACTCCCTCTGCTTGAGATAAAAGAACTGGCTGAAATTAGTTGGAACCAATAGGGCAACTGGGCTCTTGCTCAGAAAGAGCTTTCTGGTGTCACAAATTTCCACCACATGTTACATTCTAAATCCCCCTGAATTGCACATGTGACTCATGAAGAGGCATGAAGAAATAATTGTGCATGCCTGAGGACGTTCCAGACCTCCCCTTTCCTTCCACCAGTTACTTATTAATCTCAGAATCCACCCCCAAAAATTTTTCTGATAAAAACACTACCTTAAAGCCAGCCCAGGGAGACTTGAGACAGCCCAGGGAGACCTAAAGTCACCACAAGGAGATTTCAGCTGGACTCTTCTATCTCCCTGTTGGCCTACCTGCAGTATAAAGCTTTTCTTTTCTTAAAAACCTGGTGTCACAGTATTGGTTTCTAGAACAGTGGGCAGTGAGTGTTTTGCTCTTTGGTCAGTAACACCTGGATTTGATTTAGATAATACTTTGGACCTGAAGTCTTAATTAGTTGAACCTTTGGGGGATCTTAGGAAGACACTAATGTATTTTACCTGTGGGAAGAATCTACATAATTTGTGGCCATTGGGCAAACTACTGTGGATTAAAGGTGCCTGACAATTCTTTGCCCCTCCTCCCATCAAGAGATGGAGTTGGTCAGGTGAAATGGCTCATGCTGGTAATCTCAGCACTTTGGGAGGCCAAAGCAGGAGGACTGCGTGAGCTCAGGAGTTCGAGACTAGCCTGAGCAATATCGCAACACCGCATCTCTACTAAAAATTTAAAAATTAGCTTGACATGGAGGCGCATCCCTGTAGTCCCAGCTACTCGGGAGGCTGAGGCAGGAGAATCACTTGAGCCCAGGAGTTTGAGGTTACAGTGAGCTACGATCACACCACTGTACTACAGGCTGGTTGACAAAGGAAGATCTAATCCAAAAAAAAAGAAAAAACAAGAGGCAGAGACAGTTTTACTCCCCTTGAATCTGGACTGCCCTATAAACTTGTTTTAAGCAAAAGAATGCCCTAGAAGTGATGCTACGGCTGGGCTTTAAGGGATCTGCATCTTCTGTGTTTTTGACATGCTCCTTTTTGGAATGCTTCCTCTAGTTTGTGAGGAAACCCACGCAGCCACATGGAGAGTCCTTTGTGGAGAGGTCCAAGTGGAGAATGAAAGCCCCATGACCCAACCCATTCTGAGCTTCCAGCCCCCAGCCAGCACCAACTACCATGCACATGAGTGAAGCCATTTTGGAACTTCCAACTGTACCAGTGCCTCAGCTGACACCATGTGAACCAAAGCTGCCCAGTCAACTGCAAAACTGCAAGAAAGTGTTGTTTTAAAACACTAAGTTTTGGGGTAGGTGTTACACTGCAATAGATGACTGAAATAACTGTCTACTATGTGCCAGGCACTATTTGATGCCCTTCTGATCCATGAGGGTAAAAACAGAAATGTAACCTGACAGGTGCAGAAGAGGGCGCCAGGGGAGGGCAGAGGAAGGCCAGCTGTAGGGAGAGGCAGGGAGCTGGTGATTCTGGGCAGATGAGCACATGGATGGGCCAACAGCCAAGCCCCCTTGCCAGCTTTTGGCCAATCAGCACTGCAACTTCCTCCTCCATTTGTCTCACTGGATGGGATTAATTTTTCACCTGACGAAGTCGAGAGTGGAAAAGAGCTGGAGACAGTGGGAAGGAAGGTTGTCTGGGTCTGTCTCACCAGCACCAGTTCATGTCTGGACTGCTAGATAATGTTGTCCCAAAGGTTTCTGGGCCATCTGTATTATTTGTAATTTACTAATTCTAGTTGCCTGTGGATCAGGGGCTGCTGAGACTAGTGCTCAGGCCTCAGTGGACTCTGCAAGTTCCTGAGGGATAGGCAATCAGCGTTGTTCCTTTTCCTCGATTTCTGGCCACAGAGTGTCCTGGGACAGGTCTGTGATTCCTAATACCCGCTGCAGTCCTATGTCCTGGCCATCATCTATACCAGTGGAAGACATCCCCATTTCCCCTTCCACTTAATTTTCAGTTGTGGAACTAATCTGACCCACCCTCACTCATGGGCCAGGCTGACTTTACCCCTAAACACAGGGTGCTGGGGTCAGCTTCACCTTTACCAACTCCTTAGAGAACTCCACTTTATGTTCTGAACTAAGTTAGCAATATTTTTTCCCTTCTCCCCTTCCCACATCAAGATGATCATGGTATTTAAAAAGTATTTTAACAAATATCAGCCAGGTGCGGTGGCTCACAACTGTAATCCCAGCACTTTGGGAGGCTGAGGCGGGTGGATCACGAGGTCAGGAGATCGAGACCATCCTGGCTAACACGGTGAAACCCCATCTTTACTAAAAATAAAAAAAAATTAGCCGGGCATGGTGGCAGGCGCCTGTAGTCCCAGCTACTTGGGAGGCTGAGGCAGGAGAATGGCTTGAACCTGGGAGGCGGAGCTTACGGTAAGCTGAGATCACACCACTGCACTCCAGCCTGGGCGACAGAGTGAGACTCTGCCTCAAAAAACAAACAAGCAAAGAAAAAAACCCAAAAGAATATCGATTGAGCGCCAAGTACGTGCCAGGCTCAGTTTTAGGGGCTGAAGATACAGTAGTGAACAAGAGAGAAATTTCCCGTTCTCATGAAGCTGATCTTCTAATGAGGGAGGCAAGACAACAGAAAAGAAATGCATAATGTTGGGTAGTTGATACCCACTCTGAAAAAAATCAAGCAGGTTAAGGCTGGGCACGGTGGCTTATACCTGTAATCCCAGCACTTTGGGAGGCCGAGGCGGGCAGATCACCTGAGGTCAGGGGTTCGAGACCAGCCTGGCCAACGATGAAACCCCGTCTCTACTAAAAATACAAAAGATTAGCCCAGCATGATGGCAGGTGCCTGTAATCCCAGCTACTCGGGAGGCTGAGGCAGGAGAATTGCTTGAATCCGGCAGGCGGAGGTTTCAGTGAGCCAAGATTGCACCACTGCACTCCAGCCTGAGGGACAAGAGCAAGACTTCGTCTCAAAACAAACAAAAAAAACAAAACAAGCAGGTTAAGCAGATTCAGGCAGGAGGCCATTCTGCATAAGGTAGTCTGAGAAGGTCTCTGTCATAAGGTGACATTTAAGAGACCTGAATTGAATGAAATATTGGGGACAAGTGTTTCAGGCAAAGTGAACAGCAAGTACAAAGGCCTTGAGGCAGGAAGAAATATGGCAAGTTCAAGGAATAGCTCTCAGGCTAGTGTGGCTAAGGCAGGTCCAGCATGGTAGTGATAGATGTGGGTGGGGAGGGAGATAGGAACCAGATTGAACAGGGCTTCTATGGATTTGGTTCTGAACAAATGGCATGATCTGATTTATGCTTACAAAGATTTCCTGGATGCTCTGTGGAAAACAGACTAGGGAGGAGGAACGGAGGAGGTAGAAGCAGGGTGATCAATTAGTATCTGCTATATAATCCAGGGCAAGATGATGGTGGCTTGATCGAGGATGGTTACGTCAGAGTTGGTGAATTTTGATGTTTTGAAGGTAGCACAGACAAGGCTGGCTGAGGGCTTGCAAATGGCATTTGAGAGTAAGAGAAGCACATCAAGGACACCTTTTAGATTCTGGGGAACTGAATGAACAAGAGTATCACTCTCCGAAGGAGGTAAGAATGGGAGTGGAGCGTAAGGAGTGTAAGGAGTAGGTTGCTGGGGGCAAGATGTATTGTGTTTGAGATGCCAGTAAAATAAGCAGTTGAATTTGGAGGTCAGGGAAGAGATTGGGGCTGGAGACAGATCAGTGATCAGCATATGGATATTATAAATCACTCAGAGGGAGTGTAGACACAAAAGAACATCATGGACTACGGCCGGGGCCTTCAACGACTTGGGAAGAAGTCCAGAGAGGAGACAGAAATGGCCAGTGAAGTGAGGAAGATCAGAAGGATCTGGTGTCCAGGAAGTGAGGAAAGTTGATTCTGTATGATCACAACCAAAGTGTCAACTCATATGCCTTCATTTTCTCATCTGTGAAATGGACACCGTAACACCACCTACTTCGTGGCGCATAGTACTAGCACATAGTAAACTCTCAAAATAAGGTAGCTACTGTTATTCCCTGCTGGTTGGCTGCCAGAGCCCACAGCTTCCCTATCCACATTACTGACAGCACCTCCATGAGTCTTTCTCCGGGGTGAGGAGTCTCTGCTCACTCAGGGTCTGAGGCCTCTGGGTCAAATCGAGGTCAAGTGGCTTCAGTGCTTAAGTCTCTGACCCACACAGCCTTCATCCCTTATTTGCAAATCAACAAAGGGTAAACCTGTGGAAAAATGCGGGTTTTGGAGCCACAATTCTGCCTCTTGCCAGCTGTGGGCTCTTAGGCAAGTTTCTTAATCTTCCGGGGCCCCACTCTATGACATGGGGAGAACTCCTACTTCATGGGACCGTGTGTAGCCCAGTGTAGACTGTAACGCCGGCTGCTCTCCTGCACGCTGGCCTGGGAGTTAGAGGCTTCTTGCTGCTCTCCTCCTCAAAGTATACAGGACTCCCACCACACACACACCTGAAACCAAGCTGGTCTGGTCTGCGAACCCCTTATAGCCCAGGTTCCCCGATGGGGAGGCACAGAAGTGGCAACCTGTCCACTTTCTTTGCCGCAGGACCCCTCGTTAAGCAGCGGGGGCCAGCCGGGCTGAGTTAGGGAGGGGGTTTCGAACGTGCCACCTCTCGCCCGACGTCGAAGCCCGTTTCCTGGGTAACCTTTTTCTGCCTCTCTTCCTTGCCCACCAAGGCCCACTGGCCGGAACGCCGCCGCGGCCCCAACCACCCCAACCAACCACCCGCCTGCTGTCCTCTCCGTTCTCTCCGCCGCCGCGCTGCAGGCCCAGGCTCGCACCCGAGTCCCTTCACACCCCAGGAAGTGGCGCGGCCTGTTGAGGGCAGCGTGGAGGAGGAAGAGAAGGCGCGGCTCAACGCGACCGAAGCTCCGCCGCAAAGGCTCAGGAGGAAGAGGGCGGTGCGCGGCCAAACGTCGGAGCTCGAGTCAGACTCCGGGTACCCCGCGAGGCCGCCCCGCCCGCTGCCCACCCTCCCGAGGCCCCGCCCAGCGCGCCCGTCCCGCCACGGGCTGCCCCGCCTTCCCGCCCTCGTCCCGAAAACCCCGCGCCCGGCCCCGCCCCCGCCTCCGCCGGGGCCCCGCCCCTCCCCGCCCGCGCCTGGGGCGCCCTCTCGCCGCTCCCAGGTCGGGCCGGCCGGAGGAGTCTCAGCTCTCAGCCGCTCTCCCCCTGGCGCCGCGCTTGCCCGCCCTCCCTCCGGGCCCTCCCCCGGTCGCCGCTGTGGGGCAGCGCCTGGCGGGCGGCCCGCGGGCGGGTCGCCTCCCCTCCTGTAGCCCACACCCTTCTTAAAGCGGCGGCGGGAAGATGAGGTTTCGGGAGCCGCTCCTGGGCGGCAGCGCCGCGATGCCTGGCGCGTCGCTGCAGCGGGCCTGCCGCCTGCTCGTGGCCGTCTGCGCTCTGCACCTTGGCGTCACCCTAGTTTACTACCTGGCTGGCCGCGACCTGAGCCGCTTGCCCCAGCTGGTCGGAGTCTCCACATCGCTGCAGGGCGGCTCGAACGGTGCCGCCGCCATCGGGCAGCCCTCCGGGGAACTCGGGACCAGAGGGGCCCGGCCGCCGCCTCCTCTAGGCGCCTCCTCCCAGCCGCGCCCGGCTGGCGACTCCAGCCCAGTCGCGGCTTCTGGCCCCGGCCCCGCGAGCAACTTGACCTCGGTCCCAGTGCCCCAGACCACCTCGCTGCCGCTGCCCGCCTGCCCTGAGGAGTCCCCGCTGCTCGGTAAGGACTCGGGTCGGCGCCAGTCCGAGGATTGAGACTCCCCCGGATTTCCCCGACAGGATCCCCCAGACATTCCCTCAGGCTGGCTCTTTGGCTCTTCTACGGGAGCCAGCCTCCCTGTTCTGGATTAGAGTTTTAAATCCCAGAGGCTCGGGACTGGATGGGAGAGAAGGGTTGGGAAGTGGGTCCCTGGGGAGTCATGTAGGCGGCTTGGGGCCGGGACCGCCCAGGGAAGTCCCGAGGCCCCTCTAGCCCCAGAACCAGAGGCGGCCTTGGAGACTTCCCTGCTCTGGCCCGAGGCTCAGGAAGTTTCGGAGTTTGGATCTGCTTAGGGCTTGGAGCAGCCTTGCACTAAAAACTCTGGTAGGGACCTCGAGTAATCCACTCCCTCTTGGGGACTGACGTGAGGCTCCCGGTGGGGAAGGAGACTGACCTCTCGGTTCACGTGTCTTGCCATAGAGCCACTCTCCTGAGAGTGGGGTTTTCTCCTGATCGTTTGTGCCAAGTGACTTCTCTGTGAACCTCAGGTTTCTCTTCTGGGATAATAAATGGTCACCCTTTCAAGGGGTTGTTTTGGAAGATTATGTGAACAATGTAAATAAGGGCTTAATTAATGAGGGTAAGCCCTCAGTAAATTGTCACTGTGTGTTCATTTCTTCCTCTGTGTGGATCGTCACCGAGAGCCCTTCCCTCTAGCCTCCTCCCGGTATGGGTACCCAAAACCTAGGTGAGCAGGAATCTCTCCCAAAGGCAGAGAGCTTGTGTGCTCCAGGGGCTAGAGGGCTAAAATATAACTAGTCAACACCACGTTGCCCATTTCTGGTACTTCCGGCAGCAGGCTGAGTCTCAATTATTTTGCCCAGATGATCTGAACTCTGACCTCTAGCCTCTGTTTCAGCTTAGGCAGATAGCTTGAGTAGGTGGGTTTGCATTCCTCATAGCAGGAGGCTGCGCCTAGTCGGGACTTCTCTTTGACCTGTAACCTACAGGCCCACAGGCCCAAGGCAACCACCGGTTGCTTCCAGGGTTACCACACAGGTCCTCTCTCATTTCTAATGCCAGGTTTTAGAGAATTGTTGTGAGTGAGGGGCCCTGGCAGGCAGGATGACATCTTGTCGACAGGAGTTTTCTGTCACTTTCCCACAGAGCCCTGGCTACTACATACTCTTGCTCAATTTTGCCAATAATTGCGTCAATGAGTTCATGTCAAGTTTGGGAAGGACATCTTGGAATCGGTCAGACATGAACTGTGGTAATGATGGGGGCCTATTTTTTTAAGCAGATAATTAAATTCCTTTGCATTTGATGATTCTGGGAAGCAGACTAGTCCCATAAAATGAAATGGACTCTGCCTTGCTGCTAAGTGTCTGACTTGAGGCATGCTATCGAGTTTCTCAAAATCTCTTCCTCATGTGTAAAATGTGATTGTCAATGATTACCTTACAGGGTTATTTTTAAGACTAAATGAGATTGTGTACATTAAATGCAGGCACTCAGGCCGGGCACGGTAGCTGACGCCTGTAATCCTAGCACTTTGGGAGGCTGAGGGGAGTGGATCACTTGAGGTTAGGAGTTCAAGACCAGCCTGGCCAATATGGTGAAACACCATCTCTACAAAAAGACAAAAAAGTTAGCTGGGGGTAGTGGCGCACGCCTGTAGTCCCAGCTACTCAGGAGGCCGAGGCAGGAGAATTGCTTGAACCTGGGTGGCAGAGGTTGCAGTGAGTCAAGATGGTGCCAGTACACTCCAGCCTGGGTGACAAAGCAAGACTCTGTCTCAAAAAAGAAAAAAAGTACAGGCACTCAATACACCGCATAATATTAATATAGTAATAATACTTGCTTAGGACCTTTATAAAGTTCCATTTTTTCAGACTTCCACGGAAATGGCTCTGAAGGGCAGAGTGAAGTGGGAAAGAGACTGAGTCTCCAGGCCAGAAAAAGGCCAGGTTTTTTGCTTTTGTTTTTGGTTGTTGCCTGGATATTGCACAGAAAGAAAAAATAATTAACAAATTAAAGAAAAGTACTGCAGAGTTGATTAGATTGGTATTTGAGTATCACATCTTCCTCTCAGAAGCGTAAGAGACAAGGTGGTGACCATAGCTCTGCTTAGTTTTGTTTTGTAATGGTGTTGCTAGTGATCGGCTTGTCACCAGTTACTGGTGTTTCTAAATGGACTATATTTGCCTAGTTGAAAGGACCTCCTGAGAGAGAACATTTTGGAGGACGAGGAGAGAGTGCCTTCTCTAGTTTGGCTGCTTTCATGTGACATGCAAGGGACCATGACGTTTAGGCTGCTGCTGAGGCAGCCCCAGAAATGGGGGTCGAGAGGTCTTCTCTTCATTTTAATAGGGCCTGTAGGTTTGGATGGTTAGGTACAGTTCTCAGAGTGGAGGTTCCTGGCTATGAGGCCTTGAGAAAGCTGAAAGTCTCCTTGGGAGTGTGTTGGTGGGGGGAGTTGAGCCCATCTGTTCATGGGCAGGTGTTAGCCAAAGCCCTTGCGGGTGGTTTTGAGGTTGGTGGGAGAAAGCATCCGTGGGGTTTAGAGTTGTGGCCTTTTCACTACTTGCAGTTCCTTTCCCCGACTTGGCTTTACTTTCTGGTGTCCAGGGGTCTGGGCCAGATGCTGAGATTCCTTTCGGCTGACAGGTGTGGGTTATGGGCAGGCCCTACCCTGGAGGACATAAGGCACCGGATTGGACGGCTGATGGGTTGCCGTTGGAGCTGTCAAGGCCTTGGAATAGTCTTCAGATAGACTTGGGTTAGTGTGACCTGGGGCAGGCTGCAGGTTTGGAGCCATAGTATCCCCTGCCCTCACACCGGGCACCCTGCTGTGGGCTAATGTGAGGCTTGTAGGAGGGAGTGATGCAGTGGGAAGGTGGGCCTTTCCTGAGGATTCTGCAGCTTTCTCCAGGGAATTCTCCCAGGCAGTTTAGGCCTGCAGGTGCTATGCTATCCTTCTTTCCTAACACTGTCTCAGGTCCTCAGGGGGGCCATGCAGCATCTACTTATAACCCTGCAGCAAGGCCCTCTTTTCTGGCCACCTGGGTGTTTGCCTGCTGAGATGGGAGGAACAGTGGCCTTGGGTTTCTTCCCCCGTCATGTTTATCTCTACTTAGATTGGGCAGCAGCTCAATGGGACTTGACCAGCTGTGGCATGGCCAGTCCAGAGATGAGTTGGGTGATGCGGGAGGTGGGCAGTACCTGAGGCTGAACTAGTGAGAGAGGCATGGCTGGCCTGGAGGCTCAGCTGGGGCCTGGGATGGATGGTGCAGTCTCCTCGGGGGCAGGGGAGTGAGTGTTAGACTGCTTAAGCCTCAGAGGCCACTCTTGCCCACCTATGCTTTGAGGAGATCCTCTTCATTTGTTCAAAAGGGAAGACTCTGATCTAGAGATGGGCACTTGGACCAGCAAACAGCAGCTACAGGTAGCCAGGGCACCTGAGGAGCACTTGCCCATGAGCCAGTTTCCCTGGCTTTTATGGGGGCTGTCACTGAGCCTCTGCCAGGGTTTGTGCCCTAGCTGGTCTTTGCTGGGCTCTAAGGTGTTTCTCTACCAGCACATTTCCACCTTCCTCATACGCACACATGTGGACACAAGCAGGCTGCCCAGGACAGAGTGTACTTTGAGGCTTGGGAAAGGACTCTTTCTCGCCCCTTTGGGGATGAGCCTTGGAACCTCATCACCTTCCGGCTTAGGGTGGAGCTTCTTCCTGGGGATTGAAGCTTTAGGCTCAGATAACTAGTCTTGTAAGCCAGTTTTGTCCTGTTGTTTTTTTTGTGGAAAATAACGTATTGACATACACACAGACATTCCTTGTCTAACAGTCTGAGATTGAGAAATACCCTCCATGACTATCTGGTTTGCTTTCATGGTGAAACTTGGTCGCTTTCTTAGACACAGCCTATGGCAATAAAAGTGATCCCTGGCTGCTGTAATTCATTCCAGACTTCGAGCAAACACAAGGAGCCTCTTCCACCTGCAGTGGAGCCTCTGATGGCCCAAGTGGAAACTCCTTGGGGAATGGGGAACAAGAGCCAAATGTGGGATTGGTCTCAAACTGCAGCTTCTTAGAACTGTAGCATCCCATGGTGGGATTCTCTAGTGCTCTCCCTGGAGGTTACTATTCAGTAGTTGGCTAGTGCACAGGTTCAGAGGTGACCTGATATGCCCTAGAGTTTCAGAGGAAGATCCCTGCAAGGTGTGTCTCTGGGTCCCTCTGAAGGTCTTGTATGGTGGTTTTGTATGGATGTTCATGATGGCTAAGGCGGGTCTGATAACTTCATTCCTTCAGTTCCAGCAATGTTCCTGTATTATGCTGGGCACTAGAGCTACAAAGAAGAAAACAAAATGCCTCCTCTTCAGGAACTCTTAATTTAGGCAGGGGAGGCATAATTAAACTGTGCTGACGTCATCTAAGGGAACCAAAGTGTGTGTTTATCCCTTTCCCTATCACTCCCCTCCCTCCTTCATTTCTTCCTTTCTTCTTTCAGAAACTCCAAGTTCATATCAAAATTCTCCAGCCCTGGTTTTATTTGGTTTTGCGAACATTTTCCTCTAATTTCTGAAGCTATGCATTAGCTCTGCTGGGTAATCTTTAACTTGCTGCTTTATAATGATTATAATGAGATATCACTGGGTATTATGGTCTTTGGGTAGCAGCAGGGTAGGGATTTCGAGGCTGGGACTAAGTTAATTTATGGGTTGGGAATGATGGGGCAGTTAATGGCAAGGCAGTCTGAGTCTTCCACAGATTCCACCCTAGGGACCATCCAGACAGGGAACAAGGCCGGCAGGCTCATCCCCTTTGCACTCAGCTGGGCTATGTGTGTGTGTTTGTGAAAGAGGTTATTCAATAGTTATACCTGCTGATTTCCCTGCTATCTGTTTACCCAGTGCCTCCTGTACCTTGTTTCTTACTCTTTGTTCTCTGCTCTTACTGTGAAGAAGCAGAGACTGGAATTCTGCTTGAACCCACATCTACCTGGAAATTCCAGTTTTTCTTATCCAGTGGAGCAGCAATCCAGTTGTCTCAGGACAAATGGTCTGCCCTTGAAGCTTAAATCCTTTGAGGGCCTGGCACGGTGACAATTTTACAATTGGCTTTGGTATAGACTGGTATGGTCCCTGGACAGTGAGGTCACTGTAAGGCCAACCAGCCAGAGCCTGGCTCCTAGGGGAATTAACAAGGCATGGGATTAGACTCACAGGGTCCACTCCTGTCCCTAAACTTGGTGAGGGTTCCTGGGAGCCAGACTGTGACTGAGACTGTAGAGACCTGAGACCTGAGTTGTAGGGGCCTCTGTGTTGATCTGGGCCATTGCGGGGTGAGGTGAGGCGGTCACTAGCTCGAGGAGTGATCTCAGGACATTGTTCTGTAAGTCAGAGACCTCCAGGTTGGACAGTGGGGCTTGGGGATAGGGGACAGGGTTCAGTGGGGAGCTGGTTCTGGGTGAATGTGGCCTAAAGGGATTTGTCCTTAGAAGACGGAGGGGTGAGTCACACACTCAGTGTTTCAGGTTCCACTTTGTAGCTCGACCTCAGCCCGCCCCTTCCCTACACAAATGAAGGCTAGGGGCTATATAATTGGCTGTTGCTGAATTCTTTGGCAGTGATTTTAAAGTCTGGTCTGGGTGTGTTATGTAGCTGCTTCTCTATCCACTGCCCCCACCTGCTGCTTCTCCAGAGCCCCTCACAAAGCCCAGGGGGAGAGAGAGAGAGAGAGAACAACTTGCCTCGCAGGGATGTTGGGGATAGGGGTATAGGTCTTTGCCTTTTGAGGGGGGATAATCTCTTCCTTCATTTTAAAAGTAAAAAGTAATGCAGGCTCATTGAAAATAATTTGAAAAGTTGAAAGAGACATAAAAGCACACCCAAATTCCTATCACCCAAAAGAAACATACTGGCATATTTTCTACTAGTCTTTTTCATGTTTAAGAATATAGCTAATATCTTTTTTTTTTTTTTTTCTTTCTTTTTGAGACAGGGTTTTTGCTCTGTCACCCAGGCTGGAGTGCAGTGATCACAGCTCACTGCAGCCTCGACCTCTCGGGCTAAGCGATTCTCCCACTTCAGTCTCCCTAGTTGCTGGGACCACAGGTGCATACCACCATGCCTGACTAATTTTTGTATTTTTTTGTAGAGATGGGGTTTTGCCATGTTGCCTAGGCTGGTCTCAAACTCCTGAGCTCAAGTGATTCACCTGCCTTGGCCTCCCAAAGCACTGGGATTATAGGTGTCAGTCACCACATCCAGTGTTATAGCTGTTTTCTTTATAGATGGACAGATAGATTGAAATAGATTCATGTAGATAACCTGGTGTTCAGCATTTTTCACTTAAGATTCTGTCACAGACTTGACCTATACCTTTAAAAATCACAAAGGCAGTATCATATTCTGTTACCTGAATATGGTATAACATATATAGTTTTTGCTTTTTCTTAGTGATGTAGTGATGATGCTTGTGCAGAAAGCTTTATGTACTTTTTGGATTGTTTCTGTAGGAGAGCTTTCTAAAAAAGGAAAAAAAGTGTTGAAGTTTTTTGAGAAGGGCTAGGTTTTCAAGCCAGTCTTACAAAAGGATAGACTCACTGGAAATTCCAGATTTGCTTAGTGCTGGCAGATGAGTATCGCTTATTGCTGAATGATGTGTCTAGAATTCTGATTAAAAAAGAAACTAGGTCCAGGAAGTGCCTGGGGGCAGGGGCAAAGGGCCAGGCTGCAGGATAGGCTCTTAGGATCTGGCTTAGCAGAAATCTGCTGTGAACAGAATCGGTGGGGGTGATACTTTCTCAGTAACTTCTCTATTTGTTTCCTTAGCAGCCAAGTCCCTGTGCTGGACTTCTGTGGACGACTATGGCTCTGGGGCTGTGGTGGTGGGTGAACAACAGCTAGCTAAACCAGTGCTATTGACATCATTGAGATGTGACGCACAGGAAGGTGGGAGCAAGCTTGCAAATCAGATTCTGAAACATACAGCACACAGCTCTCCCACCTCCAGGTGGTCCTGAGATCTAGGGAGGGACCATAGTGAGAAACTTCAGGTTTCTAGGAATTCTCTTAGGGAGAAGCTCTCTTAGGGAGAGGCAGAGCCTGAGTGTCAGTTGGGGCTGGTTCAGGTGGGTTAGATCAATAAAGCCCCAGGCCAATGTGCCAGGCTATTCCCAAGGAGTATACTTTGAAGTTACTCCCTTTAGAATGTCCTCACTGGAGCTAAATTCTCTCTGAGGAGCAGTTTTGCCTGCCGGGGTCATTTGGCACAGAGCCTGGAGTAGAAGGGCGAGGTTGCACTGAGGGAAGGGGCAGGATTATGTCAGCAGTGTGACGGATATGGTATGAGGTCAGGCTCCTTCCTGCCCCACCACGGGGTCCTAGAGGTCATGGGGAGGGTCTCTGGCAGGAGATTCAATCATTGCTTGGCCCCATGACAGGGTATATTCTAAAAATGCCTTAAGTTTTTTTCTTTCAAAATTTCTTCCTGTTTTGCATAATGGCCTTTGCCTTTGACATCCTGAAACCGCAGAGCTGTCATTGGTGTTGCAGGACACTGCCAGTTTGAAAAAAATCAACTACAACAACAACAAAAAAAAAAAAAAAAAAGGAAAGGATGTGGAGTTAAGGCTGTGTCTTAGGGAAGCTGATATTTTTGTTATGGGAGTGTGGGGACGTGGCATTGAGGTGTTGGGTAGCGCCTGACATTTAGAGGAGTACTCTGGGCAGAGTCTCTGCCTGCCCAAGAATAGCTGGAATTGAGTCTTCACACTAAAGTCAGGAGAGACCCCCCAGGAAGAGAATGAATAGGGACTCATTTCCTCATTCAGCAAACTTTTATTGGTAACTACACTATATGAAGTGCGAGAGATAGACATGAACAAGAGAGGCCCCCACTCTTGGGCAGTCCCTTAGTAGTAGTAGACAGACTCTGGCAATATGGTGTGGTCAGAGGGGGCAAGCCTGGGTGCTTTGAGGGTACTGAGGAGATACAGGGAGCCAAATGGGTGGTCTGGGCCAGGGCCAGAGTCAGAATGAAGGACTTCTCTTCCAGACACTGATTTTAGCATCTCTGTCTCTCAATATGTTTGAACAGTCTCCCTTATTGGAAGGGCAGGGGTCTACTGCTAAAAGAAACCTGCAGTTTCCTCTCATTGCTGTCATATGGGAAGAACACTATAGCTGAAATTCCAAAAGTTGCATATCGTTACCCAGCAGGGCAGGAGAGGAAAGGAAGCGGAGGCAGAGTGAGCTGAAGATGATGAAAGAAAGAGAAGGTGCAGTTGCGACTGTTCTGGACAGAGGAAGTCTGAGGGTAGCTGGACTGAGGGATCAAAGGGAGGCAGTTGAAAGGGAAGAGAGCTGCAGAGAGGAATTTCGTGGTCTGCAGAGGGTAGGAGCAAGCCTTGAAGGCCATTGGAGTGAGGATTCCGAGCTCCGGTCTTCATTCTTTTTCTAATTCATGACATTATTTTAGGCAAATCCTAACTCCTTTGGTCTCTGTTGTCTTTCTGAAATTTGAGTGGGCTGGGCCTGCTGGTCTTTAGCTTCTGTCTTTCTCTACCTCCTAGATTCCAGTTTGGCGAGTGAGGGGAAAACCTGGTTATATCTGCAACATGAAAGGCCTCTGAAATTCCTTTTGAAGCTCACTACCCATGAGGCTTCTGCTAAGGATTTCATGTCTGTCTAAGCAGACATAAAAATTTTAGCAGGTGGATGACCCATAGAAATGGCACAAGGAATGTTTCTTTCTATCATGCTATGGTATTTAAGAAAGTTGTTATCCTCTCTGTGCCTCTGTGTTCTCACTTGTAAAATGGCAATAACAGTATCCACCTCATAGGTAGTAGCCACGAAAGGGCTTAAAACAGTGCCTAACACAGAATAAGTTGTGAATATATGTTATTTATTATTGGTAGTATAATACTTACTTGTGAAGATTTTGGCTCTAGCTTTATAGGACCTTTTTTTTTTTTTTTTTAGTTGAAAATACAATGTTACCACGTTAAATGTTAAAAAAAAAATTCTACTTACCATTGTAACAGAACATGCTCCCATTCCTGTAACAGAACTTACTATTACTTTTCAAATGCATACATATTCCAGTGCATATATTCCAATGCAGTTGTAGAGTGAAACTGTTTGCATGCAGCCATTTTTATCCAACATTATCTTATAAAATATTATGTTCTTAATTATCCTAATTATCTTTTGTTGCTGTCTAGTATCCTTATAGATATTCCATTAGTATACACTATTCCAGGTTTCACTATTGTAGATAATCTAGAGATGAACATTTTTGTAGTGCGTAGCTCTTTGCTTCAGTTGAATTACTTTCCTGGGATAAATTCCTGGAGAAGAATTTCTAGGCCAGAGGATATGGTCATCTTAACAATACCGATTCACATTGCCGCATTGCTTTCCAAGAGGTTTGGAATCATTCACAGGTTCTAAATTGGAAATTCCTGGCTTTTGAAGTATGTGGATTCTAAGGGCGAGTTGGATCTAGCTGGAGCCTCACACTGACACTTCCAGCCTGTGTGTGTGTGTGTGTGTGTGTGTGTGTGTGTGTGTGTGTGTGTATGTGTGTGTAGTTCCCTATGCTGGATAGCATGTGGCCTTTCTGGACATTAGAGTTTTCCTGTAAGTGATTGCCTCAGGGCAGTTCCTGTTGAATTCACTCTGTGTCCACAAAAGAAGCCTTACTGTCGCTCTTTCAACACCCCACCTGAAAGTAAGAACATTCTTTCCTTCTTCCTTGATATGTGGCACTAAACCTATAGCATGGGGCAGGCAGGCTCTGGCTTTAAAAACCTGACTTAAAAATAATGGTGTTGATCAAAAAGTTTGTGGATCGGTTTTTGGAAACACTGCATGTAGCCGTCCATAGAAACTGTTATATTCTCTTGGGCTAGCCTGGGTGCCTGATCATTTAACTCATGTGGATGAACTTCTATGTGATAGCCCTGGTGTATGGGATCAAGAAACAGGGCCCTAATGAAGAAAGGCTTTTAAATTATGTTGGATAAAAATAAGTTGTTACAATAGCCCAAAGTCTGCAAATATGAATTGCCAGTTCTGTCCTTGTGGTCATCTCCCATGTACTTGCCTCTTTTGTAGACTCCTATAGATTCAGAAGCCCACTGAATTGCATAAATGATGGAATGATTTTAGAGTTAGTGATTTCAGTGACTAAAAGTTTACAGATCCTGACCGGGCACAATGGCTCACACCTGTCCTCCCAACATTTTGGGAGGCCAAGGCAGGTGGATCACCTGAGGCAAGGAGTTCGAGACCAGCCTGGCCAATATGGTGAAACCTCGTCTCTACTAAAAATACAAAAATTAGCCAGGGGTGGTGGCACACACCTGTAATCCCAGCTACTCGGGATTGAGGTGGAAGAATGGCTTGAAGCCGGGAGGTGGAGGTTGCAGTGAGCCGAGATCAGGCCACTGCACTCTAGCCTGGTGACATAGTGAGACTCTGTCTCCCCCACCACCCCCCCCAGCCCCCGCCCCGGCTGCCCCCTCAAAAAAAGAAGTTTATAGATCCAGCAGATGGGGCATATTCAACTTGTGACAGGCACCCCCTTCACCTTATAGCTATGTCATACATCTTCTCCTTTGACTGCATTCTGCAGCAGTCAGTTGTGACTTAATATGGCACTCTGGGCCCACTGAATTAGGTCAGAGCTGCTAGTAGTATATTGTTCCTAGAGACCTATAGGGCAAGATTTTCTTACTACTTAAAATGAGGGAGATAATTTCTTACCTCAAGGAGTTGGTAAGAGGAGTGAATGAGATTAGTTATATGGTAATATCAGTACTCTGAATGTCTTTTGATCAGTGCTAACTCATCCTGTTGGGCACAAAAGGCATGCAGTCAGCACCCTTAGGCCACATAGTAAAATTCGTCCAAATGCACATTTTTCATCTGCCTTGGGGCAGAGTCAAGAGAAAGAAGAAGGAGAGGCGTGAGGCTGTGACCACAACTTAGGGACAGTATAGCCCAAAACAAGTACCCCAGGCCACAAGGAGAAGGCGGCTATCTTGTTGAATCCACAGCACTGGAAACTTGGAGTGTGTGTTTCCCTGTGTCAGTTACGCTGGGATTTTATGGCTGCTCACATTCTTCCCTTCAGGTGGACGTTGTTCGTCAGTATCTTGGGCAAGAGGCCATCATAAACTATAGACAGCTGGATTAGGAAAAGGAGCTGAAGAGGGAGCATTAGATGTTTGATTGAGTCTTAGGTGAGAAAATATGTCATTAAAACAAAATGATGGATGTAGGCGGGCTCAGTCTTATGTGCCTGGTGTGTTGGTAGAAAAACTAAAGCACAAGCCTGTAGATAACCTACTTTATTCTCCCTTCGGGCTGGTGTTGGAATCCAGGATGCCAGACCCTAAAGTCCAGCTCTCTTTCCAACCTATTGAATAATCCGAGAGAAAACATGTCTTCTCTCTGGGCCTCAGTTTGCCCATGTATAAAATGAGATGAAGGATTGACTTGGATGCTCTTCGGAGTCTCTTCCTGCCTGGAGTTCTGACGTAGCCATGTACTCCTGCTCAGCATCGCTAAATAGCTTTGTGGTAGGACCACTGAGTGCCTCCATTAGGGTCAGCTATGTAATGCTGGGGTGGCTGTCAGTGGGCCCTAAGAGCGAGGATTTGTCTTACTGGAGAAATCCACACCACCTAAACTTAAGACCCAGGGGTGTCCAATCTCTTGGCTTCCCTAGGCCACATTGGAAGAAGAATTGTCTTGGGCCACATGTGAAATACACTAATGATAGCCAATGAGCTTAAAAAAAATTCTCAGTATTTTAAGAGAGTTCACAAGTTTGTGTTGAGCTGCATTCAAAGCCATCCTGGCTGCATATGGCCCATGGGCCATGGGTTGGACACGCGTGCTTTAGACCTTCCAACAATTCTAGTCTCTAAACAGGAAATCAGAAGTCAAGATGAATAGATAAGTTGGTCAGTGTGAAAAAGTAATCAGCGGGAGTCACTGTAGATGCAGGGTTCTAGGCTCCATCACCAGCTACATCACCCTACAAAAGATAGTGCTTGTTCAGCACTTATTACTTGCCAACCATGGGAAAAATACTTCAGGTGCATTGTTTTCATGAACTCTCACAGCAGCTCTTTTTCTTCCTAAATGCCCTGTTAGAACCTCTAGTACAGTGTTAAGTAGATACGCTGAGAGACAACATACTTGTCTTCTTAGGGGGAAAATATCCAGTCTTTGACTATTAAGAATGATGTTAGCAGTGGGTTTTTCCTAGGTGCCCTTTATCGGGTTGAAGAAGTTCCTTTCTATTTCTGGTTTGGCTGAGTATTTTTGTCATGAAAAGATAATGGGTTTTGTCAAATACTTTTCTGTGTCTTTTGAGATGATCGTGTGTTTTGTGTCATTTATTCTTTTGATATGGTATATTATACATTGATTTTTCAGATATTAATCTTGCATACCTGGGATAAATCCCACTTGGTCATGGTGTGTAATTCTTCTTATTTGTTGCTGAATTGAGTTTGCTAGTATTTCGTTGATTTCTATTCATAACAGATAGTGGTCTGTGGTGCCTGCCTGCCTGCCTGCCTTCCTGCCTGCCTTCCTGCCTGCCTGCCTGCCTGCCTGCCTGCCTGCCTGCCTGCCTTCCTGCCTGCCTGCCTGCCTGCCTGCCTGCCTGCCTGCCTGCCTGCCTGCCTGCCTTCCTTCCTTCCTTCCTTCCTTCCTTCCTTCCTTCCTTCCTTCCTTCCTTCCTTCCTTCCTTCCCTCCCTCCCTCCCTCCCTCCCTCCTTCCCTTCCTCCCTCCCTCCCTCCTTCCCTCCCTCCCTCCCTTCCTCCCTCTCTTTTTCTTCTCCTCCCCTACCCTCCCCTTCCCTCCCCTTCCCTTTCTTCTCTCATAGTTGTTTACCACTGTCAGAAAAGGTCTGTTAGTTTTCTTTCCTTGTGAGATCTTTGTCTGGTTTTGGTATCAGGGTAATACTGCCTCAAAAAATGAGTAGGGAAGTGTTCCTTCCTCTTTTGTATTTTGAGAGAGTTTGTGGTGGGTTTTTATTAATTCTTCTTTAAATATCTGGTAGAGTTCACCAGTAAAGCCATCTGGGCCTGCTCTTTTCTTTATGGGAAACTTTTTGATTCCTAATTCAGTTTCTTCTTATAGGTCTATTAAGACCTTCTATTTTTTCTTAAGTCAGTTTTGATAGTTTGTGTCTTCCAAGGAGTTTGTCTGCTTCATCTAAGTCATCTAATTTGTTGGCACACATGTCATAGTGATTCCTTATGATCCTTTTTATTTCTGTTAAAGTTGGTGTAGGGATAGTCCCCTTTTCATTACTGATTATTTTCTTTTTTTCTTAGTCTAGCCAAAAGCTTGTCATTTTTATCGATCTTTTCAAAGGACCAACTTTGAGTTCATTATTTGTTCTCTTTGTTCTAATTTTTTCTGCTTCATTAACTTCTCTAATCTTTATTAATTCTATCATTCTGCTTGCTTTTGGTTAGGTTTGCTTTTTCTGGTGTCTTAAGGTAGAAGGTTAGGTTATTGATTTGAGATTTAAAGATCAGGCACTTTAAACATTTTGATAGATACCGTCAGTTTGCCCTCTGGCTTTTTCTCATTAGCAGTGTATAAGAGTGCTTATTCCTCACACTCATACCAGCCCTGGATGTTACTAACCTTTATATATTTGCCAGTATCGTATTCAGACATGGTATCTTGTTTCAATATGCTTCTCTGATTACTGATGAAGTTAAGCAAGTTTTCACGTGTTTATTGGCTGTCTTTCTTTTTTCCTTCTTTCTTTCAAAATGGGAGTCTTTGCCATGTTGCCCAGGCTGGACTTGAACTCCGGGACTCAAATGATCTTCTCACCTCAGCCTCCTGAGTAGCTAGGACTACAGGCATGAGCCACCATGCCTGTCTTGGCCATTTGTATTTCTTATGTGAATAAATTTTCTTTTCTTTTTTAAACGGAGTCTCACTCTGTCGCCCAGGCTAGAGTGCAGTCGTCTGATCTTGGCTCACTGCAACAGCCGCCTCCCAGATTCAAGCGATTCTCACACCTCAGCCTCCCAAGTAGCTGGGACTACAGGTGTGTGCCACCACCTGGCTAATATTTGTATTTTTAGTAGAGATGGGGTTTCGCCATGTTGGCCAGGCTGGTTTCAAACTGGCCTCAAGTGATTCACCTGCCTCAGCCTCCCAAAGTGCTGGGAATACAGGTATGAGCCACTGTGCCCAGCTGACTTTTTTTTTTCTTTTTTTAACCCTTTTTTTGTCCCCCTTTTTTTTCACCCTTTTTCTTTTAACCCATTTTTCTATTAGTTTTAAAAATATGTTTGCAGTAGCTTTTTATATTGTGGATTTTACTTGTTTATTACACATCATTTGTAAATATGGTCTGTCACTCTTCTTTATTTCTGATATCTTTAGCTATATAGAAGTTTTGTTTTTATTTTATTTTATTTTATTTTTTGGAGAGGGAGTCTTGCTCTGTCGCCCAGGCTGGAGTGCAGTGGTGAAATCTCGGCTCACTGCAAGCTCTGCCTCCTGGGTTTGACTGATTCTCCTGCCTCAGCCTCCTGAGAAGCTGTGTTTACAGGCACCTGCCACCACGCCCGACTAATTTTGTATTTTAGTAGAGACGGGGTTTCACTATGTAGGTCAAGCTGGTCTTAAACTCCTGACTTCAAATGATCCTCCCAAAGTGCTGGGGTTACAGGCGTGAGCCATCACGCTCGGCCAGAAGTTTTGAATTTTTATGTGTTTAAATCTATGTTTTCCTTTATGACTTCAGGTTGCTTTCATACTTAAGCAGGTCTTCACCATCCCAAAATAAAATTTTTCTCCTAAGTTTTCTTCTAAGTTGGTTCTTTAAAAGCCACCAACTTGGCTTCGACAGCAAAAGATGAACAGAATTTCTGTTCACCTCTCATGCTGCAAGAAGCTTTATGTAATACTCCAGGGACCCTTTAAGGTCCCAGACTTTTCCTCCAAACCCGTCACTGATTCTAGTGGCTAAGAGTAGAAATGTGAAAATTTAGCCATGTGTGCTGATGCAGCTGTAGTAATTTGTAAGCTTTGAAGTTCTGAGGAGTCGGGAGAAGGGAAAGTAACATTTATTGAACATCTATTAGTGCCAAGCACTGCAATAAGTATGTATATGTATTATCTCACTTACATCTGAAAGGAAGGCATAAGTATCCCCACTCCTTAGAGAAGGAAATTGGAGCTGGCTACATTTAAAGTAGTCCTGACACCAGAGAGTTATTGCTAGGAGTACATGGCTGGCTGAGTGCCCAGATGGCCCATAGGGGCAGTGGGCCCTCCACAGCCCAAGGTCTGGTTCTAGCTGGAGAGAGAAGGATGTACTCCTAATCAGCACTGCAGCTCCAGAAAATCTGTCAGGGCTCCAAAACTGATTAGAGGGGCAGCTGACTCAGTAATAAAACTCCCAGGAGACTTACTTACATGCTGTAATGCAAAATTGCTGCTTTACTGGGAAGATTAGAACTGTTGTTGAGTAGCTTAGAATTCTCTGGCTGAAGGCAGCACTACAAGGGAAGCCACAGGATAAGCTAACAGCTGGTGAGTCAGCAGTCAGAGCAGGGAAGTGAATTTAACATTAGATAGGTCAGGCTGTCTGGTTGATGAATTCATCCCCACAATACTGTATACCTGCCTTAGGGACCTTTGTCTGGACTAGGGGTTGGGTTCCCCCCTCCTTTGTACAGCCCTGGAAGGACATATCCAGCTCCATCTGCCATCTCTCCCCTACTTACTTCCTTCTTTCTTCCTTTCCATCCAGCCATCAAGCTTCCTTTCATGGCCAGTAATCATCATTGGGGTCTACTCATGGACTCTCTTGCCTTATGTATTTGTTTTATTTTGTCCTTATTCCCACTTCTATTTCCCAGGTGTATCATAGGCAACTATTCTAATGTATTTATAGTTTGTGTATCTGTTTTTCCTCTTGCCAAAATGGAAGCCACTGCTTTATATATAGATGTCTTCTTTAAAAAAATTTTTTTTAGATTAAGCTACAATAAAATTGACCTTTTGGCATATAGTCTGTAAATTTTAACACATATATATTTTTGTGTATCCACCACCACAATCAGGATACAGAACAGTTCCATCACCCCAAAAGAATCCCTCATGTAGTCACATTCTCCTCCCACCCTTAATCCCAGGCAACCACTGATCTAATCTTCATTACTATTGTTTTGTCTTTTTGAAGATGTCACATAAATGGAGTCACACAGTATATATACATTTTTAAAACACATGTAAATGGCATTTTATAGCTCATTTTGATTGTATGTTTTTCATCCAGTTCTTTTTTTTTTTTTTTTTAAAGTTTGACGTAACTTCAGACTTACAGAAAAGTTGTTAGACTAATACAAAGAGTTCC
This sequence comes from Macaca fascicularis, assembly GCF_037993035.2. Taxonomy (NCBI): domain Eukaryota; kingdom Metazoa; phylum Chordata; class Mammalia; order Primates; family Cercopithecidae; genus Macaca; species Macaca fascicularis. The sequence goes on from NC_088389.1 coordinate 65,939,833, forward strand.
TGGATATCCTCTGGAGTCCCTAAATGTTAACATTTTGCTATATTTACTTTTTCCTTCTCTCTCTGTGTGTGTGTGTGTGTGTGTATATGTATCTACCTGTAGATAGGTAGATATTAATATGATTTTAGATAGATATATATAGATCTCTCATATATATATATCCTTTTACCCTTAAATATTCAGTATATATTTCCTAACAAGATAATTTAAATATATATAAAAACGTAGTGTAATAAACAATCAGGAAATCAACATTGAAACATTTCTACTACAGGCCTTAGGAAGACTTTGTCAGGTGCCCCAATAATAACCTTTATTGTAGAAGAAAACCATGTGTTGTATTCAGTTGTCATGTCTCTTAATGTCTTGTAATCTGGAGTAATTCCCAAGTCCTTTGGATCTCATGACAGGGATATTGTTGAAGAGTACAGGCCAGTTATTTTGTAGAAGGTCTCTCAGTTTAGATCTGTCTGATGTTTCCTTATGATCAGATTCAGGTTATTCACTTTTGACAGGAACACCACTGAAATGATGCTGAGTTCTTCTCGCTGTAACCAGATCTAGAGTCACACACTGTCAGTTTGTTCCTTATTGGCAGTGTGAACGTTGAGCATTTCATTATAGTGGCATTTGCCATTACTCCGTTATAGTTACTATTTTACCATTTTAAATTAAAACTATCTGGCCTGGCCTACTGGCTCATGTCTGTAATCCCAGCACTTTAGGAGGCTGAAGTGGGTGAATTGCTTGAGGTCAGAAGTTCGAAACCATCCTGGCCAATATAACATGGTGAAACGCCATCTCTATAAAAAATACAAAAAATCAGCATGGCGTGGTGGTGCACTACTCAGGAGGCTGAAGCACAAGACTTGCTTGAGCCTGGGAGGCGGAGATTGCAGTGAGCTGAGATGGTGCCACTGCACTCTAGCCTGTGTGACAGAGTGAGACTCTGTCTCAAAAAAAAAAAAGTAAATAAATAAATAAAAAACTTTAAAAAGTATCTTATGGGCATATACTTTGAGATTATATAAATATCCTGTTATTCCTCAAACTTTCATCCACTTTAAAAGCAAATTCTTTTTCTTACCGTTCATTGTTTTCTTGATATCCACTGGGTTTTAGCATCTACAAATGATTCTTGCTTGAATCAGTTATTATGGTAGTTGATGGTTTTCTGATTCCATTATTCCTTCTATGTTTGTTAATTGGCATTCTTCTGTAAGGAAGAGCTTACCCTTCTCCCCTATTAATTAATTCATATATTAATGCAGACCTATGGATTCTTCATTAAATCATAATCCTTTACTATCATTATGTATTCTGATGTTCAGACTATCCCAGATTTAGCCAATAAGGTCCCCTTCAGGGGGACGGTCCTTGGGATTCCTCTTTAGAGGTTCCTGGTTCCTGTTTTCTTTTGACATACACTATTATTCTTTGAGCATTTTTTTTTTTTTTTTTTTTTTACTTTCAGGCACAGCAAGAAGTTCCACGGTCCTCTTGTTCTTTCCCCAACTCAGTCCTAGAGTCAGTCGCTTCTCCAATGAGCTCTAGTTCCTTTTAGTAGAGAATTATAATTAGAAAACAAGAACTGGGTGCCAAGTGTGCACCTTTGTTTTTAAGGTCCATCCACGTTGCCGTGTATATGTCCAGCATGTTGATTCTAACTGCTGAATAATACCTCATGATTGTCATCCATCCCAGTGTTTCTTTTTCCCTTCTGTAATGAGGGACTCCTGGACTGCCTCCAGCATTACTTTCACAAATATTGCTGTGAGGAACATCCTTAGACATTTCCTTTGTGGGCAACCTGTGAGCATGTTTATGTTGATTCAGGGGTGCCAGACACAGCTCCAGAATGGCTGCCCCAGTTTACATTTCCACCAGCAGAGCATAACAGGCTCTGTGTCTCCGTGAATAATCAGCATTAACCAGCTTCCTATTTTTTGCCAAACTAATAGATGTGCTAGGATAACTCTTTGTTTTAACTTGCTTTTCTCTGATTACTAATGAACTGGAGCATTTCTTCGTATGCTTGATGGTCTTTGGGATCCCGCTTAGGTAAATTCCTTATTCATTATAATCCTTTGCCTGTTTTTCCCTGGAGTTCCTATATTTTTCTTGAAGATATGCAGGAATTCCTTATACATCCTGGATATTAATCCCTTCCTGGTCTCAGACATTGCAGATATCTTCTGAATCTGTTATTTACTTATTTATTTACTATTCTTTAAAGAGTTGGGGTTTTGTTCCGTCACCCAGACTGGAGTGCTGTGGTGTGATCATGACTCATTGTGGCCTCACAATCCTGGGCTTAAGTGATCCTCCCACCTCAGCCTCCTGAGTAGTTGGGACTACAGGTGTGCACCACCAGACTTCGCTAATTTTATTTTATTTTTTAGAGATGGGAGTCTTAATATGTTGCTTAGGTCAATCTTGAACTCCTGGCCTCAAGCAATCTTTCCACCTCAGCCTCCTGCATCTATTATATATATGTTCACTTTGCTCATGCTGTATTTTGTTGGAACATAAAACTATTTTCCCCATTGTTTTGTGCAATCTCTCACCAGCACTCTTCTTTTTCTGTAACTATGTTAATGCCCCTTGTTCTTCCATATGTTAGGTATGCTGGTATAGTTGAACTCTGCTGACCCTCCTCAGCAAACAGTCTCTTTTTATGACACCTTATCCTCTACTGAATTCTCTCTATTAAGAATGACTTGGCCAGGCATGGGGGCTCATGCCTGTAATCGCAGCATTTTGGGAGGCCAAGGTGGGCAGATCATCTGAGGTCAGGAGTTCAAGACCAGCCTGGCCAACATGGTAAAACCCCGTCTTTATGAAAATACAAAAATTAGCTGGGCATGATGGCGGGTGCCTGTAATCCCAGCTACTTGGGAGGCTGAGGCGGGAGAATCGCTTGAACCTGAAAGGAAGGTTGCAGTGAGCTGGGATGGCACCATTGCACTCCAGACTGGGTGACAGACTCCATCTTGGGGGAAAAAAAAAAGAATGACTTGTCTTCCTCTTAGAGTATGAGGTCTACATACAAATATTATTCTTATATTTATTCAGCAAATGTATGTCATAGGCCTATTGTGTGTTAGGAACTATGCTGTCACCAACGAAGTTTAGAGAGGTTATAAAACTTGCCTGTAGCTTTTTAGAGGTGGAGGAGTGATTCGAAACCTAGCCTGTGATTCCTTCCTACTGTGTTGCCTTCCCTTGAAAATTGCATTTGGGGGCCACATGCGGGGGCTGTCGCCTGTAATCCCAGCACTTTGGGAGGCTGAGGCGGGTGGATCACCTGAGGTCAGGAGTTCAAGACCAGCCTGGCCAACATGGTGAAACCCCATCTTTACTAAAAATACAAAAATTAGCTGGATGTGGTGGCATGCACCTATGTTCCCAGCTACTCAGTAGGCTGAGGCAAGAGAATCGCTTGAACCCAGGAGGTAGAGGTTGCAGTGAGCTGAGATTACACCACTGCACTCCAGTCTGAGCTACAGAGCGAGACTCTGTCTCAAAAAAGAAAAAATTGCATTTAGTTCCTGTAGACTGTGTGTCAAATGTCTAAATCTCTTCTAACAAATGGCCTAAGGAGGTGCAAAGCAAAGCATCCTCACCAGCATCCTGAGTTGGCAGTGAGGTGTGGGACCCTGGAGGGAGTAGTGGTAAGTGTGACTCTGGAGTTCTCCAGTGGCAGCCCCTGGGCTACTTGTCAGTGACTGGCTCCAGGTGGAGAGGAGAGCCCAGAGGAGGCAGGTGGCTGCCCCAGCCTGGAGGTGAAAGTCTTAAAATAAAATGCCAGATGCCTATACTATACTATTCTAATCCTTTCTGAGAAGCTGAAATTACCCCTTCTGGAAGTGCTGTAGTTCTAAAAGGACAGATACCCAGCAAGATCTTCCTGGGGCTAATATGGGGTTTGCAGGCAAGTAGGCCTCAGAACCTTTTCCTGGTAGTGATATCTGTGGGCAGGCACAGTTTCCACAGTTTCCAGAAATTCCAGCGGAAGTAGTGAGAAGGAGGAATCTGCCTTTGGGTGAGGACCAAAGAAAGCAGAAATTCCTCTTGGGACTTTTTCCTCTGGAGACCAAACACTTAGGAGCCTGTTTACTGGACTTTAAAAGCTTGTGACCCCCAGTCACTCTTTCTTGACCCCAAGGCTTTGCAATCTGTGGCTTCCCCACTGGACAGAAGTGGAACTGTCATGCTGCCTGTTCTGGGGTCTCCCAGAGGTTTTCCCATGCCCTCTCCTTGCTTCTAATGCCCTACAGACTTGGGGATCTGTGACCACATATGGTACAGAAGTAATGCTTGAGAATGGTTTAGATCAGTGATGTCAAATAAGATTCACTTTTATGTCACCTTCATCAGTTGGAGGCCTCCCAGGTGCCTAAATTGGGAAAGATGCTGAGACAGAATCCCCATGGGTACAGTGCAGGGACAGTAAAGCCACATGTGCTGTGATTTGCTGTCCACTGTGTGGGTGCATCCAGGAATATCAGAACCCTGGAAGATTATTCAAGGGGAAGTTAGGACAGCTTTTTTGCCAATCCAAGAGTGTTCTTGAGGAAGTCTGTCTTCCTCTCTGGCCTTCAGTTTCTTTCCTGTGAAACCATGGGGCCAACACATAATTCCCAAGGCTCCTTTGGCCTGGTCTGCCAGGATTCTCTAGGGTCTGGTTCGAGGTGGATCCTGGCCCTTCGAGGTGGCAGAATCTGATCATGGCCCTGTTTCCTTAGATTTAGGCCTTGATACCCTTGATGACAGCATCCTGGGCTGAGTGACCACCTGAGGTTTTTCTGGTGATTTTGTGACCCATGTAAGACTTTGAGCTTTAGGGTTATTCTCTCAAGGAAATAGTGACATTTGGTGAAGAACCTGTTTGCTGTGGCTATGTGAGGCTTAGCCAAAAAAAATGCAACATTTTTATTAGGAGGTTAGGCCATCCATTGCCACAAAGTGTCAGATTCTAGGCCTAGAGCCTGGAGAAAACTTATTTTAAAATTGATGGGGTGCTGGAGGGGTTGGGGGGTGGTGGCTGTAGCTCATGAATCAGTTGCTAAACCTGGAAACAAAAGGCCTCATGTGGCAGACTGTTTCTGAGCACAGATGAATGGATGAGCAACTGGCACCACTTTGCCCAGTTGGTCCAGCTTTCCACTTGGCCACCTAGGCTTGCTGTGAAGACCTCGTCTGGCAGAAATGACAGTGTTTTTGCCCCACCTTGATCTTAACTGTAATTTAGGACTAAAATCTTAGATTCTAAAACATCAAAGGCAAGATGGCTCCCAGTTCTGTGAGCTCAGCTTCTCATCTCTTAGTTGAACAGGTGCAGTGTAGCTCAACACACGATTGCTGCTCTTGCTGCCAGGAACTGTCCCAGCATAGAAAGGAATGGGACACAACCCCTGCCCTCATGATGTCTAAGGGAGGAAGCAGGCAGGTCAACTGGTACCTCATCACTGCAGGGCTGCAGCCAAGGTTTGTGAAGGATTTTGCAGGCATATGGAATGGGGACTGATTGGTCCCAAGAGGGGACTGGGGAAAGCTTTGAAGAGGGGATGACATTTGGTTTGAACTTCAAAAAATTGTTGCTTTACCTCTTTCCCAAAGTTTTTGAGGTGGCTTATAAGAACACATACCATAAAAAGGACCAATATAAACTTAAAGTCAGAAAAAGAGAAAATTGGCTGGGCAAGGTGGCTCACACCTGTAATCCCAGCACTTTGGGAGGCTAAGGTGGGTGGATCATGAGGTCAGGAGATCAAGACCATCCTGGCCAACATGGTGAAACCCTGGCTCTGGTAAAAATACAAAAAATTAGCCAGGTGTGGTGGCATGTGCCTGTAGTCTCACCTACTCGGGAGGCTGAGGCAGGAGAATCGCTTGAAACGTGGGAGGCAGAGGTTGCAGTGAGCCGAGATCGCACCACTGTGCTCCAGCCTGGCTGACAGAGTGAGACTCCTCCTCAAAAATAAATAAATAAAGAGAAAATGGAACTTAGAAAATTAACAGGAAGAGTGAAAAGACAGATGTTTAGCCAGGCACGGTGGCTCATGCCTGTAATCCCAACACTTTGGGAGACCAAGACAGGAAAATCTCTTGAGACCAGGAGCTTGAGACTTGCCTGGCAACATCTCAAGTGAGACCTTATCTCTACAAAAAATTTAAAAATTAGCTGAGCTGTGTGGCTCGTGCCTGTGATCCAGCTACTCAGGAGGCCGAGACCACAGCCCAGGAGATCGCTTGGGCCCAGCAGTTTGAGGCTGCAATGAGCTGGTACTACTGCAATCCAGCCTGGGTTACTGAGCAAGACCCAGTTTCAAAAAAAAAAAAAGATACTCAAACCATGGGTCCCAACATAGTTACTGTATTTGACCGTTTGCAAAAGCTGAAAGCAAAACATGTTACACATTGTCAGAGAGGAAAATACACAGTAGTTCCTGAGTGTAAATTGTTTTTCTTGACCTCATTCTTAAATAGCTTCATGGGGGTGGGAAGGAAGTGGTAGTTAATAAGTGAACCTGTAAACCAGTGTTTCTCAAAATGTAGTCCAGGGAATTGCATCAAAATTACAGTTACCTAGAGTGCTTCTTAAAGTGCAGATTCCTGGGCCCCTGCCCCCAGGCTTATCAAATCAATCTGGTGAGTAGGACCCAAGAATCTGCAAATTCACATACTTCTGCAGATGATTCTTCCTGCACTCCACAGTGTGAAAGCCCCTGCAATAGACGGGAACCTACCACCATTTGAAAGCAAGCTTGAGTGCTTGGCCTTTGAAGGTTGAGTGGGGCTTTAATGAGGGAGAGAGCAAGGCATGAGAAATGGCAGTTCCACTGAGGTCAGTCAGTGGGTCATTGCTGACGAGGTCACTTTTAAGTCATGTTTTAGAAGAACTACCAAGTGTGGCAGTTCAGGCGTGTGGCAGGACTGTTCCTGAGCACAGATGAATGGATGAGCAGCTGGCCCCACTGTGCCCAGTTGGTCCAGCTTCCCACTTGGCCACCTATGCTCTGCTGTGTGGACCTTGTCTGGCAGTCTCCTTTAATTTTTTTTTATTTATTATTATTTTTTTCTTTTTGAGACGGAGTCTTGCTTTGTTGCCCAGGCTGGAGTGCAGAGGTGTGATCTCAGCTCACTGCAGCCTCCACCTCCCAGGTTCCAGTGATTCTCCTGCCTCAGCCTCCCAGGTAGCTGGGATTACAGGCAAGTGCCACCACACCCGGCTAACTTTTGTATTTTTAATAGAGACTTGGTTTCACCATATTGGCCAGGCTGGTCTCGAACTCCTGACCTCAGGTGATCTGCCCACCTCAGCCTCCCAAAATGCTGGGATTACAGGTGTGAGCCACTGCACCTGGACTATTTTTTTTGCAGCAAATTCTTTGTTTTTCTCTCTGTTCCCAAATGCAGGGTATTGAGACCACAGATGTGTTCTGTTTCCTGTTGAAAAAGCGTTTCTCACTTAGCTGGGTGTGGTGGCACGTGCTGTAGTCCCACGGGAGGCTGAGGTGAGAGGATTGCTTGAGCCCAGGAGTTCGATAATCGTGCCGTTGCACTCCGGTCTGGGTGACAGAGCGAGACACTGTCTCTTTAAAAAAAAAAAAAAAAAAAAAGTGTTTCTTTCCCTGGGACCTAATAGTTTGGATGGTGAGTTGGTGGAAAGAACAGTGGGTGTTGGGGGTGTTGAACTTGTGTTTGTGTGTAGTGTACCCAAGAGATATCATGTCAGCATTAAGAATAAACTAATTCTGTTTTCTAGTCACTGAATTGTGTGTTTTGACATCCTTATTTTGGAAGATACTTCCTTATTAGGAATGGGACTAAGGAGGGGGTCACCTTTCCCATCTGTGGGTCATATTTTAAAATATTTATTGTTCAAGTTTAAAGATATAACCTAATGTATAAAGAAAAATACCACAAACATCTGATTTAAGAAACAGATCAGCCGAGCACGGTGGCTCGTGCCTGTAATCCCAGCCCTGTGGGAGGCCAAGACAGGCAGATCATGAGGTCAAGAGATCGAGACCATCCTGGCCAACATGGTGAAACCCCGTCTCTACTAAAAATACAAAAATTAACTGGGTGTGGTGGTGCATGCCTGTAGTCCCAGCTGCTCGGGAGGCTGTGGCAGAAGAATCGCTTGAACCCAGGAGGCAGAGGTTGCAGTGAGCCGAGATTGCGCCACCGCATTCTAGCCTGGCGACAGAGCGAGACTCTGTCTCAAAAAGAAGAAAAAAAAAAGAAATCATTTCCTGCACCTTCGAAACCTTCATGAGTTAGATTTTGAAACTCAGTGAAAAATGCTTCACATGAGAATCGAGAGTCCCTTCTGGTGACTCTCCATCCCCTGCTCTTCTGTCAAGTTTTCTTGTAGGTTTATGGAAACCTTTGTTACTTGTGCTGGTGGCAGAGAAGCGGAGAGGATAGCTGCGCGTCACCCACACAACTAGGATTTGTTGGTGTACTCCCGTGTGCATGGCAGCCAAGTGGACACAGCTCTGTGATGAATCCTCCCAAGAGGACTGAGGGGCCCTGATGGAGGCTGCTTCTTTGCAAAGCTTTCCTTGACTCTCTTCCCTGACCCCTGGTTGATTCCCCTTCTTCTGTGCTAGTTTTAGTTTGTTGTTTGTTACCTGTCACACTCACCCAGTACTGTTGGCTTTGCTGGTCTCCTTGACTGCTAGGGGCAAAGACCTTTTTTTGTTGTTGTTGAGACACAGTCTTGCTCTGTCGCCCAGGCTGGAGTGCAATAGTGTGATTTCGGCTCACTGCAGCTGTCACCTCCCAGGTTCAAGAGATTCTCCTGCCTCAGCCTCCCAAGTAGCTGAGATTACAGCTACACCACACCCCGTTAATTTTTGTATTTTTAGTAGAGATGGGGTTTAGTAGAGATGGGATTTCACCATGTTGGCCAGGCTGATCTCCAACCCCTGATCTCAAGGTGACCTGCCTGTCTCGGCCTCCTAAAGTGCTGGGATTACAAACGTGAGCCACCACACCCAGCCTCAAAGACCTCTTCTTTACTTGCTCACCCGGCCGCCTGCCCGCTCCCCCACCCCCTGCCCCGCATGCCCTGTATCACCTGGTACGTGATACATACTAACTGGTACATGTTTGAATATGAATGAATGTGGTGCTGTGAATGCTTAGGGGATGTGGGTGAAGTGCTTAAGAACGAACCTTGAGTGGTCTGGGAAGGCTTCTTAGGGGAGGTGATGTTTGAGCTAAGGCCAGGCAGCTGTTAGATTTGGTGATATTGAAGCCCTTGGAGACTTAGAGAGCTTGCACTCTTCCCGGAATGACGGGTGAGCCATGTACAGTAAATGGTGCTTCTCATTTCTAGCCCAAGGGACCTCAAGGGGCACCGTGATTTCACGAGAATGCTGCAAGCAAATCTTTTCTCACGCTGGGGAATTTGGTGGTAATGCCTGGCTCAGCTTGCGGTGCGCACCTGACCTTTGGAAGATTGGTACAGAGAGAAGCGGCCCACCCACATGAGCCTGTGGAGCAGCACTGGTGGGGGAGCTGGCTTGTGAAGAGGGACTGTGCAGTGTACTGTCAGGTCTGAGACCCAGGAGGAAATTCTAACATCCCAGCTCTCAGAACCACAGAGCTGTAGGCACTGCCTAGTTCCACGTGTTCCCAAATGTTTCCTGAATACTTGAATTTCCTGTTCAGGAAATTTTCAAAAGAAACTTAGAGTCCTGACCCCATGGCTGCCAAGGAAGGATTTTTTTAAAATTAAATTTAAAAAATCAGTCCAGTATGAAAATCTACCATGATGATTTCATAAGAGAAAGGACATTTTAATATTCAAAGAGTAAGAAGCACTTAATCTTGGAAGAAAGGGCATTCCTATACATTGATTGCCTTTAGTTTAATGAACAAACACCTTCATGGTCTTTACTTTTATGATTTCATTCCTGGGCTAGTGAAACATTGTCACAATAAAGCATCAGGCCAATGCTTCTTTCCACCCACTGGCCAATCAGTTGACAAGCAGTGACTAGATGTTTCAGCCTGTTTTGCTGAGGCTAAAGGATTGAACTAGTGCTTCAGCCAGCATGAAAACCAGTCAGGAGTCTGTGCTGGTGTTGGCTTAGATTAGCAGGGCCTTTGATGGAGGGGCATATTTGTGTTTGGGTTTGCTGTGCCAGGCAGGGGAGCAGTGGAATTGGTCTGAGTTGAGCTCACACATTGAAGTTATTGAGCGACTTACATGCAAGGCCATGACCTGGACTCCCAGCCGAGAGGCCCACGTGGCGGGGCTTGAGCTGGGGGAGCCGAGGACAGCTTACATCTGCTCATCTGCTTACGTAACCCTGCCTCCCAGCTTCCAGAGCCAAGAAAACACACAAGCCAGCCCAGCGGGGCCGAGAGCCTGTGGTAGCACACGCCATGCGCCACACAGCAAGGGCGCCTTGGCTCATCCTGAGGACTGTCATGAAGTCCTCAGCCCTCTGCCTCCTCCCAGAGCCTCTCCTTGCGACCCCAGGCAGTGGCTCTGAAACCTGGTCGCAGGTCTGCATGATTCTGAACAGAGGTAGTCATTGCCCTCCTGGAGTCTCAGCTCTCTGGAGTTTCTCACTGGGACAGAGCCAGGTGTGTAGCAGAGCATGGCCCCTGCAGTGTGGCAGGAGGTGTGCAGGGCACTCAGAAGGCCTCCTGGCCGGCACTCGACCCAATTAGTCATTCAATTCCAGGTCTGGGGCTGCTGTCTGTTGTCTCAGAGGTGTAAGCTGCAAGATCCTTAGAATTGTGGAGGCTTCAGAGAGAGAAGGTGGAGAAAAACTTACCAGATTGGGCAAGAAGGGCAGAATTGGGAGTCAAGGTGTCTCAATGTGTTGGAAGCACGATGGGGGTTGTGCAAGAGGCACAGCGAGTTCAGAAGGGAGCAGGAGAGCGAGAAGAGGCTGTTCAGTGATAAAGCTCTGCACAGAGCCATTGGAGGAGTAAGCTCCTTGACCATCCTTAAACCAGGGTAATTTTCATTTAGGTTCTGCCACACACTCAGCAGGGAGCTCCTGGAAGGCAGGATTTGTCTTGTTCATCCTCCCTCCCTACCTCAACCCAGTCCTCCTTGGACTGGCACACAGTAGGTACCCAGAAAGTATCAATTGAAACAAATTGAAAGTGGTCTTGACACATATCACTGGGCAAATTTGTATTTAACTGACATTTCAGAGTAAAGACTCTCTGGCTTGGTACTCGATCAGCTTCTGTGGATTGTCAGCATGCTGTGGACACCCCCGGCATGGGAGTGAGTGGGCGTGTGTGTGTATGTGAGGGTGAGAGAGTGTTAGTGTGTGTGTTGGGGTTGGGGAGAGAGGAGGAAAAATAGAAGATGGACCACCAGGGTAGCAGCTTCTGCCCTGGGGAGATGGTGGTGTCAGTTGCTGAGGGAATCCTGAGGAGAAGCAGGTCTGGCTGTAGGTGGCGATGGTGATGGGGTTGCATGAGAGTCCATTTGGGGCAGGTTGAGTTTAAGGTGCCCATGGCATATGGCTAGCCATGTTCTGTTGGCTGTGAGGTCAGGAGAGAGACATGAGATGGAAACAGAGGTTTGGGAACTGTCATGTGCTTAAACTAAATACCTGGGTGTAGGGAGAGTGAGAAGAGAAGGGGGCAAAGATGGACATCCAAGAAAGAGGCTGAGAAAGCCTGGGAATTGAGGTAAGAGGAAGCATAGGTAAATATGATGCTTGGTGATCAAGGCTTCTTTCTACCTCTCCTATGCGGGACACTTACGTCTCCTGTCTGCCTGGACATTCATGCTGAGGGCAGGGAAGGTGAGAGCAAGGATTTGTCTAAAGGTCTCGCTTTGGATCCCTTCACTCCTCCTGGTTTACCAAGTGTCACTGGGCACGTCAGGGCGTTCTGAGACCTTAGAGATCATCCAATCCAATCCCTGCAGTTTACAAATGAGGAAACCAGTACCCTGAGAGTGGCTGTACTCTCCACTCTCAGGATACCTAAGATCATCTGGAAAGTCACTGGTGGAGCTGGACCAGGGCCCAGGCATCTCTTCTCCTGTCTGGGGCTCTTGACTTCAGGACCCCCTTTCTGAAACGCATGATGGGGCAACACCAGGACACTTTCCAGCCTGCAGGTGTCTGTCCCGCAGAAGCGAGGCAGGCCACGTGTGAATTCCTGTTTCCTGGGTGGGTTTCAGAAGATACAAGCAAGTCGGCAGGGTGACAGCCCAGGTGCTTCTTGGGTTCCCCAAAATGGGGTTATGTTTAGCAGCATCCTCAGAACCAAAGGTGGGGTGGGGGCTGTAGATGTTGTGGGGGCCCTCTGAAGTGAAAAGAGCCCTGTGACAGATCTTTTCTTGTTTTTCACAAGTTCACTGTGCAGCAGGGCCCCCCAGGGGGCTTTGCCCAGGGTTGGGTGTTGGGCAGCCCAGGCCTGGCCGACCTTGTGGGGAAGGGTGTGAATGGTGGGAATCCCCGAAGGCCCTCTTTGCCCGAAAGCTCTAAAGCTTGACATCAGAGATGCCCATCACATGGCCCATCAGAGCCCTACTACCCAGCTTGCCCAGTGAGAATCATCTGGACTCCTTGTTAGGTAGCCATTTAGGTCTTTCCCAAAATCCACAGACTCTCTAAGGGAAGGGCCCGAGATTCTGTATTTGTACTAACTTCCTCAAGCAATTCTGGTGATAGGTTTGGGAAAAACCTGTCCAGGGTGATCGCTGGCTAAGTCCTGGTCTTCTCTGAAGAGCACAATGCCTGCTCACTTCAGGGCACCCTGGGAGGTGGGAGCTGGCTCAGCAGGCAGTCTTACAAGGGACTGAGCTTCAAGGCCCCTGTCCCTCCAGGAGGTAGGTGCATGGCCAGAGAGAGGGAGCAGGGCTTCATAGAGGGAGCCCTGAGGATCTTATTCCCTGCCCCAGAGGGTCTGCTGCCTGAGCTCTGTGATAGCACAGAGAGTAAAAGGACCAAGCCTGGTTGAGGCCTCTCAATGCAAAAGTTTGCTGGTTAGAGGAGAGGGGGAAGAGCATTTCTGGCAAAGAGAAAAGTGTGGATAGGCATGGCTTAAGGGATGGGGAGGGAGACAGACAGAGCTGACATTGAAGGGCCTGTTGCTCAGCTGTGGGCCTTGGCCTTCCCTTGTGCAGGGTCACACAGCCTTAGAGCCATTGGAGATTTTAGTGGGAAAGTTTAACATGGTCAGGGCTGTATCTCAGAAGAAAACGGACTAATGGGAACAGGTCCTGTGATGGTGGACCTGGGTCAGCTGTGGAGGGAGGGAAGATGTGAGTGGTGTACTGGGGAAGGGGATGGAAGAGGCAGCTATCTGGTGAGAGGAACCAGGCCCACAGCTGTTTTTCTCAGCCTGTTCAATTCAGAAGGGTGAGTGATTCCGGGAGTAGGGGGTGCTCGGAGAGCCACACATTATTGATAAACAGGGCAGGCTGAGGCCTGCTCACTGGCCCTGGGCGGGTTTCAGGTTTTGATCTGTGCTTCTGGTTGGTATTGCTACCTGTTCCCTGGGTTCCTTCCTTTGTTCTTGTGGCTCATTTGCTTCACAGGTGAAGCTGGTTACACTAGAGTAACAGTTCCCAAAGTGTGTTCCCTGGAAAAATGGTTCTGTGGCCAAATAAGTTTGGGAAATGGTGGGTTAAATATAACGGAGGGGTTTTTTTTGACTGCACAACTTCTCAGAGCCTTTGGTGTGTGTCGTGACTTTGCAGAAGCAGGATTTAAAATGCAGCGTTCCCATTCTTATTTGACCACAGGACGTGTTTTTCCACTAAGCATCTTGCTGGGTCTAATGTTTTCTGGAACTCGTTTTGAGGAGGTCTAGTCTGCAGAGAGTGTGGGGAGCCTGGGTTCAAGTGTTGGCTCTTGACTCTCAGCAAAGCTTTGGTTCCCTGTGTTGCCTGGACTGTACCATGCGTACCACATACCTTGTATGTGACCTTTTCCTTGTCCCTCTTCCCACCTGCCATTACCTCACAATCCGCAATCTGCACCTCATCCAATTTTCTTCTGAGGGAAGCACTCTCATACTAACTTCCCTCATCTGCATCCATGTTCTTCTAGGCCAGAAACTTGGGAGTCAGCCCTCCCTCTTTGTTACTTCTTCTTCCTCTTTGTTGCTTTATCCCCTCTGTTACTAAGCATTCTTCTGTGTTCTTTCCAGCTATTTCTTTTATTTTCCCTCAGTCTCCTCTGGGGTCTGTTTGCCTCCATCCCTCCCAGAGCTTGGTTCACCTTCCATCGAGTCCCTTCCTGAGACATGGTCACTCATGCCACTCCTGCTACCTTCCACTTTGGAGCTAACTCCCTCCACGCTGATGTCTCCAACGTACATGTGTGCACATGTGTGTGCGCGCACACACACACACATCCTTCCCCATTCTTAGGCTAGAATCAGAGAGATGATGTCAGTCATTTGTTCAAGGCCACGCAGCTGGGAGGTGGCAGAGCTAAGTCTCAATCTCAGGGGTTTTGAGAAACTGCCTTCTCATCCATGATCACTGATTTCTACAACAGCCTATCAGGAACTCTGGGTAGAAATTATTTCCATTTTACAGTGGAGTCGGAGCGGGGAGGGTTCTGGGCAGGCGAGTGCTTCACAGATTGACCAACCATCTAGGTTTGCCCCACACTGAAGGGGATTTCTGGGAATGGTTGGTCACCTAGTGCTGGATGTGGTGCCTGATGCTGGGCAAGAGGGCCCTCTCCATGGCCACGTTGCCTCCCAGGAGGAGACTTTTCCTCTGCAGCTGCAGCCTGGCCGTCTGATGCAGCCTGTGGAGCAGTGGCAAGTCCTGTGGCCTGCTAACTTCTCCCTTCCTCCACCTCTCTAGTGGGCCCCATGCTGATTGAGTTTAACATGCCTGTGGACCTGGAGCTCGTGGCGAAGCAGAACCCAAATGTGAAGATGGGTGGCCGCTACACCCCCAGGGACTGCGTCTCTCCTCACAAGGTGGCCATCATCATTCCATTCCGCAACCGGCAGGAGCACCTCAAGTACTGGCTGTATTACTTGCACCCCATCCTGCAGCGCCAGCAGCTGGACTACGGCATCTATGTTATCAACCAGGTGAGGCCTGGGAAGGTGGAATGAGAGAGGGTGTGTGTGCATGCATCTGCGTATCAGATGTGTGTGTAATGAGGGCAGGGGAAGGGGAGTGATTTCACAGACACCTGGCACTTACAGCAAGGAGCCAGCCCCCCAACCACCACCAGTGCAGATGAGCTAAACGCCAAACAGTGTGCTTGCCTATTGCTGTCAACTCTGTTAGCCACGGGAAATGCTGGAGTTTTTCATTGTTCTGTTTTTGTTTTCTGGAAGTAGCCTTCTAGCAAAATTGGGAAAAAAGACAACCCTAATTATTCCAAAGTAAACACTGATTATTCCCTGGGTTTGTGTAGTTGTGTATTTTCCTTTTAAAAATAAAACCATCATTTAGATATCAGACTTTTAGGTAACTTCAAAGTTTATCCAGTCAGTCAGACTGTGTCTCCTGGGGCACCTGGAGACAGTGCCCTTGGTTCAGCCCCTGGTGAAATATCTGGAGAAGTCTGATTCGTGGGCCATCTGAGAGTCATGTGGACTGGGCCGAGTCTGAGAAAAAGTTTCTCACTGCTCATCTGATCCATATGTGTTGGACTTTAGCCCTGCTTAGGAAAGTAATGCTAAGGATAGGTCAGCTTTCATCACCATGGCATGGAGGATCAGATTGATCTAAGAGGCATCTTTATTGAAGTAAATTTTTCAATGTATTTGAGGAGCATTATTTTCCCAAGAGTATAACTTTGATATTTCAAGATTATCCCTAAAATTCATGTCTTTAGACTGTAACCTCCTAGGTGCAATGACACATCTAACTTATCTAGGCACCCAATTTCATTGAAATTCATTTGAAGAGTCTGAGTACGCCCATTTCTACAAAGCCCAATGTCCATTTCATTTTGAGATAAACTCTGCTTTACGTAGGAGGATTGTTGGCAGTTTACTGCTTCCATCAAAGTCAAGGGACTCTGTGCACCTTCCCTGGGACCCCAGGGGAAGCCCTTGAGGACTGCTGTGGCACTGTGCTGCATCACTCACTGCAGGGAGATTCTGAAGTGTAAGGCTTGGTCCTGCCCTGTCCCGAAGCCTCCAACCCACTTCTGGCAAGTGGGACCCTCCCAGGGAATGATTTGTTAACAGTCCCAAATAGCCTGTAATTGGATGGTGGCTGCCAAATGCTTTGGAAGCTCAGAGGAAGGAGAGAGAGCAATGGCTTGGAAGGACTAGGATATAAACTAGGTTCTAAAGTCTGCAGGGAGATGGGCTTCTCAGCTAGGGCCAGTGAGCAGGGACCTCAAGGCAGAAAGGAACCTTGCATGTTCCTGGAAATCGAGATGCCCGCTGAGGTAGGAAAGCACCAGAAGCTCTGAGGCCAGGTGTCACAGCTAAGCCTGTGAGGCAGGAGAGAGCAGAACAAGCCCTGTTATAAGGAAACTGAAGCAGGACAGCAGGTGGTGGGCAAACCCCTTGAGGCTGTTTGAATTATTTGACCAAGTGAGGTACAGACCGGGGGCCTATGAACACCTGCAAGCAAGTCAGCCACGCAGTTATGGGTCACCTTGAAAGAATATTGGAGAATGCAAGAGAGAATAGGTAAATGTCCTGCAAAGTGCAGGTCACTGTAACCCAACAAGTATTCATTTAAGAAAAGCCCTGGCCGGGCGCGGTGGCTCACGCCTGTAATCCCAGCACTTTGGGAGGCCGAGACGGGCAGATCACGAGGTCAGGAGATCGAGACCATCCTGGCTAACACGGTGAAACCCCGTCTCTACTAAAAAATACAAAAAACTAGCCGGGCGAGGTGGCGGGCGCCTGTAGTCCCAGCTACTCGGGAGGCTGAGGCAGGAGAATGGCGTGAACCCGGGAGGCGGAGCTTGCAGTGAGCTGAGATCCGGCCACCGCACTCCAGCCTGGGTGACAGAGCGAGACTCCGTCTCAAAAAAAAAAAAAAAAAAAAAAAAAAAAAAAAAAAAAAAAAAAGCCCTGTGATTGAGAAACATTTGTCTGATGCCAGTGAGCACGTACCAGTGACGGCAAGATTCAGGAGCCTATTATTAAAGCAGTGGCAGCGAGCACCTGGAAGAGGTGGCCACCATCACCAGGAGACAGCAGGGATGACTAATAACAAGCCATGCCAGCTGCATCTTGTTTCTCTCTCTTGACAGTTGCTATGCCAGTAGATGAGGGATGTATTGTGGATACAGTGCTGTCATATCTTATCCAGCAGGGCATCTGACAGCATCCCACAAATCTGCCTGAGTAGAAGGCAGACAGCTGTGGTCTGGGTGCCATATAGATAGGTTAAAATATATGTTTGGGCCTAGGCGCAGTGGCTCATGCCTGTAATCCCAGCAATTTGGGAGGCCAAGGCCGGCGGATCACTTCAAGTCAGGAGTTTGAGACCAGCCTGGCCAACATGGCGAAACCCCTTCTCTACTAAAAATACAAAAATTAGCTGGACATAGTGGTGGGCGGCTGTAATCTCAACTACTTGGGAGGCTGAGGCAGGAGAATCTCTTGAACCCAGGAGGCGGAGGTTGCAGTGTACCAAGATCATGCCACTGCACTCCAGCCTGGGCAACAGAGTGAGACTGACTGTTTCAAAAAAAAAAAAAAAATATATATATATATATATATATATATAAATACATACTTGGGTAAAGAGGGTAAAAGAGAGTTAGTGATGATGCTGAATTTTTGAACTGAGGTAGCTGTTTTCAGTGAAGACTGGAGCGTGGGATGCTACATCTAGATATGTTACAGTTTAGGTGAATGTGAGACTTCCCTATTTTGAAATCAAAACAAATATTGGACCAGTAAAATCTGGCCACCAGCTTAAATTCCTGTGATACAATTTACATAGTCCTCAGGCTCAACACAGTAGATTTCTGAATGTCCTCTACCAGCTACATGCTCCTGCCCTCCTCAATCCAAGTAGACAGAACAACTAACCAAGCCAGCTCAGACCGGTGGCACAGCTGTGCTGGCTAACACTGGACACCACCTAAGAGAGTGCTCCTCTAAAAGTGTGCTTCCCCAAATGGAGCCAAATACGCTTGAGGATTGCTGGGTTGAACCATGTAAAGCAGGTCTCATTCCTGCAGAGCCTTCGGTACCCCAGGGTACACTGTAACCCCAGAAGTGTTTCCTGAGCTTGCCTGACTAGAAAACTTTTCCAAGAACTGTCTCAAGTGATGAGTGTTTTGTGAGTCACACTTTGGGGAAAGCGGGCCTAAGTTAGTGTCTCCTCCCAACTGCCTCTCTGCTTTCCCTGGAACACTAGGAACTACCCATCCTCCCTCCTCTTTCCACTTCACAACTTAGCATCAGGAATATTTTAGTTTTGGTTTTTCAAACATATATACCTCCTTTTTTCTTATCTTGTCAGTATCATCTTTTCTTTTCCTCATACATTTTTTTTCTCTTCATCCTTTCCTTCTCCTCCAAGGGTTAACTTTCTACCTTAGGATAATCTTTTCCTCTTTTTCTCCCACTTCCCCAGCTACTCTCTTATCATCTGCTCCAATCTCACCCTAATTGATCATTTTGGGAAAATATGGTCAGAGTCCAGATAACTAAGTCAAGAAATGCTTAAACTTTGCCCTACCTTTCCAGTAAAGAATATTACCTAATAAATAATAAAATGGTAATAGGAAACCTGAGCCCTGAAAAAAAAGAGGTGGAAGGAGAAACATTTGGAGCACATCCTGTCTACAAATTAGGAACTGCCTGTGTTCTCCGTTTTATGGTTATATTCTAGAAGAAGAAAGGGATTTTGTAGCACCTGGTTTTGACCTTTCTGCCCTGTTTGTTGAGCAAATAAACCTTATGGACTGTTAGCCCTCTTTATAGCCTCTCAGCTTCTCCCTGGCCCAGACACCCTGCTGTCATTTTGACTCTTCATTCACACACACACACACACACACACACACACGCACACACACTCACACACACACCATTTAAGATTAGACAGAAAGAATGCTCAAAATAGCAGTGGCTTCTAAGACATTTAGTACAGGGGTTCCCAAGCAGGCTTTTCAGTATCGAATTTCTTTCTGCCCATTGAAATGCTACACAACCTTCCACTTATAGCAGGTCACAAGGGTTTCATTCTACTTGAAGTAGGGGCCATGTCCCATTTCCACTTCCTTAGCTTCCCATTCAGTCTCTTCTAGGATTTGCCCAGACCCCTGAGGCCAGACAATGTGGAAACTTCTGCTCCATGTCACAGATGAGAAAACAGTCTCAGAGAGGGACAGGCTCTGAAAGTCTCATAGACAACATCAGGGCTGCGGCTCAAACCCCAGCATCTGATTCCAGGTTTAGTGCCTTCTCAGGGCATCAGTGATGCTCCTCATGGCCAGGGTGCCCTCAGTGTTGCTCACAGTCCAGTATCCAGGGCCAAGAGTGTGTTGTGTGCTCAGACTGCCTGGGTTCAATCCTGGCACTGCCATTTTCCAGTCAGTGACCTCAGGCAGGCTACTTAAGCTCTGCAGGCCTCAGTTTCCTCCTTGGTGGGGAGGGCTGTGAGGCATTCTTCTCATGGTAAACCTTCAGTAAATACCAACCGTTACTGGGAGGGTCCACTCCTGCCTCTGCACTCTCCATTCGTCCTGCCTGTTTCCTCTGCCTGCTTCTGTGGTGGTGAATTCTTCATGACTCCCACCACCTCCTGCTGCACCCCCACTCAGGGCCGGCATCAGGACCCTTCCTTCTATTGGTTTGGACTCCTTGGAGTCAGAGGATAACGGATAGTGGAATGAGCCAGGTGGCAGAATCTCAGAGGACTCAGAGGCCATCCTGGGCCTGTAGGCCTCTTCAGAGTGGGGCCACTTATCAAAGTTCATACCACACACAGGCATGAACTTTCACAAGTTGTTATGACTCATACTCTGTCTATAGTAAGCTGTTAACCCCTCCCATTTGGCTTATGCCTCTGTAATTACCGTAATAACTTATATCTCAAAATAAGGATATTGAAGGAATGAGTGGAGAGAGGCTTTCCTGGTTGAGATAGAGAAGAACAAGAGTTTCTCTTTGTCCTCAAGGCCTCTCCTCCCATCCCTGACCTTAGCTCACCAGCATGGGAAAATACTATTTGGCTCCTTGTACTCTGAGATGTGGATGTCAAGATACAGCATCAGCATTCCAACTTCAACGGCAGCGAGAAAAGAAGGAGGAGGAGAAGATACCATAGCAAGCAGGGATGTATGCTGCATTTCCTAATACTCGAACCCGGAAATGAGACTGTAAAGCCACTCAAGGTGAAGGGAGGGCAGTTCGCCACCTGGCAGCACTAGCCCTAAATTAAGGAATGCAGGATGTTTGTGGGTTGCCCATCATAAAAATTACACAATGAGTAAGGAATGCAGGCACAGCTGGCCAGGTGTGTTTGTCACAACCGTGGCAGCCCTTTGCCCCACAGCCAGTACACAGAACTGGTCTCTCCAATTCTGATTGCATATCTTCTGGCACCTCTGTTCTTCCTCAGCTGCCCAGGATTTTTCTAGTTCTGACCATGTTACTTACTCTTTTAAACCTGTTAGCATTTCATGACTGCCCACAGGCAAGGGTCTAAATGGTCGGAAGGCCCAAGCTTAGCCTCTGAGACCCCGACCTACCTCCAGCCACTTCCTCCTCCTCTCCACTTCACTGGACTCCCCCTCTCCACCCAGATACCTCTCTTCTCCCCTCCTTGTGCCTTTGCTTATGCTGTCCCTTCTGTTCCTGGTGTGTCTCTGGCCATCTTTTAAGCTTCCCTCCCCAACCTCATTAGCTCTGTGGAGTCCCTGGAATAGAGCTGACTTCTCCCTCCCTGCTGCTCCCAGGCTGCTCAGAACTTTCTGGAAATGGATGATTATCTGAGTTCCAGCCTCAACCCAGCCCCCAGACTCCCAGTCCCTCATGTCTGCCTCCCTTCTTTCTCCCTGACCACACAGCTGGTGCATAGTCAGTACAGATGTAGTCAGTGAGTGGAGCATGGGGCTTTTTCCTGGGATTCCTGCCTCTTTGTTTATACCTAGTCTCAGGAGCCCTACTCCTGGTCTTCTGCCTAGATCTGTGCCTCTTGGAAGTGAAGCCTCCGTTCCCAGTGGGGCCAGGTCATCACCCTTGGGAATTTGCAGGGCCCCTCCCTTAAACTTCTTCCCCGAAGCTTCCAGCTCAATGCTGACCAGAGCACAGGCTGCCTGTGACAGTCCTTGGGGTGACCTCCCTTATCAGGAAAAATGCAGAAAACCTATTGATACCTTAGCCTTGTGATTGTTAATGGTCACAAAACTCCTTTAGGGTCTTTGGACTCAGCACCTTTAGGGTCTCACTTTGAATTTTGACACACACACCTGCCCCCCCTCCCCCCGCCCTAGTGAGGCAAATGGTCTTCTGGTTGTGCCTGCGGAGGGAAGGCTCCAAAGGTGATGGCTGGGAAGCAGAGCCGGAGCCTGCCTGAAAGGCTGTGGAGAAATGGAGTGGGGGCTCAGCCAGCTGCCTGGAGGACTCTGTCTGGCTTTGAAGTTTTCTCCTGTTTCCTTTTCTTCTATGTACTGTTTTAGGATGATGGGGTGATAGTTCCAGGCTGGTTGAGGATGGATTTGGAGATAGTCCTTTGTACCCTCAGTGAGTAAGAGCATCTGTCACCCTACCTCAGCAGTTGTCTCTGTCACTGGTCCAAGCAGCTGATTCCTATACAAGGTCAAGATCAACTGGGGAGAAGCAGACCCCTGGGTCTGTTCCATTAGTGAGGACAGCTGCCTGGGCTTATGGCCCCATTGGTTTGGTTTCTATCTTGATCATCTCTACCATCCCCCCATCCCTGCCTTCCATTTTCTACCTGAGCTGTCAGTGCGCAGATTGATGTGTGTGGGAACAGGGCTCAGGAGGAGTGGGGTAGAGTTGGTCCTGTCCTGCAGCCTCCCCTTCCTTCTGGCACTTGGACCCTTTGGAGCCTGTTGGGGGTGGGGAGTGGGAGTGGGAGTGGGAAGGCCAGGGAGTGTCTCTGCGCCATCACTGTTTGAGTGTTGTCCCTTTGCTATGTGCCCCACCTAGGATGTGTGTCTCTGTTCTCCTGGGGACTCAATTTGCTAGTGAATTGCTTCTATGGATATTGTTCTGGGAAACGCCATTTTTTCTGCTCACCCATGACTCTGTGACAAGGAGTGACAGCTTATTAGGAATTTGCTTTTGTATTGGAACACTGGTCATCAGAATGGGCCCTTTTCCTTTGCAGCTTTGACGTTTGCTTCTCTTTTCCTCACCTCTCTCCCTTGCATCCACCCTTTTCTCTTTTTCTTCTTTTTTGTTTTCCTTCTAGCAGGGGCCTTTTGCCTTTACTTGTTAATCCTGTTTGTAAAAAAACAAGTGGAAGGAGGAGTTCCTCTCTGATCTGCTTCTTATTGTCCACCTACCTTCTCTTCCGTACTCTCCGCCTCCTAGAGAGAGAGAGAGAGAGAGAGAGGAATGCTGACCTAACTACCGCTGCCACTGCTGCTGCCACCACCGCTGCCACCACCAGTCCCTGGTAATGTTCACATGTCCTCAAATCAACCCAGAGCCAGGGCCCTACTGGTCAGGGGGAGGCTATGTAAATAATCCCATGAATGTGTCATCCTCAGGCCCTGGGGTCTCCTAGGCAAGACCAGGGCCTCTGTAGGCTCTCTTGGAAATGCCGAGGTTACTGGAAGCCAGCCTGTCGTACAGGGTCTGAGAGTTTAACTTCTTTTAAATTAAACTACAGTTGAGCTCATGCTGTGTGTGTATAAACTTTTGTATCCTGCTTTTTCCTTAAATTCTTTATCATCAGCATCTTCGCATGTTATTTCATAGTCTTCATCATCATCACTTTCCATACCTTCATAGTAGTTGATCATAGAATTCCACCATAATTAACTTGTCTTTTCTCTTAGAAGTCCTTTAGATAATGTCCAATTTTCCATGAGCGTAAATAATACCATAATGAACATCTTGGAGTCTGAAGTTTGTTCTGTGTTGGTTTGTTCCACATTTAGGATCTTTTTCCCAGGCTAGATTTTCAGATGTGGGATTATGGGTTCAGATATGGTTTACACATTTTTATAGTTTTAATACAGATGGCCAAATTGCTTTCTGAAAGAGAAGCTTTTCTTAAGTATTTTTCTTCAACTTGTATCTTAAACATTCTGAACGTGCTTAGCACCACTGTCCTGATGTATCTGCAGAAAGCCATGTCTCCAGTTTTTAGTGTGTCAGGCCCTTGGGAGAGGCAGGCATCCTATGCTGGCTCCTTGGAGCTTGGTGTAAAACTGTCTCCTCTGGCCGGGCACGGTGACTCACACCTGTAGTCCCAGTACTTTGGGAGGCCGAGGTGGGTGGATCACAAGATCAGGAGATCAAGACCATCCTGGCTAACATGGTGAAACCCTGTCTCTACTAAAAATACGAAAAAATTAGTCGAACATGGTGGTGGGTGCTTGAAAATCCCAGCTCCTCGCGAGGCTGAGGCAGGAGAATGGTGTGAACCCGGGAGGCGGAGCTTGCATTGAGCCGAGATCACGCCACTGCGCTGCAGCCTGGGTGACAGAGCGAGACTCCATTTAAAAAAAGAAAGTCTCCTCTGTGCTCACTTCACCCAGAATCCCTGTTGGGCTCTTCAGGGAGCTCAGTTCTCTCTGAAAGCAACTTTATAGCCTCAGTCCAGTCTGTGTTCCTGTGTGGCAGGAGCCAAGGGTATGCTCACTCTTGAGAGTGGTGACTTTGGTTGACTGAGAACCACTCCCATAGCCTGGTCCCTAACCCTCGAAGGCCCATTTCTCTCACTCACTGGGGTGAAGAGTTTAAATCTCAGATCCAAGTTTTTTTTTTTTTTTTTTTTGAGACGGAGTCTCACTCTGTCGCCCAGGCGGGAGTGCAGTGGCCGGATCTCAGCTCACTGCAAGCTCCGCCTCCCGGGTTCACGCCATTCTCCTGCCTCAGCCTCCCGAGTAGCTGGGACTACAGGCGCCCGCCGCCTCGCCCGGCTAATTTTTTGTATTTTTTAGTAGAGACGGGGTTTCACCGCGTTAGCCAGGATGGTCTCGATCTCCTGACCTCGTGATCCGCCCGTCTCGGCCTCCCAAAGTGCTGGGATTACAGGCTTGAGCCACCACGCCCGGCCCAGATCCAAGTTTTGTTGAGAACTCTGAGCTACCATATTGTTATGGTTAACAACTAGAGCCCAGCTGGGCATGGTGGCATGTGCTGACAGTCCCAGCTTCTCAAGAGGCTGAGGTGAGAAGATTGCTGGAGCCCAGGAGCTCAAGGCCAGCCTGGGCAACATAGCAAGATCCTGTATCCCCTGCAAAAAACCAACAACAACAAAAGCAAAACTAGAGCCCAACTGCTGTGAACTCATGGGTGAGTAGATATTATTAGCCCTCCACAAACTCAGCATTTGTATAATCCCAGGCTCTTTCCAGTAATTCTCTGGGGATCACCTCCCAGGCTGTCCACTGTTCCAGGATCCACACTTAGGCCTGTAGGAATGCCCAGTCAGAGCTTCTGCTGCCGCTGATCTGTTACTGTTTCATGCAACCCACTCGGCCTAGTTCCTTCCTCTTATTGTCTCAGTGGGCACAGAAAAGCGTACAGAGGGTGTTTCAGCAAACATTGCCACTGGTTGCAGACCTGCCCCCGGATCTGTCCGATCTGTCGTGTTGAGAGCTTAGTGCTATATTCTTGTGTGGCGGGGAGGGGTGTGTCTCTATGAAGAGCCAGGGCATGTGTATGGGAGCAACAGTGTCTCTCTTATCATGTAGAAATTCTGACTCATTCTGAGTCTTGGCTTTGGGTTGATGGTTCCAACCACATTGCTGCTGTGTCTTTTGGTGCAGGAGAGGCTGGGTGCAGTTGGTCCCTCAGCTGTTATGGACAAGGGATGTGTCTGCTGATGTACACACATGGACCTGACATCCAAGGAAGGCAGGGCGATTGGACAGAACAGTTCTTCCAGAAACTGTTGGGACTTGGACAAGAGGGGCCCGTGACTTTCTGTAGTTGGTCATCTGTCCCCTGTTGCAATCAGGGAAAGGCCACACTTGCCTTCCTTAACCACAGTTAGGATTTTCTTGGGGATTAGACCAGATTCTAGCACCTGTCCTGAACCTCACCCGGCCCAACAAAGGCTGCTTGCAAGTGTAGTGTACATACACAGGGAGCTGGTGAGGCGTGGAAGGGGAAGTGGAAGTGGAGCCCCTGCCTTTAGCCCTTGTGGGAGGCACTATCTACTTACCCACGGTTGTTGCCTCACAGGAATCATACAACAGCTTTGTAACTGGTCTCCTCGCCTTCAGTTGGATTGGGGCACAGATCCCTCCTTGACATACAAACCATGGTTTAAGGCTCCCTGTGACCTAAGTAAAGATAAAGCTTAAGTATCTTAACAAGCACCTAACCCTCCTCCCCGGCCTCTGTGATTTGGCTCATGTCTGCCTTCGTGTCTCATTCTGGCTTCACTCATTCGGAATTTCTTCTAGTTCCTTGACTGTTCTCTTTTCCTTAACAGCCTTTACAAATGCTCTCACCATGCATGCTTTTCTCTACTCCTACAGTTGCCTTCTCTCCCACCACCGCCTCCAGAGTCTATGTCTCTGGAGTGTCTTCTGTCTGCTGTCTCCAGTCCCTGTCCTGTATCAGTCTCTGCTCAATCATTTGGAGATTTTATATGTTTTCTGGTCTTTCTTTAGGGGGCCTGTCTTCTCCCTCTAAAAGCAGCCAGTTGACCTAGAAGGAAGGGATAACTGTAACTCTTGTCTACCAACATAAGATTAGGCCCGCCCTTTAAAAGCTGGGTCTTTCAAAGGGACACCTGCACCCAGCATGCTGGCTCCTCTTCACCAAGTGTGACTTCCTACGCATTTCACAGGCCTCCAGAGGTCCCCCTGACTCTCTTCTGCTGTGAGAAACTCTAATCATATAAGCCACAGGCTAATTCCTTTGAACCTTAAATGTTTTTAGTAATTTCCCCTTCATCAGAGAAGCAGGATTTGGGAGGAATTTTGAAGCAAACACTACAGAAGGCAGAGTCGCCAGGTAGGATAGCTAAGAGACATTTGGAGTGGTCTGACTGTTCAAGACGGATGGGAAAGCCTCCTCCTGTAATAATGATAGTAGCCGACATTTGTTGCCAGGCAGTGGGGCAGCCACAGGCCCCATTTTTGAGATGGGGTCTCACTCTGTCACCCACGATGGAGTGCGGTGGTGCTGTCATGGCTCACTGCAACCTCAGCCTCCTCGGGCTGGGTCTTCTTAATTCTGAAAAACCCAGCTTTTAAAGGGTGGACCTAATCTTATGTTGGTAGAAAACATTGTTTACCGCATGACACAAAAGAGGAAACTGAGGCCTGGAGGTGTGATATGTCCCAAGTCACATAGCTAATAAGTAAAGAAGCCAGCATTCCCGGGATTAAAAATACATGTGTCTGTCACCTTGGTGTATTTGGTGCTTGATCGATGTTTACTTGAGCAAATGGAGCGGCAGATGCACCAGACGAGTGTGCTCAGTGAGGCGGGCAGGAGTGAGTCTGGGCATCTTCCCACCTCCTGCGAGTGGTGGGGCTTGGTGAGCTTGCCAGGGCCTGTCTTTCTTATCAAAGAAGGTGTGTGCACCAGTGTTACAGCATTTCACCCAAACAAGCCTAGAAAATGCTTGACTTTTCTGTCATTCCTGGGGAGGACACTTTCCTCCTCCACCGTTCTGCTGGCTTGGTATTCCCACAGCCCCCGATAGGTGAGAGCACCTGCTAAAGTGCACCAGGCCCTTCTGTCTTGCTGCATCCCACAGATGAGGCCAAGCTGGGAGGAGGGAGAAAGGGAGGGATATGTAGTTCAGGTTACTCTGGAAAACTGCCTGACCAGTTTTAAGTCTGGGCCGGACACTGGGGCATCTCACCATGTTGAAAGGGCCGAGGTACTCCCCATGGTAAAAGGGGCTGGAACCAGGTCTGCTTCTTGGGCTTCTCCTCCAGGGTGCCATTGCTCATGGGCCTTGGCTCTAGAGGTGCTCATTCATGGTTCCAAAATTCCAGTTCCTGGGAGAGGAAAAACGCTTAGTTCAGTCTCAGGCCTCTGCTTAGATCAAACAGCCAAGGCAGTAGGCCCAGTCCTATGGTAGAGACCTGGCCTCAAAGAGCCCTCTGCCCCAGTTATTGGGGAGTGTACCAAGAGAAGGGAGTCTTATCCTGAGCTGGGCAGCCAGCCCTGGGGGTCTAGTGCACAGATGTAGAAAGGCTCTATTGGTATACCTCCCTTTGCTTGTTGGAAAGTGCTCAGTGGGGCTGAATTGTGTTGGACAGTGTAAGTCTGGGTTGGGGTTAGGGTTGTTATAAGATTGTCAAGATGATTAAATGAAATGCCATTTGAAACACTTATCCGTGCCTTGTGTACGGTATCCCCACCAGTGAATATTCACACTCTATTATAATAATTCCAACAACTTCATAATTTTCATATGCAATTTCTAAACTTTGAACTTTTTTTTTTTTTTTTGAGACAGTGTCTCACTCTGTTGCCCAGGCTGGAGTGCAATGGTGCAATCTCGGCTCACTGCAAACTCCGCCTCCCAGGTTCAAGTGAGTCTCCTGCCTCAGCCTCCCAAGTAGCTGGGATTAGAGGCGCCCACCACCATGCCCAGCTAATTTTTGTATTTTTAGTAGAAATGGGGTTTTGCCATGTTGGCCAGGCTGGTCTCGAACTCCTGACCTGAGGTGATCCGCCCGCCTCAGCCTCCCCAAGTGCTGGGGTTACAGGCGTGAGCCACCATGCCCAGCCTAAACTTTGAATTTCTTTGAACCCATGACTTACACAGAATTAGCTGAATGCAGAATTCCAAATCAACTCAGCCTGTGGGACAGCCAAAGAACACAGTGTGCCTTTGGGCTCCTTTTTCACTCACCATGCGGGGCTAGAAAACTTTGTCAGGGGCTTTAAAAAAGGAGCTCTTGTGTGTGAAATGTTTCCTTAATCCTCTTCCTGGTGCCTCTCTTCCTCTAAGTAGTTTGCTTCCCTGAGTTCCCCACCTGAGGCTGGGTGGCTGTGGCACATCTGTGCATTCTGTACGCACACAGGCAGCCTTGTGGAGTGTCAGTTTCCAAGTCTTGGGTTTTTTTTGTTTTGTGTGTGTGTGTGTGTGTGATGGGGGTCTCACTCTGCCGCCCAGGCTGGAGTGTAGTGGTGCTGTCATGGCTCACTGCAATCTCAACTTCCCCGGGATCAGGTGAGCCTCCTACCTCAGCCTCCAGAGTACTAGGGACTACAGGTGTGCACCACCATGCCTGGCTAATTTTTGTAATTTTTTGTAGAGACAGAGTCTCACCATGTTGCTCAGGCTGATCTCGAACTCCTGGACTCAAGTGATCTGCCCACTTTGGCCTCTCAAGTGTTAGGATTACAGGTGTGAGCCACCACACCCAGCCCAGGTCATCTTTTGAGGGCATGGAGAGAAGACTTTGAGCATCCCACTTTTGAGATTGTGTACCAGTCAGAAGCCCCTATGACACACTTTTTCCCCAAAGTAGAGGGCTCTGATTGTGTTGATCCCAAGAGAGATGGGAAAGAGCATTGAATGATTCCAAAGTATCGGGCCTTGGTTTGTTTCCTCATGTTGGTGTTGTGAGGATTCCCTTAGGATGACAGCGTGTGTGCAGGAGGCTTTGTGAATTGCTGAGAGTGAGGGGTGGCAATGTCAGTGCTGGGTCTGTCCTTACTAACCTGGGGCCATGGGAGTTGATAAGACCAGAATCCCAACTTTACCCCACAATGTGATCCCTGTGGTGACCCCTCACAGGGCTCTTTGGTTGAGCTTCCCAGATGGGATTACCATCTGCCATTGTATGTTGAACCCCATTCATTCATTCATTCATTCAGCCAACCAGCAACTATTTACTGAGCTCTTATTGTGTGAGAAGCAGTATTCAAGGAACTGGGAGAATAAAAAACCAAAACATCTCAGCCTTCATTGAGCTTACATTCTTACTGAAAGAAGACAAATAAAACATACAGTGTAATCCCAGCACTTTGGGAGGCCGAGGTGGGCGGATCACTTGAGGTCAGGAGTTTGAAACCAGCCTGGCCAACTTGATACCCCATCTGTACTGAAAATTAAAAAAAAAAAAAATTAGCCGGGCATGGTGGCACTTGCCTGTAATCCTAGCTGCTCGGGAGGCTAAGGCAGGAGAATTGCTTGAATCCTGGAGGCAGAGGTTGCAGTGAGCCAAGATCATATCACTATACTCCAACCTCAGCAACAAAGCAAGACTCCATCTCAAAAATAAAAAATAAAAATATGCAATCCCTTTGCACCAGCACACTTGGTGCCTGGGGACCTCGTGGTTGGCACCCTGAAGCAGGTGTCCCTCTTCTGTCTTGTGCACCTTGCTTCTATCCTGGTATGTATGGGATGGCCTCCTACACTCCATGGTGAGCACTGTGAGGACAGAGGTTGAGTTGGGTTTGCTGTATTTCTCAGGTGCCTAGGTTTGTGCTTGACAGGTAGATGGAAAGCACACAATGTGGTCATCAAACCTCAGTCAACCATATAAGGAAGGTAGAATTGAAAAGTCCCATGGGTACCCAACTAATGTCACCAGTTTCCTGGATACCTGTCCTGGAGTTTATTTATAGTGTATACAAATAAATGATGTATGTGTTTAAATACCTTTTTCACCTTTCTTTTAGAGCTGCCTCTTTTTAACAGTTCCATTCCATTGTGTGGATGTACTATGACTTATTGAACCAGTTCCCTACTAATTCTGTTTTTTGCAGTCTTTTGTTGTGAGGAACATTCCACAGTGACAATGTTGTTCATAGTCATTCACACACATGCAAGTCCTTCTGCAGGACAGATTCCTAGAGGGGAATTGCTGACTCAGAGGTTTTGGTACTCTGTGTTGATTGTAGAGTGAGGGCAGAAAAGTGAGGCTCAAGGGTTTACTAGTGACCATGTATAGTGGAAAAGTCACCAGTCCCTGTGAGTGTTTGGCCCAAAGGCTTTAAGGCATTTGATAACACTATTTTTGTTTCTGCACCAGGCCGGAGACACTATGTTCAATCGTGCTAAGCTCCTCAATGTTGGCTTTCGAGAAGCCTTGAAGGACTATGACTACACCTGCTTTGTGTTTAGTGATGTGGACCTCATTCCAATGAATGACCGTAATGCCTACAGGTGTTTTTCACAGCCACGGCACATTTCTGTTGCAATGGATAAGTTTGGATTCAGGTAAGAAATACTGAGTCGGAGTCCGTGGTAACCATGTTTCTCTGTCATATGTTGACTAGGAAATGCAGTCCTGGCAGCCTAGGAGTGGCCTCTTTAAGCTCTGGAGCAGAATGCCTCCTCTGAGAAATGGGTGTTTTGTATTAGTTGAGATGGAAAGAGGAGACCAGAAATGCCTGTAGTCTCTGCATATCCAGACAAGAACAAGTTTTCTCTTTTTTTTTTTTTTTTTTTTTTGAGACAGGATCTGGCTCTGTCACCCAGGCTGGAGTGCAGTGGCGTGATCTTGGCTCACTGCAACCTCTGCCTCCAGGGTTCAAGCCATCCTCTCACCTCAGCCTCCCGAGTAGCTGGGACTATAGACATGTGCCACCATGCCCAGCTAATTTTTGTATATTTTATAGAGACAGGGTTTTGCTATATTGCCCAGTCTGGTCTCAAACTCCTGAGCTCAAGCAAACCATCTGCCTCGGCCTCTCGAAGTGCTGGATTACAGGCATGTGGCACCATGCCTGGCCTAAGAACAGTTTTTAGCATCTGGGAGGGGCTCTCATCTTTAGGCTCCAAACAGATTTTGTATTTTCTTGCTTTTTTCTTTCTGTTGCCCCACAAGTTTTGGAAAGTAAATTGGAATAGTTTTTCCCCACTGAATTATTTAGCTTGTATACCTCAGCAGATGTTCCTCGGCCTGTTTTGTTTTCGAGACAGGGTCTTGCTCTGTCACCCAGGCTGAAGTGCAGTGACACAATCATGGCAGCCTCAGCCCCCTGAGTTGCTGGGACTACAGGCATGAGCCAGCATATCCAGCTAATTTTTTATTTTTAGTAGAGATGAAGTCTGGCTATGTTGACCAGGCTGGGCTCAAGTGATCCTCCCACCTCAGTCTCCCAAAGCACTGGGATTACAGGTGTGAACTGCTCCTGCCCTTGGCCCTTTAAGAAGGAACGTGATTCTGTTTTCCAGCAGGGCACAAACTTCTGCTTAAATACAAAGCCCAAATTTTTCCGCCAAAATGCCGTTAGTGAAGAGGCCAGCCCAGATGCCCAAGTAGGGTATTATCCAAAACATATTGTCATTGGTGGAAAATGGCTTTATAGTCCATTGTTTCGTCTTAAAAGTAAATATATAAACTTGCATATTGTTTCCTAATTCCGTGTTTATATTAACATAAAAGTGTTATAAATTACCTGTTAGTGCTGGGCGCGGTGGCTCACGCCTGTAATCCCAGCACTTTGGGAGGCCGAGGCGGGCAGATCACGAAGTCAGGAGATCGAGACCATCCTGGCTAACATGGTGAAACCCCATCTCTACTAAAAATACAAAAAATTAGCCAGGCGTGGTTGCAGGTGCCTGTAGTCCCAGCTACTCGGGAGGCTGAGGCAGGAGAATGGCCTGAACCCGGGAGGCAGAGCTTGCAGTGAGCCGAAATCGTGCCACTGCACTCCAGATGGAGAGTGAGACTCCATCTCAAAAAAAAAAAAAAAATTGCCTGTCAGTGGCTGGGCGCAGTGGCTCACACCTGTAATCCCAGCACTTTGGGAGGCCGAGGCAGGCAGATCACCTGAGGTTGGGAGTTCGAGACCAGCATGGCCAGCATGGTGAAATCCTGTCTCTACTAAAAATACAAAAATTAGCTGGGTGTGATGGCAGGTGCCTGTAATCCCAACTACTTGGGAAGCTGAGGCAGGAGAGTTGCTTGAACCCGGGAGGCGGAGGTTGCAGTGAGCCGAGATCACGCCATTGCACTCCAACCTGGGCAACAGAACGAGACTCCATCTCGGGAAAAGCAAACAAACAAACAAACAAAACCTAATCAGTTGAATAACATAACCCTTGCCTTCCTTGCTTTAAGTGAATTTGAAGATCCAGGAGCTGTGCTGCAGGTACCCTTTATGTTGGGTACCCCTGGTTTAGACTGACTAGTACAGTGTGGTTGGCCCATGTAGACAGCAGACCCTTTATTTAGATACAACTTTTTTTCTTTTTCTTTTATTTTATTTTTTTGAGACAGAGTCTTGCTTGTCACCCAGGCTGGAGTGCAGTGGCATGATCATGGCTCACTATAGCCATAAACTCCCTGGCTCAAGTGATCCTCTCACTCTAAAAAAAAAAATTTTTTTTTTTTTTTTTTTCAAGAGATGTCTCACTGTTACCCAGGCTGGTCTTGAACTCCTGGGGGCTCAAGCAGTCCTCCTGCCTTGACCTCCCAAAGTGCTGAGATGACAGGCATGAACTACTGCACCTACTGAGATGCAACAGCTTTCTGTCAGACTCATTTTATTCTCATCATTTTTTCCTGTCCTCCCTTGCTGGGAGTGTGAGAGCTGTGATGGGAATATAGGAATGTATGAAATCCTTCTCCCAGATCAAAGTTCCTAACTTGTTGTCTTATTCTTAAAGGGAGGAAAATTTGAATGTAACCGTACTTTTAGGCTCTTCAGAAGTCCTTCTATACCCTTCCATCCCTGCTTCCACCCTTCCTCCCTCTCTGTGTGTGTATCTTCTTCTCTTGTAACACACAGATATATACCCTGACCCCTTTTGATTCCTCCCTTGAAGCATGGTGGTGAACCATGAAGGGGCCCGTGATGCCTTTTAATTCTTTGCCACAGCACCATGTTTGTTTCACAAGGAGCCTGGCAGGTTTGAGCCTGGGGCAGATAGGGAAGAGAAAGCAGCAGAGACAGCAAAACCAAATCATGTCAGCTTGGCATGTACTTCCCCTTGAAATAGCTAAGAAGCCATTTCTGTAAAAGCACTGATTATCAAAAAACCTTACTGGCCTGGCCACTTCTGGTTCAAACCCTCACATTAATAATGTGGACAGTAGTACGAGGTGTGCCAAAGGTGGATGACTCGGCACCTAAGTGATGACACCTAATTATGAATAGGTTCGTTAAAGCAGACCCCCTAGGGACCTTTGCTTGAGGATCCTTGCAGTCAGAATTCCTGAATATATTTGAAAATAATAATTGCATCTTTATTTTCATATGTTCTATATGGTTTGGCTGACTTCCCCCTCAAAGTCTGAGTTAGAGTTTTCCTTAATTTATGTGATGGGTTTGGTCTTTTTGGATTCCAGAAAGAGCTGGGTGTGGTTTGGAGCTACACTCAGAGTCACATAAAACCACAGCCTTTAGAGAACCCACAGGAAGGCTTTGGGGCATGTCCTGATTCTTGACATTTCTCATCAGTGCTGACTTTGTATCCCTTAGGAGTTCACAATTCATAACCACTGAAATATTAAAATACAAAAAGTTTTGGAAGGATGAGAGCCCAGATGCTCTACTACTTGAAAATATGTTAAAACGTACGTTCATCATTATACATTTTGCCAAATCAGGATAAAGTCCGAAGTTTCAAAGAATTTTTATTTTAGCAAATTTCCAGAAACACTGCCTCAACTGTTAGGGTTGGTGTTCTAGTCAGTATGCCTTCGCAAGCATGAAAGCTAGATTGGTCGATAGGATGGGTGTGGAAGGGGGGCCGTGACTGGGTGGGTACAGGGAGGCTCTAAAACAATCTCAGATTCCAGGAGCTCCCGGATAAGGACTTCATGTGCAGGAACAGAGCCCAGGGGAAGCAGATGCCTGAGCCACTCAGGAAGAACTGGGCTTAGGCCCGCCCTTGTCACTGACTGACTTTCTACATAACCACGGAAACAGCGCTGTGTTGTGGAAAGAGGAAGATCATACTTTTTGATATCTGTGTCTAATATAAGGTCATCTGAGTCCTGATACAAAAGCAAAACAGACAAAACCCTCATAACTGCTCCCTCCCACCCTACCCACCATCAAAAAACTCTAGAGAGGCTGGGCGTGGTGACTCCTGCCTGTGATCCCAGCGCTTTGGGAGGCTAAGGTGGGTGGATCACCTGAGGCCAGGAGTTTGAGACCTGCCTGACCAATATGGTGAAACCCCGTCTCTACTAAAAATACAAAAATTAGCCAGGCGTGGTGGCACATGCCTGTAGTCCCAGCTACTTGGGAGGCTGAGACAGGAGAATCGCTTGAAAACCTGGGAGGTGGAGGTTGCAGTGAGTGGAGATCAAGCCATTGAACTCCAGCCTGGGCTACAGAGCAAGACTCTCTCTCAAAAAAAAAAAAAAAAAAGACCCTGCTTGGTGTCTCACAACTGTAATCCCAGCACTTGGGAGGCCGAGGCAGGCGGATCATGAGTTTAAGAGATCAAGACCGTCCTGGCCAACATGGTGAAACCCCGTCTCTACTAAAAATACAAAAATTAGCTGGGCATGGTGGTGGGCACCTGTAGTCCCAACTCCTCGGGAGGCTGAGGCAGGAGAATTACTTGATGAACCCGGGAGGTGGAAGTTGCAGTGAGCCTAGATCGCGTCCCTGCACTCCAGTCTGGCGACAGAGCAAGACCGTCTCAAAAAAAAAAAAAAAAAAAAAAAAAAAACACACACAAAAAACTCTACAGAAGCAAAAAGAATAACTTTAAAAGTGTTTATGTTCTTAGCAAGCTTCATTTTGGGGATGTCAGAACTTAACTAACCACTGCTTCTTCTGTGTGTATGTTTTTCCTCCAGCCTACCTTATGTTCAGTATTTTGGAGGTGTCTCTGCTCTAAGTAAACAACAGTTTCTCACCATCAATGGATTTCCTAATAATTATTGGGGCTGGGGAGGAGAAGATGATGACATTTTTAACAGGTAATGGTCATAACTTAGATATCTTTCTCCTCTGTCAACCTTCACTTCCAGTTTTTGAATCAATGCTTGGTTGTTCCTCAAGGACTGACCCTCAGATGGGATGCACCCCCACTCAGCCCACATTCTTAGGTGTGGCTTCCTACAGGTCCTGTAGGTGCTGAACGGGATCTGTAGGAAAATGAGTTTCTGAGATTTTTGTATCAGCCTGGAAAAATGTCAAATGGGAACCAAGTGACGGGGCAAGTTTACTTTGACTTGCCACATGCCGTTTTATACTCAAGGAGTAAACAAATGTCCTTTGTAAAAATCCCTTATCTCATTGTGGTCCCCTTTCACTGTGAAACAAGTTTCCTTGAGCAGAATCCTAACTGTCTTCACAGAAGCTTTGTGTTATATTTTTATTTTGGAGTATTTTTCACATATACAAAAGCGATACTGTAGTATAATAAACCTTTGAGGACCCATCCAGCCCCAGCAGCCATTATGGCCTGGTCAGTTCTGTCCTATCCACATCCTGGGACAGAATTTTAAGCTGGTAAATCTTTATGATGTGGGTTGTCATTTACAGTGTTAAAAAACATCTATCAGTAGCATTTGAAAGAACATTCTGCTCAGTCCTCTGGCCGTAGAGGCTTCAACCCCACCAGCCACCGATGAGCACCTTCTCCCTCCAGGAGCCAGTCTGAACTCATTACTGAGTTTAATATCAGAATACACCTTGGTGCAGCCTTTCTGAATTGGAGTACCAGTTAACAGAAGGTGTCTGTCAGAGCAACACCCAAGTCATTCAAGTTATCATTGTGTGCAAACGTAACAGAGACCCACATCTTCAATATAAACCTTGAAGAAAACTCCAGTTTTAGAGTATGTAGATGGGGTATCAAGTGTGTGCATATTGAATCTCTGCTTCATACAGAGCACTGTGCCAGGCAGGCCTAGGACACTGAAAACCTGGACATAGGGTCCAGACAGAAGCAAACCTGCTTCCACAGAGGCACTCCTGGGCAGACGGTCTGGACCGATATGACAGTGTGCAGGGCTGACAGGATACCACAGGGCTGAATGGTCAGAACAGCTGCGGGGAGGGAGGGAGTGTCCACAGGCATCTAGTCCCATGCTAAGGTGGTGGCACTGGAAGGATGGGTGGTGTGTGGAGCAACTTTCTTGAAAGATAAAGGACCTAACACTTACTATGCACCTACTTACTGTGTGCCAGGCAAGGCCAGGAATGTTTAAGTGGTCTGGAATCAACCAGTTCTGCCCCTTAACTAACTTTGCTGTTCCTGCTCTCCAGGCTTTCATTTTGGTCCTCATTCCTTTTCCTTGGACCAACACAGAATCCTCCACCCTGTTCCGGCTGCCTCTAGTCTTGTTCTCAGCCCTCCATTTGTTTTTTTTCTGCCTTTTCCCACATGTTCTGAAGCCCTCCATTCTTATACTACTTTTAGGGAGACTTCTCCATGACTAAAAACATTTTGGAAATATTGTATATTAGGCCCCTTTCAGATACTGGCAACCATTTGTGGGATGCTCTGAGAAGGCCTCTGTGATTTAGCCTTGCCCTTTTCAGCCCATGACCTGCCACATCCTACCCCAGACCCTTGTCACCTAGGAGCTTATATTGCTCCTTATATTGCTCCCTGAGGGCACTAGGCTTGCTCTCACTTCCATGCCTTTGCCTGTGTCATCCTGGCTCCCCAAAATGCTCTGGCAGATACCTGTTCATCCTCAACTGGACTCTGCCTAGGCTTGCTCCGGCAGAGTTTACAAACTCTGTGCTTCTTCCCCTGTGTCTCCAACCTCATCTTCCTCTTCTCACCTCCATCCTGGTCCTGAAGGCCCTATGTTTGAGGCATTCACCCTGTATGTTCTGTGGGGTAGACGCCCCCAGCGTCTGGCACATGATAGTCCACACCACAAACTGCAGAACCAGTTGTAAAAGGACATGGAGTAGGAATGTGAGTTTTAACCCGGGTCATGCTGGGCTGGGTTCTGGCATGATGCTGGGTTGTGGGCTGAGTGAGAACAGCAAGGATGATGGTGGATGGAGCAACAGTCTTGCAGCCAGGGCTATCAGGCCAAGTGTATGGCAGCCCTGTGATAATGACTTTCCCCTTTGCAGATTAGTTTTTAGAGGCATGTCTATATCTCGCCCAAATGCTGTGGTCGGGAGGTGTCGCATGATCCGCCACTCAAGAGACAAGAAAAATGAACCCAATCCTCAGAGGTGCGTTCTGTGTTTATTCATACTCCTTCCCCCTTTAGGATGAGGTAGGCTGCAGGTCTGAGGCTCTGCAGAGGGCTCTGGGCCTAGAGGGAAATTGAGGTGGTCAGGTTACAGTGGAGAGGGAGGAGGAAGTACGTGTAATGGTTTCTTCTTAAGATTTTTGTTTTAAGACAATCTCCTTGTGCTCTTTTCCTTGTAGGTTTGACCGAATTGCACACACAAAGGAGACAATGCTCTCTGATGGTTTGAACTCACTCTCCTACCAGGTGCTGGACGTACAGAGATACCCATTGTATACCCAAATCACAGTGGACATCGGGACACCGAGCTAGCGTTTCAGTACACGGATAAGAGACCTGAAATTAGCCAGGGACCTCTGCTGTGTGTCTCTGCCAATCTGCTGGGCTGGTCCCTCTCATTTTTACCAGTCTGAGTGACAGGTCCCCTTCGCTCATCATTCAGATGGCTTTCCAGATGACCAGGACGAGTGGGACATTTTGCCCCCAACTTGGCTCGGCTTGTGACTTCTTAGCTCTGCAAGATGTTTGTGCCTTTGGGGGTTTCTTGGTGTGTTCGCAGTGTCACCCCAGAGTCAGAACTGTACACATCCCAAAATTTGGTGGCCGTGGAATACATTCCCGGTGATAGAACTGCTAAATTGTTGTGAAATAGGTTAGAATTTTTCTTTAAATTATGGTTCTTATTACTTCGTGAAAATTTGGAGAGTGCTGCTAAAATTGGATTGGTGTGATATTTTTGGTAGTTGTAATTTAACAGAAAAACACAAAATTTCAACCATTCTTAATGTTACGTCCTCCCCTCACCCACTTCTTTCAGTGGTATGCAACTATTACAATCACTGTGCATATGTCTTTTCTTAGCAAAAGGATTTTAAAACTTGAGCCTTGGACCTTTTGTCCTACTAATGTGTGGATTCCAAGGCAACTCTAGCATCAGAGCAAAAGCCTTGGGTGTTCTCACATTCAGTGACCGATCTCCAGATTGTCTGATTTCTGAATGTAAAGTTTTTTTGTTCTTTTTTTTTTTTTTAATAGCAGTTTGTAGTATTTTAAAGAAAGAACAAATCGAGTTCTAATTATGATCTAGCTTGATTTTGTGTTGATCCAAATTTGCATAGCTGTTTAATGTTAAGTCATGACATTTATTTTTCTTGGCATGCTATGTAAACTTGAATTTTCTATGTATTTTTATTGTAGTGTTTTAAATATGGGGAGGGGATTGAGCATTTTTTAGGGAAAAATAAATAAATATATGCTGTAGTGGCCACAAATAGGCCTATGATTTAGCTGGCAGGCCAGGTCTTCTCAAGAGCAAAATCACCCTCTGGCCCCTTGGCAGGCAAGGCCTCGCGGTCAGCATTATTCCGCCAGAGCTCGGGGCGGATACCTGGGAGACAGGAGCCTCTGCCCCTCCTGTGCAGCTCCCCACTTCCCCAACCCTCCCCAGGTGGGCAGGGCAGAGGGAGCCTCAGCCTCCTTAGACTGACCCCTCAGGCCCCTAGGCTGGGGGGTTGTAAATAACAGCAGTCAGGTTGTTTACCAGCCCTTTGTACTCCCCAGGCAGAGGGAGCCTCTGTTCTGGTGGGGGCCACCTCCCTCAGAGGCTCTGCTAGCCACACTCTCTGACCCACCCTATGTTACCAGTTCTCCTTCTTCCTCCTTCCTCTTTTCTCCTGCCTTTCTCATTCCTTCCTTCCTCTCCCTTTTTTGTTCCTTTGCCTCTTGCCTGTCCCCTAAAACTTGACTGTGGCACTCAGGGTCAAACAGACTATCCATTCCCCAGCATGAATGTGCCTTTTAATTAGTGATCTAGAAAGAAGTTCAGCCGAACCCACACCCTGATGCCCTCCCAA
The DNA here is from genome assembly GCF_037993035.2 of Macaca fascicularis. Lineage (NCBI taxonomy): Eukaryota > Metazoa > Chordata > Mammalia > Primates > Cercopithecidae > Macaca > Macaca fascicularis. Next base: position 65,978,864 of record NC_088389.1, read on the forward strand.
GAACTTCGGTGCCTAAAGCCTCCTGTTCCACCTCAGGTTTTCAGCGGGTGCTCCCACCCCAGTTGAGGCTCCCACCCACAGGGCTGTCTGTCACAAACCCACCTCTGCTGGGAGCTATTGAGCCACCTGGGATGAGATGGCGCAAGGCACTTCCTACCACTGAGCGCCTTTGCCAGGTCCAGCCTGGGCTCAGTTCCCAAGATTCAGCTGCCTAATCCCAGGGTTGAGCCTTGTGCTCGTGGCAGACCCCAAACCACTGCCCTCCTGGGTACCAGCCCTCAGTGTGGAGGCTGTGCTGGTGCCTGGCCCCAGTCTTATCTGTGCCTTTACTGCTTTGAGCATCTCAGATGCTAACTTGGTTCTTTTTCCAGAAGCCTTTGTATCAGTTAAAAATTATTTTCCATTGCAGAAGCAGTTGGACTATGCAAAAAGTATTTCTCTGTCAGTTCCCCACTCTATACCAAGGATGTTATTAAAACTAGAAACGACTGCACTGAGAGGGAGTTTTGGGAAATAAAAGAATGAAGGCCTCTCTTTCTGCCCACAGATCCTGACTTTTCCAAAGTGCCTTAAAAGAAAGCAAACAAATGCCCTGAGTGGTAACTTCTGTGTTACTTTACTCTTAAAACCAAATCTACCTTTTCTTCTTCTTTTTTTTTTTTTTGGTTACCTTCTCATTTATGTCAAGTAGTCAAGTATGTGGTTCGTTCTCAGAACCAAGGGAAATACTGCTCCCCCCATTTGCTGACGTAGTGCTCTCATGGGCCCACATGGGCCCAAGGCACAGCCAGGGCCCAGTGAGGCCTAGACGTTTGCCTGGTCTGTGAGATGCCGCGGGTCCTGTTTCCTTACTGGGGATTCCAGGGCTGGGGGTTCAGGGAGCATTTCCTTCTCCTGGGAGTTATGATCATGAAGTTGTCGTGTACTGCGCCCTTCTCTGTTTCTGTGCATGCTATTGCTGGTGACCCTGTGTGAACTGGCCTTTGGGAAAGATCAGAGAGGGCAGAGGTGGCACAGGAGGGTAAAGGAGATGCTGTGCTGGCCCTCAGCCCGGACAGGGTCTCTGCTGACTGCCAGGCTGGGGGCAGGGGCTCCGCATAGCCAGGATGGTGGCTTTCATGTCCCAGAAACCTGTTGTGCTGTGTATTTTGATTTCCTGTGTATGCAAATGTGTGTATTTACCATTGTGAAGGGGGCTGTGTCGGACCTTGGTGTTCAAAACAGAACTGTATTTTTGCCTTTAAAATTCAATAATATAACGTGAATAAATGACCCTATCTTTGTAACTGCAGGTGGTTTCTCTTTGCCAGGTGTAAGGGGTGTCATGGCTGTGGGATGGGGTGGGGTCAGGGTCTTTCCCCGGCCTGTGACCCACACAAATACACATGCCTCCCTGGAATCAGACATTTCCCCATCTGAACTTCATTCTCTGATCTGTAAAATGGGAATAATAACACATAGGGACTTTTTTGAGGCTTAAAAGTGACGATATTTCTAAAACAATGACTCACTACATGTAGCTAGTGCCATTTCAAAGTAGAATTTTTTTCCCCTAGCAGTTCTCAGGCCACATTCTGCTATTTTCAGCAGATACCAGGATCGTTCAGATGTAGATCTCAGGGCCATTTGCACCAGGTGCTCACAGTGTAACTTGAAGGGAATTATCCAAAATGAAGTTTCTTGTCAGTCTCAGGAAATGTAACCAGAAGCTTTAAAGGGTCTTAGTTGTTACCCAGGTGCTTGAGATAGTAAATGCCCCAGATGCCTCCCTGGTGGCCCTGGGTCAGGCTGGTTGGATTGAATCAGCACTCCTGAAGAAGGGGGCCACAGGAAACCAGTGTGCAGGAGAGCCACCCCTGCCCTCCAGGGTGAGGGAGCTGCAGGCCCTGCCAGGACAAAGCTGTGAATGTGGGGCATCAGCTGGGAAACAGGAGCAGGAAGGGCAGCCTCTTCTAGCCACTCCAGGGCCATCTGGTTGTCTCCATCTATTCATGTCAAACAACAAAAAAACTTTTTTTTTTCCTTCTCACACACCACCGCTCACAACACATCACTTCTGCCCCCAGATATGTGGGGATTTCTCCTCACCAACAAGCAGTTTTCCAGTGGACGCTAGCTGGGTGTCCTACAATTTAACTCAATTCTGATACTGTCTGCCTGGAGATAGCGTCAGATCCCACAGGTTGGCTCAGTCTCACAAGACTGCCTCCACTGCAGATGCCAGTCACAAGTAGTTGGTTGTGACCTACACTTTTAAAAAATGTTTTTTGGATACAGGGCCTTGCTGTGTCACCCAGCCTGGCTTCAAACTCTTGGGCTCACGCGATCCTCCCGCCATAACTTACCAAGTAGAAGTAGTTGGGCTGCAGGCTTATACCACTCACTCAGCTATAGTTGTGACCCATACTTCTGACAAACCAGCTATAAATTGGGGTTCCCATGAGCCTGTTCTTGGGTTTAATTTGCTAGGACAGCTTAATTAGAACTTAGTGTTTAATTAAAACTCAGTGTAACACTTAACATTTACTGGACTTAGTGACATTAGAAAGGATACCGATGAAGAACCGGATGGAGAGATGCATAGGGCAAGGCATGGGGGAAGGGGAGAGAAGCTTCCATGCGCTCTCCAGGGGCTCCACCCTCCAGACACCTCCACGTGTTCAGCTATCTGGAAGCTCATTTGACCCTGTCCTTCTGGTTTTTATGGAAGCTTCGTCACATAGGCCTGATAGATTACATCATCGGCCATTGTCTGTCAGCTCAACCTTCAGCCCCTCTCCCCTTCCTGAAGGATGGGAGTGGGACTGAAAGTGCCAAGCTTCTCATCATGGCTTGGTCTTTCTGGTGACCAGTCCCCATCCAGGAGCTCACAGAGAATCATTTCATTAGAACAAAAGACGTTCCTGTCACCCGGGACATTCCAAGGGATTAGAAGCTCCATCAGGAACCAGGGTCAAACACCAAATATTAGAACAAAAGATTCTCCTAGCACCCCTATTGCTCAGGAAATTATGAGTTTTAGGGGCTCTGTATCAGGAACCCAGGGCAGAGGCCAAATATATATATTTTATTATATCACAGTGCCACACAGGACTTTGCAAGCTATAAGGTCTGGGTGAAGTGGAGCACACCAGTCAAAGGGTGAACTTAACCTTTCACTGTGTGCTCTGCTTCACCAAGACACATATCCACACAGACACATGCCTCCACCCGGACGCATGCATCCACACACACGCATCCACCCAGATGCACGCATCAACCCAGATGCATCCACCCAGACGCACGCCTCCACACAGACACACGCATCCACACACACGCATCCACACAGACACACGCATCCACCCAGATGCACACCTCCACACAGACACACGCATCCACCCAGACGCATGCATCCACCCAGATGCACACCTCCACACACACGCATCCACTCAGACGCACGCATTCACACACACGCATCCATCCAGATGCACGCATCCACCCAGACGCACGCATCCACACAGATGCACACCTCCACGCAGATGCACGCATCCACACACACGCATCCACCCAGATGCACACCTCCAGACACACACATCCACCCAGACACACGCATCCACCTAGACTCACACCTCCACCCAGACGCATGCATCCACCCAGACGCACACCTCAACCCAGACGCACGCATCCACCCAGACACACACATCCACTCAGATGCACACCTCCACACAGACACACGCATCCACCCAGACACACACATCCACCCAGATGCACACATCCACACACGCATCCACACACACACCTCCACACAGACTCACGCATCCACACACACACACATGCACACAGACACACACATCCACCCAGATGCACACATCCACACACGCATCCACACACACACCTCCACACAGACTCACGCATCCACACACACACATGCACCCAGACACACGCATCCACCCAGACACACGCATCCACCCAGACGCACACCTCCACACACACGCATCCACCCAGACGCATGCCTCCACCCGGACGCATGCCTCCACACATGCCTGCACACTAACATGCATAACACATCTGACATGTGCCTATGAGAGGTCAGAATACCTGGATTGGATTCAAGTCCTGCCACTGCCTCTTATTCTGTGACCATGAGCAAATGACTTGGCCTCTCTGTGCTTCAGTTTCTCACAAAATGCCTTTCAGATTTTTTTTTTTTAAGAGACAGAGTTTCAGTATGTTGAACAGGCTGGTCTCAAACTCCCGGTCTCAAGCAACCCTCATCCTTCAGTCTCCTGAAGTGCTGGGATTGCAGGTGTGAGCCACTGCACCTGGCCCCTAGTTTTTCTATTATTTGTTTGTTTTTTAGAGACAGGGGTCTCACTATGTTGCCCAGGCTGGATTCAAACTCCTGGGCTTAAGCAATCCTGCCTCAGTGTCTTGTTCTGTGTAATGGGAGTTATAACAGAACCTATTTCATAGCGCTGTTATGAAGATTAAATGAGTTAATACCATACTTATAAGCACTTAGAACATGCCTGGCTCATAATAAGCATGACAAGTGTTATGCTTGTTTAATTGTTTAAAATGCATGTGGGCACATGTGTTGACATACACATGCAGACTGCCATGTACATATTGCACAGATATACATATGCACACACTCAGGTGCTGGGGATCTTCCCTTTTCCTCTTTCAGGGCACATGTTGAACTTTGCTATGTGGCAGCTGGGTGAGTAAACCTCAGGGCGAGTGACTGTTCCTATTCTGGAGACACCCAGGACTTCACCAACAGTGTTTCCCCCACCCTTTCATGCCCCACCTGAGTGAAGGTGTTTAGGATGGCAGCCTTGGAGAGGAAGAGAGGTGGAACCCCCTCCCCATGGGCTCCAAGGGACCAGGGAGGGAGGTAGGAGAAAAGGGGCCAAGGACAAGCTCCTGGGCTCAGCCATTTCCTCGAGAAATGCTTTGTTTCTAGTCTCACACAGGGCCCAGAAGAACCAAGTCTGAGCCAAGCAGAGCCCCGTAATCATGAGAGTAATCACCAGATCCCCCACATACCACCTCTTTTCCATGGGAGAATGTGGCCCAGGTGCCAAATCACTGGCCTACAGCTGTTCTTTGGAGGCAGAGCCAAGGGGCCCAAGGAGGCGACTGCCTCTGGGGGTGAAAGAGTGGCACCTCCCTGGGCGAGACATGTTTGCTGCTCTCGACCGAGGCCAGCAGCGTGGGGGTGGTGGGGGGAGAGGGGAGGGGATGAGGATGATCACATTGACCACATTCTGAGTGTTACCAAGTTTCTGCCACATATCCAGGCTCCTTGTTTCTTCCAGGAGGTGGGATTTCAGACATTCCTAGGGGCTGGTTTCTTCTTAAAGCTGGAACTTCTTACCATGTCAGAAAGGAAATGAGGTTTGTCTGGCTGAGCCGGTCGTGGCAGGCAAGCCTCATTTCTGTCTTTGGCAGTGTCCCCGGGCAGAGAACGTGGTTACTCCCTTTGTCTGGGCTTCAGGACCTGTACCCAGGGTGTGAGGCAGAGGAACCCCGGGTGCACAGGAGGCTGTTAGGAGTGATAGGGTCAATAGACCGGAAACCAGAGGAACGTGGCACCCCAAGGACATTTGCCCTGCAGCGAGATGTGTGCCAGGGTCACCAAGAGTGGAGACAGGGCACAATGATGTCACGGTGTATTTGGGGAGAATGAGTGCCAGGTCACCAGGCAGGGAGTAGAGACAGGGCACAATGATGTCACGGTGTATCTGGGGAGATTGAGTGCCAGGTCACCAGGCAGGGAGCCAGAAGGAAGCCATACAATGACCATTACGTCTGGCTGTCTCTGACTCCCCACTTGCTGTGTGACTCTGGGCAAGTTGGTTCCCCTCTCTGTGTCTCTGTTTGCTCTTTTGTTTTATGACTTGCTCTCAGAATCCACCCTTGGTCTCCCCATAGTTCTGCCCTTCCTCCAGTAGGAAGTGCCCTGCGGTTGACTTTTCCTCTTGCCCTGAGACTAACCTTCTCTGTCTTCTTGAGGGAAGTCCATTTACTTCTGGGTCATCATTTGTAAAAACAGCAGAATCACCCCTTCCTGCTGTCCCCTCTCCCTTGCTCCCTCCCAGGGCTTCCTGGAGCATCACGGCATAAGCTGTTCAAGTTCTACCTGGTGAGGGAGGGCTGGCATGGCGTTGGAGACATCTCCCTCTTCTGCCCAATGCCATCCACGCTCCATTGCTGTCCCTCAGAAGTGCTTCTTTGTCTCCATCCTCCCTCTCACCTGCTCTTCCCTAACCTTCCAAAACTCAGGCTTCCTGATCATCCCCTACCAAGCTCAGCAGGGTCAAGGGTACCCAGGGGCCTGAGGGAGAAGCACAGGGATGCGAATGGGGCGGCTGTGCCTCTGCTCAGCTCCCAGGAGTAAGAGATAGGGTTAAGAGGAGCATAGAAGCCACCTCCCTACGCAGGCTCCTTTCAGCTGGGCCATCTGTCCTTTGACAAAGGGATCTAGGATTTCCTGACCTTAAGAAGGCTCCCAGTGGAAATGCAAATAAAAACCACAAAGAGGTACACAGATTTGGATGGTTATTATTTTAAAAACCAGAAACACAAAATAAGTGTTGGCAGAGATATGCAGAAATTGGAATGTTAGCCATTGTTGATTCAGGGTGAAAGAAAAAAAGAAGAAATTGGAATACTCGTGCATTGCTAGTAGGAATGTCAAATGGTGCGACCCCTATGGAAAATGGTATGGAAATTCCTCCAAAAATTAAACGTGGAATTACCATAGAATCCAACAAGTCCATTTTTATCAATATACCCAAAAGAAATAAAAACAGGAACCTGAACAGATACTATTCAGCACTATGATTCATAGTAGACAAAAGAAAACAACCCACGAGTCCTTTGATGGATGAATAAACAAAAGGTGGTATATACAAACAGTGGAATATCAGTCAGCCTTAAAAGGGGAGGAAATTCTGACATGTACTACAACTCAGATGAACCTTGAAGATATTATGCTAACTGAAATAAGTCAGTCACAAAAGGACAAATATCGTATGATTGCACTTAGACGAGTTAGCTAAAATAGTCAAATTCACAGAGACAGAAGGCAGAATGGTGGTTGTCAGGGGCAGGGGGATGGAGGGGGAATGGGGAGTTATTGTTTAATAGAGTTTTAGTTGAGGAAGATGAAAACGTTCTGGAAATGGGTGGTGGTAGTGCAACAATATGAATGTACTTAATGCCACAGAACTTTACATTGGCACTCTGCCCCCAATGACTGGCTTTTCAGTTGCTACCTGTTCCCATTTAAAAATGGTTAAAATGAGCCGGCATGGTGGCTCATGTCTGTATGTAATCCTAGCACTTTGGGAGGCTGAGGTGGGCGGATCACCTGAGGTTGGGAGTTCGAGATCAGCCTGATCAACATGGAGAAACCCTGTCTCTACTAAAAATACAAAATTAGCCGGGCATGGTGGTGCATGCCTGTAATCCCAGCTACTCGGGAGGCTGAGGCAGGAGAATCGCTTGAACCTAGAAGGCGGAGGTTGTGGTTAGCCAAGATTGGGCCATTTGAAAAAAAAAAAAATGGTTAAAATGTAGAGGCTGGGCACAGTAACTCACGCCAGTAATCCCAGCACTTTGGGAGGCCAAGGTGGGCAGATCACATGAGGTCAGGAGTTTGAGACCAGCCTGGCCAACATGGTGAAACCCCGTCTCTACTAAAAATACAAAAATTAGCTGGGTGTGGTGGCCCATGCCCTTAATCCCAGGCACTCGGGAGCCTGAGGCAGGAGAATTGCTTGAACCCAAGAGGTGGAAGTTGCAGTTCATTTACTTAGCACGCCACTGCACTCCAGCCTGGGCAACAGAGTGAGACTGTCAAAAAAAAAAAAAAAAAAAAGGTAAAATGACACATTTTATGTTATGCGTTTTTTCCCACAGTATGAGAAAATAAGAAGGCTCCCTGGGATGAAGGCTTCGCCTGGTCTCTTCCTCTCTGGAGGTGGCAGAGCATGGTGGTTAGTCCTGGCATCCTCCTGGAGATTTGAGCATGAGACATGCTGGCCATGTGAGCTGTGCCACCTGAGGATTGGCCAGTCCTAGGGACTCAGCCTGGTTGCTGAATCCGGCTGGGGACCCTGCCCCAGTGACTGGCTTTTCAGCAGCTACCTGCTCTCAAAACAAATGCTGTCCTCCCCTAAGGAGTCCAGGCTGTGGCAAAGCTATGACATAGGTACCACTGTCCTTTTGCCAGGTGGGGCTTAGGTGCAGAAGTTGAAGCCTGGACTCAGTCAAGATCTCAGGACTGATAGCAAGGAGCCCCTTACTCCCAGGGTGCCCACTTGGTTCCCACTGACTGTTGGTGGAAACTAGGGGCTGAGCTGGAGGCTTTTTAGAGGAAGAAGTGAGAAGCTGGGGGCTGGATTATCCCTGGGGGTGAAAATGGAGTCAGCTAGATAGGTTATGTCTAGAGGGAGAGGAGGGTCCCCTGGTGTCAGGAAGGAAAGCCTGAGCTCCGTGTTAGACCCTGGATTGGAGGGTGGGCAGGACACTCAGGCGAGACACTGGCAAGGACTTGGTACTGGCGAGGATACTACCACACCCATTCTGGGAGTGGACTATACATAAATAAATCTTAAAAGTGGACCTATATTTTGACCTCACAAGTCAGCTTCTAGGAATTCATCCTAAGAAAACAAAGTAACACCCCAAGATGTATGTGCATCAATGTTTGCCCTGCTGCTGTTTGTAGCCCTGGAAAATGAGAAGCCCCCATCAACAGGGGACTGTGTTAAGTAAAACGAAGTACATCCAAACAATCAAGTACTATGCAACCATTGAGAATGATGAAGTGGATCTATATTTATCGATTGGAAAGAGGCCTAAGGAAACAAAGGAAACTACAGAATGGTCTTTCCATATGAGGCAGGGAAATGTATGAATAATTTAGTGCAGAAATTACTCTGTAATTGTTTGTGGGAGCAGATGTATGAGCAAAAATTGACGATGATTTTCCTTCTCTACAGAGCCTGGGGCCAGGCCCCTGTTCTGAGGATCCTCGCCCCACCCTGGGCTGAGGCCTTTGTTCAGAGTGTTGGCCCTGTTAAGAGGGCATGCTGGGTTGTCCTCGGGGAGGAGTTGCATTCCCCACAAGTCCCCCAGCCTTGGAAGGGTGATGCAGGGTTCCTCACCTGGGGGAATGGTGGAGGCCTGAACCCTGTTCACAGGTGATGGGATATGGCATGGCTGTAGGAAGGTCTGAGAAGGCAGAACAGGAGCTCAATACAGGCTGGGGGGGCTTCTGGCAATTCTCTCAGGTTTAGAAAAATAGTTACAACATTTCTTGCCACTCTTTTGTGAGCGCAATTGAACTGTCATGACTCAAGACACTAAAGACTAGAAAGAATGGGGTAGGAGAGGAACACTGTCCTGGCTCCGCAGGGGCGAGATTCTCCTCTGGTGCCTGATCAGAGCCCTCTGGGGAGCCCAGGAGGACATGAGGGGGACCCCTTTTCTTTTTTTTTTTTTTGTTTTTTGTTTTTTGTTTTTTGAGACGGAGTCTCGCTCTGTCGCCCAGGCTGGAGTGCAGTGGCGCGATCTCGGCTCACTGCAAGCTCCGCCTCCTGGGTTTACGCCATTCTCCTGCCTCAGCCTCCTGAGTAGCTGGGACTACAGGCGCCCGCCACCGCGCCCGGCTAATTTTTTGTATTTTTAGTAGAGACGGGGTTTCACCGTGGGACCCCTTTTCTAGTAGATCTTTGACTCCAGAATCTAGGAGCCCTGTTGCAGAGGGAGGCCCTGACATCTGGATTTTGACACAGACCTGAGCCTGGAGCTGTTGGAAACTCATTTCCGGGACAGATGTGGAATGCTGGACAATAAAACGTCGCCGGGGCCTTTGGAGCGCTCCCTGTGTCCTGTTGCAGTGGCTGCAGTGACTTTGGTCTCCCCTAATGACAGAAGCACAGGAGAAAGCCCAGCTCTTAGTTCCCACTTTCCTCCAAGGTGGGCCTGTGGGGCAGGGAGGGCGCAGGGGGACTCGTGAACCCCTCACCCGTGTTCGCCCTCCATGAGCACACTTGGTGCTTTCCCACATACCTTGTGTTGCTCCTTACAATAATCCTAGCATGGGAAACTCAGGCTCAGGGAGCTCACATGACTTGCACAAGGTCACACAGAATTTGGGTCTGACATGGACCTTCTGAGTCCCAGGCCAGGGCTCTGGCCACTGGACCATGACCCAGCTCCTCATCCACACAGTGTGGAAGCAGGGGGATGGAGGCTGTGAGGTGCCTTGCCCCAGCCATGGAAGTTGTGGCCTCAGCAGCACTGCTGAGAGAAGTACAGCCAGGATCCAGGGTTGGAGCCAAGAGCACCTTTGGGATGAGATTGTTTGTGTTTTGTTTTGTTTTCCCTTTACTGTTTTAGAGGACTTAGGAGCCTAGTAAACTTGACAACGGCAGTTCCGTATACCAGAGGCATCAGTGTCAGCACCGTCTGGGAGATGTACAGGAATGGTTAACACTCAAATAATCCATGAGGATGCAAGGAGGCCTGAGGTGTGGGGAAGAGGGAGGGAGACTCCTGGGGGCTGGGGATGCAAGTGGACCTGAAGACATGGGGCTTTCTGCCTCTGAAGCATCACTCTGGGTGGCAACAACCAGTCCCTGCTTCATGGGCAACACAGCTTCCTAATCCTCCTGGACCTGCCCTGCCTGGGCCAACACCTGGTGCTCAGGAGGGCTCAGCACAGTGTCTGTCTCAAGACTGTGGGGACCCAGAAGGCCAGGTGGAGACCTAGGATTCCCCAATAAGGCCTAGATGCCTGCTCAGTTCTCCCTTTCTCTTCTGGGCACCTTTCCTCCCCGACTGTACACCGTCTTCCCAAAGGAGGGCAATTGCCACACTGTTCCAAGACCCCCTGTAAGTTCTCAGTCAAAGGCATTTTCCTAAGCGAAGCCAGGGACTGTGGTTTGTTTTGATGACAAGCTGAATCAGGAGTGCTAAAAAGCAGGCTGTTGGGTTTAACTTCATCAGCTCCAAGCCTCAATGATTTGTGTTTCATGTGGTTTGCTCTGGATAGATGCTGACCTAGTGACAATGAGACTATGGAACAGGGAGAGAAGAATTGCATGCTGAGGACAGGAGAAATCTCCCCCATGAACAATTTGTCTATTGAGCAAGACATCTCAGATGTCAGCTTGGGCCATTCCTACCAGCTTGGAATGCTCTGTGTCTGACTCAGACGCTGTGTGTGTCTCAAGGGCGCTGGGCTTGGTGGCCTCTGTGAGTCTGGCTGGCAGATCTTGGCCCTGCTGGCTCCCAGGGTCTATGGGCACTCTTCCTGTCTTGAGTCTACCCTATCATGCAGGTTCACTGCCCACAACCTCCAGGAGACTGTTCCAAGGGTTTCATTTGTGGGAGACAAGGCCTGCCAGGCCTTTCCCTGGCCTCTCTCCAATCCTGAGGTCAGTACACATCCTAGCATACTGCTGGAAATGCCTCAATTTGGGGGAGTACAATTAGTTGAGGGAACTGAGGAAGTGCTGTACTGGGAATCTAGGGTTGACTCCTGGATGACCAAGGTCAGAATGTCAAAGGCGTTTGAACCACAGCGACTCCATCTTGAACTGGGGCTGGGTGAAATAAGGCTGAAACCTGCTGGGCTGCATTCCCAGGAGGTTAGGCATTCTTACTCACAGGATGAGACTGAAGGTTGGCATAGGATACAGGTCACAGGCCAGGCGCAGTGGCTCACACCTGTAATCCCAGCACTTTGGGAGGCCAAGGCAGGCGGATCACCAGAGATCAGGAGTTTGTGACCAGTCTGGCCAACATGGTGAAATGCCATCTCTACTAAAAATACAAAAATCAGCTGGGCATGGTGGTGGGTGCCTGGAATCCCAGCTACTCGGGAGGCTGAGACAGGAGAATCACTTGAACCTGGGAGGCAGAGGTTGCAATGAGCCGAGATCGCGCCATTGCACTCCAGCCTGGGCAACAAGAGTGAAACTCCATCTCAAAAAAAAAAAAAAAAAAAAAAAAAGATACAGGTCACAAACACCCTGCTGATAAAACAGGATGCTGTAAAGAAGCCAACCAAAACCTACCAAAACCAAGATGGCAATGAAAGTGACCTCTGGTGTCCTCTCCGCTCACTATATGCTAATTATAACGTGTTAGCATGCTAAAAGACACTCCCATTCCCATCAGTGCCATGACAGTTTAAAAATGCCATGGCAATGTCTGGAAGTTACCCTATATGGTCTAAAAAGGGGAGGAACCCTCAGTTCTGGGGGAAATCCCCACCCCTTTCCCAGAAAACTCATGAATAATTCACCTCTTGTTTAGCATATAATCAAGAAATAACTATAATACTCAGTCAAGCAGCCCACACCCTGTTCTGCCAGTGGAGTAGCCATTCTTTTATTCTTTTGCTTTCTTAATAAACTTGCTTTCACTTTATTCCATGGACTTGCCCCAAATCCCTTCTTGCATGAGATCCAAGAACACTTTCTTGGGGTCTGGATTGGGATCCCTTTCCTATAACAAGATCATCTCTCTAGTCCCCATCTGGACATGGGTCAGGAGGCTGCGAGGGCCTTTCAAAGCTGCCATTTTGTATTTCTAAGAAAACTCTTCAGCCTGAGTACAGTCACTGCTAGGGTGCTAAGACAGAACTCCCATCCTCCCTCAAGGTCTCAAAGCCAGAAACAAAGGTCTACTTTGTCAATCCAGGAAACTAGAGAAGGGAAGAAGGACGGGCAGCCCCTGCTAGTTCCCAGGGATCCCCCAGGGCATGGCCAAGAGGCCAAAGGGAACTAGGCCTCAGCTGCATGTTTTCCTGGAAGGCTCTACTGCTTTTCCTTCTTCAGCTGGCCTCTACCCCAGACCAAAGCCGCAAAAACACAAAGTTCAGCTTAAAAAGTAAAACACAAAACGTGTCCCAAGGGTCTCTGGTGACCTGGCTCTGGTTTCCTCTCAAACATGGCCTGAGGCTGACCCCAAGGGAACCTCAGAGCATCAGCCTCTCACAGTGCCCTGGGGGTATTCAGTCCTGAGTACCTTGGCTGTAAGGCCAGCCCCCTGCTGAAGTCCCCCTTCCCAGAGTCCCTCTTTTTCAAGGGGACTTGGTGGTCAGGTGCCCGCTGTACTTTACCAGAGAGGAGGGGGACCCAGTAGGAGCTTTAGGGCTATGGGCCAAGGAGACCCTACTAACCTGGAAGGCAGTAATTATCTCCTCCGCAGGTAGTCACAGCATTTTCTGGGTCACAAAACACCTCTGTAACTTGGGAGGCTTGTTGCTAACGACATCTTTGGGAGGTGACACGGTGATTGGCTGAATGTAAAGAGTATGGACTTTAGAGCCAGTTACATTTGGGTTTAAAGTCTTGGCTTCAGGCCGGGCATGATGGCTCATGCCTATAATTCCAGCATTTTGGGAGGCCGAGGCGGGCAGATCACCTGAGGTCAGGAGTTCGAGACCAGCCTGGTCAACATGTTGAAACCATGTCTGTACTAAAAATATAAAAATTAGCCGGGCATGGACTCTGTCTCAAGACAAATAAAAAAATAAAAATAAAAAATAAAGACAGCTTCACCACATAGCCACTGGGGAACTTTAGGCAAATTGCTTTTTTGTGGACATCCACAATTATCCCAGTACTATCTATTGAAAGCTGTTGTCCTTTCCCCACTGTACTACAATGCCACCTTGGTCATAAAGCAAGTGTCCTTTCCTGTGAGGGTCTGTCGCTGGACTGTATTCTAGTTCATGGATTCATTTATCTATCGTTGTCTCACTACCACATTGTATTCATTAGTACACCTTTTTAATGAATGTTGTTCTTTTTTTATTGAGTGTCTTGGTTCTTGCATTTCCATATGAACTTTACAATTAGCCTATCAAGAGCCACCAAAAAACCCCACCACAATCACCCAACTTTTTGAGATATTGATTGAAATGCCAGTGAGTCTATGGATCACTGTAAGAGACCTGATATCTTTAAAACATCGAGCCTTCAACCTATAAACAAGATAGAATCCTCTTTTGGTTTAGGTCTTCTTTCATTTCTTCACAGGGATCGTACACATTTTTATTATTTTTTCCTAGGTATTGTATATATTTTTACTATTTTTTTATTTTTTGAGACAGGATCTTGCTCTGTCGTCCAGTGAGGAGTACAGTGGCATGATCTTGGCTCACCGCAACCTCCACCTCCCAGGCTCAAGTGATTCTCCCACCTCAGCCTCCTGAGTAGCTGGAACTATAGGTGCATGGAACCACGCCTGGCTATTTTTTTCTATTTTCTGTGGAGACAGGCTTTCACCATGTTGCTCAGGTTGGTCTCGAACTCCTGGGCTCAAGTCATCCACCTGCCTTAACTTCCAAAAGTGCTGGGATTACAGCCGTGAGCCATTGTGCCCAGTCTAGTTTTACTATTTTTAAATAAATGATAGCCTTTTGAAATACATTTTTCTTTTGTTGCTCGTATATGTAAGCACAATTTTCATACATTGACCTTGTATTCAGTAACCTTAATGATTAATTCTAATAATTTTCTCCACATTCATTTGGATTTCCTAAGTATCTTCGACAAAGATTTCCTGTCATCTTTAAATGATGTTTCTTCTGGCCGGGCACGGTGGCTCACACCTGTAATCCCAGCACTTTGGGAGGCCAAGGTGAACAGATCGCTTGAGCTCAGGAGTTTGAGACCAGTCTGGGCAACATGGCGAAACCCCATCTCTACTAAAAATACAAAAATTAGCTGGGCATGGTGGCGTGTGCCTGTAATCTCAGCTACTTGGGAGGCTGAGGCAGGAGAATCGCTTGAACCTGAGAGGCAGAATTTGTGGTGAGCCAAGATCGCGCCACTGCACTCCAGCCTGGGTAACAGAGCAAGACTCCATCTCAAAAAAAAAAAAAAAAAAAAAAAAGTTTCTTCCTTTCCAGTCTCAAAGCTTTTATTTCTTACTTTCCTGTGCTGTCTAGGACTTTCATTACAATGTTGAATAGAAGTAGTAGAGGTATTTCCGCCGGGCGCGGTGGCTCAAGCCTGTAATCCCAGCACTTTGGGAGGCCGAGACGGGCGGATCACGAGGTCAGGAGATCGAGACCATCCTGGCTAATATGGTGAAACCCCGTCTCTACTAAAAATACAAAAAACTAGCCAGGCGAGGTGGTGGGCGCCTGTAGTCCCAGCTACTCGGGAGGCTGAGGCAGGAGAATGGCGTAAACCCGGGAGGCGGAGCTTGCAGTGAGCTGAGATCCGGCCATTGCACTCCAGCCTGGGCGACTAAGCGAGACTCCGTCTCAAAAAAAAAAAAAAAAAAAAAAAAAAAAAAAAAAAAGAAGTAGTAGAGGTATTTTCATTTATACCAAGTCTAGGTCTCTAAAGGAAAACTAAAGTTTCACCATTAAGAATGGTATTTGATGTAGTTAAGAATGATATTTGATATAGTTTTATGTAGACCTTCATCATACTAAGAAAATTCCCTTCTATTCCTTGTTTGGTAAGAGTTAAGTTTTTCTGGCCGGGCGCGGTGGCTCAAGCCTGTAATCCCAGCACTTTGGGAGGCCGAGACGGGTGGATCACGAGGTCAGGAGATCGAGACCATCCTGGCTAACACAGTGAAACCCCGTCTCTACTAAAAAATATAAAAAAACTAGCCGGGCGAGGTGGCGGGCGCCTGTAGTCCCAGCTACTCGGGAGGCTGAGGCAGGAGAATGGCCTGAACCCGGGAGGCGGAGCTTGCAGTGAGCTGAGATCCGGCCACTGCACTCCAGCAAGGGGGACAGAGTGAGACTCCGTCTCAAAAAAAAAAAAAAAAAAAAAAAAAAAAAAAAAAAAAAAGAGTTAAGTTTTTTTGTTTTGTATTGTTTTGTTTTAATCATGAATGGATGTTGAATTTTATTAAATGCTTTTTGGCATCTATTAAAATGATCATATGATTTTTCTCCCTTATTCTTTTAATGGGGTAAATTTCTTGGATTGGTTTTCAAGTGTAAAGCCAAACTTGCATTCCTAGAATAGAAACAATTTACTCATTATGTAGTGACCTTTTTATGTATAGCAAGATTTGGTTGGCTAATCTACTATTCAGGATTTTTACATCTATGTTCATGAGTGAAATTAGTAGGTAATTTTCCTTACGCATAATCCTCCTTAGATTTTCACATCTCTGAAAAAATCTTTTTCTTTATTTCAATCTCATAATTATGTCCAAAGAAAAAAGTTTTGTGGCCAAGCACACTGGCTTATGTCTATTATCCCAGCACTTTGGGAGGCTGAGGCAGGAGGATCATTTGAGCCCAGGAGTTTGAGGCTGCAATGAGCCATGATCACACCACTGTACTCCAGCCCGGGTGACAGAATGAGAAGACCCTGTCTAAAAACAACAACAGAAAGGCTGGCAATGGTAGCCCAGGCCTGTAATCGCAGCACTTTAGGAGGCGAAGGTGAGTGGATCACTTGAGGTCAGGAGTTCCAGACCAGCCTGGCCAACATGGTGAAACCCAGTCTCTACTAAAAATGTCTCTCTCCAAATATCTTATTGTACTATGCTCACCTATTTTCAGATTGCAGTTGACCATGGATTAATGAAACCATGGAAAAGGATACTGTGGATAAGAGGGGGACTACTGTAGTCAGAATTTTAGGAGACAGTGTTCTGTGTATGTCTGTTAGGTTAAAGTTGTTAACTGTATTGTTCAAATCTTTTTATTTATTTTTTTTTTTGAGGAGTCTCGCTCTGTTGCCCAGGCTGGAGTGCAGTGGCACAGTCTCAGCTCACTGCAAGCTCCGCCTCCCTGCTTCACGCCATTCTCCTGCCTCAGCCTCCCGAGTAGCTGGGACTACAGGTGCCCGCCACCACGCCCGGCTAATTTTTTGTATTTCTAGTAGAGACGGGATTTCACCGTGTTAGCCAGGATAGTCTTGAACTCCTGACCTCGTGATCTGCCCACCTCGGCGTCCCAAAGTGCTGGAATTACAGGCGTGAGCCACCATGCCCGGCCCTACCTTAATGAATTTTGAAATAAAATCTTCTATACTCTTTGCTTGTTGAAAATTTCCCACTAGGCTTGTAGCTTTTTCTATTTGTCTTTGTAGCTCTATCAATTCTTATGTCTTGTGCTTTGAGACTATATTATTAGAGATTTAGCAATTTAGGATTGTTGTATCTTCTGGGTTTAAGACTTTTTGACTGGGCACAGTGGCTCTCGGCTGTAATCCTAGCACTTTGGGAGGCAAAGGCTGGCAGAATACCTGAGGTCAGGAGACCAGCCTGGCCAACGTGGTGAAACCCCGTCTCTACTAAAACTACAAAAATTAGCCAGGCAATGATGGTGCACACCTGTAATTCCAGGTACTCGGAAGGCTGAGGCAGGGGAATTGCTTGAACCTGGGAGGCAGAGGTTGCAGTGAGCCGAGATCACGACACTGCTCTGCAGGCTAGGCAACAGAGTGAGACTTGGTCTCAAAAAAAAGAATTTTTGCGTATCATCTACTGGTTTTGCTGGTTTTCATTCAAGGTGTATTATCTCTTCATGAGCCATAAATTATATTTGCAAAATGCAATGCCAAAAATTGCTTATAGCAATAAGTTGAGGCCTGTGATGTCTTCCTCCAGAAAGGCTTTAAATTTGCTTCTGCCAGGCTCTTCGGAGTGACTGGCATTGCAGAATTACCTTATTCCAGTTGCAGGGATTCAGATGATTTGAAGCTGATTCCAATTAGGGTCTGTCCACCTGTAATTCACCCTTTTTCCAAGGTTCAGCTGTTCCATATCTCACCTCGGGGAGGTTCATTAGGGCTGCTTCTTTTTTTTTTTTTTTTTTTTTGAGATGGAATTTTGCTCTTGTAGCCCAGGCTGGAGTGCAACAGTGCAATCTCGGCTCACTGCAACCTCCGTCTCCCAGGTTCAAGCGATTCTCCTGCCTCAGGCCCCTGAGTAGCTGGGATTACAGGCGCCCGCTACGACTCCTAACTAATTTTGTATTTTTTTAGTAGAGATGGGGTTTCACCATGTTGGCCAGGCTGGTGTCAAACTCCTGACCTCCGGTGATCCGCCCACCTTGGCCTCCCAAAGTTCTGGGATTACAGAATTGAGCCACCATGCCCGGCCAGGGCTTCTTATTTTGGCTAGCCCTAACTTCAATAACTGTCCTCCTGTTTAAAAAAGGCATCTTCCTCTGGTCATTCATTCGAGCATGGACAAATACCCTCTAGGGAAAAAGTAGTCCCAAACACCAATTTATCTTCTCTTCTATGCCTATAAGCAGATTTGTTTTATATTTTCCAGTTGTCCTCATGAGGGGGCTGGACCAAATTTCAAGAACTGAAACTCTAACCTGCTGAGTCTCAATATTCTCTAGGTGAAGACCTAGGTAAGCCTGTTGGATTTGGCAACAGAAAAATCATCAGTGACTTTGACATGAGAAGACTTCGTGGAATAGTAGAGATGAAAGTCATATTGGAATAGGGTGGGTGTGAACAGGTTAAGGGAATAGAAATAGCATTTTGGGGGCAACTCTTTCTAGAAGTTTGGCTATGAAGGAAAGCAAAGAAATGAGGTAGAATATGAAGAGATATGATATAGGTCAAGGAAGAATTGTAAGAGTGAGATACCAGAGCATGTTTGTATGCTGGTGGGAACGCCTATGATGATACATATATTTCCCATCCTTAAGACAGGTATATTTTTCACAGTAAATTAACAAGCTGGCTTTCTATGTCTGCCTGAGTACTGTTTTAATTAGCATGAGTCAGAGCCCAGTGTCTCAGCTCTAACCAGCCTTTTTTTTCCACTGTCGCCCAGGCTGGAGTGCAGTGGCACAATCTTGGCTTGCTGCAACCTCTGCCTCCCAGGTTCAAGAGATTCTTCTGCCTCAGCCTCCCGAGTAGCTGGGATTACAAGCGCCTGCCACCACACCCGGCTGATTTTTGTATTATTAGTAGAGATGGGGTTTCACCATGTTGGCCAGGCTGGTCTCGAACTCCTGACCTCATGTGATCCACCCTCCTCGGCCTCCCAAAGTGCTGGGATTACAGGCAGGAACCACTGTGCCTGGCCTAACCAGCCTTTCTTATCACATCCACAATCACTTCCATTTTTTCCTCTTTTCACTCCTACCTCATCCTCAGCCCTAGAGCAAGCCCCTACCCAACTCTTATCTGATCAGATGCTCCTGACTGAGCTTCCTGCCATCAGGGCCATCAGTTTCCAGCCCCTTTTTCATGAAGCTACCAGAGCCATTCACATTTATTGTGGGTCAGGCACTATTCTAGGTGTTGGGCACTCAAACGTGGAAACTTAAACATGTCACCCTCCTACTTAGTCATACCTCTTGCCCCCCAACCCCATTTTCTAACCTATCTCTCCAACCTCACCCTCCTCACCCTTGGTTTCGCCCCTACCCCACAGCAGGCTGCTACATGAGGTAAGGCTGGCCTGTCTGGGAAAGAGATGCTTGGGTTGCAGACGGTGGGGACTCTGAGCATCAGAGCTTGAATGTTTGGTCTGGGCCAGCTGGCCCAGTGACACTCAGTGCCTGGGCAGGCTCTGTTCTTTTTGGCTGAGATCCCCCGGGGCACCATTTGAGCCAGAACTACAGTTCCAGGGAGACGAAGGTAGGACAGACATCCTGGACTGGTGAGCCAGGGCTGGGCTGTGCCAGGGCCTTTGTTTCTAACTTGGGAGAGGCTTCGTGTTTCTGTTCTTTTTCTAAGAACTGTGGATGTGCCACGTGGGCACCACAGTGACCAGAGTCAACAAGAAAAACAATACCCGGGGGAAAATCTTACTTCCTTAAGCCACAGGATTGTGGGTGTGTGTTTGTCTTTGTGTGTGTCAAAGATTCCATGTCTGTTGCATTATTTTACGTGTTTCTGTATATGCATTTCTTACCTGTGTATGTGCACATGCCTATATGTGTATTTCTTACCTGTTCCTGTGTGTGTATCTCTAGTGACCACAGGGTGGGGTCGCGGACAGCCACATTTCATCAAAGTACTTCTCTTCCCACTCTACATGATAGGAAGGAAGAAAGGGGAACTGTGAGCTTGCCAGACACCCCCAAAATCGTCCATTGCAATTAGAGTATGGAGAATCCCAGATGGCTCTAAGGGTAGGGATAAAATGGGGAAGGAGGCTGGAATCCTCCCCTCTGTCTTGTGAAAGAAAGATCAAGCATCCCAGGCATACAAGTTAAGGACTTATTCTGTGCCCCAGAGTCCCTGGAAAGTAGAAAGGCAGTCTGAGTAGGGAGATGAGAGATGCCATTTTAAAAAAAGGACAACAGTGGGAAAGTACTTTCCCTGTGTGGAAAGTACAGGTAGCTGCTGGTGCTCTTGTGGCCTGGCCCTGTGGATTCTGTTTGTACAGATCCCAGATCAAAGGTGTGCTAAGGGAAGCCTCTGGAACCACAAGTGCTAACAAGTCATGATGTGGGAAAGAGGCGTCCCATTTGAACTCCAGCCTTGAGGGAGAAACCCTTTCTGTGCAAAGAAAGGAGATGCTGGCTACACACACCATCACAGCTTTGTGTCACAGAGGCTGAACTGGCCAGTGAGACATGGACAGAGATTTCAGGGGTCAAGACAAAGTGGACTAGTGGAGACCAGCCAGCTTCCAGCTGGTGGAGCATGAGCAGGGTACAAGCCCATCTGTGAGAGCAGTATCACACTAAAGAGAGGAGTTCCTCACTCCAAAACGGACCAGTTTTAGACTTTATTTTGACTTATAGTATTTATTTTCTTATTGTAGTAAGAAACGTAAATAATAGAAGGGCTTTGACATCTTAATGTATAATAATAGGTCAGGTACGATGGCTCACACCTATAATCCCAGCACTTTGGGAAGCCGAGGAAGGAGGATGGCTTGAGGCCAGAAGTTCAAGACCAGTCTGGGCAACATAGCAAGACGCTGTCTCTACAACAACAACAACAACAACAACAACAACAAAAACAAACTCTTACTTGGTGCTCACTACATGCCAGGCACTGTTGTAAGTGTTTTGTATGTATTAACTCATTTAACTCTCATAACTTAAAATTCATGTCCTGCAAAGAGCACATAGAATTATGTGATTTTTTTCTCTGCTTTGCCTTATTATATCATGTTAGATGAAACTGGTCTAGTTTAATAGAAAATAAAACCAACCTTTTGCCCCATTTTGGCACTCAAATATTGACTTGCCCTTCTACAGTACTTCCTTTACCCACAGGACCAAGAATCTCTCTCCCCTCCACCTCTTTTCCTTAACCAGTTAGACATTTGGAGGCCAGGTTCACAATGGTAGTTTTTCTGTGACTGTCCTGCCCTCTGCTGGATTCAAGAGATAGATTGCTGATACGTGCACTTACGGGAGGGGGCCCATTTACCGGAAAGCGGGGTGGATCTGGAGACCGGATTTCCCTCTGGGTTACTTTTGTTCACTAGAAATTTGGTCTCGGAGGTTGTGATCCAGCCTCTGAGTATGCGGTGGAAAGATTCTTGATAAATACAACTGCCTGGTTTAGAGTTTAGAAGTTGTCTATGTGTGTGCCTACTTGTTTCTTTATTTATATATGGATGGAGAGATGTGAGAGACCTCATTTGTCTAATGTTAAAAACAAAATTTCCTATGCAAATTGATCTTTAGGAATTGGCAAAATTTATCAACTTGTGAACAAGAGATCAGCAAGGTGACAAAAGCTATACTTTTGCGTATGGGAAAAGCATGGAAATGGATAGATTGTTGGAATATAGAAGACTTACATAAGCAACCAGTGCAGGGAAGGAAAAAAACCCTCCCCAACTAGGTAAAGATTGTAATTTCATTATACATGGTAACAAAAATGTCATATTCCACTTTCTTATTACAGAATAAACATGAATGAGGAGGGTTTGCAATGCCAGCAATAATCAAAAAAATCAATATAATGCTAAATATATAGGAAAAATAAAAATAACTTAGTTATAAAATACAGTAATATGTATTTCAATATCGAAATCCTAGGGTGTTACTACAAAAGATATAATTAAGCAATAAGATGTTCACATCTATAAATAATGAACAAGCTTGGATGTAATAGGAGCCATAAGAAGAGAAGCCATTCCATTCAAAATGAAGGCAGAGGTGTGATGGATATTAGAATAAAACCTGATGTTAAGTAATCATAGAGATTTATTTGTGTCAACAAAATAGAGAAGTAACTTGAATTTAAGAAAGAGTAACATGACATGTACTAGGTAGAGAAAATGAGGACATATACTATTGCTGTGATGAGCTAGGTCTTCTTTTCAAGGAAGAGGTTATAATACATTTGTGGTGTCATGGGACAGAATAGTGAAGGAGTTCTCATAAATCATATAACCCATCTTGATATCTCACCACATGTCAAGGCAAGCATGGAGACTCTAAAACATTTGAGACCTTGGAGACCATGTCCTTCAAGAATTGATGGGAAACAGAGGATGATTTGAAAAAAGAAGCAGTATTTAAGAGGCTTTGGACAAGTTGTGTGGCAGACCTTTAGGGACAGAACCAGATAAGACTGAAAGCCATCAGGAAATCTCCAAATACATCATTTCAATGTGTAATTTCAGAACATAGATTTTATTTATTTATTTATTTATTTATTTATTTATTTATTTATTTATTTATTATTTTTTGAGCCGGAGTCTCACTCGATCACCCAGGGTGGAGTGCAGTGGTTCAATCTCGCCTCACTGCAACCTCTTACCTCCCAGGTTCAAGGGATTCTCCTGCCTCAGCCTCCCGAGTGGCTGGGATTACAGGCGTGCACCAATCTGCCCAGCAAATTTTTGTATTTTTAGTAGAGATGGGGTTTCACCATGTTGGCCAGGCTGGTTTCCAACTCCTGAACTTAGGGGATCCACCCTCCTCGGCCTCCCAAAGTGCTGGGATTACAGGCATGAGCCACCGCGCCTGGCCAGATTTATTACTACTGTGCTGCAAATAATTTTTACAATTTATATACAATGGTAATAAAATATTTAAAAATAGGTTTTATGTATGAAGTTCACTGATATCTCTCATTTCATTTGTCACTACAAACGTAATAATGTGGCCGGGCGCGGTGGCTCACGCCTGTAATCCCAGCACTTTGGGAGGCTGAGGTGGGCGGATCACCTGAGGTCGGGAGTTCGAGACCAGCCTGACCAACATGGAGAAACCCCGTCTCTACTAAAAATACAAAATTAGCCGGGCGTGGTGGCGCATGCCTGTAATCCCAGCTACTCGGGAGGCTGAGGCAGGAGAATCGCTTGAACCCGGGAGGTGGAGGTTGCAGTGAGCTGAAATTGTGCCATTGCACTCCAGCCCAGGCAACAAGAGTGAGACTCTGTCTCAAAACAAACAAACAAACAAACAAACAAACAAAAAACGTAATAATGTATTTGACCTAAAGTCCCGTGACGGGGAGTGGTGGTTTATGCCTGTAATCCCAGCACTTTTGGTGGCTGAGGTGGGAGGATTGCTTGAGCCGGAGGGGTTGAGACTGCAGTGTGCCATGATTGAGCCACTGCACTCCAGCCTGGGCAACAAAGCGAGTCCTTGATTCCAAAAAACGCAAAACCAACCAACCAACCAAAACCCTCAAGTAACTCTTCCTATAAATTTTGGCTAGTGTTATGTTGGTTTCGAATGTATTAATATCCCAATCAGGTATTGCATATTCAGCCTTATCTGAAATCGAATCAACTAACTACATCAAATGAAAGCAACATTGGCCGGGCACAGTGACTCACACCTGTAATCCCAGCACTTTGGGAGGCCAAGGCGGGCGGATCACGAAGTCAGGAGTTCAAGAACAGCCTGACCAACATAGCGAAACCCCATCTCTACTAAAAATACAAAAAATGAGCCGGGCATGGTGGCAAGAAGCCTGTAATCCCAGGTACTCTGGAGGCTGAGGCAAGTGAATATCCTGAACCCGGGAGGCAGAGGTTGCAGTAAGCCGAGATCGCGCCATTGCACTCCAGCCTAGAAAACAAGAACTCAACGTCTCAAAAAAAAAAAAAAAAAAAAAAAGCTCTGGGCGTCATACAGCTCACAAATGCGCTGAAGAAGAAAAGCGCTGGGGTGGAGCGCAGTGGCTCACGTCTGTACTCCCAGCGCGCGCTTTGGGAGGGAGGCCGAGGCAGGGTGGATTACCTGAGGTCAGGAGTTCGAGACCAGCCAGGGCAACATGGTGAAACCCTGTCTCTACTAAAAATACAAAAAATTAGCCAGGCTTGGTGGCGGGGGCGCCTGTAATCTCAGCTACTCAGGAGGCTGTGGCAGGAGAATCGTTTCAACTCGACAGGTGAAGGTTGCAGTGAGCCGAGATTGCACCATTGCACTCCAGCCTGGGCGAGGAGAGCAAAACTCCGTCTCGAAAGAAGACCTACCTTTTTTTTTTTTTTTTTTTTTTTTTTGAGACGGAGTCTCTGTCGCCCAGGCTGGAGTGCAGTGGCCGAATCTCAGCTCACTGCAAGCTCCGCCTCCCTGATTTACGCCATTCTCCTGCCTCAGCCTCCCGAGTAGCTGGGACTACAGGCGCCGCCACCTCGCCCGGCTAGTTTTTTCTATTTTTTTAGTAGAGACGGGGTTTCACCATGTTAGCCAGGATGGTCTCGATCTCCTGACCTCGTAATCCGCCCGTCTCGGCCTCCCAAAGTGCTGGGATTACAGGCTTGAGCCACCCTGGCCTACTTTTAAACAGTCTTCCTCCTGGAGCTTATTTCTCTGGGGCAGAGGCATAAACTCCGCCTCTGACAGCCCCTGAGGGCCCCGCCCCTACGCGCACCTCGCCTTCTTTTTGTTCACTCTATCTCCAGGGCAGGCGCCAGATGCCGACCCAAGCGGAAGTGACGTTAGGCGTCCGCCGGAGGTGTCGTTGGTGTGTTGTGCGACCGGCCTTGAAGAAGAACTGGGGCCTGCTCCCGGAGAAATACAGCTATGTCGATCGAAATCGAATCTTCGGAGTGAGTCCTGCGGTGGAGATGTTCCCGCCGTGCCGGGGGCCCAGAGGTTAAGGGTGTGGGGCGGAAGATACTCGGGGGAAGGCATCCGAGAGGCTAGGGAATGGAGGGCCATTTCCTTGCCCCCAAAGAAGCATCTTGGATCTGGCTATCTCGGAGGTGGGCCCACAGGAAAGTAGCAGCTCTCAGACGAGAAGCCCAAAGCCTCGAGGGAGGTGGCATGGGGTGGGGAAAACACACCTTGCAGACCAGAGTTCTGTCCTTGGCCTACTGCTGACGCGCTGTGATTGACCAAATTAAGGATCCACTCTGGACTCCAGTCTAATTGAATCTGCACACGGGGATAGGTCTCTTTTAAGCCTTGCTTCTCTCCCTGTCGAGCTTATGCAATGTGATTTATTGTCTCTGTGCACACACGGCCCCTTTGCTTTCCTCTGCCTAGCATTTATCACTCATTGTTGTCACTGTTTGATAACCTCACCCCAAACTAGCTTTGTCGGTGCCTAGGAGCTCCTTTTCCTTGTGGTCTCAGTATCTTGCGTACCTTAGAGGAAGAGTTAATTGCTTTTGGAATGAATGAACAAGTCTCAGGCCTGATCTGGCACTGAATTTTGGTTTGTCTGTGAGCTCTCTGTAACCGCAAAGGAGAGGCAGACTCTGGAGACTGGGCTTGAAAGAAAAATTTTCAGGGAATAGGGAATGAGAAGTAGTGACTAAAGAAGACTTTAGTGTGCTTTTCCAGAACTCCATCCTCCACCTGTCCTTGCCATTACTTAATAATAATTAAATTAACAGACATAACTGTTGTGTTCTGAGTGTAAGGGAGGGAGAGGACCTTTTTTGGAGACTTGACTTTTTTTTATTTTGAGATGGAGTTTCGCTCTTGTTTCCCAGGCTGGAGTGCAATGGCGCGATCTCGGCTCACTGCAATCTCTGCCTCCCGGGTTCAAGCGATTCTCCTGCCTCAGCCTCCCTAGTAGCTGGAATTACAGGCATGTGCCACCACGCCTGGCTAATTTTGTATTTTTAGTAGAGACGGAGTTTCTCCATGTTGGTCAGACTGGTCTCGAACTCCCGACCTCAGGTGATCCGCCCGCCTCAGCCTCCCAAAGTGCTGGCATTACAGGCATGAACCACCACGCCCGGCTTTTGGAGACTTCATAGGAGGAAGGGAGGTTTATACATTCGGCAAATACTGAAATGATGTTAACCAACTTGTCCAAGGTCACATAACTTTGATTCAAATCCCAGACTGTCTTCAAAGCTTTTAACTCATTATGCATTCATTCGTGTTTGAAGGTTGGGAATTTGATTTTGTCTCTGTCAAATGTGAGGTGTTTGAGGAGAGAGATGACTTATTTTGGGAGTGTAAAATGGAAGTCAATGGAAATGTGCTAAGGAAGATAGTATCATACCAGAATAACAGGGGTCTAAGTCTGGAGACCTGCATACCTCATAAAGGGTCCATGAGAGAAAAAGATATTTACAGTAGCAGCAATCAGTTCTCTTTTATAGTTGTTTTTAAGAAGAGGGGCCAGGTGCGGTGGCTCACACCTGTAATCCCAACACTTTGGGAAGCTGAGACGGGTGGATCACTTGAGCCCAGGAGTTTGAGACAGCATGGTCAACATGGCAAAACCACGTTTCTACAAATACAACAATTAGCCAGTGTGGTGGTGCGTGCCTGTGGTCTCAGCTACTCGGGAGGCTGAGGTGAGAGGATCACTTGATCCCAGGAAGTCGAGGCTGCAGTGAGCCATGATCCCGCCACCATTCTTTCCAGCCTGAGTGAATGGGCGTGAGACCCTTTCTCAAAAAAAAAAAAAGAAGAGGGTGTTTGCTTTCTTTTCAGGAATATATGCTCAAGAGCCACACTGCCAGTTTGAGTCCTGATTTTTCCACTTACTATCTCTATTATCTGATCAAATTCTCATCTGTAAATTGGGAAGTAAACTTACCTCATAGGCTTTATTTTATTTATTTTTTGAGACAGGGTCTTGCTCTCTTTCCCAGGCTAGAGTGCAGTGGCATGATCACGGCTCACTGCAGCCTCAACCTTACGGATATAAGCGATCCTCCCACCCTAGCTTCCCAAATAGCTGGGACCACAAGCACACACTATCATGCCTAGCTAATTTTTTTTTTTTTTTTTTTTTTTGTAGAGAAGGGGTCTCCTTATGTTGCCCATGCTGCTCTTGAACTCCTGGGCTCAAGGGATCCTCCCACATCAACATCCCAAGTAGCTGGGACTACAGGCACGTGCAACCATGTTTGGCTAATTAAAGAAATTTGTAGAGATGGAGTCTCACAGCTGCCTGATCTGGTCTCAAACTCCTGGTTTCCAGCAATCTGTCTGCCTCAGCCTCCCAAAGTACTGAGATTACAGTCATGAGCCAGCATGCCTAGCCTCATTTAGATTATTTTGTATCAATGACTAGTGTAGTCATTTAAAGTAATTCAGTGAAGTGTGCTACAATATAATTATAGGAATGAATAGAAACTAGGCTCTGAATTAGGAAATAAGATAGTCACCTTGATACCAACTCCCTTATTAGCTTACTGAGACATTAGGCAAATGATTTCCCTTCCTTGAACCCCAGTGTCTCTATGGTTGGGGGGGTCCCCTTGTAATTTAGCTTGTGTGATTTTGGAAAATGTTACTCACATGATAAAGAAATGATAAAGGAAGGTGATTGAGTAGGAGCTTGGTAGGCTTTGTTTTTGACCTCTGGTGAGTGAGAATCCCTGAGCTGAATGATTTGTTTTCTTTCAGTGTGATCCGCCTTATCATGCAGTACTTGAAGGAGAACAGTTTACATCGGGCGTTAGCCACCTTGCAGGAGGAGACTACTGTGTCTCTGAATACTGTGGACAGCATTGAGAGTTTTGTGGCTGACATTAACAGTGGCCATTGGGATACTGTGTTGCAGGCTATCCAGTCTCTGAAATTGCCAGACAAAACCCTCATTGACCTCTATGAACAGGTGAGAGTGGTGGAGATGCTGATCTCCGTGGGTTGGTTTGCTGTGGGCCAGCTCTCTGACGAAAAAGCGTCAGCGAGCGTTCCTTCAAGCACAGTAGGGCTGCATCAGCCCATAAAACTTACAATGGCAAGGCTTGACATGGTATTTTTTCTCCCTTCTCAGAAAATCCAAGATTTCCCAAATTAAAATTCCTCTTTTTGAGACTAGGTCTTGTTCTGTTACCCACTCTGGAGTGCTGTGGCAAGATCACAGCTTGCTGCATCCTCCATTTCCGGGATCAATCCTTCCTCCTGCCTCAGCCTCCTGAGTGGCTAGGAACACAGGCATGCACCACCACGCCTGCCTAATTTTTGCATTTTTTTGTAGAGACAGGATCTCACCATAATACCCAGGGTGGTCTCAAACTCCTGGGCTCAAGCAGTTCGCCAGCCTTGACCTTCAAAAGAGCTGGGATTATAGGCGTAAGAGAGCCTCAACTTTCTAATCACATAGTTAGTCTTTCTGGTAACTAGCTCCTACCTATCCTGAGCCATTTCCTTTGCACAAACCCAGGTGTGATTCAAGGGGCCCAGGAGTAACAAAGATACCCCTATCACTGGTTAAATTCCAAGAAGCTCCAAGTCAAGAACCTAGGACAAAGATCAGACAAATTTGTGATTATAAAACAGAGAGTAGACTTTTTGGAAATAAGATTGTAATTTGAAGTAAAAGTAGGGAAGTTGGTTTTTTGTTTTTGTTTTCGGGGTTTTTTTTTTTTTGAGACGGAGTCTCACTCTGTTGCCCAGGCTGGAGTGCAGTGGTGCGACCTCTGCTCACTGCAGCCTCCATCTCCCGGGTTCAAGTGATTCTTCTGCCTCAGCCTCCTGAGTAGCTGGGATTACAGGCGTGCACCACCACACCCGGCTAATTTTTGTATTTAGTAGAGACGGGGTTTCACCACATTGGCCAGGCTGGTCTCCAACTCCTGACCTCAGTGATCCACCTGCCTTGGTCTCCCAGATGCTGGGATTACAGGTGTGAACTGCCGTGTCTGGGCAGTTTGTTTCTTTATAATCCATATGAGTTCAATAATTCCCAAATAAAATTTTGGTAACTGGAGAAAGGTTTCTCTGGAGCCCATGGGGATATTCCCATTTTTAGCTTTCTTTGGCATCTACATTCTGAGCAAGAAGCTTGAGAGGAGGGGAGATTGGTAGATAAAAATAGATAGAGTTTGAAGGATTAAAATTACTAATTTTTTGAGACAGAGTGCAGTAGCGTGAGCTTGGCTCACTGCAACCTCTGCCTCTCGGGTTCAAGCAATTCTCCTGCCTCAGCCTCCCAAGTAGCTGGGATTACAGGCGCATACCACCACACCCAGCTAATTTTTTTGTATTTTTAGTAGAGAGTGGGTTTCACCACGTTGGCCAGACTGGTTTTGAACTCCTGACCTCAAGTGATCCACTCATCTTGAACCACTCCCAAAGTGCTAGGATTACAGGCATGAGCCACCAAGCCTGGCCGAAGTTACTATTTATAATTACTTCAGTTGTCCACCTGAAATTGCTAGTGAAAAGGGAAAGGGGCACTTCCTGGCATTGGAAATCACTTTGACAGGCCATATCTCTGTTAGATATTTTACTGAAAAATATTAATAAGAGAATGTGTTGGAACATCTGTTTTTTTTTTTTTTTTTAATCAGGTTGTTCTGGAATTGATAGAGCTCCGTGAATTGGGTGCTGCCAGGTCACTTTTGAGACAGACGGATCCCATGATCATGTTAAAACAAACACAGCCAGAGCGATATATTCATCTGGAGAACCTTTTGGCCAGGTCTTACTTTGATCCTCGTGAGGTATGACTGTGGTAATGTAAAGGAACTTTTTGTCAACTTTGGAAATATAATAACATCTTTTTTTTTTTTAAATCATTTTATTGGATACTTTTCGTGATTTTGATTTAATTTTTGAGAATGATGCTTCTCTGTTTATATATGTTGGTTGAAATTTGCATGTGTTATAAAAAGAATAATTTTACTCAGTTTTCTGATTATTTGAGAGTCTTCTACACACCTCATTTTAGAGGATTGTGTGTTGGTTGGTACAGAAAATTTTATTCTGATGTCATTTCCACATTAGCCCTCCCCGAAGTGCTGCCTGACTGCTGGTATGTTCACTGATCATTTGTGTGTCTTGCCCCTAACAAATGCAGTTTCATTCTAGCCTTTTTAGTCCCTAGAAGCTTGTGCTTTTGCTTCTTAGCTGATTATGCTTACTAGTAGAGCATGATGATAGATAGTCTTTTATTCTTCCAAAACCTTATTATCTGTATAGTTTCATTCTTCCTGCCCACCCCCCAGCCTTTCACTAGAGGTTTGTCAAAATAGGAGGAAACAGGATTAAAAAAATTTTTGGGGGGGTACATAGTAGGTATATATATTTATGGGGTACATGAGATATTTTGATATAGGCATGCAGTGCATAATGAGGGTAAATGGAGTATCCATCACCTCAAGCATTTATCCTTTATGTTACAAAGGATTCAATTCTTTCAGTTATTTTAAAATGTACAATTATTATTGACTATAGTCACCCTGTTGTGCTATCAAATGCTGTTTCTTATTTATTCTTTATATTTTTTGTATCTATTAACCATCCCCACTTTCCTTCTTACCCTGCCACCTCCACCCTTCCCAGCCTCTGATAACCATATATCTGTATCTCCATGTTTTAATTTTTAGTTCCTGCAAATAAATGAGAACATGCAAAGTTTGTCTTTCTGTGCCTGGCTTATTTCACTTACCATAATGAGCTCTAGTTATATCCATGTTGTTGCAAATGACAGGATCTCATTCTTTTATATGGCTAGTGGTACTCCATTGTGTACATGTACCACATTTTCTTTATTTATCTATTAATGGTTGCTTCCAAATCTTGGCTATTGTGAACACTGATGTAATAAACATGGGAGTGCAGATATCTCTTTGATATACTGATTTCGTTTTGGGTGTGTACCTAGCAGTGGGATTGCTGGATCATATGGTACCTCCATGTTTAGTTTTTTGAGGAATCTCCAAACTATTCTCCATAGTAGTTGTACTAATTTACTTTCCCACTAATAGTGTATGAGGGTTCCTTTTTCTCCACTTACTCACCAGCATTTGTTCTTTCCTGCCTTTTTGTACAAAAGCCATTTTAACTGGAGTGAGATGATATCTCATTATAGTTTGATTTGCATTTCTCTAATGATCAGTTGTGTTGAGCACCTTTAAATAAACCTGTTTGCCTTGTGTATGTCTTTTTTTTTTTTGAGAAACGTCTTTTCAGATCTTTCACCCATTTTTAACATTGGATTATCAGGTTTTTTTCCTATAGAGTTGTTTGAGCTCCTTATATATTCTGGGTTTTTTTTTTTTTTTTTTTTTGACAGAGCTCTGTTACCCAGGCTGGAGTCCAGTGGCATGATCTCGGCTCACTGCAGCCTCTACTTTCTGGGTTAAAGTAATTCTCGTGCCTCAGCCACCAAGTAGCTGGGATTACTGGTGTGTGCCACCACACTCAGCTAATTTTTGAATTTTCAGTAGAGATAGGGTTTCACCATGTTGGCCAGGTTGGTCTCGAACTCTTGGCCTCAAGCGATCCACCCGCCTCGGCCTCCCAAAGTGCTGGGATGACAGTCATGAGCCACCACACTTGGCCTTGTGTTCTGGGTATTTATTTATTTATTTATTTTTCTGAGATGGAGTCTTACTGTTGTCGCCCCGGGTAGAGTGCAATGGCACGATCTTAGCTCACTGCAACCTCTGCCTCCTGGGTTCCAGGAATTCTCCTGCCTCAGCCTCCCGTGTAGCAGAGATTACAGGCACCCACCACTACGGCCCGGCTAGTTTTTCTATTTTTATTTAGTGGAGACGGGGTTTCACCATCTTGGCCAGGCTGGTCACGAACTCCTGACCTCAGGTGATCTGCCCGCCTCAGTCCCCCAACGTGCTGGGATTACAGGCATGAGCCACCCCGCCCGGCCGTATTCTGGTTACTAGTTTGCGAGTATTTTCTCAGGAGGAATAAAAACTTAATAGGCACTGGATAATGGAATGTCAAAGTAAACTTAAAATGAGGATAAAGGAAAGGAGTTTAGATCACCAGGATGGGATTTAACTTAGAGGTGGTGAAGCACTTCTGTGCTGGGAGCCATTTAAGAAATTACTAAAGAATATAAAAGAATTCTTGGTTCTGCAAATTTTTGAAAAACTGGAAAAACAACTCGGTTTAATATGGTTTACTTGGACTCTTTTCAGAAAAAATAGCAGTGTGTCCTTTGGCCAGGAACTCAGTGAAAAAATAATAATAGTGTGGATTGGCTGACCTCAGTTTTCTCCCAACTCATACTTTTGAAATGCAAGTGGACAGAATTGGGAAGTCATTTTCAAAAACTAAATTAGTTTAATCCCTTCTTTAACTGGGTAATTTCTTTTCACATTTTCCTCTGTGTATGCTTTTGCTTGTTTGTTTTAAGTAAGCACACTCATATCTTGTTGTTGCTTCTTGGAAATGATGCTACATCCTCTCCTTTTTCAGGCATACCCAGATGGAAGTAGCAAAGAAAAGAGAAGAGCAGCAATTGCCCAGGCCTTAGCTGGTGAAGTCAGTGTGGTGCCTCCATCTCGTCTCATGGCATTGCTGGGACAGGTAATTGAATTCCTTTAGAGGCCAGGCGTGGTGGCTCACACCTTTTATCCTTGCACTTTGGGAGGCTGAGGCAGGAGAATCACTTGAGCCTAGAAGTTGGAGACCAGCCTAAGCAACATTGTGAGACCCTGTCTACAAAAAGTAAAAAAATTAGCAGGGTATGGTGGTGTGTGCCTGTGGTCTCAATTACTTGGGAGGCTGAGGTGGGAGGATCACTGGAGCCCAGAAGGTTGAGATGACAGTGAGCTATGATCATGCCATTGTACTCCAGCTTGGGCAATAATAGAGTGAGACCCTGTCTCCAAAAATAAAAATAAATTTAAAAAGTGAACTGGTACAATTTCCTAATTTGCTTTGTATAAACTATGTCTTAGCTGAAGAAATCGTACACCTTAAGAATTGGTGACTACCTACAGAGTTGCTTATACCAATAACTGTGCTGTTCCACTCTCCTTCTTTCCTGGGAGAGGCAATATAGATTAGTGGTTAATAACAAGCTCTGGAGTCAGTTAGAATTAGGGTTACCATAGAATTTATCATCCTGTCTGGGATAGTGTTGAGAGTACTATTGATCACTATGCCAGAACACCAAGTACAAACAGTAACTGTCCTGGAAAAACTGGAACAAATGGCCACCCTGGTTAGAATCCAGGCTTTCTCATTTACCAGCTATATAGTCTTGGCAAATTACTTTACTTTTCTGATCCCATTTACTCATCATAGTATTGATGAGTAAGGATTAAGAGAAATAATGTTCATAAACACTTTATACATTTCCTGGCACCTTGTAAATAGTAAATGGTAGCTGCTGGTGATGATTTTTTAAAAAAATTACTAATAGTGTTGCCAGCATTGTCATTATTATAAAGCTACCTAGAGTAATAGATATTTTATAAATAACAAAGGGCACAAGTGATTAATAGGGATGTTAATAACCTTTTTGCACTAAATCTGCATTTAGAAAAGGATCAAAAAGCTATTTGTTGTAGGCCTGTAGTGATTCTGAGATTTAAAAGTAAGCTGCTTTTTAATTTTTTAATCAAACTAATAGCTGTGCATCGTTTAAGTAGTACTTCAGGGCTTACAGTGAAAAACAGTCCCATGTGCTTCCCTTCTCCACGTCTGGTTCTTAACTTTCCTATTACCTCCATAGCTGAATACCATGTTTATACTGTTATTACCTGATTTTTTTTTTTTTTTTTAGTCATTAGCAACTAACTTTCTTCACTGAAAAATGATTTGTCTCATACCCACTCTCCTCAATACACACTTATTCTTCTTCCGGATTTTCAGTAGGGTTGTATCACAACTTCTGGTTCGATCTGTATTCAGTGTTTACATAGTTATTTTTATGTAGATATTGTTCACAGCTAAAAAATAATTACATGTAATTTCTTACATACATTTTTATGATTTGCAATAATTATTGCTTTATTTTTTCTTTTGCCTAGTTTTCTATGCACTTCTGCTAGTCCAGCCTGAGTATTTCTGGTAGGACCCTCAAAAGTCCTTTTTTTTCCCCCTTGCTGATACCTTTCCTGAGGCCCTTCTCTTTTTGTTCTCATCAGGACTAGTTCTCTTGTATTGCTGCACAGTTACTGTACCAGGACTTCTCTCATCTTCATACTGGGAATTTTGGGCCTCTTTTTTTTTGTAGATCTTATTTATAGATTCATCATTTTTCTTTCTTTCATAGTTAGACCTCTTTTTTTTTTTTTTTTTTTTTGAGACGGGGTCTTACTCTGTCACCAGACTGGAGTGCAGTGCCACGATCTCAGCTCACTGCAATCTCCGCCTCCCAGGTTCAAGCAATTCTCCTCCCTCAGCCTCCTAAGTAGCTGGGACCACAGGCACCCACCACCACGCCCAGCTAAGTTTTGTATTTTTAGTAGAGACAGTGTTTCATCATGTTGGCCAGGATGGTCTCGATCTCTTGACCTCGTGATCCGCCCGCCTCGGCCTCCCAAAGTGCTGGGATTACAGGTGTGAGCCACTGTGCCCGGCGTGTTTTTTTTGTTTGTTTTTTGTTTTTTGTCTTTAATTAAATGAAGAACAGGGCCTTGCTGTGTTGCCCAGGCTATCCTGCCTCTGCCTTCCTAAGTACTGGGATTACAGGTGTGAGCCACTGAGTCCAGCCTCGACCTTCATTTTGTGGGAGTACTGAGGCCAGTAACTTCCTGAGAAAGGAAGTGTAGGAATAAATTTTTGAGATTTTACTTGTGTCTGTAATACTGTATATCTTTCTCTCTAAATGTTTAAAGTTTTATTTTCCTCCCTGCCCCATGTTGTTCCTATTTTTTCTTTTTCTCTGAGTTCTCCCCTTCCCTGTTTGTTTTGGTGACCATATGTGGAAGTTTTCCTCAAATACTTAGAGATCTCTGCTGTGGTTTATATTTAAGAGTGAAACATTAAATAACAGAATTATATGTCCGGTTGGGTGGTTGGAAGGAGGAGTTTGAGAACTGATAGAGTTCAGCCTGGGATGATAGGATGGGGATCCTCACTTGTCATTCTCTGCAGAAATATTCTCTTGGACTGGTCAGCTTTTCCAGAGAGTAGTTCCTGCTTGGAGAGTAGTTGCTGCCTGGAGAGTAGTTCCTGCCTAAACCGTATCTTGAGAACCAGAGCTGAGAGGATGCAAGTAGGAGTGGAGGATAGAGAAATCTCACTGTTCAGCATACCAGTGTACACTGAACCCCCCAGTTTTCATTGTGGCTTCTCACCTCCACCCTGTCCTCAACTCTACTGAGATTTCCAGAGCCCAGGACCTCAACCTTTCTAGAATGTACATTACCTGATTTCTCTTGAGGCTAAGGTGAGGTTGCACAGGGTTGGGAGAAGTCGTGGTAGCTAAATGCTCCTTATACAGACTTTAATATTGCCCGTTTTCAGCCCTGTGGCGTATGTGATTCTTCCAGTTCCTAAGCCTTTTTGGAGTTTTGCAAGGTAGTTTGACTTGCTTCTTGTGGCTTCCCCTTCTTCACCTTGTACAATTAGGTTTCAGTTTTCTCTGTTCTTGGTTCCCACAAGTCCATTCACTTTTCACCTCCTAAAATTTAACTAACATTTTTTTCTTGCTGTTCTCCCATTCTCTGTCTTTTGGGGCATGTATCTTTTTTATTCCTTAATTACCATCACTTTAGTAGATTTTTTTTTTTTTTTTTTTTTGAGACGGAGTCTCGCTCTGTCGCCCAGGCTGGAGTGCAGTGGCGCGATCTCGGCTCACTGCAAGCTCCGCCTCCCGGGTTCACGCCATTCTCCTGCCTCAGCCTCCCGAGTAGCTGGGACTACAGGCGCCCACAACCGCGCCCGGCTAATTTTTTGTATTTTTAGTAGAGACGGGGTTTCACCGTGGTCTCGATCTCCTGACCTTGTGATCCTCCCGCCTCGGCCTCCCAAAGTGCTGGGATTACAGGCGTGAGCCACCGCGCCCGGCTTTAGTAGATTTTTTACAGAGAGTGGAAATAAACTCATGTGTTCTACATTTAATTGGTTATATGTGAAGAGCAAGTGAGGTTTTCGTTCTAGGTTTCGTTTCCTTTTAGTTTCTGGTTTGAGTGACTTGGTAGAAAATATAAGAAGGGCAGATTTGTTGGGGGCTGGGGGTAGAAACTAGAGATAGGAGAAATGATCCATTTTTAGATGTGCTAAAGTCCTGTGGGACATACAAGTGGAAACTTGTAGTATAGGCACTTGGATCTGTGAATCTGGACCTTAACCTAGAGATTTTGGCTAAAATTATAGATTTGGAAATTATAGTAGTAGTTGAAGCTGTAAATGTAATTACCTAGGGAAAGCACGTAGAATAAGAATAGTAAAAATTTGGCCAGGTGTGGTGGTTCACGCCTCTAATCCCAGTACTTTGGGAAGCTGAGGTGGGCCTATCAACTGAGGTCAGGAGTTCGAGACCAGTCTGGCCAACATGGTGAAACCCTGTCTCTACTAAAAATACAAAAATATTAGCTAGGTGTGGTGGCTTGCGCCTATAATCCCAACTATTCTGGAGGCTGATGCAGGAGAATTGCTTGAACTTGGGAGGTACAGGTTGCAGTGAGCTGAGATTGCACCATTGCACTCCAGCCTGGGGGACAAGAACAAAACTCTGTCTCAAAAAAAAAAAAAAAAAAAAGAAGTAAAAATTTGAGAAGGAAACCACAGGGAACACTTAAAGTCAACAGAGCAAACAGAGAAAAGAACAGCCAGAGAGATAAAAAGGAACCTCGAGAGAATGGGTTTAGAGCAGCCAAGAGAGAGTTTGAAGAGTGTTCATTAAGATCAACAGCAACAGAAAACATGATGAGGGTCAGAAAGGAGTCTGGTTTGGCTGTTGGGATATCTGAGATGCACTGCCAGTGGAAAGGTGGGGACAGAGCGATATTGCAGTAAGATAAGGAGTGAATTTAACTGAGAAGTGAAGGTAGCGAATGTAGATGGCTCTTGAACCTTGGTGGTTAAGGGAAGGAGATGAGGGTGGTGGGGAGGGAAGAGGACAACAGAAGCTCAAAAAGAACACAGGGCCAGACAAGGTTTTTTTTTTTTTTTTCTTTTGAATATGGAAATGATTAGAAACTGTTACAGGCCAGAAGAAGGTACAGATTGATTGGAGAGGGGTCCAAGGAGACACACATTCTCTCTGGTGATTGCAGGAAAACATAAACATAAATAAGATAGGAATTTTGGAAAGAAATTAATATATTTAGAAACATTAAATATTTCAACTATAATAATCTTAGAATTTTAAAGTTTAGAAAGTTGCTAGATACAAAATATACAATTTGATTGCACTCCTGTTTATCAGCAGCAGCTAGTTAGAAAATTCAGTGGAAAAGTGTTCTGTTTATAGCAGAAATATATAATATAAAACCTAGCATTATCTGGGAAATAGATGATTTCCATTTTTAAAAAGGCAAAAAAAAAAAATCCTTCAAAACTTACAATAGAATACTTGAGTAAATGGTGAAACATTGATTTTCTGGGATAAGACTGACGTTCAATACCAGTTCTCAGATTTAAAGCAATTATCATAAAGATTGCAGTAGGATTAGAACTACTTTACAAAGGAATTTAGCATTCATCTGGAATAATAAACTTGAAAATACATTTATCAGGCTGTGCACGGTGGTTCATGCCTGTAATCTCAATGGTTTGGGAGGCCGAGGCGGGTGGATCACCTGAGGTCAGGAGTTCGAGACCAGCCTGGCCAACATGGCGAAACCTCGGCTGTACTAAAAATAGAAAAATTAGCCGGCCATCATGACGCACACCTGTAATCCCAGCTATTTGGGAGGCTGAGGCACGAGAATCACTTGAACCCGGGAGGCGGAGTTTGCAGTGAGCCAAGATTGCGCCACTGCACTTTAATTGAGACTCTGTCTCAATTAAAAAAAAAAAGAAAAAATGTATTTAGCAAAGAAACTTTGGAAAGGAAGGATGTTGAGAGCGTACTAGGCTTAGAAATACTGCATTTAATAAAGACCTATAGTTTGCATCATTTTGGTAGTGGGCACAAGAATATCTGTTGCAACCAGCGCAACAACAATGCAAAAACCCAATCCTGTTATTTATAATAATTCCATGGATGACAATGGGGAATACCACAAAACCTAGGAATATAGGAAAAATATATTTAGTATATGATGTTGGGACACTGACTTTAGAATTGCGGAGGAGAGGTAAGATCAGAGCCTGCTCCCATATTTTATGTAGCATAATTTCAGATAGAAAGTCAGATACTTTAAGAAAATAGAAAAACACTTGGAGATTATATAATCTATCAAACCTGATAGTCTTCCCAAGCTTAGAGATTAAACACCAAGGAAAAGATCAACAGATTTCATCACTTGAGAATGGAACTTAAGATGAAAAGAAACCTATAAAGCTATAATCCAAAAATAGACATAGTCACAGCTACTTGGAAGGCTGAGATAGAAGGACTGCTTGAGCCCAGGAGTTTGAGGCTGCAGTGAGTCGTGATCATGCCACCGCACTTCCAGCCTGGGTGTGTTTGAGTGTTAGTACTATGGGAGATTTCTGTTTTCCAGGTTTTGTTTATAACAAAAGAGCCACACCTATAAGAAAATAGGTGGATGATAGACTTGGTTCTCAGAGTCCCCTTCCACCCTTAGATCAGCCTGTGTTCTTGGACACACAGAGGAGCACAGATTATGTTGTGTTTGGATGGCCAAAAATAGTTGGGGTCTAGATGGCTCACAGCTTACTCTGAACCTCATCCTTTCGGGCTTGGTTTCTGAGCAGTCATGACCAGATCTTAAAAGCACCTGAACAGATTGCTATACTTTTTTTTTTTTCCTCATAGGCACTGAAGTGGCAGCAGCATCAAGGATTGCTTCCTCCTGGTATGACCATAGATTTGTTTCGAGGCAAAGCAGCTGTCAAAGATGTGGAAGAAGAAAAATTTCCTACACAACTGAGTAGGCATATTAAGGTAGGATCCTAAGACATTCAGCCAGTCAGTAATCATTTGTTGAGGACTTGTCATGGGCTCAGCCAGGCCCTGTGCCAGGGGCTTGGATACTTGAGGAGGAGAACTCATTCTCGAGCTCTGACAATATTCAAGGTTGCTGCAGGTGTCCATTGGGATACTGCTGTGGCCTGGGAGTGGTACACCTCAGATGTGTCATCTAATGGATGGACATCTAGCTTGACATGTAGCCCATCATCTGCCCTTGCGCTGCTTCCCAAGAAGCCTGCATTTGGAAGAATGGTTAGTTCTTTTTTGGTTAAGTCTGGGACTGTGAACTTTCTATGTACTTCTCCTGTTCAACATTTTTGTTTTGCCTGCTATGTGTCAGGCAGAGTGCCAGTCAGGGATTACAAAGTGGGCTTATGTGATGTTTGAGGAAAGTGACTTTATCATCTTACGGTTTTTGTTTTTGTTTTTTTTTTTTAACTGAGAGTTTCCTAGGAAAAAGTTTTCTAGGTAATTCCCAGAATTACAAGCATATTTGCTACTTTAGCATCTCTATATTACAGTTTCTCTGGATTTGTGCTTTAAATTCCTGGATTTTAAAATACTTCATGTTCCTCAAATGTTTGACTTTAACATTTTGGATTTGCCTTTTCTGGATTATATATTCTAACTTGTAGATAAAGATATTTTTGAGCAGCACCTTTATTTACTCTGCCTGAAACCTTGAGACAAATAGAAGTCCATCGTTATTATGCTGCTGGGCTAAGATTTTCTGTTATAAACACTTTCCTTTTTTGGCATTTAAGGTGAAATCCACATTAAAGCTTTTCTCTGTTCTTTCCACCTAATTTTCTGTAGTTTTCATCTGTTATTGGGAGCATCCTCGCTAGCAAATGCTCAGGATGCATTTATCAGACAGTATATTAACTTTAATTAGTTCTTCTAAGTTTGGTCAGCTACACATTATCACTTGATTAAATGAAGGTTGTGAAACACTGATAGAAAGTGTATTTACAAAATAATGTATGGAAACATACATTTACTTTGAAAAAATGAATTATTCCACCCGAGATACACAACAGGAACATGTTAGGCCATACTGAGTATGAAAGTCATGCTAACAGTGGCTGATTCTTGCAAAACATTATGGTCTGAACTAACAGGATTACTTGTTCTAAGTCCCATGTTAAAATAGCTTTTGTCCTTTTCTTAGGAAATATCAATCTCACATTCAAAAAACTAGCTTCAACTTAGTGCCTAGACATAAAACTAGTCAGAGAAAAATACATCCACCCAGCTCCCTGCGTCCAGGTACAGAAATACCCCTCCAATACTCTATAATATGGGCCAGCTATGACTTTATGCTAGGGCAATGTTTCTCAAAAGGTTAAAATAGGAATTATTTTAAGTCCACTGGATAAAAATGCATCTGTTTCATTGTTTCATTTGAAACAGTTTGGTCAGAAGTCACATGTGGAGTGTGCTCGATTTTCTCCAGATGGTCAGTATTTGGTCACTGGGTCTGTTGATGGATTCATTGAAGTATGGAACTTTACTACTGGAAAAATCAGAAAGGTAAAGTATTTTAAATGTGTTAACCTTCCTAGTGAAAAAATTACTGATTTTGAATTACTTATGTATGCCCTCACTCTAAATCAGATTAGTTGAAAAAGGATCTGAATGTAATGAACATGTATTACTTTTGTAATTTAAAAACTCATTTAAAGCTAGGGACAGTGGTGCATACCTGTAGTCCTAGCTACTCAGGAGGCTGAGGCAGGAGGATCACTTAGTTGAACCCATCACTTAGTTCAACTCATCCTGGGCAGCATAGTGAGACCGTGTCTCTACAAAAAAAAAATTTTTTTTTTTAATTAACCATGCATGCTTGTATGCACCTATAGTTTTAGCTGCTTGGGAGGCTGAAGTGGGAGGATCCCTCAAGCCCAGGAGTTTGAGGCTGCAGTGAGCCATGATTGTGCCACTGCATTCTAGCCTGGGCAGTGATGCTGTCTCCAAAAAAAAAACCGGTATTTTTAATTAAATTCCAATTTTATTAACCAGGAGAGGACCTTTATTATCTATAATTGTTTTATTATCTATTATTTTTACAAGTAAAACACTTTTTTTCAGGCTGGGCACAATGGCTCAGGCCTGTAATCCCAGCACTTGAGGAGGCTGAGGCGGGTGGATCAACTGAGGTCAGGAGTTTGAGACGATCCTGGCCAACATGGTGAAACCCCGTCTCTATTAAAAAGACAAAAAAAAAAATTAGTTGGGCGTGGTGGTGGGTGCCTGTAATCCCATCTACTTGGGAGGCTGAGGCAGGAGAATCGCTTGAACGCGGGAGGCGGAGGTTGCAGTGAGCCGACATCGTGCCACTGCACTCCAGCCTGGGCAACAAGAGCGAAACTCTGGCTCAGAAAAAAACAAAAAACAAAAAAACAGAGTTTCGTTCTTGTTGCCCAGGCTGGAGTGCAGGGGCACGATCTCAGTTCACTGCAACTTCCGCCACCCGGGTTCAAGCGATTCTCCTGCCTAAGCCTCTGGAGTAGCTAGGATTACAGGCATGTGCAAAAAAAAAATTTTTTTTTTCCAAGGGGTTATATGTACAACTGATACAACGTTCAAAAAACAGAATAAGTTACTCAAGTAGCATTTTGCTCCTACACTTGTACCTCAGCTAGTCAGTTACCTTCCTTGGGCCAGCCGGGATTACCAGTTTCTTTATGTAACTTTCCTGGAATATCCTGTGTGTGTGTTATTTATTATGTATCCTTTTCAAAATTTTTTTAATACAGGTGATAGCATACTACATACCCTGTTACACTTCCTGCTTTTTATAGCATATGTTAGAGATTATTGGTATATTATATTACATTGCATGGATTGAACCATGATGTATTTAACCACCCATTTTATTTAAGATCATTTCCAATCTAACCTAATTGTAGTACTAATTCTATTTCTCTTATGAATGAAGTTAAACATCTTTTTATATGTGAAAAGCCGCCAATATTTCTTTTTTATTTTACTGAAGCCACTAATATTTCTTACACTATGAAGTCTGTTAACATCTTTTGCCCGTTTTTCTTTTTTTTTTTTTTTTTTTTTTTTGAGACGGAGTCTCGCTCTGTCGCCCAGGCTGGAGCGCAGTGGCCGGATCTCAGCTCACTGCACGCTCCGCCTCCCGGGTTTACGCCATTCTCCTGCCTCAGCCTCCCGAGTAGCTGGGACTACAGGCGCCAGCCACCTCTCCCGGCTAGTTTTTTTGTATTTTTTTTTTTTTTTTTTTTGAGACGGAGTCTGGCTCTGTCGCCCGGGCTGGAGTGCAGTGGCCGGATCTCAGCTCACTGCAAGCTCCGCCCCCCGGGTTCCCGCCATTCTCCTGACTCAGCCTCCCGAGCAGCTGGGACTACAGGCGCCGCCACCACGCCCGGCTAGTTTTTTGTATTTTTTTTAGTAGAGACGGGGTTTCACCGTGTTCGCCAGGATGGTCTCGATCTCCTAACCTCGTGATCCGCCCGTCTCGGCCTCCCAAAGTGCTGGGATTACAGGCTTGAGCCACCGCGCCCGGCCTGTATTTTTTTTTAAGTAGAGACGGGGTTTCACCATGTTAGCCAGGATGGTCTCGATCTCCTGACCTCGTGATCCGCCCGTCTCGGCCTCCCAAAGTGCTGGGATTACAGGCTTGAGCCACCGCGCCTGGCCCTTTTGCCCGTTTTTCTATTGGATTGTTCTTTATTGATTTGTAGGAGCTCTTTATATTTTAAGGAAATTAAATTTTATAATATACATTACAAATATTTTAAAATTTTGACTTTTATGTCTTGATTTTGCTTGTTTTACAGACTTAAATTTTTTTATATCATTAAATTTATTCATCTTTTCTCCTACAGTTTCTTCTAGTACTTTAATCTTTTATTTTATGTTTAATTATTGACCCTTCTAGAATTTGTTTAGGAGGATAAAGTTGGTATAGATCCAACTTAGTTTTTTCCTCAAATAGCTATTTACTAACTTTTATTCACTGATTTAAAATACAATTTTTGACTGGGCGCGGTGTTTCATGCTTGTAATCCCAGCACTTTGGGAGGCTGAAGTTGGTAGGTCACTTGAGGTCAGGAGTTCCAGGCCAGCCTGGCTGACATGGTGAAACCCTGTCTCTACTAAAAATATAAAAATTAGCTGGGTGTTTTGGTGCGGACCTGTAATCCTACTTGGGAGCCTGATGCAGGAGAATTGCTCGAACCCAGGAGGCAGAGATTTCAGTGAGCCGAGATCGCATTACTGCACTGCAGCCTGGATGATGGAGCAAGACTCTGTCTCAAAAATAAATAAATAAAATGTAATTTCTATCGTGGAGTGCCAAATTCTACTCTATGGGTAGTGGATTTATGAGTGATTTTTACTTTCTACTTTATTTTATTTTATTTATTTTTTTTTGAGATGGAGTCTCGCTCTGTCGCCCAGGCTGGAGTGCAGTGGCCGGATCTCAGCTCACTGCAAGCTCTGCCTCCTGG
This sequence comes from Macaca fascicularis, assembly GCF_037993035.2. Classification (NCBI taxonomy): domain Eukaryota; kingdom Metazoa; phylum Chordata; class Mammalia; order Primates; family Cercopithecidae; genus Macaca; species Macaca fascicularis. The sequence goes on from NC_088389.1 coordinate 66,022,410, forward strand.
GTTTACGCCATTCTCCTGCCTCAGCCTCCCGAGTAGCTGGGACTACAGGCGCCTGCCACCTCGCCCGGCTAGTTTTTTTTTTTTCGTATTTTTTAGTAGAGACGGGGTTTCACCGGGTTAGCCAGGATGGTCTCGATCTCCTGACCTCGTGATCTGCCCGTCTCGACCTCCCAAAGTGCTGGGATTACAGGCGTGAGCCACTGCGCCCGGCCTTACTTTCTACTTTATATATTTCTGTATAGTTTGCTTTTATTTTTTGAACCAGGTAGCTGTCTCACTTTATAATTAGAAAAAAGAAAGATAATCCATTTGAAAAATAATGGATAATAAAAGAAGCATCACAAATAAATAGATTAGTAAACTGTTTCAGGAAACGTAGCTGATGATTTGGAAAAAATATTAGTTTAGTTTCCCACATCATACAGAAATAGGTAAATTCAAATTTATTAAATATGTAAAATATGAAACTAGATAAATTTTGCCTAGAAAAAATCGTAAGCAAAAGATCTAGAGTAGTATGTTGGTATTTTTAATAATACTAATTTGAATTGTATAAAATTATTTATCCCCAGCAATATCACTAGGAACTAGTTACTAGGAGCGTGTATGCATGGCACTTCTGTTTATTTTGGGGGTTTAGAGTAGGTACAATCCATTGCCCTGGTTTTTGTGAGTTTGTAGAGAACTGGGGCCTTGACTTTTGTGTTATTTTGATAACTGCTAACCATTGTTTCTTTAGGATCTTAAGTACCAGGCCCAGGATAACTTTATGATGATGGATGATGCTGTCCTGTGCATGTGTTTCAGCAGAGATACAGAAATGTTAGCAACTGGGGCCCAAGATGGAAAAATCAAGGTATGGGTTAGTGCCACAGCCTCTCATGTGTAGACGTTTTGAATGTTCTGCTATGGGGTAGTGTCCTGTATATGATATTCAGCACAATAATAGCTACTGATTATGGAGCATCAGCTTTATGCTAATCACTTTACTTTTTCTTGTGTAATCTTAATAATAACTCTGCCTGGGTGATCCAGTAACATGTTTAAGGTCGCATACTTGGTAAGTGATAGATCTGGGACTTTAGTTCACATCTGCTTAAGCCCTTTCTGTTGTACCATCCTGGCTTGCTGTATAAAAATCAAAATCACTGACCTCTTTTTTAAGGAGATGATCTAATAGCCAGTTTGTTGTGGTTTGTATTTAATGCTAGAAATACATCCTGGGCTACAAAAATTGCAGAAATGGTCTCTGCTAAGTGAACTTACAGTCTATATTTTTGTTTTAATAATTTACATGAAAAGAGTTTTAAGTTTCAAAGGATTCAGTTACCATTGTACTACGTGAACCAGACACATCATATTCAGCTATTAGCATGCATTTTTAATGCTGTTTCAGTACATTAGTGAGCATTGCATCTTACTTGGCTCTATGGGCTATAGTAGGACACTTTACAAGTTTTTTTTAAATTCTTTTTTTTTCAAATAAAGGTATGGAAGATTCAGAGTGGACAGTGTTTAAGGAGATTTGAGAGGGCACACAGTAAGGGTGTCACCTGTCTAAGCTTCTCTAAGGATAGCAGTCAGATCCTTAGTGCTTCTTTTGACCAGACAATTAGGTAAGTAAAAATCCCAAAACTGTTCTCACTTGAGTTTGATATAATGAGGCCCTGGAGGGAGGTACTAGTGATCCCTTATGCTTTTACCATGATGGTGTGATACGGAGAGAGAAGGTATGTGAGACCTTATGTCCCCAAAGTACAACTCACACAGTGTTGTTGTTTTGTCCATTTGTGTCTTTACCCAGAGGAGAGATTTGAAAGGGGGTAGCAGTGATTCATGTTTCTCAGAATATGGTCCTATGGACTTATCTGTATCATAATCACTTTAGAGGGTCTGTTATACTGGGACTCAGCTGAGACCCACTGATCTCAGTCTTCTGTTAACCTGTTTTTTAGAGGTCTATCCCTGAACAGAAGCTTGTGGTGGTATTGGCATGTTTTCTTCCAGCCTCTTTCTTTGCAAAGCTTTTGTTTGATTGTTTGATATAATGAAAATTATACCATGTACACAATCACATAGCCCTCTTAATATTATAACATGAGCTTCTGTAATTTATCTAAAATGCATTCAATCATTGGTCACAACCATAAGATATTAAATATTTATTGTTCTTTTCATTTACTTTCATTTGGTAGAATTCATGGTTTAAAATCTGGGAAAACACTGAAGGAATTTCGTGGCCATTCCTCCTTTGTTAACGAAGCAACATTTACACAAGATGGACATTACATTATTAGTGCATCCTCTGATGGCACTGTAAAGGTTAAGTATTTGCTTTCGGTTTATTTTGGGATGTCTACCCCATCTTTGTCCTTTGAGGAGTTTTCAGTGGTGATAATGGGAATGATTGTGCTGTAGTAAACCTCTTTACTGGCTATTTTAGCCATAATTGAGGTGAGTCTGAGACAACAACAGTATTCTGTGGGTAATTCCCATTGGCCTTGGGACTCCAATCTCAAACTTTTTCAATCCAAACGAACTTTCTCATGTGTAGGAAAAGAGGAAGGGTGAAGAGTCCTAAAGTTAAGCCATCCCCCATTCACAGATACACACGGTGGTTAAATGTGTTTTGCCATAGGTGTGGTCTACCTGCTAACAGTCAAATTCACGAAAGGCTCAGTGGCCTGATAAATAGATCTCTTTTTTTGTTGCACAGCCTCGCTGCATTCCTGGTCCCCAAATTTAGAGCCTTCCTAGTAGCATTTATAGAGGAATAGGAGAAGTGTTGAGTAAAACTAAGCCTTCTCCTAGATAGTTATTTAGTAAGTAATTTGCTGAAAGTAATGGATCTTCAGTACCTTTAAAGATTTAGTTATTTTTAGAGAGGGTCTCATTTCCTAGAAAAGATATGAGAAACCCAAATAGAAAATTATTAGAGATCTTTGAGACAAGCTCTACGTTTTGGACCTAATCTTTTTGACTTGCCTTATATGAGTGAGTACTTTGTGGCAGAAGATCTAGACATTTTAACAAAACATTTTAACACATATATCTAGACATTTTAGATACATATTTAAGTATCTAAAATTCAGACAGTCAGGTGTGGTGGCATACACCTGTAGTCCTAGCTACTTAGGAGGCTTAGGTGAAAAGATCACTTGAACCCAGGAGTTTGAGGCTGCATTGAGCAATTTTCACACCACTGTACTTCAGCTTGGGCAAGAGAGCAAGAACCTGTCTCAATCAATAAATGTATGTGTATATATATGTATGTATGTACATATGTATGTCAGACCACCGTCTGAAAATGCTGTTCGTGATTGGAAATTGAACCGGAAACCGGAAGGCAGGAGATGTATGCTCCCTTGGGATGAGTGGAAAAATCATGCAAAGCTGTTAGTACTTCAGTCATGGGATTTGCTCTCATGCTATGCATATGGGCCTCACAACTTGTAAATGCCACTGGTAGATGGCTTGTCTAAGCTTCTTTATTTTGTGGTCTTTCCCCCTTAGTTTTGCAGTGAGTGGGGCAAAGCATGTCACTGACCTTTTGAATGGAAAACACTGGAAGCCTTAGCATTCTTAATTCCTGAAATGTTCATTTTTTCTTCTAAGCATCTGGGCTTCAGAGGAGATTAGGGCAGGCGATAACGGTATTGACACCAGGGCAACTGTTTTCTCCTGTTTATGAGTATTTATTCAACATCTGCTTTGTGCCAAGCTCTGTGGAAGGCACAGAGGAAACACAGCAGAGTCCATGCCTCAGAGACTTTGTGCCTGGTGAATTGAGTGGTATCTGGACAATGCTATTTAATGTTTGGTCCATCCCTTCTCTAAGCACATCTCAGATTTCTGTGCTACCTGATTTAACCCTTTCAGTTCATAAGAGCCCAGAAGGACAAGGTGAAAAGATAGACTGGGAGAAGTAATACAAGTGGCCAAGAGTAGCTTCCACTTCAAAGTTCCTCATGTGTGTGTGCTAACATTGTGACTTCTATTCAGTCATTGTCAGTATAAACTGTACATTGGAATCATTTGTAGCTTTAAAAAAAATGCCTGTGCCTCACCCTAGACCTACCACATCAAAATCTCAGGATAGAGTCTCAAGCTAAAAAGCCTCTATTTGAGCCAGGCTCAGTGGCACCTGCCTGTAGTCCCATACTCAGGAGGCTGAAGTGACAGAATTGCTTGAACCCAGGAGTTTAACGCCAGCGGGGACAATAGGGCAAAATAGCGAGATCTCATCTCATTTTAAAAAAAGAAAAGCTCCTGTTTTTGTTTTGTTTGTATTTTATTTTAATTATTTTAAATAGAGATAAGATCCCACTATATTGCCTAGGCTGGTCTTGAACTCCTGGCCTCAAGTGATCCATACGCCTTGGCTTCCCAAAGTGCTGAAATTACAGGCGTGAGCCACCATGCCTGACCCCCTATTTGGTTTTGATATCCAGACAAGGGTAGCTTTCTGGTTGTTTATGACAGTAGCAGTGTTGACAAACAACTAATTTTAAAGAGAGAGACAGCTCTATTGGCTAAGGAAAAAGGTATTAGAAAAGATCATAGTTTTTTTAAAGTTTTTAAATTTTAGTTTGTGACTGTTGTTTTTGCCAATTCATCAACAAATACATGATGAATACTTACTCTATACAGTTGGTCCTCTGTATCTGGAACATGGATTCAGCCAATCACCAATTGAAAATATTTGGGGGAAAAAAAGAAAATTCCACAAAGTTCTAAAAAGCAAAACTTAAATCTGCCCCATGCCAAGTACTACATTGAATCCATACAAAGGAAGTGGTGTGTGGGCATTGTATTAGGTGTTATAAGTAATCTAGAGATGATTTAAAGCATACAGGAGGATGTGCATGGGTTATATGCAAATACTGCATCATTTTATATATGGGACTTGAGTATCCTTGGATTTTGGTATCTAAAGGGGATCCTGGAAACAATTCGCCCACAGATACTGAGGGACAACTGTATATGGCAGTGCTGGATATTTGATTGGACCTAAAATCAAGTAAGAAACTTTTTTCCCCTGAGTCATTTCTACTCTTTTTTAGTAACCTGTTAATGTTTTAAACCCTAAAACTTTAGACATTTTTGTATCTAAAAAAAGGTTTGTAACTTAAATTTTTGTGTGGTAGATCTGGAATATGAAGACCACAGAATGTTCAAATACCTTTAAATCCCTGGGCAGCACCGCGGGGACAGATATTACTGTCAACAGTGTGATTCTACTTCCTAAAAACCCTGAGCACTTTGTGGTGTGCAACAGATCAAACACGGTGGTCATCATGAACATGCAGGGGCAGGTGAGTGTTCAGAAGTACCCTTGCACAGGACCTGTGGGCCATTCCCAAATCAGCACATCCTGGTCCAGGCCCACCCTCCCAATAACCAAATTTGGGTTCCTTTCTCTGTAAAAAGACTGGGAAAAGTAATACAAGTGGCCAAGAGTAGCTTTTTTGGATTTATTTGTAGCTCTGTAAACTATCTCTTTGGTATTTCAAAAGTGATCTCCTTTCCCCTGGGTGTTTGTATATTAAGCATTTTCATCCTTTGGATAAATGAAGCTCCTATCTGTCTTTAAGCCTCCTTCAGAACCTCACTGAAGATTTTAAGATAACAATGTTTGTCTGAGTTAGGGGGATACAGTGTAGTACGGATTACCAACTCAGGACATCTCCTAGCTACCACGCTCTAAAATGGAACACTAATAGGAGAAAGGCAGCAGTGTCCTCAGTGTATTTTTAGTCAGAAAACCTGCAAGGTTCTCAAGGAATCTCACTTTTGTGGACTGTGAGGTAGCACTGGGGGCGTCAGAAGCATCAAGTTTGAGGACTCAAGTCCTAGGTATGTATGGTAGTGCTACTGGATTATTGGCCTGGACACTTGGGGATCTTGCTGACCATAGAGAAGACCCAGGGGCTGGTGTATAGTACTGTCTTTCCATTCTTTGAGTTCTATAACTGATGGGAGTAGTAGTTCAGAATCCATAGCTGAGATGGCTGGTCTGCAGTATCTTTTGGGCCACTGCATAGTAGCTACAGCTGTCCAGTACATCTGCTGAGCACACTTCATAGTTCTGTGCTTGACTTTTAAAAATACTTTATTTCGAAAAAATAATTTTAGATTCACATAGAAGCTGCAAAAGTAGTACAGAAGAGTTCCATGTTTCCCTCTCTCAAATTCTTCCAAGGATAACATCTTATATAATGATAATACAATGATCATATATAGGAAATTGACATTGGTACAGTTATTAACTCTATTACAGATCTTATTTAGATTTAACCAGTTTTGGTTAAATCTAAGATTTAACATGCATTTTTTTTTTTTTTTTTTTAAGCAGGGATATAATCGTTCTGTAACGTTTCATTACATGTATAGAGTCATGTAACCACCATTACAATCAGGATACAGAACTGGTTTTTTGTTTGTTTGTTTGTTTGTTTTTGAGATGAAGTTTTGCTCTTGTTGCCCAGACTGGAGTGCAATGGCGTGATCTCGGCTCGACCTCCGCCTCCCGGGTTCAAGCGATTCTCCTGCCTCAGCCTCCCGAGTAGCTGGGATTTCTAGTAGAGATGGGTTCACTCCAAGTTGGTCAGGCTGGTCTCGAACTCCTGATCTCAGGTGATCTGCCTGCCTCCACGTCCGAACGTGCTGGGATTACAGGTGTGAGCCACCATGCCCGGCCAGGATACAGAAATGTTTTATCATTCCCAAAGAAACTCTCACGCTACATCTTTATACTTACATCTTCCCCATAACCCTAGCCCCTGGTAACTACTGATCAGTTTTCCATTGTCATAATTTGTTGTTTTTTAAAAAACAGACTTTTAAGAGCAGTTTTAGGTTAACAGCAAAATTGAGCAGAAAATACGGAGGGTGCCCATATTTCCTCTGTCCCTCCCACCGGAACAGCTTTCCCCACTATCAGTATCTCGTGCCAGAGTGGTATGTTTGTTACAGCTTATGAACGTGCATTTGGTACATCATTAACACACAAAGGCTATAGTTTACATTAGGATTCATTCTTGGTGGTGTATGTTCTGTAGGTTTGGACAAATGTATAATGGCAGGTGTCTACCATTAGAGAATTGTACAGAGTAGTTTCACTTCCAAGAAATTCTCTATGCCCTTTCTATCCTTCCTCCCTCCCCACTAACTTTTGGCAACCACTGATCTTTTTCTGTCTCCATAGTTTTGCCTTTTCTAGGAAGTCATGTAGTCGGAAACATAAAATATGTAACTTTTTCATTTTGACTTTTAATAATATGCATTTTTCTCCTTGTTTTTTCATGGTTTGATAGCTTATTTTTTATTTACTTTTTTTGAGACGGAGTCTCACCCTCTCCCCCAGGCTGGAGTGCAGTGGCGCAATCTCAGCTCACTGCATCCTCTGGCCCCCAGGTTCAAGTGATTCTCCTGCCTCAGCCTCCTGAGTAGCTGGGATTACAGGCACCTGCCACTGGGCCCTGCTAATTTTTGTATTTTTAGTAGAGACGGGGTTTCACCATCTTGGCCAGGCTTGTCTTGAACTCCTGACCTCATGATCCACCCACCTCAGCTTCCCAAAGTGCTGAGATTACAGGCGTAAGTCACCATGCCCGGCTTTTTTTTTTTAAATGCTGAATAACATTTATTTATCCAGTCATCTACTGAAGGACTTCCAAGTTTTGGCAATTGTGAGTAAAGCTGCTATAAACATCCATGTGCAGATTTTTGTGTTAATATGTTTTCTCTTTCTTTGGGTAAATGCTAAGTAGTGTGATTACTGGATTGTATGGTAAAGTATGTTTAGTTGTAAGAAACTATTAAACTGTTCCAAAATGGATGTATCATTTTGTATTGTCACCCTTGGTGAATGAGAGTTCCTGTTACTGCACATCCTCACCAGCACTGGGTGTGGTCAGTGTTCTGGATGTTGGCCATTCTAATAGGTGTGTAGTGGTATCTCATTTTAATTTGCATTTCCCTAATGAAATGTGGAAATCTTTTCGTGTGCTCATTTGTCATCTGTATACTTCTGGTGAAGTGTCTGTTTCAGGTATTTGACTCATTTTTCAATTGAGTTGTTTTCTTGCTGTTGAATTTTAAGAGTTCTTTATATGTTTTGGATAATAGTTCTTTATCAAATCTAGTTTTTACAGATATTTTCTCCCCATCCGTGGCTTGTCTTTTCATTTTCTTCCTTTTTTTTTTTTTTTTTGAGGCAGAGTCTTGCTCCATTGCCCAGGCTGGAGTGCAGTGGCATGGTCATAGCTCACTGCATCCTTGAGCTCCTGGGCTCAAGAAATCTTCCTGCCTAAGCCTTCTAAGTGGCTGGGAGTACAGGCATGTGCCACAGTGCCCGACTGTGTGTGTGTGTGTGTGTGGAAATGGGGTCTTGCCATGTTGCTGAGGCTGGTCTCAAACTCCTGGCCTCAAGTGATCCTCCCGCCTTAGCCTCCCAAAGTGCTGGGATTACAGGCATGAGCCACTGCATCTGGCTTCATTTTCTTGACAGTGGCTTTTACAGAGCAGAAGTGTTTAATTTTAATGAAATCTAGCTTATCAGTTATTTCATGGATCGTGTCTTTGGAATTGTATCTAAAAAGTCATCAAACTCAAGATCGTCTAGATTTTCTTTTTTGTTATCCTCTAAGAGTTTTATATACAATTTTGAGTTTTACATTTAGGTCTGTGATCCATTTTGAGTTAATTTTTGTGAAGACTGTAAGGTCTTTATTTTATTGTGTCTAGATTCATTTTCTTGCATATAAATGTCCAGTCATGGCATGTCTTGTTGAAAACACTATCTTTTCTTTATTACATTGCTTTTGCTTCTTTGTCAAAAATCAGTTGAGTGTATTTCTGGGCTTTGTATTCTGTTCCATTGATCTGTTCTTTTACCAATACCACACTGTCTGGATTACTATAGCTTTGTGTAAATCTTGAAGTTGGTTATTGTGAGCCCTCCAACTTTGTCCTTCTCTTTCAATATTGAGTTCACTATTCTGGGTCTTTTGCCTCTTTGTGTAAGCTTTAGAATTGGGTTGTCAATATCCACAAAATACTTTGCTGGGATTTTGATTGGGATTGTGTGAAATCTATAGATTAAGTTGGGAAGAACTGACGTCTTTACCATATTGAGTCTTCCAATTCATGAACATAGACTATCTCTCTGTTTAGTTCTTTGATATCATTCATCAGAATTTTGTAATTTTCCTCATTTAAATATTGTATGTATTTTGGTAGATTTATACCTAAGTATTTTCACTTTGGGGCTGCTAATGTAAATGGTATCATGTTTTAAATTCAAGTTAATTCCAATCCCTAACCCTTGGCAATCACTGATCTGTTTTCCATTATTATAATTTTGTCATTTTGAAAATGGTATAGAAATGGAAGCAATATAGTATGTAGACTTTTCAGATTGGTTTCTCTCAGCTTGGTTTATGATGCTTTTAATGTTGTATCAATAGAGCAAGCAAAGTCTTAGAGACAAAGTATCATCCTGCATGGGGAAAGCTTCTCATTCTGTTAGAGGAAACTGGGGAGCAGACATCCAGAAAGCTTTGAGAACTACTGGTATATTGATTTAGAAAATTGTTTTATGTATGGCAATGAAATTTGCTTAAGGGTAATATGTCTCTTTAGGGCATGATTGGTGATGTGGGATGTATGAATTCTAAATTTTTGTCTGCCATTTAGTTTAGATTACTTATCTATTGAATATTTCCCAGGCATGGGGAGTTAGCACATGCTGAACAGGATTGGAGATCTAATTACAAATGATAGTAAACCAAAGTGCAAAATAACAACGTAAAAATGTCACTTGAAAAGGCTGCACATGGTTGAGCTGCTACTAATCCTGATGTTTTTGTCTTGGGGTGTGGTGTGATCTAGATTGTCAGAAGCTTCAGTTCTGGTAAAAGAGAAGGTGGGGACTTTGTTTGCTGTGCCCTCTCTCCCCGTGGTGAATGGATCTACTGTGTAGGGGAGGACTTTGTGCTCTACTGTTTCAGTACGGTCACTGGCAAACTGGAGAGAACTTTGACAGTGAGTATTACTTACTAAGTTCATCTAAAGAAATATGGTAAGACTTGTGTCTTTCTGAAGTATGTGCCTTTTCCAGACTACTATCAATGTGACCCTCAGTATAAAAAACATTGTTTTAAAACATTTAGCTCCATGTTAAATTCAAGAAGTAAAATTAATGTCAGCTGCTATGATGATCCCCAAATCTCAGTGGCTTAACACTAAACAAGTTTATTTTTTATTTTATTTTATTTTATTTTATTTTATTTTGAGAAGGAGTCTCACTCTGTCACCTGGGCTGGAATGCAGTGGTGTGATCTCAGCTCACTACAACCTCTGCCTCCTGGAGTCAAGTGATTCTCCTGCCTTAGCCTCCCGAGTAACTGGGACTACAGGCACATGCCACCACTTCTGGCTAATTTTTTGTATCTTTAGTGGAAACGGGGTTTCACCATCTTGGCCAGGCTGGTCTTGAACTCCTGATCTCAAGTGATCCACCTGCCTCCGCCTCCCAAAGTACTGGGATTACAGACATGAGCCACTGCACCCAGCCTAAAGTTTATTTCTTATTATGTCACAATGTGATGTGAGTTGGAAAACCTTCCTCCATCTTTCTCCTATGCCATTTGGAATATCAGGCCTTGATCTCTTTCCCTTCCACCCAGCTCTGGAAGCGTCATCAGAGTGATTTATTGCAGATCTGTACACCCTAACCCTGTGCTTTACGTGTTCCAGGTGCACGAGAAGGATGTGATTGGTATTGCACATCACCCTCATCAGAACCTGATTGCTACCTACAGTGAAGATGGACTCCTAAAGCTCTGGAAACCATAATTCAACTTTCCTTTTTAAATCAGTGAAAGCACATACTTAAATGAAGGCATAGTCATGTAATGTGCTTTTTTTTTCTTTCTTTTTTTTTTGGCCCACTTTTCTAAGCAAATAGATTGTCTGAATTAGTCACAAGAATAATTTTGTGAAAATTCATGTTTAAGTAGCAAGTATCCCTTCCTTTTTTTAATATATTTTTAAGGTACTAGTTTATCTTCTAACTGGTGCAGTCACTTAATGTTTTCATTAATCTTATACCTGGAGAGTGAAATACCGATATTTCTAGAAAAAAATTCTACTCCTTTGATTATTTGAAATGCTGATTAAAATGTCCCTCCTATAGTAAAACTTGTAAATAAGGAACTATATCATATTCAGTAGCTGTATTCTGTTCCATCTTTTTTTTTTTTTTTTTTTTTTTTTTTTTGGAGATGGAGTTTTGCTTGTTGCCCAGGCTGGAGTGCAGCGGCACGATATTGGTTCACTGCAACTTCCGCCTCCCAGGTTCAAGCGATTCTCCTGCCTCAGCCTCCTGAGTAGCTGGGACTATAGGTGTGTGATACCATGCCTGGCTAATTTTTCTGTATTTTTAGTGAGATGGGATTTCACCGTGTTGGCCAGGCTGGTCTCACACTCCTGACCTCAAGTGATCCAACCGCCTTGGCCTCCCAAAGTGCTGAGATCACAGGCATGAGCCACCATGCCCAGCCCATCTTTTTTTTTTTTTGAAGATGTTAATAAACTTTATACCTTTCTGGAGACTTTGTTCTAAAATGTAAATAAATGCTCATCTAGTTAACATATTTACTTAGAATTTGGGAGGAGGAGTGACATTATTATCCCCGAATCTCAAGTATAGCAGAAGTGAATTCCTGGGATAGTAGGATAGACTAACATGTAAAAAGGCCAGGTGATGCATAGGTTCTCATTTCACTGCCCTCAGCTTTCCTTCTGAGCTGTGCCTTCTCACATGTTCAGTCAACTCCAGGGAATATTGTCTCCATCTTCTGAATAGAACTAGTTGCAGGATCCGTTACAAGAATTCAGAGTTTTGTCATCTCCCCTTTGTACGTTGTAGGGGATGGTTTGGCATTGGAAATGTGCTGTTGTTTCAAAGAAAAATTAGCAAAAGTACTTGAGATTTAGAAAAGTCTCCTTTGTACTGTGCATCATTACCAGTTAGCTAAAGAAAAACATGTAAAAGTCAACAAAACCCTTGAAAATATTTTGCATATGGATGTCTGTTTCATGTTTCAACTAAAGATGTATAGAGCACCTCTGATGATGAGGAAGATACTGTGCTAGGCACTACTTTCAAGAATGTGAGTTCTTGTTTCCACAGGCCTTTTGTGCCCCCTTTTAAATGTTAGCATTTATTAGGTACAAACTAATGGGGAAGGTTTTTTTAAAGTTTTGCAGTCTTGTAATTTACTTTTTTTAAAAATTTATTTTATTTTTTTGAGATGGAGTCTTGCTCTGTTGCCCAGGTTGGAGTGCAATGGTGCCCTCTCAGCTCACTGCAACCTCCACTTCCCAGGTTCAAGCGATTCTTGATACTTCCCGAGTAGCTGGGAATACAGGCACATGCCACCATGCCTGGCTAATTTTTATATTTTTAGTTGGGGGGGGGGAGTTTCACCATGTTGGTCAGGCTGGTCTTGAACTCCTGACCTCAGGTGATCTGCCTGCCTCGGCCTCCCAAAGTGCTGGGATTACAGGCATGAACCACCGTGCCCAGCCTTGTAATTTACCTTTGATTGTGACTTGAAATGCAGTATGATCCTATGTGGGGCACGTAGTAATGTTCAGTGTTTGCTGAATTAATTCTGAGCGACACTAAGAAATCCCTCTTTCCCAGTCATATTCTGTAACACATTTCCCATTTGCCACAAAACCTGCAGCTTTTTGGCCCAGGTAATGTCATTTGCTGCCATTTTGATGATTTTAAAATGGTCGTGGGAGTTGAACATAGTCATGAATTCAGGATTCCTGAGAATGTAGACAGCCATCCCAGTGGAAAGAAACGTTCACTTAGAGAAGTTGAAGTTAGAAAGAGGAAACAGTTTATGCTAAAAAAAATTTTTAAAAGTCTTTGAGAAGAATTTTTGATTTAGTTTTGACCTCATGAAGCTGGTAGTTATGCATAGTTTGTACCACCGTTTATGAAGATAGAGAATCTAGTCAGCACGTGTTGGTTTATTCTAGGAATTTTTATGGAACACTTCTGTTGCTGGCACCAAGTGCTGAATATGGTTTAAAAAAAGACTCGCCTAAACATAGGGAAGAAGAGCATATTAAAAGGAGTAACTAAAACTGATAAAAGCTCAAGTCACCTTTCTGATGATGAGAGGCGGGGCACTTAACGCGAAAGGGTTGGGAAAGGCTTCCTGGAGGGACTGGGAGGCAATCTAAGCACAGGAAACCTTCCCGGGGACTGCAGTGTGGCATAGCGGCAAGGTATGTGCTGGGCAAATGATAGGTGTCTTGGGAGACAAGGCAAACAGAGCTGGATTAGGAGCCATTAAGTATATATTTTTCTTTTTAAATAAAATAATGCACTGGGTGAACATGTAAACGCTAAGTTGAAAATCTGCCTTTCCCAGGTAACCCTTGTTAATCTTTCTACAACTTCATTTCGTACAAACCTGAAAAATAGTGTTTTTGTCTTTAAATGGGCACACGCTCCTTAACACTGCTGGGCGCCCAGGCTTTCTGAAGCCCCATGCGGCCGTCCCTCCAGCACTGAAAGCTGGGACAGCCCAGCTCCCCTCTAGCGCCCGCACAGCCAGACCACGGCGGGGACGGGCGGCGCACGCGCGGGGCCGCCGCCCACGGCCGGATCTGGGGCGCCGCCGCTCCGGGTGGGCGCCAGGCAGGAGTCCTATCTTGGGTCCAGGGCCGGTAGAGCCCCTTACCGGGGGTAGGGAGACCGCGCACCCGCCAGAGCCAAGTGTCAGGGCCTGCAGACGTCGGGTGAAGCCACTGTTAAAAAATTGGCGGTCACTTCGTGGTAAGGGCGGGTGGCAGCAGCTAAGTGAAGGGGAGTCGGCTGCCGGGAATCAGTGCGCACTTCCTTCTGAATTGGGCGTGTGCAGTCGGTTCCTAGGGAAGTGCTCTGCTGCAGCCACCAGATTTGACGGATGCTGCTCTCCAGCTCTTAACATAGAAGCTAAACTGGCGTTAAAATTCCATGAGCATAAGGACATTTGTCCTATCCCCCATTCAGCTGTTGAATTAATGACTGGAAAACATTGCGCGGAGGTTTTTCGGGGTGATATGGTTTATTTTTTAAACAGCAAATGGTATAAATCTCAGATACAATTCAGTATCTTCACCAGTTTTTTTTCAGCTTGTATTATTAGTACCACTAACAGCGTCTGTTGAGCCCTTCATTGCTATGTAAGCAGCCATATTTAATTCTCAGAACAATGTAATGAGGGTGCGCAAATACACATCATGAAACAGGTTTCCAGACGTGAGGGACCTAACTCATTCCAACTTGCATGAAGCTCGTATTGAAAACCAGATGGGACTCCAAAGCTAGGTTTCTTTTCTCTCTTGCCTCACTCTTAATATTGCTTAAGTTTCTCCTTAATCTTTAGGTTTGGGCAGGGGCAAAGAATACATGGGTTGTTCTTCCACATTCTGCAAAAACATTACCTAAGCAGAGCACAGGTAGTGAGATGAGTAGAGAACCGAATTACAAGATTCTGGATGTCAGTCTTTGCTGTCACTTCTTTGGCTTGTGCTAGAACAGTGGTTCTTAAAGTGTCACCTGATAAATTGTTTGAAAGACACATTCTAAGGTCCTGTCCCAGACCTACAGAATCAGAAACTGGTGGTGGGGACCCAGCAAGCATGCTCAAATTTGAGAACAGGTAGACTACAGGGTAGTTTCCGCATATACAAAACGTGTTTTAATTCTTGCTGTCAGTCTCAGAAGGTTCATGCTGAGATAACCAAATTTAAATGATAAAGGTGCAAGACTGTCTCTTAAAATCACATTTTTTCAAATTGCCATAGCTTGCTAGTGTTCTCATTCACTGTGCTCTTAAAGCTTCATTTTCCACTATTTTAAGAGAAGAAATTGCTATGAAGTGTATGTCCAAGTTAGGAAGTTCCCTGGACTGAGCTTGTTTAAAACTTGCAATAGGCCAGGTGCAGTGGCTCAAGCCTGTAATCCCAGCACTTTGGGAGGCCGAGGTGGGCGGATCATGAGGTCAGGAGTTCGAGACCAGCCTGGTCAACATGGTAACACCCCCGTCTCTACTAAAAGATACAAAATTCGCTGGGCATGGTGGCTCACACCTGTAGTCCCAGCTACCTAGGAGGCTGAGGCAGGAGAATAGCTGGAACCTGGGAGGCAGAGGTTGCAGTGAGCTGAGATTATGCCACTGCACTCCAGCCTGGGTGACAGAGCGAGACTTGGCTTAAAAAAAAAAAAAAAAGAAAAAAAATCAACAACAAAAAACTTGCAATAGCAGGGGCTGCCCATTACTTAACCTTCCACAGCAATTTTAACAGTGGTATTCTGTTCCAGTGGTTAATATTAAATCTATGTGTCAGTATTGGTGGCTTTCAACCTTGGCTGCGCATAATCATTTTGATGCTTAGGCTACACCTAGCCAAGTTATACAGAACCCCTGGAGGGTGGGACCTGATCAGTGTTTTAATGTTTCCCGGGTGATTCCAATGGTAGCCAAGGTTGAGAACCAGTACCACATGTACAAAAAAGTTGAGAAGCTAATTTCATGTACAGAAAATTTGCCACTGTTCCAAGAGCACTCTCAAGGGACATAATTGGCCTCTATTCCTATTCTCTACAAGTATGAACGGGCAGGAGAAGCATCACAGAGAAAGCAGAGTTAGTGCTGGAACTTGTATTTTTGTGATGTCCTTGGTTGTTTTAAGGGGCTTTGTTTTTTCATAGGTTCTCCCTCATTACGTTGTTCTGAGAATTAAATATGGCTGCTTACATAGTAATAAAGGGCTCAACAGAGGCTGTTAGTGGTAATAATACAAGCTGAAAAACTACACAAACCTATCAGTTTCTGCCTCTTCAGGATATAACTATTAGGTTAGTGCAAAAGTAATTGTGGTTTTTGCCATTAAAAGTAATGGCACATTACTTTTGCACCAACCGACCTAATATGACTTTTAGTGTTCTTAGGATTTTTAATCGTAAAACATATATAACAAAATTCCCAAACAATTGTGCAATTCAGTGGCATTATTTACAATGTTATGCAACCACTATTGTATTTCCAAAATGTTATCACCCTAAACAGAAGCCCTGTAACATTGTCAATTAACTTCTCCTTCCCCTCCCCTGAGCCTTTGGTACTGTTCTGCCTCAATGCATTTGCCGTTTAGTTCATGTAAGTGAAATTATACAATATTTGTCCTTTTGTATCTGGTTTATTTCATTTAGCATGTTTTAAAGGTTCATCCACATATCAAACAGGAATGTGCTTCATATTTGGGGAAACTGTAAAAAGTATTCCTTTTAATGACTGTATATTTCACAGTATATTGTACACATTAACCATTTGTTGGTGGACACTCAGGTTTCTACTTTGGACTGTTGAGAATGCTGCAGTAAACACCATACAAGTATGAGCACTTTTTTTTTTTCTGAGACGGAGTCTCACTCTTGTCACCCAGGCTGGAGTGCAGTGATGCAATCTTGGCTCACTGCAACCTCCACCGCCTGGGTTCAAGCGGTTCTCCGGCCTCAGCCTCCCAAGTAGCTGGGATTACAGGTGCCCACCACCACCCCCGGCTAATTTTTGTCTTTTTAGTGGAGATGGGGTTTCACCATGTTGGCCAGGCTGGTCTTCAACTCCTGACCTTAGGTGATCCGCCTGCCTAGGCTGCCCGAAGTGCTGACATTACAGGTATAAGACACCGCACCAGCCCTCCATTCTTTAATTCCTTTTGTATAGTCATCCCTCAGTATCCATGGGGGTACTGGTTCCAGGACTTTCCATGGATACCAGAATCTGAGGACACTCAAGTCCCTGACATAAAACGGCATGGTTATTTGTATATAACCTACACATCCTGCATAATTTAGCCATCTAGCTCTAGGTTAACTTGTAATACCTAATACAATGTAAATACTATGTAAACAGCTGTTATACTGTATTGTTTAGGGAGTAAGTCTGTACATGGTCAGGAACAATTTTTCCCAATTGTTTTTGATCCAAGGTTGACTAAATCCATGGATGTGAAACCCAGGAGGGCCAGCTCTGGGTCATGTGGTAATTCCATGTTTAGCTTTTTTTTTTCTACTGCAACTGCAACGTTTTACATTCCCACCAACAAAGTACAGAGAGTTCCAATTTCTCCATATTCTATTTTCCATTTTTTGGATCAGCGCTATCCTAGTAGGTATGAAGTAGTACCTGGTTTTTATGTGCATTTCCTTTATGACTGACAAATGCCGAAAACGTTGTGAGATTTGCAAAAAATTTTAAGTGTCCTATAAACAATGCTTTTTCTTCTTTTTTTGAGACAGTCCTGCTGTCACCCAGGCTGGAGTGCAATGGCATCATCTTGGTTCACTGCAACCTCCTGACCTGGGTTCGAGCAATTCTGCCTCAGCCTCCCGAGTAGCTGTGACTACAGGTGAGTGCTACTGGCTAACTTTTGTACCTTTAGTAAAGTACACCACGTTTTCACCAAGGTGGCCAGGCTAGTCTCAAACTCCTGACCTCAGGTGATCTGCCTGCCCTGTTCTCCCAAAGTGCTGGGATCACAGGTATAAGCCACCGTGCCCAGCCCTAAACGATGCTCTTAAATGTATTAAAACACAGGTTAAGAAATTTTTAGAATTTAGGCCGGGCGCGGTGGCTCAAGCCTGTAATCCCAGCACTTTGGGAGGCCGAGACGGGCGGATCATGAGGTCAGGAGATCGAGACCATCCTGGCTAACACGGTGAAACCCCGTCTCTACTAAAAAATACAAAAAACTAGCCGGGCGAGGTGGCGGGCATCTGTAGTCCCAGCTACTTGGGAGGCTGAGGCAGGAGAATGGCGTGAACCCGGGAGGCGGGGCTTGCAGTGAGCTGAGATAGCGCCACTGCACTCCAGCCTGGGCGACAGAGCGAGACTCCGTCTCCAAAAAAAAAAAAAAAATTTTAGAATTTATACATAAAGCCAGTGAAAACTGAAATCTGTCACAAGCACTTTTCTGAACACTGGTCAGTTATACTTTCCTGAACGTCTCTAACTTTAGGGTAGCTGTGGCTGTCTGGCACAGACCAAAAGGAAGTTGACAAACACAGATGGGTTGGGAACCTTACTTTTTAAACACAAAGTTCTCCTTCTTAAGCTTGTATTCTTTATGAGAACTTGTTCTCTCATGCTCACTCCAATGTATGCATAGTTTTCTAAGTCCCCTTCTTCTTGGCTCATTACCCAGTCCTCCACTTTTACTCTCCATCCTATTTAATATTAAATATTTAACTATAGTTCAATAGTATTTTTGCATCACTCATTCAGACTAGCTAAAATCAAGTTATGTATCTTAAAAGCCAAAACTTGATCTGTGGGGAAAAAAAAGCCTGTAGTGACACACATTGGAGATGCTTTGTAATTAGTATATTAAGGAGACAATACATTTCAAGAATTGCTTAAATTCTGATACCGATTTAAGCATGTGAACATATGAGACTTTTAAACATACAATTAAAGCTATTCATCATAATTTGCTATACTACCAACATTACTTTGGAGCATAAGTCAAATGGTTTAAAGTAATCCTGTAACATACCTAAAGAACACCTTCCTATTATTATGCATGCAAATTACTTCTCCACGTAAAGATCTTTTCACTTTAATTTCTACGTTACCCAGCTCTGAAGTCACTACTCGGGCTTATGGTCCACAGACAAGGAGGGGGGGGGCAAATGGCCAGGACTGGTCAAGATATATATGGATATATATATATATATATATGAATGGCACAGCAGAAGGAAACACAATTCTGGAAGTGCAAGCCTTCAAGAAGCAGCATATTATGATAAACCCCTCCTACAGAAAGGTATCATTTTTATCACTGATACCACAGGATAAATTATATATTACGCCATCTTCAAGTAACAGTTGAGGCAATAGAATAAATGCAAAGGCATTACAATGAATCCCACTTAATACAAAGAACTATACAGACCAACACTTCTCTACAAATTTTTTTTTTCCTCATTGCCAGTTAAATACAGAGTTTTACTTTCATAGCTTAACAATGAAGGGTCATACACTGAAGCCAACACATATACCTAGCATTTCAGTCTAAGCTTGTCCACGTACATAGCTGAAGTCAATTACAAGGTTTGGCCTAGAAATGCTAGGGGAACTTCTTCGTAGTTTTTACAGGTATTAAACTTCATCTTGGACACTGAAGTCATCATACATACAGGGCAAAGTCAGAGCTTTTATATTTGCGTTTATTCTTCATTTAACTTTTTAAAACACTACTATAGTTGAATATTAAAACAAAAACAAGAGCAAGTAGTGAGCATATTATGATTACAGTCCTTCACTTATCCACTAATGCACATTAAATGCCAGCAGTGAGTGTTATTCACTGGCCCATTAAGAGGTCTGACACTGAACACCACCTCTGGGATGATGTTCATCATCCTCATATGCTTCTCCATTGTAATGGCGCCGTCTTTCCTGATTTGGATCAAAGTCCACCAGTTCTACTTGATCCATCTCATCAGTCTCTTCCACTTCCTTCCTCTCTGGTAGGAGTTTTTCCAGCAAAGACAGTTTATCAGGAGAGAGAAAGCCATTCTCAGGAAAGTTTACCTTCGAAAGAAATTTTTACTGTTCAATCCAATTTCATCATTAGCTCCTTAGTATCATGGACCCATTTTCCCCAGAACAAGACATGTAAACACGTAATATTTAGGTGAATCTGCCAATCTCAGAACAGGCTCTTAAAAGGCACAGTGCATAGCATACTCTGAACTAGAGCTCAAGGATTATGACCAAAAGCCAGGCTTTATTAAAAACGATTGCATTAAATAAAACTGCACTTTAACAACCATTGTTCTACCCACCAAACTGACTTTTTAATACCAAAACCCATCCTACAACAGCCTAACTCTTCTTACGAGATATTTAAACAAAGCTATTCTTACTCTCAAAAGGGTAGTTCTTTCTTATCCAAAGATGTTTTTAGGCCAGGTGCAGTGGCTCATACAATTGGGATGACAAATCCCAACACTTTGGGAGGCTGAGGTGGGCAGATCACCTGAGGTCAGGAGTTTGAGACCAGCCTGGCCAATATGGTGAAACCCCAACTCTACTAAAAAGCCTAGCGTGGCAGCAGGCACCTGTAATCCCAGCTACTCAGGAGGCCGAGGCAGGAGACTTGCCTGAACCCAGGAGGTGGAGGTTACAGTGATCCAGGATCGCACCACTGCACTCCAACCTGGGTGACAGAGCAAGACTCTGTCTCAAAAAGGAAAAAAAAAGTTTTAATTAATATTTTTGTGGTGACAGGCCAATTTAAGACTGAAGAAAATGACTGGATTGCTTTATCCCTATTAACAAATCAAGCATTACACTACTTTGCCAAGAAATCTGCAATTATTGTAAAGCGCCTCTGAACTTTAAGATGCCAGTTACAACCTTTCATTAGTAAAATACCCACTTGTCCCACACACCCCCTCCCACAACCTATCTTTAAATATCCAATTAATGATGCAAAAAAACCCATCCTCAACAAAGAATGCTCAACATGACAGGAGTTAGTATTAATTTTTTTTTTTTTGAGACAGGGTCTCATTCTGTCACCCAGGTTGAAGTACAGTGACATGATCTTGGTTCACTAAAGCCCTGACCACCTAGGCTTAAGCAATCCTCCCACTTCAGCCTCCCAAGTAGCTGGGACTATAGGTGCATGCCACCATGCCTGGCTAATTTTTGTATTTTTTGTAGAGATGGGGTTTTGCCATGTTGCCCAGGCTGGCCTTGAACTCCTGAGCTCAAGTGATCCACCTGTCTCGGCCTCCCAAAATATTGGGATTATAGGCGTGTGCCAGTGGCACATGGCCAGATCCATGTATTTCTTGCTGAGTAACAAAACATTTAAGTTTCAGGTTGCTTGGCATTCAGAAATTTTATTTTATTTTTTTTTAAAAAGAGACAGGG
This sequence comes from Macaca fascicularis, assembly GCF_037993035.2. Lineage (NCBI taxonomy): Eukaryota > Metazoa > Chordata > Mammalia > Primates > Cercopithecidae > Macaca > Macaca fascicularis. The sequence continues at coordinate 66,043,433 of NC_088389.1, forward strand.
TTTCACTATGTTGCCCAGACTGTTCTCAAACTCCTGGACTCAAGGGATCCTCCTGCCTCAACCTCTCAAAATGCAGGGATTACAGGCATGAGCTACTGCACCTGGCTGAAATTTTACTTTTTTATCAGGTTTTAGTAAGCTAATTTTCTCAAATATTTTTAAAGTACTTTACAGCTTACCTTAAATTCGATGATTAGGCGACCCTTTTCATATGGTCTACGATAAATTGGCATGCCTTCATTTAGTACACACTTGATATCTCCATGCTTGACAATCTGACCTGAAAACATTGAAGCCAAGTTCTTTAAGTATGGTCACATTTTTATGAGGCAGGGAATATAAAGAACAAGAGCACTGTCCTAGCTCATTGGCAGGAATAAAACTTACGTGGCAAAACAATCCTGTTACCTTTCACTTACGGGTTTTCCAAGGGCTGCCAAGAAAGCCAAGACTTTATAACTTCATCTCAGCCCAGAGGAGGATATGTAACCAAGAAAGAAAAACAATGGGTTTCCCTCAGTGCCTATAACTACACTTTGTTATTGGGAGACAAGGAAAATACTAGAATAGAAAAGAGAAGCTTAAGCTTGCCTAGTTCCCATACCTGGATGAGAGGTGATGACTATGGTTCGGTTGTCAAGAGTGGATATCGGCTTCTGGAAGCCACACAATGCTTCAACCAGCTGTATGTCCATACACATGAAAAGGTCTTCTCCTCGTCTGCGTAAAATATGACACATTATTTATATTTTTCAAATCACCCATCAGTAGATGTATTAAAGCGGGCTTTTTGTTTAATAAAAGCAAAGGGTCTTTTACAAAGACACAGACACCCTTTTCTTCCCCCATCGTAAAAATCAAACAGAGCAGAGATCTGGGAAGAACAAACATGTGGAACCTGCCAGTCCTGTTTCCTAGATAAGGTTTCGAAGTCATTCCACACATTCTAGGCAGCCTTTACCATTTACCATCTGTGAATTGTCTCATTACCTAATTTTAAATCTGGTTTCTCAGAGGGAAAAAAAAAACACAAAAAACTCTTACAAGAGTGAGGGTTAGGCCGGGCGCTGTGGTTCGCATCTGTAATTCCAGCACTTTGGGAGGATGTGGAGGGTGGATCACCTAAGGTCTGGAGTTCAAGACCAGCCTGGCCAACATGGTGAAATCCCATCTCTACTAAAAATACAGAAAATCAGCCAGGCATGGTGGCGCACACCTGCAGTCCCAGCTACTCGGGAGGCTGAGGCAGGAGAATCACTTGAACCTGGAGGCAGAGGTTGCAGTGAGTTGAGATCATGCCACTGCACTCTAGCCCGGGCAGGGTCCTAGATAATTTAGGCTCTATGAAATTAAACAATGAGGATACGTCCAATTTAAAGGGACTGTAAGAATTTCCTCATTGACGTACCTGAGATAATAGTTCCTGGCATACTGTGAGTGAACACAGCCTTTCATATTTAACGTAACAGCCCACTTCCTCCTTCTCATGCTTAGCCTTTCCTCTTTTCCAACCCACATTAATAGAACACCTTTAGGCCAGGCGCAGTGGCTCAGACCTGCAATCCCAACACTTTGGGAGGCCGAGGCGGGTGGATTACCTAAGGTCAGGAGTTCGATGCCAGCCTGGTCAACATGGTGAAACCCGTCTCTACTAAAAATACAAAAATTAGCTGGGCATGGTGGCGGGCACCCGTAATCCCAGCTACTCGGGAGGCTAAGGTGAGAGAATCGCTTGAACCCGGGAGTTGGAGGCTGCCGTGAGCCAAGATCACACCATTGCACTCCAGCCTGGGCTTGTTAAGTGAAACTCCGTCTCAAAAATAAATAAATAAATAAATAAATAAATAAATAAAACATCTTTAATACCCTTCTCAAATGACAGCATCAAAATCCTGAGCTTGACAACATTTCCCATTGTCTTCAGATATTTGTAAAATATTAGTCTTTTTTTTGAGACCAAGTTTTGCTCTTTTTGCCCAGGCTGGAGTGTAATGGCACCATCTCAACTCACTGCGAACTCCGCACCTCCCCGGTTCAAGTGATTCTCCTGCCTCAGGGACTGCCACCATGCCTGGCTAATTTCTGTATTTTTTTTTTTTTTGGAGACGGAGTCTTGCTTTGTTGCCCAGGCTGGAGTGCAGTGGCCGGATCTCAGCTCACTGCAAGCTCCGCCTGCGGGGTTCACGCCATTCTCCTGCTTCAGCCTCCCCAGTAGCTGGGACTACAGGCGCCCGCCACCTCGCCCGGCTAGTTTTTTTTTTTTGTATTTTTTAGTAGAGACAGGGTTTCACCGTGTTAGCCAGGATGGTCTCGATCTCCTGACCTCGTGATCCACCCGTCTCGGCCTCCCAAAGTGCTGGGATTACAGGCTTGAGCCACCGCGCCCGGCCCTAATTTCTGTATTTTTAACAGAGATGGCATCATGTTGGCTAGGCTGGTCTTGAACTCCTGACCACCCGCCTTGGCCTCCCAAAGTGTTGGGATTACAGGCGTGAGCCACCAAACCCAGCCGAAATATTATTTCATTCTAAACCAGTTAAGATGCTCCCAATTTCACCTCCAGTCCGTTTAAAAAAAAAGAAAGATGGGCTCTTACTGTCACCCAGGCTAGAATGCAGTGGCATGATCATAACCTTGAACTCCTGAGTTCAAGCCACTCTCCTGCCTCGGCCTCCCCAGTAGCTAGGACTCCTGGCCTCAAGTGATCCTCCCACCTCAGCCTCCCAAGTTGCTGGGAATATAGCATGCACAGAGAGTCTGTTATGTTAGCCATGGACATATTTGATATAAACATGTGCTGTTAATCATCAATTTTTCTTGTGCTTCAGTGTTCATCATACTCATTATTTAGTTCAAAACGGTAGACCTGAATTTATACTTAGTATTGTTCCAATTTAAGTTTCCTACAGAGATGCTTTTGGGTATTTACAATTAAAAGCAATTCAACTTTATCATAAACTTGGGATTGAAAACTGCTGCGAGTTTTAAGGCACTTAAATTGTTTTACAAAGATGGAGGGCAAAATTTTTCTCCAGGGATGTTTTCCCCAGCCATCTGCTATTTAGGTTCACACAAAACATCTAATTAAAACACATTTTCAACGTTCCATACTTAGAGACAAAAAGCTAAAAATCTGATCCTATGTATTCAACTTCTTACGATCCAAACAATGGTTAACAATCTTTTTCCAGGAAATAGGTTTCAAAAGTAATGGAAAACACTTTAAAAAAAACAAACAAAAAAACAAACCAAAACCAACAACCCAAATATGTAAGACATCAGTTTGAGTGGCTGATAAAAGTCTTTACCGAGTAAAAACAGCATGGTCCTTCTGATCTAACACAATGATAATATCGCCTGGCTCCAATCCTGGTTCTTGGTCTCCTTCACCATGGAATGTTATCTTCTGGCCATCTTTCATGCCTAAAAACATTAGTTTTATACTCTTATTAAATATCCAACTAAGGTCAGAATCATACAATGTATACATAAATGTTTATGTGTAAAAATCACAGAAATGACTAAGAAAGCCCACTTAAGTAGTTCAGTCCAATTTGCTCCTGAAAAAAGATATCACAGTGGAGAACACAAACTCTAGAGGCAAAGAGACCAGCCTTCAAATCTCAGAGCTGCTATTCACTGGCTGGATTACCCTGGGGAAGCTGCATATCCTTTCCAAGTTTCAACTTTCCCACAGACACCTACACCTCATTAGCAATGTTGAGAGTATTAACTAAACAGGTATATGCTGGTACTAAACCATGACTGGCAAACACTGGTTATAACCAAAAAATATTAACTATTTCAATTTCATTACTTACAACACATCAAATTACTTCTATTAAGTCTAACAGCAATGTAAATCAAAACCCTTCTCTCTATTGTAGTATTTATATATAAAACAAAAAATTTTAAATCTATCTTTTCTTGAGATAGGATCTTGCTCTGTTCTGTTGTCTAGGCTGGAGTGCAGTGGCACAAACATGGCTCACTGCAGCCTCCATCTCCTGGGCTCAAGTGATCCTCCCACCTCAGCCTCCCGAGTAGCTGGGGACCAGCTTTAAAAAAATTTTTTTTTTAAATAGAGACAGGGGTTCTCATGTCGCTCAGGCTAGTCTTGAACTACTGGGCTCAAGGGATCCTCCTGTCTCAGCCTCCTATAGTGTTACGATTACAGACCTGAGCCGGTGCCTGAAAATCCATATTTTTTAAGAACTATTCAGTATAGTCCCCTTAAAAAAACGGTAACTACCTTTTGGGAGGCAGAGTCAGGAGGATACCCTGAGGACAGCACCCTGGAGCGCAGGAGTTCAGCCCTTGCGTCATTTAAATTAAAACAAGCAAACAAAACAATCAGCGCTAGACCCTCCCTTAGCCCATGTGGTCCATAAAACACAGGGAGAGGAGTATTTTCTAACAGGGCAAAAAATTCTTAAACATGTTTTTTTTTTTTTTTTTTTTTTTTTACTGAGACTTCCCTACCCCTCACCTCTGACCCACATATTTTAGTTCAGTAAGGGTTTGGACAACAACTCTTACAACGTAACTCATGTAAGAAAACCTGTGTTTGTAGAGTGTTACACTGAAGCAGTTATCTCCTGATTATTTCCCAAGATCACTCTGGTTACCTAACAGAACAATCGTGTTTCCCCTTTTAGTATGGAAAATATTAATCCTGTATAAAAAGAGCCAACAATACAATGAATTCCTACATATCCATCCAATTTAGCTTCAGCAGTTTCTAACTCATGACTAATATTTCATGTATTATACCCCTACCCATGGCCCCCACATATACTTTCAAGTAAACTCCAACCACATCCATTAACCCACAAATACTTCAGTATGTACCTCTTAAATAAGGACTTAAAAGCACTATCATTATCATACACTGACAAAATTAAACAATCTGTCTTTAATCGTGTATTGAGGCAAAATAACTTGTTATGCTAGCTAGGGAAGCAAACTCAGCTAGGTTTTCCTGAATGAAGAGCAAGGGTAGGCATAGCACTAATGCCTTCACTTGCTGAGGGCATTAATTTCAAGTTCTCACTTAGAGTTCACTGTTGATAGGTTCTTTCCCCCTCGGCTGTGTTACAGTGACATGACATTATTTGAGGACCTGCATGACATTATTCGAGGTCATTCTGCTAGAAGTCTCAGTTTCCAAGAACCTATCAACAACGTTAAGACTTACTCTATAAGCTACTGGTATCAAGAACACCTCAAAGTATAAACCCCAGGCATGGGCCCACTAAGCGGGAAACACATTAAGTTCAACAGCTGGCCAAGAAAACTTATTTTTACCTTTCAATGTACTACATTCTTGGGTGGAAAACCCTGGGGGTCAGAGAGGCCAGTATAATGAGTCACATGATAGAATCCTATTGCAGCCACTTATGTTAATGTAGATTTGTATATTAACAGTTCCAGATTGGTATCATACCATAGTACAGTATAATAGCAGACCCATTTAAAAACAGCAAAATCTGAAAACAGATTACCATAATGTTGATTTAAGTTTCCTTCTGGGGTTACATACATTTCTTAAAATTTCTGCAATGTACTGCCGTAATACATTTTAAAAGGTTTTTGTAAGTTGACAAGAGTAAAATTTAAAAACTGACAAATCAAATCCCCCCCACCCCCCCAAAAAAAGGTTATATATTGGCTGGGCGCGGTGGCTCAAGCCTGTAATCCCAGCACTTTGGGAGGCCGAGACGGGCGGATCACGAGGTCAGGAGATCGAGACCATCCTGGTTAACACGGTGAAACCCCGTCTCTACTAAAAAATACAAAAAATTAGCCGGGCGCGGTGGTGGGCGCCTGTAGTCCCAGCTACTCGGGAGGCTGAGGCAGGAGAATGGCGTGAACCCGGGAGGCGGAGCTTGCAGTGAGCTGAGATCCGGCCACTGCACTCCAGCCCGGGCGACAGAGCGAGACTCTGTCTCAAAAAAAAAAAAAAAAAAAAAAAAAAGGTTATATATTTATTTCTAAATCTGGAGCCCAACAGGTAGAGAAGTGTCAAGTCTAAAAAAAAGGAAAAGTAGTCTAAATTCTTTCAAATCAATTAACGGAGCATTTAAATACAACAGATGGGCAAGTAAGCCAATTAAGTGGGCCAATACGTTTATTTAAACAAGTCCAGGTCAGGTATGGTGGCACACACCTGTAGTCCCAGCTACCTGGGAGGTTGAGGTAGGAGAATCGCTTGAACCTGGGAGGGGAGGTTAGAGTGAGCCAAGATGGCATCACTGCACTCAAGCCTGGGCAACAGAGCAAGACTCTATCTCAGGAAAAAAAACAAAGAACAGAAAACATGTCCATTAGTTTAAAAAATAAACATGACGCCGGGTGTGGTAGCTCATGCCTGTAATTCTAGCACTTTGGAAAGCCGAGGCAGGTGATCACCTGAGGTCAGGTGTCCGAGATCAGCCTGGCCAACATGGTGAAACCCCGTCTCTACTAAAAATACAAAACATTAGCCAGGCGTGGTGCTGGGTGCCTGTAATCCCAGCTACTTGGTAGACTGAGGCAGAAGAATTGCTTGAACCTGGGAGGCAGATGTTGCAATGAGCTGAGATCGTGCCATTGCACATTCCAGCCTGGGAAATGAGCACAAAACTCTGTCTCAGAAAAAACAAAAAAAACCATGAATTTTAATGAGACCCAATTCTTCACCTAACTCCCTTCTCAAATCCTTAAAAATATGCCTATCCCTTGATCTAGTAACTCTGAATTAGGAATGTGTTCAAATAACTTCATTCTAATTTTTTAAAAGATGGAAGAACTATGGTTTAACAGCAGAGAATTAAGTTTGGAACACTATTCAATCATTTACAGGACCACTGATTTCAAAAGATGATCCTGTTTATATTAGATGAGGAGATTCCTTATTTTCTATTAGTAATATACCAATATGCAAAATTATGTCTGGATGGAAAAACATTATATATTATGCTGCTAAGATCTATTTCTGAGTGATAGGATCATATATAACCTAACTAAGAATGGTTTTTTTTTGAGATGGAGTCTCGCTCTGTTGCCCAGGCTGGAGTGCAGGGGCCGGATCTCAGCTCACTGCAAGCTCCGCCTCCCGGGTTTACGCCATTCTCCTGCCTCAGCCTCCCAAGTAGCTGGGACTACAGGCGCCCGCCACCTCGCCCGGCTAGTTTTTTCTATTTTTTTTTTGTAGAGACGGGGTTTCACCGTGTTAGCCAGGATGGTCTCGATTTCCTGACTTCGTGATCCACCCGCCTCGGCCTCCCAAAGTGCTGGGATTACAGGCTTGAGCCACCGTGCCCGGCCAAGAATGGTTTTTAAACTATAAAATGTTAATAATAAATCTGCCACAGCATTCAAGACTTCAGAATAAGTAGCTCAGAACTCACCTTTGTCAATATGAACTTCTAGAATCTTCTTCTCTCGAACTATCTTCCTTCCGTTGCAGCTTTTACATCTATCTTTAGGACTGATCCGCTCCCCATGGCCCTGGCACTCCATGCACACAGACTGAATTTGCTGAACCATTCCAGGTCCTATCTGATGAATTCTTATTTGCATTCCAGTACCTCGGCAATTGGGACAGCACTCTACTGCTCCTTTCTTACCTCCTCTACCTAAATGTAAAAAGAAAATTGAATAACGTATGAATTAGTGTATACAGTAATAAATGTTTTAAGAAGACAATTCCTAAATGCTGTACTTTTAATATTTTCAAAGTCTGATGGAATGCTACCCTCTGAATATGTAACTGATGAAATCATTTTAATTAGTTTTATTCTCATTAGAACATACTTCATTTCCAGTAAATAACTTTTACTTATTACAAAAAAGATACCAAGCTAGCTTGATCCCTATATTTAAAATATACACAGAAAATAGTGCTGTTATTTCTTTAGGTGGCAGGTTTTCAGTCGGTTTTCTTTATATCAGCCCTCCCCTCCCCCAAAATCTACGTAGTGTACGTGAGTCAATTTTACATATCCAGGAAGTCTTAGCTCCATTTTCAGGTGTCATATTAAAGACGTTTAAAAAAACAAAAAACAAAACAAAAAAAAACCCGTACCTTCACATTTGTCACAAATCACATTCTTTTGCAGAGCCAGTTTTCTTGTTGCACCGTTATATAAGTCTTCTAGGGTTACTGAGAGCTGATGTACAACATTTTTGCCTAAAACAAAGTATTTCTTATTACAAATCTGTTTGATGTTGAATCTTACTTATTTGTGCTAAAGGCACTATAAAGAATGTGAAAGGATAATAAAAGATGAGCCTCACAGGGTACATCTGTTGACTACCTACTATATACACAGAATATCCTCAAACTGTGATGTAATCACAGATGAGAGAAAATCAGGTCAGAAATTAAATATTTGCTAAGGGCATAGACATGACCATCTTGGAAATATGGTAAGCAGAAACATTAACCTCAAAGTCACTTGAGAAAAACCAACGTTATTTAAAAGGGCACATTTCACAATAATCCAAACATTCATTTCTGTCACAATATATTCTTTGAAGCTTTCACTTCGTACCGTATTGAGCAACGTGACCAATTACTTCATCCAAAAATTCTGTAGCACAGTAAATTCTCATTAACCAAGATTGGCCAGGGAAGTTGATGCATTTATTGAGTTACCACAGAAGAGTATCAATTTCTACTTCTTCCTGATTTAGTAGAAAACAGCCCATTTACTGCTGGGCCAGCACCAGTTGTTTTAAAGGCCAAATTTCTCATACCTTTTATACTAGCATTGCCCAACAGAACTTTCCGCAGTGATAAACGTTTCGTATCTGTTCTATCCAACACAGCAGCCACGAATCACATGTGCTTTCTTTAGACTAAGAAACTGTAGTTTTGTTTTTTTCTTAAATTAATGGAGCCACACATGGCCAGTGGCTCCTAAGGAGTGCCTTACTTCACTTAAATCAGAATGGGAAATGGAAGGTCAAGATCTCATAAGGACACGGAGATTAGAAATATGAAGTCACCTGCTAATAAGTTAGTAAGTTCCTAGCTAGTGATCCTTCCACAAGGACTTATTCACAATATTACTGCATTTCCACCAACTGAAAAAAGTTCTCAAACTCGTTTCTGTTCATGCCTAATGAACATTTTTACTTTCTAATCAAGCATGAAATACCATTAATTATGTCCTTCTGCTTATAGCTCCACCTTTAGTTTTGGCACGCTAAAATCTAGCTGCCCTTATTTTGTACAGTGTTGAGAATATAAAGAAGGAAAAATAAAGCTTCTAGAGCTTGGGGAAGCACATTTCCCCAAAAATAACTTCTCAATATGATCTAAAGCCACATAAAATAGCTTGCCAATGTTAACCTGCAGGTCACTTCTTTGTAAGGTAAGTGAAAAACCACCACTACTTTTTTGTGGACAAATTCTACCAATTTACTAAGCAAGTGATTTGGATTATGCACTTTTTTTTTAAGGAGTTTAAATATCTTAGAAGCTCAAAGTGAAACTTAATGGCTTGGCCATTCATTCTAAAACTGGTTCTGCTCATCAGCCCTTGTTTGTATTCACTATACTGGTAATAAAGTGAGACTAATTTCTCTTGACTTAAACACTTTATTCCTATGAGCAGTATTTCTAGAGCCCATAGGCCACTTTCCTGGTAAATATATTAAATACATAATCTTGACACAATAAAGCTGAAGCAACATTAGATAGGTGGCAGGCAACGAACCAGTTTTCAGCCCTGGCTCTGTTGGTTTGCTATATGAGCTTGAAGACGTTTTATGTTTCTGAACTTTAACTTACTCTCATTTGAAAAAGGCCACTGTACCTACCACCATCGAATTCCTTTGGGGAGTAAGGGAACACCAAATAAGTTCTGTAAAAAGGACTTGGAAAATTATATTGCTATATACTTTCTCCTTTTTTGTTTTTTTGAGACGGAGTTTCGCTGTGTCGCCCAGGCTGGAGTGCAATGGTGCGGTATCAGCTCACTGCAACCTCCACCTCCCGGGTTCAAGTGATTCTCCTGCCTGTCTCCCGAGTAACTGGGATTACAGGCACGCACCATCACGCTTGGCTAATTTTTGTATTTTTTTTTTTTTTGAGACAGAAATTCACTCTTGTTGCCCAGGCTGGAGTGCAGTGGCGCGATCTCGGTTCACTGCAACCTCTGCCTCCAGGGTTCCTGCCTCAGCCTCCAGAGGAGTTGGAGGCGCCCACCACCACACCCAGCTAATTTTGTATTTTTTGTAGAGATGGGGTTTCACCATCTTGGCCAGGCTGGTCTCAAACCCTGACCTCACATGATCCACCCACCTCGGCCTCCCAAAGTGCTGGGATTACAGGCGTGAGCCACAGCACCGGTTCTGTTCTCATAATTTGTTTGATAATATCTAAGATTTTTGGAAGCAGTCATTTGCTACCACTCTATTGGCTAGTTTTTTAGGTCCTTTAAATGTCATTTAAAAAAAAAGACACCATTGGCCGGGGGTGGTGGCTCACACCTGTAATCCCAGCACTCTGGGAGGCCAAGGCAGGCGGATCACCTGAGGTTGGCAGTTCAAGACCAGCATGACCAACATGGTGAAACCCCATCTCTACAAAAAATACAAAATTAGCCGGGTGTGGTGGCGCATGCCTGTAATCCCAGCTACTTGGGAGGCTGAGGCAGGAGAATCGCTTGAACCCGGGAAATGGTGGTTGCCCTGAGCTGAGATCACACCGTTGCTCTCCAGCCTGGGCAATAAGAGGGAAACTCCGTCTCAAAAACAAAAAACAAAACAACAACAACAACAAAAAACACGACACCATAAATCAGAGGCAGTTTGTGATCAGTTTGCAACATTATACCAACATGTAAACAAACATTTAAAATGGGTGATTTCTCAAAGATCTGCTCTGACCAACAGCTAACTTTAGTTAGCTGCACAAAGACTAGATTCTTACCTCTCCTTTCTCTCTGCATCCTTCCTCCTCCTCCAAAAAACATATCAAAGATGTCCATGGGGGAGCCAAAACCGCCACCTGCTCCACCCTCTTTAATTGCCTGTTCTCCTCCTTTGTCATACAATTCCCTTTTCTTTGCATCAGAGAGAACTTCGTAAGCTTGAGAAATCTGTTTAAACTGTTTGAGAAAAGAAAAATGAATTTTTTTTTAAAAAAACAAGTGTTACCTAGCTACATTACACTTGATCTTAGCTAAAAAGACCGAGAAGTGATAATTCCTGTATTAGATACTCGATTTCAGATCATAACAGAAATACTATACATCTGGCAATGAACTATTCATATTCAGATATGTCTAAGAGTATATACTACTCACCTTCTCTCCTTCATTTGGATTCTTATCAGGATGGTACTTCAAGGCCAGTTTCCTATAAGCCTTTTTCAATTCTTCCTGAGTAGCATTGGGTTTGACCCCCAAAACATCGTAGTAAGTTGTTTCTTTCACCATCTTCTACTGCCTGAAATAAGAAAATGCAACTTTAACCTGCTTTCAACTGGTAGTTTTTAATTAATAAAAATGAGAGCTAAGGCCGAACAATCTCTTTGCCAAATCCTATTATAAGAACACCACTTTCCCTAAATTTCACCAAAAAGGTAACAATTCCTGAGATAATTCAGCTATAAACTCCAACAGACAAAACAAACTAATAATCATTACCGGGAAGTAATTCGAGAGCCGCCTTCTAGCACCTGGTTCCCATTCTCCCACACCAAAGCTTCCATACTAATATAACAGAACTATTACATGGATTCTTCCCGTTTCCTCTAGAGGCGGTGATAGTTGCAACAAAAGCAGCCCTGATATGGTCAGTCTACTGGTCATTACACTATCACTGTCTTTGGTAAATCTGATAAACTCCATACACTCTCCAGAAAAAGACATCTGGGCACACAGTGGTGGGGGGAGAGGTTTATAAAACAGATTACCGGCTCCACACAGCAAACCCTCCACCGCCCACGGCTTACAGATTCTCCACTTTCACGGCCGAATCCCTCTCGCCCCTCAGGCTGGCAGAGTTTACCTGCCAGGTTTCCCCTTGCACTTGGCGCCGACCGTTAAGATTTCCTTCCTTTCTCCCTCCCACCCTGGACCCAAGTGGCGGAGGGGAAAGCCCAGCCCTCAACAAAGAAGATGAGGGGACACAGAGAAAGAGAAAACGAAAGCCGCAGCCTCCGCCCGGCTCCCCCCGCAGCCCCTCGCCCCTAGTTCTCTGTGCGCGTGCGCAGGGTCGCCAACCACCCCGCCCCCCAACAGTGAGACGGACGGGGAGGGGGGCCGCGGGGGCGCGCACGGACGGAGAGGCGAAGGCAGCAGCTCTTTGGAGATCCCAGGCTGGCTACGGAGGGAGGTCTAGGAAAGGTCTCGGGCCCATTCACTGTGCGTGGCGGGGATGGGTTGTCAGGGCACCGCACCAGCCCTCCAAAAGGGAAATCGTGGGCCCAGGAACTGACAACGCTCCTGCCCACGCGGCCAACGGCCTCCGGACCGCGGCTCCATCGGTTTCCCGGCGCCAATGGCGCCAGCCAGGGGACTGGGGAAAGCTCGAGGGCTCAAACTCACCGGTGCGGGCTGACGCCGGTGTGTGAGGGAGCGGAAAGGAGCGCGGAGCTGTGCGCAGCTCGGGCAGTTACCGCTCCTCCGCCTCTCACCGAGCGTTCTGGAAAGTTCCGCCCGGCGCGCCGCAGCCCTCGTCTTTTGTAGCCGAACCCTGGCGCGTCACCGGCCGGAAGTCCCGCCCCTCTCGGCCGCTGCCACCGCCCAGCGGTTACCTGGGCAACGGCGCGGGGGCGCACGGGTCGGGAGGAGCTGCGCCGAAAGGCCTTGTGGGGGTTGGTGCTAACCCGGCTTCCCGACGCTCGTGGAATCTTCTGGAGCCGTTTTCTCCACTCAGCAAGCCCGAGATGCGGAAGTCTCCGGCTGGTGGGGCATGGCTCAGGAGCAGTGCAAGTCCTAGGGTTCCCAAACCTGTGGGGGGCCGCCTCCGCCCGCGAGGGCGGGAAGGGCTCGGGTACAGTGATCCAGCGGGAGCTGTGTGTGAACGGGGAAAGCTCTTGGAACAGTCTTGCCCCCCGCTCACCCTCCTATGGGCACCTCTTTCTGGGAACCCGCTGAGCAAGAAATGCTTGAGCCAGGTGGGTCTAGTCCCCAGACCAATAGCATACGCCTTGGGTCTTGCTGCTTTTTACACGCGGTCCAAGGCGGCTTAATTCATCAAATTGTGAAGTTGTTAGAGCTCTTTGTGCAAGTCCAGGCCCCTAGACACAAGTTATGTGTCCTGGACCTCGCTGACTCCTGCAGATTGAGCGCAGAGTGTCTGGGACTGAACTAATGAGTGAAACGTTTGAACCGTCTTTGATGCACGGAGGGCCATGGACCTCTCTGGTCAGGTTTTCACCCAGTTTGGCTACAGAGTAGCAGCAAGAGTGTCTAAAACAATTTGTTTAATTATTTGACCTAACTTTTAAATTCTACGGGTCAGTGAACCTGGATGTACAATCTGCAATGTGAGACCTTGGACTTTAAAATGGTACCACGGGGGCTTAATGGGAATTGGGGTCCGCTTCTTTATCCAGGGGCACAACAGAGAAGTCAGTATCTAGCACCAAGAAAGATGGAGTTTGCCAGGCTCAGTGACTCACGTGTGTAATCCCAGCACTTTGGGACGCAAGCGTGGACTGATTGCTTGAGCTCGAAGTTTGGTACCAGCCCCAGCAACGTGGTGAAACCCGGTCTCGATTTAAAACAAAAACAGAACTGGAGATGCAGAGTTGAAAAACCCCAGTTAGACTTCAGTGAGAAGCCAACAAGTCAACAGACTGCCAGGGAAACCATGAGGTAAAAGTCAGTACGGAGAGTATCCTATTAGACGTGATAGATCAGAGAGTTTCCTTGGGAAAAGTGGCAATTGAGCTGAGTTTTGAAAATGGGAGAAGAGCAATGGACAAAGCACAGGGGAAGGCTATACTAAGGTTTGGAAGAATATAGTGTTTTTAGGAAATTGGAACTAATTGGATATATCCAGAGCTAAGGGAGCTAGAATAGCCGGAAGTGAGGCTTCAGAGCTAGTTAGGGCATGCCTTTGTCTGTTGGTATATATGTTACGTTGAGAATTTTGAACTTTATCCTTGGAAGCATGCTCATGCTGCCTCTTCAGCCTTTCCTCTTTCATTAATTTTAACTGCTTTCCAGTGACAGAACTATCTGTAGTTTCCCATATACACCTTTTCACCTTTGTGTGCCTTTGCTTTGGCTGACAGACACCTGATTTTTTTCAATCTTAGGTGTTGCCTTCTCAAGTAGCACTTCTGGTATAACATTTTTAGTTTAAACCAACCCTTAGTAAACGTATGATATTACCAGGCAGTGTACTAGGGCTTTGTAATACAAAAATCACGTAAGTCAGGCCCGGCACCGCGGCTCACGCCTGTAATTCCAGCACTTTGGGAGGCCGAGGTGGGCGGATCACCTGGAATCAGGAGTTCTAGGCCCAGCCCGGGCAACGTGGTGAAACCCCTCTCTACTAAAAATAGAAAAAATTAACCAGATATGGTGGCATGTGCCTGTAGTCCCACCTACTCAGGAGGCTGTGGCAGGAGAATCGCTTGAACCTGGGAGGCAGAGGTTACAGTGAGCAGAGATGGCGCCACCACACTCCCGCCTTGGTGACAGAGCGAGACTGTTGAGTCTCAGGAAAAAAAAAAATCACGTAAGTCATGGTCCCTGCCTTCAAGCAGCGCACAACATACGGAACGAGAAACAAAACAGTTGAGTGTTAAATGCTAATAGAGGAAGAGTAGAGGGGTGCTTGGAGGAAGAGTAGAGGGGTGCATGGTGGCTCAAGCCTGTAATCTCAGCACTGGGAGGCCTAGGCAGGCGGATCCCTTGAGTTCTGGAGTTTGAGACCAGCCTGGGCAACATAGTAAGACCTCGTTTCTACAAAAATTAGAGTTAGTGTGGTGGTGTGGGACTGTACTCCCAGCTACTTGGGAGGCTGAGGCAGGAAGATGGACCTGGGAGGTCAAGGCTGCAGTGAGTGGTGATTGCACCGCTGCACCTCAGCCTGGGCGACAGGGCAGTACCCTGTCTAAAAACGAAACTAACAAAAAAGTTAACAGTTTTAAGAAGCATTCTTATGTAAAATAAAAAAAACTAGCAATAACTTTGTGTATGGTCTTCGTTTGTATAGAAATGGGATCACACAAGCTTTTTACAACTTGCCCTTTTCACTTTGTCATCTTACTATGTTAGGATTATTAATCTACCTCGTTATTTTTAATGGCATAGTATGCAGGCATCATAATTCCCCTGCTGATGAACATTTCAGCAATTTCCAGTGTTTTACAAACTGCTGCAGAGAAATTAGCAAATACAGCTTTGAGTACTCATGCAAGTATTTCTGTTGGATGGACAGCTAGAATTGAAATTGCTGAGTCAACATGAATGCAGATTTAAAATTGTAATAAATAAGTTTCCCTATTGGTTTGTAACTGCTTCCAGCAATGTGTGAGTAGGCCTTGCCAGTATGAGGGATTCTACCTTTTGTTGTGAAAATCTTTGCTAAACTTGGAGATAAAAAGTGATATTTTATTGTTTCGAGTTTCTTTATTAGTAAGTTTAACCATGTTTTAAATGTTTACTGACTCTCCTGTCAACTGTTCATATTATTTTACCATTTTTCTGTGGTGTAATACCACTATTTTAATAGTAGCACTTTTAGGGATAGATATTAGTCTGTCATGTGTTACAATTATTTTCTTTAGTATATTGTTAGCTTTTTACTTAGTATCTATATATATATATTTTTGGGCCATATAAAGATTTTAACTTTTATGTAGGTAAGTTGTGACTCTTCCTTTTTGGCCTTTTTCTTCTCTCCACCTTCCCCTTCACCAGTCTAGCATTATAGATATAAATCTATTGTCCCAGGTTTACAGGTTACGTCTAGTACTTTCATTGTTTCCTTTTTTGTTTGTTTTTAATTAACAGCCTTGATGTGTTGCCCAGGCTGGACTCCTAGGCTCAAGTGATTCTCCTGCCTCAGCCTCTTCAGTACTTGGGACTACAGACACCTGCCATTGCATCTGGAATCATTGTTCTATTTTAAACTTACATTTTTTATTCCATCTAGAAGTTATTTTGCTGTAAGGACTGAGGATTATTTGTAAGTAACTGATCTTTATTTTTCTCCAGATGGCAAGCTAGTTTGTCTAATACTAATCTTATTTTTCCTGACTAATATGAAATGTGCCCTCCAACTTTTGTGTGTGTGTGTGTAGAGACAGAGTCTTCCTATGTTGCCCAGGCTGTTCTTGAACTCCTGGGCTCAAGCAGTTCTCCTGCCTTGGCCTCCCAAAGTGCTGGTATTACAAGCGTGAGCCACCACAGCTGGCCACCACTTTTAATGTATACTAAATTTCCACTGAAATACACGGTACTACTTCCCTTCATTGTTCTTGCTTTTTAGAATATTCCTTGCATTTTTTGAGTATGTTTATTCTTCCAGAGGAACTTGGGAATATTTCTGGCCGATTCCCCCCAAATCCCATTGTGAGTTTTATTGTGATTACAGTGATTTTATGTATCAGTTTGAAGAGAATTAACATGTTTAAAATGTTGAATCTTCCTGCTTATGAACATATAACTGTATATTTACTTTTCTTCATTTTTTTAACTAGGTCCTCATCATTTCTTCTTAAATGTGTTACTAGGCATTTTTTATTGTTGCTGTCACGGATGGCTGCTTTTCTTACCATTATATTTTTTTTTCAGTGGGATACTTCATACTTTCTTTTTTTTTTTTTTGGAGATGGAGTTTCTCTCTTTTTGCCCAGGCTGGAGTGCAATGGAGCCATCTTGGCTCACTGCAACCTCCGCCTCTCGGATTCAAGTGATTCTCCTGCCTCAGCCTCCTGAGTAGCTGGGATTACAGGCATGCACCACCACGCCTGACTAATTTTGTATTTTTTAGTAGAAACAGAGTTTCTCCATGTTGGCCAGGCTAGTCTTGAACTCCCAACCTCAGGTGATCCGCCTGCCTCGGCCTCCCAAAGTGCTGGAATTACAGGCATGAGCCACCATGCCTGGCCAATAACTTTCAATAACCACATGGCCATAAGTGTTCATAGAGGTAGCTGGAGATGGCTGGAGGCCTGGCAGGAGCCAAATAATAAGGGCTTGGGCATTATGCTAAAAAGTTTGAATTTTATTTTGAAGGCTCTTGAGAGACACTGGGGAATTTTAGGGATGGGGTGATATAACCTGTAACAGCTGACTTTTTGTTTCTTTTCTCTTTCCTCATCTTTTCTCTCTTTTGTGAGGACCTGTCAGGTGCTGCGCTAAACACTACAAATGTTGCCATATTGTAATCCTTACAGTAACCCTTGTTTTACAGCCTATTTGATTACATTTCACAATAATCACTTGGGTGCTAATATGAAGGTTGGATTCTTAGCAGGTTTTTATGGTGAGCAATCAGATCAGAAGTGATGAGGCCTAAATAGAAGAAATGGAGAGGGAGAAAAATAAATACAAATATAAAAACATATAAAGTCTTTGGGTGGAGTCGTGGTGACGATGCATAGGTGGGGAGGAGGAGGAATGACTTCCAGCTTTCTGGCTTGAGCAACAGGATGGTTGGAGATGCCCTTCCTGGGATAGGGAGCCTGGAAGGAGGAAGAGGAGGAAGAGGCCAGGGTAGGAGCAAAATTGGATGAAGGAAAAGGTGAGTCCAGGTTTGAGTGAGTAGAACTACAGCTATACTTTTTTCTTTAATTTAAAAAGAAAAGGAGTCGGAGCGGCGGTGGCGGGTCATGCGGGACGCGGATGCAGACGCAGGCGGAAGCACCAACTGCGGGGATAGCCAGGGTGACCACAGCTGCCCCGGTGGCGCGGACACAGCGGCAGCTCCAGCCGGCGGAGCTCCCCCACCTCACGCCTCAGGTCCTGGCAGAGACGCCCCGTCTGTGGCCAGGGGGCCAGGAATGCGGCCACACGTATTCACCCTCAGCGTGCCTTTTCCGACCCCCTTAGAGGCGGAAATTGTCCGTGGGTCCCTGGCTCCAGATGCTGAGCCCCACCAAAGGGTGGTTGGGAAGAATCTCGCAGTGAGCGGCAGGATCTTGGCCGTCCGCTGGGAAGCTGAAGACTGTCGCCTGCTCCGAATTTCCGTTATCAACTTTCTCGACCATCTTTCTCTGGTGGTGCAGACCATGCAGCACTATGGGCCCCCCATTTCCCGCTAAGCCTGGTCTGGCAAAATGGGGCGAGGTCTAACCTTGCGTCTCCTCCTAGGCAGTGCATCCATTCTTCCCTAGGGCAGGGAATTCCCATAGTTGCTACTTTCCTGGAAGGGCCTCATGGTCGGCCTGTACTGGCCTTAGGATACTCAGGGGCCCCTTGTTTTATCTGGTTCTTAAATGTTTGTTACCACAGAAAATAAAACTGAGCTACTATTACAAAAAAAAAAAATTTTTATCAGCACAAAGTGGAAAGTAAATCCTAACTAAAATGCTGTTTTTTATGTTTGTATAAATTTAAATTTCTTGGAATATTTAGTTTTTAATTAACTAGGGCCAGATTTTTATTTATTTATTTATTTTTTGAGTAGCACCAATTTGTTCTAGTTCTTCTCTTACCTCTCTGACTATATACAATTTCAGTCTTTATGAACTCTCCTTCATTCCTACCCCCACTCGCCACCCCTCATTTTTTTTAAACTAAACTTTTTATTTAAGAGTAGTTTTAGATTTGCAGAAAAGTTGTCAGGGTAGTGCAGAGTTCCCATTATCCAGCATTCCGTCTTCCCTATTGTGAAAATTTACATTAAAATGGTACAGTTCCCACAACTAATTAATCAACGTTAATACATTATTATTAACTAAAGTTCGTTCTTTATTTGGGTTTCCTTAGTTTTTCCCTTTTCTGTTTCAGGATCCCACCCAGGACACCACATTACTTTGAGTTGTCATGTCTCTTTAGTCTCTTCTTGACTGTGACAGTTTCTCAGACTTCACTTATTTTTAAGGACCTTGACAGTTTTGAGGAGTACATACTTTTTTTTTTTTTTTTTTTTTTTTGCGACAGAGTCTTGCACTGTCGCCCAGGCTGGAGTGCAGTGGTGCAATCTCGGCTCACTGCAACCTCTACCTCCCAGGTTCCAGCGATTCTCCTGCCTCAGCCTCCCCAGTAGCTGGGATTACAGGTGTCTGCCACCACGCCTGGCTAATTTTTTGTATTTTTAGTAGAGATAGGGTTTCACTATGTTGGCCAGGCTGGTCTCGAGCTCCTGACCTCGTGATCCACCCACCTCGGCCTGCCAGAGTGCTGGGATTATAGGCGTGAGCCACAGTGCCCGGGCAAGTATGTGTCTTTTTTTCTTTTTTTCTTTTTTTTTTTTTTGAGACGAAGTCTTGCTCTTGTCCCCCAGGCTGGAGTGCAATGGCGCAATCTCGGCTCACTGCAACCTCTGCCTCCTGGGTTCAAGCGATTTTCCTGCCTCAGCCTCCCACGTAGCTGGGATTACAGGCGCCTGCCACCACATCTGGCCAATTTTTGTATTTTTAGTAGAGATGGGGTTTCACCATGTTGGTCAGGCTGGTCTCGAACTCCTGACCTCAGGTGATCCGCCCGCCTCGGCCTTCCGTCTTAGTAGAGATGGTGAAACCTCATCTTTACCAAAAATACAAAAATTAGCCAAAATGAAGTGGCACATGCCTGTAATCCCAGCTACTCAGGAGACTGAGGCAGGAGAATCACGTAAACCCAGCAGGCGGAGGTTGTAGTGAGCCGAGATCGTGCCACTGCACTCCAGCCTGGGTGACAGAGTGAGACTTTATCTCAAAAAAAAAAATTAAATGAAAAATAAAATTTTGGTTTTCATTTGTGACTCCTGGCCAGAGGTCCTAAAACCCTTGACATTTCCTAAATGATGAAAGTGGTATCTTGTTATTCATAACAAACCCCTTTCAGTCACATCTGAGTTTATATTAATGAAGTGACTTTTGGAGAGCCTCAAAGAATGGTGGGGAGGGCGGAAGGGGGGCGCTGGTTGCTACGGGAAGTAACCATGTGATTGGAGGGTTGGGACTTTCAGCCTCAAGCCATGACCTCCAGGGAGGAGAGAGGGGCAGGAGATTACCATTGGGCAATGACTTAATCAATCATGCTTACATAATGAAGCCTCAATTTTAAAAAACCCTAACCAAAGGGATTTGGAGAGCTTCCAGGTTGGTGTTGGAAGGATTGAGCTCCTGGAGAGGGCCTTTTGAAGGTCCATATCCCTTCCCCAAACTGAGAAATGTAAAGGTTATTTCTAAGTTCTGTGAGCTGTTCTAGCAAGTTATTGAACCTAAGGAGGCGGTTGTGGGAATCTCTGCGCTGTGGTCTGAATGTTCGTATCCTATTGGACTTCATAAAATGGAAATCCCCAAGTTGATGATATTCAGAGATGGGACCTTTGGGAAGTGACTACGTCATGGGATTAGTGGCCTTATAAAAGAAACCCAGGAAAGCTTGTGAGTCCCTTCTGCCACGTGAGGACACAGCTCTGTCTACAAACCAGGAAAGAGGCCCTCACCAGACACCCATTCATCTGGTGCTTTGATCCTGGACTTTGCAGCTTATACAACTGAGGAATAAGTTTTGGTGTTTGTAAGCTCCCCAGTTAATGGCATGTTATAACAGCTCAAATACATGAAGACACCCCCCATTCATAGCCAGTCTATCAGAAGTACAGGAGACCCTGGACTTGCTGTTGGTATCTCAAGTTGGGGGCAGTCTTGTGAGACTGAGCCCTTAACCTGTGGGATATGCAATAATGTTGGATAATTAGTGTCCAGATTGAATTAAATTGTAGGACACCCAGTTGGTGTCTGCAGAGAATTAGAGAATTGCTTAGTTTGAAGCCCCTCCACCCTTGACATTTGGTCCAAAGTATTATGAATAGAGGAACAGTTTTCCTTTGGGGCAGAAATTTTTGTCTGTTTTGTTTTATAATATATCCTAAGCATCTAGAACACTGCCTGGTACAGAGTTGGTACTCAATAAATTATGAATGAATACGCATTGTGCCAGAATTTGTGCCAGGTACTGGGCATATAGTTGTGAAAAAGTGGAGATGGTGCCTGCCTTCTTAAAACGTCCAGCCCAGTACTACACAGTCCAGTGATTTTTCTGCCTGCCTGGGCTGCCCTCTAACGAACATCAGAGTGCCTAATTGCTGAGCTCAGAGTAGACTTTCCTCTTAGCAGTACTTTTTAGATAGTTTTGTTTTTATGGTTTTTTTAATTCTGAAAAAATGGGGGGAGAGTAATGCATTCTATTTAGTCACTCTAAGTTAAAAGTCTACGATTTTCCTCAATACAGAGACAAAATAGTGTTGTCTTTAAAGTCCAGGCCTGGTAGAGAGCCGAAAGAAGTCATGAGGTACATTTGGTTTACTTTTTCTTTCCTTTATTTTTTTAAACCTAAAGGAAGATGGTTGTAATGTTTTATACTACTGAAGAGTGAAAGGATGTGCCGTAAACATGTTTATTGCTGTCTTTTTTGTAAACTGGAATGTTTCATTTACGAGATCCTGACCTATTTCTTGAGATCTTCTGTGTGCTGTTTGTTGAAATGAATTTTTACATGGCTAAAACACTTAAGAAAAAAAGGAGCTAAAATTGAGTGCATTGAGAGATTATCTGCTGGTTCAGCATACTTCAGATGTTGTGTCAGCAACAGTACTTTCACCCTGTTCTTACATAGGCAGTCACACCATCACGGGAAACTCCAAGGTTGGGAATATACCTGAAAAGTGGAAAGAATTCAGGAAGAATACTGCTGCACAGATATAAGACTAAACAAAATGACTTGTAATAGCCCTTCAAAATCTCAGACTTTTGGTCTAAATAATACAAACTCCTAAATCCCATTTGGCATCGTTTATTTAAAAAATTCTGTTGATAACATTTTGTGTATATCCATCTTCTAGATACTTATTTTAATTCTTCACCTCACTTTGTTGTCAAATGTATTCTAACTTGTTTGATATTTCATCTGAATTTCCTTCCCTGCACAAAAATTCAGATGCAGATGTGAATTGTTTTGCCCCATAATCTTGTCAGAAAAAAACTGATGAAACTATCATGGAAATAGCTTTGATTAATTACAAACAACTTCAGTGGTGTCCTATAAGCCCATGATATAACACCAAAATCTACTCTGTAAGATTAAAAAAAAGTTTTCTTGCATGCATGTGGCAGCAAACTTGTTTGAAGATTGGTGTGTTCTGACATCCTCAACAAAATACAGAACAAAAGAAAATACAGGCTGGGCGTGGTGGCTCACACCTGTAATCCCAGCACTTTGGGAGGCTGAGGCAGGCAGATCATGAGGCCACGAGTTCAAGACCAGCCTGGCCAACATGGTGAAATCCTGTCCTACTAAAAATACAAAAATTAGCCGGGCATGGTGGTATGTGGCTGTAATCCCAGCTACTTGGGAGGCTGAGGCAGGAGAATCACTTGAACCCAGGAGGTGGAGGCTCAGTGAGCTGAGATCGCATCATTGCATTCCAGCCTGGGCAATCACGTGAGGCTCCATCTCAAAAAAAAAGAAAATACAACTCAAGCAGTGACCCTTATGCAGGATCTTCTCTAATGCCTTTGATAATAAGGCATTATTATTTGTGTTCCCACATCACCCAGTGTGCACACCTCCATCATAGCATTTATGCAAATATGTATACTGTATTATAAACATGGAAGGCAATGCTTTCTTCCAGAAGGGTTCACAGCCACTTCTAAGGATACAACAAATAAACAGAGATAATAGACCCCAAGATGCCATACATTAAAAGTTTGGAGAACGAAGAAAGTAAAAACATGGGTAGTAACAAAATGGAACCAGAGACAAAGCTAAAATGCACAGAAGAATGACCTTCACATTTGCTGCAGCTGGGCCATGAATTTGTCTCTAAGCTGACAACCTCATTGGTCCCACAATTCATGATATCTGAAGATAAAACATAAATCCAGTACTCTGGAGAGGTAAAACTATTCCTGGAATGGAGATCAGATTGGAATGTCTCCCAGGGATGCTTATAAAGAGCACATTGTTGGCCGGGCGCGGTGGCTCAAGCCTGTAATCCCAGCACTTTGGGAGGCGGAGGCGGGCGGATCACGAGGTCAGGAGATCGAGACCATCCTGGCTAACACGGTGAAACCCCGTCTCTACTAAAAATACAAAAAAAAAAACTAGCCGGGCGCGGTGGCGGGCGCCTGTAGTCCCAGCTACTCGGGAGGCTGAGGCAGGAGAATGGCGTAAACCCGGGAGGCGGAGCTTGCAGTGAGCTGAGATCTGGCTACTGCACTCCAGCCTGGGTGACAGAGCAAGACTCCGTCTCAAAAAAAATAAATAAATAAAATAAATAAATAAATAAAGAGCACATTGTGTTATGTGAGGAGCAGTGTCCTTGACAGTATCCCTGACTGGGTGACCAGTGCAGAGGGATGCCTCTGATGGAAGCACAACAAAGGGCAATTTGCTGAGCTACAGCAATGCTTCTAGGGTGACTGTCTTGGTGATCATGGCTTAACAATGTTTTATCTCCAGCACCTAGTTTAGTAATTGGCACATAGCCCGTGTCAAGAAGTGTTTGTTGAGTGAATGTCTAATGGACAAGACCCAGTTTAAGGACTCCCTCTAGGGCGACTCCCCTGATTACCAAGACCTGGTGTTCTGCTCCCCAGCTATGCATCCTTTTATTAAGAACTGTAGCTCCGGCCGGGCGCGGTGGCTCAAGCCTGTAATCCCAGCACTTTGGGAGGCCGAGACGGGCGGATCACGAGGTCAGGAGATCGAGACCATCCTGGCGAACACGGTGAAACCCCGTCTCTACTAAAAAAATACAAAAACACTAGCCGGGCGAGGCGGCGGGCGCCTGTAGTCCCAGGTACTCGGGAGGCTGAGGCAGGAGAATGGCGTAAACCCGGGGGGCGGAGCTTGCAGTGAGCTGAGATCCGGCCACTGCACTCCAGCCCGGGCGACAGAGCCAGACTCCGTCTCAAAAAAAAAAAAAAAAAAAAAAGAACTGTAGCTCCCCAGCTAGGCATACTTTTGTTAAGGATGTCCTGCTCCCCAGCTAGGCATACTTTTGTTAAGCTGTTAAGTGGTACAGCTGTGGAATATTTTTTCTACTGTTGGGTTAAACTGCCATTTTCTACCACCTACCATGATTTCTAATAAAGTGCCCTTTAGATATTTTTGTGTTAAATTTCCCTCATCTTCTTCAAATATGGGAGTGAGGCCAGGGGTGTTTGTACATACTTGCTAATGGTGGCTAGTGGTGGTGCGTCAAGAAAGTCCTGTACTTACCACACTGAGAGATCAATCCTCAGGTAAACTTATGAGTGCTATTGGCTTAGAATCCTACATCCAGGTTGTCCCTCAGAGCAGAGGCAGGGCTGGTAATGGTGCCAGGGTAGACCTTTGCCATCAGTTTCTGTGCTGAGCATTGGGAAGACCTAGACACAGGCCACAGTAGTACCAGCATTAAAAGGGACTCTGCACTAAATTAGCAGCTACCGACTGGGGCTCTTTCCACTCCTCTTGGGAGATTGGGGTTGGGTTGAGTGCATAGGTTGGAGTTGTTATTTTTAGCTGCCAGAGTTAGAGCCCTAGGGGTGAGGCCTGATGTAAAAGTCCTTCTTCCTGGTGGTTGCCCCGACCTGTCATTACTGACTTTCATCTCCCTGTTATCACTCACATTGAAAAGGCATTTTGAAGCAGGATCTTGGTCCCATGAGCAGCTTTCTACCTGCCTAGTCATGATGATGTCTTCATTGTGAAGAAGTTGTGATGAAGATAACTGTTCATCTTCTGTTGTGTAACTACCTTTTTCTTTCTTCAACAGCAATGGTACTGTCAGATCTAGGACAGGAAACTGGGAAAGGCACTGTAGTAGCTAACAATACGAATTCTGGAAACTGAATCCTGGCCCCACCACAAACAAGTTCCTTATTTTTTCTGTGCCTCAATTTCCTTATCTGTAAAATTGGATCATAATAGTATCTAGCTCATAGAGTTATTGTGAAGAGTAAATGAGTTAACGTACGAAGTGTGCAGAAGAGTATCTACATGTAAATAAACATGTAAATGTTTCCTGATAATAATAATGGTCATAGAAATCACTATCCTATTCAAACAGAGGAAATAGTAGACCTAGTAAATCAACATTACATTGATTTACTAAAATATTGATTGAGTACCTACTATATGTCAGGGTCTTTTCTAGGTCAGTAAAACAATGTTGACCATGACAGACACAATCCCTTTTCTCATGGGGCTTACGGATGAGTGGGGCACAGGCATTAAACTAACATTTACACAAGTATATAAGGCAACTCTTCTATTAGGAAGTTGAGCCTTGACCCAGATTTCAGACAGTCTTATGACTTCCAGAACATGGTAGGAATAGTGCCCTCACCCTTTTTTAAAAAGGGAGTGTTCTGGTTATCTAATGCTGTTTAGCAAGCTGCCCTCAAAATTGGTGACTTAAGCTAACAATCATTTATTTGCTCAGAATTCCGCAGTTGGGGCAGGGCTTAGCCTGGGTAGTACATCTCTGTTCTGTGTAGCAACTGCTAGGGTGGCTTCCCTAGGGCTGGAGGACCGACTTCCAAGCTGGGTCAGTCATATACTGGCTGTTACTGGCTGGGAGCTCTGCTGGGACCTCAGTTCTCTTTCATGTGGCTAAGTTGGGCTTACAGCATGGCAGCTGGATCCTTTGAACAGCGCACCCCAAGAGGATAGGCCACAATGTGTAAGCATTTATTAAGGCTCTGCTTGCATTGTGCTTGTTAATGTGCCATTGGCAAAAGCCAGTCACTTAGCCAAGTCCAGTCGATGGGGAAGGGGACTACGCAAGGGTAGGAATTCTGAAAGGTACGAGAATCAATTAGGTCTACTAAAGTAATTGGCTACCACAGAGAGAAAGGCTAAATATACATTTTCTAAAAAATTTTGTGTTTTTTTTTTTCTTTAATCACATATGCCATATCCTCTCTCTCTACAATATCCAAGAAGTCACACAGGTTGAAAGTAAGGTATCTTGTGAATCAAAGCCCTTTGGAGAGTGGTTAAAATTTTTGTTATAGGCCTCATAATTTAGGAGCAATATTATTCTATGAAAGCAGAAGTTTTACTGTGGTTAAAAGTATAGTGAAGACAGTTGATGAAATTGTATTATTTTGACATAGAGAGCTGGAGCTTTGCTTGTGAAAAGAATGACAAAGTAGGAGTGTCTCAGGGTTGTCTGAATGGTGTAAATGTGTAGACATTCAAATTTGTTGTCAAGAGGAACCAAACCATGCTCAGGAAAATGCCACTGGACGTCCAGTCTGAAGTGCAGTTAGAAAGACAAGTGGGAGAAAGCAGCAATGCAATATTGGAAAGACTAGCAGTAAGGGGACTGCAAGTTCAGGAGAGTGGAACAGCTCAGCGCTGAGGCCATGAAAGGTGAGCGTGTGCTGCAACTGTCCTCACTAGACTGAAAGCTCCTTAACGGGAGGGGCTGTGTCTGGCTTGTTGACTCAACATGGACCCCACTGCCTGACACAGAGAAGGCATTCTAAGTGTTTGATGAATGGATACAGTTTAAAGAAATGCAGAATTGGAAACCATTCCCTCTCTTTAAGATCCTGGTGCCATAAAATAATTAGAGTAAACTTTTAAAAAATATGGCACGCCACTGATTAAAATCCTTTAATGGTTCCTCATTTCACCCAGATATCCACATGACTTTCTTCTTCTTTCAGGTGTGTGCTTAAGAGAGGCCTTCCACACTACCAAGACATTATCACCATTTTTTTTTCTTTTTTTTTGAGACAGAGTCTCATTCTGTCACCGAGGCTATAGTGCAGTGGCACAATCTCAGCTCACTGCAACCTCTCCCTCTCAGGTTCAAGCAATTTTCATGCCTCAGCCTCCCAAGTAACTGGGATTACAGGCATGCACCACCACGCTCTGCTAATTTTTCTCCTTGTTAGTAAAAAAGGGGTTTCACTATGTTGGCTAGGCTGGTCTTGAACTCCTGAGCTCAGGCAATCCACCTGCCTTGGCCATCCAACGTGCTGGGATTACAGGCATTAGTCACCGCACCCAGCCATCCTCACCACTTTCTGTATCCCACTAATTTTTTCTTTGTAGCATTTACCCTCACAAGACCTGTATCTTTCTTTGCTTATGGTCTGCTTCACCTGTTTAGATTGTAAGCTCCTTGAAAGCAGGAACTTTTTTTTTTTTTTTTGAACGAAGTTTCGCTCTTGTTGCCCAGGCTGGAGCACAATGGCATGATCTCAGCTCACTGCAACCTCTGCCTCCCAGGTTCAAGCGATTCTTCTGCCTCAGCCTCCTGAGTAGCTGGGATTACAGGCACCTGCCACCACGCCCGGCTAATTTTTGTATATTTAGTAGAGATGGGGTTTCACCATGTTGAGCAGGCTGGTCTTGAACTTCTGACCTCAGGTGATCCACCCACCTCAGCCTCCCAAAGTGCTGGGATTACAGGCGTGAGCCACCACGCCCGGCAAAAGCAGGAACTTTGTTTTGTTCACCGTGGTAGCCCCAGCTCCTAGAGTGATTCCTGACATGTAGAAGTTGCTCAGAGTTGAATGAATGAATGAATGAATGAATGTACCAGCCAATGGAGAGCTAGAGTTGCTTTGGTTTCATCTGACTGGAGGCCAAGGCCCTGAGATTATGGGATTTGGGTATCTGTGTGGGCTCCTATAGCCATGTCTCTCCCACTTGACTAGTAAGAGGAGCTGGTCTGACAGTGCCAAGAGCCCAGGCCCTCCTGTGCTGGGAACTACTGTTGCCTGTCTGTGATTGTGAGATTGAGGGCCCAGATACTATAAGGTTCTTATGGTTTGGAGATGGTGCAGAAGGCAGCCCCATCAGTCTTTAAAGTAGCCAGAGAAGTTTCTAAGTTTCAACCCAAGATTCTTGACTGAGTGGTTTTAAGAAATTGAAAGAAAGGCCCTGTGGTTGGGCAAATAGGCAAGGAGAGAGTGGTAGATGAGATTAGAGAGATGGACAAGAACTTCTGTAAAACTGACCAAACAAGGGAGTTTATTCTTAATTTGATCATTGGTAAAAGATTTAAGCAGGGGAGTGACATGACCAGGTTTGTTAGTGTTTTGAAAAATATTTTTTCCCTTCTTATTTTTTTTTTTTTAGACACAGGGTATCGCCCTGTTGCCTGGGCTGGAGGGCTGGAGTGGCATAATCATGGCTTACTGCAGTCTTGGACTTCTGGGCTCAAGCAGTCCTCTTTCCTCAGTCTCCCAAGTAGCCAGGATCACAGGCACATACCACCGTGCCTGGCTAAGTTATTTATTTATTTTTTTATAGAGACGGGGTCTCACTTTGTTGCCCAGCCTGGTCTCAAACTTCTGGTCTCAAGCAGTCTTCCTGCCTCGGCCTCCTAAAGTGCTGGGATTATAGGTGTGTGAAATAGTTTTTTTAGTTGCAGTGTGATTGGATTGGAGGGGGCAAGAGTGAATTAGGGAGAAAAGAAAGAATAACATTCCAGAGGGAATAGCATGAACATCAAGGAACTCAATATACTGATGTATTGAGGTGGGGGAAGGGTAAAAAGTTCAATATTGCTGGTACAAGACTGGGACTAAAGAGGTGGTGGAAGGCAAAGCAGGGTAAGTTAGAAGGCATTCCTGTGCCTTTTTTCTTAATGTTTATGAGAAGTTTTAGGATAGACCACTATAAGATCTGTGATTTACACAGATCAGCATTGCTGAATTGAAATAAAATTTTCACACAAACCACCAATGATATGAATGTCAGTGCTTGGGATTATAGTAATCATCTCCTAAACTCTTAAAAATTAGATCCTTGAAAGAGTTAAGAGTTAGATTCAAGAAATCAGCACATAGTGGGAGAAGTTAACCAGTCCTAAAAGCGGGAGTTGAAAAGAATAGAGTGTAAATTATAGTTGGAAGATTGTAAAGTGAATTTACAGGGTGTAGTTTATGGATACATCATCATGTTTACACTGTAATGTATAGAACAGAACTGCTCAACTGGTGTCCCAATTACAGGTATGATTACCAAGAATTTGAAAAGATTATCATTAAAAAATCTTAATCAGGCCTATGCGGTGGCTCACGCCACTTTGGGAGGTAGAGGTGGGTATGTCACCTGAGGTCAGAAGTTCGATACCAGCCTTGCCAACATGGCAAAACCCTGTCTCTACTAAAAATACAAAAATTAGCTGGGCATGGTGGCACATGCCTGTAATCCCAGCTACGGGGGAGGCTGAGGCAGGAGAATTGCTTGAACCAGGGAGGTGGAGGTTGCAGTGAGCCAAGATTGTGCCACTGTACTCCAGCCTGGGTGACAGAGTGAGACTCCATCTTAAAAAAAAAAAAAAAAAAAAAAAAAAACTTAATCAGAAGCTGTGTGTGGTGGTTCACACCTGTAATTCCAGCACTTTGGGAGGCCGAGGCTGGAGGACTCCTTGAGGCCAAGAGTTTGAGACCAGCCTGGGTAACATAGTGAGACTCTGTCTCTAATTAAAAAAAAAAAATCTTAGAAATTGTATAGCTATTTTATCATGAAACCTTAATGTCATAAAGGTTATATTTACAGAAATATGCTCAATTTCCTCATGAAAAAAATCTAAAAATATTCTACTTGGATATGTAGCCAAAATCAACATTATGTTCCCCAATACTTTGTTTTTTATTTATATTATTATATATAATTATAAAGAAAACATAAGGAAAGTTTTTTCACCAAGCTCCTTGTAGGCCTCCCCTCAGATTTACCCCCATGTGTTCTGCAAATATTAGAATTTTATCTTTGTGCCATGACATAATGAAATTGGGAAGCAGTAGGAGGTTAACTTACCTATATGAAATGATATCATTAGAAAATAGGAGGAGTGCATTAGGTTGGATTCCCCCAGAGCAGACACTGTCACAAGGATTTGGAATGCTAGTACTTTGGAGATGATCCCAAGAATTACCAGTAGGGGAGTGAAGAAGTGATTCAGGGATGGGAAGGAAACCAGAAGAAGACGGGTTGATAGGCAGGGTACCCCTCTGGGCAGCCTGGGCTCAGTCTTGCTGGGGAGCGTTGGGGAGACAGTGTGGTACACACATCAAAGTTGTTTTACCCTAGGGGTGAGAAAACATGTTTACCTACTTTTTTTTTTTTTTAAAAACATCATTTTCATTACTCTCAGTAGCATAAATCCCCCACTTTAGACCTGTATATGGTCAGAGAAGGCAATATCGCAGTTCTTGCAGTAAGAAGATTTTGGACATACGAAACATGCAACTAAATTTATGTTTCACTGGATTTTCATTCTATCACCACTAAATAACTTTTATGATTTGGCATCAGACCTAGGACTGCCTACAGAAAAGAGTATGTTTTGTCTTGTCCAGCTGATGCTGCCCCCAAATCTCCCTTGAGTCAGTGAACTTCTGTCCCTTCGTTCAGGCTGCCAGTGTCCTTTGCACTGCATCAGTAAACTGCTAACCGCTTTCCACTTTTCTGCTTTTGCCATCCCCACTAGTCCATTCTTGCTCACAGCAGCCACAATGACCTTCATAAAATGAACATCAAATATGTCACTTCCTAACTAACTCTTTAGGGGTTTTTCATTGAATGATGAATCCACATACAGTTCTTAAATGGTTTACTATTGTCCTTGCTCAGGCCTCCTTATCTTTCTTTCACTAACTCCATTGGATTTTCACCTCCACTGGACTTCTAGCAGCCCTAAAAAAATAATCTAAAAACCCTGCTATTGGGCCTTTGTACATGCTCTTTCCTCAGTTTGGATCACAGACCTAGAATATGCTTCCATCAAGTCTTTTTTTTTTTGAGATGGAGTCTCGCTCTGTCGCCCAGGCTGGAGTGCAGTGGCGCGATCTGGGCTCACGGCAAGCTCTGCCTCCCAGGTTCCCGCCATTCTCCTGCCTCAGTCTGCCGAGTAGCTGGGACTACAGGTGCCCACCACGTTGCCCGGCTAGTTTTTTTGTATTTTTTAGTAGAGACGGGGTTTCACCGTGTTAGGCAGGATGGTCTCGATCTTCTGACCTCGTGATCCGCCCGTCTTGGCCTCCCAAAGTGCTGGGATTACAGGCTTGAGCCACCACGCCCGGCCATCAAGTTTTGATGTGTTTGTTTCCTTTCTGTCTTTCTGGACTCAGTTTAATTGTCCTTTCCTCAGATAGGCCTTTCTTTTTTTCTTTTTTTTTTTTTTTTTTTTTTGAGATGGAGTCTTGCTTTGTTGCCCAGGCTGGAGTGCAGTGGCACGATCTAGGCTCACTTCAAGCTCCGCCTCCTGCGTTCATGTCATTCTCCTGCCTCAGCCTCCCAAGTAGCTGGGACTACAAGCGCCCGCCACTACGCCCGGCTAATTTTATTGTATTTTTAGTAGAGATGGGGTTTCGCCATGTTAGCCAGGATGATCTTCTTGATCTCCTGACCATGTGTTCTGCCCGCCTCGGCCTCCCAAAGTGCTGGGATTACAGGTGTGAGCCACCGCACCCGGCCAGATAGGTCTTTCTTGATACCCTCACAACCCTCTCCCTCCCTGCTGTTTTCTGGAGAACTCTGACTAATACAACTTTCCCAAAATGCCAAACAAAATGAGGTGTCCCAGCTATACTCTCTCAGAATTTCATATTTTTCCTTCTGAGCAAGTCTCTGGACCAGGCAACCACAGCCTCTGGCTTCACCTGCTTTTCCCTTAGACCAGGTAGGTACTTCTGCCTCCAACTGCTTTTCCCTTAGAACAGAAGTCTCAAAATCTTAAAGAAAGAAGGGCTGTCGGGGGGGCCAGACAGGTTATATAAGTGAGTGGGTGGAGACAGTGGCAAACTGGAGAGCACATGGCAGCTATTCACAATTCTAGCTGTTTGTTGTTGGACTTGGCTAGATTTATGGATTTTTTTCCCCCAAGATATCAGGAATCCTGATTTTTAAAAAAATTTCTATTAAAAGTTTTTTGTAGAGACAGGGTCTTGCTATGTTGGCTGGGCTGATCTTGGACTCCTTGCCTCAATCTATCCTCCTGACTCATTTTCCCAAATGCTGGGATTACAGGCATAAGCCACTGAGCCCAGCCAGAATCTGGGTTTTTATATGAGATCTCATTTCTAACCATTGGAGTTAAAACAAACAAACAACAAAACCCTAGGCAGAGTAGCCAAAGACAATCCTCAAAAAAAAAAAAGCAAAAAAAAAAAATAAATAAAGTTCTTATACTTCCTGATTTCAAAAGGTATTACAAAGCTATAGTAATCAAAACAGTGCAGTACTAGCATAAAGACAGACATACAGACTGATGGAATACAATAGAAATCCCAGAAATAAATCCTTGCATAAATGACTAAATGATATTCAATAAGTATGTCAATACCATTCAGTGAGGAAAGGGCAGTCTTTTCAACAAATGGTATTGCTAAAATCTAGGTATCCACGTGCAAAAAATTGAAGTTGGAGCTTTACCTTACATAGTACAGAAAATGAACTCAAGGCCAGGTACACTGGCTCACACCTGTAATGCCAGCACTTTGGGAGGCTGAGGCAGGAGGACTGCTTGAGCCCAGGAGTTCAAGATCAGCCTGGGCAACATAGCAAGACCTCTGTCTCTATTAAAAAAAAAAAATTAGCCAGGCTTGGTGGGACATGCCTATAGTCCCAGCTACTTGGGAGGCTGAAGTGGGAGGATTGTTTGAGTCTGGGTGGTCAAGGCTGCAGTAAGCTGTGATTGCATCACTGCACTCCAGCCTGGGTGACAGAGCAAGACTGTCTCACAAAAACAAAAACAAAAAATCCACACCTCAAAAATGGATCAAAGACCTAAACATAATACCTAAAACTATAAAACTCTTAGAAGAAAACAGGGGAAAAGCTTTATGACAGATTTGGCAATGTTTTCTTGGATATAACATCAAAAGACAGGCAGCAAAAGTAAAAATAGGTAAATTGAAGTACTTCAAAATTAAGTTTTGTGCATCCAGGGATACAGCCAGCAAGCAGAGTGAAAAGCACCCTATGAAATGGGAATCTTATATTTGATCAGAGGTCAGTATCCAGAATACATAAAGAACTCCTACAACAGGGCCGGGCG
Organism: Macaca fascicularis; assembly: GCF_037993035.2. Taxonomy (NCBI): domain Eukaryota; kingdom Metazoa; phylum Chordata; class Mammalia; order Primates; family Cercopithecidae; genus Macaca; species Macaca fascicularis. The sequence continues at coordinate 66,076,568 of NC_088389.1, forward strand.
CGATGGCTCAAGCCTGTAATCCCAGCACTTTGGGAGGCCGAGACGGGCGGATCACGAGGTCAGGAGATTGAGACCAGCCTGGCTAACACGGTGAAACCCCATCTCTACTAAAAAATACAAAAAACTAGCCGGGCGAGCTGGCGGGCGCCTGTAGTCCCAGCTACTCGGGAGGCCGAGGCAGGAGAATGGCCTAAACCGGGGAGGCGGAGCTTGCAGTGAGCTGAGATCCGGCCACTGCACTCCAGCCTGGGCGACAGGGCGAGACTCCGTCTCAAAAAATAAAAAATAAAAAAATAAAAAAACTACATATTGAGTGTAACTACTATTCGGGTGATAGGTACACTAAAATTTCAGACTTCACCATTATACAATTCATCCATGAAACCAAAAACCATTTGTACCCCTAAAGCCATTGAAATTTTTTTTTTTTTTTTTTTTTTTTTTTTTTTTTTTTTTTGAGACGGAGTCTCGCTCTGTCGCCCAGGCTAGAGTGCAGTGGCCGGATCTCAGCTCACTGCAAGCTCCGCCTCCCGGGTTTAGGCCATTCTCCTGCCTCGGCCTCCCGAGTAGCTGGGACTACAGGCGCCCGCCAGCTCGCCCGGCTAGTTTTTTGTATTTTTTAGTAGAGACGGGGTTTCACCGTGTTAGGCAGGATGGTCTTGATCTGCTGACCTCGTGATCCACCCGTCTCGGCCTCCCAAAGTGCTGGGATTACAGGCTTGAGCTACCGCGCCCAGCCTAATATGTAGTTTTTAAAAATCTCTCACCTTCCTCCCATTCTCCCCGCTTCTGAATCTCCAATGTCCATTATACCACTCTGTATGCCTTTATATACCCAAAGCTTCACTGCCAATTATAAGTGAGAACTTGTGGTATTTTCTTTTCCATTCCTGAGTTATTTCACTTAGAAAAATGGCCTCAGGCCGGGCGCGGTGGCTCAAGCCTGTAATCCCAGCACTTTGGGAGGCCGAGACGGGCGGATCACAAGGTCAGGAGATCGAGACCATCCTGGCTAACACGGCGAAACCCCGTCTCTACTAAAAAAAAAAACACAAAAAAATTAGCTGGGCGAGGTGGCGGCGCCTGTGGTCCCAGCTACTCGGGAGGCTGAGGCAGGAGAATGGCGGGAACCCGGGAGGCGGAGCTTGCAGTGAGCTGAGATCTGGCCACTGCACTCCAGCCTGGGCGACAGAGCGAGACTCCGTCTCAAAAAAAAAAAAAAAAAAAAAAAAAAAAAAGAAAAATGGCCTCCAGTTCCATTCAAGTTGCTGCAAAAGACATTATTTCATTCTTCTTTATGGCTGAGTAGTATTCCATAGTGTATATGTACCACATTTTCTTTATGCACTCATCAGTTGATGGGCACTTAGGTTGGTTCCATGTCTTTGCAATTGCAAATTGTGAAAACAGGATCTCGAAGAGATATTTATACACTCATGTTCATAGCAGCATTATTCACAATAGCCAAATGGTGGAATATCCACAGATGGATGAATGGATAAAGTATGGTGTGTACATGCAATGGAGTGTTATTCAGCTTTAAAAAGTAACTTTTTACACATGATACAATGTGGATGAAACTTGAGAACATTATATTAAGTGAAATAAGCCAGTCACAAAAGGCCAAATACTGTCTGATTTTACTTATATGAGGTACCTAGAGTGGTCAGACTCATGAAAACTGTAAGTAGAATGGTGGTTGCCAGGTGTTGGGGGAGGAAAAATAGGGAGCTATTTAATTGATACGGAGTTTTTTTTTTCTTTTTTTTTGAGACAGAGTGTTGCTCTATCGCCCAGGCTGGAGTGCAGTGGAGTGATCTCGGCTCACTGCAACCTCCACCTCCCGGGTTCAAACAATTCTCCTGCCTCAGCCTCCTGAGTAGCTGGGACTACAGACGAGTTCCGCCACGCCAGGCTAGTCTCGAATTCCTGACCTCAGGTAATCCGCCTGCCTTGGCCTCCCAAAGTGCTGTAATTACAGGCATGAACCACTGTGCCTGGCCGAGTTTCAGTTTTTCAAGATGAAAAAGTTCTGGTGATTAGTTGCATGACAATATGAAGTTCCTGATAGTCTTAACTGCCTGCCATACATTTAGCTATGCATTGTGCTGCGTGATCTTGCTTTTCTGGCCACTAATACACTATAGACAATGGACTAGGCCTAACAAGCAGGACATGGAAACTCTGCCCAATTTTGTACATTATATAGTGAATAATGTAATTAGAATGATCCAGTTCAACTTTTGGATGCAGGACACACAAAGGCAGGTCAAAGAAGCACTCTTAACTGAGAGGGATGCTTAATTCTGAGGGAACAACAAAACTGGTCATGTCACCAGAGTTGCCTCTTTTTATCTTAAGCAGTTGTGAACAACATTCCTCAACTGTAAGGCCTGTGTGGCTGCTGAGATGCTGCTTGTGTTTTCCCACTTCTTCATATGACCCTAATATAAACCTGCATCTTCTCTGCTAACAAAAGCAAGCCTGTCTTGTGTTTCTTGGAACATCCTCCCACCTTCTGTCTTGAAAGCTCTAATAGCTCCATCATACTGTTAAGTCTCTGCTTTTCCATGGAAGGAAACAATATTCCACCTTGATAAAGAATGTGACTCCGTAAGTCTCAATTTTGTTAAAGAAAAAAAAATTCAATGATACTTGCTGAAGCATGGTAAGGAGGACTTTATTCAGGAACTTCATGATAGGTATATAGAGCTCACTGCAACAGGGTTTTTCAGTGGAAGAGAGATTGGGCTCAACTCCCAACAGCAGCATGGGCAATTGGGAATTTATGGCCAAGGAGCTGTGTAGGGGTCAGTGGATGGAAAATTACTAAGAGGAAACATCAGGAGTAAAGGAGATTCTGGCTAAATAGACCTAATAGGATTCTTGCTGGAGACAGGCCAACGTAATCAGACATCACCTGGGGGATGGTGGCGACTAAGGAACCTGATCAGATATTGAGAATAACCACATAAGGCGGGGTGGTGGTGGTGGTTCTTGCTAAACTGACTTAGCCAGGGTCTGTGCTAAAACTGGATTTTACAGGGAAGTGCACAGATGGGCCTAGCAGAAAATTCAGAAACGTAATTCAACCAAAGAATCTTTGCCAGTGTGTTGTATTTGAGAAAAATTATAAACTATACTTTTACCAACGAGATAGGGATTGTTCCTTCTGCTAAAATGCCTTTGAATAATTGCAATATGATTCTTAGGGAACGTTCTGGAATTGCTGTAAAAAATCAGTACACGCATCTTATCCCTGCATCCTGCTTTTTTTTCCTCCGGATTGCCCCTCAGTTCATTTAGTGTAGACAGCACTACAAAAATCTTAGCGGGTTTCCCCATTCTGTGCAGGTTCTCCATTCTTTCCTCCCTGCACAAGGGAGAAAGCGGACTATAGTTTAAAAAGCAAGTGGCAGTGCTACAGCAGGTTGTCTGCAGCAGTAGAGATGGCCTTAAAGGTTGTGAACATCTCCTTATGGAGTATCGAGAAGCTGCACAGCCACCTAGAAACGTCCACAGAGGGACTGGGTCTGAAATGTCACCCAATTCAGAGACTGTGAGGCAGTGACAGGCGAGTGGCCCTCAGGTAGAGCGATGGTGAGAGAGCTGGTTCCTACAGGCATAACTGCCACGATCCTCACTTGGACGACGGCCCAGGGAGAACCCAATTGGGGCGGACGCTTTTTGATCTGGGAACTGGGCAAGATTCTTTCAGCCAATCCATTAGAGAGGTGCTGCTGACATCACTGGCCGCGCTCCAGTCGACTTCTGATGTCATCCCGCAGCGCCGGAAGCGGCGAGGCACAGATGAGTAACGTGAATTTGTCCGTGTCCGACGTCTGGAGGTAAGGCGGTGGTCAGCCTATCTTCTCTGCTGGCTGGTCTCAGTGCCGCGGGTGAGCGTTAGGCCGAGGCTGCTCCTACCCTTGAGTGATGTGCCTTGAATGACGCTGCTTTCATTCGCTGCTCTCGCAGCTGCTTTCTCTGTCCTCCCGTCCTACTCCCTTGGGCTGTTTCAGCGGGCGCTCCTGTTGGTCTTCGACCCACTTTGTGTTTGTTCACGTGTGCTTCCGACACCTGTACGTACCTTGCTCACAACACCAGCAGAAAAAATATTAGAGAGTAGGCCCTGGCCAACCAAGGAGGCGGCCCAGTTTGTCGGGAAGGACAGCGTTTCCGCTAGAAATGCTTCGTGAAAGGCACTTGAGGGACCTTAGCAGCATCCTCAACAGGCCTTGTAGGAATGCCAGAAGAAGCAATCCTTGGCCGGGCGCGGTGGCTCATGCCTGTAATCCCAGCACTTTGGGAGGCCGAGGCGGGCGGATCACCGGAGGTCGGGAGTTCGAGACCAGCCTGACCGACATGGAGAATCCCCGTCTCTACTAAAAATACAAAATTAGCCAGGTGTGATGACGCATGCCTCTAATCCCAGCTACTCGGGAGGGCAAGACAGGAGACTCTCTTGAACCCAGGAGGCGGAGGTTGCAGTGAGCCGAGATCGCGCTGTTGCACTTCAGCCTGGGCATGCCAAGAGCGAAACTCCGTCTCAAAAAAAAAAAAGCCTTTCCCCATACATACCAGTGATAGTGGCTCAACATAGCAGGGATGAAATTTCTATTTGGAATTACTGTGGTCTAGGTTTGGAACTTTTTGGGATTGTTCATATGCGAGACAATACAGATTTGTGCTCGTTCTTCTTATACAGTTATTGCTTTTCTTTCTGTCTTGTCTTGTCTTCTCTTGTCTTTTTGAGACAGAGTCTCACTCTGTTACCCAGGCTGGAGTTCAACGGCACGATCTCGGCTCACTGCAACCTCCGCCTCCCGGGTTCAAGTGATTCTCCTGTCTCAGCCTCCCAAGTAGCTGGGATTACAGGCGTGTGCCATGACGCCTGGCTAATTTTTTGTATTTTTAGTAGAGATGGGGTTTCACCACAGTTATTGCTTTCAAATGATCTTTTTATATGTCCACAGCTCCTGCTTGCCCTACCTTCGCTATTAACAACAGCAATAATAGTGTTGAATGCTTTTTATCAGACACTGAGCTTTACATACTTTGTCCTTTAGCTCTTGTGACAATCCCATGGTGCAGAGCAATTGTTAATACCCCTTGACACTTGAGGGAATGAAGACTTGGAGAGGTTAAATAACTTGCCCCAAGTCACACAGCGAGTAGGTGGTAGAACCAATATTTGAATTCAAGCAGTCCGACTTCAGAGGCCTTGATCTTCGCCACTGTTCTATATTGTTTTTCTTCGACTGTCCGTTAAGTTCCCAGACACCTACTCTTTGTTACCTTTTATTTTATGGAGAAAATTAGGGTCATGAGACGTGCTTTCCCTCACATTTCTGCCTCTGCTTTCCTTTTTAAAGTCATCAAGATTTATACCCTTTACTTTTCCTTTTGTCTCAGAGGATGAATTGTCTTTCTAATCAAAGCAATTTCTTTGTATTTGCTTCTGATATTTTATGCTGTCACTTATGATACCTTGTTTTCATTTGTCATTTCTGTCTTCCAGTCATGTATAAACAAGGCCAGGTTTCTCAGATCTCTGACAATTCCCCCTGCCGAAGAAAGAAAAAGTCCTTGGTGATCCATTTTAACTTTAGCTGTCATCCAATAACTTTCTTTCCCTTTATATCTAAACTGTTTTAATGAGTATTCTAAACTCTGCCTCCATTTCCTCACCTTTTGTTTCCTTCTGTATCTAGCTCTCAGACCCATCATTCCCCTGAAATTTCACCCCAAGGTCACCAGTGATTGATTATCAAACCAGGTAGACATTTTCCAATTATTGCTGGATCTCTTTGCTGCTTTTGGAACTTGGTCATCCCTCTTACTCCCTTCTTCTTTGCTTTACATGTCAGTGCTCTCAGATGATTTATTCAACAAGTATTGATTGGGATACAGAGATGAACAAGGCAGATAAAGTGTTTTCTCTTAAGGAATTTACATTCTAGCTGTTCTTCATGTGCCTTTCTTACCAGTCATTTCTGCTATGGGTAGTCATTTTCCTCCTTCCCTAAATGTTGGGTGTTTCTGTTGTTTGTTACTTTGGCATATGAGCAATGAAAAACCATTATTTTCATTCTGTACACATTGCCTGAGTGAACCCATCAGCTGGCTTGGTTTTAACAACTTCCTACATGCTCCCAAATTGAAGTTGTCAGCTTAGACCTCTCTGAGCTTTACCCTCACCTCTGACTATCCTGCTGGACATCTCTGCCTGCAAGTCCCACAGACACTTCAAATTCAGATGACTGAAACTGAACTCAGCATCTTTCCTGGACTTAACTCTTACCACATTCATCACTAAGTCCTGATAGTTTTAGCCGCTAAACGTCTCTCAAATCTATGCAGTCTTCTCCATCTCTACTGTTGTCCTTTTATCTGCAATATCATGGCCTTCTAACTGATTTCCCTGCTTCTAGGCCTATTCCCCCATATCTGTTCTCCACAGTACTCCCCTCCACTCCCAGATGGTCTTTGGAAACAAGTCTGCATCAAATTCCCGGTTAATCTTTAAAGATCTGTCCATGCATTCATCCATTCTTTTCTCTAATTCATTCAGCAAACATTCATTGTCTATTGGCTTGCAAAATCCATTGAAAGTTCTCAAGTTTGAGCTTCTCAGCCAGGGCTCTGCCTCATCTGAACCCTGCCTGTGTCTCCAGCCTCTTCTCTGCCTCATGCTTTAGGTTCCTGCTCACTGAATGGCATTTTCATGGGTACTGTGCTATTTCTTCTTTGTGTATTTGCCCTTGTTCTCTTTGCTTGGAATCTTCTCCCTGTTTCCTTTCTCCACCTCCTCCTCCTCACCTAATTAGGCTGCTCCTTTTCACCTAATTAACCCAGTTTATAAATGGGACTCATTTATAAAGTTTAGGTCCACCTCGTCCAGGAAATTTTTTCCTGACACCTCCTTCTTCCCAGTCTCGGTTGGGTACTCCAGCATTATGCTTCCACCCTTTGTACAGAGCAATCATCATATTTACCACATCTACTATTAATATAATTGTTTCTGTGTTTCTCTCCTCTACAAGATTTAGTGTTTTATAGATGAGGTCTTGGTGTGTTGCCCAAGCTGGACTTGAACCCCTAGGCTCAAGTAATCCTTCTACCTCAGTCTCCCAAGTAGCAGGGACTACAGGTACGTGCTGCCATGCCTGGCTAAGACTGAGTTTTTTGAAGGCTGGGCTCATATATTATCTCTTTATTCCCAGCACTAGAATGGCACAAGGTACACAGGAGTGTAGTAATTTTGACTGAATGATCAAATGAGTGAAGCCAAAAGTTATTATGCAGTGGTTAAGAACCCATTCTTTGGAATTCAAATCGTAGCTCTGGCACATATTGGCTATGTTACTTGAACATGTTACTTATCTTCTCATCCTTAATTTTCTCTTCTTAGAATGGAGTTGTGAGTATTAAAATGAGACCATGTAAGTAAGACATTTAGCATAGTGCCTAGCACATAGTATGCACTTGATAAAGGTATGCTGAAAACCAGGGAATCCTGAAGTAAAGGCCAGGCCTAGCCTAGGACAGTGATCTCCAGAAACCCCCCTCATTGTTTTGTGAATGCGTAGACAGTGATGCAGTCTGTTAGCAGGGAGATTATAATCTTGTTTGGAAAGTAGAATTACATCCACATTAAACATTCAGAGAACTGTGAGGGTAGTTTGTCCACATCCAATAATAAGATGTAGAGAAGAGAAGACAGCTCAGTGAAGGCCTTAGGGAGGAGGTGAGGCTTGAAAGTTAAATAGGATTTGGATTTTAGGAGAAAGGAATACCAGGAGACCATATTAAGAATGACTTAGGCCGGGCGTGGCTCCTACCTGTAATCCCTGCAGTTTGGGAGGTCAAGACAGGAGGATCGCTGGAGGCCAGGAGTTTTAGACCAGTATAGGCAACATGGTGAGACCCCATCTCCATAAAAAATAAAATAAATTAGCAAGGCATGGTGGTGTGTGTCTGTAGTCCCAGCTACTCAGGAGGCTGAGGCTGGAGGACCACTTTAGCCCAAGGAAGTTGAGGCTGCAGTGAGCTGTGATGATGCCCTGCACCCAGCCTGGGCAACAGAATGAGACCCTGTCTCAGAAAAAAAAAAAAAAAGTGATTTATTTGGGAGACGCTGTTCAGTATATTATACCTGAAGGGTATACATACAGGCATACCTCGGAGACATGGGTTTGGTTCTAGACAACTTCAATAAAGTGAGTCACATGAATGTTTTGGTTTCTTAGTGCATATAAAAGTTACGTTTATACTATACTGTAGTCTGTTAAGTGTGCAATAGCATTATGGCTGAACAATGTACATACCTTAATTAAAAATACTTTGCTAAGAAATGTATCAGTCACCGGAGCCTTCAGTGAGTTGTGATCTTTTTGCTGATGTTGGGCGGGACTTGCCTTGATGTTGGTGGCCGCTGACTGATCAGGGTCACGGTTACTGAAGGTTTGGATGTCTGTGGCAATTTCTTAAAATAAGACAATAAAGTTTGCCGCATCGATTGATTTTCACAAAAGTTTTTCTGTAGTAAGTGATGCTGTTTGATGACTTTTTTTTTCTTTTTGTCTCATTTATTTTTTGAGCCCAGTTTATGGATTTTTATAGCATTTTACCCACAGTGTAACTTCTTTCAAAAATTGGAATCAGTCCTCTTAAACCCTGCCGCTACTTTATCAGCTAAGTTTATGTCCTGTGTTGACATTTCTTTTTTTTTTTGAGACGGAGTCTCACTCCGTCACCCAGGCTGGAGTGCAATGGTATGGTCTCAGCTCACTGCAACCTCTGCCTCCCGGGTTCAAGCGATTCTCCTACCTCAGCCTCCTGAGTACTGGGACTACGGGTGCCTGCCACCACACCTGGCTGATTTTTGTGTTTTTAGTAGAGATGGGGTTTCACTATGTTGGCCAGGCTGGTCTTGAACTCCTGACCTTGTGATCTGCCTGCCTCGGCCTCCCAAAGTGCTAGAATTACAGGTGTGAGCCCCCAACCTCTTTTTTTTTTTTTTTTTTTTTTTCTGGAGAGACAGAGTCTCTTTCTGTCATCCAGGCTGGAGTGCAGTGGCACGATCTCGGCTCATGGCAACCTCTGCCTCCTGGGTTCAAGAGATTCTCGTGCCTCAGTCTCCTGAGTAGCTGAGATTACAAGCGCGTGCCACCACACCTGGCTAATTTTTGTATTGTTAGTAGAGACAGGGTTTTATCATGTTGGCGAGGCTGGTCTTGAACTCCTGACCTCAAGTGATCTGCCTGCCTCGGCCTCCCAGAGTGCTGGGATTACAGGCATGAGCCACAACACCCAGCCCTTTGTTGACGTTTCAGTAATGTTCACTATGTCTTCACCAGGAATATAATTCATCTTAAGAAACCGTTATCTTTGCACATCCATAAGCAGCAGCTCCTCATCCATTAAAGTATTATCATGAGATTGCAGCATTTCAGTCACATCTTCAGGCTCTACTTACAATTTTAGTTCTCTTTATTTCTGCTACATTGGGAGTGACTTCCTCCATTGACGTCTTGAACCCCTCAAAGTCATCCGTAAGGATTGGAATCAACTTCTTCCAAATGCCTGTTTATGTTAATATTTTGACCTCCTCCCATAAATTGCAGATGTTCTTAAGGGCATCTAGAATGGTTGAATCCTTTTCAGAAGGTTTTCAATTTACTTTGCCCAGGCCCATCAGAAGAATGTGTTTCTTAACTAATATGCCCTTAAGAAATGTATTTCTTAATTAATAACACTTGAAAGTCAGAATTACTTCTTGATTCATGGGCGGCAGAATGGATGTTGTTTTATCAGGCACTAAGGCAATATTTATCTCCCTGTATAATATATCTCCATCAGGGATCTTGGGTGCATTGTCAATGAGCAGTAATATTTTGAAAGGAATCTTTTTTTTATGAGCAGTAGTTCTTAACAGAGATCTTAAAATATTCAGTCAGTCATGCTGTAAACACATGTGCTGTCATCCAGGCTTTGTTGTTCCATTTATAGAGCACAGGCAGAGTGGACTGAGTATAATTCTTAAGGGCCTTAGGATTTCTGAAATGGTAAATGAGCACTGGCTTCAGTTTAAAGTCTCCAGCTGCATTAGTTCCTAACAAGACAGCCTGTCCTTGAAGCTTTGAAGTCAGGCATTGACTTCTCTCTACCTTTGAAAGTCCTAGATGGCATTTTCTTCCAGTAGCATCAAAGATCACTGATCACAGATCATTGTAACAGATATAATAATAATGAAAAAGTTTGAAATATTGTGAGAATTACTAAAATGTGACAGAGACATGAAGTGAACACATGCTGTTGGGAAAATGGCACCGAAAGACTTGCTTGACACAGATTTGCCAGACTGTCAATTTGTAAAAAAGTGCATCATCTTTGAAATGTGATAGAGCAGAGCACAAAGAATGTATGCCAGTATGTATGTGTTTCTTGGGGAAAAGAGGAGAGAGAGGGATGGGCAAGTGGGACTAGTTCTGTGAAGAGGAATGGGAGGTAAAATACGTAACCACTGTGGAGTTACAGTATGAAGAGCTTAACTTCAGGCCTGAGGGACTTGAGATGGATCAGGGCAGGGCAAGTTTCCAGGACTGTGGTGGATATTATGGTAGCCTCCAGCCACATGGAGTTATTTAAGTATTAAGTAAAAAAATGTAGTTCCTCTGTTGTCCTAGCTACATGTTAGATGCTCGATTGTCACATGGTGTGTAATTTATTGGACAGCTCAGGTTTAAAACATTTCCATCATTGCAGAAAATTCTATTGGACAACACTATTTGAGGTTACCTGATTTCTGGCCTTGTGTGTTCTATCAGATCACTTGAGTTCTTTAAGGAATAATCAGAATTTCTTTCTGACGAATCCCCTCAACTCTAGAATGAAAGATATAGAGCCGGGCTGGGCGCGGTGGCTCACACCTGTAATCCCAGCACTTTGGGAGTCCGAGGCGGGTGGATCCCCTGACATCAGGAGTTCGAGACCAGCCTGGCCAACATGGTGAAACCCCGTCTCTATTAAAAATACAAAAAGCCGGCGCGGTGGCTCAAGCCTGTAATCCCAGCACTTTGGGAGGCCAAGGCGGGCGGATCACGAGGTCACGAGATCGAGACCATCCTGGCTCACACGGTGAAACCCCATCTCTACTAAAAATACAAAAAATTAGCCAGTCGTGGTTGCAGGTGCCTGTAGTCCCAGCTACTCGGGAGGCTGAGACAGGAGAATGGCCTGAACCTGGGAGGCGGAGCTTGCAGTGAGCCGAGAGCCGGCCACTGCACTCCAGCCTGGGTGACAGCGAGACTCCGTCTCAAAAAAAAAAAAAAAAAAAAAATACAAAAAGTAGCCACGTGTGTTAGTGCACGCCTGTAATCCCAGCTGCTCAGGAGGCTGAGGCAGGAGAATCGCTTGAACCCATGAAGTGGAGTTTGCAGTGAGCCGAGACTGCCCCATTGCATTCCAGCCTGGGCAACAGCAAAACTCCATCTCAAAAAAAAAAAGAAGAAGATATAGAGTTGAAAAATAGATAGTTGGGATTTATCCACCTAGATGTGAGAATGGATAGGATTGCCCAAAGAGTGGAACACAGCATTCCATCATAAGAAGAGCCATAGAAGGAAGGGAGAGAGAAGGCAGGAAGGAAAACCGGGATAATTATTACTCTCATGCAGAGTAAATAGCATTTGATAATTCACTTGTAAATATTTATTGTATGCCCGCTGTATGCCAAGTGTTAGATTAGGTGCTAGGGGTATATTGATAAGCAAAAATGGGCATGACCACTGTTACAGAGTTTTCAGTTTATGGAGTTTTACAGGAGGGACTGGGTTGAAGATTCAGGAACGCCCATCCTCCTGCACTTGCGATATTGTAAAACACTCCATTCCTAGAAGTTGGAATTGGAGGCTGAAACGGGTGAAGTTATTATTTAAGGTTAGTTACATAACCATTGTGCAGTCACTGCTTCAGCTTCTCAGGAAGTAGTAAAAAGAAACACCAGCCGGGCGCGGTGGCTCACGCCTGTAATCCCAGCACTTTGGGAGGACGAGGCGGGCGGATCACAAGGTCAGGAGATCGAGACCACGGTGAAACCCCGTCTCTATTAAAAAATACAAAAAATTAGCCGGGCGCGGTGGCGGGCGCCTGTAGTCCCAGCTACTCAGGAGGCTGAGGCAGGAGAATGGCGTGAACCCGGGAGGCGGAGCTTGCAGTGAGCCGAGATCGCGCCACTGCACTCCAGCCTGGGCGATAGAGGGAGACTCCGTCTCAAAAAAAAAAGAAACACCATAACTTGAGAACTTTGGGGGAATAAAGTATCTGTATTGATGGAGGGCAGGAAGGGTAGTTCGTATTATCCTGCGTCTGTCAGCCATACTCTCTGCTGCCCACTGGATTCCTCTCTGTCCCTGCTCTCAAAATCTGTTCTCTTCTGGCTTCTCTTATTGTCAGTGTAAGTAGTCAGTCACCACATATTTCCCAATGCCTGGTGAAGACATACTTCACTTCTCAGTCTGTTACCTGCTCATTCTTCAGTTTCCAGCAAGTGCAAACAGATGCCCCTTGGAACGCACAGCATTTGAAAGTGGGACCTGCCCATAGCACCATCATCATTTGAGGCTCCAGGTTTAGGATTTTAGATTTATAGCTGCATCAATTCCTTCACAGAGACTTGCTGAATTGTCTTTTTGACCTCTCTGGCCCACGTTATATTAGCAGCCTCTTCACTAATCTCTGACTCTAGATTTCTCCATGGTAGACTGCCTACACACAGCTGTTAAGTGTTCTTTGGATGCTGTTGTTTTACTGTGAAGCTCAAAACCTGGCAGCTGTCTCCTCTTGGTGATGTTAAATGTGAACTTTTCAGCCTAGTATTCTTTCGACACCTCTGTCTTTTTTTGTGACTCTCCGAGGCAGCTCCTGTGGTTCGGTCAACTAGATCTGCTTTTACCCTGACCTATGGCTTGCCATTGGCGAAATCTGTGCTGCCACTTGTGCTTTTTAAAATGGAATGGCCCCGTCCACTCCATTTCTTCTTTATCAGTCCCCTTGGCTCCTAGCCGTCTCTAACTGGGAGGTTTCTGGAAGCCTGTACTGGCTAATACAGGACTTTTTACCTCCTTAGTGCTCATATACTCGCACTAAAATCTTATTCATTTGAATTTGCATCTCCTCAGCTGTCATTTGCTCACTTTGCCTTGCATTGTCTTGTGTTTGCAGATGGAAATAAAACTGATTTTTGAAAATCAGGTTTCTTTTTTCTTTGCTTATGGACATGAAACTTGTGCAGAGGGCATAAGTGCTGCCTTGAGTGTAGGCAGGTTTCCAGGAGAGGCATGTTAGAGGCTTGAGGACTGATAAGAGTCTGGAGTCTAGAGAGGCATCCTCTCTCTGCCCATAATTCCCTGTTTCACCTCATTGGGTGATCTCATCTTCTCTCTTTGCCTCAGCCTCTGTGACATGTTGATGCCTCTCAAATATATGCATTTAGTCCATTCCCCTCTCCTGAGCTTCATACCCATATATCACAGCTTGAGTCTTGGATCTTCCACAGGCAACTTAAACTAATTACATTTCAATATGAAATTGGTCCTTCTTTCTTCACCTTCCTTTTTATCTCCAAATTATGTCTCCTTGTGTATTTTTCATTTTGGTTAATGGGCATCTTCCAAATTAGAAGTCTTTGGTCAGTGTCTCTCTCTTTTTTTTTTTTCCCCCTTGAGATGCAGTCTTGCTGTATTGCCCAGGCTGGAGTACAATGGTGCGATCTCGGCTCACTGCAACCTCCGCCTCCTGGGTTCCAGCGATTCTTCTGCCTCAGCCTCCCGGGTAGGTGGGACTACAGGCACCTGCCACCACGCCCAGCTAATTTTTGTATTTTTAGTAGAGACAGGGTTTTATCATGTTGGCTAGGCTGGTCACAAACTCTTGACCTCGTGATCTGCCCACCTTGGCCTCCCAAAGTGCTGGGATTACAGGCCTGAGACACTGCACCTGGCCTTATTCCTTTGTCATTCCCCAAATGTCATCAGTAATTAAGTATGTCTTCCAGATTTCTCCTGGCTCTTCTTGCTCTCCATGCCCTTTGCTTCGGCCATTGTTGAGGCCTCATCTCTCTTCTGAATTTCTTGTCTTTCTCTTTTACTGATAGTCCACAACAAGCCATAAGGGTTGTTTTTCAAAAGAACATCAACACTTCCATTGTTTGCAGGTTGTGTATTGCACAAAATTGCCACATTCACACTTTAGAAATTGTAGGTTTGCGGCTGGGTGTGGTGGCTCACGCCTGTAATCCCAGCACTTTGGGAGGCCGAGGCAGGCAGATCACCTGAGGCCGGGAGTTTGAGACCAGCCTAACCAACATGGAGAAACCCCATCTCTACTAAAAATATAAAATTAGCTGAGCGTGGTAACACATGCCCGTAATCCCAGCTACTCGGGAGGCTGAGGCAGGAGAATCCCTTGAACCCAGGAGGCAGAGGTTGCTGTGAGCCAAGATTGCGCCATTGTACTCCAGCCTGGGCAAGAGTGAAACTCCGTCTCAGAAAAAAAAAAAAAAGAAAGAAAGAAGTTGCAGATTTGCGTATTTATTATGACTGTCTTCTGGCAGATGGGAGTAAAATATATTGTTCTAACATCAGTATGTTATGACAAGGAAGGAAAACCTATGACACATAAAGACACCTAAGCACTAGAGAACATCTTTTTTATGTCCTTAGTTCTCTGGCAGGCAAACCCCTTCTCACCCTTTAAAACCACACATTAATATCCCTTCCTCGTGGAGCCTTTTAAAATATTCTCCACAAGAGTCAGTCAGTCCTTTTACTCGGCTAATGCCATATTTGGTTACTCTCTTCTTGTAGTGTTTATCACATTATACTGTAAATATTGGTATATGATTCTATCTGTCCTACTGCATTCCAGGATCCTCAAGGACAGGGACAATGTCCCTATTTTATTCATCCTTTGACTTTCAATATGTAGCCTAATGTCCAGCACATATCAATACATGTGTAATAGGCCAGGTGTGATGGCTCATGCTTATACTCCCAGCACTTTGGGAGGCCAAAGTGGGTGGATCACCTGAGGTCAGAAGTTTGAGACCAGCCTGGCCAACATGGTGAAACCCCATCTCCACTAAAAATACAAAAATTAGCCAGGTGTGGTGGCAGGTGCCTGTAATCCCAGCTACTCAGGAGGTCGAGGCAGGAGAATTGCTTGAACCTGGGAGGCAGAGGTTGCAGTGAGCCGAGATTGTGCCGCTGCATGCCAGCCCGGGGACAGAGCGAGACTCTGTCTCTAAATAAATAAATAAATAAATAAATGTGTAATAAATATTTGATTGCTTAGCATGATTCCGGCAGGGAGGTAAATACTTACTCACATTATCTCAGTTAATCTTCACAACAGCCTCCTGAGTCCTGTCATTATCATGGTTTATAGGTGAGAAAATTGAGACTAGGGTGGTGAAGTCACTTGCCTCAAGATAAACAGCTGGTAAATCACATGCATGGTGGCACTGGGTGTGGTCCTGGAGGACTCGTGCTGGTGGATCTGTTTTTCTAGTGATTTTCTTGTTTTGTCCCTCAGACTGATGATGCGGGTGTGCTGGTTGGTGAGACAAGACAGCCGGCACCAGCGAATCAGACTTCCACATTTGGAAGCAGTTGTGATTGGGCGTGGCCCAGAGACCAAAATCACTGATAAGAAATGTTCTCGACAGCAAGGTAACTGGTCATAGAAATGTGGAGATTACTATGTTTGGTTATGTGGGATAGTGATAACCCAAGATGCATATTTTCTGGGTGCTCTTGATGGAAAATCTGTTGTCTGTCAAAAATACTGCTCAGGAACTGAGCTCTTTTAGCCAACACCAGGGCCCTATTTATTCCTGATTCTGCCCTCCCAGTGTGGTAATGTTCAAGGCAGGGTGGGTGAAGGTTGGGAGCAGGCAAGTTCATCCTGTTACCATGGGATGGTGGAATTGAGTCCTGCCCTTCTTTCCCTAGGGACATTGCTCAATGGGCAGCAATATGTAAACTCTGGAGTCTACAGGTGAAACCATGTCTCTCTGAGAAGTAATGGGGTAGTGCCATCCTTTACATATTGCCTCACGCAGAGAGTAACATCTTTATGAGACAGTGGCATCTAGCACTTGTCTTAGGGTTTAATAACATGAAAGTCCTTGCCCTCAGAAAAAAATCCTTACCATGTATCTTGTTTTTTCCTGTAAACATGCACACTGCTGCCTGGAGTGTGACTCCCCACAGCAAGGTTTCCCAAGGGTTCTGAACTTAGAGATTTGGCATCTGCAGCACTGATTATGATCTTTTCTATATGAGTTAATCTAAGTGGAGGGATACAAAGCCATGCCTGAGCTGGGTAGGCCCAAGATGCAGAAGCAGCGGCTGCTTCTCTCTCTGTTCCCTTCCTCACAACAGCAACTGAAGGGGCATGTATGTGGCACCCTGTCCTCTCTGGGGAGCAGCTGTGGTGGTTCTTCTTTCCTCCCTCTTTCAACTCCAGATACCTTGTGCATTTATCAGAACAGGAATGCTTAATGTTACCACTTCTCACACATGCTCAGATTGTTCTGTCTCTGCAATCATCTTTCTAGAACATTCTTCTCCTTCCACCCAAAGCTACCTGAGTTTCTGTCTTCCAGGAATGTGTCTTTTACTGTTTTCTCTTTTAAAGTCGTCTGGTAGTTTTTGTTTTTCCAAAATAATATTGGAAGCCAGATTTAATCCTTGGTCAAGAGTTTGTGTGAGAAATGGGTCTTTTTTTTTTCTCCTGAGACAGGGTCTCACTCTGTTGCCCAGGCTGGAGTGTAATGGTGTGATCTTGATTCACTGCAACCTCCGCCTTCTGGGGCTCAAGTGATTCTCCCACCTCAGTCTTCCAAGTAGCTGGGACTACAGGCACATGCCACCACACCTGGCTAATTTTTGTATTTTTTTTGTAGAAACGGGGTTTTGCCACGCTGCCCAGGCTGGGAGAAATGGGTCTTCTTTTCTGGTGGCAGAGTCTGTGATCATGAGCAGGCCAGGGGTTCTGGAATAGGGAAACTTGTGGGGATTAATTGAAGCTGCCTCACAGGGATCTTGGCAATAGCTAAGGGAGTATGTATGCTGTTGGACATTTTATGGAAGGATTTAAACCTTTAGAAATTGATGGGATTTGGAGCTCCAGCCACCTGCATAACAGGTGATTGCTAATAGGCCTTTAAGGAAACATCTGTTCAGCTGCCTCCTGTAGTGAAGCTTCATTGTTTTCTTTCGGGAAAATAGGAGCAAGTGCCTGGTTCTTTGTTGCATTTGTGTTTAACTTTTTCCAATCTCTTTCAGTACAGTTGAAAGCAGAGTGTAACAAGGGATATGTCAAGGTAAAGCAGGTAGGTGTATTTATAACTTGGAATTTTATACTTGATGATTTTCTTATGCTGTTGACTTTAGAGTGTCTGTGCCAGCCAGTGAAGGCTTCTCTGTCATGTATGGAAGTGATGGAGTAATATAGGTGAACATTAGGCAAGGTGCTTGGCATATAGTAAGTGGTTAATGTAGCAGTGGCTATCTTACTGTAGGTGCTGTTGCTATTATTATAATTATTTTCTGATTGTTTATCCCATAGGTAGGAGTCAATCCCACCAGCATTGACTCAGTCGTAATTGGGAAGGACCAAGAGGTGAAGCTGCAGCCTGGCCAGGTTCTCCACATGGTGAATGAACTTTATCCATATATTGTAGAGTTTGAGGAAGAGGCAAAGAACCCTGGCCTGGAAACACACAGGAAGAGAAAGAGATCAGGTGACAGTGATTCTATAGAAAGGGATGCTGCTCACGAAGCTGAGCCTGGGACAGGGCTGGAACCTGGGAGCAACCATAACCAATGCTCCGTGCCTCCAAAGAAGGGAAAAGATGCACCTATCAAAAAGGTGAGGGTAGTGTGATTGGTAGATGATGTGGAGAAGAAATGAAATATAATGACTGCTTAATTGTTTTGTACACTGTAAAGTTCAGAAATGTGTGAGGGGTTGTTAACCATGATGAAAGAGTCACTTGTTTGTGGCATGAAAATCATTTAGATGAATGTTCCTTTATGTGCTTTTTCTTAAATTCCTGAGGTAAGCCACTTGAAGGTAGAGCAATAATGGCAGTGTGCACTTAACACTGAACAACTAAAATGGATCAGTTGTTTATGCATCTATAGAAGGTTTTCATAGATCATGTAATTCATATGCTGATGTCAAAGTGGAGAATTGGTCAGGCTGTAGTTGGAGTGAGAGAGGGCAAAGAAGGTATGACTCATACTCTGGCATTTCTCACCTTCATCTAGACAGCCAGCTGTGAATATAGGAAAGCTGGCTGGGTGCAGTGGTTCACGCCTGTAATCTCAGCACTTTGGGAAGCTGAGGCAGGCAGATCACTTGAGGGTCAGGAGTTTGAGATCTGCCTGGACAGCATTGTGAAACTCCATCTTTATTAAAAATACAAAAATTAGCTGGGCGTGGTGGTGCACGCACGCTTGTAATCCCAGCTACTCAGGAGGCTTAGGCAGAAGGATTGCTTGAAGCTGGGAGGCAGAGGTTGCAGTGAGCTGAGATGGTGCCACTGCACTCCAGCCTGAGCGACAGAGCGAGACTCCGTCTCAAAAAACAACAACAATAAAATATGGCTGGGTGTGCTGGCTCATGCCTTTAATCCCAGCACTTTGGGAGGCCGAGATGAGCAGATCACCTGAGGTCAGGAGTTCGAGATCAGCCTGACCAACATGATGAAACCTCCTCTCTACTAAAAATACAAAATTAGCTGGGCATGGTGGTGCACGCCTATAATCCCAACAACTCCAGAGGCTGAGGCAGGGGAATCGCTTGAACCCGGGAAGCAGAGGTTGCAGTGAGCCGAGATCACGCCATTGTACTCCAGCCTGGGCAACAAGAGCGAAACTCTGTCTCACAAAAAAAAAAAAGAAAAAAAAGAATATAGGGTCGGGTGTGGTGGCTCACGCCTGTAATCCCAGCACTTGGGGAGGTGGAGGCGGGTGGATCACCTGAGGTGAGGAGTTCAAGACCAGCCTGGCCAACCTGGTGAAACTCCATCTCTACTAAAAAATACAAAAATTAGCTGGGTGTGGTGGTGGGCACCTGTAATCCCAGCTACTTGGGAGGCTGAGGCAGGAGAATCACTTCGGAGGCTGCAGTGAGCTGAGATCGCGCCACTGCACTCCAGCTTAGGTGAGACAGAGCGAGACTGTCTCAGAAAAAAAGAATATAGGAAGGCAATGGAGTGAAGTAAAGTCAAGTGAATCTTGTTTAATTCTCAAAAACTAAGTTTATTTCCAAGTTTAGTTGTGCTGTCACACAGTATTAACTATTGCCAAATTTAATTATTGGCATTTATAATTTACATTGCTTGTTTTTTTTTTTTTTTAGGAATCACTGGGCCACTGGAGTCAAGGCTTGAAGATTTCTATGCAGGACCGCAAAATGCAGGTCAGAATACAATTTTGGAATTTCAATACCTTTCATGTTGTAAATAACTACTCCACAGAGGTCTTAATTACAAATGAAATCAAAGGATGTCAGTCTTTCCGAATGAGATTCATTTTATTGGGCTTTTCTGTGAGAACAAGAGGTTTTTCCCATTGGCAATAAAGTAGCAACTGGAATTGTTTGGAGAGAAACCTAAGTTCTTCAAATGAATATCCCCTCTACCTTGTCCCTTTTAAACTTCTGGGTACTTTAAGGGAAGTTGCATTAACCTTAGTATGGTTCCTTTCAGGGGAGCATCAGAGATAATATACTGTGACAGTAGTACTGTGCTGCCCTGGCATTAACAGTCAGACATCCCTGTAATCCCAGCACTTTGGGAGGCCGAGGTGGGAGGATCACCTGAGGTCAGGAGTTTGAGATCAGCCTGACCAACATGGAGAAACTCCGTCTCTACTAACAATATAAAAAATTAGGCCGGGCGCGGTGGCTCAAGCCTGTAATCCCAGCACTTTGGGAGGCCGAGGTGGGTGGATCACGAGGTCAGGAGATCGAGACTATCCTGGCTAACGTGGTGAAACCCCGTCTCTACTAAAAATACAGAAAACTAGCCGGGCGTGGTGGCGGGCACCTGTAGTCCCAGCTACTTGGGAGGCTGAGGCGGGAGAATGGCGTGAACCCGGGAGGCGGAGCTTGCAGTGAGCCGAGATCACGCCACTGCACTCCAGCCTGGGAGACACAGCGAGACTCCGTCTCAAAAAAAAAAAAAAAAAAAAAAAAAATTAGCTGGGCGTGGTGGCGCATGCCTGTAATCCCAGCTACTCGAGAGGCTGAGGCAGGAGAATCGCTTGAATCTGGAGGTGGAGATTGTGGTGAGCTGAGATCACGCCATTGCACTCCAGCCTGGGCAACAAGAGCGAAACTCCATCTCAAAAAACAAAAAAAAACAAAAAAAAACCAAAAAAAACCAGGCATCATCCTTGAGGAGCCTTTGAGTTACACTTCAATTACATTCCTGGTTGACAAGGGGCAGGTCTAATAGGGCTCACTGGAACCCATGTGTATGTGTCACACAGTCTGCCATGTTGGAGTGGAGAAGGATGCTTTTGAATTTATGCCTACAGAGATTTTACATCAGATCCTTGGGAACTATTTTGTACTATGCATCTTCTGTGTATTCTGTGTAGTGTGGTGGTTGAAAACAGACTCTGGAGTCAGCTAGATCTGAGTTGAAATCGTAGATTTCCCTCTTAGGAACTATGACTTGTGCAAGACACTGAACCTATCTGAATCTCAGTGCTCTCATCTCTCAAAACTGGGCTATGAAAACTATTTGCACAAGATTGTGAGAATTAAGTGACTTAGAGAATATAACAACCAGGCACACAGAAGATTCTTAGTAGATGTCTGCTTCCTTCTCTTGTGTCCCTCTGCTAGGTTTACAAAGATGAGCAGGTGGTGGTAATAAAGGATAAATACCCGAAGGCCCGTTACCATTGGCTGGTCTTACCATGGACCGCCATTTCCAGTCTGAAGGCTGTGACCAGGGAGCACCTTGAACTCCTCAAGCATATGCACACTGTGGGGGAAAAGGTGATTGTAGATTTTGCTGGGTCCAGCAAACTCCGCTTCCGATTGGGCTACCACGCCATTCCGAGTATGAGGTAAGCCATGTGGGTAGTGCTGCTGGCTCCTGGTTCTGTCCAGGTGGGCAGATAGATTAAGCCTGGGCTTGCTGAAGGCACTGATTGCACTGAGGCCCAGGGAAGTGGGATGGAGTTTTTCCAAAGCAGGTGGGCTGAAGCCTCCATCTCTCTGCCTGACTTGCATGCAAGCTTTGAGTTCCCACTTCTGCCTATAATTCAGTTACATTTGGTTCTTTGTTCCTCTCAAAATATAAACCTTCGAGAGCCTAATATATGAACTAGATGAAGCAGCTTCGTTATCCTCAGATGAAGAATTGTGGTCAGTGGCTTTTATCAGATTCTTCAAAAGCATCTGTAACCCCAGAATGATTAAGGACCATTACTCTGAAGGAAACAAACATCATAGACTTCTGTAATGACAGCTTAGTAGATGCAGGATTTGAAAATAAAATGAGAGAAAAGTGTAGAATCTGTTTTCCTATGGCTTATGCCCAGAAGGATTCAGAAAGGAATGATTGATTTCTTTCAAAGGATACAAGCAAGGTGGATCTCCATGATTCCTTTGATTTAAGCAATAAGATGATGAGTCTAGATTTTAGAGTTTTTATTTTGTTTTTTTAAAAACTGTGATAGAATATACATAACAAAATTTACATTTTAGTCATCTTTTTTTTTTTTTTTTTTTTTTTTTTTTGGAGACAGAGTCTCACGCTGTTGCCCAGGCTGGAGTGCAGTGGCGCGATCTCGGCTCACTGCAAGCTCCGCCTCCCGGGTTCCCGCCATTCTCCTGCCTCAGCCTCCTGAGTAGCTGGGACTACAGGCGCCCGCCACCGCGCCCGGCTAATTTTTTGTATTTTTAGTAGAGACGGGGTTTCACTGTGGTCTCGATCTCCTGACCGTGTGATCCGCCCGCCTCGGCCTCCCAAAGTGCTGGGATTACAGGCTTGAGCCACCGCGCCCGGCCCATTTTAGTCATCTTTAAGTGTACAATTCATTGGCATTACTATATTCATATTGCTATGCAGCTATTATTACCATCCGTCTCCAGAACTGTTTTCTCTTCCCAAACTGAAACTCTGTACCTTAAATAATAACTCTCCATTTCCTCCTCCCACTCGTGGCAACCACCATTGTACTTTCCTTCCCTGTGAATTTGACTGCTCTAGGTACCTCATATTGGTACCTACATACAGGGACATACTTGTCCTTTTGTGACTGGCTTATTTTAGTTAGCATAATGTCTTCAAGGCTCATCCATGTTGTAGCATGTGACAGGATTTTCTCTGCTTATTTATTTATTTATTTTAACTACCAACACTCACATTTTATTTAGGTGAACAATTACGACTTAGGTTACTGGCCACTTTAACCAAATGAAATCTTTGTGCCAGATTTTTCCCTAGTCAGTACTGATTCTTTTAAATTGAGGCATAACTTACATATAATAAAGTGCATAAGATGCATAGTTTGATCAGTTTTCATAAGTGCATACAATCTTGCCACTATCATTCTGATTAAGATACAGAAGATGTCTTATCTTTCCATCCCAGAAAGTTCCCTTTTACCCCTTTCTAGTCAATCCTCCCTCAAGCATTGCTTTTATTTCCTTCAGCATAGATAGTTTTTGTCTCTTCTAGAGCTACCACGTATAAATGGAATCATACATTGCATACTCTTTTTTGGTCTGGCTTTTTTGGGTCAGCATAATTTTGAGATTCATGTGTGTTATTATGTGTATCATGGACATATGTACTTTATTTTATTTTTTCCCCTTGAGTGAATATTTAGGGATCCCAGCCTGGGCAACATGGCAAAACCTGTCTCTACAAAAAATACAAAAAATTAGCCGGGGGTGGTGGTACACACCTGCTACTTGGGAGGTTGAGGTGGAAGGATCACTTGAGCCCAGGAGGTTGAGGCTGCAGTGAGCTATGGTTGCACCACTGTACTCCAGCCTGGGCAACGGAGTGAGACTCTGTCTCAAAAAAGAAGAAGAAGAAAACAAAGAATAAATATTTGGAGATGGAATTGTTAGGTCATAGGGTGGATGTATGCTGTACCTCACTTTAAAAATATATTTGTATTGTTAAAGCCTGATTTGAAAATTTAGGAGGGAAAGTCACCCACAATCCTGTTTCCCTAATGCAGAGCCCCTGACTAACAGAGCCCTTGGCCACTGAGCCCTTTTCACATAGTGATCATGATGCCCTTACCTTTTTCATATAGTGAATGTTGTCATGCTATGGAGAATGCTTACAGCAAGAGCTGTGGTAGGTATATATGGGAGGCAAATTGAGCCAATAAGCAAAGTTGCTATTTATATACCCTTTTATATTACTCTGTATGATGTAATTTTGAATAAATGAACATGTTAGAAAGGAAAAGGTGATAAGTAAATTTATTTTTCCTAGTGTAAAAGTAATGTTTTCAGTTAAGAAATAAAAAATTAAGTATGAAAAAGAACAAAGACCTTCCATAATACTAACTGTAGATAACTAAACTATAGACCTTATTTGAATTTCACCAATTTTTCCTGTATTGTTCTTTTTCTACTCCAGAATCCAATCTCACATTTCATTTATTTGTTCTCTTCTTAGTCTCCCTCAATCTGTGACAATTCCTACTTTCCTGGCTTTCATGACCTTGACACTTTTGATGAGTACTGGCTAATTGTCTTTAGGATGTCTTTTTTTTTTTTTTTTTTTTTTTTTTTTTGAGACGGAGTCTCGCTCTGTCGCCCAGGCTGGAGTGCAGTGGCGCGATCTCGGCTCACTGCAAGCTCCGCCTCCCGGGTTCACGCCATTCTCCTGCCTCAGCCTCCCGAGTAGCTGGGACTACAGGCGCCCACAACCGCGCCCGGCTAATTTTTTGTATTTTTTAGTAGAGACGGGGTTTCACCGTGGTCTCGATCTCCTGACTTTGTGATCCGCCCGCCTCGGCCTCCCAAAGTGCTGGGATTACAGGCGTGAGCCACCGCGCCCGGCCAGGATGTCTTTTAATATGGGTTTGTCTAATTTTTTTTTCATGATTAGGTTGACATTATCCATTTTTTAAATCACTGAAGTGATATTTCTGATTGTGTCCTTCTCAATATATCATATGGGGGTGGCATGATGTTGAGATCATTTATTACTGGTCATGTTAACCTTGATCATTTTGTTAAGGTGGTGTCTGCCAGGTTTCCACCTTCAAAATTGACTGTGTTTTTTTTTTTTTTTTTTTTTTAATTCATGAATATTTTGGGTTAGATATTTTGAGACTATGCTACTATGTCTCCTCAAACTTGCACCCAATGATTTTAGCATCTACTGGTTCATCTTGCCTGTAATAGTTATTGTATTGGTATTTATTCTATAGTGACTTTATACTTCCTTCACCTAACTTATTGGTTGAAATTATTCTGTGTGAACCAGCTGTTGCGTCTTTCTCATTAGTTCTTTATTCAATCATTTAATAGTATGGACTCATGGATGTTTATTCTATAGGTTATAATTCAATACTATAATTATTTTGTTGCTCAAATTGTTCAGCTTTGGTTATTGAAAGCCCGTTTAGGTCAGCTCTTGTGTGACTTTGATATGCCTTCACCATCTTTTGGGCAATTTATTTTCTGGCCCCACAAGATGTTCCAGGCTTATCTGGAATGAACCACTTCTCCAAAGAGCCCTAGGTCTTGGGCCCTAGGTTTCTGTCAGAGAAGTGGTTGATTCCAGGGTGTCCTTGCGTCTAGGTCCTCTCAGCCAGTAGAGCCAGAAATACCTGTATGAATCCTAACCCATACACACACACACAGCCCTATAATTCTGTGTTTTTTTGCCTTTATTTGTATGTGGAAAATCACGAGTTCATACTGATATCTCTGACACCATTCCAACTCTGTAAGTTTCATTCTTGTTTCCCTTTTTCCTTTTTTGTAACTGCTTTCTCCAACAGTGAGAAACCTGGCTCTCATTAGTTTCAATAAACTCATTTACTTGTTCAGTCCTAGTGTACCCATAAAATAGTCGCAGGATTCTTAACCCATACCCCTGTGAGAAAGATATTTACTGACTAGCGTACAGTACTTGCCTATAGTTCTTTTTGTTTTTAGCCTTACCGTATCTAGTCAAAACACTGTTCTCCAAAGCTAGGTTAGCTACTGTATTTTCTTCCTCAGCCCCTTTAGTGTGGTTTCCTCATTCATTTGTAATACAGCTATGCTTATTTATTAGTGCTTGTATTTCATTTTGGATTCTGCACACATGTTGATTGATTTTGATTATTTATTGGGAGAATGTGAAATATTACTGATTTTAAGAGTGAAAACTGTTACACAAAAAGGCATTCTACTTGGTTTAACAAGTCCAAAAGAGAATTCCTGATTTTCTTCCCCAAACCTGCTTTTTCACCTAACCTTCTTTATCTCAGTAAGTAACACCGTCCCAAAGCAACAGGCAGCCCATTAATAAGTTGTTTGTTCTATTCCAAAGTGCATTCAAAGTAGGATTGCTTGTTGCTGTCTCAGCTGCTACAGCTCAGCTCTAGGGTAGTCTGTGATTTTCTGGGCTAGACTGCTGTAGCAGCCTCCTTAACTGGTTTCTCCCTATCTGTCCTTTCTTCGCACAATAGTCAGAGTGATCTTTTAAACATGTAAATCAGGTTGCCCCATGGGCTTGGTTTGTGAGAAAGGGCCTGGTCCAGTCTGTCAGGACTACGGAGGCTTGTTTCTTGCCATCCTTTCCACCTTGGGTTTACAGAGGCTTGTTTCTTGCCATCCTTTCCACCTTGGGTTTACGCACTTCTCACCTCCATCTGGCTGGGTGTGGGGAAGACCTGCCAGAGCCACAGAAGACAAGGTCGTTCCCATTGCCAACTAAATGGACAAGATGGTGCAGAAGAATACAGCTGATGCATTGGATTTGCCAAAGGAGCTTAAAAATATTCCCATGACCTTGGAATTATTACAGCCCAGAGAAGAATCAGAATATCAGTTAATGCTAATGGCAAGCAGCATAAAGAGGAAGAAGTTATATCTTCAACAGTCTGTCATGAAATCTGGGAAAAAGTTACTATCAACCAAGAAAGACCCTGAAGAAAAGAAAAAAGAACCTGTAGTAACATTGCAGAATAGCCCTGAAGCGAGAGAAGAAAGTAGCTCCGGTGGCAATGCAAGCAGCAGAAAGGGTGAGACAAATGCTCTAGATACTCGTGTTTCATCCTTTATTCAGGAATGAAGCACTTCTGACTCTGCTTGGTTAAAGTGTTGGGAGGTGCTTGCTGCAGCTCTCCAAACAGGAGATGGCTACACTGCTATTGGAACTGGTGAGGAAGAATTAGGATCTCAAATTGAGGAGACTGCATATCAAGAAATTAAGGAATATAGATACAAAATGCAAAGGTGGAGTATGAAGTAGGATATCAAATCTTAAAGAGCAAAGAATCCAAATTTAAGGGAAAATGTACCATGTGAGAATATTCCTAATGTCTTATTTGCTAGAATGATGGCACAGGAAATGTCCAGTGATGGGCTCAGAGAGATATGGAAAAACTTGACCAAAGAAGCCATCAGAGAGCATTAGGTGACCAAGGCAAGTGGAACCCAGAGTGGCTTGTTCACATATACAGATATAATGATAACATTTGTTGTCTGTAATGAATGTGGACGTCAGTGGAAGTTCTGTTGAGCTGGAATAACTACCAAAATATCTGGACTATTTAGAAATTAGATTTTGTATGTTCATTGCAGCACTATTCACAGTAGCAAAGACTTGGAATCAACCATGATTGATGCCCATCAGTGGTAGACTGGATGAAGAAAATGTGATACATATACACCATGGAATACTACACAGCCATAGAAAAGAACGAGAACATATCCTTTGCAGCAACATGGATGGAGCTGGAGGCCGTTATCCTAAGTGAACAAACACAGGAGCAGAAAACCAAATACCACATGTTCTCTCATTTATAAATGGGAGCTAAATACAGAGCATACATGGAGACAAAGCAGGGAACGACCAACACTAGGGCCTATTTGACAGTGGAGGGAGGGAGGTTGGGGAGGATTGAAAAACTACCTATTGGGTACTATGCTTATTACCTGGGTGGCGAAATAATCTATATAGCAAACTCCTGTGACATACAATTTACCTATATAACAAATCTGCACTTGTACCCCTGAACCTAAAAGTTTTAAAAAGTTACCTATATTAAATATATTCATGATAGAAAAAAAAGGGAACCAATTTGATAGTTAGCAAAACATAAGTTATATCCAAAAAAATATGCTTTTAGCAGTGTGATGGGACAGAAGCCCAATCATAGTAAATGGATCAAAAAGTGAGTATTAACAATAGAGCTTTAGGGTTTGCGTATCACCAGTGTAAGAAAGTGGATCATGAAAGTAGAGTCAGCAGAAACAGTGCTAATCTGGCTTGTAGTTAAGGGAGAATTGTAGCTTTTTCCTGTCCTGCTCTCCTATCCCCCACCATGGATATTAAAGGTAGGAGGATACATACCATAAATGTTTATGGGACAGGTGATACCTCATTTAAAAATCTGCTAGCTATTATTGATCAGAAATTGCACTTGAGCTTTATTTCTTTCATTTCATCATCTTAGCAACCCTGTAAAGTAGGTATCTTCACTTCCATTTCGCAGATGCGGTTGTTGGGGCTTAGAAAATGATAACCCCAAATAAAGGCCTCAGAGGCAAAGCTTCTCCTCGACCTTCTCCTGCCCCCTGTGTCTTGCCCCTCATTCTCCCCCTAAGCAAGCCATAGAAACTATAATTCCTCTTTCTCAAGGCAGGTTATAGATTCTAGAACCTTTCTTCCTCAAAGCCAACCAAAAAACCCAAAACATTACTCTAACCTTCTTTTCTATGTAGACCTGGCTATAAAGAAATTCTCTGATCTACTTTGTTTGATAGTAGGTCATAAGACTGCCATGCGCATACCTGGGAAGAAGGAATGCTGCACAAAGAGGTTAAGAAGAATCTGGACAGACAGGCCTTGCTGGGTTTCCCCACTCAGTCTATTCTCATTAAGTTGTATACCCTTTTGAAGGAATAATGGTTCTACAGAGGCTTTTCATTCTTCAACAAACCCAAGTGTAAAAATGGATAGTTTTCCCTGTATCTTTGCATCTTCATTTGGAAGACTCCTGTGTCACATAAAACTTGGATTAAATAAATTTGTTATGCTTTTCAAAAAACAAAAAAAAGATGGATTTTGTAATTAGATTTAAAACTAGGCCAAGCAACTAGTTTTCCTATAAATTCTATTTTTAAAGCAGCACACTTGGGTTAGTCCTTGTTTTTGACCCAACGCCCCTTCTTTAAATACCTTCTTATATTGGAGACCATATGATAATTGTATGGTATCTGTTTCAGTTTTTTTTTTTTTTTTTCTTTTCATTTTTTCTCTTTTCTTTTTCTTTTTGGAGACAGAGTCTCGCTCTGTCGCCCAGACTGGAGTTCAGTGGCACAGTCTCAGCTCCTTGAAACCTCTGCCTCCCGGGTCCAAGCTAGTCTCATGCCTCAGCTCTCTGAGTAGCTGGGATTACAGGCATGCGCCACCATGCCCAGCTAATTTTTGTATTTTTAGTAGAGATGGGGTTTTGTCATATTGGCCAGGCTGGTCTTGAACTCCTGGCCTCAAATGATCCACCTGCCTTGGCCCCCCTCCAAGTGCTAGGATTACAGGCGTGAGCCACTGCACCCAGCTTTCTTTCTTTTTTTTTTTTTTTGAGACGGAGTCTCGCTCTGCCGCCCAGGCTGGAGTGCAGTGGCCGGATCTCAGCTCACTGCAAGCTCCGCCTCCCGGGTTTACGCCATTCTCCTGCCTCAGCCTCCCGAGTAGCTGGGACTACAGGCGCCCGCCACCTCGCCCGGCTAGTTTTTTGTATTTTTTAGTAGAGACGGGGTTTCACCATGTTAGCCAGGATGGTCTCGATCTCCCGACCTCGTGATCCGCCCGTCTCGGCCTCCCAAAGTGCTGGGATTACAGGCTTGAGCCACCGCGCCCGGCCTGCACCCAGCTTTCTTTCCCCATTTTTATGAATGGATTTTTTTTTTCTCATTTTTTGTTTTTGCTTTTGTTTTAAGAGATGGAAGTCTCACTCTGTCTCCCGGTCTGGAGTACAGTGTCAAGATGATAGCTCACTGCGGCCTTGAACTCCTAGGCTCCAGGTATCCTTTTGCCTCATCCTCCCGAGTAGCTGGGGCTATGGGTGCGCCACCATGCCTGGCTAATTAAAACAATTTTTTAGAGATGAGGGTCTCACTGTGTTGCCCAGGCCAATGTTGAACTCCTGACCTCAAGTGATCCACCTGTCTCAGCCTCCTGAGTAGCTGGGATTATAGGTACAAGCCACATGCTTGGGTCATTTTTATAAATTGATATGAAACTTTTATCAATTAAAATTCTGGTAATTTATTTTTATCTCTTTCTTAAGTGAAAATGTACCTTGACTTTTTTTTTTTTTAACAGTTTGAAACATGCAGTAGAAATTCTCTGTTAATACATAAATGGAAATTACATTTTTTTTTCCATATTGGCATGTATCTACAAATATTAAAGGAAGAGAAAAGGTAATATGATTTTAGATTTAACAAATATGGTGTATATTCAAATAATACTTGACCAGCTTATCTAAATTGTACATAATATTTGAACTAGCATATGAATTTGATTTTAATTATGTTCACAGGACTGGGATAATTAGATATTATTTTGCATCTGTAACTGTAATCATTTCTTGTAATTTCTTGTGCAGGTGTATTGTACTTAATAGATTTTACTTTTGGAAATATGACTGTTGAAATTAGCTTAGCTTTGTTTATTTACTGTTTGACTTTGTATTTTCATTTTGGAGAAGAACACTGTTTTAGTTTAGGAGACTTTTCAAGAGTGAAAGCTTCTGATGATTTTTTTCCCTCATGGGAAGAAATACTGGAAATAAAATGTTAGTATAATGCAGTTATTGTAAACAGCCTATGACTTGATTTTGATTTGGAAACCTATACTGACCAAGTATTAAGCTTAAGGATTGTATAAATCATTAAAGCTGTGGTCTTTTCATATGGAGGTTGATAGATAATTTTTTTGTCTTGAGCCTTATTTGGTGACTTTCTGTTCATGTAATTCATCACGTGTGAATAAGGTTGTTGAACAAACTGAACACGTGGGCTATAACAAGTAGTTATTTTTTATTTTTTATTATTATACTCTTAAGTTCTAGGGTACATGTGCACAACATGCAGGTTTAATACATAGGTATACAGGTGCCATGTTGGTTTGCTGCACCCATCAACTCATCATTTACATTAGGTATTTCTCCTAATGCTATCCCTCCCCGAGCCCCCCACCCCACCGACAGGCCCCGGTATGTGATGTTCCCCACCGTGTGTCCAAGTGATCTCATTGTTCAGTTCCCCCATATGAGTGAGAACATGCAGTGTTCTGATGGTTATAGCAAGTAGTTATATAGTACAGATCTTTCCATTACATTTTATTGTTTAAACAAAACAAAATTTGTTTTTCTGTTAGGAATAAGAAAAAAATGGTTTTTATATAGGTTCTTAGGGTATACTTGCAATACACTTACCGGCCACTGCTGCAAAGTCTACGTTTTGTTGTGCTGAATCTGCATTCTATCAGATACCTATGGAAAGACCTCAGTATATGCTTTGCAGTCTGCTTTGCTCCCCTTTTCCAGTTTCCTGTTGCAAATCATTTTGATGTAATACAGAAAACAACATTTGAATATCTACATGAAGAATTGACCTACCAGTATCAGCCCACCTCTACTTTGTCAGTTCATAGTGAAATCTTTTATCATTCCAAAAATAAAGTGCATTTTCTTTTTTCTTTTTTTTTGAGACGGAGTGTAACTTTGTCACCCAGGTTGGAGTGCAGCGGCACGATCTCAGCTCACTGCAACCTCCGCCTCCTAGGTTCAAGTGATTCTCCTGCCTCAGCCTCCTGAGTAGCTGGGATTACAGGTGC
Organism: Macaca fascicularis; assembly: GCF_037993035.2. NCBI lineage: Eukaryota > Metazoa > Chordata > Mammalia > Primates > Cercopithecidae > Macaca > Macaca fascicularis. The sequence goes on from NC_088389.1 coordinate 66,107,697, forward strand.
CTGCCACCACGCCCAGTTAGTTTTTTGTATTTTTAGTAGTTAGTTTCACCATGTTGGTCAGGCTGGTCTTGAACTCCTGACCACAAGTGATCTACCTGCCTCGGCCTCCCAAAGTGCTGGGATTACAGGCGTGAGCCATCGCACCTGGTCGCATTTTCAAAAGAATGAATTTAAGAATAATAAAATTAAAATAGGCCCACTTTTAGATTGTGGTCCATTTTAAAATTTGTCATTCAAATTTTTTGTTGTTAAAAAATATATATATAAATCAGATAATAGCACTCTTTGGCTGAAAATCCTTCAAGAGCTTCCCAGTAGATTCAGAATAGAATGCAAACCCCTTGTTGGCCTTTAAGAGCCTTTATGACCTGGCTTCTGCCTCGTGTCTGCTGCTTGGCTGCAACAATTCAGGCCATATATTTGGGCCATATTACCTTTTTTCTGTTTCTTAGTTGCCCTGAGCTTTTCCTCATCTCAGGGTCCCTGCTCTTGGCCTCCTCACTTTCTGAGACACTCTTCCCACAGACCTTGCTTGCCTGGCTGCTGTCTCAGTTCAAATCACTTCCTGGGAGATGCTTTCCCTGAACACTGTTAACTAAAGAGGCAGCTTCTACTCCCGGGCACTCTATCCCATTTTCCTTATTTTTTCTTGGCAATGTTAATTCTTTAAGTTTTTGTTGTTGTTTGCTTATTATTTGTCTTTCCTCATTAGCATACAATTTCTATAGGAACAGAGGCTTTTCCCATTTTGTTTCTTGCTAAAGTCTCAGTGCCTGTACCTAGTTATTGGCCATAGTACCTACTTATTGAGCGTTGAATATTCTTAAGTAAATGAATGAATCAATTGAATTAAATGGACATACTATCAATTCAATAGTATGAATATTCAAAGAGTATGAATACAATGTACTCATACTCTTTGTCCTTTTGATTAAGCCATAGTTGTTAAAGAGTTTAATGCTCAGTTTTTTTTTCTTTCAACTAGCCATGTACATCTTCATGTGATCAGCCAGGATTTTGATTCTCCTTGCCTTAAAAACAAAAAACATTGGAATTCTTTCAATACAGAATACTTCCTAGAATCACAAGGTAAACAGTGTTGCTTGGTTTTCACATTTGTTTCGTTTTCTGAGCTGTTCTTATATTTAATTTGGTTGTTTCCCTGAATAACAACCTGACCTCAAAAACCTATGTACAACTTTGTGTTCCCTACAAAGCGAGCCCTGTGCCGGGCGCGGTGGCTCAAGCCTATAATCCCAGCACTTTGGGAGGCCGAGACAGGCGGATCACGAGGTCAGGAGATCGAGACCATCCTGGCTAACACGGTGAAAGACCATCCTGGCTAACATGAGACCATCCTGGCTAACACGTCTCTACTAAAAAATACAAAAAACTAGCTGGGCGAGGTGGCGGGTGCCTGTAGTCCCAGCTACTCGGAAGGCTGAGGCAGGAGAATGGCGTAAACCCGGGAGGCGGAGCTTGCAGTGAGCTGAGATCCGGCCACTGCACTCCTGCCTGGGCGACAGAGCGAGACTCCGTCTCAAAAAAAAAAAAACAAAACAAAAAAAAAAAACGAGCCCTGTGAAAAGAAACTGGATTATTTGGATTGTAGTATTATTGCCACTTTGCTGTGAGTTGTCTTCTTGGGGGACCTAGAAAGCTATTATGTCAGGGTCAGTGTTTTATTGTGACAACAGGGGACTTAAAGGCTGTCGTGAGGATTAGTGGAGTTCATGGATAAGAAAACTGTGGACAATTCTTTGTCTCTTCTGCCATCAGTTGGGTATGAGCTTCAGGGCTGCCTCCTGTCAGGAGTGGTGAAATAGCAGGGGGAAGGCTGTGTATATGTAGAAGAAAGCATTTCCTGGTGTGTAATGCTTTCTTACACACCAGGAAATGCTTTCCTGATGTGTAAGAGCTTAAGCATTGCTGGGGTGTTCACAATGGCAGCTGGCATTTACCAAGGGCCAACTAGAGGTAAAGCACTGTGATGAGCTCTTGACAAAGTAATATGGATTGCCTAGAGTGTGTCCTGAAGGAGTGTATTATTTCAAAGGTCGATTGCTCCTATTTATAATCTGATTAAGCTCATTTTGCCTGAGGGAAGTCTAAACTAAACTTACCGAGCTTTAGAATACCTGGCCTGGCATACTGATTGGAGTCATGTTTTTTATTTTATTTTATTTTTGGTATCTCATATGGGTTTTCCAGAGTAGCTGGGATTTGACTTTTCTTCCTTGCCTGCAGCTGTGATCGAGATGGTACAAGAGGCTGGTAGAGTGACTGTCCGAGATGGGATGCCTGAGCTCTTGAAGCTGCCCCTTCGTTGTCATGAGTGCCAGCAGCTGCTGCCTTCCATTCCTCAGCTGAAAGAACATCTCAGGAAGCACTGGACACAGTGATTCTGCAGGGCCTGAGCTGCTGCTGCGGTGTGGCCCACTGGAGCAAACTGCTGGCATCTATTCTGGGTTGCTTGTGAACTTCTACTCATTTCCTAAATGAAAACATGCAGCTTTTTCACAGAGTTTATTCTGTTATTGAGTGGCCACAATGTAGAGTCGCTCGAAGTAGTTCAGGATTAAGAATTGGGGTTTGTCATAGATATATTCTCTGGTGAGGGTGGCTGGGATATACCTGACTCACCATCTTCAGGACCCATGTCAGGTCTGACCATTGGGAGCAAAGCTATGTTCACACTGACCTAAGGGAGAATATGAAAGCAGTGGGCTGGTTATAAATTTATGTTTCTTAGATTTATCCTCCACCTCTGTAGGCATGGACACCCTTTAATCAGAGCACCTAGAGTGGCCTCTTGTTTATCCTAAAGATACTGATGGGCCTTGTTTTCTGTTAGTCTGTTATGTAATATTATTCTTTTCCCTTCCTTCGTGGGGAGGCTTACTTTGTCCAGTCCTTCCATTCCCTTCTATCTTAGATTACCTAAATGTTCCCTTCTCAGGAATTCTGTCTCATCAGTTCTTCACTGTGAGCAAAGAGGCTAGATGAGGGTGTGGGGGGTTGGAGTTTTCTTCTAATATCAAGGGTTCCTGGCTGTGAGGAAACAGCCACATGTTCGTCATGATTCAGCTGTGAAGTCGTTTTGGACCTGTTGTCTGAAAATAAAGTTAATTTGTTTGAGGCATCTCTCTTAAGTAGGTGGAAACTATTGAAGTTCAGCTGACAATTACAGCATAGGCTCTAATGCATGAAAAGGTGGTTGGTGAATGAAAAAGTTGCACAGAGCCACTACTTTATTTTTCCTTGAGAACAAATTTGGATAAAACAGTTGTATTCAGTTGTTTTTTGGGATAATATTAAACTAAAGGTGAAGGGAAAGCTAAAAAGTTGTTTTTGATCAAATTGTGGATATCTTTGGGGGTGGGACTTTTCACTCAAGTTGTGAGAAAAAAGTAAACACCCTTAACCAAAGCGTCTTCTGGAGAGAAAAAGCCACAGTCCATAGAGACATTTGACCTTTTCGCAAACAAACAAGATGCCACAGTGGTTACTTAGCATGGGTATAGTAAGAATTATATAATTAATGATCATAGCCGCTTACATTTGTCTGACTCCTATGTGTCCTGCATTATGCTAAACACTTTACTCAAATGATCTCATTGAATTCTCTCTGTACATAACTCTATGAGGTTAGGTGCTATTGTTATGCCCCTTTAATGGATGAGAATCTCATATTCTATAATGGGTCCTGGGCACCATCCAAATTTGGTATTGAGTCTGATGCATCAACTCATTATTTTTCCGATCAGTTGAACAGTATAAATGCAAGACTAACAGCAGAAGCCGTAGAACCCAGGGGCCTCGGACCTGTGCTGATCAAAAGCTTTCCGTGGCATTTCATTGATTTCCCTGAGATCAGCCAGTTCCTTTAGCCCTTTTTGTCCATCTCTCACTACCCAATGTCTTTCATCTCTTTTCTCTGCTCCTTCTGCACTCCAGGATTGTAATCCTTAACGTCATTAGTCCATCCATCCACAGTTCTTCTATCTGGCTTGATGCTGGACCTGTGGGCCTGCTCGATTGTCTGTTTCCTCTCCTGAGGTGGTTGTCTACATACACTGTGGCTCCTGGAGGTTCTTCCCCAACCCAGCTGCAGAGGACATGTGGCCTTTTCTTTGCAGTCATCAGGTAGCAGGCACAGAAACTTTTGAAAATTGGTTGGGCATGGTGGCTCACGCCTGTAATCCCAGCACTTTGGGAGGCCGAGGCGGGCAGATCACAAGGTCAGGAGATTGAGACCATCCCGGCTAACACAGTGAAACCCTGTCTCTACTAAAAAAAAAATTAGCCAGGTGTGGTGGCAGACGCCTGTAGTCCCAGCTACTTGGGAGGCTGAGGCAGGAGAATGGTGTGAATCCAGGAGGCAGAGCTTGCAGTGAGCTGAGATCGCACCACTGCACTCCAACCTGGGCGACTGAGTGAGACCCCATCTCTTTTTTTTTTTTTTTTTTGAGACGGAGTCTCACTCTGTCTCCCAGGCTGGAGTGCAGTGGCTGGATCTCAGCTCACTGCAAGCTCCGCCTCCCAGGTTCACGCCATTCTCCTGCCTCAGCCTCCCGAGTAGCTGGGACTACAGGCGCCCACCACCTCGCCCGGCTAGTTTTTTGTATTTTTTAGTAGAGATGGGGTTTCACTGGGTTAGCCAGGATGGTCTCGATCTCCTGACCTTGTGATCCGCCCGTCTCGGCCTCCCAAAGTGCTGGGATTACAGGCTTGAGCCACCGCGCCCAGCCTGAGACCCCATCTCAAAAAAAAAAAAAAAAAAAAAAAAAAAAGAAAAAAGAAAAAGAAAATCATACACGTATTAGTTAAGAACAGGCTCTGGATTCAGACCTGGGTCCCAATCCTAGCTTTGCTACTCAGAGCTGAGGGATCTTAGGTAAGTTACTTATTTTCTCTGAACTTCAGAATTCACATATGTAAATGGACATAACAGAGTTGAGTTATAAGGATTAAATAATCTATGTAAAGGGTTTAGCATAGTATCTGGCACGGAGAAGGACTCCATAAATGTTAACTGGAAGCCTCTGCTTTTATCTCATTGGAGGCTGGGAAGGAGGATTCACCTGATCCATGCCTCTCTGCATCTGAATCCTTACTGCTGCTGGAAACTTTATGAATACGTACTCCATGTACTCCTTAGATCAGAATTACTAGTTTACCATTTAAAAAATGTAAGCACTTGGGCTTTACCCAAGAATTACTGAATCACAATCCTGAGGGCCTAGGAATCTTCATTTTAAACCATTCAGGGTGAACTTTATTTTATTGAGGTTTCAGAACCACAATATAAATGAACCTTTGGCTTCAAAGCACCTTGCATTTCTGAAGCTTACGGATTTGGCTGTGTCCTGCCAGGACACAAATAACATTTTCTGGTTAGCTGCCTGGGCCTGTCATAGGTCTGCCTTCCCTCTGCTGTTTCAAGGTTATTTCAGAGTCCGGGGAGACCTCCGGCATTAGCTGAAGGGGAGTCCCTCATTACAGGGTTCTTCAGGAGTTTGGCAGAGCTCCTTTGGCCCCAGGCTCTTAGGAGCCAGGTCTGGAGATGACTTCCCCTCAGTGGCTCCCATTCCCTCTTCATGCCCAGAGATCAGTCCAGTGGCTTGATCTGGGACCTGTAATGAACACTGCCAGCCTTAGGCTCAGAGTGTATTTTTCCTTCTCTGGGTCTGTCTGAGATACCCAGGTACAAATGGTCCTTGTAGGGACCAGATCATACTTCAGGTTAAGGATGTCTTCAGATTCAGGGACATTTTCTAGAGCCTGGCATCTGATAGTCACACAGACTGGACATGGCTGGATATCAGAGATTCAGGACTCATCTGTCATTGTTGGCCTGACTGTTTACCTCTGCTTCCAACAGCTCCAACTCGGAGGGAGACTTTCGCAGGACTCTGAAGATTCTACCACAGACTAATTTTTAAAAATGCGATGAAAGCTGTGAAACCTGCTTTTCAGCATTATGAATATTTACACATTTTGTATGTGTTACCAGGGAGTTTATGGAGCCACTGAAGTGCTTCCATAGGGTCTATGGACCCTAGTTTAAGAATCTCAAGAGAAAAGATTAATCACCATGCATCTGGGATGTACAGGAGGGGTCTCAGGTCACTGTGGAGGACTAGGTGCCCACCACCATGCCTGGCTAAGTTTTGTATTTTTAATAGAGATTAAGTTTTATCATGTTGGCCAAGCTGGTCTCAAACTCCTGAGCTCAAGTGATCTTCCCACCTCGGCTTCCCAAAGTGCTGGGATTACAGGCGTGAGCCATTGCGCCAGGCTTTTTCTTTTTTTTAAAAATATTTTACCAACCAAGAAAAAGCATTGTAGTTCTGGCACAAGTTGAAAGCTGACACAACCCACTGCTCCCACCCCCAACTTGTACTGTTTGACAGTTATTGGAGAAAAAAACTATCATTTATTCACACTGAAGAATTAGTTACTGGCCAAGGACCTTTTGTAGAATCTTCTCCAGAAACTGTAGGAGGTCCTCTTACAATGCTGATTGGAGTTGCCAGGGTCCAGAGGCACCTCCATGCCCTGGGTCACCAGACCACCAGCCTTTGTGGCTCTTTCCCCAGCTGCATTCTGGAGGTAGGAGGCTGGGCCCAGGGCAGAGGAAGGGGCATCTGGGGATGTCTGAAGAGCCAGTTGAGCAGCTGAATTCTTATCTACTATCGACAGTATTTCCACAATCACAGGCATTCCCTAGGTTACAAATACATTGCTCAGAGACTAGGAACTGGAAACTTGCTTTTGAGAACCCGTAAAGTGGAAGATGTTCATGTCAAAGCAAGAGGGTCAACAGGTCAAATACTAAAATGTGGTCCTTCCAGCTGGCCAAGCATTAGGAAAGAGACCCAAGATGTGGGAGGGAGGCCCCAGTAGGTATCTGAATCCCCCACATCCCTGCAGTAGCTCAAAGCCTCTATGTCCCCTTTATGTGAATGAGAAAAGGCACCCCCTGCAAGCAGAAGCTTTTAGCTCACACTCACTTGAGACTGAGGGCCATATAGGGTGCAACTATACAATCTTACCGTGTGGGGTCCCTGTTTCTCATGAGGTTCTCTAGGAAAGGTAGGTTTTTTGGTTCTCCATCATGTGTCCAATGAAATTAGAAGAGTGTGGAACAAAACAGGCTTCCAATAAAATTTCATTGAGTGAATGACACCTGTATGAATACACTTGGAATGGATGTAGAAAACACAACTTTTTCTGTGACATCTGAATTTGATTCGCAAGCATGTTGTTCAGTGAGTCTGCATCTTTGCCCTTAGAAACAGTTTTTATTTTATTTTTATTTTTTTAAAAGTCCCTTCTTTTCACAGGTGTTGATCTTTAATTTTTTAAATTTAAACATTTTTTCTTGCCTTCTTCATTTTTCCTTCATAGGACTTTGGAAACATTGTGATAAACATCTTGCTGCCATTGATTATGGGAAAAAAGTATATCTTACAGGTTAGAATTAGTGGAACATAAGCATGTTAATGTTTTTCCACAGAATGTTCCAAATCTTTGCTAACAAAGCAAGTGATTAGGGATTGGAGTTTTCCGTATCTTTTCTACGAATGGTCTATTTTCGGGGCTTATCCATGTGTGACCACCAGATGGCAGCATTTGAACAACAAATTTTTAATTGTCTTTTACAAGACAAAGCTGTTTTTGAAGCCCTTTTATATATCTTATGTTTCAGAACCAATGCTTCAAAACAATATAAGGGGCTTTTAAAATAAGACCGATGTGTGTGTAACGTATCTCCTAATTAAGATAGAAGTTTGAGGGAAAACCAGTGTGTGGGTCAAAATACAAAACATACACGATTGATTGGGAGGCTGTTTGGCTGAGAGGTGAAATGGACTCTAAAGTTGGCTGGAAGCTGGGTGCGGTGGCTCATGCCTATAATAATCGGGAGGCTGAGGCTGGTGGATCATTTGAGGTCAGGAGTTCGAGAACAGCCTAGCCCCTCCTAGCCAACATGGCAAAACCCTGTCTCCACCAAAAATACAGAAATTAGCCAAAAATTAGCCAGGTGTAGTGGCATGCACCTGTAATCCCAGCCACTTGGGAGGCTAAGGCACAAGAATCGCTTCAACCCAGGAGACAGGTTAGTTACTGTGAGCTGAGATTGCACCATTACACTCCAGCCTGGGTGACAGAGCAAGACTCTACAAACAAACCCCCAAAAACATTCTATTAAAAAAAATAATAAGTTGGCTAGAGCCAAGGTTGAAGCCTGATTCTGGCACTCATGAAGTGGACCTTGGGGCATGTCAAATGCATGGTAGGCATTTAAAATATGCTGGCAAATTTTCTTAATTTGACCCCAAGTTAGTGACTGTTGTTCTCGTCGCAAGAATACCTGGGAGTAGCACTGGAAGCAGACACGTGTTTTGGGCATATTCTTCAAAAATGGCGTCATTTTTATGTCGACAACTGCTAAGTCGCTGGGGGTCAGATATTAGAGGAAGCACTGTCAAAGCAGGATGGTTAATATACAGAGAAGGTAAAGGGCTAGGTCTGCATTTTCCATGGGCCAGCTTCCCAGCAAACCTCCTTTTGATAAAAGAACCAAGCCTCATCTGTCTTCCAGCTCTTCCAAGCCTTGTGTCTTTTAAGCAGGCAGAATAAAAGTTCCAATGCCAAATAGTACCAGAATATTAAAATCGAAAAGGACTTTATATACCAGGGGTCTTGACGTTTTGAGGGAGTCATAGATCCAGAATTTGGTGAAGACGATAGCCCCTTTCCCATATGTTTTGAATGTAATTTCAAGGGAAGCACCCCCAAAATCAATAATCCTTGGACTTCCTAGGGCATATCTTCTCAGCTGGGGTGTGTGTGTGTGTGTGTGTGTGTATGTGTGTGTGTGTGTCCCCTAGACTCTAATTATTTTGAACCAACTGGCAGTCCTTTTTTCCAGACTACACACAGAAAGTCACTCTGCTACCACTAGGCATCTAATCTCTCCGGTGCTTTGGGGCAAAGTTTAATCTCTTGCCTGGAGAATCTGTGAGAACTCTTGATTCTAGTAGCCTCTGATGTTCCATTGAGGGATTTGAAACATAGAAGTGATTGTTATAACATCAGCAACCAACTTATGTCCTAATTAAACATCAAGAATGCTTGCATTCCCAACTTCATGCTGAGAGAGAATATACTAAAACGTTAATTAGCGGTCCTCTCTTGGTGGTAAGAATGTGGGTAATTTAAATTGTGTTATATTGTTGTGCATGCTTCTAAACTAGCTACAGTGAATACATATTTGGGAGTGTGAAAAAAGCCTCAAATTTTATTTTTAAAAAGTGATAGGTCACAAAGGAATGTAATCAACATTCAATTATTTATATTAATAGCTGATAAAAAGTGGCTAATAATTTATTTTACAAATAATGCTAGTTCCATTCGAGTGTTCTGTGGCCCTCCAGAGACAGGCATCCTACAAGGCCAAATTTGCTTGAGTCTGAGAATGACACACATGAAGATAATTCTTCTGATCTGATGGATCTGATATTCCTAACACTAGATCTAGAAAAATAGTGGCTTTTTCTCTGTTTGGCCCTAACCTCGATGTCTGCGAGACACCAACTACATTTTAGTTATTCAAGATTGCTATCCATAGCAACTTCCTGTTTGTACTTACAAATACCTTTCACCATCCATTGAGATCCCATGATTTCTCTTGTAAGTTATGTTGATATGAAATGTTATGTTAGGTTTCCAAATACTGAACCACCTTGAATTCTGGGGGTGAATCCTCTTGGTTCCGTAGGGCTTCTCTTTCAGTGTTGACTTTGGCTCTGAAACATTCATGATGGGATGGGTTTGGGGAATAAGATTTATAGATTGATTTATGTATTTGGCCTTGTCCCCAGATTTTGACAAAAGTATCAGGAAAAGGGGAAGAAAAGATGGAAAATGAGAAGAATGGTTAGAATTTTGGCTTGTTGGATCAGTTCCCAGAACATCCTTTGTGTTAGAGAAATCAAGTAATGAGAGAAGTGGAAAGAAACCAAAAAAGTTACTGAAGCTAAACCAAGCTACATAGTGAAGAGAGAAGGGGGAGAAGGACTGAAAAAGATATGTGAGGTGAATATTTGGGGCAGACTTTGAGGCATCTGGGAAGTGGGAGCTTTGGAGTGCTCTGAGAGATTTGGGGAAAAGAAAGGGATTTGAGGAAGGGTTGGTCTCTCTGGGTATAAACGAGTCCCTTTTAATATATTTTGAGAGATGCAAGCAAAGATTATATACTTGATTAATTTTTTTTTTTCTCTTTTTGGTAGAGACAGGGTCTTACCATGTTGCCCAGGCTGGTCTTGAACTCCTGGCCTCAAGGGATCCTCCCATCAGCCTTCCAAAGTGTTGGGATTATAGGCATGAGCCACTGCACCTGGCCTTTTTTGGCCAAATTTTGACTTCTGTTGTTCCTATTCCAATTTCTCATTTCTTACATTTTGTGTTTCTCCTTTTTTTCTTGATTATATTTGCTAGATGTTTGCTTATATGATGCTATTTTTTAGAAAAGTAGTTCTTTATAACTCTTATTTTTCCCTTTCTTTTCTTTTGCTTTAAAAAAAAAAACTTTTGAGTCAAATACAAAGTTCATATACTTCAATATTAAGAATTTTCTTTTGGCTGGGTATGGTGACTTACACCTGTAATCCCAGCACTTTGGGAGGCTGAAGCAGGCAGATTGCTTGAGCCCAGTAGTTCAGGATCAGCCTGGGAAACATGGTGAGACTCTGTCTCTAAAAAAAAGTTAAGAACTTAGCTGGGTGTGGTGGCACACACCTGTAGTCCCAGCTACTCGGGAGGCTGAGGTGAGGATTGCTTGAGTCTGGGAGGTCAAGGCTGCAGTGAGCTGTGGTCATGTGACTGCACTCCAGCTTGGGTGACAAGCTGGAGTCTCTTTTGGGTCTCGAAAAAAAAAAAAAAATTTTGTTTTTATAATGAATTAAATTTTTAAAAATAATGAAAATATTTATCTCTAGTTTCAGGACCTGAACCATCAGGTTTTCTTGTTTCCATCAGAGAAGTCACATGTCAGGATGCTAAAGTGTTTGACCGTAGGATAAGGCTTTGTTCCTCATATATTTCACAATTTTTTTTTCTCTTTTCTGTTTTTGAGATGGGTTCTAACTCCATCACCTAGGCTGGAGTGCAGTGGCATGATTATAACTCACTGCAGCCTTGAACTCCTGGGTTCAAGTGATCCTCCCACCTTAGCCCACAAATATTGTTTCTTCCTATTTTCTTATACATGAGTAGCCCCTACTACAAAAACACAGGATCTGCCGTTAGTCTTTTTTTTTTTTTTTTGAGACGGAGTCTCGCTCTGTCGCCCAGGCTGGAGTGCAGTGGCGCGATCTCGGCTCACTGCAAGCTCCGCCTCCCGGGTTCACGCCATTCTCCTGCCTCAGCCTCCCGAGTAGCTGGGACTACAGGCGCCCACAACCGCGCCCGGCTAATTTTTTGTATTTTTAGTAGAGACGGGGTTTCACCGTGGTCTCAATCTCCTGACCTTGTGATCCGCCCGCCTCGGCCTCCCAAAGTGCTGGGATTACAGGCGTGAGCCATCGCGCCCGGCCTCCGTTAGTCTTTTATACTTCAGCATGATTTTACAGATCACTATTATCTTTTCCAGACAGGAATTTGCATTTCAATTCTTTTTGTACAACAAAAAGCGTTGTCCTCAGTTGAAGGATTTTTAATTTTAATGAAGTCCAATTTTTAAATTTTGTCTTTTATAAATTGTGTTTTGGTGTTGTAAAGTCATTGCTAAACCCAAGGTCACCTAGATTTTCTCCTATATTATCTTCTAGGTGTTTTATACTTATATGTTTTATATTTATGTCTGTGATCCATTATGTCTATGAGTTAATTTTTGTGAAAGGCGTAAGATCATTATTTAGATTCATTTCCGTGAATGTCCAGTTGAAGCATTTTTAAGCATTACCAGATGGCGAAATTTTTTTTTTTTAGTGAGAAAAGACATTTATTTTCTTATGTAAAACATATATTGTATATAACAGTAATGACATAAACTGATTTATAAAGAAGGCAAAAATAAATAATATTCAGAAAAAGCTGATAGCAGTAGAAATTTAAAAATTGAAAACTTTTTTTTTAATTGAAAACAATTTTTTTTCAAAAAATTGAAATGAATTCTTGCTCTCGTCCCCCAGGCTGGAGTGTGATGGCACGATCTTGGCTAACTGCAACCTCCACCTCCCAGGTTCAAATGATTAGTGATTCTCCTGCCTGGGCCCCACAAGTAGCTGGGATTACGGGAGCCTGTCACCACGCCTGGCTAATTTTCGTATTTTTATATATATATATACATATACACACACACACATGTTTTTTAAAATTATACTTTAAGTTCTAGGGTACATGTGCACATCATTCAGGTTTGTTACATGGGTATACATATGCCATGTTGGTTTGCTGCACCCATTAATTCATCATTTACATTAGGTATTTCTCCTAATGCTATCCCTCCCCCAGCCCCCCACCCCACAACAGGCCCCGGTGTGTGATGTTCCCCACCCTGTGTCCAAGTGTTCTCATTGTTCAGTTCCCACCCATGAGTGAGAACATGCTGTGTTTGGTTTTCTGTTCCTGTGATAGTTTGCTGAGAGTGATGGTTTCCAGCTTCATCCATGTCCCTACAAAGGACATGAACTCATCCTTTTTTATGGCTGCATAGTATTCCATGGTGTGTATGTGCCACATTTTCTTAATCCAGTCTGTCATTGATGGACATTTGGGTTGGTTCCAAGTCTTTGCTATTGTGGATAGTGCCACAATAAACATATGTGTGCATGTGTATAGTAGCATGATTTATAATCCTTTGGGTATATACCCAGTAATGGGATCTCTGGGTCAAATGGTATTTCTATTTCTAGATCCTTGAGGAATTGCCACACTATCTTCCACAATGGTTGAACTAGTTTACACTCCCACCAATAGTGTAAAAGCATTCCTATTTCTCCACATCCTCTCTAGCATCTGCTGTTTCCTGACTTTTTAATGATTGGCATTCTAACTGGTGTGAGATGATATCTCAATGTGGTTTTGATTTGCATTTCTCTGATGACCAGTGATGATGAGCATTTTTTCATGTGTCTGTTGGCTGCATAAATGTTTTCTTTTGAGAAGTGTCTGTTCATATCCTTTGCCCACTTTTTGATGGTATTTTTTTTTCTTGTAAATTTGTTTAAGTCCTTTGTAGATTCTGGGTATTAGCCCTCTGATAGATGGGTAGATTGCAAAAATTTTCTCCCATTCTGTAGGTTGCCTGTTCACTCTGATGGTAGTTTCTTTTGCTGTGCAGAAGCTCTTTAGTTTAATTAGATCCCATCTGTCTATCTTGGCTTTTGTTGCCATTGCTTTTGGTGTTTGGTCATGAAGTCCTTGCTCATGCCTATGTCCTGAATGGTATTGTCTAGGTTTTCTTCTAGGGTTTTATGGTTTTAGGTCTGATATTTAAGTCTTTAACCCATCTTGAGTTAATTTTTGTATAAGGTGTAAGGAAGGGATCCAGTTTCAGCTTTCTACATATGGCTAACCAGTTTTCCCAGCACCATTTATTAAATAGGGAATCCTTTCCCCATTTCTTGTTTTTGTCAGGTTTGTCAAAGATCAGATAGTTGTAGATGTGTCGTATTATTTCTGAGGGCTCTGTTCTGTTCCATTCATGTATATCTCTGCTTTGGTCCCAGTACCATGCTGTTTTGGTTACTGTAGCCTTGCAGTATAGTTTGAAGTCAGGCAGCGTGATGCCTCCAGCTTTGTTCTTTTGGTTTAGGATTGTCTTGGTAATGCAGGTTTTTTTTTGGTTCCATATGAACTTTAAAGTAGTTTTTTCCAATTCTGTGAAGAAAGTCATTGGTAGCTTAATGGGGATGGCATTGAATCTATAAATTACCTTGGGCAGTATGGCCATTTTCACGATATTGATTCTTCCTATCCATGAGCATGGAATGTTCTTCCATTTGTTTTGGTCCTCCTTTATTTCATTGAGCGGTGGTTTGTAGTTCTCCTTGAAGAGGTCCTTCACATCCCTTATAAGTTGGATTCCTAGGTATTTTATTCTCTTTGTAGCATTTGTGAATGGGAGTTCACTCATGACTTGGTTCTCTATTTGTCTGTTATTGGTGTATAGGAATGCCTGTGATTTTTGCACATTGATTTTGTAGCCTGAGACTTTGCTGAAGTTGCTTATCAGCTTAAGGAGATTTTGGGCTGAGACGATGGGGTTTTCTAAATATACAATCATGTCATCTGCAAACAGGAACAATTTGACTTCCTCTTTTCCTAACTGAATACCTTTATTTCTTTCTCTTGCCTGATTGCCCTGGCCAGAAGTTCCAACACTATGTTGACTAGGAGTGGTGAGAGAGGGCATCCCTGTCTTGTGCCAGTTTTCAAAGGGAATGCTTCCAGTTTTTGCTCATTCAGTATGATATTGGCTGTGGGTTTGTCATAAATAGCTCTTATTATTTTGAGATACATTCCATCAATACCTAGTTTATTGAGAGTTTTTAACATTGAAGGGCTGTTGAATTTTGTAGAAGGTCTTTTCTGTGTCTATTGAGATAATCATGTGGTTTTTGTTGTTGGTTCTGTTTATATGCTGGATTATGTTTATTGATTTGCATATGTTGAACCAGCCTTGCATCCCAGGGATGAAGCCCACTTGATCATGGTGGATAAACTTTTTGCTGTGCTGCTGGATAAAATTCAGTTTGCCAGTATTTTATTGAGGATTTTTGCATCAATGTTCATTAGGGACATTGGTCTAAAATTCTCTTTTTTTGTTGTGTCTCTGCCAGGCTTTGGTATCAGGATGATGCTGGCCCCATAAAATGAGTTAGGGAGGATTTCCTCTTTTTCTATTGACTGGAATAGTTTCAGAAGGAATGGTATGAGCTCCTCTTTGTAATTCTGGTAGAATTCGGCTATGAATCCTTATGTTCCTGGACTTTTTTTGGTTGGTAGGCTATTGATTATTGCCTCAATTTCAGAGCGTGTTATTGGTCTATTCAGAGATTCCACTTCTTCCTGGTTTAGTCTTAGAAGTGTATATGTGTCCAGGAATGTATCCATTTCTTCTAGATTTTCTAGTTTATTTGCATAGAGGTGTTTATAATATTCTCTAACTGTAGTTTGTACTTCTGTGGGATCGGTGGTGATGTCCCCTTTATCATTTTTTATTGTGTCTATTTGATTCTTCTCTCTTTTCTTTTTTGTTAGTCTTGCTAGCAGTCTATCAGTTTGTTGATCTTTTCAAAAAACCAGCTCCTGGATTCATTGATTTTTTTTGAAGGGTTTTTTCTGTCTCTATCTCCTTCAATTCTGCTCTTAGTTATTTCTTGCCTTCTGCTAGCTCTTGAATGCGTTTGCTCTTGCTTCTCTAGTTCTTTTAATTGTGATGTTAGGGTGTTGATTTTAGATCTTTTCTACTTTCTCTTGTGGGCTATAAATTTCCATGTACACACTGCTTTAAATGTGTCCCAGCGATTCTGGTATATTGTGCCTTTGTTCTCATTGGTTTCAAAGAACATCTTTATTTCTGCCTTAATTTCATTATTTACCCAGTAGTCATTCAGGAACAGGTTGTTCAGTTTCCATGTAGTTGTGCGGTTTTGAGTGAGTTTCTTATCCTCAGTTCTAATTTGATTGCTCTGTGGTCTGAAAGACAGGTTGTTGTGATTTCTGTTCTTTTACATTTGCTGAGGAGTGTTTTACTTCCAACTATGTAGTCAATTTTGAAATAAGTGTGATGTGGTGCTGAGAAGAATGTATATTCTGTTGATTTGGGTTGGAGAGTTCTGTAGATGTCTATTATGTCTGCTTGATGCAGAGCTGAGTTCAAGTCCTGGATATCCTTGTTAACCTTCTGTCTTGTTGATCTAATGTTGACAGTGGGGTGTTAAAGTCTCCCATTATTATTGTGTGGGAGCCTAAGTCTCTTTGTAGGTCTCTCAGGACTTGCTTTATGAATCTGGGTACTCCTGTATTGGGTGCATATATATTTAGGACAGTTAGCTCTTCTTGTTGAATTGATCCCTTTACCATTATGTAATGACCTTTTTTTGGTCACTTTTGACCTTTGTTTAAAGTCTGTTTTATCAGAGACTAGGATTGCAACTCCTGCTTTTTTTTTTTTTTTCCATTTGCTTAGTAGATCTTCCTCCATGCCTTTATTTTGAGCCTATGTGTGTCTCTGCATGTGAGATGGGTCTCCTGAGTACAGCACGCTGATGGGTCTTGACTCTTTATCCAATTTGCCAGTCTGTGTCTTTTAATTGGGGCATTTAGCCCATTTACATTTAAGGTTAATGTTGTTATGTGTGAATTTGATCCTGTCATTATGATGTTAGCTGGTTATTTTGCCCATTAGTTGATGCAGTTTCTTCCTAGCATCGATGTTCTTTACAATTTGGCATGTTTTTGCAGTGGCCGGTACTGGTTGTTTCTTTCCATGTTTAGTGCTTCCTTCAGGAGCTCTTGTAAGGGAAGCCTGGTGGTGACAAAATCTCTCAGCATTTGCTTGTCTGTAAGGGATATTATTTCTCCTTCACTTATGAAGCTTAGTTTGGCTGGATATGAAATTCTGGGTTGAAAATCCTTTTCTTTAAGAATGTTATGAATATTAGCCCCCACTCTCTTCTGGCTTGTAGAGTTTCTGCCAAGAGATCTGCTGTTAGTCTGATGGGCGTCCCTTTGTGGGTAACCTGACCTTTCTCTCTGGCTGCCCTTAACATTTTTTCCTTCATTTCAACTTAGTGAATCTACAATTATGTGTCTTGGGGTTGCTCGTCTCGAGGAGTATCTTTGTGGTGTTCTCTGTATTTCCTGAATTTGAGTGTCGGCCTGCCTCGCTAGGTTGGGGAAGTTCTCCTGGATAATATGCTGCAGAATGTTTTCCAACTTGGTTCCATTCTCCCCGTCACTTTCAGGTACACCAATCAATCGTAAATTTGGTCTTTTTACATAGTCCCATATTTCTTGGAGGCTTTGTTGGTTTCTTTTTACTCTTTTTTTCTCTAAACTTCGCTTCTTGCTTCATTTCATTCATTTGATCTTCAATCACTGATTCCCTTTCTTCTACTTGATCGAATTGGCTACTGAAGCTTGTGCATGCGTCACATAGTTCTCGTGTCATGGTTTTCAGCTCCATCAGGTCATTTTAGGTCTTCTCTACACTGTTTATTCTGGTTAGCCATTTGTCTAATCTTTTTTCAAGGTTTTTAGCTTTGTTGCAATGGGTTTGAACATCCTCCTTTAGGTTGGAGAGGTTTGTTATTACTGACTTTCTGAAGCCTACTTCTGTCAACTTGTGAAAGTCATTCTCCATACAACTTTGTTCCATTGCTGGTGAGGAGCTGCAATCCTTTGGATGAGAAGAGGCACTCTCGTTTTTAGAATTTTCAGCTTTTCTTCTCTGGGTTCTCCCCATCTTTGTGGTTTTATCTACCTTTGGTCTTTGATGTTGGTGACCTACAGATGGGGTTTTGGTGTGGCTGTCCTTTTTGTTGATGTTGATGCTCTTCCTTTCTGTTTGTTAGTTTTCCTTCTGACAGTCAGGTCCCTTAGCTGCAGGTCTGTTGGAGTTTGCTGGAGGTCCACTCCAGACCCTGTTTGCCTGGGTATCACCAGCAGAGGCTGCAGAACAGCAAATATTGCAGAACAGCAAATACTGCTGCGAAGCTTTGTTCCAGAGGGACACCCGCCTGTATGAAGTGTCAGTCAGCCCCTACTGGGAGGTGTCTCCCAGTTGGGCTACATGGGGGTCAGGGACCCACTTGAGGAGGCAGTCTGTCCGTTCTCAGAGCTCAAACGCTGTGGTAGGAGAACCACTGCTCTCTTCAGAGCTGTCAGACAGGGACATTTAAGTCTGCAGAAGTTTCTGCTGCCTTTTGTTCAGCTATGCCCTGCCCCCAGAGGTGGGACAACAGAGGCAGCAGGCCTTGCTGAACTGCAGCGGGCTCCACGCAGTTTGAGCTTCCCCAGCTGCTTTGTTTACCTACTCAAGCCTCAGCAATGGCAGATGGCCCTCTCCCTGCCAGGCTGCTGCCTTGCAGGTCTATCTCAGACTGCTGTGCTAGCAGTGAGCAAGGCTCCATAGGTGTGGGACCCGCTGAGCCAGGTGTGGGATATAATCTCCTCAGGTGCCATTTGCTAAGACTGTTTGAAAAGTGCAGTATTTAGGTGGGAGTGGCCCGTTTTTCCAGGCACAGTTTGTCATAGCTTCACTTGGCTAGGAAAGGGACATTCCTTGACCCCTTGGGCTTCCTGAGTGAGGCGATGCCCTGCCCTGCTTTGGCTCACCCTCCGTGGGCTGCACCCACTGTCCAACCAGTCCCAATGAGATGAACCAGGTACCTCAGTTGGAAATGCAGAAATCACCTGTCTTCTGCATTGATCACACTGGGAGCTGCAGACTGGAGCTGTTCGTATTTGGCCATCTTGGAACGAAGCGGAAATTTTTAAATAGAAAGTATTTCCTCCTCCCCCAATGTTCCACTTCCCTAATAATGAGAATTTGTGATTACAATAATTTTAAGAGAAAAGAATACAGTTGCTAGCACAAAGCCATGCGAATTAGGGAGACTGGAGTGTGAGACCTCCTGACTCCTCCAACTGTTTTTCTTCCACTGACAGCTGGCAGCAGGGTGGGGTTACAGGAGTCTCTGCCTTCTCTGGACTGGAATGTGTCAAACCTTTCTAACTCCAAGGAAACCATCAGCAGAGGCCCCCTATCTCCTGCCTGTGTCCGTCTGCCGGTATGCAGATGCCATGGGATAGGAGCAGTGCTCAAAGAACTGTGCATTTGCTTTGGTATCTTAATCCCAAATCCACTTTAAGATTTGGGGAAAAATGAGCAACCTCCAGCGTTAAGTGTGAAAAGTCAATTCCTTGTGGAAGGCATGATTGAATTGTCACAATTGAAGAACTTGTCACAGTGTGTGATCTGCCCAGAAGCATTCTCCAAAACACCAAAAATTCTCCAGGAATGTTTTCATCTTTTTGCAATTCCAGTTTGCATTTCCAGGAGCCAGGCTGACCTGCGTGCACAGGGTTCTGTAAAGGCAGTTTGTTTTTTCAGTTAAAGGTGGTGGGAGGAACACTGGAGTGGTGTCCACTGTTGAGAAGGAGATGGGAACTCATTCCTGAAAGGAAGATGGGTGTAGAGAGCATTAGGCTGCCCAGGCATGTGGGCAAGCAGTGAGAACAGGAGTCTTTGGGGACAAAAGTAAGTCCTGTGCTAGATTTGCTAAGAGAAATATCAACTGATCTCTTTAAAATGAGATCCTTCCCACCCCTTGGGGCCTGGAAAATGTGGTCTGCTGGGTATGGAGACACCAAATAAACAGTACAGAGGCTCCTGTGTGTCAGTCACCACACCTGGCAAATGCCAAAGTGTCTCACTTTGCTGGAGGAATTTACAACTCAAGGTGTTTGTGTCACAGGCCAAGACGGGAGTGGAGGATCTGGCCATCAGAGGATAGAATGCTTCCCATATGCTAAGGTGCTTCCGCTTGTATTCACGAACAGCATTTTCCTGAAACTGGTTGCTGAGCCTGGAATTTCTGTTAATGTTCTAAGGCAAAATGCGAATTACCAAGCTGAGCTGAGGGCTGGGGTTATGCTATCTTCCTTTAGTCCCTTTCATAAAAGCTCCTGTGCCGTCCAGCTGCCTCTCTTTCCAGAAGGTGGTGGTCCAGTTTTAATTATGTTAACAGAGGGAGTATAACTAAAAAACGACTTACTTCATCAAAATCTGTTCCACTACCGAGAGCACAGACACCAGCAGGTGTGGCTGTTTGAATCCTCCCTGCTCTGCATGGCTTTTCTGAACCTCGGATCCTTCGCCTTAGACTCAGGGGTTAAAACCCTAAGAATTAAACGAAATAAAGTATCTAAAGTGACTGAGCACAGAGCCTGGCCTAGAGGGTTGAGTTTCCCCCTCCTCCCGGGTAAGAGAAGCGGTGATGAAGCCAGGTGGAGCCCGAGGGCCTGCCTCTGAGGCGGTGCAGGCAGCAGGTGAGGGCCGCGCCCGGGAGGGGCCAGGGAGGATCCGTGGGCAGGGGAGGGGGAAAGGGGCTGTGGCTCCGGCCTGCAGGGAGCCCTGGCCCGCCCTCTTCCTTTTCGGACCTCGGAGGGAGACGGGCTGAGAGCTGAAGTGGCTGCGGGAGCCGCGGCGGAATCCTCGAGGGCGCCCCCAGAGGTCTTGGGGCTCCTTGGCCCCTTGGCTCCTTGGTTCCTTGGTAGGCGCGGGAAGCGCCCATGGGGCTCCAGCCGGGGCCTGGGAGGCGGATGACTGGGGATGGAGGAGGCTAAGCCTTGGACTCGCTCCCAGGCGCCCGCAGGGGACTTCCAGGCATCCTCGACGGCGGACCGAGCTAGGGCGCGGGGCCGCTGGTGCGGGGACCTCCCTGGGCTTTGGGGTCATCGAAGGCTCCGAGACGCTCTGGCCCCGTAGGCGCTGCTCGTCACCGGGACCGAGCTTGGCTTGATCTGGGCAACAGCAGTTACGGCGCTGCTCCGCCCAGGCCAGGGCAGCAGGGGGGCTGGGAGGAAGAGGGCGCATAATTTCCTCGGGGCTCCTGTGTGGCCAGCCTAAAAGTGCGGTTTTGGTCGCCTTGTGGTGAAATGTCTGCGCCTCTTCCATCCTCAGTAACCAGTACTGATTTTCCTTAGCGTCTGCTGTTAACCAAAGCGACCACAACTTAGTTGAAAGCCTCACTAGAAGCTTTGAGGTCAGTGGGTTCGAATCTCACACCTACCACTTAGCAGCTGTGCAACACTTGGCAAATTGACTTCCTGTTCCTCGGATTTCTCACTTGTAAAACAGACATTGTAATACCATCTTCTTTGTAGGATGAATGTCAATATTAAATGAAATCATGAGAGTAAAGCATTTGGTAGATGGTCCCTCAGTGAATGTGATGACTATGGCAAGGAGTTTTCAAGGGAAACTTTCCTGTGAAGTTGGTTTAATAGATTTATTCATCTGCATTCTTTGTTTCTTTTTTGTCCTAAGGACTACACCACAATGAGCAGGCTTAAGAAAATACCCACTTTGGTAGATGCTAAATATGGCTTAGGACCAAGTAAGACATCCTTCACAAGACAAGTCGCTTTTAATTCAAAATAATTTTGAGAAAAAATAGCCTCTCTTCCAAAGATAAGAGCTTACAGTGGTAGTTTTTATTCATTAATAAACTTATGTTTTTAAAATGGAAAACATGCTCTGACCGGTGACGGGTTTAGGGGAGTTCATTTCACAAGTGTCTGGAGCAACAGTTAATTAACTTCAAGATCAACATCCAGTCATTTGGCCAGGTAAAGAATCATTTCCCACTCATTTGCTGTGCCAGTGTGGAAAGTAAACATGCTGCATAATTGAAAACAGCTGTTGTTACTGTACTATTCACCCTCTGCATCCTTTCCTACTGTTTTCCACGTGCTCTATCCCCCAAACCTAAAAAGCTGTAAGCCGATATGACTAATAGCAAAGGTGCATGAGGGCATTTTTCCTCCTTCTGTGACTCATTTCTTTCTGTGTGAGACGACTCCATAAAGATGACTCCATAGACACAACACAATTGAGTCTTGCATTTATCTACCCCTTTATTTAAAACCCAAAGAGGACTTATCAAAAAGAGAAGAAATCTCTGTAAAGGTGAACAATGCAGTCAAGTTACTTGCTCACAATCACATTTGTAGACTAGCTTAAGAGGACTTTGTATTATAATAAAAAGTGTTTCTGAATAGCTTTTTAGTTCATCAGCACTGTACTAATTATAGCTCTGTTTCTTGAGAAAAACCTAATATTTGTTTTTTTAAATGGAATTATCTAATTGCACAGTCATTTTCAGCCATACAAAAGCCAACATTAAAAATGAGCAAAGGGAAATAATTACGACTTACAGGCTGGGAAGAGGTATATAATCTGATATGTAGTTCTTGTGCTTGAGGGATTTAATTAGACATCAACAGAAAAACGATTTTTTTTTTCTGAAGAAAAAATATAATTTAATCCACAATGTGTATAGCTATAGAGAGTTTTATTGACAGAATTCCTTTAATGTTTTTCTGATTCATTCGGTGCTTAACAAAGGGATTACTTTAGCTCTTGTGTCTTGATTGACTGTTGTATGATTCTTTAATCTTAACTTTTATTGACTAGTGAAATAAACAAAATAATTAAAGTGAGAGATTTTAATATGTGCATATCAAACTTGGACATCTCTGTTAGGGAAGCAGGAGCCTAGAGGAGCCAGAATGATACCATTTTAAAATCAACTCCATCTTAAAACTAGCAAGGCACGTTCCTTGCCAGTCATGACCCATGGTCCTTAGATGTTTACAGCTAAAGGAGCAACTTGTTAATGCCTGCAAGGACACACTCCTACAATAACAGAAAGTTCAGATGTCCCGATACCCATAACAGTATGTGCTTTGAATATAATTGTAGTTATGGCTTGATGTACTCACACACTAGAATGTCAAGGATAGTTTAAATCAATATTATAAATTTTATCATGCTATCTGCTCACCCTCATGTAGACTCAGCTTAGCTTAGTCTTTACATACATAAGACCGCCTACATAAGAAAAACTTAAAGCAAAGATGGTGCGTTCCTCGCTTGCCTTCTGAAGGTGCTGTACTCTGGAAGGGAGTAGCTTCTAATTAACTTGCTTCTTTCACTGCAGTCTGTGACTCACCTTGAATTCCTTCCTGCGTGAGACCCAAGAACTCTCTTTTGGGGTCTGGATCAAGACTTCTTTTCCGGTAATGAATCCAGGAGGCAAAAAATAAGGACATTTAGGAATTGAGCAATTCAGTAAATAAACATTTGTGTGCGTGTGAGCACCCACGTGCATACATACACTTATGTGTAGAGGATCTAGAAAAATCTTTATATCCTTTGAATAGAGAAGATACACATTTCCCCCCATATGATCATGGTACATTTAAAATAGTTGATCCCATATTAGGCCACAAAGAAATTCTTTTTCTTTTCTTCCCCTGGAGATAGGGTCTCCCTCTGTCACCCAAGCTGGAGTGCAGTGTCACATAGCTCACTGTAACTTCAAACTCCTGGGCGCAAGCAGTTCTCCCGCCTCAGCCTCCTGAGTAGCTAGGACTATAGGTGCATGGCACCATGTCCACCTAATTTCAATTTTTAAATTTTTTGTCGAGATGAGGTCTCACTGTTTTACCCAAACTGGTCTCAAACTCCTAGCCTGAAGTGATTCCGATCCCCCCCAACCCCACCAGCCTCCCAAAGTGTTGGGATTACAGGTATGAGCCACCACGCCTAGCCTAAGCAATTCTTGATACATTAAAAAATAGAAGAGGTATACCATAGGCCATGATATGGTTTGGATCTGTGTCCCCACCCAAATCTCATGTTGAATTGTAATCCCCAGTGTTGGCAGTAGGGCCTGGTGGGAGGTGGTTGGACATGGGGGCAGTTTCTCATGAATGGTTTAGCACCATTCCTCTAGTGCTGTTCTGCTGATAGAGTTATCATGAGATCTGGTTGTTTAAAAGTGTATAACACCTCCCACCCTGCTCCTGCTCCAGCCGTGTAAGATGTGCCTGTGTCTCCTTTGCCTTCTGACATGATTGAAAGTTTCCTGAGGCCTCCCAAGAAGCTGAACAGGTGCCAGCATCATGTTTCCTGTATAGCCTGCAGAACTGGGAGCCAGTGAAGCCTCTTTTCTTTATAAATTACTCAGTCTCATGTAGTTCTTTTTTTTTTTTTTTTTTTTTTTTTTTTAGATGGAGTTTTCATTCTTGTTACCCAGGCTGGAGTGTAATGGCGCGATCTCAGCTCACTGCAACCTCTGCCTCCCGGGTTCAAGTGATTCTCCTGCCTCAGCCTCCCGAATAGCTAGGCTTACAGGGGCATGCCACCAGGCCGGCTAATTTTTTTTTTTTTTTGTATTTTTAGTAGAGACAGGGTTTCACCCATGTTGGCCAGGCTGGTCTCGAACTCCTCACTTCAGGTGATCTGCCCAGTTCGGCCTCCCAAAGTGCTGGGATTACAGGCGTGAGCCACCACTCCTGACCATCAGGTAGTCCTTTATAGCGGTGTGAGAATGGACTAATATAGGCCACAGTATTTGAGCATAATTAAAATTATAAATTAATAATTTAAAAAGTATCTAAAAGTCTTGACCACTTGGACGTGAAGAATTATGCTGCCAGATAACTTTTGGATTGTTAAAGAAATCAATGCTAAACTTACACTCTTAGCAATGTAAAGTCTAACATTTTATATAAGAATCTGTAGGATATAGCTAAAGTTATTTTCAGAATAAAATAGATTGATTTAAATAGCTTTCATTGTACAGACAAGAGACTAAAGATAAACTCATCTTAAGAACTTAGACAAAATATATAAAAAATAAAGAGAAAATTAACTAAGAGAAATTAGGAGAAGGGAAGTTACAAAATTAAGACTGAAATTAACAAAATAGAAAGCAAAAACTATGTATCAAAAGGTTATATAGGCTGGTTGCAGTGGCTCATGCCTGTAATCCTAGCACTTTGGGAGGCCAAGGCAGGCAGATCACGAGGTCAGAAATTTGACACTGGTCTGACCAACATGGTGAAACCTCGTCTCTACTAAAAATACAAAAATTAGCCGGGCGTGGGGCACGCGCCTGTAATCCCAGCTACTCAGGAGGCGGAGGCAGGAGAATTGCTTGAACCCAGAAGGTGGAGGTAGCAGTGAGCTGAGATCGCGCCACTGCACTCCAGCTTGGGCAGAGCAAGACTCTGTCTTAAAAAAAAAAAAAAAAGCGATAAAGTAAATAAACTCACCACTAACCAGGTTGAAGAAAAAAGAAAGCACAATTATGTGATATTTTGAGTAAGAAAGACACATAACTGAAGGGGGCCTGCCCCTCCACACCTGTGGTTATTTCTCATCAGGTGAGAGACTGAGAAAAGAAATAGAGAGACAAAGTATAGAGAAATAACAGTGGCCCTGGGGACCGGCACACTCAGCATGCGACGACCTGCACCGGTGCTGGTCTCTGAGTTCCTTCAGTATTTATTGATCATTATTTTTACTATCTTAGCGAGGGGAGTATAGCAGGGCAGCAGGTGGGGAGGTCAGCAGGGAAACGTGAGCAAAGGAATCTGTATCGTGAGTAAGTTCAAGGAAAGGTACTGTGACTGGATGTGCACGTAGGCCAGATTTATGTTTCACTTTACACAAACATCTCAGTGTAGCAAAGGGTAACAGAGCAGTATTGTTGCCCCATATCTCGCCTCCAGCCGCAGGGCAGTTTTCTCTTATCTCAGAATAGAACGAATGGGAATGGTTGGCTTTACACCGAGACATTGCATTCCTAGGGATGAGCAGGAGACACAAACCTTCCTCTTATCTCAGCTGCAAAGAGGCCTCCCTCATTCACTACTCCTCCTCAGCACAGACCCTTTAGGGGTGTTGGGCTGGCGGATGGTAAGGTCTTTCATTTCCCACAAGGCCATATCTCAGGCCGTGTCAGTGTGGGGGAAACCTTGGACAATACCCAGGCTTTTTTGGGCAGAGGTCCCTGTGGCTTTCCGCAGTGCCTTGTGTCCCTGGTTAATCGAGAATGGAGAATGGCGATGACTTTTACCAAGCATACTGCCTGCAAACATATTATTAACAAGGCACATCCTGCACAGCCCTAAATCCATTAAGCTTTGATTCAATACAGCACAGGTTTCTGTGAGCACAGGGTTGGGGCTAAAGTTACAGGTTAACAGCATCTCAAAGCAAAACAATTTTTCTTTGTGCAGATCAAAATGGAGTTTCTTATATCTTCCTTTTCTGCACAGACATGGTAACAATCTGATCTCTCTTTTCCTCACACATAACCACAGAAATAGAAAAGGTTAAAAATGATTTAAAGAGAATGTTGTTGGCCGGGCATAGTGGCTCACATCTGTAATCCCAACACTTTGTGAGGCTGAGGTGGGCAGATTGCTTAAGCCCAGGAGTTTGAGACCAGCCTGGGCAACATAGGGAGAACCCCCATCTCTATTTAAAATTTAAAAATTAGCTGGGTTTAGATGGCACACACCTGTAGTGCCAGCTACTTGGGAGGCTGAGGTGGGAGGATTGCTTGAGCCCAGGAGGTTGAGGCTGCAGTGAGCTGTGATCACACCACTGCACTCCAGCCTGGGCAACAAAACTGTCTCAAAAAAAAAAAAAAAAAAAAAAAAGAGAGAGAATGTTAACTTGAACTCCAACTATTTGGGAATCTTGAGGATTTCCTAGAAAAATATAAATGAATAAAAGTGACGTAAAGAGAAGCTGACTTGAACAGACTCATTACCATAAGAGATTGGAGAAATGATTATAGCTCTATCCTTAAAAAAGAGCTGGTGCCAGGTGATTTCCCAGCTCAGTGTGACCTGACTATTTTTTAAAAAGCAGATAATACAGTGTTACTTAAACCAGTATGTATCAAACATCAATAGGAATCACCTGGAAATCTTGTTAAACTGCAGACTGTGATTCAATAGGTCTGAAGTGGAACCTGAAATTCTGTATTTCTCAAAACCTGTCAGGTGATGCTGATATTATTGGTCCATGCTCTTTGCATAGCAAGGATTTAAATGACTCAAGACCATAAAACAGGCCGGGCACAGTGGTTCACACCTGTAATCCCAGCACTTTGGGAGGCTGAGGTGGGTGGATCACTTGAGGTCAGGAGTTCCTAACCAGCCTGGGCAACATGGTGAAAGCCTGTCTCTACTAAAAATACAAAAATTAGCAGGGTATGGTGGCCGTGCACCTGTAATCCCAGCTCCTTGGGAGGCTGAGGCAAGAGAATCACTTGAACTTGGGAGGTAGAGGTTTCAGTGAGCCAAGATCGAGCCATTACACTCCAGCCTGGGTGACAGAGTGAGACTCCATCTCAAAACAAAAACAAAAACAAAAGCAAAAAAACAACAACAACCCATAAAACAGGATGGAAAGTTCCTTAAGTCATTTAATAAAGCCAGCACAGCTTTCATAGCTCAATCAGTTACAGGGGATGCAAAGAAAAGGGCATCATAGACTAATTTCACTTGCACATGCATTCAATAAATGTTTATTGAGCACCTACTAAGAATGTCAGGTACTGTTCTAGGGGCAGGGAATATAGCAGGGAACAAAACAGGTTAAGTCCCTGCTCTCTTGAGATTACTTATTGTGATACTGGCAAAAAGTTCCCTCCGAATCTCTGGAGAGGCCAAGGCATGATTAGCGGGTTCCAACTTCCAGCCCCACCCTCCAGCCTCTAGGGAGAGAAGAGGGGCTGAAAGTTGAGTTGATCACCAAATGGGTAGTAATCAGTTACGCTGCAGTAATGAAGTCTTCATAAAAACGAAAGGACAGGGTTCAGAAGAGCTTCTGGATAGCTGAACACATGGAGTTTCCTGGAGGGTGGCACCCTGGAAGGGCATGGGATCTCTGCTTCCCTTCCCACACGCCTTGTGGTGTGCATCTCTTCCAGCTGGCTGTTCATCTGTGTCCTTTATAATAAATGGGCCAATGTTAGTGTTTCCCTGAGTTCTGTGAGCTGCTCCAGCAAATTAATCGAATCCCAGGAGGAAGTTGTGGAAACCCTGACTTAGAGCTGGTTGGTCAGAAGCACAGGCCACAACCTGTGCTTGCAACCAGCATCTGCAGTGGTGTGGGCAGTCTTATGGGACTGAGCCCTCAGCCTGTGGGATGTGATCTCCAGGTGGATAGTGTCAGAATTAAATTGAATTGGCAGCCACCTAGCTGGTGTCCACTGGAGAGTCGTCTGCAGAACTGTTCTGCTGTGTGGGGAAAAACCCACACATCTGGTGTCGGAAATGTTGAGTGACTCTGTGGGAGTAGAGAGTAGAAAAAACACTTTGGTTATTTATGTATCCTGACACTTACTAATACAGATGCAAACATTCTAAATAAAGTATTAATAAAAATCAAGTTATATAATAAAATAACAACATACTGCTATGGAATAGAGTATTTTAATTATGCCCTGTTCTATATATTTCAGGTATACAGGCTGGTTCCCTATCAAGACATCTATTACCATTAGTAATGAATTATGATAATACTGTAAAGGAAAAACCATATGATCCTGTCAATATACACTGGAGAAATTTTTTGTAAAATTTAATAGCCATTCCTAATAAAAATTCTAAGCTAATAGGGTGTGATGACTTTTCTATTAAAAAACAAGTCTAGGCTGGGCGCGGTGGCTCAAGCCTGTAATCCCAGCACTTTGGGAGGCCGAGACGGGCGGATCACGAGGTCAGGAGATCGAGACCATCCTGGCTAACACAGTGAAACCCCGTCTCTACTAAAAAATACAAAAAACTAGCCGGGTGAGGTGGTGGGCGCCTGTAGTCCCAGCTACTCGGGAGGCTGAGGCAGGAGAATGGCGTAAACCCGGGAGGCGGAGCTTGCAGTGAGCTGAGATCCAGCCACTGCACTCCAGCCTGGGCGACAGAGTGAGACTCCGTTTCAAAAAAAAAAAAAAAAAAAAAAAAAAAAAGTCTAAGTAACAATACAAGGAAACTACTTATCTAGGATAAGGACTGTTACCTCTAAACCCAATACAAAACATTGTTCTAAATAGCAAAACTCTGAAATCATTTCACTGAAACCAGAAATTAGAAAAGGATGTCCATGTGCTATTATTATGTTACATTGTCAAAGAAAGGTAAGAAAATAATTGCCATAAACTTTGAAAAAGAAGAAATAAAACTATTTATGTTTGTCTATGTGACTTCATTATTTGCCTAGAAAACTCAAGGAACTTTAGTAATAAACTATTTGAATTGTAGGTCATTTTGGAAAAATGGGCAGATGCAAGATAAATATACAAAAAGCACCAACTTCTCTCTATATTAGCAGTAAGTACTTTGAAAGGAAATTAGAAAACTTTTATTTTCTACAGTTTCATAAAAGCTTAAAATACTTAGGAGTGTAATTTTTAAAAATCGTTTAATTGTCATTTTATAGCTCCCCACCGCAGCTGCCCCCACCCTTCCCTTCGATGATGACATTTGCAGGCTTTAGGGCGACCAGGGAACAAAGCTGGGGTCTGGCAGCCCCACTACGTTTGCCAGCCAGAGAGAACAAGTCACGATGACAAATTATCACAACAATTAGCACTCATACTTTGGGGATCTGCAAATTGAGAAGGCCCCAGCTCCTCATTGTACAGGGGTCTATTTGGCAGTGACCTTGCTCTGGAGATGACATTCCTTCAGCCTGAGGCAATTGATGTTGATGAACCCGTGGCATCAATTGGCTCATAATCATCCTGCACCTTCATGCTCACCAGCTCCTCGTTGTAGAGAGACAGTGGGGACTCCCAGCGGAGGATGTACACCTGGCCCTTGAGGACGGACCCCTGCGCTGTCCCTTCCACTGGTTCCTGGGCCTTGGCGTTACAGTGGCAGACAAATTTCACACTCAAGGCTATGCCAGAAACCGGTATACATCAGCTCAGCAAATTTCAAGCCCAGGCCTTGTTTGCTTTTGTGCACTTCTCCGTACGTGGTGAAGGCCTTGATGTCTAAATGAGTGTGGTAAAGGATGGTGCCTGCTGGGGCCTCACAGATCCCTCCGGACTTTATTCCATTGAAGCGGTTCTCTGCGATGTCAATATGGCCCACGCCGTGCTTGCCTGCAACTTTGTTCAGGTACACGAAGAGCTCCTAGGAGGTCTGGTGGGTGGTGCCATCCTTGACGTTGGTCACCTTCACGGGGACCCCTTTTTTGAACTCGATGTCGAGAATGTCAGGGGTGTTGAGGGCTTTGGCCGGGTCCTGGGTCTTCGTGTAGAGACCTGGAGGCGCTTGGTTCTTGGGGTTCTCCAGAATTCCAGCCTGGTAGCTGATGTGCATGAAGTTCTCGTCCATGCTCCACAGGCTCTGGGGAGTGACTGGGGTGGGAATCCGATGTTGCTTTGCCTGTTTCATCAGGTGATTGCGGCTCTTGAACCGGTTGTAGAACTCGGGCATCCTCCAGGGAGCAATGACCTTTATCTGGGGGGACCAGCGAGTAGCAGTGAGCTCAAACCGGCCCAGATCATTTCCCTTTCCCGTGGTGCCGTGGGACACATACTTGGCCCCTCCCGCTGAGCGATTTCCACTTGTTTGCTGGCGCTGCCGGGCCTGGCGAGAGAGGTGCCCAGGAGGTAACGGTTCTCATACAGTGCGCTGGACTGGATGGCCGGCCAGATGAACTCCTCCACAAACTCCCTGCTGGCATCCTCAGTGAACACCTTTTTGGTCCCAAGCGTCAGTGCCTAATTCCTGGCTTCCTGGAAGTCTTCCTCCTGGCCAGTGTCGGACAGGTAGGCAATGACGTCATAGCCTTGTTCCTTTAGGAACCCGAGGATGCAGGAGGTGTCCAGGCCGCCACTGTAGGGCGGAACCACGGAGCCTTTGCTGGACATAGCGTCTGGGATTGGAGGCGCAAGTTCCCGGCGTCTGGAATCTGTCTTCACGGTGCAGTGAACCACTCGGGCTCGGGGAGCGGTGGCAGGCGACAGAGCAGGGAGGAGTATAATTTCAAAATACCAAACCGTCCACAGAAACCAAGAGAATAGTACCCATAACCCAGCTTCAACAATCGTCAATATTCTGCCCTTCTTGTTCCATCCTGCCTTTCCACCTTACCTCCAGGAGTACTTTAAAGCAAATTTCAGAAATCAAATAGTTTCACCTTGACAGTAAAATTAGTAAGATATAAGACCTATTTAAAGTTATAAAAGCTCAATTAAAGTTGTAAATATTATCTGAACAAATGTAAAGACATCTCGTGTTCTTTGATGACTTGGAATCATAAAATCTATTTAAAGATTTTTTTTAATGTATTTATTTATTTATTTTCAGAGACAGGGTCTTGCTCTGTTTCCCAGGCTGGAGTGTAGTGTCAGGAGCATAGTTCTCACTGCAGCCTCATTCTCCTCGGCTCAAGGGATCCTCCTGCCTTAGTTTTCCAAGTAACAAGGAATACAGGCGCGCACCACTATACCCAGCTAATTTTTTTTAAAGATGAGGCCTTGCTATGTTGCCCAGGATGGTCTCAAACTCCTGGCCTCAAGAGATCCTCGTGCCTTGGCCTCCTGAAGTGTTAGGTTTAGAGGCATGAGCCACTGTACCCAGGCCTGAATTTTTAAATATAAACCCAAAAGCACAGGCAACAAAAGTAATAATAGAGAAATGGGATTGTATCAAACTAAAAAGCTTCTGCACAGCCAAGGAAACAATCTACGGAGTTAAGAGACAACCTACAGAATGGGAGAAAATATTTGCAAACCATACATCTGATAAGGGATTAATATCTAAAATAACAAGGAACTGAAACAACTCAATAGTAAGAAAACAAACAATGCAATTAAAAAAATGGGCAAAGGATTTGAATAGACATTTGTCAAAAAAAGACAAACAAGTGACCAAGTACAGTTATCTCTTGGGATCTGTGGGGGATTAGTTCCAGAACATCCTGCAGATACCCAAATCTGCTGATGCTCTAGTCTCTGATATAAAATGATACAGTGTTTGCATGTAACCTATACACATCCTCCCATTTACTTTTATTTTTTATATAAAGACAAGGTTTCACCATGTTGGCCAGGCTGGTCTTGAACTCCTCGTCCCAAGTGATCCTCCCGTCTTGGCCTCCCAAAATGCAGGAATTACAGGTGTGAGCCACCATGCCCAGCCCACTCATTCAATCTAGAGATTTAAATCATCTCTAGATTACTTATAATACCTAATAAAATGTAAATGCTATATATGAATACTATCCAGCTTCAAGAAAGAAGGAAATCCTGCCATTTGTGACACCCTGGATGAACCCAGAGGATATTATATTATTTGAAATAAGCCAGATACAGAGAGACAAATACTGCATAATCTCGTTTGTATGTGGATTCTAAAGAAGTTGAACTCGTAGAAGCAGAGAGTGGAATAGTGGTGACCGGGGCTGAGAATTGGGTGTTGGGGAGATGTTGGTCAAAGGATACAAAATTTCAGTTAGAAGGAGTAAGTTCAGGAGATCTATTGTACAGTATGGTGAATACAGTTAATAACAATGCATTGTGTCCTTGAAAATTGCTAAAAGATTAGATTTTAAGTGTTCTTACCTCAAAAAAATGATAGGAATGTGAAGTAATACATACGTTAATAAGCTCAATTTACCCCACAGTGTATACATATTTCAAAACAACATATTGCACACAATAAATATGTATAATTTTTGTCAATTAAAAATGTTAGAAAAAGATACATTGGGCCAAGCATGGTGGCTCATGCTAGTAATCCCAGTGTTTTGAGAGGCAGAGGCAAGAGGATCGCTTGAGGCCAGGAGTTCAAGACCAGCCTGGCAACATAGACTCAGTCTCTACAAAAACTTAAAAAACTAAGTGGGTGTGATGGCATATGCCTATAGTCCCAGCTTACTCAGGAGGTTGAAGTTGGAGGATCACTTGAACCCAGGAGGTCAAGGCTGCAGTGAGCCATGTTCATACCACTCCACTTTAGCCTGGGCAATAGAGCCAGACCCTGTCTCAAAAAACAAAAACGAAAGTAATTGGTTACCTCAGAGGGGTAGGATTGGAAGGTGTAGTAGTGTATGGACGGGGCTGATTAGTTTTTTTTTTTTTTTTTTTTTTTAGTATATCCTTGTATTGCTTCATTTTTTGCACAATCTTTAATACTTTTATATACAAAAAAAATTTTTTTAAATGTGTTTGCTCTATCTCCAATGTCTAGAACACTTTTGGCACATATTCAATAAATGATGGTTGCATAAATAAACAAATGGATTTTGTTAACATTTGTTGAGTACCTGCAGTGTGGTAGGCATTGGACAGCAGGTACTGCCTTGTATTTGTGTGGTCTATAAGCCATTTGAGTTAATTGGATTCTGGTATATCAGGGAGCAAACTACATGCCCTCAAACATAGCAAACGGAGACAAGGTTACAGCTACTCCTCTAGCCAAAGACAGAGCCTACGCCTGCTCTTGAGTGCATCGTAAGGATCCTACTGATGCTTATTTCATATCTTTGATCTACAGGCACGCACCGTCCACACTTCAGGCAATCATTTACACACTGAGGGAGGGTGCGATAAGGGCATGTGGAGTAGAAGTTTTCTGATCCGGACTTTACTGACTGCGCTAGAAAACTCTGATGATATCCTTTCCAGTGTTTCTAAGAACAAGTCTTCCATTTCTAAGCACGATTCTTGCATTTCTAAGCAGCATGTTGTCTGTTTACTTATGATTGTTTTTTACTTGTTATCTGTTAATGTTGGGGTGATCAGACCCAACACCAGGTCGTGGGGGCGACGAAGTCCAGCGGAGTCAAATAAATGAGAAAAAGACAGTTTGAGAGACAAAGTGGGACCAGGGGTCCATTGCAAGTGTGGAGGCTGCCAAGGCCCAGAGCTCTGGGAGCCAATGCTATTTAATGGTGCTCAAACAAAGAAACAGGTGGTGAGGATGTGGGGGTTGAAAGGAAACAGTGTATCAAGTGAATGAAAAACATATCTCGGCTTGAGATAATGGGAGTGCTAGAAGCAAGGAGCCAGCTAGCCTAGCAGACATGCAAGCCCTGCCTCAGCTTCTCTCCCAACACTCAGCTTTTTCTCCCAACAGTAAATAAGGTTTTGTTTTAAATTTACAAATAAATTATAATTTATTTTCAAAAATTGGCTCAGTTGATGGGGTTGAATTTCTGCAGTGATTGCTGAATTATTAATTAATTATTATTATTATTTGAGACAGAGTCTCACTCTGTCACCCAGGCAGGAATGCAGTGGTGTGATCTCAGCTCACTGCAACCTCTGCCTCCCCGGTTCAAGCGATTCTCCTGCCTCAGCCTCCTGAGTAGCTGGGATTACAGACGTGTGTCACCATGCCCAGCTAATTTTTGTATTTTTAGTAGAGACGGGGGTTTTACCATGTTGGTCTCGAACTTCTGACCTCAGGTGATCCACCCTGTGCGGCCTCCCAAAGTGCTAGGATTACAGGCGTGAGCCACCGCGCCTGGCCTAGCTTCTTATCTGGTCTTTTTGTCTCCCTGCTGTCGCCACCTTCTACCCCCTTCAAATCCACACTCCACAGCTTCTAGGGATTATTTTTTTGAAAACGCAAATCTAACCATGTATATCAGACTACCTGTGTAGATTCCCTACCTGTGTAGATTCTCTCAGCTTTATCAGTTTCATAGAGCCTTGGATTATTGTTCTACGCAGGCCCCTGCAATTCCACTTAAGTCTGACCAACCATACTCTTGGCTTCTCCCATACTTCTGGGTAAAGAAGCCAGGGTTAAATCCTCTGGGGCAACTTCGACAAGCAGGAGAAAGGAGTCCCTTCCATGGGCTTGTCCAGGGCATGGTTTTCCCACATAGTCTGTCCAGGGACATCTTGTGTGGCCAAGCAGTGTACTTTTTCAGCTTTTGAGTAAAGCTAAAATTGCCTTTGCCTCTTTATGGCTTGTCATAAAGGAGTAAGTAGTTGCATTTGTTTTCAATTCTTCCTTTACTTCACTGCTCTGATGCTTTGCTTCCCAATAAAATTGTAACACCTTAATCCTACCTTTGAGCTCTGTTTTCTAGGGAACTTGAGCTAAGACATGAAATTATTTTCTGCTTGAAAAGCTGTCCTTGGCTCTTTATTGCTTCCAGAAGTGATTGTGGGGATGGGGACAGCAGTTTGGACATCAGTAGGATGTCTTTTCTAGTAGGTATGGGTGTGTCTGAGCATATTATTTTATTTAATTACTTTGCTTTTTTTCCTTTATATTATAGTTAAGATATTGTATTATTAAAAATTAGGAGTGCAGATAGGTTATGTGTTCCATGATTTTCACTTCAGGATAATAAAGGGCAAGCTACAAAATCTTTCAATAGAAAGGGGACATTGGTAGAGACAGGGTTTCACCATGTTGGCCAGGCTGGTCTCGAACTCCTGATCTCAGGTGATTCACCCGCCTCAGCCTCCCAAAGTGCTGGGATTACAGGCATGAGCCACCAAGCCCAGCCCTGTCTCTACTAAAAATACAAAAATTAGCTGGATGTGGTGGCAGGCACCTGTAATCCCAGCTACTTGGGAGGCTGAGGCAGGAGAATCACTTGAATCTGGGAGGCAGAGGTTGCAGTGAGCTGAGATTGCACCACTGCACTCCAACCTGGGTGACAAGAGCGAAACTCCGTCTCAACAACAACAAAAAAGGAGACATTGGGTGTGGTAGGATTCAGTGAGACTTCTGATTACAGGGTCTGGTCCAGATTGCTCAATTTGACATACCTGGTCTCCCTGATCTACTGTTGCCCCCTCTGCAGCCTTGTATCCTACTACATTCTTCTTCTAGCCCTCAAGGTCCAAGACAGAAGCATCTGCCCTCCGGGTGGCAGGATGAATGAACAGATGAAGGGTGTCAGGGGCTCACACAGATTATCTCTTAAGAAGGTTCTTGGAAATTCCTGCATGGCTCTCTCCTTACATTTCTGTGGGCAGAAAACCCATGTGACTCCACGTGGCCTCATGCGACTAAGCTTTATGGAAGGCTGTGAAATATGCGCTTTATTTTGGGCAACTACATGTCCAATTAAAATTTTTATTATTATGGAAGGAGGACAAAATGAAAATTGGAGATGTTAAAAAGTCTCTGCCAATGTTCCTTTGCACAAGAAAAAAAAATTGAGTTCCTCTCCTTTTCTTTTTGACTTATTACTTATGTTGCAAATATGTTACAGATTTGGATGTTTCCATCTTTTAACTTTGTTTAAAGATTTCTCTCATTATACAAAGTTTAACAATTATGCAGCTCAGTGGTCCCCAACCTTTTTGGTACCAGGAACCAGTTTTGTGGAAGATAATTTTTCCATGGACTGGTGGTGGTGGTTGGTGGGGTATGGATGGTTTCAGGATAAAACTATTCCACCTCAGATCATCAGATATTAGATTCTCGTGAGGAGCACACAACCTAGATCCCTTGCATGCCCAGTTCACAACAGGGTTCACACTTTCATGAGAATCTCATGTGGCTGCTGATCTGATATCAGGAAGTAATGCTCCATTGCCTCACCTCTTGCTGTGAGACCCAGTTCCTAATAGGCCACAGACCCATAACCCAGGGGTCGGGGACCCCTGATGTAGCTAAATTAGGCATTCTTTTTTTTTTCTTCATTGTTTCTGGGATGTTTATGTTTTGCTTAAATAGGGCTTTCCTGTTCATATGTTCTTACATTTTTTTTCTGGTAATTTTGTACTTTTGTTTTTTGACTTTTGGTCTTTATCATTATCTGGCATGTTTTTTTTTTGGATGGTATAGTGTGAGGTATTTTTATTTTTTCAATTTTTACCTAATTGCTACAACTTATTTATTAAACTTATTTATTGAACTAGGCTTCATTTCTCATTCATTTGAAATACCACATTTATGGTAAGTTAAATTCCAATACATATGAGTCTGTTATGGACTCCCTGTTCCAGTTCCATTGAGCAATTACTCATATCAAATTTTTATTACTATAATTTTCTAGAAAGTTTTTTTTTTTTAATTTAGGTATGTGATCTCACTATGTTGCCCAGACTTGTCTTGAACTCCTAGGCTCAATCTTCCTGCCTTAGCCTCTGAGTAGCTGGGAATGAGCCAACACGCCTGCCTTGTAGAAATTCTTTATTCTTCCTTCTTTTTCTTCTCCTCGTCCTCCCTACTTCTTTGTCTTTCCTACTTCCGTTTAATCTAGCCAAGCTAATACAGTACCCCCATGAAGATGAAGCAAGCAGGTGCACACTTCATTCTCTGTCTTCTCAACAATAGCTTCTTCTGTACCTTTCCTACTCATCACTTTTCCATTTCTTTGGTGCCCAGTATCATGCCTTCTAGGTCTTGCATTGTGTGGAAATTCTGGAATTAATAGGATTGCTACTTGTAGTTCAGACTTTTTTTTTTTTTTTTTTTTTAAACACTTCTTCTTTTTGGACCTGCATTGTGCAAAATCTTCTATTTTTCTCTATTGCTGGATTTAAAAATTCTCTTTAGGTTCTCTGAAGATGTAAAAACATCACTAACACCAGGATATGTGGATTCAGCTTTTTATTTCCTCCTTTATTCATCTTCTTTGACTGCCTGATTGATTTCTTCAGGAAGGATGAAGCTCTTCTCTGACGTAGTGAGTGGGTGAATCTCAGAATCATGTGGCACATGAATGAGGTACATGGTGCTCAGTAGTCCCATATGGTCTTGGGAACAATTTGCTGCCCCAAATTCTGTGTGAATTTGTCCTGGATGCAGATAATGAGGAAGTTCATGTGACTCATAATGATGAGAAATAGGAGCATCCCTCCCTATGCTCCACCTCCCAGGGCTCTTTGGACTATTCTACTGTGACCTACCTTGACTTTCTCTATGGTCATGGCCTATCTGAACAGTGTTCTTTTTCTTAAACATTTTATTAACTCGGCCGGGCGCGGTGGCTCACACTTGTAATCCCAGCATTTTGGGAGGCTGAGGCGGGCGGATCATGAGGTCAGGAGTTCAAGACCAGTCTGGCCAACATATTGAAACACCACTTTGACTAAAAATACAAAAATTAGCTGGGCATGGTGGCAGGCGCCTGTAGTTCCAGCTACTTGGGAGGCTGAGGCAGGAGAATCGCTTGAACCCGGGAGTCGGAGGTTGCAGTGAGCCGAGATTGCACCACTGCACTCCAGCCTGGGCAACAGAGTAAGATTGTGTCTCAAAACAAACACACAAACAAACAAAAAACATTTTATTAGCTCAAATAGTTATTATTCCAGATGAATGTTCTATGCGATTTGTCAGATTCTATTTTTAAAAATTAGGATTTTCCTTTGATTATTTTTAATTTATCAATTAATGGGAGGGGTATTGCCCATATTAACCATGTTGGATTATCAGAACAGATTTTGATGCCAAGAACTGGGACTCCAGTGGGTTTTGTGTATATGTGTGTGTGTGTGTGTGTGTGTGTGTGTGTGTGTGTGTGTCTAGAATGGTGGTGGTGGGAGGTAAGCCTGGAGGGCTTTCCTTTGTAGCGTCATTTTCATAGCAATTTTAGAGGGAAAAGTAAATTTGCTGGCTCACTCTGCCATCTTGGATTAGAGGCTCTGATAACTTTTATGATATAAAACAATCTATATTTAAAAAGGATTCAAGGCCAAATAAGCCAATACAGTCTAGTTTACATTAAAATGTTAATACATTATAAAGTCACTGAAGAATATACATGGAAAAGTTGCCATAGTAACAGTCATTTTCATGAAGTGGATTTAGATACTAGATTCTTGAGTGATGGCATGCCTTATTATTTGCTTTAAGGCATCTTTAGTATTCGCTTTCTCGTCTCCTTGGGGAATAGAAAGTGGGAAAGGGACTTGTACCTGATGCAGTTCTGTGGTTGAAAGCCACAGAAGTCAATTTTGGCTTATTTAAGTTGAAAATGTATTGGTAGGATGAAGGGGATGGTTCATAGAGTTAAAGGAGATGTGGAAGAGAGGGGATTCAGAGAGGGGCTATGGAGGGATCAGAAATTTGGAGCAACTCTAAGGACCTGGGGACCAGTGATCATGGGACAGCTTCTGATATGGTTAGGCTTTGTGTCCCCACCCAGATCTCATTTTGAATTATAATCCCCCTAATCCCCATGTGTCAAGGGAGAGAGCAGGTGGAGGTAATTGAATCATAGGGGCAGTTTCCCCCATGCTGTTCTCATGATAGTGATTCTCATGAGATCTGATGGTTTTATAAGGGACTCTTCCCACTTCACTTGGCACTTCTCCTTCCTGCTGGTTTGTGAAGAAGGTGCCTTGCTTTCCCTTTGCCTTCTACCACACCATGATTGTAAGTTTCCTGAGGCCTCCACAACCATGCTGAACTATGAATCAATTAAACTTCTTTCCTTTTTAAATTATCCAATCTTGGGCAGTTCTTTACAGCAGGGTGAAAATGGACTAATACAGCCTCTTTAGGGCAAACATAAGGACGAGTGAGCTCTTACTATTTTCAATTTTGTTTCCCTACATTCAGAGTTCAAATTCCAGGGAGGTTCTTATCTGCCTGGTTTGAAAAAAAATTCTGTATGTGTACACACACACACACCCACACCCACACCCACACATACACATTTTCTTTTTTCTTGTAGAGAGGATTCTTGCAGAGAAATTGTTCTAGTGGCTCACAGCTCTTTCAGATTATAAATAGTAAACTACAGGTAATAGACTAGGGATGATCATACAAAAAAATGCCAGTTTCAAATGGAGAAACACGTTATGTTGGAACAGCTTCATTTCATTTCTGAGTGTGATTTTCTTAAAACTTGTCTTTCTTTTGGACTTCTTGTATCTTTCATGTATCTATGTGTGCCTGCTGTCTTATCTTCTTTTTCTTCATTTCTGATTTTCATCAGTAAATTTCAATCACAAAGATGCTGTGCTTTATGACCTTCCCTAGCCCTTCCTCTGTCCTAGGCAATGTCCAAAATGCTACGTGTTTCTAGGTCTCCCTTCCTTCTGTCCTCTTCCTTTAGTGTCTTACTTTTAAGACCAGTTAAATATTAAAACGTGTATAACTGGTTAACAGTATAACTGGTTAACAGTAAGTTAATGTTACCTTTGACAGATTGCATTTTTGTTTCCAATTCTTCAACCCTCCTATATCCCTGCCTTTTGCCATGGGACTTTTTGGTTCCTCTCAGTAGAGAGAGACTATATTTCCCTGTCCTACTGATGTTGGGATTGGCCATGTGATTTGCTTTGGCCAATGGGATGTCAGCAAACATGATGTTGGCAAAGGCTTAAAATATGCTCGTGGGTTTTGGCTTGCCCTCTTGTGCTTCTGCATTGCCATGAACATTTCTTGGTTTTCTGCTGTTCCCAATAGAAAGTGTGACATATGGAGCAGAGCTGCCCCAACTGACTCGCACACCCACAGCCTGAGGCTGATCTGTCCCAGCAGACCTGTAGACTTAAGAAAAAAAGAATACATGCTTCTTGTTGCATGACCTTCGGTTTCGGAAAAATCTGTTAAGCAGCGCTTTTGTGGCACTATTTAATGAATACATTACTTTTACCAGTGAATGCATTTTCATTTAAACTGGGGTATTCTGGAGTTCATATTTGTATTCATGTGAATATTTTATAGATTCATTCATGGTAGCAAGAAAATGCTGGGCAGAAGGTGTCTTGTGGGATCTCCTCAGTATGCACCAGGAGGCAAAAACCTACTAAATACATGTTGGATGCCCACATTAGATGATCAGTGTTTTCATTAGAGAATGGAGTAGTTCCTGAGAAGCCTTCGTAACACAGAATCCTTTCCCAGCGAAGTACAGTTTCACCATAGTTCTGGTATATAGGTTAGAATGTGGCTCTGGTTACTACGAACTTGCCAGGGCTTTGATGGGCTCTTGAAAGTGCTTAATATGGTACCCAGCAGATTTCCAGGTAGAGGTCCTCCAAGGCAGAAACCAGCAACACTTCCCTGGAACTTGCTCTGTCTATGAGATCAACTTTGAGTTTATCCTCTAGTTTTTTCTTTTCTTTTCTTTTTTGGTCTATAAAAATCAGTATTTTAATTTTGAGAGGCTTCTTATTTGTGGCAGCAGGCAGTATATAGAGGAGTGCTCATCTGTCATCCATGTCTTCCAGGAGCTCATGCTCTGAGAAGACACTGAACTGTGTTTTAAAATCTTTTAATTTATCGATTTATGGAGACAGGGTCCCCCTGTATTGTCCAGGCTGACCTTGAACTTCTGGGTTCAAGTGATCCTCTTACCTCAGCCTCCCAGGTGCCTGGGACTAGAAACACACACTGCCACACCCAGCTTCTTCTTCTTCTTTTTTTTTTTTTTTTTGAGGTGGAGTCTCGCTGTGTTGCCCAGGCTGGAGTGCAGTGGTGTGATCTCGGCTCACTGCAAGCTCTGCCTCCCAGGTTCACGCCATTCTCCTGCCTCAGCCTCCTGAGTAGCTGGGACTGCAGGCGCCCACCACCACGCCCGGCTAATTTTTTTGTATTTTTAGTAGAGACGGGGTTTCACCATGTTAGCCAGGATGGTCTTGATCTCCTGACCTCATGATCCACCCGCATCGGCCTCCCAAAGTGCTGGGATTACAGGCATGAACCACCGCGCCCGGCCTCTTCTTGTTTTTTTAGCTTACATAAAATACTTGCGTCTTATAAAATAGCCAAACAATACATAAATAAATGGCATAGTATGTAAAAGTTCTCAGTAATCCTACATCTCAGCAATAACTACTGCTAATTCCTTCAGATATTTTTCTATGCATTACAAATGTATGCTTTTTTAAAAAATTTAACAAATGGAATTACACTATAATGTCATTTGCAGCTGGCTCTTTTCCTACATGACAATATATTGTATCCCTCTTACCTCGTTAGTCAGTACTCTATTGGAAAGGCCATTCTCTTTTAGGTATAATTTTCTTCTGCTTTCTAGGATTATATCATAAGACAACATAATTTTCTTATTTTGTTTTTTTGAGACAAGATCTCACTCTGTCACCCAGGCTGGAGTGCAGAGTAGCTGGGACTACAGGCACATGTCACCATGCCTGGCTAATTTTTGTACTCTTTTGTAGAGATGGGGTTTCACCATGTTGCCTAGGTTGATCTCGAACTCCTGAGCTCAAGCAATCTGCCGGCCTTGGCCTCCCAAAGTGCTAGGATTACAGGTGAGAGCCACTGCACCCAGTCAATATACTTGTTTATTTGCAACTGCTGAAACAACAAAAACTTGGAAGAAAAAATTTTGAAAAGGATTAGATAACCAAAATCAATGCTAGAAAGTCCAGGTAATAAAAACTCATACTCTTTACTCAGGAATGGATTTCGTCTGAGGCAATTTTGTTTTAAAATTTAAATTTATTTTATTATTTTTTTTAAAGACGAGGTCTCGTTCTGTCTGCCAGGCTGGAGTGCACTGGTGAGATTAAGGCTCACTGCAGCCTTGACCTCCTGGGCTCAAGTGATCCTCCTGCCTCAGCCTCCTCAGTAGCTGAGACCACAGGAGCATGCTGCTATGCCTGGCTGATTTTTGTGTTTTTGGTAGAGATAGGGTTTTGCCATGTTGCCCAGGCTGGTCTTGAACTCCTGAGCTCAAGTGATCCTCCTGCCTCAGCCTTCCAAAGTGGTGGGATTACAGGTGTGAGCCACCATGACTGGCCACCCTGTTTTTTTTTTTTTTTTTAAACTTTAGATGCAATTTGTACACCTTAACATAAACCCTTAGTAGAAGCAAGACATTAGAGGGAAAGGAACTGTTAGAAGTCTGCCTGTGGAAGCAGGAAGAAGTGACAGATGCCATCTGACTCCGAGGAAGGATTCAGAAAAACCATTTCAAAAGAGTTTTAAAAAGACGGTAACCCAGGACCTTTTAGTATAGAGGCAGAGGATCAGCAAATCCTCAAGAGTTTCTGGAAGTAGTCCCAGTGAGAGGGCTGGTGTTCGTGACGGTCGCCAGCCCTAGGAGAAGACTTACTGTTGCCCACTGTGTTGAAACAGGGAAATTGTTATGCATCTTAGGAAAAGTTTCATCAAAATATGTAAAATCAAATGTGTAAAGGGCAAGCTCCATTTACATGAAGAAGGTAATTGGGTAGTTCCTTCTTCACCTGTTGAGTAGACCCGGTTGACCATTCTTTCCTTGAGGGGTGTGGAAGCAGCGTGGGTCCACTTCCCAGGCTCCCCACTTGCAGATAGTTTGGCCTTGAGACTGAGTGCATTCAGGGGAATGTGAGCAGAAGGGAAGGCATCTTATTCCGATCTGGTC
Source organism: Macaca fascicularis (assembly GCF_037993035.2). Lineage (NCBI taxonomy): Eukaryota > Metazoa > Chordata > Mammalia > Primates > Cercopithecidae > Macaca > Macaca fascicularis. Next base: position 66,150,565 of record NC_088389.1, read on the forward strand.
CATGAACAACATCCTTCTTCCTCTTTCCCCATCTGTTGGTGGGATGTCAAAGTTCAGGGCATCCTGAAAAGCCGGTATTGAAGATGGCAGGGCTCCATCAGCCTGGCTCCCGACCTTCCTCTCTATCCAAGGCTGATTAGACTTTTTAAGAAACATTTTTAATGTGCACAAAGAGGCAACGATTAGACTTTTAGGTAAGCAAGAAAGTAATTTTCATTTTGTTCTACTATTGAGAAAATGGGGTTCATCTTTATAGCTGCAAGCTTAATCTTCAGTTACAGTATAACACAGAGGCACATACTCCTATCCCAGGCAACCTGCAATCTATGAAGATAGTACAGCTCCACTCGTTTATATTCTTTTGTGTGAAGTCTCATTACCATGAAAACATGACAACAAATGGACCTGGTGAGCTTTTCAGCATAGTGTCCTCCCATCGTCCAGTGGTTGATCACTAGGATCCTGCAGAACGCCCAGCTCTCTACGTTTGGCATTACATCGTCGCTGCTTTTGGCCTTGAATGGGGTCTCAGTGGGCCTGGAGAACTTCAGTTGTACAACCCTTGCACTTCCCTGGAAACGGTTTGGTTCAAATCTTTATGTCTTGTAGCACAGTTTTGTAGTTTTCTTTCAATCTATACCCTCCACATTTCTCGTTAATGGTTATTCTTTATATATAAACAGATCATGTTGCTATTAAAGTGGTAGGATGTATATTTTTCATAATATTAATCATATTTATTATTCGTATATAGCAAAGTTAGCGATTTGGGTAATTTGTTGTGTAACCAGCTCCTTAGCGAATGTTTTGATTAGTTCTGATAGTTTGGTAGTTGATTTACTGAAGTTTGTATGCGGATTGTCATTCAATAATTCTTACCCCTTTCTGATAGTTTTATTTATTTCTTTTTATTGCCTTCTCCCCACCCTTATTTGTTAAAATATTCAAAGCAATGTTAAATAATAGCTGTAATATTGGGTTATTCCTGTCTTGATTATAAAACTTATTCTATGTTTGTAACAGGCTTGATTTCTTACTTTTTGTTTTTTTCTATTCAGGGATATGTGAATTTTATTAAACAAAGGAAATTGTTCCCTAGTTTAATGCTCTGGAATGGATTACAGAGCATGGAAATTACCTGTACCCTGGAGGTGTGTTATTTTCAAATTATGTCAACTGGGGTGTGGAAGAAAATCACATAAATTCTTTAAGAAGAAAGAAAATCGGAGAAACAAAATACAATTTTCCCCTTTAAAAATAGAAGCCAACTTATCAGTAAAGTACTTGTTAGCTACATTTTGAAGGTTCAAAAAAAGTGTCTAAGACAAATGCATTTGCTTTGATTGAACTAACTGTCCTCCAACATCTGACACCCAAGGAGAAGATAAGAATTTTTCTAGCACTAAAAATCCTGTTGGTTCCTATCTTGTAGCACACAATAGATCTTTTGTTTAGTTTACTGTCTCTAACATTTGTGAAATAGTGTTTAGACACATTATATTATTATTATTATTTTTAAGACAGAGTCTTACTCTGTCCCCCAGGCTGGAGTGCAGTGGTGCGATCACGGTTCACTGCATCCTTGAGCTCCCAGGCTTACATGATTGTCCCACCTCAGCCTGCTGAGCAGCTGGGACCACAGGCGCACACCACCATGCCTGGCTAAATCTTGTATTCTTTTTTTTTTTTTAAATAGAGACAGCATTTTGCCATGTGGCCGAGGCTGGCATTATGCTATTTTAATAGTAGTTTTTATGAAGAGGAATAATGAATAGCTTGTGTGTTCAGTGAGGTAAATGATTCACAGAAAACTTCTGAGACCATCCTTAAAGGTGAATTGTAATCAACATTTATATAAAAACATACAGCTGATCTCTTCTATAATAATAGATTAAAAATGAAATAATTTTTGACAGTTTTGCCCCCCTGAAACCTAAACACAATTCAATAAGTAATATGGTGAGATAACTATATGGCCATGGATAACCCCAGATTATAATGTAAACCAAACTCATCCAGTCAGTGTACAAAATGGATAGAATGTAAACGTATTTGGTGCATACTGTATGCAGAAGTGGGCACACATTTCTAGGCTATGTGCATCACCCGCTGTCCTCAGCCCCTTGATCTGCCCTCCCCTCTTCTTCACCTCCCCTCCCACTTTGAGAAATCCATTCATGGGGGAACCCAGTCAGCCTAACTTCCTTCTCCTTTTCCTCCATTAGCTCCCCCAGCTGTAAGCTTGGAGGCAATTGAGGCTGCTCACAGGTGAGTGTGCCAGGTGTGCAGCTGGCTAAGTGGGATTTTCTCTTCCTGCAGGGAAATAGAGCATACCTAGGAATGACCCGCCAGCCCTCCCGCCCCTCCCCAGCCTGTTCCCCATCCCTTCCTCCCAGGAGGGATCTGGGGGGTCAGCCTCCATCTTCTCAGGGTCACCTTCCCTGGGCCTGAAATGCTACCTGACATTTGACCCAAAGTTGACAGACTGGGCTCAGGGCTGTGTGAGGCCAGGAGGGAGGGGCACAGGAGCTAGAGCTATCTGGTGTCTGGACCTGAGCTGCCAGGAAGTTGTCCTGCGTAGGCTCCATCGAAGCTGTGCTGGTCCATGTCGTGGGGGACTGCAGAAGACAGTGGTGTGAGCAGCGGGTCCCACTGATGCAGCACTGCAGGCTGCCCTCTGATGGGAAGGAGGAGGGCTGCTATGGGCTGAATGTGTCCCCGAAACGTTTTGATGTTGAAGCCCTAACCTCCAATGTGTTGGTATTTGGAGGTGGGGCCTTTGGGAGGTGATTAGGTTTAGATTAGGTCATGAGGGTGGGAGCTTCATGATGCAATTAATGTCCTTATAAAAAGAGGAAGACAGGCCGGGTGCAGTGGCTCACACCTGTAATCCCAGCATTTTGGGAGGCTGAGGAGGGCAGATCACTTGAGGTCAGGAGTTTGAGAGCAGCCTGGCCAACATGGTGAAACCCTGTCTCTATTAAAATACAAAAATTAGCTGGGTGTGGTGCCGGGCGCCTGTAATCCCCGGTACTCAGGAGTCTGAGGCAGGGAGAAGTGCTTGAACCCCGGAGGCAGAGGTTACAGTGAGCAGAGATGGCGCCACTGCACTCCAGTGTGGGTGACAGAGCGAGACTCCGTTTCATTCATAAATAAATAAATAAATAAATAAATAAATAAAAAGAGGAAGACAGAGTTCTGTTTCTTTCCAAACCGAGGAAAGGCCAGGTGAGCACACACTGAGAAGGGGGATATCTGCAAGCTGGGAAGAGAGCTCTCACCAACAATGGAATCTGCTGGTACCTTGATCATAGGCTTCCCAGCCCCCAGGACTATGAGAAATAAATGTGTTGTTTGAGCCACCCAGTTTATGGCATTTTGTGATGCCAGCCCAAGCTGTCTAAGGAAAGGGCCATTCCACACAGTAGAACACGTGGAGTGCCTCTATTGGCTCTATCTTTTCAGACAATAGGCACCTTCTAAAGTATAGATCCTCTGTCCCTACCCTCTTAATCATTGTAAATTTTCCACAAATTCACTATTATTGTGTCTTAATGGAATTACTCTAAAACATGTTCACCTAGCCCTAGATTATTCAGAATGTAATCTGTGTGTCTGTCTATTTCTTTTATGCTGTGTATCTTTTCTTGTGACTTTTGGCTGGGTGCAGTGGCTCATGCCTGCAATCCCGGCACTTTGGGAGGCCGAGGTGGGTGGATCATTTGAGCTCAGGAATTTGAGACCAGCCTGGGCAACATGGTGAAACCCCATATCTACAAAAAATACAAAATTAGCCAGGTGTGGTGCCACACAACTCTAGTCCCAGCTATTTGGGAGACTGAGGTGGGAGAATGACTTGAGCCCAGGAGGTCAAGGCTGCAGTGAGCCATGATTGTGCCACTGCACTACAGACAGCCCTGGGTGACAGAGCGAGACCCTGTCTCAGAAAAAAAAAGAGTGACTTTTTAAATAGCAATATCTATAATAATTTGAACATACGGTTACATTGACAGGATTGTAGTGCTCACTGTGGTCTTTTTATTCCATAACATCCAATGCTCTGGTTTCCATTGGATGTGGCTGGAGCGAGGCTGGAGCGAGGCCTGTCTGAGGAGTTTCCCTGGAAGGTTGTGTGGTGGTGAACCCCGAGGCCTTGCACGTCTGAGCACGCACAAGTTGCTTTTCACGGGAAACACAACTTAACCGGTGGGGAACTGTTGAATTATATCTTTCCCTCTTAAAATTCTAGCTTCTGTGTTGTGGGCAAAGGTTAGCCTGACTTTCCTTCTTTGTAGGTAATTTTGTTTTTGCTGCTTTGATTCTTCCAGGATTAATTTCTTACCTCAGAGTTCATTATTTGCATCTTGGTATGTCTGGAAGCTGGTCTTTTGCCATTTAATTCCACCTGGCTTCTAATGAGGCTTTTTCATCTAAGGATGTAATTCTTTCTTTTTTAGTCCAGGCAGATTTTTTTTCTCTTTCTTTGTATGATTGTTCTTTCTTTTCTATTTGTTTTGGTCTTTTCTTTAGGCACATACATTATTCACATGTTAGATCGCCAGTCTCTGTTTTTGGTATCTATTTTCTTTCTCATAATTTTATCTCTGTTCTCTTTCTTTAGCTTTCTGGGAAAACATCTCAAATTTGTCCAAACATTATTGATTTAATTTTTTGCCGTGTTGGTTCTACTCTGCATCTCTTCCAGTTTTCTGTAAGCTTCTGTCATCACATATCTGGTATCACAACATTCTTCCTGCTCTCATTTTAGGCTGTCTGGATCTTAGCCAGACGCTTTTCCGACTCAGGCGGCTGCCTTAACACCTTGTCTCAGACATGTCCATCTGGGCCTGCCCTGCTCACAGCCCTTAAGAGGACCCTGAAGGGGCAAGCCCAGCACACCAGAGGCATCTCTCTCCGGCACTGGCTTTGGCTGATTGGACCAGGGATGTACATTTGAACTCAAGAGGCTTCATCTTTCACAAATTTGAAAAAAGTGACAGAGAGGAAAGTAGGCAAGTTGTTTAGGTACTATTATTTTATTGAATTCACTTAAAAAAAAAAACTTAGTGAATGTGCAAAACAGATGTATAGTGAAACACTCATGTATGCATGAAACATCACACTTAAAACTCTCTGTTCCTTGCCTGAATTTTGACTCTGGACCCCATCTTGTTAGATTGGTGGGAATTCACTTAATTTTTTTAGTGGACTTTCTCATTCTAGGTTGGTAAAAAGGGGGTCTCACACAGCTTTAGGACATTGGAGTGGAAGCCCCAGGCATTGGTTCTCAGTCTGTTCTGATTACTACTGAGCCGTCTTGCACTGCACCTTCCGGTCCTAGGCCTGCTGTGTCTGTGCCAGGCATGGCGTGTGCAGCATTTTGGCTTAACTGGGAACTTCTCAGCGATTCCTCCTGGACCAGTGAGAGGGCTGTGGTCTTATCTACTTGCAGGCTTCTGGGAATCTTGTCTTGGTTTTAGGGAATATACTCACTGTTCCTTCTTATTCCCTCAGAGAATCTTTTCTCCCTCAGGACATTTGGCAAATCTCCAACTGCTTTAGATTTTGGAGCCAACAATCAGGAAGGGAAGCATTGCAGCAACTTATGCTTTCTGCTCTGCCATAAACCTCCACAAGGAAGGAAGCACAGAGCCTGTTACTGCTTGAGAGAGAAAAAAGAAAAGAAGGAAATAGGTTGGGCAGGGCGTGGTAGCTCGTACCTGTAATCCCGCTACTTTGAGAGGCTAAGGAGGGAGGGTTGCTAGAGTTCAGGAGTTCAAGACCAGACTAGACAATGTAGTGAGCCCCTGTCTTTAAAAAAAAAAAGATGGAAAGAAAAGGAGGAAACACAAATTTATATTATGTAATGTTATGCTAATTTATTGCTTCTGGAATTCTATGTTTTACATAAAAAAAAAATAGGACCCACTATATAGTTACTATTGTTTCTTTTTTGAGATGGAGTTTCACCCTTGTTGCCTGGGCTGGAGTGCAATGGCACGATCTCAGCTCACTGCAACCTCTGCCTCCCGGGTTCAAGCGATTCTGCTACCTCAGCCTCTGGAGTAGCTGGGATTACATGCGCCATCACGCCTGGCCAAGTTTTTGTATTTTTAGTAGAGACGGGATTTCTCCGTGTTGGTCAAACTGGTCTTGAACTCCCAACCTCAGGTGATCCACCCGCCTCAGCCTCCTAGAGTGCTGGGATTACAGGCGTGAGCCACTGGCCCGGCTATTGTTTCTTTTTATTCAAACTTGATCTATGAGATTCTATCCAAGATGGGTGTTGTAAGGATACTTCTTGGGTATTCTCACTTCTGGATGCTTTTAGGATCTCCCTTCTAACTGGAGCTGGAGGCTGGTTCGCTGCTCAGCGATGGCACAGCCTGAGAGATATGTGTAGGCCGTGAAGCCTTGGTCAGGCCTGGTGGGACGTTTGGCACAGCCATCTTTGTTTGAGGAAATGACTGTGCTAGGAGTCAGACTTGCTGCCACCAGGCTTTTTCCTCATGCTCCTGCCCGCTTTTTCAGGGAAGGAAATGCCCTGTCTCCTGCCCAGCCTCTTCTGGGCGTTGCTGTTGCTGTCTCAGGGCTGAGCCTTGCCGCACTGGGAAGATGTGCCTCCTGCTTCCACTGCTGCTGCTCTGGTTTGAAGCTTATGCCCTGAGCCCCCAGCCCTCCTACCTTCTTAGGCTCTTAGATCCACTGCTCTAAAGTTCCTCCAAGGGAGAGTGGATGTTGAGGGGATTCAGGTTCTCCTCTACATCCTTCCCACCAAACACACTAATTTTCTATGAGAAGTGAGTTGGACATTGGCTTTTGCCCCCTTTCTTCATTTTGGCTACCAATATCATTATCTCTAGAATAATTTTTTGGCTCATGGATGGTACGTTTCCTTAATTTCAAGCACTAGTGAGATTTGTCCCAGTTTTATATTTCCTTAGTTTTTCAGACACCTATGCTCAGATCTCCATCTGTTTTTTGAGTTGAACATCTTTTCCCACCACTCTCCTCCACCAGTTGTCTGTTGCCTTTAATTAACATCTAAATAGATAACACATTCTTCTTTAATTATAATATGGAAATGTCTACGAACAAAGCAGATACTTTTTTTTTTTTTTCTGCAAATGGCTAGGAAAGAGTGGTTCCAGTCAAGTTCATCTGAAGTTTTAGGTAGCTGCATCTACACAGCCCCGGGGCATGGAGGTCAGTGTCTGGGGACAGAGGTAAATACCTGCAATCTGTGCATCCCTTTGATTTTCCTTTTTTAGTGCCTGATTAATCATCTGGTGCTGAGGGTTTTTTTTTTTGAGACGGAGTCTCACTCTGTCCCCCGGGCTGGAGTGCAGTGGCCGGATCTCAACTCACTGCAAGCTCTGCCTCCCGGGTTTACGCCATTCTCCTGCCTCAGCCTCCCGAGTAGCTGGGACTACAGGCGCCCGCCACCTCGCCCGGCTAGATTTTTGTATTTTTTAGTAGAGACGGGTTTCACCGTGTTAGCCAGGATGGTCTCGATCTCCTGACCTCGTGATCCGCCCGTCTCGGCCTCCCAAAGTACTGGGATTACAGGCTTGAGCCACCGCGCCCGGCCCAGTTCTCGTTTCTTTAAATTCTTCTGGTTTGATTGGGATTTTATACATCACCTACAGCCTCCTGAAATGTCAGTGACTTGGATGGCTGTAGCTCCAGAAAACTTTTCTTTGAGAATTTGGGTCCCTTTGAGCTCCCCCTCAGTCTGGGAGGCAAACATCCAATGAACACAGTGCAGAAGAGGAAGCCTGCAGATCCTGCGTGGCAGAGGAGCTACAAGGGCAGGGCTCCACATCTCTGTGCCTGACTGATGTAGCCCACTGCCCTAGATCACTGGGCCACCTGAAAGCTGAGTATCCTTTTTAAAAGAATTTTTGGAACTTTTATTTTGAAGTACTTTTAGACTTAAAGAAAAGTTGCGAAAATTAAATAGAGTTCCTTTATACCCTTCACCCTGCTACCTCTGTTAACATCTTACATAATCAGGAAATTAACATTGACAGGAAATTAACCAGGAAACGAAACCAGGAAATTAACATTCGAACAATGCTCGTAACTAAATTGCAGACCTTATTCAAATTTCCCCAACTTTCCCCTAATGTCCTATTCTTGAACATCCTTTTTAAAATGATTTTTAATGCATCACAAATATTCACAAGTGATTTGCATCGGATCTGTAGTCATACCTGGAGGCCCAAATAGTGGGTTATATTAATTTTGAGTTATATGTTTGATAGTTTGTGTGTTAATTTTGAAATCACAGACAAGCTCAGTGCCAAGCTTGTAGTCTTGGCCGAATGAACATTGACTGTGGCCCTGTGCTTCACACTGTGATTTCAAAGACGAGCTAGATGGAGTCTCTGGAGTCAGCATTAAAACCTCTAGGGAAAATCATGTTCTTATGTTGGTAGTTCCAAAGATAAGCTGTAAGGAGCACAGTTGGAGCATTTGCTCTCTAGAGATCACATGTTGTAAGGAAATGTTGCTTTTCTGAAAATTAGAAATTAGAAAAATCCTGTCAGCCAGTAACCTTTTAACAAATGGTGGAAACTAGACCGGGACTGGGAGGAGAGGTATCGGGAATTAGGAAATGAAGCCTTGGCTGGCCTCCTCACCACACCCGGAAATATATCCCTTTCAGAGTAAATTAATGGTACCCCTACATTTATGGAATGAGAATAGTACTGGTATTTGGATAACACTCTATAACCAGTGGTTTTCCATACAGCATGTCATTAAAAATCCTCCTCTCAAAACCTGATCAGGGTGGTCTGGTGTGCAGAGTGAAATAAAGCATCTTCAGTGGCTCTGTTTCTTTTCAGGCTTAGAGATGGCATGGATCCAGTGGCCCCCTGTGAGTGCAGTCAGTGGGAGCCCTTCAACATGCCCTATATGGCATCTGCTTCAGACAACTCTCATGCCTATGCTGGCAGGACTGGAATCCTCTCCACCAGGTATGGCCTTGCCCAGGGATTCTCTAAGTCCTATGTTTACCTGTGCTGTGCAGTTTAAATGTTCTGTTAGTGAAAGAATGATCCACTGATAGAAATGAAGTAGAGAAAGGTGAAAATTTAGGAATTTCACCACCAGGCTAAACTACTTCCAAACATTCAGAGAACCTTGGATGAGCAGTCAAAGTCCAGGGCAAGCACAGAAAATGTTGTGAACTGGTTTCACTCTTTATTATCCTTTGTTATGAAGATGATGCATTAGTAACAGTGTTATAGGTAGTTAGGCATGAGTGGGACAGGAGAGCTCTCCCTCCACCCACTAGAAATGTCGGGTGATGGTTTGGCAATTATTGCATTGCTTCTCTAAAACTGGCAGCACCAAGGAGAGGCCATTTCCGGATGGTTCACACCTGTTAACATCAAAATGCTAATTGAATGCCGGCCCCAGGGAGAAGCAACTTCCTGGGCATGCGTGTTAAGAGACGAAAATGGTGCAATATGATCTTCTGGGGGCACCCTCCACTGGAAAAGGAAGAAAGCCTCAGATAGGCATGTGTACAACTCTCTGAACTCACTGTGTGTGCTCAATTCCAAAGAGTAAGGAAAGCATGGGCATGCGGAAAGCCCACCCTAAGGGAAGAATCCTGGGAAAGAGGTGAGCCTATAAAGTCCCAGGATCAATGTCAAAGGTCCCTTTTGCTGTCTTCTTTTGCTCTCATTTCTCTCTTGTACCTTCAGTGCCTGCTTGGGTCTCTTTCAAGCTGATTTTCCTCTCTTTCCTGTTCTAAAACCTTTTAAATAAACTTCCACTCCTTCTCTGAAACTTGTCTTGGTCTCTTTTCTGCTTTATGTCCCTCAGTTGAATTTTGGACCCATACAGATATGCTGCCAGTAACTTGGGGTAACTTGGATCTCTTCCACTGGTAACAGTGGTAATTGTAATCAATGATAAGTGCTTCCTCTGTGGTTTACTTGAATTATTTCCTTTAATTCTGACTGATTTAGTTTTAATTATGATTTAATCTATAAATCTATAAAATTTAATTCTGATTTAATATATAAATAGGCAATAATACAGATGAAGCTTAAAAAGTTGGGCAACTAGATTGAGGTCAAGTAGCCAATAAGTGCACAGCAGAGCCTTGATTCACATCCAGGCATCTTGGCTAACAGCTGCCATCTTAACCATAGACCATACTGGGACACAAGTAATCCTAACATCATTCTGTTTGATTTGACCTTCAGCATTCTCTCTTCTGATTTGTTTAACACTCAAGGCCTGGTTTTCTTATTACCTAAAAACAAATGCTGTTTGAACTTTTGTTTCGTATTTCTTTGTAAAATGAGGTAATTCTGTTGGTCAGTCTGTAAGCTCCTTTCTAGGGCTAAAATTCTACAGTCCTGCAATTCTTTTTTCTGTTGCCCAGGCTGGAGTGCAGTGGTGCCATCTTTGTTCACTGCAACCTCTGCCTCCTGGGTTCAAGTGATTCTCCCACCTCAGCCTCCCGAGTAGCTGGGATTACAGGTGCCCACCACAATGCCCAGCTAATTTTGTATTTTTAGTAGAGATAGGGTTTCACCATGTTGGCCAGGCTGGTCTCGAACTCCTGAGCTCAAGTGATCTGCCTGCCTTGGCCTCCTAAAGTGCTGGCATTCCAGGCATGAGCCACCGCACCCGGCCAGTCCTGCAATTCTTGATATCACTCTTTAAGTGTTGGATATCTTTAACATTGCTACTGAAAACATGCAACAAACAAATTTTATAATAATAAAAATAAATAAATAAATAAAAATAAATAAATCTGGATGGACCCAACAGAATGTTACCCAGGGTTATTTCTGGGTGAAAGGATGATGGTTGTTTTAAAAATGATTATATTTCTTTTTTCTTTTTTTTGAGACGGAGTCTTGCTCTGTTGCCCAGGCTGGAGTGCAATGGGGCTATCTCGGCTCACTGCAACCTCTGCCTGCCAGGTTCAAGTGATTCTCCTGCCTCAGCATCTCAAGTAGCTGGGACTACAGGCGCCTGCCACCACGCCTGGCTAATTTTTGTATTTTTAGTAGAGATGGGGTTTCACCGTGTTAGCCAGGATGGTCTTGATCTCCTGACCTCGTGATCTGCCCGCCTCAGCCTCCCAAAGAGCTGGGATTACAGGCATGAGCCACCGCGCCCGGCCCAGTTGAGCCTTTTAAAAAAGCCAAGCATTTGGCTGGGCGCAGTAGCTCACGCCTGTAATCCCAGCCTTTGGGAGGCCGAGGCGGGTGGATCACAAGGTCAAGAGATCGAGATCATCCTGGCCAACCATGGTGAAACCCTATCTCTACTGAAAATACAAAAATTAGCTGGGCAGGGTGGCGTGTGCCTGTAATCCCAGCTATTCTGGAGACTGAGGCAGGAGAATCGCTTGAACCCGGGAGGCGGTGGTTTCACCATGTTGGCCACGCTGGTCTCAAACTCCTGATCTCAGGCAATCCGTCCACCTCGGCTTCCTAAAGTGCTGGGATTACAGGCGTGAGCCACTGTGCCCGGCCTATATTTATTTTTGGCTTGTCTTTGTTTTCCAGTTTTTCTCCAACATAAATATTTGTATAATAAAGAAATATTAACGTTTAAGAAGTTGTGATCCTTTATTGTGGGCTGGTAGCCTACATTCAGTCCTTGACTTTGTTAAGGAACAAAAGAATGAAGTAGTCCCCTATAAATAAGATAAAAATATTAAAAATTTTCATTGTGGTAAACAAAACCAAACCTAGCATCTTAACTGTTTTTAAGTGTACAGTACAGTACTGTTAAGTATTTTCATATTGTTGTGCAGCTAATCCCCAGAACTCTTTTCTTCTTGCAAAACCGAATCTCTACCCATTGAACAACTCCCCATTTCCTCCTCCCCTTCAGCCCCTGGCAATATGGACAGGACACAGGGAAGTACTAAGGAGAAGAGGGCGGTTCCTTGGCAAAGGCCCCACCCTCAATCGTGGAGACCTGTGACCCTAAGTGGGAACAGGCATTTCTGTTTTTGTGCCCCAAAAGTTGTCTTTTGGCCTGCCATGCCCCCCATCCTATATCCATATAAACCCCGAACCCCAGGCTTCAGAAGCAGATGAGCAGGTGAGGAGACAAGGAAATAAGGAGACAAGCAGATGAATGGCGGAACAACGCAGCAGAGAAAGAGAGAAGAGGAGGAACATATGAACACTGAGAGGAGTTTGGCTAAGCGTGGTCAGAGGGGAGTGCAGCTGCTGGATGGCCAGACTCCAGGGAAAGATCATCTTCCAACTTCATCCCCTTTGTAGCTCCCCATCCATCCCTCTCAGAGCACCTCCACAGCTCAATAAAACCCCGCATTCATCCCTTAAGCCTGTGTGTGACCTGATTCTTCCAGGGACGCTGGGCAAGAGCTTGAGATACAGAAAGCTGTTACACTGGCCCTCTGCCCTTGCAAAAAGGTAGAGTCCATTGATCTGGTTAACACTCAGGCTGTCCACAGACGGCAGGGCTAAAAGGGCACACTGTAACACATGCCCACATGGGCTCCTGCACCTGTCCATCTACGTGCTTCCCCTCCCTTTAGGGGTTTGAGCAGCGGCAGCGACTGAACAGCTAAGCCACACCCCTGCTGCATGTCCCACAAAGGGGAACAGAGAAGTCTCCTGTTTCGTCGGCAGCCACCATTCTATTTTCTGTCTCTCTGACTTTGACTACTTTAGATACCTCATTTAAATGGAATTGCACAGTATTGTCTTTTTGTGACTGGCTTAACTTAGCATAATGTCCTCAAGGTTCATCTGTGTTGCAGCATGTATCAGAATTTTTTTCCAGTTTAAGACTGAATAATATTCTAGTGTATGTGTATACCACATTTTGTTTATCCATTCACCTGCCGATGAATAGGGTTGCTTCTACTTTTTGGCCATTGTGAATACTACTACTTAAAGGATTTTTCTTTTTTTTAAATTGGGGCTGGTACCTGATTCAGGGGAAAAAAGGAAGTAAATATCTATGTACAGTAAGTCCTCACTTAACATCATTCATAGGCTCTGGAAACTGTGACTTTAAGTAAGATGACATATAATAAAATCATTTTTTTCAACTTTTATTTTAGATTTAGGAGGGTACGTGAGCAGGTTTGTTACATGAGTAAATTGTGTGATGCTGCGGTTTGGTGTACAAGTAATTTTGTCACCCAGATCGTGAGCATAGTACCCAATAGTAGTTTTTCCACCTTCACACTCGTCCCACCCTCCACCCTCAAGTATGGCCAGGTGTCTGTTGTTCCTGTCTTTATGTCCATATGTACTCAACGTTGAGCTCCCACTCGTAAGTGAGAACATGCAGTATTTGATTTTGTGTTCCTGCGTTAGTTCACTTAGGATAATGGCCTCCAAGTGTATCCATGTTACTACAAAGGACATGACTTCATTGTAATTTATGGCTGTATAGTATTCCATGGTGTATATGTACTACAGTTTTCTTTTATCCAGTCAACTGTAGGTGGGGACCTAATTTGATTCTATGTCTTTGCTATTGTGAATAGTGCAGGAATGAATGTATCAGTGCATGTGTCTTTTTGGTGGAATGACTTATATTCCTTTGGGTATATACCCAGTAATGGAATTGCTGGGTTGAATGGTAATTCTGTTTTCAGTTCTTTGAGAAATTCCCAAACTGTTTTTCACAGAGACTGAACTATTTACATTCCCACCACCAGTGGATAAGCCGTCTCCTTTTTCCAAAATCTTGCCAACATCTATTATTAACCAAACCAATTTTACCATAGGCTAATTGATATAAACAAGAGTCAAGTTCCTATGGCATATTTCTGGTCACAAAAACATCACTGAACTTCTAAATAAAGACTCCAAACACTTTTAATATTACACATTGAAATATGAAAGTGGACCGTACATATACTTAAGAAAAATTAATGAAAACAAGTCAGATAACCACCCGCTTATTCCAGTTCAGGGTGCAGGTGGCCAGAGCCTCTCCCCGCAGCTCTGAGTGCCAGGTGGGAAGCAACTCTGGAGTTCGCCATCCCATTGCAAGGCAGAGTCACACGCACCCACGCTCGCTCACACTGGGACCAGTTAGACACCTGATGTACCTAATGTGTACAGCTTTGGGATGTGGGAGAAAGCCAGAGTACCTGACGAAAACCCACGCAGACATGGGGAGAACATGCAGACTGCAAAGAGACAGTAGCTCTGACTGGGAACTCATCAACATTATAATGAAATGATGTTGAACGGAGCGATGTTATTTGAGGACCTGCTGTAGTTTGCCTGAGCACGCTGGCTCTTGGGAATCTTCACATCAAATTCATTTAAATGACAGCTGGGTCTTTGGTAATGCCAGCCCCCCATGGTTGGTGTCAGTGCTCACTATGTGTGAAATCATAACATCCCTGTCAAATGGCAAGAGTTTTCACAGGAAATGAGTAAGTGCATAAAAACAGAACTGAACAATTTTTTTGGGCCAGACGTGGTGGCTCATGCCTGTAATCCCAGCACTTTGGGAGGCTGAGGCAGGCACATCACCTGAGGTCGGGAGTTCGAGATCAGCCTGGGCAACGTGGTAAAACCCCATCTCTACTAAAATACAAAAATCAGGCCAGGTGTGGTGGCTCATGCCTGTAGTCTCAGCACTTTGGGAGACCAAGGTGGGTGTATTGCTTGAGGTTAGGGGTTCGAGACCATCCTGGCCAACATGGTGAAACCCCATCTGTACTAAAAATACAAAAAAAAAAAAAAAAAAAAAAAAAAAAGCTGGGCGTGGTGGCAGGTCCCTGTAATCCCAGCTACTAGGGAGGCTGAGGCAAGAGACTTACTTGAACTGGGGAGGTGGAGGTTGCAGTGAGCCGAGATTGTGCCATTGCACTCCAGCCTGGTGACAGAGAGAAACTCCATCTCAAAAAAAAAAAAAAAAAAAGTTAGCCAGGAGAGGTGGCATGTGCCTGTAGTCCCAGCTACTCGAGAGGCTGAGGTAGGAGAATCACTTGAACCTGGGAGGCAGAGGTTGCAATGAACCAAGATTTCACCACTGCACTTTAGCCTGGGTGACAGAGCGAGACTCCGTCTCCAAAAAAAAAAAAAAAAAAAAAAGAAAAGAAAAGAAAAACTTTTTTGAAATAGCTTAATCAGATATTTAAAATTATAAAATTATAAAAGAGATTATAGGCTATGATTACACTATGTCCAAATGTTATTGTTGGAAAATCAGGTTCTTGTCACACGACCGGGATGATTTAGGCACATGGACACATTGTAGGGTGTGTAGGGCAGGGTTCGTTGAATGAAAAGGAAGAAAAAAAGGGAAACAGACTCTCAGCAAAGTGAGAATCCTGCTAGATTGAATCCCCGGTTACCACACAAGAACAGGAACGGCCAGGCTCCTCCCCCTGCAAACAGCTGAAACTTCCCGAGGCCCCACCACATCCTCCCAGTGCACAGGTGGGTTGGAGATTCTCCAGGGAGCCCTTTTTAGTTGGCTGTCTCAATATCCTATAAATTCCGTGAAAAATGTTGTTGCACCAGTATTCTCCTTATGTAAGGAAAGCATAGACTGAAATGGGAGGTATTCTCTGCCACAAATACTAAAACCTTTTTTATTTTTAAATAATTTTAGATTTACAGACGAGTTGTAGAGATGGTACAGCGTTTTCATATACCCTTCACCCAGCTTCACCTTATGTTAATGTCTTATGTAATCATGGTACATTGTCAAAACTGGGAAATTAACACTGATATAATATAATCAACTAACATACAGAACATATTCAGATTTTACCAGTTTTTCCACTAATGTCTTTTCTCTGTTCCAGGATTCAATCCAGGATACCATGTTGCATTTAGCCATGAAAGTTTTTAATTAGGAGAACAAAAGGAATATCAGCTGTTAGGTCTCAGAGAATATTTCTCAGTGGATGCATAGGGGTGTTGGTCAGGGCAAGTTTAAAAATCCTCTTTTTGACACTGGTGTCCGATGCAGCTCTTCCCAACTGTGAGAATGCCTTTTTTGGCATGATGTGGGCTGTCCAAGGAGCCCCAAGTTATTGAAGACTGGGAAGGGCTTGATTCACCCAAATGGCTCCTCTCCCATGATTGAAATTCTTCTCACATATCAATCTGTTTTTTTTTTTTTTTTTTTTAACATTTGCACAAGGCATCTATAGCATGAGTCACAGTAAGAAACTCATCATGAGAAAGTGCCAGATTACAAAATAGATTTTCTTTTTCACCCTAATGGCAGAGTCAAGATTTTAAAATTACTGTGATTCAGGAGGTTTAAGAGCATGATTTTTGAAACTCCATGTCTTTTTTTTTTGCCAATGTGAACTGTATTTTGGACTATAAAAAACTAAAATTGCCATTTAATTCAGGAAATCTCAGGTTTAAAACAATTGCCCTGCAGAGCTGTGCTCTTCAAGTTGGAAATGAAAGGCGCAATTATACCATAAATGAGGACAGAGAGGGGACCACCAGGAAAGGCAGCACACGCCACTTTGCTGTTCAGTGTGACTGAGTGTGTGTGTTGCTATGAGTGTATGTTGATTGTGTGTTGTGGGTGTGGTTTGTATGGCATGGGTGTCTTGTGTGTGATGTATGTGTGTCTATGTGGTGGGTATGTGGTTTGTGTGTTCGGCATGTATGTGCTATGTGTATATGTGTGTGGTGTGTGCACGTGGTGTAAGTGCATTGTTTGTGCAATGTGTGTGTGATGAATACGGATTATATGTATGTCTGGTCTTGTGCAGGGAGCTGAGACCCAGGGCTTAGGGTTTTTGTTTTAAAAGTATCTCTGCATTGAGATCCATTGGTAAAGTCTTTTCAAATGTTTTGCCTCTCCAGAAATCATTTGGTAGGTATTTTCTTAAGCCCAAATGTTTGCGTTTTAGGAGGAAACTTCAAATACTGTAAGCTAGATGAAAGTGAAAGTGATTGCTGCATTACTGTAATTTCAGTAAATGCTGAAGTTTAAGCAAACAAAGTCACTTTTATTCAGTTATTATGCTTAGAGATTCAAGAGGGCCTATCTCTTTTGTCTCTGGTAGATAAATCTGTTTCTTCTTGTCAGTTGTAGCCATTTCTTGTTCTTCAGAGGTGGCTACATGGGATGATGTGCCTCATTTTGGCGTCTCTCACCATTGGCCCTGTGCCACTCTGTGGGAGACAGTGTTGTTTAGATGCTGAGTATGGGAGCTCTGGAATCAGACTGCCTGGGTCCAACTGCTGGCTCCACCAGCTAGGTGAGGGCTTAACCTCAACAAGTTTCCTCATTTGTGAAATGGGCTAATGTTGGTACTTTCCTTGCAGGGATGTTGGGAGGCTTATGTGAGATGATGATGTAAACATAATGCATGGAACATAGTAAGTTTTCAGTGAACATACACTTTAGATGATGAGAGGATCTTGGATGGATATAGCTGTCCTCCACAGGTATAGAGAAGGGGGGAAGCCATTATTGGGCCATTTTGTCCAAGATTTGTTATGAATGTATTCCATTTTGCTTGCCTATGCTGATTAGATTCATGAGTGACCTCTTACTTTGTGCATCAATGTACCTGCTCTCTTGGTGGGATAACTAATGCATCACTTAACAAATGCTCATGAAGGGTTCTGAAGACACCAGTGGGTGTAGGTCTGGTTCATTGTTAGGGCAAAAGTCCTTTGAGCAAAAGTGCTCTCTCTCTAGTGTTGAAATTGACTTTATCATCTATTTCCTGAACTGGAATAGGTAAGTGTCTCAGCAAAACGGTACTCTCAGAGCATTAAACGGTACTCTCAGAGTATTAAAAACAACAGTACTCAGAGCATTAAGAACAACGGTACTCTCAGAACATTAAAAACAATGACAACAACAAATGCCTGGCATATTATATAAGTCACTCTGACTCTGCAGTTACTTGCCGTGATTTTCAGATGAAAGTTCACATTTTGTCCCTGCTATTTCTGGGCCCTTATGTAGACATTAAGGTCTCAGCAAAGTGCCCATTAGAAGGCTCTGGGTGCTGAATGGAGACTGTGGATGTGTGATGCCTGCTGTGAACTGCTCATTTGTGTTCCCTTTTTACTTTCTGT
The DNA here is from genome assembly GCF_037993035.2 of Macaca fascicularis. Taxonomy (NCBI): domain Eukaryota; kingdom Metazoa; phylum Chordata; class Mammalia; order Primates; family Cercopithecidae; genus Macaca; species Macaca fascicularis. The sequence continues at coordinate 66,168,624 of NC_088389.1, forward strand.
TGGTTGAGGAGGATCTCTAGGCCCTCTCCTGGTGTGAGGAATGCAAATTGTGGATTCAAGGGTGCTGTGGGGGTAGGGAAACTCCTATAGAAACTCAGAACCTTCCACATGTCTAGCACTGCAGCCACTGCAAAAGAGTTTTGTGAGGACATGCCGTGCCCAGCCAGCTGGAAAGATGCTGATGGGGACAATTGCTCCATCCACCACGCCAGCATCCACTTCTGCCTGCTGGCCTTCCTGGTTAGTGCTGGTCTTTAAAATCACTGCTGGGAGTTTTGCTGAATGTCAAAAGTTATCAGTGAGAAAGAATTCCTGCCACGTTTCTATCAGAACTCACCTCTCTCTCGCCCTGTCTTTTCTGCTGTAACCTCAGTCTGGGCCCCACAGGTGGATAAAGGGATGACCTCCGGGTAGTCCTCATTCAGTGTTAATGACAAAGCCTTCTCCACCACCCATCCTTCAATCCCAAATTTATCCCATCTCCCCTCAACCCCATCTACTCAGCCAAGACTTCTTCATTATTTCTCCAGCAAGAGATGGATCAATATCTTCATCTTTTTTCAGACATGATTTTCCTTCTTTCATTTCACTTTCTCTCCAGCAGTTTTTCCAGGACCATTTTCTTGTAGAATATTTTCCCCCTTCTAGGTTTTCTGCTGCTAAGCTTTGCATCAGGCTTAGCTGTACCTGCGTGTCCCCCCCATCCAGCTCACCCAGGCAAGTTGTCTTTTTGATGTAGATAACTCCTGCCCTCTCACTTTTAATAAATGTGTCCAATTTTTCTCAGGGTGATGACAATTTTATTTAGACCCTGAATTATTCACCTGTACCAAAATGGGGTTATGCTATTGATCAATCAACAAATCAGTGAAGAAATTGGTAAATGATGAATGTTACTGAGTGAATGTAATATGTGTTTTGAGGGCACATAAAAAGATAAAATCTGTTGGCCTGCTTTCAAGAAGCTTATAATCATGTTAGAGAGACAATATTAACATGTGTGAATCAATAAAAGAACAGAGGACTGGTATGTATTAATTTTTACAGTCTGCCCACACGAAGGAATTGAGGTGCTTTACAATAAAAGATAGCTATATAAATGTTACAATAATGATACAAGATCAAAAGTCATGTAATGAGTAGATAATTAAAAAGGAAACTCAATGTAAGGTAAATTGTTAGGCTTGAGTATAAAATTTAAGACTGAGCTTCCTGGAAGTTAAGACAAAGGAGAAACGTGATGAATTACGTAATTTCCTTATACATTCCATAATTTTCTTACCTATTCCTGTACTGGAGTAGGTAAGTGTCTCAGCAAAACGGTACTCTCAAGAGCATTAAACGGTACTCTCAGAGCATTAAAAACAATGGTACTCAGAATGTTAAGAACAGCAGTACTCTCAGAGCATTAAATGGTACTCTCAGAGAGAGTACCATTTGGACTGAAACCACACATCAGCTCTCCTGGGTCTGCAAGAGAATGCATGTCAGTTTGCAAACAACAGAATATTTCGTTTTCTTAGTATGGTACTACATACCAAAAAGAATGCATTCATTAATTTATTTGTTGTGCACATACTGTGTTCCAGGCACCACGGATATGAAGGTGTACAAGATAAATTCTCTGTCTTCATAGGGTTTATAGTTTAGTGGGGAGAAAGAGTCAATAAAGTCAGTACAGTAAGTAATTCCTGGCAGTGATTAGTGCCCTGAAGGCAAATGAAGTGGATGAATGAGATAGAAAGTGTTGGGAAGGCGGGGGAAGATGTTTCTGAGTAGCTGACATCTGAGCAGACAGTGAATGGTGAGAGGGAGTCCAGCTACCAGGCCCAGCTCACTTTTTGTATTTCTTGTGGTAGAGACTGGGTTTTACCCAGTTGCCCAGGCTAGTCTCAAACTCCTGAGCTCAAGCGTTCCACCTGCCTCGGTCTCCCAAAGTGCTGGGATTACAGGTGTGAGCCACCACACCCGGCCCAAGTTATCTCTTAAGTAGCTCAAATTAAACACGTCCAAAACAGAAGTCCTCATTTTGCTCCCCAGACCAGCCCAGTCTTTATCCAAAGAGGATTTCAGGAGAAGGAAAAGGAAGCTCCGAGACCCAGAGGTAGGAAAAACTTGGTATATTTGAGAAACAGCCAGTCGGACTGGAGAGGCCTTGTACAGAGTGGGGGATACCGTGGTGGTGGTGGGGAGTGGCAGAGGCCTGGCAGGAGATGAGGTTAGAGAAGGTAGCCACGTATGGCTTTGTAGAGATTTTGATTTTTCCGCCAAGAGAGATTGGGAAGCATTGGACATTTTAATCAGGGAGCAATGTTGTATATTTGAATGCCTAATTCTAATTTCCTCTGGCTGCTGTCTGGAGAATGGACGTCAGGGAGCAAGAGTGGAAGCAGGGAGGCCAACTGGGAGGCTATGGCAGACGTCTCAGTGAGAGATGACAGCGGCTTTATCCAGGATGAAGCTAGTGGAGTTGTGTTAAATGTTCAGAATTGAAAGTAGAATCAACAAGACTTGCTGATTTGCTGCATGCAGGAAAGAAGAGAAAGAGAGGAATTAAGATTGCTCTAGGTTTTTGGCTTGAGACAATGGATGAATGATGATCCATCTTTTGAGATGGTGAAGACTGGGCTGGTTTGAAAGCAAAATCAGGAATTCTGTTTTGGATATGTTTAATTTGAGTTACCTAAGAGATAACTTGGGCAGGTGTGGTGGTTTACACCTGTAATCCCAGCACTTTGGGAGACTGAGGCAGGTGACTCGCTTGAGCTCAGGAGTTTGAGAGTAGCCTGGGCAACTGGGTGAAACCTAGTCTCTATCACAAGAAATACAAAAAGCTTAGCTGGGCATAGTGGCATGAGCTTATGGTCCCAACTACTGGAGAGGCTGAGGTGGGAGGATCGCTTGAGCTTTGGGGGAAGAGGGTGTAGTGAGCCATGATCACATCACTGCCCTCTAGCCTGGGCAACAGAGTGATAGCCTGTCTCAAAAATAAATAAATAAAAGAGATAACTCAGTTGAGATGTCAAGTGGACAGTGGTCAGGTAGATCCTTAAGTATGGATGTCAGGGAAGTGGTGGGGACAAGAGGTGTATACATTTGGGTGTGAGCAGGCATTCAAGTTGTGTCTATGACTGTCTCAATGGAGCACAACATAATGGACAGGGTTTTCTTTTCTCTTTTTTACAGAAATCTGTTGTTTGCTAATGGACAGTGTTTTCAATGGGACAAATATAGAAACATTTTTCAAATGGCTGCTTTGTGACTGTATTAGTCAAAGTTCTCCAGAGAAACAGATGTGTGTGTGTATGTGTATATATATGTGTGTGTGTGTATATATATATATATACAATCTCCTGGTTCTCAGGCCTTTTTCACATTTGGATGGGAACCACACATCAGCTCTCCTGGGTCTCCAGCTTGCCAACTGCAGATCTTGGGACTTCTCAGCCTCCATAATCACATGAGTCAATTCATTATAATAAATGCTATAGTAAATCTCTCTAGAGGGAGAGAGAATATCTTCTCTCTATTATGTATGTCTAAATAATACATATTTATTGGTTTCCAGAGAAACAGAACCAATATGAATCTCTCTCTATTCTATATAATATAGAGAATATTATGTCATATGTAATACATATGGTACAACTCTGATGGGGCAGGAGACAACTCTGGTGGGGCAGTGAGTATTGGTCAGGGAAGGATTCTCAGAGGAAGGGGGATCAGGGTTTTACTAGCTGGAGGAGAAGGCAGGGAAGCAGAGTATAGAGACAGGTATGGAGGTGTGGAGGGACCAAAGTGTCTAGACAAGAGTGAGAAATTCAGTGTGACTGGTGTGTAGAGTGAACAGTATAGAGTGGAGGGAACTGAGACCAGCTGGGCCGAGGGAGTGAAGGACTTTGTATTTCTGCCTCAGGAGCTTGGATTCTCTCCTGCAGGCCCATGGCTCTCTACCTTTCATGGGTACAAGAATCACCTGGGGAGCTCATTTAAAAAGGGAATTCCTAAGTCTTCTCTCCAAGGAGATGGTTGCAACAGGTCTGGGGCTCAGCAAGCAATAGCTTAAGGAGCTCCCCCACCTGATTCTTATGTGGTTGATCCACAGATCCCACCATTGCTATGGGCTATGAAAGTCTTTTCAGAACCGGAAGTGACATGGTCCAATTTACTTTTTAGGAAGATAATTCTGCCAACTGTGTGTAAGGTGGACTGACTTTACCGGTGGGGAAAATATATAGGAGTTGCTGCAGGCATTGTGGTGAGAGAGGATGAGGACTAGAGCTGAAGTGTTAGTAGGGATAAAGAAAAGGCCTGACTCTAAGGCACCTGTGTGAGTGAGTACACACAGTTGACCTGAGCAAGTAAAGGACTGAGGAGAATGAAGGTTGATTCTTACATGTCTATTTGGAAGAACAAGTGGTCAATAATAAGTACCACGCAATAATAATGCTTGGTACTTGTTAGCTGTTTGTGGAATGAGTGAATAAACTAATGAATAAATAAGTATAGGTCAGAAAGAAGTTGAGAGGGGGGTAAGAAAGGAAAATTTCATTTTAGGTGTGTACATTTAAAGTCAATACAAGAAATATTGATCTAGTATTTGTGAGGGAAGTTCATACAGAGCTGGAGATATGGATTTGGAAATTGCATAGAGATAAGAGTTCTTGAAGCAATAGCAGAGTCTGAGAGTCTCACATTCATCAAAAAGGTGTAGGACTGAAAGAGAAGAAAGCCAAAGATGTAAAGCATTTGGGGAATTTAAGGTCAGACAGAGGAAAACTGGCTGGTAGAGAGGGGAAAGTGGTTGAACAGAAGTTAGGGGATTGAAAGGAGGTATGTTTTGAAAAGGCATAAAAATAAAGAAAAAGAATTTCATGAAGCAGGTGTGCATGTGTGAATGTAAGTGTGTGTGGTGTGTGTGTGTGTGTGTGTGTGTGTGTGTGTAGTACTGGAGGGATATATCAGGAATATACTGTCAGTCTGAATGTATTCTACCTTAACTCTCTCTCTCTCTATTTTTTTTTGAGGCAGAGTCTGTCTCTAACACCCAGGCTGGAGTGCACACCTGGATAATTTTTGTATTTTTATTTATTTATTTATTATTATTTTTTGAGACGGAATCTTGCTCTGTCACCCAGGCTGGAGTGTAATGGTATGAACTGGGCTCACTGCAACCTCTGCCCCCTGGGTTCAAGCGATTCTCCTGCCTCAGTCTTGTGAGTAGCTGGGACTACAAGCACCTGCCACCATGCCTGGCTAATGTTTGTATTTTTAGTAGAGATAGGGCTTCACCACGTTGGGCAGGCTGGTCTTGAACTCCTGACCTCAGGTGATCTGCCCACCTTGGCCTCCCAAAGTGCTGGGATTACGAGCATGAACCATGGCACCTGGCCTGGTTTGTATTTTTAGTAGAGACAGGATTTTGCCACGTTGGCCAGGCTGGCCTTGAACTCCTGGCTTCAAGCAATCCGCCCAACTTGGCTTCCCAAAGTACTGGGAATACAGATATGTGCCACCACACCTGGCCCTAAACTCTCCTTTCTAATGTAGTTTGCCAGTTGATTTAGCTCTTTCTTAAAGTCATTCTTGAATCACGATAGGAAAACCAGGTCAATAGCATACAGATACTTGTCTTCCCGTTTGCTACAGCTGGAGGACAGCACTTATTTTAAATAGAAGCTGTTTCAGCATATTTAGACATGAGGTGGGCCAGGACATATTAACTTTCACTCCATCCCCACAGCATTTGTTTCTTTGTAGTATTTAGGTTAGAATCAGCCCTGTCAGGATCTCTTTCTTATCTGTTAATATTTTATAGATTTTGAAGATGTATTAATATACTCCCACCATCAGATATGAGGGTGCCCGTGTCCCTCTTTTTTTTTTGGAAAATGTTTATTAAAAACATCTCTGGTAATATGTTCAGCAAAAACTGGTAATTCATTTTAATTTTGATTTCTACTCCAGGTAAATGCTTTTCAGACAGTTGCATTTTTATTAGACCTTTTTTTCTGAAATTCTGTCCAGTTTTGATGCCCATTTACATTTTGAGACATTAGAGATCTTTTGGATTGATATTTGTATGTTCCTTTTTTATTAAAGGCATTAATCTTTTTAATACATGTTCAAACAATCATTGATGCACTTGTTTGAACAATCACTTTTTCAAACAATCATTGATGCACTGGTGGAAAGGAAGTGTTAACAGTATTTAGAGCAGACTTTACACCAAATTCTGGCCTTCTGACTCTCAGGAACCAGGGTTCTTGGTCTTTGGCTCTTACCCTTTTGTTTACATTTCTGGAAGGTTCTCCAGCCAAGCCCAAGAAAGTTTTTCTTACAGGAATGGTGCCCCTTGAAAAAACTAGAGGATGAGCTTGTGGGTCCAATCTGCTGGATGACTTGGCTTCCCCTCCTCTCTTTCAAAGCTCAGGCAGGCATACTGGAAGTCTTATGGCACCCGGGGTATTGGGCTTCCTTGCAGTTGAATGCCGGGAATGTTGTTCTTGTTTTCTGCCTAAAAGGAAAACACACATGTATTTATGTCTGTTGGATAACAGGAGTGCAAGACCTTCTCTTTTGATTCCCTCCAAAGTTTTACATTCAGCATCAGATGATTATTTTTAAACAGTTAAAATCTGCCCCAGTGGTTGGGTGAGGGGAGCAGATGAGCGCCACTGTCATATCATTTTCACTGTGTTGTCCAGGCTGGAGTGCAGTGGCACGATCTTGGCTCACTACAACCTCACCTCTTGGGCTCAAGCCTGGCTCCTGCCTCAGCCTCCCAAGTAGCTGGGACTACAGGCATGTGCCATCATGCCTGGCTAATTTTTGTATTTTTTGTAGAGATGGGGTCTTGCCACGTTGCCCATGCTAGTCTTGACCTCCTGAGCTGAAGCAATCCACCAGCCTTGGCCTCTCAAAGTGCTAGGATTATAGGCGTCAGCCACCATGCCTGGCCTCAAACTTCATTTTTATAGTTTATTTTTGGTATTTTGTTGTATATTGATCTTGTTTACTAATAAGCTTGATCAATTCCCTTATTTATAGATTGTTTTCTTTGAGAGAAGTTTCTTAGTATTAGTTTTTCTTCTTCCTCAATGGAAGAATTCATCAGTATGACCAACTGGATCTGGAGATTCCTTTGTGGAAAGACTTAAAATAATAGATTGAGAGATTCAGTTTCTTTTTTGTTTGTTTGTTTTTTTATTATACTTTTAAGTTCTAGGGTACATGTGCACAACGTGCAGGTTTGTTACATATATATACATGCCATGTTGGTGTGGTGCACCCATTAACTCATCATTTACATTAGGTATATCTCCTAATGCTATCCCTCCACCCTCCTCCACCCCACGACAGGCACCTGTGTGTGATGTTCCCCGCCCTGTGTCCAAGTGATCTCATTGTTCAATTCCCACCTATAAGTGGGAACATGCGGTGTTTGGTTTTTTGTCCTTGCGATAGTTTGCTGAGAATGATGGTTTCCAGCTTCATCCACGTCCCTACAAAGTACATGAACTCATCCCTTTTTATGGCTGCATAGTATTCCATGGTGTATATGTGCCACATTTTCTTAATTCAGTCAATCATTGATAGATATTTGGGTTGGTTCCAAGTCTTTGCTATTGTGAATAGTGCTGCAGTAAACATACGTGTGCATGTGTCTTTATAGCAGCATGATTTATAATCCTTTGGTTATATACCCAGTAATGGTATGGCTGGGTCAAATGGTATTTCTAGTTCTAGATCCTGGCAGAATCACCACACTGTCTTCCACAATAGTTGAACTAGTTTACACTCCCACCAACAGTGTAAAAGTGTTCCTATTTTTCCACATCCTCTCCAACACCTGTTGTTTCCTGACTTTTTAATGATTGCCATTCTAACTGCTGTGAGATGGTATCTCATTGTGGTTTTGATTTGCATTTCTCTGATGACCAGTGATGATGAGCATTTTTTCATGTGTCTGTTGGCTGCATAAATGTCTTCTTTTGAAAAGTGTCTGTTCATATCGTTTGCCCACTTTTTGATGGGGTTGTTTCTTTGTTGTAAATTTGTCTGGGTTCTTTGTAGATTCTGGATATTAGTCCTTTGTCAGATGAGCAAAAATTTTCTCCCATTCTGTAGGTTGCCTGTTCACTCTGATGGTAGTTTCTTTTGCTGTGCAAAAGCTCTTTAGTTTAGTTAGATCCCATTTGTCAATTCTGGCTTTTGTTGTCATTGCTTTTGGTGTTTTAGACATGAAGTCCTTGCCCATGTCTATGTTCTGAATGGTATTGCCTAGGTTTTCTTCTAGGGTTTTTATGGTTTTAGGTCTGATATTTAAGTCTTTAACCCATTTTGAGTTAATTTTTGTATAAGGTGTAAGGAAGGGATCCAGTTTCAGCTTTCTGCATATGGCTAGCCAGTTTTCCCAGCACCATTTATTAAATAGGGAATCCTTTCCCCCTTTTTTGTTTTTGTCAGGTTTGTCAAAGATCAGATGATTGTAGATGTGTGGTATTATTTCTGAGGGCTCCGTTCTGTTCCATTGGTCTATATCTCTGTTTTGGTACCAGTACCATGCTGTTTTCATTACTGTAGACTTGTAGTATAGTTTGAAATCAGGTAGCGTGGTGCCTCCAGCTCTGTTCTTTTTGCTTAGGATTGTCTTGGTAATGCAGGCTCTTTTCTGGTTCCATATGAGCTTTAGTGTTTTTTTTCCAATTCTGTGAAGAAAGTCATTGGCAGCTTGATGGGGATGGCATTGAATCTATAAATTACCTTGGGCAGCATGGCCATTTTCACAATACTGATTCTTCCTATCCATGAGCATGGAATGTTCTTCCATTCGTTTGTGTCCTCTTTTATTTCGTTGAGCAGTGGTTTGTAGTTCTCCTTGAAGCAATCCTTCACATCCCTTGTAAATTGGATTCCTAGGTATTTTATTCTCTTTGTAGCAATAGTGAATGGGAGTTCACTTATGATTTGGTTCTCTGTTTGTCTGTTATTGGTGTATAGGAATGCTTGTGATTTTTGCACACTGATTTTGTATCCTGAGACTTTGCTGAAGTTGCTTATCAGCTTGAGATTTTGGGCTGAGATGATGGGGTTTTCTAAATATACAATCATGTCATCTGCAAACAGGGACAATTTGACTTCCTCTTTTCCTAATTGAATACCCTTTATTTCTTTCTCTTGCCTAGTTGCCCTGGCCAGAACTTCCAACACTATGTGGAATAGGAGTGATGAGAGAGGGCATCCCTGTCTTGTGCCAGTTTTTAAAGGGAATGCTTCCAGTTTTTGCCCATTCAGTATGATATTGGCTGTGGGTCTGTCATAAATAGCTGTTATTATTTTGAGATATGTCCCATCAATACCTAGTTTATTGAGAGTTCTTAGCATGAAAGGGCTGTTGAATTTTGTGGAAGCCTTTTCTGTATCTATTGAGATAATCATGTGGTTTTTGTCTTTGGTTCTGTTTATATGATGGATTATGTTTATTGATTTGCATATGTTGAACCAGCCTTGCATCCCAGGGATGAAGCCCACTTGATCATGGTGAATAAGCTTTTTGATGTGCTGCTGGATTTGGTCTGCCAGTATTTTATTGAAGATTTTTGCATCGATGTTCATCAGGGATATTGGTCTAAAATTCTCTTCTTTTGTTGTGTCTCTGCCAGGCTTTGGTATCAGGATGATGCTGGCCCCATAAAATGAGTTAGGGAGGATTTCCTCGTTTTCTATTGATTGGAATAGTTTCAGAAGGAATGGTACCAGCTCCTCCTTGTACCTCTGGTAGAATTTGGCTGTGAATCCATCTGGTCCTGGACTATTTTTGGTTGGTAGGCTATTAATTATTGCCTCAATTTCAGAGCCTGTTATTGGTCTATTCAGGGATTCAACTTCTTCCTGGTTTAGTCCTGAGAGGGCGTATATGTCCAGGAATTTATCCATTTCTTCTAGGTTTTCTAGTTTATTGGTGTAGAGGTGTTTATAGTATTCTTTGATGGTAGTTTGTATTTCTGTGGGATTGGTGGTAATATCCCCTTTATCATTTTTTATTGTGTCTATTTGATTCTTCTCTCTTTTCTTCTTTGTTAGTCTTGCTAGCAGTCTGTCAATTTTGTTGATCTTTTCAAAAAACCAACTCCTGGATTCATTGATTTTTTGAAGGGTTTTTTGTGTCTCTGTCTCCTTCAGTTCTGCTCTGATCTTAGTTATTTCTTGCCTTCTGCTAACTTTTGAATTTGTTTGCTTTTGCTTCTGTAGTTCTTTTAATTGTGATGTTAGGGTGTCAATTTTAGGTCTTTCCTACTTTGTCTTGTGGGCATTTAGTGCTATAAATTTCCCTGTACACACTGCTTTAAATGTGTCCTAGAGATTCTGGTATGTTGTGTCTTTGTTCTCATTGGTTTCAAAGAACATCTTTATTTCTGTCTTCATTTCGTTATGTACCCAGTAGTCATTCAGGAGCAGGTTGTTCAGTTTCCATGTAGTTGAGCGGTTTTGAGTGAGTTTCTTAATCCTGAGTTCTAGTTTGATTGCACTGTGGTCTGAGAGACAGTTTGTTATAATTTCTGTTCTTTTACATTTGCTGAGGAGTGCTTTACTTCCAACTATGTGGTGAATTTTGGAGTAAGTGTGATGTGGTGCTGAGAAGAATGTATATTCTGTTGATTTGGGGTGGAGAGTTCTGAAGATGTCTATTAGGTCTGCTTGGGGCAGAACTGAGTTCAATTCCTGGATATCCTTGTTTACTTTGTGTCTTGTTGATGTGCCTAGTGTTGACAGTGGGGTGTTAAAGTCTCCCATTATTATTGTGTGGGAGTCTAAGTCTCTTTGTAGGTCTCTCAGGACTTGCTTTATGAATCTGCATGCTCCTGTATTGGGTGCATATATATTTAGGATAGTTAGCTCTTCTTGTTGAATTGGTCCCTTTACCGTTATGTAATGGCCTTGTTTGTCTCTTTTGACCTCTGTTGGTTGAAAGTCTGTTTTATCAGAGACCAGTATTGCAACCCCTACCTTTTTTTGTTTTACATTTGCTTGATAGATCATCTTCCATCCGTTTATTTTGAGCCTATGTGTGTCACTGCATGTGAGATGGGTCTCCTGAATACAGCAAACTGATGAGTCTTGACTCTTTATCCAGTTTGCCAGTCTGTGTCTTTTAGTTGGAGCATTTAGCCCATTTACATTTAAGGTTAATATTGTTACGTGTGAATTTGTTCCAGTCATTATGATGATAGCTGGTTATTTTGCTCATTAGTTGATGCTGTTTTTTCCTAGCATGGATGGTATTTACAATTTGGCATGTTTTTGCAGTGGCTGGTCCTGGTTATTCCTTTCCATGTTTAGTGCTTCCTTCAGGGGCTCTTGTAGAGTAGGCCTGGTGGTGACAAAATCTCTCAGCATTTGCTTGTCTGTAAAGGATATTATTTCTCTATCACTTATGAAGCTCAGTTTGGCTGGAAGTGAAATTCTGGGTTGAAAATTCTTTTCTTTGAGAATGTTGAATATTGGCCCCCACTCTCTTCTGGCTTGTAGAGTTTTTGCCGAGAGATCTGCTGTTGGTCTCATGGGCTTCCCTTTGTGGGTAACCCGACCTTTCTCTCTGGCTGCCCTTAACATTTTTTCCTTCATTTCACCTTTGGTGAATCTGACAATTACGTGTCTTGGAGTTGCTCTTCTTGAGGGGTATCTTTGTGTGGCGTTTTCTGTATTTCCTGAATTTGAATGTTGGCCTGCCTTGCTAGGTTGTGGAAGTTCTCCTGGATAGTATCCTACAGAGTGTTTTCCAACTTGGTTCCATTCTCCCCATCACTTTCAGGTACACCAGTCAGATGTAGATTTGGTCTTTTCACATAGTCCCATATTTCTTGGAGGCTTTGTTCCTTGCTTGTTACTCTTTTTTCTCTAAACTTCTCTTCTTGCTTCATTTCATTCATTTGATCTTCAATCACTGATACCCTTTCTTCTAGTTGATTGAATTGGCTACTGAAACTTGTGCATTCGTCACGTAGTTCTCCTGCCATGGTTTTCAGCTCCATCAGGTCATTTAAAGACTTCTCTACACTGGGTATTCTAGTTAGCCACTCTTCTAATCTTTTTTCAAGGTTTTTAGCTTCTTTGCGATGGGTTCGAACTTCCTCCTTTAGCTTAAAGAAGTTTTATCATCTGAAGCCTTCTTCTCTCAACTCTTCAAAGTCATTCTCCGTCCGGCTTTGTTCCATTGCTGGTGAGGAGCTGCGTTCCTTTGGAGGGGGAGAAGCACTCTGATTTTTGGAATTTTCAGCTTTTCTTCTCTGGTTTCTCCCCATCTTTGTGGTTTTATCTACCTTTGGTCTTTGATGATTGTGACATACAGATGGGGTTTTGGTGTGGATATCCTTTCCATTTGTTAGTTGTCCTTCTAACAGTCAGGACCCTCAACTGCAGGTCTGTTGGAGTTTGCTGGAGGTCCATTCCAGACCCTGTTTGCCTGGGTATCAGCAGTGGAGGCTGCAGAACAGCAAATATTGCTGAGCAACAAATGTAGCTGCCTCATCGTTCCTCTGGAAGCTTCATCTCGGAGGGGTACCTGGCCGTGTGAGGTGTCAGTCTGCCCCTCCTAGGGGGTGCCTCCCAGTTAGGCTACTCGAGGGTCAGGGACCCACTTGAGGAGGCAGTCTGTCCGTTCTCAGATCTCAAACTCCGTGCTGGGAGAACCACTACTCTCTTCAGAGCTGTCAGACAGGGACATTTAAGTCTGCAGAGGTTTCTGCTGCTTTTTGTTCATCTATGCCCTGCCCCCAGAGGTGGAGTCTACAGAGGCAGGCAGGCCTTCTTGAGCTGTGGTGGGCTCCACCCAGTTCGAGCTTCCAGGCTGCTTTGTTTACCTACTCAAGCCTCAGCAATGGCGGGCGCCCCTCCCCAGCCTTGCTGCCGCCTTGCAGTTCCATCTCAGACTGCTGTGATAGCAATGAGCAAGGCTCCGTGGGCGTGGGACCCTCCAAGCCAGGCATAGGATATAATCTTCTGGTGTGCCATTTGCTAAGACCCTTAGAAAAGCATATTATTAGGGTGGGAGTGACCTGATTTTCCTGGTGCTGTCTGTCACAGGAAAGGGAATTCCTTGACCCCTTGTGCTTCCCAGGTGAGGCGATGCCTCGCCCTGCTTCGGCTCACACTCGGTGGGCTGCACCCACTGTCCTGCACCCACTGTCCGACAAGCCGCAGTGAGATGAACCGGGTACCTCAGTTGGAAACGCAGAAATCACCCGTCTTCTGCGTCGCTCACGCTGTGAGCTGTAGACTGGAGCTGTTCCTATGCGGCCAACTTCTAGATTCAATTTCTTTAATAACTAAAGCACCATTCAGATTTTCTCATCTTTCTGAGGCAGTTTTAATAAGTTTTATTTTTCCAGGAGTTTGTCCATTTCATCTAATTTTCCAAATTTATTAGCCTAGGGTTATTCTAATATTCCATTAGTAACTCTTTGATGTTTGTGCGGTGTAGGCCATTTTTGTAGTGAGGCCATTTTTATTCCCTTACTTATGTAATTTGTGCTTGATTTCTCTTTTTTTTATTAGTCTTGCTAGAGAATTATTTTTATTTTTTCAGTGTTGAAGGGAAAGTTACTGAGTATCAGGCTGTCTTCCCCAGGCCTCCTCTCTTCAGGAATCTTGGCTGTTTAGGTCCTGGCTGTCGTGGCAGGCTCCAACCCAGCTCCACAAGATTGCCAGCTTCTTTGCCTCTTAGATTCATTCTCTGCCTGCCTTCTCAGCAACCCTGCTCCCTGCCCCCCTACATCCCTGGCCACCCTAGGTGTCATTAATGCCTTGAGGGCAAAAGAGGTATACAGAATATTGGACTCACTTAGTCAGCTTCTTTTTTCTTTCTTTTTCTTTTTTTTTTTTTGAGATGGAGTCTCTCTCTGTTGCCCAGGCTGGAGTGCAGTGGTGCAATCTCGGCTCACTGCAAGCTCCGACTGCCAGGTTCACACCATTCTCCTGCCTCAGCCTCCTGAATAGCTGGGACTACATGCGGCCACCACCATGCCCAACTAATTTTTTGTATTTTTAGTAGAGGTGGGGTTTCACCGCAGTCTCTATCTCCTGACCTCGTGATCTGCCCACCTCAGCCTCCCAAAGTGTTGGGATTACAGGCGTGAGCCACCGTGCCTGGCCCTCAGCTTCTTTTTTCTTTGGAATCTTAGCTTTTCAAATTCTGGATATTTTTGACAGCTGTCTGATAACGTGAAACAGACAGTTTAAATCTCAGACTCTTTATCACCCTCCTACCCTCTTATCATATCCTCCTCAGCCCTAGACAACCATTAATCTACTTTCTGTATCTATATAGATTTGCTTATTCTGGACTTTTCATATAAATGGAATCAGATAGTAAGTTGTCTTTTATGACTGGCTTTGTATAATGTTTCAAGGTTTGTCCACATTGTAGCCCTTTCCAGTATTTCATCCTTTTTTATTCCTTGGCAAATTGTCATCATCCTTTCAAGTTTGGATTCACTTTTAACATTTTATCCTCTGAACTTTCAAGGTTGTGAAATATCTTTGAGAGTTTCTTTAACCCGGCATTTTTGCCAGCATCCCTTTCTCTGGGACATCTTCATGCTTTTGTCATAGCCACCCTCTTGTTTGAGAGCATCATAACCTACTTTCCTTAACTAATTCTTGAAATCTTGTTTCAAATTTCACAGCAGAATACTTATTTTCACCAGCTACTTCATCAGATAGTTTACCATTAATCATTCATTCTGGCATCTGAAATGATGAAACCAGTCTTTATAGGCAGTAGAAGTTTCTTTGGCTTCCTTAGAATCACTGTTTTCTTTCAGCACAGCAATGATCACACTTTGGGATGTTGGCTGAACTGATTGAGATTATGTTTTATCACAGCCCTCGATTCAAGGTGAGAGATCAAGCTGGCTGGACTTCTGGGTCGGGTGGGGACTTGGAGAACTTTTCTGTCTAGCTAAAGGATTGTAAATGCACCAATCAGTGCTCTGTGTCTAGCTAAAGGTTTGTAAACGTACCAATCAGTGCTCTGTGTCTAGCTATTCGGGTGGGACCTGGAGAACTTTTCTGTCTAGCTAAAGGATTGTAAATGCACCAATCAGCGCTCTGTGTCTAGTTAAAAGTTTGTAAACACACCAATCGGCACTCTGTAAAAATGCACCAATCAATGCTCTGTGTCTAGCTAAAGATTTGTAAACACACCAGTCAGCACTCTGTAAAAATGGACCAATCAGCTCTCTGTAAAATGGACCAATCAGCAGGATGTGAGTGGGGCTAAATAAAGGAATAAAAGCAGGCCACCCCAGCCAGCATTGGCAACGGCTGGGGTCCCCTTCCATGCTGTAGAAGCTTTGTTCTTTCCCTCTGCCCAATAAATCTCACTGCTGCTCACTCTTTGGGTCTGCACCACCTTTAAGAGCTGTAACACTCACTGCGAAGGTTTGCAGCTTCACTCCTGAAGTCAGCATAGACCATGAATCCATCAGAAAGAAGAAACTCGGGACATATCTGAACATCTGAAGGAACAAACTCTGGACACACCATCTTTAAAAACTAACACTCACCGCGAGGGTCTGCGGCTTCATTCTTGGAGTCAGCTTGACCAAGAACCCACCGGAAGGAACCAATTCCAGACACAAAAGCAGAAGCAAGCGCACCATTTCAACCACGTGGCTTTCTCTTCCTACTGCCGTTTAAGCTAAAATATGTTGAAGCTGCTTTACCTCATTTTTTATATTCAGAGAACTTTTTTGGCATAGTTCAGACCGTAGCTTCATGAAGGTCTAGTTATTGTCCTGTCTTTGCTTCCATGATGCCATTTTCCAATCTTCTCATCACACCATTTTCAGTTTTCTGCATTACCATTCTTTATTTCTTTGCTGCACTTTCAGATTTGTTGTAAAATTTTATATGAATTTATCACTGGGGACAAGACGGCGAGACAAGTATATGCTTTATTGTCTATGCCTGAACCGAATAACATGTGAAGTGACCAGTCACTGACAGACTTTGAAAGAAGTGATGTGGTTGGTTACTGATCATGATGCCCATCTGTTACTGATATGGTGATTTGTGGGCTTAATTTAGCAAAAACTTTGTACTTTATGTGATTACTCACCATTAACATACAGTGGTAACTGCACTTTGAGCTGTTTTGTTGGGTAACTGACGTTATTTAACTAAACTACGGTAACAGAAATTTGTACACATTAGAACCATGCAAAAGGAAGGATGTCTGTAATTGCTTATCTTTAAACATAATAAAAATGTTCAAACACATTATAATCATCTACTTAATAATTCTGGGTCTCTAACTCTGACTATCTTATTTGCATCAGAGTCTTAAGGCTATACTGTTCTGGTTTTTGAGTTTAAAAATTATGGTATTGGCTCTGATCTCTTGTGATTATCTTCTCAAAATGAGGTCTTCTTCTCCTTGCTTCCTCCCTCTGCTAATGAGTTCTGGAGCAGCTCTTCCTCTGACATGTAGCATTTCCTTTCATGGACAAAACAGCAAGGCTGGCTCTATCTGTAGCTCTTGTTCTCTCTCCCTTTCTTTATGTTCTTGTGATTTAGAACTACCCTCCAGAAACACATGACACCCCACACCTGGCTTTATAGCTCCTAGCTTCCAGGGAGGATGAAAGTTTTGCCTTGGCACCTACAGTGTCAGCCAGCTAGACCCTGAGTTTTCTAATGAATAACTTAGAAACACCGAAAGCACTGTTTTCCCTGAAGAATGCCACACAGTGCCTGTTACAACATCTCTTTCAAACCTCAGGCCAACCTATTATTTTTCCCTTTAAGAATCTAAGTTTCAGAACCTCTTCTATAGTATTTAACATGAGCTTCAAAGGCTCGCAAAAGGAAAAGTTTCCTGAAGAGGTTTTGTCTCTCTCTCTTTTTTTTTTTCTTGGAACCTTTGATACATTTTCAATGTAGCAAAATAGGTTTTAAATGAATCCAGAGAGATTCCATGTAGCTCTTTTGTACCTCCAAGCACTTAAAACATAACTAAGCGTATAGGAAGTATTTAACAAATGCTTGTGGCTTTATTGATTGAACTTCCAAGCTGCAGGCATACTTTTATTTGTATGCACATTTATCTCTGCAAATTGATTGTTGTGGGTTGGAGAGGGAGATGTGATACACTGAATTGGGAGGAGGGGAAGAAAACTTGCTCTGTGAAGATTCCTATTTGTGGGTCATTTTAGCAGAATGACAAATTCAGGCATCTTTGTTTGATGATGCTTTTGACAATAGGTTGTTTGCATTATAACGACTCTCCTTAACTAATTCTTGGAATCTTGTAGGGAAAATATCTTCTGTTTAAATCTGTATTTTAAATACAGCCACCTATTAGTGAATGATAGCCATCTATTAGCGAAAAACTTTTGCAGTCCAAATAAAGGATTGATATTTAAAAAGGTAAGGCAATGAGAATTGGGGAAAGGTATCTCAAGAGCATCCTTACGGCCTACCTATTTTCTGGAGGGGAGAAGCACAAAACCGAATGGGAGTTTCCTCTGGAGGTGTGCTGGTGGCCAGGCTGTCAAGTCCTCCAGTAGTTGGAAGTCTGGGCTATTTTCCTTTTCACTTTGTCTCAGCTATGATACCTGTGCTATGCTATGAATTCAGTAGACACCAGAAAAGTGTATAGTGAAGGGAGAGCTTCCTCTCCCTTCTGCTGTTATTTCTGAGCAACTTAGGGCTATTTGAAGGTAGAGATAAATCCGAGAAGTAGTCTTGTTTTTGTTTCCTAAGCCTGTAGCAGAGAAGGGGCCTATTTACACAGTGGGTGTGTGTGCCTATGGAGTGATTAAATCATGCTTTCTGTATAGATCCCTTCTGGGAGGATCAAAGGTCAGTTACAAAGCGGTTCAGGGCCCAGCACAAAGGATCTGAGAGCTTATGGTGCCATGTGGTGAGGTTGGATTTAGGAACAGAAAAGCATAATGCTAGAAATTCCTGTGTGACATGGTTCTTGACATGACTTAAATTAAGGGTAAAATATTGGCGATGAAAGTCTCCATAATCCTAGTGCTAATTGCACCAGACTGAAGCACCATTCAGTAGTTCCTCAGTGCTTGCTTAATTTGGTTTTTGTTCATCCATGTTGTTTTAGATGGAAAGTTTCTAGAAAGCAGGATTCAGGTTTGTTGTGGATGGAATTGTGTCCTTCCCAAACTTAGTAGGTTGAAGTCCTAACCCCTAATACTTCAGAATATAACTATATTTGAAGATAGGGCCCTTAAAGAGGTAATTAAGATAAAATGAGGTCTTAGGGGGGATCCTAATACAAATATGACTGGTGTTATAAAAAGATACTATTAGGACATGGATATAAACAAGGGAAAGATTATGTGAAGACACAGAGAGAAGATAACATCTAAAAACCAAGGAGAGAGGCCTCAGAACGAAACCAATCCTACTGACACCTTGATCTTGAAATTCTAGCCTCCAGAACTGTGAGAAAAGAAATTTGTTATTTGAGTCACTCAGTCTGTGGTCTTTGTTATGTCAACCCTAGCAAACTAATACAAGGTCCATTTAAATCTCTCTGAATAGTGCCAAGTCTCAAGACCATGTGTAAAATAGATGCATTTAATGGAGAAGGCAGAAATATGACAGATGAACTGAACTTATTTTATTTTTTTTTATTTTTCTAGTGGCAGATGTTGCATTTAAAGGCCAGGAATTAAAGCAGGGAGAATCAGATAGGATCTTAGATTTATTATTATCTTTTATTTTACATCTGAAGATCTCTCAACTCCCTGAGAAGTAAGTCTTTGATAGGAGGATGGGGATGGGAGGGAGTCCTAGACTACTTTGATTCCGTTAGGGATTAGTAGAGATTATTTTGAGAAATGACTTTGGAGAGAGATTTGGAAATTTTTGTGTTTACTATTATCTGGTCTAAGCAGTGATTTTTAATTTTTTTATTATTTTTTATTATTATACTTTAAGTTCTAGGGTACATGTGCACAACGTGCAGGTTTATTGCAAGAACAGAAAACTAAGCAGTGATTTTAAAATAGTGTTGTAGCACCTTGGTTTTATCAGTGTTCAGGTAAAAATGGAGTTGTACAGGATGTGCTAAGGATTAAGGAGCCGTCAAGCCAGGAGATCCCAAATGAGCAGAGAGGAGTGGGCTCTGAGGAGAAATGGGCCCCCAAATGCTGCAGATGATAGGGCTGACAGTTTCACCTGAGTTTCTGTTTCTTTGTTTAATGGAATTTGTTTTTCCAGTTGTCAAAGTAGTATAAGTTCATTATAGACAATTTGGCAAGTCCATGGAAATGCCAATCAGAAAATAAAAATCTCAAGTAATCCCAGCCAAAAAAAAAAAAAAAAACCAAACTTGAAATAATAAAATGGGCAGTATATAGTATATATGTGCTTTGGCCCTAAAATAGGAGTTCCCTGTCCCCACTCACAGAATATGTGACACGGTGTGGCTGGTCTGTTTGGCTACTGTGAGCATTCAAACCCATTATGGGACAGCCAGCATGCAGATGGGCAGGTGCAGGAGCTGGGGCAAGTGCTTTTTTGGCCTCCAGCGCTATGGAAGCTTTAGGGGTGAATGCCTGTGACTCCCAAAGCCCAAGTGGGTGTGTGTTACAGTGCCCTCTTTTAGCTTTGCCATCCATGTACAGCTTAAATATCAAACAGCTCAGTGGACCCTCTGCCTTTTTGCAAGGGCAGAGGGCCAGTGTGACAGCTTTCTGTATCCTGAGCTCTTGTCCAGCATCCAGGAAAAATCAGATCACACATGGACTTGAAAGATAGTGAATGCAGGGATTTTATTGGGTGATTGAGGTCACTCTCAGTGGGATGGATGGGGAGCTAGAAAGGGGATGGAGTGGGAAGATGATCTTCCCCTGGAGTTTGGCCATCTAGCAGCCGATCTCCTCTCCGACCATGCCCAGCCAGACTCCTCTCAACATTCAGATGCTCCTTTCTCCTTCTCTGCTGCACCATTCTGCCGCTCTTCTGCTCTTCTGTTCATCTGCTCATCTGCTCATGGAGCCTGGGGACTTGGGGTTTATCTGGTTACAGGACAGGGGGCTTGGTAGGCCAAAAGGCAACATATGGGCATGAAAATAGGAATGCCTGTTCTATTAGGGCTGCAGGTTTCCAGGCTTGGGGGTGGGGCCAGGGAACTGCCCTCTTCTACCAAGTATTTCCCTGTCTCCTGTCTCTATCAGCACCATCTACTATGTAGCACTTCCTACCCTGCTGTGAGTCTCCCTGCTCCTCCCTATTGCAAGTGATTCCCAGGGAGATATTCTCCTATATCCTCATAAACACAGGCTTCTCATGATCTCCATCTGTCTATCTAATTATCTATCTATTTACAACAATTAAGACTTGTTCAATATGTGTCATAAGTTTTAAGTTAGTTTGAATGTTTTTATTTGTTTACCTATATTTCATAATAGGACCACAGTAAAAGAAAATTTGTAAGATAGATTTTAAAAGATTACCTATGATCTCATAATTCTAAAACAATTGTTAGCATTTGATTGATTTTCCTTTCAACTTTTTATCCCATGCACAGGAATTTTTCTCCAAAAGTTGCAATTCTTTTTTTTTTTTTTTTTGAGACAGAGTCTTACTCTGTCACCCAGGCTGGAGTGCAGTGGCACCATCTCAGTACACTGCAGCCTTGGCCTCCTGGGTTCAAGCGATTCTCCTGCCTCAGCCTCCTGAGTAGCTGGGATTACAGGCACCCGCCACCATGCCTGGCTAATTGTTGTATTTTTAGTAGAGATGAGGTTTCACCATGTTGGCCAGGTTGGTCTTGAAGTCCTGCCCTGAGGTGATCTGCCTGTCTCCACCTCCCAAAGTGCTGGGATTACAGGTGTGAGCCACTGTGCCTGGCTCCAAAAGTTGCAATTCTAATGTATACACAAGTTTCTTTTTTTTTTTTTTTTTTTTTTTTTGAGATGGAGTCTCGCTCTGTCACCCAGGCTGGAGTGCAGTGGCGCAATCTCGGCTCACTGCAAGCTCCACCTCCCAGGTTCACGCCATTCTCCTGCCTCAGCCTCCCGAGTAGCTGGGACTACAGGCGCCCTCCACTACGCCCGGCTGATTTTTTTTTTTTGTATTTTTAGTAGAGACGGGGTTTCACTGTGTTAGCCAGGATGGTCTCGATCTCCTGACCTTGTGATCCGCCCGCCTTGGCCTCCCAAAGTGCTGGGATTACAGGCGTGAGCCACTGTGCCCGGCCATGTATACACAAGTTTCTATACTCCTTTAAATAAAGGACTTAATGTCATTAACATTTGTCAGTAGTGCAACAGAATTTTCTTAAACATCATTTTAGTGATGTATAATATAGTACTCTATTGAAACAGTAGTTTACTTATCAGTTTCTCAATTCTTAGACGTTTGGATTGTTTCTAGTTATTTGTTTTATAAACAACATGGATATCTTTTGACAATACATATCTATGGACACAGGTTTTTTTTTTTTTTTTCTATTTTGCATTTCTTCTTTAGAAATTCCACTTCTTTGGAAATTCCAAATAGCTAGTAATTCCCACTGGCTGAATTACTGTCAAGGGGCATGCTAAGTTTTGTGCAGAAACATAGAGTATGTCTTATTGTTGGCAGTAGGATCTCTTAAAGAAAATTTGTATCTGGAGCCACTCTTCTTATTTTAACCTATTCCAAGATCCCTGATGGATTACAAATACTTCTGTTGTCTTTGAGAAAGTCATCTATCTAGTTGATAGCTAGTGTAGTTTACCTAATACATTTGAAGGATTGGTCTGATGAAAGACAAAGATGGGACTAGACAAAGAGTGTCTAAGACTCATATGAGAAATTCGTGGAGTGCCTGAGGATACTTTATGTCCTCAGTGATACCTCATGTGTCGGTGAAGGGAAGTGTGAACCCAAGTAAGTGGGTGCAGAGAAGCAGGTCTGTGGCACTGTCCAGGGAGGAACCCTGGGCGTGGGGATTGAATTACTGTGGCTGTGGGTCTTGTTTGAGGAACCAGATCTCAGGTTTTTCTAGAGTTTAGGGGAATGTCTCTCCCCAGCCCATTATATTTCCTTTGTTCTGAATAATCTTCTGATTGGCTTCTCTGGCACCATGTAACTCACTGTGTATGCCTTGTGATTCCAGCTATAAGGAGGCTGTTCTGCAAGAACATATACCTCTCTATATACATTGTGAGTTTACTTCACTCCCAATGCCATCTTGCTGTCTTATTTTTGTTATTTGCCTATTCTGTTGTTAAATTTTGGATTTATTTTCTCTGATAACTTGTCCACATATTTCTAAGTGGCCTTAAATTTGCTGTGGAATAAGGTGTAGTTTGGATGTAGGATGAATAGATTGGCTTTCTGGGTTTAGGAATTGGTTTGGCTCATTTAGTATGAGTTTGTCATGGAAAGGTTACTCTTCTTGGGTCTTGTGCTGTCAGACCTGACTAAGTCAAGACCAGACAGTAGAGCCTGATGATTCAGCCCCAGGGCTGTCCGGGAGGACCTGTCATTAAAACACCAGCTGCCCTGAGTCACTCCACTTCCCTATTTTGTGCCCCTTCAAAAAGGCAAACACCAAGTTAGATAATATGTATGAAAGAGTTAAAAGCTCAGTTAATGGTAAAGTATACTTACTGCATTTGTCTTTTCTGTGTCCTTATACCTTTTCCTTCTCTACTTTCAACCTGCAGAAATTTTAGTTTTGATCAAAGGAGAAAAGTGAGTTTAGCTTTTAGCCTGGATTATTCTGCTGACTAAATGTTATAATTTAATAATTTAGAATTTTGGAACTAAACCCTTTCAATAGTTAGTAACTCATAACACTGAGCTTCCTAGCATAATTTTTTTTAAATGAACATGTCTCTTCTTTCCTGAGTATCAACTCTAAGCCCTCGCAGTATGGAGACCAAGTCTTTGCACAAAGCAGGAACTCAGCACATGTGTGCTGAATTGAACACGCTCACCTCCAAACAGGCTTGAGAAAGCAAGATTTCTTGGCATCCTATCTTAAGAAACAGAAAGCAATGCTGCTAATAACATATATGTAGGATCAATATCCTTTACCAGAGACCCCATGCACTCAGGGATGACACAAAGACTGGTCTACTAGAGGTGGTGTTCCAGGTTCTGATTTAAATTCCATTTGTAGTCAGAGGGGCTTTATTTTAAGATTAAAAAGTACTTGTATGAAGGGTGTCATACAGTTAGTGCTAATTTTTAATTTAGGAAATGTCATTTCTATTCAACTACTTGAAATTAAATTTTAAGTCTTTGAAATGGTGAGAAACAGCCTAAAATATTTCATGTAAGGTGAGAATAAGAGCCAAAGCTTGTAGCTATGGCCAAGAACCTCTGAATTGAGGTAAAAATGTGATTCCTTTGGTAATTCATTCTAACACTCTAGTACATTTTCTTAATCCCCTCCAGTGAATCAGATGATTTTGAGAGTGTAGGTAGGCTGATTCATTTGAGCATTTAAAACTAATAACTAGACTGGGTATCTAGCTCATCATTACTGTGATATTACTTGAGAACAAAAGACAGAAAAGGATTTTTTTTAAAGGGCAAATTCCATCTAGTCGCATTAGATCATAGGTCTAGGAAGCTAAATAACCCATTTTCAGAGCTCTTCAGAGTGATTATAGGATATTTGCTGCAGAGTAGCCCCGATAAAGAGAAAGGTTTAAATAATTCCACCAGTGATCATTTTTTCTCACTTTCTTTTTGCTCTGTACTTTCTTGTCATGATAATTGATACTTTCTCACCTGTTAATAAAACAGCTGTCTCTACTGTTAATAAAACAGCTTCTTTCTTTTGCGAAGGGGACAAGTGGGAAATGTGGCTCCTAGATTCCTGACGATGGACAAACGTTCACTCACATCTTGTTTGATGCTGGCAAAATGACCCATTGAAACTGAACATCTAAGGTTTGAGGCATTTCTGCTGCTCAGGTCAATGCACAGACACACAGATGTCAGCCATTTTCACCCAAGAAATGAACTCTAATAAAATAATGTTTTATGCTGATGTGTAACCACGAATGGAGTACTTGCTATGATTGGAATAAAAATAGTTCAAGAGTAAGACTAGAGTATAAACTCCCTGTGTGAAATCCATTCATTGTTATTCATAGACAATCTAGTTCAGAAAAGACTTGAAGTCAAAAGAGTACAAAGAGTCACAGGAGGTCATTGATGTGGTTAATTTTATAAAAACAAGGACTTTAGTAGCAGAATCACCCCAATATTTTGTAAAAATAAGAGAGTCGATTATGCAAAGTCACAAGAAGTTTTCTGGTCATCTTGTGGCAAAAGAATGGTGTTTCCATACAATACCTAGGAATACAGCTAACTAAAGAGGTGAAAGATCTCTACAATGAGAATTATAAAACACTGCTGAAAGAAATCAGAGATTATACAAATGGAAAAACATTCCATGCTCATTGAATGAACAGGAAGAATAAACATTGTTAAAATGGCCATACTGCTGAAAGCAATGTACAGATTCAATGCTGCTCCTATCAAACTACCAATGACATTCTTTACAGAATTAGAAAAAAGTATACTAAAATTTATGTGGAATAAAAAATGAGCCCAAATAGCAAAAGCATTTCTAAGCACAAAGAACAAAGCTGGGAGCATCACATTTCCTGACTTCAAACTATACTACAAGGTTACAGTAACCAAAACAGCATGGCACTGGCACAAAAACAGACACCTAGACCAATAGAACAGAGTAGACGTCCCAGCAATAAAGTCACACACCTACAACCATCTGATTTTCAACACAGTCAACAAAAGCAATGGGAAAAGGACTCCTTATTTAATAAACGCTGCTGGGATAACTGGCTAGTCATATGCACAAGATTGAAACTGGACTGTTTCTTACACTGTATACAAAAACAAACTCGAGATAAATTTAAGACTTAAATGTAAAACCTAAAACTATAAAAACCCTGGAAGACAACCTAGGAAGTACCATTCTGGACATAGCCCCTGGCAAAAATTTCATGATGAAGGTACCCAAAGCAATTGGAACAAAACCAAAAATTGACAAACAGGACCTAATAAACTAAAGAGCTTCTGCACAGCAAAAGAGACCACAGAGTGACTAGACAACCTACAGAATGGTAGAAAATATTTGCAAACTATGCATTCAACAAAGGGCTAATATTTAGAATCTACAAGAAACTTAAACAATTCAACAAGAAAAATACAAATAATCTCATTAAAAAGTGGGTAAAGGACACGAACAGACATTTTTCAAAAGAAGACATCCATGCAGCCAACAAGCATATGAAAAAATGCTCAACCTTACTAAATGCAAATCAAAACCACAGTAAGATACCATCTCACACAGTCAGAATGGCTATTATTAAAAAGTCAAAAAATAATAAATATTGGCAAGGTTGTGGAGAAAAGGGAATGCTTATACACTGTTGGTGGAGATGTAAATTAGTTCAGTCATTGTGGAAAGCAGTTTGGTGATTTCTCAAAGAACTTAAAACAGAACTACCATTCAACCCAAGAATCTCATTACTGGGTGTATACCCAAAGGAATGTAAATTGTTCTACCATAAAGATACGAGCACGTGTATGTTTACTGCAGCACTATTCACAATAGCAAAGACATGGAATTAACCTCGATCCCCATCAATGGCAGACTAGATTAAGAAAATGTGGTACATATACACCATGGAATACTACATAGCCATAAAAAGAATGAGATCACGTCCTTTGCAGCAACATGGATGCAGCTAGAGACTATTATCCTAAGTGAACTAATGTAGTAACAGAAAACCAAGTACTGCATGTTCCCACTTATAAGTGGGAGCTAAACATTGAGCACACGTGAACATAAAGAAAGGAACAACAGACACTGGGGCATCCTTGAGGGTAGAGGGTGGGAGGAAGGTGAAGATTGAAAAACTACTTATTGGATACTATGCTTATTACCTGGGTGACAAAATAATCTGTACACCAAACCCCCATGACATGCAATTTACCTGTGTAACAAACCTGCACATGTACCCTTGAACCTAAAAGTTAAAAAAAGGATGGCCTTTCTTAAAGATGAGTTATATACTTTTCTTTTTCAAGAAGAAAAATATTCTAAATCCACTGACCTTTTCTGTAATACTAACAGCTATTTAAAATAAGTTTATTCTGTTTCTTCAAGGAAAAGATGATGTTTTGTCAGTGAGAGAGAAAGTACTGTATCCGCTTTTCAAAAGAACTCTTCCTATGGAAAGAACATCTTGAAAATAGATGTTTGGCATTGTTTCTATTACTATGTAATTTTATTGTTGAAAAATGAGTCTCATCTATAAAAGTCTTGATAGTTCTGCACTTCAAAAACCACAGTTTTCTTTTAAAAAAATTTAAACACAGCCTATGTGATTTGCTATGTATGTATGTATGTATGTATTTATTTATTTCTCAACTTTTAGTTTCAGAGGGTACACGAACAGGTTTGTTACTTGAGTAAATTGTGTGTTGCTAAGATTTGGTGTACGAATGATTCTGTCATTCATGTAGTGAGCACAGTACCCAATAGGTAGTTTTTTGACCCTTAACCTCTCTCTTACCCTCCCCCTTCTAGTAGTCTCCGGTGTCTGTTGTTTCCATCTTTATGTCCATGTGTACTCAATGTTGATGGGCACCTACATTGGTTTCATGTCTTTGCTATTGTGAATAGCGCTGTGATGAACATAAGTGCATGTGTCTTTATGGTAGAATGATTTATTTTCCTTTGGGTATACACCCAGTAATGAGATTGCTGGGTTGAATGGTAGTTCTGTTTTAAATTCTTCGAGAACTCTCCAAACTTTTTCTTTAGTGTCTGAACTAATTTACATTCCCAACAATGTAAAAGCGTTCCCTTTTCTCCACAACCTTGCCAACATCTGTTATTTTTTGACTTTTTAATAATAGCCGTTCTGACTGGCATGGGATGGTATCTCATTGTGGTTTTGATTTGCATTTATTTAACGATTAGTGAGGTTGACCTTTTTTTCATATGCTTGTTTGGCCACATGTATGTCTTCCTTTGAAAAATGTTCATGTCCTTCACCCACTTTTTAATGAGGTTATTTGTTTTTTTCTTGTTGAATTAAGTTTCTTATAGATTCTGAATATTAGACTTTTATTGGATGCAGTTTGCAAATATTTTCTCCCATTCTATAGGTTGTCTTTTTACTCTGTTGATAGTTTCTTTTGCTGTGCAGAAGCTCTTTTGTTTAATTAGGTCCCACTTGTCAATTTTTGCTTTTGTTGCAATTGCTTTTGGAAACTTAGTTATAAATTCTTTGCCAAGGTTGATGTTCAGAATGATGTTTCTACATTTTCTTCTAGGATTTTTCTAGTTTTATTCTTTAATTATTTTGAGATAGGGTTTTGCTTTGTCACTCAGGCTAGAGTGCAGTGGCACAATCTTGGCTCACTGCAACATCAACCTCCTGGACCCAAGCAATCCTCCCACCTCAGCCTTCGGGGTAGCTGTGACCACAGTGTGCGCCTCCACACCTAGCTCATTAAAATTTTGTTTTTTTCATGGGGACTGGGTCTCCCTATGTTTCTCAGGCTGGTCTTGAACTTTTGGGCTCAAGCGATCCTCTTGCTTTAGGCTCTCAAGTGCTGAGATTACAGGGATGAGCCAGCACCCCAATAGCTTTTTATAGTTGTAGATGTTACATTTAAGTCTTTAATCCATCTTGAGTTGATTTTTGTATAAGGTGAAAGGTAGGGGTCTAGTTTCATTCTTATGCATATGGCTAGCCAGTTATTCCAGCAGCATTTATTGAATAGGGAGTCCTTTCCTTATTGTTATTGTTGACTTTGTTAAAGATCAGATGGTTGTAGGTATGCAGCATTATTTCTGGGTTCTCTATCCTGTTTCATTGGTCTATGTGTCTATTCTTGTACCAATGCCATGCTCTTTTGGTTACCATAGCCTTGCAGTGTAGTTTCAGGTCAGGTAATGTGATGCCTCCAGTTTTGTCTTTTTTGCTTAGGTTTGCTTTCGCTATTCAGGCTCTTTTTTGGTTCCATATATAGTTTAGAACACCTTTTTTTCTAATTCCATAAAAAATGATGTTGGTAGTTTAAAAAACAGAATTTTCTAACTGTGTAAACATTTCCAGGAAAGTCAGTGGGTTTGATTAGTTTTTGAGAACTGATTGACATGAGAAAGTAAGAATTTGTGAACCTAATATCAATAAAAGCCTTTGCATAGTTAGTGGTTGGGATTAAAAAATGAAAAACCTGGCCAGTCATATATCTTTTATTTCATTTGGACCTATTTGTCACTCTGAATTAGGTTTTCAGTTGTACTGCCATTAAACCCAACTCTTGGAATAAACTGAACTTATACAGCATCAAATGTGAACTTTTGCATCATAGAATTAAATGAAGTATTTAAAAATAATGAATAATAAATTAATATTAAAATTAAAATATTTATAATTTTGTTATAGAGAATATTTTTTTATTAGTTATAAACTAAAAATGTTAAAAATACCTTCACTCAAAGAAAAAATAAAAACAAAAAACATAACAAAAATACTTTCACTCATCTTTTACATTTTTAAAAAAGATTTTAAAATGCTATTCATATAATTTATCAATAAATGTAATTATGAATACAGTTTGCAAATAAAAATATATCTATTAAAAGTATGTAGTTAAATTTTTTTACTGATAGAGATGTATAGTCAAAAAAGTTCTGAGATCGTATATAGTATATATATTTGGAATTGAAATACAGTTTTTTGGTTTTCAGTCATGCAGGATGGACTATAGTGGCATGATTTTAGCTCACTGCAGCCTCAAATTCCTCACTGTCACTTAGGCTGGAGTATAGTGGCATGATCTCAGCTTACCACAGCCTCAGATTCCTGGGCTCAAGTATTCTTCTGCCTCAGCTCCTGCGCAGACAGGACTACAGGTGTGTGCCACCGTGCCTGGTTAATTTTTACATTATTTGTAGAGATGAGGTCTTGCTATGTTGTCCAGGCTGGTGTCTAAGTCCTGGCCTCAAGTGATTCAAGTGATCTCCTGTCTCTGCCTCCCAAAGTGCTGGGATTACAGTCATGAGCCACCGCACCCAATCAAAACCCAAGACACAGATATATCTATATATATATATGTGAGTGTGTATGTGTGTATACATATATATTTGTGTACATATATATTCAAATTTCTAGGAAAGAGAAAATGATTGATATAGTTGGGTCAAGTGTCCTTCTCTGATCCAGTCAGCGATAGCCCAGGAAGGAGGGTTGCATAATACAGGGATCCTCAATATCTGAGTGTTTATTGTCTCATTCACAATGATTATATGGTTTCATGGGGAAGCAAAATTTTCCGTCACATGAAAATAATCACTCACTAACTTGTAAAATTTATCTTCTCTCAAATATCTCTCCTGCTTAGTGCTAGCACCTCCATCTCTTCACCTATCAACACACTTTTTCCAGTCAATTTTACTGATGGATATTGTAACATCTGATAGTATAAATGCAAAATCAGTGTAAATAGGTTCTGAAGTGAAATTGTTTTACAAACATTTCAGGATTTCATGAAGTTGAAGAATATGATGTTGGAGTATTGCTCAAATTATACATACATGAAGCTTGGGGCTTGGGAAAGTCAGATAAATTAACAACTAGAGAAGAGAAAGCCAGTAAGGATTATGACATTATAGACTTCAAAGCAAATGATTTGAATACCAAAAGATATTGATATTGGTAAATTAGTAATCCCTTGACTATTTTTGGAGTAGTGACCTTCTTTAAGATTGTACTACAGAAATCAAGTGTGAAGTGAAAGATATTTTATGCTACTATTATGCCCTCTTTTTTTTGGCCCTATTTATGCTGTCCTAGCATAAATATTTGAGTTCTTCAAAGACTTAGTGCATGGTTGCACCAGTAATAACCGAATTAAAAAGTAAGATAAAACAAACTTATTGTCTTAAATTTTAATTTCATTTACTAAAGGTAAAGTCCTCATCAGGTGTTTTTCATCAGCTGTTTGCTATGGAATTTTGATCGCCACCTGAGTATCTGATGCTCAGTTTACAAAGGAGAACGTCCTTGTTCCAAGGCTGACCCTCCAGAGAGCTGTGGGTGGGAAGTGGTGTTCTGCACCCAGCCCTTGGCACCATCCTTTGACGAATCCATGCTCATTTGCTTCTTCAAACCAGATCCAGTTTGAACCCTCATCCTTCAGGGTCTTTTCAAGTATCTGGCTTGTTGATGTGAAGATTTAATTTAAACTAAGGTATTTATGAAAGACAATAGCTCAAACTGTTACTCTTTCCTGAACTGTTACTCTTTCCTCTGTTTGAACAGCAACACTCAGTACATAACACCAACAGGTAAAATGGGAGAGGTCTGTGGATTCCAAGCGATGAGTATGTACAGGGGGACCTTTTCTGCCACCTGCCACCTGTACACGCCCTGTCTATGACCTTTGCAGAAGGACAACTCTGCTATCAGTTTGTCTCTGCGTTATCAACACGAAAATCCCTGAGTGTCCCTGGGATGGGAACTCTGGACACTCATCCCCAAATTAACATTTTGGCCTTAATCATCCCACAGAGTAGGAATGGCTAATAGATTTCCTGTCATGTGCCAGCTCTGACTGCCTGGGGAACTGCAATAAGGATTCCGGGACTATACCTGGTTCAGCAGGAAAGATTGTATCAATGGATTCCTGATGACTGTCAGGGTCACTGCACACACCAAATTCCTGGTATCTTTTTCCTCGATTGTACTATGCAGTGAATGTTCCTGTACCACATCAAGGAAGTCATTTGCTACCATTTAGCTCTTGACCATTCAGCAAGACTCAGGGTTTACTATTGAGCTCTTAGGACCTCCAGAAGGTACCAGGGTACACCTTTTATATGTGGCTAAATGCATATTTAGCACCATCTTAGTGTACAAAGAATAGCACATTATTCCTACTGATACAGCTAAATACACTTGATTTTAGTAAAGGGCTTACATTAGAGAGTACCATTGTATGAAATTGTCAAGCGCTATGCTCTAGATACAAGAATATTTCAGATTTGGTTATTCATTCTTTAAACATACCTAGACTAGACATTTCTGCACAGCTCAAGCTTAGGGAAGACATTATCATTTTTCTACCATCACTTTCAACACTATTATACTTTCTATACTGTCAGAGAAATTTGAGCAGCTTTGAGGGTTAGGAGCTTCAGGGACAATTCTGTTAGCAAAAGAATCTCAGGGGGAAACAGTAAGGGCTAAAGACCCTTATTTTAGCCAGTACACACAAGAACCTTAGGAAATAAAGCTGTTTGCTGTGGTTTTATTGGACTCTAGTTAACTTCACCCCTGAACCCCAAGGTCCCTACAGGAATGAGATGTGCCTCATCAATGTGCAATCCTTAAAAAAGCTGTTCCTCATGGGATGGTCTCAGAGCACTGTGGTTAAAGTAATACAGTCCAGTTTTCAAAAGTAATTTCCAAAGATCTCAGCCATCTAGGTGCCTTTCTAGAACTCTGCAAGGGGAGATAAAGAGAACACAGCAATATACCTTCCACATATCCTTTTCTCTCTCATCCATTTCCTTTACACTGAAGTTGCTCCATCTCCCATACCCTGCCTTCCTCTAGCAAAACCCTCCATATCCCCACTCCCGAGCTCTAGAGCCTATACTTCTTACCTACTCCCCGATTTCCTTCCTCTGCATTACCAGGCCCCAAAGGGCTTATTTCACAAAGCAGGATGGTCCATGGGTGGAAGATGGGTGAGAAGGGTCCAGACAAAATTCCGTTAAGCATGGGAGAAAGAGAAAGGCTGGGAACTAACATACATGACTTGCTTCTCTTTTGTCATGTACATCATATACATCCCTTAAAGGTTCACTTTTAGGTTGTTGTGTCATGGATTGTGTTACAGTCACTGGGAAAGAAAGACTGGATTGCAGTTCTCACACTGGGGCAGGGGGTGGCTGAGTGCCTGGGGAGGTGGTCTGCAGAGTCTCCTCCACTCCAGACCTGGGTCTGCCTTCGGGATGCTATTGTGTCTGGGTGTCCGTCTGGGTTGGGAGCTATTGCTCTGGGTCCCTACCAATGTAGTCCTGGGATATGTTTATCATGGCCTCTTTCCACTGGCATCAGGGGCTGTCCTCACTAGATTGCACCTTTTGGAGTGGTTCTCTTTCTCTTCCATTCCTTGTATGTCCTTCTGGAGTGGGTCTTGAGTTCACACATTGAGTTGGTAATACAGGTCCAAGGTCTATTTTGTTACAGTGTGAAGCAATTTGGATGATACCAGTACACACCGGCAGGTTCAATTACAGCTACAGAGCTGCACTAATGAGTCCTACCACTTTTATGGCTCCTGCTTTGTTTCACTTCCAGAGCCCTCTTTAGGCCCAACCCTGGCTTCTATGTTTAGGCTCAGCCTCTTAGGTGGATTTTAACATTTTTCTCTACCGACCTCATCCATAGCTTCTTGATGGAGTTTGGAGTTCTTTCCTCTATTGGTTTTCTCTTCTCAGGGGAATTTGTCTCTGCTTGCTGTTCCTTGATCTCAAACCTTTTCTTTCTTTTTCAAAATAAAACATTCATCTTTATACATGGAAGTCAAATATACATGCTCATTGTAAAAATTAGGAAAATACAAAACCTGCAAAGAAAAGCCATCCACAATTATCCACAATCCTAGAAATAACCACAGTTAAAGTTTGGTAAATGTCCTTTACTTTTACATCAGTGAAAATATGCTGTATATTTAGATTTGCATTCTGATTCTCCCTTATCTTTTCTTCTGAGTTAGTCTGTATCAACCCTTAGCAAAGTCATGAGGCTGTTGTTACATTGTTATTTGTGTGTACACATATACAGGCATGCACACGTGTACACGCACACACACTTTCTTTCTCTCTAACTGGTATCTTAGGGTAGGATCAGGTACTGAACCTGACTCATAACACTCAACATTTGGGTTCCCTTTTATTAGACAGTTACTTTTTTTCTTATCTGTTCTGTCTGCTCTTCTCAACCTTTATGGATATATGTGGTTTCTGGTTGATTAAAGGAATTATTATATGACGCCTAAAGCCTGACTTTAAATTGGATAACAGGTAACACTGAACACATGCGAGGGAGGCCCCCTTCTCATAACTGCCTCACTGGTTCACTTCCTCTCGTATTTGGGACCTTGGTCTCTACCCTTCCCCAGTTTTAGCTCTATTGCTTATTCTTAAGGGCCTTCAGCCTCCATAGATTGCACCCAAAGAGAATTTCCTGTTATTCTCTTGTACAATGACAGTGAAGAGATTTGATAAAAGCTGAGTGAATTTTTAGTCTAGGATGTTCTGTTCTTAAGCTATAATTGCTGTTTTTTCCTTTATCTCTAGAAGTAATCCTGTCAGACAAAAGAAACTTTGTTTTCATAAGTGTATTATTATTTTATCAAAAATTTCTCCTTTAAAATGCATGATTAAAAAAGGATTTCATCATTGAAGATGGTTTCATTTTGTCTTGGGATTGGTTCTATATGACTCTCAGAGGGGAAAGTTCACTCTAAAGGTTGACCTTCTGGGATGCATTTATTCTACAAAGTGAGGCACACCTGATTGCAGTAAATATAGAGAAGATCACGAAATTCTCAATTTAAGAATAATTTAAGATTGAAAAATGTTAAATTCACTCTTGGTTTTTAAGGTCTACTACATAAATGATGTGTATTGATCTTCAAAATGTAATATCACTGAGGATAGCATAGAGCATAAGGATTAAATGAGACTGTGGAAAGATTTAAGTTTGATATTCCAAGCTTTGAAAGATTCAGATGCCAGTATCCATCCATGGTCACAGGTGGGAGGAGTTTTATCTTGGGATCTGTAATAAGAGAGCAAATAATCTGTCTCCTTGTTTTACTCCTCCAGGAGTCAACCCCATGATTCAAGAATGTTTCTCTTTAATCATATGCCCTTGGTTTTGAGTATTTTAATCTGGACAAGGGATGTTGTTTCAAGATTAATTGAAAATAAATATGGTTCATGAGCTATATTTTTCTTGCTGCCATGTACTCTCTAATGAGGTAAATTACTTCTTATTCCAGTGGAAAGATCAAGTTCAATGTTTAGTACACCAAACAGCCCTAGAGTATTTATCGTCTATTATATATATATATATATATATATATTTTTTTTTTAAAATTTATTTATTATTATTATACTTTAAGTTGTAGGGTACATGTGCATAACGTGCAGTTTTGTTACATATGTATACTTGTGCCATGTTGCTGTGCTGCACCCATCAACTCGTCATTTACATCAGGTATAACTCCCAATGCAATCCCTCCCCCCTCCCCCCTCCCCATGATAGGCCCCGGTGTGTGATGTTCCCCTTCCTGAGTCCGAGTGATCTCATTGTTCAGTTCCCACCTATGAGTGAGAACATGCGGTGTTTGGTTTTCTGTTCTTGTGATAGTTTGCTAAGAATGATGGATTCCAGCTGCAT
The DNA here is from genome assembly GCF_037993035.2 of Macaca fascicularis. Classification (NCBI taxonomy): domain Eukaryota; kingdom Metazoa; phylum Chordata; class Mammalia; order Primates; family Cercopithecidae; genus Macaca; species Macaca fascicularis. The sequence goes on from NC_088389.1 coordinate 66,203,135, forward strand.
CCAAGTCCCTACAAAGGACGCAAACTCATCCTTTTTGATGGCTGCATAGTATTCCATGGTGTATATGTGCCACATTTTCTTAATCCAATCTGTCACTGATGGACATTTGGGTTGATTCCAAGTCTTTGCTATTGTGAATAGTGCTGCAATAAACATACGTGTGCATGTGTCTTTATAGCAGCATAATTTATAATCCTTTGGGTATATACCCAGTAATGGGATGGCTGGGTCATATGGTACATCTAGTTCTAGATCCTTGAGGAATCGCCATACTGTTTTCCATAATGGTTGAACTAGCTTACAATCCCACCAACAGTGGAAAAGTGTTCCTATTTCTCCACATCCTCTCCAGCACCTGTTGTTTCCTGACTTTTTAATGATTGCCATTCTAACTGGTGTGAGATGGTATCTCATTGTGGTTTTGATTTGCATTTCTCTGATGGCCAGTGATGATGAGCATTTTTTCATGTGTCTGTTGGCTGTATGAATGTCTTCTTTTGAGAAATATCTGTTCATGTCCTTTGCCCACTTTTTGATGGGGTTGTTTGTTTTTTTCTTGTAAATTTGTTTGAGTTCTTTGTAGGTTCTGGATATTAGCCCTTTGTCAGATGAGTAGATTGCAAAAATTTTCTCCCATTCTGTAGGTTGCCTGTTCACTCTGATGGTAGTGTCTTTTGCTGTGCAGAAGCTCTTTAGTTTAATGAGATCCCATTTGTCAATTTTGGCTTTTGCTGCCATTGCTTTTGGTGTTTTAGACATGAAATCTTTGCCCATGCCTATGTCCTGAATGGTACTACCTAGGTTTTCCTCTAGGATTTTTATGGTATTAGGTCTAACATTTAAGTCTCTAATCCATCTTGAATTAATTTTCGTATAAGGAGTAAGGAAAGGATCCAGTTTCAGCTTTCTACTTATGGCTAGCCAATTTTCCCAGCACCATTTATTAAATAGGGAATCCTTTCTCCATTTCTTGTTTCTCTCAGGTTTGTCAAAGATCAGATGGCTGTAGATGTGTGGTATTATTTCTGAGGACTCTGTTCTGTTCCATTGGTCTATATCTCTGTTTTGGTACCAGTACCATGCTGTTTTGGTTACTGTAGCCTTGTAGTATAGTTTGAAGTCAGGTAGCGTGATGCCTCCAGCTTTGTTCTTTTGACTTAGGATTGTCTTGGAGATGCGGGCTCTTTTTTGGTTCCATATGAACTTTAAAGCAGTTTTTTCCAATTCTGTGAAGAAACTCATTGGTAGCTTGATGGGGATGGCATTGAATCTATAAATTACCTTGGGCAGTATGGCCATTTTCACGATATTGATTCTTCCTATCCATGAGCATGGTATGTTCTTCCATTTGTTTGTGTCCTCTTTTATTTCACTGAGCAGTGGTTTGTAGTTCTCCTTGAAGAGGTCCTTTACATCCCTTGTAAGTTGGATTCCTAGGTATTTGATTCTCTTTGAAGCAATTGTGAATGGAAGTTCATTCCTGATTTGGCTCTCTGTTTGTCTGTTACTGGTGTATAAGAATGCTTGTGATTTTTGCACATTAATTTTGTATCCTGAGACTTTGCTGAAGTTGCTTATCAGCTTAAGGAGATTTTGGGCTGAGACAATGGGGTTTTCTAAATATACAATCATGTCATCTGCAAACAGGGACAATTTGACTTCTTCTTTTCCTAACTGAATACCCTTGATTTCTTTCTCTTGCCTGATTGCCCTAGCCAGAACTTCCAACACTATGTTGAATAGGAGTGGTGAGAGAGGGCATCCCTGTCTTGTGCCAGTTTTCAAAGGGAATTTTTCCAGTTTTTGCCCATTCAGTATGATATTGGCTGTGGGTTTGTCATAAATAGCTCTTATTATTTTGAGGTACGTTCCATCAATACCGAATTTATTGAGCGTTTTTAGCATGAAGGGCTGTTGAATTTTGTCAAAAGCCTTTTCTGCATCTATTGAGATAATCATGTGGTTCTTGTCTTTGGTTCTGTTTATATGCTGGATTATGTTTATTGATTTGCGAATGTTGAACCAGCCTTGCATCCCAGGGATGAAGCCCACTTGATCATGGTGGATAAGCTTTTTGATGTGTTGCTGAATCCGGTTTGCCAGTATTTTATTGAGGATTTTTGCATCGATGTTCATCAGAGATATTGGTCTAAAATTCTCTTTTTTTGTTGTGTCCTTGCCAGGCTTTGGTATCAGGATGATATTGGCCTCATAAAAAGAGTTAGGGAGGATTCCCTCTTTTTCTATTGATTGGAATAGTTTCAGAAGGAATGGTACCAACTCCTCCTTGTACCTCTGGTAGAATTCAGCTGTGAATCCATCTGGTCCTGGACTTTTTTTGGTTGGTAGGCTATTAATTGTTGCCTCAATTTCAGAGCCTGCTATTGGTCTATTCAGGGATTCAACTTCTTCCTGGTTTAGTCTTGGAAGAGTGTAAGTGTCCAGGAAATTATCCATTTCTTCTAGATTTTCCAGTTTATTTGCGTAGAGGTGTTTATAGTATTCTCTGATGGTAGTTTGTATTTCTGTGGGGTCGGTGGTGATATCCCCTTTATCATTTTTAATTGCGTCGATTTGATTCTTCTCTCTTTTCTTCTTTATTAGTCTGGCTAGTGGTCTGTCAATTTTGTTGATCTTTTCAAAAAACCAACTCCTGGATTCATTGATTTTTTGGAGGGTTTTTTGTGTCTCTATCTCCTTCAGTTCTGCTCTGATCTTAGTTATTTCTTGCCTTCTGCTAGCTTTCGAATGTGTTTGCTCTTGCTTCTCTAGTTCTTTTAATTGCGATGTTAGAGTGTCAATTTTGCATCTTTCCTGCTTTCTCTTGTGGGCATTTAGTGCTATAAATTTCCCTCTACACACTGCTTTAAATGTGTCCCAGAGATTCTGGTATGTTGTATCTTTGTTCTCATTGGTTTCAAAGAACATCTTTATTTCTGCCTTCATTTCGTTATGTACCCAGTAGTCATTCAGGAGCAGGTTGTTCAGTTTCCATGTAGTTGAGCGGTTTTGAGTGAGTTTCTTAGTCCTGAGTTCTAGTTTGATTGCACTGTGGTCTGAGAGACAGTTTGTTATAATTTCTGTTCTTGTACATTTGCTGAGGAGTGCTTTACTTCCAATTACGTGGTCAATTTTGGAGTAAGTATGATGTGGTGCTGAGAAGAATGTATATTCTGTTGATTTGGGGTGGAGAGTTCTATAGATGTCTATTAGGTCTGCTTGCTGCAGAGATGAGTTCAATTCCTGGATATCCTTGTTAACTTTCTGTCTCGTTGATCTGTCTAATGTTGACAGCGGAGTGTTGAAGTCTCCCATTATTATTGTATGGGAGTCTAAGTCTCTTTGTAAGTCTCTAAGGACTTGCTTTATGAATCTGGGTGCTCCTGTATTGGGTGCATATATATTTAGGATAGTTAGCTCTTCCTGTTGAATTGATCCCTTTACCATTATGTAATGGCCTTCTTTGTCTCTTTTGATCTTTGATGGTTTAAAGTCTGTTTTATCAGAGACTAGTATTGCAACCCCTGCTTTTTTTTGTTCTCCATTTGCTTGGTAAATCTTCCTCCATCCCTTTATTTTGAGCCTATGTATGTCTCTGCGTGTGAGATGGGTCTCCTGAATACAGCAGACTGATGGGTCTTGACTCTTTATCCAGTTTGCCAGTCTGTGTCTTTTAATTGGAGCATTTAGTCCATTTACATTTAAGGTTAATATTGTTATGTGTGAACTTGATCCTGCCATTATGATATTAACTGGTTATTTTGCTCATTAGTTGATGCAGTTTCTTCCTAGCCTCAATGGTCTTTACATTTTGGCATGTTTTTGCAATGGCTGGTACCGGTTGTTCCTTTCCATGTTTAGTGCTTCCTTCAGGGTCTCTTGTAAGGCAGGCCTAGTGGTGACAAAATCTCTAAGCATTTGCTTATCTGTAAAGGATTTTATTTCTCCTTCACTTATGAAACTTAGTTTGGCTGGGTATGAAATTCTGGGTTTAAAATTCTTTTCTTTAAGAATGTTGAATATTGGCCCCCACTCTCTTCTGGCTTGTAGAGTTTCTGCTGAGAGATCTGCTGTTAGTCTGATGGGCTTCCCTTTGTGGGTAACCCGACCTTTCTCTCTGGCTGCCCTTAAGATTTTTTCCTTCATTTCAACTTTGGTGAATCTGGCAATTATGTGTCTTGGAGTTGCTCTTCTCGAGGAGTATCTTTGTGGCGTTCTCTGTATTTCCTGGATTTGAATGTTGGCCTGCCCTACTAGGTTGGGGAAGTTCTCCTGGATGATATCCTGAAGAGTGTTTTCCAACTTGGTTCCATTTTCCCCCTCACTTTCAGGCACCCCAATCAGACGTAGATTTGGTCTTTTTACATAATCCCATACTTCTTGCAGGCTTTGTTCATTTCTTTTTCTTCTTTTTTCTTTTGGTTTCTCTTCTCGCTTCATTTCATTCATTTGATCCTCAATCGCTGATACTCTTTCTTCCAGTTGATCGAGTCGGTTACTGAAGCTTGTGCATTTGTCACGTATTTCTCGTGTCATGGTTTTCATCTCTTTCATTTCGTTTAGGACCTTCTCTGCATTAATTACTCTAGCCATCAATTCTTCCACTTTTTTTTCAAGATTTTTAGTTTCTTTGCGCTGGGTACGTAATTCCTCCTTCAGCTCTGAGAAATTTGATGGACTGAAGCCTTCTTCTCTCATCTCGTCAAAGTCATTCTCCGTCCAGCTTTGATCCGTTGCTGGCGATGAGCTGCGCTCCTTTGCCGGGGGAGATGCACTCTTATTTTTGGAATTTCCAGCTTTTCTGCCCTGCTTTTTCCCCATCTTTGTGGTTTTATCTGCCTCTGGTCTTTGATGATGGTGATGTACTGATGGGGTTTTGGTGTAGGTGTCCTTCCTGTTTGATAGTTTTCCTTCTAACAGTCAGGACCCTCAGCTGTAGGTCTGTTGGAGATTGCTTGAGGTCCACTCCAGACCCTGTTTGCCTGGGTATCAGCAGCAGAGGCTGCAGAAGATAGAATATTTCTGAACAGCGAGTGTACCTGTCTGATTCTTGCTTTGGAAGCTTCCTCTCCGGGGTGTACTCCTCCCTGTGAGGTGTGGGGTGTCAGACTGCCCCTAGTGGGGGATGTCTCCCAGTTAGGCTACTCAGGGGTCAGGGACCCACTTGAGCAGGGAGTCTGTCCCTTCTCAGATCTCAGCCTCCGTGTTGGGAGATCCACTGCTCTCTTCAAAGCTGTCAGACAGAGTCGTTTGCGTCTGTGCAGAGGTGTCTGTGTGTCTTAGTTTACTGTGCCCTGTCCCCAGAGGTGGAGTCTACAGAGACAGGCAGGTTTCCTTGAGCTGCTGTGAGCTCCACCCAGTTCGAGCTTCCCAGCAGCTTTGTTTACCTACTTAAGCCTCAGCAATGGCGGGCGCCCCTCCCCCAGCCTCGCTGCTGCCTTGCCGGTAGATCACAGACTGCTGTGCTAGCAATGAGGGAGGCTCCCTGGGTGTGGGACCCTCCCGGCCAGGTGTGGGATATGATCTCCTGGTGTGCCTGTTTCCTAAAGCGCAGTATTGGGGTGGGAGTTACCCGATTTTCCAGGTGTTGTGTGTCTCAGTTCCCCTGGCTGGGAAAAGGGACTCCCTTCCCCCTTGCGCTTCCCAGGTGAGGCAATGCCTCGCCCTGCTTCAGCTCTCGCTGGTCGGGCTGCAGCAGCTGACCAGCACCGATCGTCCGGCACTCCCCAGTGAGATGAACCCAGTACCTCAGTTGAAAATGCAGAAATCACCGGTCTTCTGTGTCGCTCGCGCTGGGAGTTGGAGACTGGAGCTGCTCCTATTCGGCCATCTTGCTCCGCCCGCCGTCTATTATATATTTTTTTCCTTTTGCTCTACAGTTGCAACTTGATGGATCTATGCTGGAGGTATCTATAGATCCTGGGGTTCCCAGAGCAACAATGCATAAACTAGAAAGAGAATTAGGTGGAAGGGATGGAATGTACCTTGGCTGTCTGCTCCCTTGTTTTATCGCTATTCCCGGTGGTGTTGGTCCACACAGGTGTGACGTCTCTTATTGCCCATATCAGAACTGGAAAGAGGTAAGCTGCTCTGGAAGCCAAAACACCATGCTACCAGCAGAAGGTAAGGAAGTGGAGTGTCTGTTCAGCAGGTCTGAAGGTGACTCTAAGCTCTGTGAAGGCAGAGCTTGCTGTACCCACAGTGCCTAGCACAGTTCCTGCAACGGCACCCAGTAAGTGCTGTTGAGTTTCTAAAGGTGGTTTATTGCTTCATGGCCAAACTTGTCTCCCTTCTTCAAGGGTCTTGGCTGAGTCTCTACATAGAAGCTCTAGTGATCTCTGCATTACAGCATTCAGAGTTTTTGCCTGGACAACCAGAGATGGTGAAGCTCTGCAGGTCTGGCTGGGTTTTGGAGTCAGGACTGGCTTTGGGAGTACAGGGAAGCCTGCAGACAGCATCAGGGAAGCCAGGGACTAGACCCAAGCTGATTTCAACATCATTCTGAAGGGCTGGGACAGAGGCAAACTCAGGTTCAAAGCACAGACATGGAACAAGTAGACTTAGAAGACAGGGCAGGTGGTCACCCTGGATAGATTCCAAAGGGCTTGATGGAGACAGGGCTTTTATGAGGCAAATGCATCCTCATTCAGGATGCTGAGCCTCTGAGAACAAAGTAGCTTTGGGTAGAAGCATTTTCTACACACACCTTGAGCAGAGCCCCATGTTCTCTACTCCGCCTCTCTTAAGAGCTTGCTTTGTTTCCTGCCTGAGGAAGAGGAACTCTGGAGGTCCTCCTAGAACCCAATAAAACTCAGGCTTTCATCTTCCCAGTAGGGAAGCCAGTGCTAGAATTGGCTGTGGCTTTGGCAGAGACCATTCGTACTGTTGCCTCAATCATCCAGCTCCCCACAACTTCCCTCAGGCCTGGGATTGAAGCCAAGACCCATAGGCCCAGCCCTCTAGGAAGCAGGTTTGTCATCATTACCAGCCCTAGGAATTCACAAGAAGATCCTCCCAGCTTTTCCTCTTGGTGACTTCTGAGGGCATCAGAGATGAAGACTTCGTGCCAGATGGTCTCACGTTAGGCCCTGTGAAGGCAGCACTCACAGAGCCGTTGCACCTTTAAAGAATTGTCCATTTTTGATACCTGGCATATCACTTGAATATAAGAAGTTTAACAGAATTAACAGTCTGTGTCTGGATGCAAGATGGTTTTTAACCTACAATATATTTAGGATGCTGCCGGTGCACCCCAGGGCTCCTTGAGGCAATTAAAACCGTGCCCTTGGCAACGTGGCTGACTTCAATGGCTCTTTTGCCGGAGTTAGAGCAGTTTCCCATCATGTCTGGAAGAGATTAGATTTGTGTGGTGTGGAGAGAGGAAGCTTCTGACACATGATAGGTCATGTTGGTGGAATTGTGACAGGACCCAGAGTGCTCCTAGAAACTTCATTTTCTTCCAAACAAATGTAAATGGGGTTCAATTTACTGGTTAAATTCAGTAACTAGGAGAAATTACATAAACTGTGAAGCCACAAGGAGTAATTTTACTAAAAGTTATCTTGGCCTACATGGAGAAATTTAGGCCGTGGAAGACTCAGGACCATTTTAAGCTTTATGTAGACTCTTTTGGAGGCATCATCACTTAGATCAAACAAATTAAAATGCACCCACATCTTGAATTAAATGTAAAATTTTCCATAAAAACGTTGAAGCGATTTTTATACTTTTGCCTTCGAAGTTATTTGCCTATACATGATTATTCAATTTACAATTGTCTTTGTCTACTCTCCTGAGTAGGCACAAATCAATCAGTGTGCCTACTCAGGAATTCTTGCAGAACGAGAGTCTAATCTACAAATGTTCTCACCTGTAATACATTTATAAATGAATAATGAATTTAACAATGACATTGACATAATGTTACCTTTTTCAGGCAGTTAATTAAATGGCTATTAATTTCAATTTTGTCATCTGTAGCTTGGAACCTTTTTTTTTTTTTTTTTTTTCATAGGTCCCTGAAAAGCAACGGACCCTAGCCATAGTTTCTTGTGCCTCACCGATAAGATAGCTCTCAGGGAGTTTGACTCTCATATTTAGCTCAGGAATAAAAGATTTAAAGGGTACAGGATTACTGTTTTCAAACAGTAGAAGGTCTGTATGTGGAAGAGGGATAGGACCAATTCTATGGCACTCCGTGGGACTGGAGCAGGTGGCTCTCCAGGGCAACATACCAAAGAGGCTGTCACAGGAGGTATGTGGCCTGGAAGCGTCCCCTCCCAGTCTTTTATTGAGGCTGGGAGATTGCCGAGGGCCAAGGAGTAGAGTCAGAAGATCAGAGTTCAAGTCCTCGTGCTAATCATTACCTGTATGACTTTGAGTAAGTCACTGAATCTCTTTGTATTTCCCTTTCCTTATCTACAAAATGCAGATGTGTCCCTAGCTTAACTTATCACATAAGATCACTTATCACATAGGTAAAGATCAAAGTGGGATCACTTCAAACTGTTAATCAAGTTAATAGGTTCTATACAAACATTCAGCTCTATTCAAGTGTTAGAGTGATAGCTCCAATTCTAAGGATTCTAATGGAGCACCTAATAGTAATAGGATGGAAGGATATCTTCAAAATGAGTCATTTAAAATTCATTAGTTCTACTGGCAATAATCTTCCAGAGCATAAGTGACTCCTAATAAATGTATAAGGAACAAGTAAAACGTATTGGAGAGCCCAGTGCTGTCTATATTTACTAAGTCAAGGCTCTATAAAGACCACCTAATATTATGGTCTTTGAGCTGCAGAAATGAAGGACTAGAATTAACAGGGTTAGAGCTGAAAGGAATGTTGGACAGAGTCCCCAACTCTTATTTTAAACACAGAAAAAGAACATGTAAAGTAGTTGAGTGACTCACAAAATGATTTCTATTTATTTATATTCTGCCTTGTTTCATAAAGTAATTCAAGTGGATTACAAGAATAGATACAATGAAATAGGAAAATCTAAAATAAAAACAAAGCTGTGAAAATCAAATATATGGAAAATCAAATATAATGGCTGAGTGAAAGGGGTAAGTGGAATTGCAGTCATAATATGTAGGCTATAAGAACTTCTAGAGCTCTAAGAACTTCTATAAATTTGACTGTGAGCTTCCTAGTAGCCAAAGCAAAACTGCAAACCAAGTTAGTGACAGAACCAGCATCCAAATTAAGTGTCAGTCCATTTTGCTTTTTGCTCCATTAAAACATTTGCTTTAATTGAGTCTACTTCTTACGGTCTTAAAATGTTTTTGGGTATAATATTCTTTTTCTTTCTCTCTATTTATTCCATCTGTGGAAATGGCCTGAGAGGGTGAGTGTGAGGGGACTGAGAGCTACTCCCTGTACCCAGCTCCCTGGGGAATATCTACTTTCTGTAAATGCCTGGGTGATGACTGCCTTTCCAATGTGCTTGGTCTGTATTGCTTTCGCCATAATCATTCTGGCAAGATGTAATCAACACTTCATGCTGAATTTTCCTTCGTGATTTCTTCATTATGTTTATTATCCTTTGCTAGGATCTGACATCTAAGATCTCAGATCTGAGGTCTATGATCTCAGAATTCCCTGTTGTTAAGAGTCCTAGAAATTATGTATTCCATCCCTGTTACTTTACAAAAGAGGAAACTGAGGTCCAGAGATGTTAAGTGATTTGTCCAAGGCCACACAGCAGCAACTGACCTTTATTGAGTGCCTACATATGTCTCGTTTAATTCTTAGAATGAATCCCCGATAAGTAAATGTTATTATCCTTTTTTTTTTTTTTAACAGGCGAGAAAAATGAGGCACAAAAAGCTGAAGTGCTTTGCCCTAGGTTACATGAAGAGTAACTGAGTGAGCTGGGATTTGAACCCAGTTCTGTCTAGCTCCAAAGTCCATTTTTTTTTGCACGACCTCTCCACTCAACATTGCCTCTTGGTGAGTTGGTGACAGAGTTTGGATTGAATTCAGTTCTCTGGACTCTGAGTCTACTGCTCTTCACATTATACTTTAGCTCTGATCAGAGAAGACCATCTCAGGCCCCAATTCCTCTTGGGCTGCAGAGAAGTGCAGGTCCAGTCTTGGATTTGGAAAGGTTCACATTGAACTTGACCATTACTGTCTGTCCTGCTTTTTGGTGATTTTTTTTCTTCGGCCATTGGCATCTATATCTGTAGACATTTCTAGATTTCAAATGGATTCTTTGGTTGACCTTAAACACATAGGTTAAATCTCAGCCATGCTATTAAGATGCACTGGTGTGGGGCAATGAGTTGTGAGGGGCCAGTGATTAATAATAGTTAAAGTAATCTGGGACTGGTGCACCTGGGAATTTCAGAATTGACAGCTGGGACTTCTTTTCAGTATTGACAGCTGGGACTTCTTTGCCTCCACCAGACTTCAGTGAAGGGAATGGGGCATGCAGTGCATTCTATTTGTAGCTAAATGGCCTCAATCTTATCTCTGCCCCAAGCAGTAAACTCCAATGAGCATTTCCTGCCACATCATGTGTAGACCTCTGTGCTTTTTAATTTTATTTTACAGAAGGTGGAGTATCTGATGTCAAAGACCTTAATAACTAATAGGGAAGAGGGGTGAAACCTATGCTAAAAGAACAAAATACCCAGACACACAACCATATCAATGACTACCAACAAATCTGATAACTCGAAACTTTGTGGACACTTATGTTATACAGATAAGGATAATCACTCATGGTCCAGTCCAGCACAGAGTCCCATTTAATACATAGTAGACCAGTAAATAATAATTATAAGCAGATCAAAGCATTCTTGCTGTCTCTTCTAAAAAATGCCATGGCAGAACTTCTTAAAATTTGAACTCTGCAGCTGCTCCTAAGTCTCTCTTGACCCACACTCCGAACCTCTCCCCAAATCTTTACCCAGATGAACTCACATAAACTGATTTGTCTCTCCACTCTCCTTTCTTTGCCCAGCTCTTCACTATGTAGGTCAACTTAGCCTTTTTGGTGACTTGAATTTTCCTTCTTTCCCCATTATCTTGATTCTGCATGGTAAAGAAAGGCCTAGGAGCTGACCTAGAAGTTAATAACTTCCTCTATATGGAGGCAGGGGAGTTTTTGGGGAAAGCAACAGGGACTACTCACGCATTTTTTTTTTTTTGGTCCCCTATCAAACCAACTTTAAGTACATCCACACTGTAGCATATTTAAAGTCACAAATTCTTACCAGTGTCTGCTCTAATGTCACTTAGTGTAGAGCTAGAAAACTGACAAAGTGCATGTAAACATTGTTCTAGAAACGATTATTAGAAAGGCTCAATTACCCCCAAAAACGTATATAGTATGCAGTAGTCTCCTTTCATCTGTGGGGGATACTTTCCAAGACCCCACACCAAGGATAGTACCGAGCCCTCTGTAATGGAGGGAGGAGTGCAACCTATGCTAAAAGAACAAAACATACAGACAAAATGCCATGGCAGGACTTCTTAACATTCTAACACATACCTCTGATAAAGTTTAATTTATAAATTAGGCACAGTAAGTGATTAAGAACAATAACTAATAATAACAGAACAATTATAATATGCCAGCATCACTATTCTTCTGCTTTGGGGCCATTGTTAAGTAAAATAAGGGTTCCTTGAACACCAGCACTGCAATACCATGACAGTTGATCTGATAACTGACCTGGCTGCTAAGTGACTAATGGGAGCGTCTACAGTGTGCAGACGCTGGACAAAGGGAGGATTCACATCCCAGACTGGACTGAGTGGGATGGATGAGATTTCATCACGCTATTCAGAATGGTGTGCAATTGAAAACTTATGAATAGTTTATTTCTGAAAATTTTCATTTAGTATTTTCAGACCAGGATCGACCATGGGTGACTGAAATCTTGGAAAGCAAAACTGCAGATAAGGGAGGGCTACTGTATTCTGAAACGAAAAGCCCGTGGTTTGGCGTTTTCTCCCTGGGATTGATAATAGAGCTCACTGACTGTGGGGGCTGAGTGAATGTGTGTATGTGTGTGAGGGAGACATAGTTCCTTGCAGATTTTAATAAAAGAATGGAGAAGAGTTCCCAAGATTGATAAAGAATGGTTCCAGACTGGGCATGGCTCAGGCCTGTAATTCCAGCGCTTTGGGAGGCTGAGGTGGGAGGATCACTCAAGGAGCTTGAGACTAGTGTGGTCAACATAATGAGACGCCATCTTTACAAAAAAATTTAAATTAAAAAATAAAAGAGGCTGGGCGCGGTGGCTCATGCCTGTAATTCCAGCACTTTGGGAGGTCTAGGCGGGTGGATCACGTGGTCAGGAGATCAAGACCATCCTGGCTAACACCGTGAAACCCCGTCTCTACTAAAAATACAAAAAATTAGCCGGGCGAGGTGGCGGGCGCCTGTAGTCCCAGCTACTCGGGAGGCTGAGGCAGGAGAATGGCGTGAACCCGGGAGGTGGAGCTTGCAGTGAGCCGAGATGGCTCCACTGCACTCCAGCCTGGACGACAGAGCAAACTCCATCTCAAAAAATAAAAGTAAAAATAAAAAATAAAAAAGGAATGATTTTAGGATGGGTGTGGTGGCTCAGGACTGTATTCCCAGCATTTTGGGAGGCTGAGGTGGGAGGATTGCTTGAGTTCAGGAGTTTGAGACCAGCCTGGGCAACATGGCAAGACTCTGTCTTGACAAAAATTAAAAATTTAGCCAGGTGTGGTGTCATGTGCCTGTAGTCCCAGCTACTGGGGAGGCTGAGGTGGGAGGATGGCTTGAGCCCAGCAGGTTGAGGCTGCAGTGAGCTATGATCACACCACCATGCTAAAGCCTGGGTGACAGAGCAAGATCCTGTTTAAAAAAAAAAGAAAAAAAAAAGAATGATTCCAGAGAGGCGGGAGCAGAGAAGAGAGGAAGCACAGCAATAGTTTTTAAAGGGCTAAAACCCAAAATATTTATCTTTATTTTGAAGCTGAAATGTGCAATGTATCAAAATTAAGGATTTTGATAAGCCTGAAATAGTTGGGTTATGTTTTAAAAATTGTACTGAATTATCAAATCCTTGGCTTTTCATTTATACAACTTTCTAATAGAGACCCTTATTAAACCAATTGCAATTGGCTGTACTAACGAGTACCATCATCTTATTTGTAGTCTTATTATAGCTAATGATGAATAATTAAGTATTGATTTTGTGCTGAACGTTATTAATTTTTACTATAAAGCATTTAAACTGTATTTCAATCTTTTCTTTTCTTTTTTTTTTAGTGGTTTCAGTATCAGAAGCAAAAGATGTTTTAGGATAAAAGGTGGATAATAGATTTTGTTCATATCAAACAAGATTTGTAAATAACCAGAATCTGACTTTTATTTCCAGGGTCCTTACAATTCATGTTCCCACATGTGGACTCGACATTGGTTGAGATTAGAGTGGTCAGGATCTAATAGCCTAGATTGATGTTATTTGGTCCCAGTAGTCTAAGAGTCTAGTAGCCATGGTTTTTCGGCCAAACTCACATGTGATGCCTGGAGAGTATCTCTAAGATTTAGAGAAAGAGGGAAGTTTGACCAGTTGTATATTTGATCCACCTGCTGAGAAATGCTGACTGGTGGCAAAGATGAGTGAAAGAGAACATTTATGTCATACCTCTAACTTTTGCAAGGACATATTAAAGGTTATAGATCTTGTTCTCCCTCTCTTTTTTATAGTAACACTAAAAAAAAAAAAAAATTGAGAAATGAGCAAAAGGTAAAATCTCCCCTTGGAGGCTGATGAAAATTGTCAGATTAGACGGGCTCTTTGGGAATCATTACTTCTTATAATGCTCTGCATATACCCAGAAAAGCACGAGAAATCACATGTCAAGGTCACTCTGCTCAGCAGAAAATTTCCTTAATGCCACATAATAGTGAGGGAAAAGAGGTGCAGATAAGGCTTTGACCACCAACTCATTAGGACTGTCTGTGTATAGGCTTCACTTTTTCTGGAAGCCATGTAGCTTCTGTTCAAAGACCCCAGCGCTTTTTATGTACGTATATATGTATGTATGTGTGTATGTATGTATGTATGTATTTATTTTGAGATGGAGGTTCGATCTGTTGCCTAGGCTGGAGTCCAATGGCACGATCTTGGCTCACTGCAGCCTCCACCTCCCAGGTTCAAGTGATTCTCCTGCCTCAGCCTCCCAAGTAGCTGGGATTACAGGCATCCACCATCACACCTGGCTAATTTTTTTTGTATTTTTAGTAGAGATGGGGTTTTGCCATGTTGGTCAGGCTGGTCTCAAACTCCTGGCCTCAGGTGATCCACCCGCCTTGGCCTCCCAAAGTGCTGGGATTACAGGTGTGAGCCACTGCGCCTGGCCAGACCCCAGCGCTTTTGACAGTGATGGTTGATGCTTTTCTGCTGAAATTCTGTCGGCTTAAACATCCAGCCAGTCTCAGGGTTGGTCCCTCCCAGGTTAGCACCCTGCCCCTTAATGTGCCCCCTGAAGGCAGGCCAGCTTTCCCTTTGGGGTCATGGAAACCTGTTAGCCTCAGAAAACCAATAGTGAGGGCTCTGCTGTTTAAGGTAGAGATTCTGTCTTGATCTTCAGAATGATCAGGTCCTCACTCACTGTTTGGAAAGATAATCAGGCTCTCAACTAAGTTTGAAGAAAAATACTGCCCCAAATTCATATGCAGAGCAGTGAATGATGGGAATGCTTCTAGGAGATTAGCCAGGAAAATGCTTACCAAGGAAAGCCATTCGTCAGCATTGCCAGGTCATTTTACTCTTCTTGTGGAAAGGAGGGAATTTATATTTATTGGGTGATTGTGGTGTGCCAAGAGCTGTACTAGATACTTTATATATGTGATCTCATCCATAGCACAACTCTTTGAGGTGGGTATTATAATCCCCTTGGAAAATGAGGAAACAGGCTCAGAGAAGTTGTCACTTGCTTAGGAACTTAAAATAAGTAGTGGAGCTGAAATTCTAGCTACCTCTGACCTTGAAACCTCATTGTCCCTCATGAGGTTCTTTCTGAAAAAAAAAAAAAAGCAAAAATTACAGTTTCTCCCGTTGGTCTCTTTAGCCCTGCCTGGTGCCCTTCCAGAGCTGTTGGACCATCTAGCTGGGAAGGACATGTTTAGGTAACAGTCAGAAAGTGGTGAGTCCCTTCACTAGAGTTTTGGAGGGATGGCCGATTGATCACAGTTTACAGTGTTGTAAAAGAGATTTGTACATCTGATAAGGCAGTGTGTTCCATTAGTGGTTTAGGTATTACTGATGGGAAATTTAAAAAAAAAAAAAACCCTTTAATAGTTGTGCATTTTCATGCATATTAGAAAAAAATCGACCAATATATCAGCTTGTGATTTCACAGATATTACTGTTTAAACACAGCTAAGTAAAAATAAATAGACCGGGCATGGTGGCTCATGCCTGTAATCCCAGCACTTTAGGAGGCCGAGGCAGGTGGATCACCTGACGTCAGGAGTTCAAGACTAGCCTGACCAACATGGTGAAACCCCATCTTTACTAAAAAATACAAACATTAGCTGGGTGTCATGGCACATGCCTGTAATCCCAGCTAACTAGGGAGGCTGAGGCAGGAGAATCACTTGAACCTGGGAGATGGAGGTTTCAGTGAGCCAAGATTGCGCCATTGCACTCCAGCCTGGGCAACAAGAGTGAAACTCTGTCTCAAAACAAACAAACAAAGAAACAAGCTATTTTGCAGAAACACATGAAGTAAATAGTGGTCCATAGATATTCTAAAAATTGTGATGGTAGCGTGTGGCTGGCTGATGTTTGGGAATCACCAAGTGGACCCCCTGAATTTAAGGGTCCAGGGGCTTAGTCCAGTCTTAGAGGAACAAGTGCCTATGCACAGTCAGGCAGGCACAGGTGGCAGCAGGGGCAGGGAGCCTGGGGATCCAGGCATACCACCGCCAGCCAGCTGACAGAGAGCCTAGATTGCAGGCAGCAGAGCTGCTGGGACCAGAGGCCTTTAGAGACTCCACATCTGTGAGAGCTGCCCTGGTTCCTTCTCAGGAGAAGCAGACATGTAGTGGTGGATGGCATTTAAACAGAGACCCTGGTCTGATCTGAATAACTTGTCAGCTGTGGAAGATGGCTTCATTCTTTCTCTGTTTTTGCCTCTCGGTTAAGAGCTCAGGCTCTCAGTCAACGGGCCCAGTCACTGTTGTGTGACTTTACTCAAGTTACTTACCTGCTCTCAGCTTCACTTTCCTCATCTATAAAATGAGAAGGAGGAGACATTAAAAATATCTCTATGTCCGCAGGTACCATGGCCAGAGCCAACACTATGAATAATCCTCTGTGCTCCCTGGAGACTCAGGTGACAAGAAGGGACCTGCAGGCCCATTTGCATGTGTGGGTGCAGGGGGAGTCATCGGCCAGGATTGGCCTTGGTCCTCTAACAGCTGAGGCATGGCCCAGGGCAATGGAGATCCCGTCCATCCCTGAGTTATTATATACTTCTTCATAGGGTTGTTGTGGGGATACTAGAACTAAACTACAACTAAAGCAGTGACTGGCTCCATAAATGTCAGTTATTATTGTTACTATTAACTGATAATACTTTTGGGATTAAGCCCTTCTACTACCCAGTGACCTGGGCTTAGTATAGCCAGATATGATATTTTAATCAATATACCATAACATTATTTGAGTCTAATCCTAAGTTAATTTAAGTCCAAGTCCTTGCTTATAATTCTCAAATATTGAGGGAAATGATTACGATTATGGTAAGGACAAAGCCCCCATTCTCCTAACCCTCTCATCTTCTCTGGGCCACCTCATGATTCAGGGATGGATGGGGCCTCCATTGCCCTGGGCCATGCCTCAGCTGTTAGAAGACAAAGGCCAGTCCTGGCCGATGACTCCCACTGCACCCCAACATGCAAATTGGCCTGCAGGTCCCTTCTTGTCGCCTGAGTCTCCAGGGAGCACAGAGGGTTATTCATAGTGTCGGCTCTGGCCATGATGCCTGCGGACATAGAGATATTTTTAGAATCTCCTCCCTAGGGTCTGGCTGAAAAGGTCATGCCTATAGTTTTATGCCTGGTGTCAACTTCTGAATAAGTAGGAGAAAGAACTCATTTCTGTTAATAGGACCCAAGTAATGTCAGGATTGGGTCCTATTAACAGAATGCCCCCTGCCGCACCCCGCACCCCAAAGCAGTTTAAAGGAGTTCTTATAAAGGAGAGGAGAATGAGGGACTGGGTCAAAGGCTGCCCTGGAGAAGGTTGGTTAGATGAGTTCAGGTAGTGTCAGAGGGGCTGGACTAGGACCAATGGATGGTTTTGGATTTCATGTTTTCTACTCATCAGAGCTGGGAAAAATGGAATGTTATATTACCAAACAATGAGCACCTCACCTTTGAACGTATTCAAGTGAAGACTGAATACATTAGTCTCCGGAAGAAGAAGCCTCTTCCAGAATACTGGTGCCTGGGGGTCCTGTGGGTGCAGAAGACTGAAAGAGATGGGCTCGTAGGCCCTCCCATGGCTGGGATCCAGTGATTCTGGAAGGGGTGGGGGGTAGGAGCTGCATTTCATGTTTGGGCCCTGAATGAGGTGGATACCAAAAAAATTAACTGGAGTAGCCCTGAAAATAAACCTATCTATTTATGGCCACATCTTCCTGGGGCTGATTTTGTGTTTCAATTTTTCCCATATCTTGTCTTGTCTTTTCTTTTCTTTTTTTTTTTTTTTGAGACAGAGTTCTGCTCTTGTTGCCCAGGCTGGAGTGCAATGGTGTGATCTAGGCTCACCGCAACTTCTGCCTCCCGGGTTCAAGTGATTCTCCTGTCTCAGCCTCCCAAGTAGCTGGGATTACAGGCACGTGCCACCACACCCAGCTAATTTTGTATTTTTAGTGGAGACGGGGTTTCTCCATGTTGGTCAGGCTGGCCTCGAACTCTTGACCTCAGGTGATCCACCCACCTTGGCCTCCCAGAGTGCTGGGATTATAGGCGTGAGCCACCATGCCCAGCCAGTCTTTCTTATTAGTCACAGGCAATTTCATTTGTCTGATGTAACATTTAAATTAAATAGGGTGGAAATACCTGTTTTCTTTTCCCTCCTCCTATTTCAATAATAATCATCCTTAGATTTGTCATGTTGGATCTTAGCCTGTCAGATTGCTTTTTGCACATGAAACTACTGAGGTGGGATGGTTCAGTGACTTGCCTAAATCATACATGGGGTGAGTGGCAGAGACCAGACATAAACTTTGGCTCCTTGTCTATTGCTCTTTCTAGTAAATTGGACTGCTTCCTGCTGCGGGGCACTGAGAAAGCCCGTGACACCCAGGGTGCTGAGATGAGCAGGAAGTCACACATGAGTCTGGAAGGCCACCTTTTTTAAGTGTAAATCCTTTCTTCCTGGTAAAGTGGTTGTACATATAGGTACTCAGCAAATGTTGATTGACTTGAACAGAGCAATACTGTCAGTGCCTGGTACCTAGTTAGTAGTCCATAAATAGTTACTACATGAAAGCAGCAGAGCTTTCAAGAGCTTCAGCGGAGCTGCCCACAATAGCTCAGGATGCCTGAAAAGGCTGATATCTTTTTCTCTACTTCTGGATTCATAGGTAGGCTCACCTTCACGTGGTGGCAAGGCCTCCTATGTTCTCTGATGGCTCCTGACTTAACCTCCATTCTGGGCTGGAACTAAGATGAATCCTGAGGATACTTCCTACAAACAAGGGCACTGAGCCCAGCAGAGCCCGCTGGGCATCCAGGTTGACTCATTAGTAGACAACAAGCAGCTCTTCCTCCTGCCATGGCCCTGCAGCATACCTGACATGGGAGCCATCCAGTCTCCTCCTGTGATTAACCGGCTGCAGTGTTCAGCAGAGCGCTCAGTCAGGAAGTGGCTGGACTCCAAACCCAGCTTCTTGGAAGCTCCTAATTGGGCTCTACCTATCAAGAGGTAATAGAGAGAGATTTATTGATATTTTTGAAGTACAGCTTTGTGTTTTTTGATAACTAATAAATAGCATATCGGAGCTTTCTTATTTTGCAACCCAGTCTGCAGAAGGCATGTGAAAGATATTTATAGCTTTCATAACTGTGATCATACTCCTTCCTAATTGCCAAGTAGTCCTCCCCACCTCTTTTTTTCTGTGAATCATCCAGGACTCAGAGTCATTGCAACTGGCTATGAGAGGCACTTTAATCATCCTGAAGGTTCCCAGATAGCTTGGGAGACAATAATATCATGTAAAAGATAGCTGCTTTCTTCCCTTTTGGTTTGGGGACTTGGTTAAAGAAATGTTAGTAGATGGACAATATTTAGATTTTATATTCTGTGCCAGTAGTGCTAAGAAAAGATTACTGGCTTCAAGAGTGAGCAGTTCTAGGAGAGTGAGAAACCACAGCCAGGAGCTCCACCAGCCCTTGAAGATGCAGAGACATTTATCCAGTCCAGAGGGATGGGGAGATAACACACTGAGTATGGAATAGTGGTTAAGAGTCCTGGTTTCACAGTTAGGCTAATTCAGTTCAAATTGTACCTCTATTACTCCTTAAGGGGTGACATTAGGGAAATCACATGATGTTTGAGCCTCGATTTCTGCATTTGTTTTATAGGGATGATGGTATGTATGTAATTGGGTTATAGCATATTCTAAGATGGTGTGGGTAGGGATAGGGATGGTGGTATGTACCTCATGGTGTTATAGCACATTCTAAGAGGACAAATGGTAGCAACATTATTTTAAATTCTTACTAACCGAGTGTGCAAGCTTAAGCAAGTCACTTAACTTCTCTGGGCCTCAGTCTCCTTATTTGAAAGGCATTAGAGTAGACGATGATTCTTTGCATAAAACGGGGTCCAGTCAGGAGACAAGCCATGCCAGTTATTTTAAAATAGAAGTTGATACAATTCATTCTTACCCAGGAATTAAAGAACTGGAAAGGCCATCAGGGAGCACAAAGGAACCACAGAGGCAACAGCTGCCACCTTTGGGGCTGGGAAGAGAGGGAAGAAGTTGTGACTATTAAAACTCAGAAACCTGGAGAAGGGGAAGCACCTGTTAGCTCAGGTGGGTCCTGATGCCTCTGGGGAGAGGGAAGGAGAATGGTACAACATGGCTGGTGCTGAGAAAACTGCAAACAGAATCACTGTGCTGTGGCAACAGACTGCTATAGGAGTTCTAAAGAAGAAACCTTTTTGGGGCCATGCTGACCTAAATGGGAAGCAGGCAGGAAGTAGCCGATGGCGTCTCCCTCCTTTAGGTGTCCTTTTAGCACTCCCTGCCCCTAGAAAATACCTCTGGAGAGCAGCTGGCAAAGGAGAAATGAGCTGTGCAGGGTCCCATCCCCAGTATCACAAGGCGGAGTGTACAAGGGTGGGCTTGGAGAACACAGTGTAATAACTGAGAATCTCAAAGGTTCCTTTTAGGTCAGAGTCTGTGAGTCAGATTCTGAATCCCAAGCAGAGAACTTTATGTGGGCTCTTGGGAGAGCCAGCATGTATGGTAGAATGAGTTTGAGCATTGGAGTCAAACAGATCTGGGTTGTAATCTTGTCTCTGACTCTTAACAGCTATGGGATGTTGGACAAGCTCCTTTGAATTTCTCTGAACTTCATTTCCTCCTCTGTAAAATGATGGTCCAGTACCAATACCCATCTCACAGGGTTATTGTGATAATTAAACGAGAAGACACATGAAAAGTGCAGGTGGGGTGTCTGGCACATGCACAGTAGCCATGATTACGATGAGGGCTTCTCGTTCAGTGATGTCTGCTGATCGGCTTCTTCCCTTTGTTGGCTGCACACACTGATGTGGGCTGTTTTGTTTCTTCCACTCAGATGTGGCTCGATGGACTGTGGAGGGGAGCCTGGGCAGCGGGTTGGCAGTGGCCAGGGATTCCCATGCCAGCAGGGGCAGTGGGGGCAGCATCTGCGTGGCTGCTCTTGGCTTCTAGGAAGTGGTACTTCACCCAAACTTATCTCGTAGGCTGGTTCCCGAGTGAATGTGTTCAGTGCAGGGCAGGGGGTTTGTTCCCACGACTGTGCCAAGCTTGAGCTGCAGTGAGTGGGTTCTTGGATGCCCTTCAAGCCAGAGGCAAGAATTTGATTTCCTAGGCAGAAATTCTGTAAACTAAGAGAATCATCTAGAATCTTTTTTCTCCACTCAACAGAGCTCCTATCCTTTTACTTTTTCTGGGTGAGTTCTTAAGCTAGAAATGATATGGACATACAGACCATTCATATTCTTGGAGGCATTAATAACTGGCTTTTTATTAGGTACCTACTTTGTGCCAACTATTGTACATTATGCATTATCTCTTATTCTTGAATCCTACAAGGTAAGTTTTAGTTTCCGAACATTCTATTCAAGGAAACCGAGGCACAGAGCTGGGAAATAAACTTGCCCAGGGTTTTCAAATAGTATTAAGTGCAGTCAGGATTAGAATCCAAGTCTGTTGGATTCTAGGCCTTTCTTTTACTCTTAAGCCAGGCTTTTCCCAGTGCTAGTTAAAAGTAGTGCAAATGTAACTTAGATAATGTCTGTATTTGTGGGTCACGCAGTGGTGGATTACCTAGCAGTGCACGCAACATACTTCCTTCCAACTCCCCATTGAAATAACAAAGTGGTTTAAGTGGCCTCTATTTAGCAGCCCCCCATCTTTACCCAGTGTCTCAAGAAAATGCCTAAAACACAAAGAAAAAGACGAATACTCATAACTCAAATGGCCAGTTTTGGATGTGATTTAAATCTGCTATGGAGAATATTTTATTTAGCCAATATTCCAACAATTATTGGGGAGGAAATCTATGTAACTAAAAATGTGTTCTTAACCCAAGACAAGGTAGTCATATTTTTATGGTAAAACCATTCACCTAAAAGGTACATCTCTGACAACTTTTTCCCTTTAAATGTCTAAGTAATTTTGTGATTGCTATAAGCATCATAGGCGATAGGATTAAGCAGCGCTATTTCTCAGAAACCCCTGCACACAGCATAGCCACCCATCCCCTTCTAACAGATTCACCATAGGCTTAGCTAGAACAGGTTTTGCTAACAAATTCTGCTTGACGTGAGAAAAGCTTCTGAAAATACAGATTTCCAAAAGTTGTAGGAAGAGTGAAGTTGGACTGAAAAAACAATTTGCAGACTCTACTTGCTTCACTCTGCATAAAAGAGCAGTACTATTTCCTCAAGAGAAGGTGAGAAATGGCTTGTTCTTGCCCCATTGCCAGCTCCCTGCCTTGGAGGCCTTGGGTCTGTGCTAACAATATGATTCTAAATTTTATTTGGAAAAATTAACAGATGAGAATATCCAGGGATTTTGTGCGTGTGCGTGTGTGTGTGTGTGTGTGTGTATGTGTGTCAAGGGGGTGGTGGTGGTGGTGAGAAATAGTACCCAAGAGGAGTACTTTCACTATTTGATATATTTTTTAAAAAATAGAAAATTAAAGTAATTAAAAGAGTGTATGATTGGGAAAAAAAGACTTGACAAATAGATTTGGAATAGAATGGATAAGTTTGCAATGGACAAATGGATATGTGTATAATAAATGCATTGCAAAGCTCAAATATCTGAAAAGAGGAAGGATTATTCAATAAATTGTGCTACAACAATAGATTAGTATGGAGCGCTGGGTGTGGTGGCTCACGCCCGTAGTCCTACCACTTTGTGAGGCCGTGGTGGGAGGATCATTTGAGCTCAGGAGTTTGAGACAAGCCTTGGCAACACAATAGACCCCATATCTTAAAAAAAAAAAAAAAAAAAAAAAAGTTAACAAATAGATCAATATGGGAAAAATCAAATTATAGCCTCACCTTACTTTATTTCTGAAATTAATTTTAGGTTGTTTAAATAATTCATTGTAAAAGATGAAAGGGAAAAATTTTAAAAAGGAGTTTACGAACTGAAAAGCAATGAATAAACTTGAAAGGAATATACTGATAGATTTATCTGCATTAAAAGATGAAGATATATAACTTATTTGATTCTTCTTGGAAGACCAAATGAGATTAATTTGTATTAAAATGCTCTGCACACTGCAAAGTGGAATAACTTAAAAGTATTTGGAGCCATTGATAGGAAGATGTAATTTTTTCATTTGATGGTCACAATCCAATTTTTTTCTCCAAATTTTCACTTGAGCATGCTAGAATTTAGTTCATTACAGCTATTTTCTAAAATTTTTTATTAAAACAATTTTTTTAAAGATGGGGACTCCCTATGTTCCCCAGGCTGGTCTTGAACTCCTGAGCTCAAGTGATCCTCCCACCTCAGCCTCCCAAGTTGGGATTATAGGCATGAGCCACTGCACCCGACCTTAGAACTGTTTTGTTTTAACAAAAGCATAAATAATAATTTATTCCCTACCATAATTTCACAGCAAAGGTATTAATTACTATTTTGAGAATGAAAATAGCACCTAGCTAATGTATATGAATTCATTCTCTCAAATAGTTCCTACGTGAAGAACACAAGACTGCATTGGTGTAGATTCGTAGGACTTGGAATTGCAGTAACACTGCCAGATCTCTGGATTGTTGGAGAGGTTTCAGTAATAGAGAGGGGGTTCTGCAGAATGGAGACAGGGCAGAGCTGCAGAACCAGGGAAAGGGACTGGGCTGAGCTGTGTTTTCTTAGAGAAAACAGCCTGGGCTTTGGAACAGGTACATGCGGGTTGAATCTTGACCCCTCACTCACTAATGAATGTCTCTGGGCCAGTTACTTAATTTCTTTGTTCTATTCAGAGAAGGTAATAACAGTGCGTACCCTGGTTGGGTTCTCACGAGGATTAAAACATCATCATCCAAGGTGGGGGAAAGCATGTCAAGTGTGGAGTCAAGTGTCCTATGGAGTTCACTTCTCCTTCCTTGCCTTCCTTTCTTTGTCTTCTTGCAGCCCATTTGGCCCCAGCTCTCTATCCAATTTATTCTACAATCTTACACTGAAAGTTGGCTCTGCTCTTGGCAATGGTGTTGGGAATATGAGCAAGAAAAAGACATAAGGCCAGGCAGAGAGGCTCACACCTGTAATCCCAGCACTTTGGGATGCTGATGGGGGAGGATGGCCCAGGAGTGTGAGACCAGCCTGGGCAACACAGTGAGACCACAGGTCTAAAAAAGAAAGAAAAAGACATAGCTCAGGTCTTCAAGTTGTTCACAGTACAGTACAGACATGTGCATTTAAGCAGATAAGTCCAAAGCAAGGTGATTAGAAAGGATTACTGCAATTTTTTGGGGAGCTCCAAGAAGGCAATTCCTAGAGAGGCTGAGAAAACAATCAAGGAAAGGTTATCCTCAAAACTATGTAGGAATCAATGGCTCCAAATACTATGCAGGAATCCCCACCTCTGTCTCCTCATTTCTTACTCCTCTTAGAGGCAAAGCTAACAACTGGGACCCACAGGGAAGGTTTCCAGTGAGAGGGGCTGCAGCGCTGTTAAGATACCTGGCAGCTTCTTCCACTTCCTGAGCCTCCCCAGCAACTGAGTGTCTCAGGCTCTCTAGCAAATTCCTGTGCCCATCAAACCGGCTTGTTCTGGGAGGACGCCGCTTTAACTTTACCCATGGGTGAGAGGGGGAACGCAGTTCTGATCTCACACAAATAAGAGTGTGCATAGCTTATCTTATTACAGTGATGAGGACTGTGGCCATAAACAGGATCAAGAAGAAGACATTTACTTTCTCCACAGTGATCCATAGTGAAGTGCAGCAAGTAAAGTAAACAGGATACACGGAGCTGGCGGCCTTGAGGAACCACCCCTGTGGGAAGCCTGAGACTGTTTGCTGCTCACTGGTGGCTCCTTCATCCTGTGGAATGGGTTAGGAGCCTCAGTCTTGGGGGTGAATTATTGTTTGTGAACCTCTGCTTCTTGGGTCATTGTTTGTCCGTTGCTGTGGTTTGTGGGGCTATGGTTTTGCAGTGCGATGGTCTTTCTGTAGAGGTGCCTCTTCTATTGTAAGACTGCTCTAAGGTAGCAAGTTTTCCTTATCATGAACGCTAGTAGGTCTTCCTGTAACTTCTCCCCACTGGTCTTTATGCTGAGTCTAATCTATCCTCGGCTGCTATGTTACCTACTGGATGCTTTCTATGTATCAGTTGTATTCCTTACTTCTGGCTACCCACCTAATTAGATTCGTAGGCATTATTACTCCCATTCTGCAGATAAAGAAATGGATTCAGACAGGTTCAGCAACTTGCTTGAGGTCACAGAGCCGATAAGTAGCCCAGTCATAATTTGAGTACCTCTCTACTTGACCCAAAAGCCTGTACTCTTACCACTGCACTGTGCTATTTTTAAAAACTTTGTTTATTTTTCTAAGTTAGAGTCAAGGTGTCACTATATTGCCCAGGCTGGTCTCGAGTTCCTGGCCTCAAGTAGTCCTCCTGCCCTGGCCTCCCAAAGTGCTGGGATTCAGATATGAGTTATTGTTCCTGGCCTGAACATTTTTTTTTGTGGTAAAATATACATAACATTTACCATTTTCGTTGTTTTTAAGTCTACAGTTCAGTGGTGTTAAGCACATTCACATTGTTGGGCAGTCATCAGCTATCTATTTTTTAAACTTTTAAAGTCAGCAGGGGCATTCACGTCTTTTGGTAGTGGGCCACAAGATTATTTATTAAGATTGTTAACCTATGTATGTGGGCCAATGCATTTTTATTTGGTAACAATGGCTTGGTGAACAATTATTTGGATGAAACTCAGATGCATAGCCAAATTTAGGAGTTTTTGAAATATTTATTGTCTTCTGTCAGAACATTATAGTCTTTTAACTTCAGGAAATTAAACAAGAACATCTCACTATTATGTGGTTAATACCATTCAGTTTTAATTACAATTGCTAATTGATCCCAGCCTACCAGCTTGACATCTGGGTGCAGCAGGCCCACCAGGATAGTGGCAGGCAGGTAAATGCACTGGAGACCTCATGGGGGTTACCTCATTAGATAAGTTAGTGGTCGCTAAGAACCTGGGCAGCTCACCTTGGGGGCAACAGGCATTACCAAGAAGGGTGGGTATCTGGATTGCCTGAAAGTTTTCTCCTCAGTTTGAACATCCTTGTTTTTCTCCATGAAACATAGATTCCAAGCCCTTTATCGAGTGTACCGCTCTCCAGCCTGTTGACTAACATTTCTCTCCAAGCATGCATCTGGAATGAAACCCAACACTCCTGCCACAGTCCTGCCAGTACAGAGCAAAGCATACCTCCCAGCCTTGGACAACATGCCTCCACCCATGCTGCCATCTCTGGCAATGCCCTCATGTTGCTGGCTCATACTGAGCTTGCAGTTGGTCCAAACTCCAAATCTTGATATTCATTATTGCAACACCAACCTTCCATACTGATGTCCTTGTGAATTGGCCTTTTGGACTCAAGAATAAGACTCTGAATCTTTCAGGGATGGACAATGTGTGCATTGCTCATGCCCATGGACCTTTCTAATATTAGTACCTTTCCTCTGAGTACAGATCTGGCCTCAGAATCCTTCCCAACACAGTGCTTCAGTCGTCTCCTATCATCTCTCAGAGTTGGTACACAAGTACAAAGCTAATAGTTTTCCTTGCTTTTCAT
The DNA here is from genome assembly GCF_037993035.2 of Macaca fascicularis. NCBI lineage: Eukaryota > Metazoa > Chordata > Mammalia > Primates > Cercopithecidae > Macaca > Macaca fascicularis. The sequence goes on from NC_088389.1 coordinate 66,229,691, forward strand.
TGACTTGTATTATATTTTATTTTATATTTGACCCATCATGGCAAAGGATAAATAGAGGTTCTTCTTGAGAACAAGAAGACTAGTGATGGCCAAAGCATTACAGCTTGTTAGAATTAATATCACAAATGTTTAGAGAACTTGAAAGTTGATTGCAGCAAAAGTACAATGGCTTTTATTAGAAAAAGTAATTATTTTCTTACAGTCTAAGGCCTTATTTTGTGCACAGGTTATGCCAAAAACTTACTTATCACAGGAAATCACAATTGCACTTCCCCACCGAGATTCAGCTTCTTTCAGCTCCCACCACTCTTCCCTATTGCATCAGGCTGGCTTTAGATTCAGGAGAGGGCAGAGAGGAGGGAAGTAGGCCTGTTTCCTCCTCTCTTATTCCAAAAACCTCATGCAGCAATATATTAATATCAGTTTTCACTTCCTTCTTCTCTAAACAGAAATGGGTAGGGAATGGAAGAGGCAGATGCTGGGTTGACGGCAGTTTATCTTGGTTAGGAGAGAATGGGTTGGGTTGAAGTTTGGGGTTTTGCAAAGATACAGCAACTAATCTTCCAGCTAGCAAAGGAGCCTGCAGTATCCTGCAGCTACATACTATTTCTTCACATTTGCAAAAGTCTCTGTGATTCACCGGGTTCAGCAAACAAGCATCTTTGGCTTGATGAGTATATAAAACACATATTATAGATGATAAAACTTGTCACAGATAATTGTTCTCTTAATATGCCCTACTTCAGGTATTTCAGACATCTCATCCTGCAGTTGGGAGGGGTTTCCTCATGTTCCCTTGACTTGGTGCCATTCTAATGTTAATAGAGAATATTTTCAGAGCCTGGTTTCCAAGAGCTCTCAGTTGTTAGATGTTCAGGTTGCTATTCATCTCTTCTTCCCTTTCTGCTTCTGACCAATGGGAGGAACGCATAAGGAATAATAGTAAGAGAAGAAAGTAACACTTGTCCTGAGTATCAGGAGTATCAGGACAAGTCCCTGATACACAAAGCAAACTCTGCTAAAAGCTGGATTGGAGAGCCAGATGCTGAAGTGTGTGCTTCCACCACTGAGCCCACATCCGAATCATTAGACTCACATGCTCAGCCAGACAAGCGAGTGGGCACGTGAGTAGCTTGGCCTGCAGAGCAGACATAAAGTCACTTATCTGACCACCTACACACCAGGACCACGGGCCTACCTCACGCATCCCAGTCGTAGGTAGAACAAGAAGAACGGCAGCTCTTCCTACCGAGGAGGGACTGCCCAGGGGTGCTTACCATGTGGGAGCAGTAACGGAAGAGATGGTCTTTACCACAGTGATGCCGCCCACCAGTAATGGTGACACAGTGAGTGTGAACTCCCACTCATTGATGATCCTTTTCCTTAGTGGGAAGTTAGTAAGGGGTAGGAGAGACCAGAGAATTCCACTCCGAAGAGTGGGGAAAGTGCCCTTCATCTACCAGTTGGGACTTACTACAAGGATAAACGTTCCTCCCCTCCCTGGCATCAGTTCTGGAAAGTACTGCTATTGTGCTGTCCCTTGGAGAATATCTTACGATGTAATTCGAGATGTGATGACTGGGGAAGCAAACTTAAGCTGAAACTATGGTGGATATTTCCCCCCGCCCCCACTGCCTGTGTACTTGCACGAAGGATGGTAGAATTTTGATTGGAGAAAAATGTTACGACTGGAAAGCACCTCATGGATAATCTGCAAAGCAATCTCTGGTTTATGCAAGGCAACACCTGTGCCTCTGTGCTGATGGTGCAGATGTAGTAATGACCATGCTGAAATGCCAGCTGCAAGCCTGGGGTTTAGGGAGCCTACTCCCTCCCTGGGGTGGGGGTTGGGGGAATCCAACTTAAAGAAAAACAAACATATGAGAGGTTGGCGTGGAGAGACTGAAAAGTCTGTGACTACTTGGCTTGTGAAAATTGCCTTTTGTTTCTGAAGCAATATTATTTGTGAAGAAAATGAAACTTTTCCCAGTGTGAGAACTCTTCCTTTTGTATTTGTATTTTATATTGGAATGCAGTATGGCAATGTTTGAAAAACACCATGAATGAATTTGGGAATTAGGCCGAGTCAGGTTTAGGATCTAGCTCCATTACCTATCGGGGGGACTTTGGCTAAGTTACGTCACTTCTCTGAGCCTTGGTGTCCTCATTTAGAGTGAGGACAGTTATAGCCACCAGTCAGGGTTGTTGCACAAATTACAGATATCGAATGTAAAGTTCTGGCCCAGAATGAATTTTGATGACGATTATGTTTTTTTCTAAATGCTTTACCCTGCATCACAGTGGGTGGATTTGCAAGCTTTATTTTTGCACGACACTAAATCCAGGGGGATATTTGTTTCTTTATGTGGTCAGAAAAACTAGGTCGGATTTTAAAGTGGGAATTAGGAGATCACGTCCCAGAGAAATCCTTTCTGATCTGTACTGGTTTTTCTAGAGAATTAGATCATCCAAACATTTGCAGATTCACTGGAGGCTGTATTGCACTGCCAGATGTGGTTATTGTGATGGAATACTGCCCAAAGGGAAGCTTGATGGATGTTCTGCTCAATGATGACAACTCTCTCAACTGGGGTTTTTGGTAAGAGCCAGACATTTGAGTGGTAGGAGTCACAACCAGTGAAATCCTACAACTAAGCCCTTCTTTGATCAACGTTCCTAAGGCTCATTGCCATGTGAATGCATTATCTTGGAATGAATTATCCTGGAAGTGAATGCAATATCTTGTGTTATATCTTGGGGCATGGATGGGCAAGTTGTTATACCTAGGCAGGAGGACTAGAGGGAATAGGATTTTGAATGAGGTCCCTCTCCCCCAACTGGTGCCCAGAGGAGACCTGGCTAAGTAGAACATTCTGTTTAGAACATTCTGTTTGGCATAGCTATAGGCAACAGCAAATAGTCCTGACAAGACGAGCAGTAGGTCTAATTAATTTATCTAACAAACACTGTGCTGGACACTGTAGTTAATAAAAATAAATGAGAAAGATTTTCTGCCTTCAAGAATGTCTTGGTCCATTGGGGAAGGCAAATAAGCAGTTACAGAACAGGGATAGAGTTCCTAGGGGTATGTCAGGTGCACAGGAGTGGCATCTAGCCCAGACTGGGGATGGGAAATGGGCTTTGGAAGATTTCCTACTGGAGGTGAGCTGGGGAAGGGTAGACATTTCCTCTCTCTTTTTTTTGACAGTAGTCATTCTAACTGGGGTGAGATTACATCTCACTGTGGTTTTGACTGGCATTTCCTTCCTCTTCTCAAATGAGATCAGCTACAGAGATTTGATTACCTGGACTCTGGGATACAAGTGGAGAACAGGCCAGGAGGTCAAGCCAGGCCAGCAGGTCAAGCCAGAATTTATGTGGGCACAAAATTGAGGGTAGCCCAGAAGGTGGGGGTAAGCCTCACTGAGTCCAACAGAATTAGGCTGGAGGTCTTAAACTCCTTCTGCCTTGAATTGGGATTGGCACTAGAACGTTCCAGATAAGGTGCTTTGGTGGTAGCTGTGGGGATGTAAGGCAGGCAGACTTGGATCCTGTTCGCTACTCTTCTGGATGACACTTTCCTTTTAGAAACACTTTCAGTTTCAGGAAGCAAATGAGGTGAAGCCTAATAGAACTCTAAGAAAATTGAATTCAAAGACTTTCTAAAAATACATGTGCGTGATACTACGCTTCTCTCTTCCTTCTCCTTGTTCTTTTTCTTTTTCTTAATTTCCTCTTCTAACTCCTTCTTTTCCTTTTTTCTATTCGTATTTGTTGTGGGTGCACCATTGAGAAGTCAATTATTTATGATACATCAGTTCCTCCTAAAAGATGTAGGGAGCTTTGTTTTTGTTGCAAAAGTTTATTATTTTTGTTCTGGAATTTATTAAAGTATGACCTTTCTAAGAACATTGGAGGCCCGAGTCCTGTTCTCAGCTCACATGGAGTCCTTTGGCATGTCCAGGTTTTCTTTGCCTGGATGTTGCATAAGGAATGGCCTATCTTCATCAGTGCAAAATGTACCGTGGGAAGCTAAAATCTACTAACTATGTGATTGATGGTTGCTGGGTTTGTAAAATTTCAGGCAAAGGGAAAAGCATCATATTGGTATACATGCTTTCCTAGCAACAGAATGTTTCCTTCCAGAATTACTTTTTAAATATGGTCTGTTCGGTTTTGACAATAGTTATCATTTATGGAACTATACAAAAGGCCAGTGCTGGGGAGGGGTGGGGGTGTCAGCAAATTACAACCCACAGCCTGTATTTTTTGTTTGTTTGTTTTTAATTCTGCAGCTTGTTTTGGTAAATAAAATTTTATTGGAACAGAGCTATGTTCATTTGTTTATGTATTGTCTGTGGCTGCTTTTGTGCTACAATAGCAGATTTGAGTAGTTGCTACAGAGACTGTATGGCCCACAAAGCCTAAAATATTTATCATCTGACCTTTAAAGAAAAAGCTTGCAGGCTCCTCTTCTGTGGCAAGTGTTGTACATGGTTGCCATATATGGCTGCTTAGGCTGTGCACTGCACGAAGACCAGTGTGAATGGCGCTCACTGGGGTTGTGCAGTAGTGGTCTTGGCATTGAACATGTACATTTGTTGGGCATAGACTAAAGTTGTTTACAGGCAATAGAATAGGGTGCTTGAAATTTACTTTGAAATTCTCCAGCAAAACAAAACATGCCAACTGGTGGGGAGAATATAGGTGGAACACAAATGATAGAATTTGGTCATTGTTGAATCTGGGTGATGTGTACATGGGTTTACATATGTTTGAAATCTTATTTTGTTTGTTTGTTTTTGAGATGGAGTTTCACTCTTGTTGCCCACACTGGAGTGCAGTGGCACAATCTTGGCTCACTGCAGCCTCTGCTTCCCAGGTTCAGATGATTCTCCTGCCTCAGCCTCTCAAGTAGCTGGGATTACAGGCGCGTGTCACCATGGCCAGCTAATTTTTATATTTTTAGTAGAGATGGGGTTTCACCATGTTGGCCAGGCTGGTCTTGAACTCCTGACCTCAGGTGATCCACCTGCCCTGACCTCCCAAAGTGTTGGGATTACAGGTGTGAGCCACTGTGCCTGGCCTGAAATCTTTTATAATAAAAAAGGTAAGACAAAAACAGAAATAGGTCAGTGATGGATAAAGATTAAGTCCAAGAGGAGATTGGTGGGCAGACCGGGATTGTCACAGTAATCTTCTTAAAATGCAATCATGCAGATAATCTGGAGTTCTATGAATTATGTTTGGATTTGGGCAGTGCTCTTTGAATGAAAATGGATTAGTTTTTTCACATTATCTTCTCCCTTCCCTCATGCATTACCTTTAGATCTAAGTTTAGTTAGGCACACGCTTTTTATTTAGTCAAATCTTAGGTGATTATGATTCCACTTTCTTTACTTGGTCAGTTCTGAGATTGTCATCCTTCATGGACTTCACATGGACCTAAATCACAAAGACATTTAGGTCAATGATGATGATGACGATACTTGTGGTGCTTTCCAGTTTAATGAGGTTGTACATCCTGATGAAAAATGTGTTTCTTTTCTTTAATGGTAAACTTTGGTTTGCAATTGTATAGAAAATAAGATTTCAATGCATGTTGTGGTTCATACCAACTGTGCCTGAAACAGATGCATCTGGCCCCAGAAACTTACTTCATGTTGGATTGTGAACCTTCTGCTCCAGGAGATGTGTACAGATAGCTCTTCGTCTCTTCATTTTTTCCTCCTCTCATTGTCCCTTCTTTCTTTAATTATACTTGATGAAGACTTACTATGAGCAAGGCATAGTTCTGGGCACTAGAAACAAACAACAACAACAAAAAACCTCAAATAAGACTGGTTCTTCCCTTGGGGAACAGATGGAACCAGAGGAGTAAGCCAGTGAAGACCAGGGTGGTAAGTGCTAAGAGGGAGGCAACCTCTGGGTGCTAGAGATGAGTAGGGTAGCTAAGGAAATGATAGAAATGATAATAATGAAAATAGCTAACAATTATTGAGCATGTACTGAGCATGCCAGGCACTTTGCTAAGTGCTCTATATCATGACCTTATGTAATCCATATAGGAAACTTGCAGGGCATATACTGTTTTAACCTCTATCACATAGGAATCCGTAGGTTACACAGTGATGAGTGGCAGAGTGGGGATTCAAAACCAGGTCAAAGCCATCCTATCCAATCTGCTGTGGCACTCAGAACAGAAAGAACTTCCTGAGCAGAGACTCAGAAGTGTAACAGTATAGTGCTCATTAACTCTTTGGGAATTCATACAAGATTGGCTAAGCATGATAAATGTAAGGTTATTATTCCCTACTGCAAGATAATAAAAGTATCTCTGAGCACAAACTGGTTAGTTATGGTATAACATCAATTTTGATCTCTTGGAGACATAATCTCAGGTTATTAGACAAGACTGAAGAAAAAGTAGAAGACTGGAAAATTAGAATGTGTGTTCTTATTAAAAAAAGGTTTAATTTTCATTTTTGTCTATTGTCCCAGGGAAAAATTAAATGGGCAGAATGAAATTGTAATCTTTTAAGGGAGAGATGAGTAGACTTAGTGTGACTCTACTGGGTTGAATGTGGGAATCTTAGAGATGGACGCTTAGAAGCTCTTTGTTGTCTATAAGTGGAGAAAATATTACATATACAACTTAGCATTATAATTATTCATGTTGAACACTTAGCAGGTGAATTAAAAATATTCTCTTTTGTAGCAATATTTTAAAAGTTCAGAAAGAAAAGCAGATAGAAAAAGGTGGAAGGAGCTGACTTGCTGAGTCTTCCGGCCTTCATCTTTCTCCTGTGCTGGATGCTTCCTGCCCTCAACCATCAGACTCCAAGTTCTTCAGCTTTTGGACTCATGGACTTACACCAGTGATTTGTCAGGGGCTCTTGGGCCTTCGGCCATAGACTGAAGGCTGCAGTGTCGACTTCCTTACTTTTGAGGTTCTGGGACCTGGACTGGCTTCCTCGCTCCTCAGCTTGCAGACAGCCTATTGTGGGACTTCACCGGTGATCACGTGAGTCAATTCTCCTAATAAACTCCCTGTCATATATACATATATCATATTAGTTTGTCCCTCTAGAGAACCCTGACTAATACAGGTTTTGGTACCAGGAGTGGTTCTATAGGAACAGAATTTTAAGGATGGATTTCTTTAGTTGGTTTTGGGGTTTCTGGAGTTGGCTGCTTAAGCTGATTAGACCTGAAAATGCTGAGGACTCTACTTCTAATAGTATAGAAAACACTGATAGTCTTCGGTGTGAACTCTTTAGAGAGTTATGCAGAATAAATGCATTTGATACTCCTGATTCACTGCTCTTGAGAGGCAAGAAGATTAGTGACTCTATACATAGTACCTTTGACTATATGTGGAGAACCAAGGAATGTAATGAAGTTGGTTGGTGGTTCCTAAGTTCGCTTGACAAAGTAATGAAAGAAACTGTTGAGCTCAGGGATTGTAACTCCCGGCCCCAGAAGCACATACTGAGCCTCAAGTTTTCTAAGGTTGTCCTGAGTGACAGTCTTATCTCTTGTAGACAAAGGGCTGAAACTGTGGAAAATCACACACAAGTTCTTATCATGTAAGTGGCTGACCTGCAATGAAAGGTGCATGCATGCACAGTCTCACCAGGTGTCTACTGTTAAAGTGAGGGCATTGATTGGAAAAGAATGGGACCCAGCAACTGGGAATGGGGATGTGTGAGAGGACCCTGATGAGGCTGGGGACACTGAGCCTGTAAACTCTGGTGAGGCTTTTTTGACAGAGGAAACAACCTCCCCACCCACCATTTAGGAATGGGAATTACTTCTCAGCTACCTCTGCTAACATCTGGTGAAAAAGGTGTGAATGTCAGGGCCATGATGCTTCAAGACTTGATGGGTGCTTGAGAGGCACCAGAGCCAGTGGCTTCCCAGCTTGGTTGCTAAGAACCCTTTTTCCAGTTGGATGACAACTCTCAGAAGACTGGACATCAATGAAAGGAGTCAAACTGTGACTTGCTTTGTATCCTTCTTTCTGCCATTGCCATAAAACCAAACCAATCAAATGCACGAAACAAACACATATTTTAAAAAGTGGAAAAGTTGGAAGTGGATTTGGGACCATGTTATAGGTTCTGTCACTGTCTTCCAGGAGCAGAGGGCACAGATAAAGTTCACATTGTCAAGACAAGATATATGAGAATAACCATGAGAAAGTTGGGAAAGGACTGGAAAATAATTAAAATAGCTTGATATTGCCGCACAATTCCATTATATAAAGGACAAATACAGGCAAAACTAACCTCAGTTGTTGGAAGTGAATATAGTGGTTACCCTGTATATGTTTGTGTGCTGTGTGGTGACTGGGATGGAGCTTGAGGAGGGCTCTGGGGGGCTGGCATCTGGGAGCTGGTGTCATAGTGTATTCAGTTTATAAAAATTCATCAGGTGGTACACTTATGCTTTGTGCACTTTTTAATATAAACTTCAATGAAAAGTTAAAAAATTAGTATGATACTATCAGCAGGATAGACAGAAAGATAGAGATAAGAATAGGTAATCCCGGCTGGGTGTGGTGGCTCACACCTGTAATCCCACACTTTGGGAGGCTGAGGTGGGTGGATCACTTGAGATCAGGAGTCCAAGACCAGCCTGGCCAACATGGTGAAACTCTGTCTCTACTCAAAATACAAAAATTAGCCAGGTGTGGTGGTGCATGCCCATAATCCCAGCTACTAGGGAGGCTGAGGCAGGAGAATGGCTTGAACCTGGGAGGCGGAGGCTGTGGTGAGCCAAGATCGCGCCACTGCACTCCAGCTGAGGCTGCTGAGCAAGACTTCATCTCCAAAAAAAGACAAAAAACTAAAAACTAAAAACAAACAAACAAAAAAATAGGTAATCCCGAAATGTATCTGATAATTTAGTATTTGATAAAAAACGAAATCTCAAATAAGTGAGGAAAAGACAGATTTTTTAAATAAAGGGTTCAGGACAACTGTCTGACCATTTGGCAAAAATAACATCAGGTCCCTTCACCAGAATAAATTTGGGACAGCTTTATACTTTCAATATTAAAAAAATGAAACTTTAGAAGTACTAGAAGGAAATACCCACATGTGATTATATAACACCACAATGAACATCAACAGACACATGGGTACTTGGGAAAAGTTATTTTTAACATTATCTCTTATGAGTATAACTAACAAACAAAAGAGTTCAGGCTGATATCCATAGTCTAGTGGATGTTAGTAATGTAAATGTCATAATGAATAGCTTCTAGTCTATAATATAGACAAGTTTATGGACAACTACATTTATTTTTATTTTATTTTACTTTTATTTTTATTTTTTTTGAGATGGAGTCTCACTCTGTCCCCCAGGCTGGAGTGCAGTGGCGTGATCTCGGCTCACTGCAAGCTTCGCCTCCCAGGTTCACACCGTTCTTCTGCCTCAGCCTCCTGAGTAGCTGGGACTACAGGCACCTGCCACCACCCCCGGCTAATTTTTTGTATTTTTTAGTAGAGAGGGGGTTTCATTCTGTTAGCCAGGATGGTCTCGATCTCCTGACCTTGTAATCCGCCTGCCTCGGCCTCCCAGAGTGCTGGGATTACAGGTGTGAGCCACTGCACCCGGCTAAATTTATTTTTAAATGTGACATGTGTACAGGTGAATCTGATTTATTTGGAAGAAATATTTGCCCTTTCTTTTTGGATAATTATGACCTGGCAGAATTCAGAAGTGTGGGTATCGCCAAGCTCACCTAGGCCGTATCTTTACTGTCTCTACCAACAGTGGCTCTGCTTTCACAGGAGGTGGAAGATGTGGATTTTTAATTTGTTCTGGATGAGAGATTTTACATCAAAATGAGCTGTGTGTCTTTTTGCAGCTGCTGTCATGTTGTTGGAGATTGCCACATCAAGTGACCCAGTCTCAGTAAGACTCTATTAAACACATTTTCAAGTGAACCATCAAGGAGTCCGTTTCTCAGTTGTTCAACTGTGAACAGTGTGCCCTGCCCTAGCCAGAGAATTATTTTGTGTCTGATTTGTTCATATATGTTTAAGAAAGAATAAGATATATGTCTGTATCTGTATATGCATACATACATGGATGTATGCATAGATAGACATAATACATATTTTAGTATACATTTGGAATAGCATATGCTTTTGGTTTGAAAACGTCTCATACTGTAAAGTCTTCTGGCTATTAGGGTGAGTTTCCCCTATCCAAATTTAGGTATATTGAGTTGAAGGAGACCGTAACTAAAAATACTCTGGCTCCATCCGGAACATGGGGATCCTCTGGGATTTGTTTCAATTGACCACATTCCTATCATAATGATTTTGAGCATGGATTTTGTTCCCCAGGATGTGAGTCTTCCAAAAAATTATTCTGCTAGGTTTTGTTTATTTGTTTAAAGAAATTTACCTCCAGATTTATAAATTCTTATGGGTCAGAAATATACACATTTTCAACACAGATCAAAACTGTCATAAAGCTGTTGTTTATAAGAGAAATACGGGGTGAGTGAGGTAGGGCCTGGTTCTTTGAAATTGTTTTTCACTGCATTATTTGAAATGTAAACCCTTGGGAATTGTGTATGTTAACCAATAATTTCGTGTGCTTCTAATTGCCATTTAACAGATAAATTAAGAGGTGTGGGAATGTCAACCAGCACAAGCTAACATTATTAATTGATCTTGCTGCTTTATTTTTATTTTTATTTTTGAGACAGTGTCTAGCTCTGTCACCCAGGCTGGAGTGTAGTGGCGTGATTGTGGCTCACTGCAGCCTCAACCTCCTGGACTCAAGCCATCCTTCCACCTCAGTCTTCTGAAATGCTAGGACTACAGGCACATAACACTGTGCTTGGCTGATTCTTTTTTTTGTGGAGACAGGGTCTCCCCCTGTTGCCCAGGCTGGTCTGATCTTACTGCTTTTAAATAAATGCAAAGAGGAACAGAAGGAGAGATGAAAGTATATAATAAGAAAAATCTGGCCGGGTGCGGTGGCTCAGGTCTGTAATCCCAGCACTTTGGGAGGCCGAGGCAGGTGGATCATCTGAGGTCAGGAGTTTGTGACCAGCCTGGCCAACATGGTGAAACCCTGTCACTACTAAAAAATACAAAATTAGCTGAGCGTGGTGGCACATGCGTGTAATCCCAGCTACTTGGGAGGCTGAGGCAGAAGAATCGCTTGAACCCAGGAGCTGAAGATTGCAGTGAGCCGAGATCGCACCACTGCACTCCAGCCTGGGCAACAAGAGCAAAATTCATCTCAAAAATAAAATAAAAATTAAAAAAAGAAAGAAAGAAAAGAAAAATCTGCCTCAACTTTCAGATCAGAAAAATCATGACATTTTGACTGTAACGGAGAATTCACTTTATGCCAATTATGACATTATTTGGGTTCATACACTGTTCCAATTTCCCCCAATCATCTGGTTACCACCAGCTGCAATGTATGTTTAAGTAAATTAATTTTCAACAATAACCTTGTAGTTGCAATCTAAGTGTAGTTCCACAGAGACCCAAAACAAAACCAATGAAAAACTTACCATTCTTCATGAAGTCACCATTTGTTGTTTGTATCTGAAAGAGCACTCTCTCAGACAAATGCAGAAGAGTGAGGTCATTTCTATACAGAGCAATAAGCATAGATGGAACTAGTCTACGTCAGGGACTAGGCTGACTGCACCCTGTCCTCCACAGGAGGAGCCGAGTATGTGTGTGGGGAGTAAGGGACTGACCAGTGTTGTTAGAAGCCGTCAGTCTGTGCTGGGGAGCCCGTGGAATACCTGATGTCTAGGAGGGGCCTTTTGGTGGAGATTCGTAAATGACAGGTTGTGGAAGCCACAGTTAATCAGAAAGGAGCGCTGTTACCTCTTAAATGGTGGGGATGACACAGTGGAAAGAAGGAGACACAAATGGGTGGCAGAATGGACTTTTCTTTCTGTCTTGGTTAATTAAGGCACTTAGAAAAGGCTCTAGAGTGGATTTCATATGAGCAGGCCTAATTTGCAGTGTAATTCTAAGTGCTGTTTAACAGATAAATGGATCCACTTGCTAATTTGAACCCCCCCCTTTTTTTTTCCTGTCAGGAGGAGACTCAGGGGTTGAATCAACCATCTTAGCTTGTCGCTTTGGGGGCATCTAGGTGTCACCTTATAGATTATTTGTGCCATTTTATTTTCAGACAAGGCAACTGAGATTAAGAGACCTGTTTAAGACTCCAGCTCACTCTCTCATTCTCATTTAGTTCTCTGGTGGAAGGATATAAATTCAGCCCTTAGCTCCCCGTTCCTCTTTCTCCAACACTTCTTCCATTATGATTTTGGGTGATGTCAATATCCCAAAGGACGATGTGTCCAATATCTGGCCCATCAGTTCTTCGACCCCATCTTCTGCCGTGGTCTTTTCCTTCATTTTGCCTCAGCTACTCATTCTGTATAACAGCGAGACAGTTTCATTACCCATCATTGGATCTTCTTCACAATTTCAATGTCAACATTTCACTCTTTGGCTTCCTGCTCCTATTTTTCTAGCAAATTCCCTTTAGTTTCCCAGTTCCACCAATGGATCAGGCTGGGACATCCAACCCATTGACTTGACTGCCTCTCACCCCTCCCATGCCTCCTTTTCTGAACCTGGCTTAGATTCCATGGTCCAACATTGATACAGACTCACTTGCCTATGTTCTCTTCTTCCATTGTCTTATCACCAACTGTTGAATTACATATGTTTGGTCGATCGCTATCTTCTCCACAGACTATACATTCTTTGCTCCTTGCTGTAGCCCAAGTGCCCAGAACATAGTTGGCACAAGGTAGGTACTCAATAAATATTAGTTGAATGAATTAATAAATCAGTGAAGGTGAGAGTAGCTTTCAGAAGGGTCAAATTATATTTTTGCTGTAGAGTAGTTGAGCACATGGTTCTGTTTTAATTATTTTGAATGCTATGTTATTTCTATTTTTCTTCATTTCTTTTCTCCCCTCCCTTAGAAAGAAGAGCGTTTTTCTGAAGAACATTCCTTATGTTTTCCTCTTGAGGAGCTGATCACAGGGAAGCCTGAGAGTCACTGTCCTTGCCCCTCAGAGTATGCAGAGGGCAGGAGGTAAGGAGGGAAAGATTATTTGATGGGTGCTGACTCAGAAGCCATCCCATTGTCTAACCACAAGCTCATGGTTATGTCTTGGAAAGAGATATGTCAACAGGAGTAAGCTGTTGCCTTAAGTAACAATTTCTCGGTGTCTTTCTGGCTTTTTGGAATCTACCTCCAGGTGCAGATGATTCAGTAGGCAATCGGAATATGTCTTAGGAGCTTGGGGTAGAGGCTCAGATGGAGGGAGAAATTTGGGAACCAGCACTGTAGGGTTATAATGCAGATGTAGATGAAGATGTAACCTTCTCAGGGAGAATGTTTACAGAAAGAGCAGAGAGAGGAGCCATGGCAAAATCCTGAGATGTGAGCCCAGCATTCCCAGAGAGCTGTGGTGCCATCAGAGCATGATGACAAAAAGACACGTGATGAAACAAAGCAAGCACGTTCACATATGCAGCATGCACCATCGCACACACAGCTGTAGTGCCGTAACACCTGTTGCTTGGAGATTTAGACACTCATATAGGCTTATTATAATTTGTCTAATTGACAGGAATTAATTTACTAAAACATAAAATGAGAATTGTAACTTTGAAAGGGAGAGTGGTAGAGTGGAAAGGACCAGCCAGTAGTGTTACAAAGCCTTTTTTTTTTTTTTTTTTTTTGTGGAGGTGAGGTCTCACTCTGTCACCCTGCCTGGAGTACAGTGGTGCAAACTTGGTTCACTGCAACCTCTGCCTCCTGGCCACAAGCAATGCTCCCACCTCAGCCTTCTAAGTAGCTGGGACCACAGGTGTGTGCCATGATGCCAAGCTAATTTTTGTATTTTTGGTGGAGACAGGGTCTCACCATGTTACCCAGCCTGGTCTTGAACTCCTGAGCTCAAGCAATCTTCCCCCCTTGGCCTTACAAAGCTTTTTAATCTAGCTCTGGCCATGGCATTAATTGCCCTCCTGAGCTCAAATCCCAGGCCTGTGGCATTCTAGCATCTCTGGGCCTTGGTTTTCTCATCTTTGTTTATTTTTATATTTTTTGAGACAGGGTCTCTGTCTGTCACCCAGGCTGGAATGCAGTGGCCTGATCACGGCTCACAACAGCCTTGACCTCCCAGGTTCAAGCGATCCTTCTACTTCAGTCTCCAGAGTAGCTGGGATCACAGGTGTGCACCATCATGCCCAGTTAATCTTTAAAATTGTTTTGTAGAGACAGGGTCTCACTATGTTGCTCAGGCTGGTCTCAAACTCCTGAGTTCAAGCAATCCTCCTGCCTTGGTCTCCCAAAGTGTTGGGATTACAGATGGGAGCCACTGCTCCTGGCCAGTTTTCTTAACTTTAAAATAAAAAAAATGGTTACTACTCAGTGAGTCCGAGGGGCAGACACAAGTAGCATATCAGAATTGGGAACAGTCCCCCATAAGAGCATGCATCATATGTGATCTGAAAAAGCACACTGGATTTTATCATCAAATTTTGTATTTGTAAAATGAACAAAAATTGTACATACTGATTTTGGAGTTCAAGCGACTGAAAGTAAAGCTCAACCAAATTTTCTTGGCTGTGGGACAAAGGTCAAAAGAGGCAGAGAAACCTGGGACTAGATGATTTACAAATTGTTCGATTCTGCAACTCTATTTATAATATTGACAAATCAATGTTTGATTGCTACTTTTAATCGCTGCACTTTATTAGGGGGTACAGGAAAAACAGCTCATTCCAAAGACCTGTGTTTCAGCAAATAAAGAATCTTTAAACAAAATAAATCCCAACAAAGATAGTGTGGCAGACATGATGACGCCCCTGGTAAGCCTTCTTCATGAACTGTACACAAGTAGCTGATTGAGGCTCACTTGTTCAGGTATGGATTTGCCATAGCATTCAGGGTAAGGCTCAGTGGTGCACTCCCTCACAGGGAGCACTCAGCTGGCTTGGTTATTAGATCCCAAGCAGGTAATAATTACAAGCCCAGTAGCTCCCTACTGAAATTCCCCTACCTTCTAGGAGCTTTCAAAGAGTCAGAAATTAATTCACAGGGAGCAACGTGTTCCTATGAAGTACTTTCCCTTTGTGATTAATGCTTAGATGGAGAAGTACGGCAAACACCTGAAAGCATTTGTGGCAGAAAGGACCCATGACCTAATCCATGAAAAACACAAAACGGACCACCTGCTCTGTAGTAAGTAATGCCATATTGAAGTACAATGTCAATAATAAAAGCTGATTTGGTTAGTTCATGTATTTCTACTTAACTTGTTTCTCTGAAGTGCTCTTTTCTGAGAGCTAATTGTTGAAGCCATGGAAATGACAATTTTACATCTTTGTTGTAGAATTTTATGTTCTGCTTACATGGAGTTTTAAGGATCAGTTCTCATTTTTACTAGGATTTCAGTAATTCTCAGTCCTTTTAGCAGAAGTTACTGTGCATCAAAGGGTAAAGGTAAAAGACAAATCTCTACCTCAAATGCCAACGAAATAATTTCATATCAACACTGGATCTCGGGCAGCTGTGCATGAGTCTTGGAAGGAAGTGTCCAGACTCTGGGGAAGTGGAGCTGAGAGAGCAGCCCTCCTTGGAGGCTGCAGGGCAGGCACTCAGGCAGGTTGAGGATTCCAACCCTCATGGTGGAAGGGAACCGGTGTAACATAGACACGGATCAGATCTTTTGTTGTGAAGTGAACTGGAACTGGACAAGTATCCCAGCTCCACTTTCTTCTAGATTCATGACCTTGGGCAAGTCACTTTGTGAGCTTCAATTTATTTATCCTATGAAATAGGTTTAGAAACTATACCTACTCCATAGAAGTATCATTCATACTAAATGAGTTAATGCATGTAACACTCAGAAAATGCTTGGTACAAATGCAGTAATAGATGCAATTACTATTATTATTTATAAGTGAGTCAACTAGGATCTTTATTTTAATGATCTACCAAACCAAGGAAGCAAGTCAGTAGCAGGTACCTGGCAGAGAGAGTGGCCGTCACATCCCCAGGCTTAGGTGCTAATATGGTTTGGCTCTGTGTCCCCACCCAAATCTCATCTTGAATTGTAATTCCTATGTTTGGAGGTAGGGATGTGATGGAAGGTGGTTGGAACATGGGGGTGGTTCCCCCATCCTGTTCTCCTGATAGTGAGGGAGTTCTCACGAGAACTGATGGTTTTAAGTGTTTGGCAGCTCCTCCTTCCTTCAGTCTCTCTCTTGCTGCCTTGTGAAGAAGGTGTCTGCTTTCCCTTTGCCTTCTGCCGTGCTTGAAAGTTTCCTGAAACCTCTCCAGCCATGTAGAACTGTGAGTCAATTAGATCTCTTTCCTTTGTAAATTACCCAGTCTCAGGCATTTCTTCATAGCAGTGTGAAAACAGACTAATACAGGTACGTAGGAAAGGCCCACCAGCATCTCAACAGATTGTTCCCATTATCTCCGGGTCCAAGGTTTTCTGTCCTCTGCCCTGGTTTATAATCTTTTTGGGTGGGCTAGGATTGCCCAGAATGTACCAGGCATAGAGGTTCCCCATGTGTTACTGTAGAAAGCCCAGCTCCCCCTTGCACAGAATTTCCACATTACCATCCTCTGGGGGCTTTTATAATAAACTAATGCCTGTGCCCCAACTCTCAGATATTTTGCTATAATTATTTGGGGAGAAGATTCAGGCATTGGTATTTTAAAAGCTCACTGGTGGATTCTAATATGCAACCAGCTTGAAAAACTACTGACTAGTAGTTTAATAAGTAAACTAAGCATTGTTTTAATGCACTAAAATCAGTAAACATCTGGTAGCACAATAGTTGCCAAACCCATAATTCTTTAGTAACCAATTGGGATAATTGGTTCTTCTTTTTGACCTCTTTTCAGCACTGGACATGGCTGACCTCTCTCTTCTTTTTGAAACTCTCTCCTCCGTAGATTTCCCTACTCCCTCTCACCTGGTTCACCTCCCACTGCTCAGCTTGTTCCTTCTCAGTCTTTTCAGCAACTTTGCATCTTTCATACGCGTTGGACATTGACAGTTGTTCTTTGGGTCTATTCCTGGCATGCTTTTTATTCATTCTAAACCCTCTGATTTAGGCTGGGTGTGGTGGCTCATGCTTGTTATCCCAGCACTTTGGGAGGCTGAGCTGGGTGGATCACCCGAGGTCAGGAGTTTGAGACCAGCCTGACCAACATGGTGAAACCCAGTCTCTACTAAAAATACAAAAATTAGCCAGATGTGGTGGCATGTGTCTGTAGTCCCAGTTACTTAGGAGGCTGAGACAGGAGAATTGCTTGAACTGGGGAGGTGGAGGTTGCAGTGAGCCAAGATTGCGCCACTGTACTCCAGCCTGGTCGGTAGAGCACGACTCAAAATAAAATAAAATAAAATAAAATAAATAAATAAATAAACAAACAAATAAACAAACAAACCTTCTGATTTAGTTCCAGCTCCCAGTTTCCACCACCACCTATATGCCAATGATTTCCATACTTGAAGTTTTAAGCCTCCATCTATCTTAGGATCCAGATATATAATTCCAGGCATTGATATAGATATTTCTGGGCCACCAGAACTATAGCTGTTCAGCAATCTTTTTATCTATCCCTAATTGCCATGATGGCCATTACTAATCTTTACTTCTTTCCTTACATGCCTTTTTAATCTCATCTCTCCTCATTCCCAATGAATCACCTGGCTTTACCACCATGTCTTCCCAATTACAAGTTATAAAGTATGAAACTGACCGACTTCCAACTATCATGAAACTTACCAAATTAAGGCCCATCTCTACCTCGTTTCTTATTCTGCAAACAGAAGAGCTGTGCCTTCGACTTTCTGAGGCCAACTTCTTCACTTGGGTTCTGGAACCCATTCTTCTGCTTCCTTTTATTTAGACATTGCACAAATACTTACTAATTATCTGCTCTGTGTTAGGCATTGTAATAGGCAGACAATACAGCAGTTCACAAGGACTTATAGTCTAGTGGAGGAAGACAGAAAAGGCACCGACTAGTAAATAAATATGTGATACATCAGGTGATGATAAATGCAAGAAGGAGAGTAAAACCATGTAAGGAGTGAGAGAGTGACTGGGGCTGCTGTTTTCTATGGTGTGGCCAGAACCGTAAATGAACTGAGTGACTTCTAGGGGCAGAGGGGCAGGAGGGGCAGAGGTAGGAAAATTGTTGGCAAATTTGAGGGACAGCGAGGGGCTGGTGAGTGAGATGGTGGGGTAAAGAAGTAGAAGATAAAGTATAAGAGGTAGTTGGGACAAACTTAAGCATGGCTTTGGACACTTTAGTAAGGACTGCAGATTTCTGAGTGCTGTGAGAAGCACTTGGAGGGTTGAGCAAAGGAAAAATATGATCTAACTTCAGTTTTATAATGAATGCTTTGGTTGCTGAATAAAGAAGATGGTAAGAGAGGTAAATGTGGAGCCAGAGTGCCCAGTTAGGAGGTTAAGTCCATAGGAAGGGTAATGCTGGCTTCAACTGAAGATGTAGCAATAAATTAGTGAGAAGCGGTCTAATAAAGGATTATTTTAGAGTTAGATATTATAGCATTTGCTCTTGGATTAGCTCTTGGATGTGCGATGTGAATGGAAGGAATCAAAGATGCTTTGTATATTTTTGGCTTGAGCCATTGAGAACATGGAGTTGCTGTTTCTTAAAGTCTTGGAGAGAAGTTACTTTTGGGAAGAAAAATCAAGATTTAGGACATGTTATTTTAAGAAGACTATTAACTATTCAAGTGGGGATGTCAGTTAAGCATTGGCTATACAAATTTGAAGTTCAAGGAGTTCCAGGCTAGGTGTATACATTTGAGAGTAATCAGCATATACTGATAGATTGTGTATTTAAACTATGAGACTGCATGAGCTCCCCTAGGACAGTGAATATAGATACAGAAGAGAAGAGATCTGCCTGCTGCACTCTGTGGTCCCTCAATGTTGAGGCCTGGGAGAGAGAGAAAAGACAAGCCAGCATGGAGGACTGTGATAGGGTGGCAGGAATCAAGATTAGGTAGTGTCTCCAAAGTTAAGTGAGGAAAGTACCTCCCGCAGAAGGGAATGAACTGTGGTCAACTGTGTTAAATACTGTGGCTGGCCAAGCAAGGTAAAGTTGATTCTTAAATCAACCTCTGCATGTGAAAATTGAGAGATTGCTGGTGGCCTTAACAAGAGCAGTTTCCAGGTAGCATGGAGGTGAAAAAGCCTGCTTTGGAGTGTGTTCGGGGGACAATAGGGCAAGAGGAAGTGGAGGGAGACCGCAAGTTTGGGCAACTCTTCTCAGAAGTTTTGCTCTAAAGAGGAGTAGAGAAATGAAACTGTAGCTTGAGTAGTCAACAGACTTTTATTAAATTTAGGAGATGCAATAGCTAAAGGAAGGACCCAGTAGAAAGGCAATCATTAGTGTGCCTTGCCCTATCAGTTATTTTCTTTCTCCGTTGCATCCCATAACCCCAGTGTCTCCTTTGGTTCTAACTCTTTCACCTCAGTTTATCAATATGTGCAGTCTTCCTTTCTTTTAATTAAGTGAAATGTCAGGAATTTCAGAGCCAGACCATCCTGAGTTCAGAGTTGGCTTCTGCCGCTTTCTTGGCTGTGTGACTCAATCCCTTTGAGCCTCTGTATTTTCATCTGTAAAATGTGGGAGGTAACCCTAATGAGTCTATTGTGAAAATTAAGTGAGATGATGATAAGAAACTTTGTGCCTAGTTTTTAATAGGAGTGCCGCAAATGTTCTCCTACAAAAGAGCAGAGCAGGGAGGTTTATTAAATTAAATTAATTAATTCATTCATTCATTTTTTTTAGAGGTGATGTCTCACTCTGCCACCCAAGCTAGAGTGCAGTGGCACAACCATAGCTTACTGCAGCCTTGAACTCCTGGCTTCAAGCAATCGTCCCACCTCAGCCTCCCAATGTGCTTTATAGGGATTACAGGTAGGTGTGAGCCACCATGGCCGGCCGGTAGGGGGGTTTAATTTGAAGTTCCTCATCCCAAAGTAAATTTGTTTTCTGTTCTCTTGTCTAAATAATTTGAAAAAGTAGTATCTACTCAATGATTCCTCTCCACTTCTCATTTGCTCCTCAACCCTTTGCAATCTGCACCCTCATCACTCTATAGGAACTGTCCTCGCCAAGCCCACGACTTATGCCAAGCCCACGACTTATGCCAACAATTACTTTTCAGTCCTCACCCTAGGTCACGTCTCTAAAAACTTGAGAAAGTTATCACTCTTTCCTTTTTGTCCTTTGGCTTCAAGGACACAATGCTATTTTGTTTCTCCTCCATCTTCTCTGACTCAAGGAAGGTCTACAACATACAGGTTCAAACCAAGGCATATGGGCAACCTGGGAAGTCCCAAAGTTTTCTGTCCTTTAAAACTGTTTTATTGGCTAGACATGGTGGCTCATGCCTGTAATCCCAGCACTTTGGGAGGCCAAGGCAGGTGGATCACAAGGTCAGGAGTTCGAGACCAATCTGGCCAACATATTGAAACCCCATCTCTACTAAAAATACAAACAATTAGCCAGGTGTGGTGGTGTGCACCTGCAATCCCAGTTACTCGGGAGCCTGAGGCAGGAGAATCGTGGGAACCCACGATTGTGGAGGTTGTAGTGAGCCAAGATCACGCCATTGCATTCCAGCCCCAGTGACAATGTGAGACTCCATCTCAAAAAACAAAACAAAACAAAACTGTTTTATTTGAATGTTATCAGTATTGTGTTGTGGCTAGGAAAGAGGGCTCTAGATTTAGACTCCCTGGGTTTCAATTTCATCTCTTCCATTCTTGCTCACCTATAAAATTGATATCATAATGTCTACATCATAGGAGAGTTGTGAGCATTCACTGTTAGTCTGTGTAGTGTTTAGACAGTGCCTGGAGTAGAACAAGTGTTAGTGATGATGTTGATAATGACCATAGTGATGGTGGTGATGATGATAGAGAGAGGGAGGTAAGTACTGACTATATAGGATTGAAGGCAAAAAAGCCTCCCAGCTTCCACTACCCCAGCCCTACCCCAAGCAGTTCAGCTTTGGCCCCAAACCTACAGAGTCTACTGAGCAAAACAAAAGCCAACTAGTTAATCTGACCTGTTTTTCTAGGACGGCAGTTTGATGACTATGTTATTAGAGAGTATGTCCTTTAGAGGTATCATTGCTTTCCTAAGTGGGCTATCCAAGTATTCCATTCAGTTATGTACGGTAAGCCCCTCTAGAGGGATTTTTGGTAAATACATTTTTCTCCATTGATACAGTTCGGCTGCATCAATGGAGAAAATCTCATCTTGAATTATAGCTCCCATAACTCCCACATGTTATGGGAGGGACTTGGCAGAATATAATTGAATCATGGGGGAGGTTTCCCCCATGCTGTTCCTGTGGTAGTGAATAGATCTCATGAAATCTGATGGTTTTATAAGGGGAAACCCCTTTCACTTGGCTCTCATTTCTCTCTTTGCCTGCTGCCTTCCATGTAAGACATGACTTGCTTCTTCTTGCCTTCCGCCATGATTGTGAGGCCTCCTCAGCCATGTGGAACTGTGAGTCCATTAATCCTCTTTCCTTTGTAAATTACCCGGTCCCGGGTATGTCTTTATTATCAGCCTGAGAACAGACTAATACATCCATTTTATTGCATTTACATGGATATTTTACCAACTGGTGATGCCTGATGACCCAGACAGCTGCCCTGGATAAATAGCCCCCACAGTCCAACTCAATTCTGACAATGCCATAGTTTCTTTCAATGGCTCTTCTCTGCTTGACTTCCTCTAAATGCCTCATTACTTCCAAATATTGACGTTTACTAGAATGTCCTTGTTGGCTCTTTTGTCTGCTTATCTAAATTTGGTGCTCTAGACAGTCCATGTTGAAGTTTCAAGTGGCCCATGAATCCCTGAAATTACATGCAAAACTGGGTATATATGTGCATTTTTCTAGGAGAGGACCCATGTTTTCATCCATATTCTCAAAGGCAGCTCAAGAATGAAGAACCAAGCTAATCCAAGTTGTTCATTTTCATAAGCCTTTGGGGTCTTTGCCAGTCCTATTCTGTAGCCTGGATTAGTTAATCTCTTCCTTTTGGTGAGATGAATCACTTTCTAAATCTATATGAAATAAAAGATATCCCCCCTTTGGGTAGAAACATGTCAATACTTCCTATGTAACCCTTTAAACCTTCTCCTGGCCATGGCAAGCCTGACTTTTATATTCAAGTAGTATACATATGTGATTAACTGTACACATTTCTGTTTATCTAGCAGAATTATGTAATTCTTGTGTGGCATAACTAAATTTTATTCATTTTTATATCCCTCAGTGCCTAGTCCAGTGCTTGGGGCATGGTAGGTGCTCTGTTAATACTGATTAGAGGCCTGACTGCATTTTATATTCCTCAATTAACGATGAAGCAATATAGCCAGATCTTGCTGCATTGATAAGTATTTAGCATACAATATTACCAGGGTAGATTATGAATATGTAGAGCAAAAATCATATTGAGACAGAAATTCCTGAGGGAAATATATAAATATCACCCTTTTTCTTTCACAGAAAAAAATACAAAATTAGGTTTTCCACCGTTATTAGGCTCCAATAAATATTCATCCTTTATCCCTCCAGGGGGTCCCAAGCTTCCTGCAAGGGAAATGAGTGCTAAATGTGCCCAGTAAATCACTCTGATTGTTTTTACCCTGTAGACAGAATGGCCATCTTAGTTGACTTTTTTCTTCCGACAGCCTAACGATTCAAATAACTTAAGATTTTTAATCCTCAAGACTAAAGGAGGACATGGTAAAATTGTTCATGCACCACTTCCTGTTTAGAAAAAAACTCCCCATGAGGAAGGTAATAGCCACCTCTTGGGAGCAAAAAGCCCCACGACCTCCCCAAAGGGCAAAGCCCAGCTCTCTGAACTAACAATGCTGCCACTGCTCACAACAAGGAAATTGCAAATCACTGCGGGGTAGAAGCTCCGCCTGCTTAACGCACCCTGAGAGGTCCTGGTTCCCATAAGTATTTTAAGTTAGGGGAGGCATCAATCTCAATGACCAAAGTGCTAGATGAGTAAAGATCGATCCTAATGAGGTTGCAGGCAGAGCTTCCATTCCTCCAGTTGACTCTCCTTTCTGTCCACTCCTAGCAGCACCCCTGACCCCATCTCAACAGTGGCCCTAGGGAAGACTGGGTTAAGGAATACACTTGACTTGGTACAAATCCACTGTGGCCCAGCAAAAAGTATATAAACCATACCCTACTTACTGTGTATGGAGGACAGAACAATCGAGAGTGCCAATGGTAAAAAATGATGCTGCAGGCATAACAATGGGCCCCCGTGTGTCTTTTTTCTTAAGGGTAATTAACTGTTCGGATTCATACCTAAAAACAGGCATGCTACTGAAACAAGTTGCTGATGACCTAAGACAAGGCCAACCTTGCCTGGCTGAGAGATACCTGAGTGCGTCCATCTTTTCAGGTAAATTAACATGACTGGCATTAGGATTTCAGCTCGAAAGGCAGACAGTTGGAGCAATCTACAGTGTTATGCAATTTGTGCGTGACTGGCAGTAGGTGGAGAGTAAATAATATCTGCAAAAGAAGAAAATGTAGGCATTTGAATCAAGTGGCAGCAAGCCTACCACTTAGGCATGTTGTTAATAAAATACGTTGGTGTGATTTGGTTAAGTCCCTCCACCCCCACCACCTTATTATTTTTTTTTTAACTTAAATCAATTTCTTACAGCTAGAAGGCATGCAGGTTAGCAAAAACAGCAGGAAATTGCTTTAGAATACTATACTTCATTTCAGGGAATGTTTCTTTTCTTTTTCTTTTTTTTAATCTGAAGTAAATAAGCTATATAGTTCTTCCCTGCTATAACAAAGCATACAATGACCCCATCTGTGATGAGGCAGAACCAGGGTTGCCTTGCATGGGGGAAAGTTTAGAAATTTCTGATAAAATCCCATAAATTGAAGTTGTAAGCTGTGAGGTGGAAGCCTTGCAGATGATTTGCAGTTTACTGCAGTTACTCAAAGCAGTCAGTTTCTAACTGGGGGTCAAGGGAGCTTCCTTGTTTTACAGATGGATAAACTGAGGCATAGAGTTTAAAGACCGGCTCTTTAGAGTTTAAAGCCATGCCATGTCATTGATACAGACTCCCTCCTGGGAGGAAAAAGACGAAAGACCCTCTCTCCAGCAGAGGCTAGTATAACCTCAAAGAAATCTGTCTGAAGATGTGAAAGCATCACTAACAACCAAAAAATAAAAGATTTTAGAAGGCTGTGGTGGGAGGATCACTTGAAACTAGGAGTTTAATACCAACCAGAGAAACAGAGAGAACCTGTCTCTACAAAAAATACAAAACATTAGACGGGCATGGTGGCGAGTGCCTGTTGTCCTATCTACTCAAGAGGCTGAGGTGGGAAGATCACTTGAGCCCAGGAGTTCAAGGTCACAGTGAGCTACAATTAAGCCACTGCACTCTGGCCTGGATGACAGAGAGGAGACTATCTCAACAAACAAACAAACAGACAGACAGACAAACAAACAAACAGACAAACAAACAAAACTAGAATGTAGGTAGGAATCAGGATAACTGGGAAGCAAATTAATCTTGACCTGGGACTTCTCTAAATGAGTTTGCACAGCTGTCTCAATCTATGTAAATCTCTTGTTATATAAACCCACTCACTTGATCAACAGAAACAGGGGACTCCAGATGTTAGCGGATAGAGCTCTCATGCACCCAGCTTCCCTAGCTTTGAATATGCCAACACTGTCTAAAATGAAGCTAAGCAAAACCCAAACAAAACCAACACCCAAACACCAAAAGCAAACCCAAATGAAATCCCAACCAAACATGTTACAAACAACTAAGGATATTTTCTAAATCAATTAACTGACTCATAACTTTCTGGTCTCCCTGGCTCAGATTTCTGAGAGCTTTAAAAAATTGTGCCAAACAAGGAAGTACTATTGCTTAATTAGGTCTTGCCAATTATTTTGCCTGATTTTACTCTTTTTCTACCTCCTTGCTCCTTTCCAGTGACATAGTAGTCTTCCCTCAACTTTCCACACCAGCACACTGTATCAGGTAATGGACCTACTGGACAAGTTCTATACCACCTTTGGGAAAATTGTAGACCATTATGATGTCTACAACATGGAGATGATAGGAAATGCATGTGAGTGACTATTGATGTATGGGTAGGTATTCCCTTAGACATAGAATAATATTAATTTTTAGTAGAGACAAAGCTTGGAATTAATGGATAGTAACCATTTATATAAACATTCTAACTTTCTTAAGTTGTAAGCTCCTAGAAAGCAAATCTTCTTAGTAGCCTCAATTGTGCCTATGGCTTTTCTCATTGTTGGCCCCGAGGAAATGTCTACTGCTTTGATTTGAGAGCCATCCTTTTCAATAATAAGGGAAACAAACTAGTTTTATATTTTTATTTTTTGTGGTCAGACTTTCCGGCACTTAGCTCAATGGTCTCCAACCTTTTACTGACATAGGTGTTTTCCTTTCCTCATGGCCAGTGAGGAAAAGTAGTGAATTTTGAAAGACACACAGAACAAATATTTAGATAAAATTATAATATCAATAATCATTACCAATTGTAATTTCGTTTTTAATCGTATAAATTGAGAAGGGAACAATGAAATGTTTTGTTAGCCATCAGGCAAACTGAAAATAGATTTAGAAAGTATTTACGATTCATTTTTTCAATGCACAGTAATTGAAAAACCAGTATGTGCCAGGCACTGTGTTAACACTGGAGCTCTAAAGGGCATGAGGCTGAATGTGATAGATGGGTTCTCTGCCTTCAGGGTACAGTCTAGTAACACATAGAAGGACTGAGACCAATAACCATGTTGAAAAGGAAATGCTCCTTCTCCCGTCACCTTCATTATTCTACCTGCTGCTTGTGAAGGTTGCTGCGGTGAGTCACTGCAACCCACATAGTTCCTTTTCTTTCCATTCATTACTGAAAAATACTGCATTATGAGGTTAATGTTGATGGAACTATTGTGTTCCTGCAATTCCTTGTGTTTCTTTTCATTACCATAAAACACTGCATCATGAAATTAAAGTTGCTATCGTACATGACAATGTAATTAAACCACATTTGATTTGCATTTTACTATTATCTCTGGGCTTTTCTTCCTCTTGCCTCTAATTCAGAACCATTGAACAGGTGTTTAGACCCAAACCTGCTCCCAGCAAAGATAATAACTTTTAATATATCTAGCAATTAATGGGTAAATACAGGGCACTAACTACATAGTAAGCAGGGATTTTTATTTTTAATAACCCTCAGATTTAAAGGATTTCCCTTTATTCTCCAAAGGTAAGCTCATTATACAGAAGTGTGGGTGAGTGTCATAACACTATCTCTGGTGGCCACCGCTGAAGAAAAAAAAAAAGAAAATTGAAATAATCTTTTGGCTAAATTTGAAGTAAATTTTGCTTGGAGTTGATGAAAAATAGATTAAGTACTTAGGCATTTAGGATTTGACTGTAACTGACTTTCTGCTTTGTTTTGCTTCATGGATGTGCTGATTAACTTGTGTTTTGGTCAAAATCTGAAGTGATGCTGAATCTTAATCCTTTAATGCTGTCTGTTTTATTGTTGCACAATTTTATCATGCGTCATGTGAACTTTTATGCTTATGGTATATATCATCACAACACTGGACAATAATGACTCACACAGTAGAATAACATAACCATACACTTGCATCCAGGGTAGTTAAAACATGGTAAGCTTTTCTCATGTCTTTATTAATAATGATTAAAAAATTAATTATTCGCCTCTGAGTTTGGCCAATGGAATCATCTGGAATGGTGTTATCTCATTGCATGAAAACTAACAATAAAACTGTCATGTATCAAATACTTAGCCATATGTCAGGCATTGTGCTAAGGGCTTGACATAGATTATTTGATTATGGTAAATATCTTCACAACATTTCTATAACCCAGATGTTATTATAATCCCCATTTCCCAGATGGGAATGCCAAGGCCCAGTTACTTGTCTAAGGTCACGTAGCTGATAAATGC
Source organism: Macaca fascicularis (assembly GCF_037993035.2). Classification (NCBI taxonomy): domain Eukaryota; kingdom Metazoa; phylum Chordata; class Mammalia; order Primates; family Cercopithecidae; genus Macaca; species Macaca fascicularis. The sequence goes on from NC_088389.1 coordinate 66,256,833, forward strand.
AGAGTCAGGCACTTAGTCACAGGTACTAGATCTTAAACCTGTCTGATTTAAGAGCACATGCTACTGATCACTTACTACTTTGCTTCTTGTGACTGGTAGGGAATTTAGAGATTTACTCCAACTGACGAGGAACCTTAGGCCCAGGAAAGCTAAATGACTTAGCCAGGTTCCCTTTGTTAGCTGGCAAATTTGAGCCACCCATGACTTAGATCTCCTTAGCTCATGTCCTTTTTGCTCAAGGTGAAATAGGCAATTTGGGCTATAGGAACATCTACACTTTATCAATATGGAAAACCCTAGAATTGTCCTGTCCTCTTCCTGGCTTTTTTGTCTTATATCTAGATGGCCAGTCAGCAAATCCTGTTGATCTTTTTACCACGGTGTCTTCCATGTGGTAGCACTTGTGTGAGATAATGGTTATGAGTCAGATTCCAGCTGGGTTCAAATCTCAGCTGTGCCACTTCCTGCTGGATGATTTTGGGCAAAGTAGTCTCTCTGTGCTTCAGTTTTTTGGTCTGTGAAATGGAGAGAATGTTGCCTGCCATATTAAGATTGTTTTGAGGATTAAAAGTACATGGAGCGCTTAGGATGCCTGGCATGGCATATGCTCAGTCATTGTTATTATTCACACAGCCTTTCCTTTTCTGCCTCAGGGCTGGTTCAGACCTTCATCTTCCCACATCTGGATGAAACACAGTCCTCTAAGCATCCTGTCTCTTACACTATTATGAGATGAAGCTTATCTTGTTCTCTTGCTCAAGAATATAACTGCTTATGGCATCATATCCAGACTCTTCAGGCTTGCATTCAATGCCCCACGTAACTAACTTCTTCAGCCTTTGCGATGAGTTAAGACAACTGTGCAGTTTGAGGGAAGAGTCCTCATGTGACTTCCCTCACTTCTGACATCAGCTGCAAGTTTGGTGATGCCCTGGATCATCCTTATTTCAGACCAGCTGGCTACAAATTTAGGGACTCCCACAACCACCCTCAAGTTCAATAATTTACTAGAATGACTCACAGAACTCAAGGAAGTGCTGTACTTCTTATTGTAGTTTTATTACAGTAAAAGGGTACGAATTAAAATCAGCTAAGAGAGGAGACACATGGGGCAGAATCCAGGCGGGGTCTAGTGCCAGCTGCCAGTCATTTTCTCCCTATGACGTCATGGACAACACTGCTTCCTCCTGGTCACCCTGTGCAATGAGACACACAAAGTGTTGCCAACCATGAAAGATCACCTCAGCCTTTGGTGTTCAGAGATTTATTGGGGCCTGATCACATCCTGCCTGAGTGGCTGACCTTGAGTTTCCAGCCACTTCTGGAGATTGGAGATCAAGCTAATATCTTTAGTTGTTCCTCCAGAGGTCGTAAATGACACTGCGTGGCCCTCAGGCCACAATCACAAATCACATTGGTAGGCTGTCAGTAGCCAAAGCTCCCCAGCAACAAAGACTTAGGCAGGGCATTCTAGGGGCCTAGGAACCAACTCCCAGTACCTGAGGGTAAAAGCCAGACTTCTTTTTGGTAAGGTTAATTATTTACTACACAGCCTTATTTCCCATTGCTCTTCTACAGGACATCTCCACTCAAATAGTCCCATACCATGCAGTTGTTTTTTTTTTTCACCTGTAAATTTCTCCCTTTATTTCTAAAATGCAGAAACACTTTGCCTTCCATGAGGCTCAGCTTAAGTCTTACTTACCTCTAGAAACTTTGCCCAAAGCTTTTCTAATCACCCACTTTTCTAACTAGTTGGTATATGCCTTGTGTGGCTTTACAATGTGACTGGTATTCATAGACTTCCCTGAGCCTTATATCTCTCTGAGCCTATGTGTCCACCCAAAGTAATTGCTTAGAAAATGCTTATTATTGATGACAATTTTCCTTGTGTCTAAGGCATTCAATAAATCTTTTGACATGAACTGAATTGTTTCTTCATGATTGTAAATTAGGCATCTTCGTTGGGTGTATCTTTCTCTTTCTGATGATTTGGGCTTTAATTTAGATTTTTGGCTTTAATTTAGATTTTGAGTCACTATCTAAGTGAATTATCAGACCCTAAAACAATCAAATTCAAACTGACCTTCAGAATGTTTGCAAATGAAAACACCAAGTGGTGGGTTAACATAAGTAGTCCCCAAGAGGTCAAAAAATGTTTCCATGGAACCAATACACTCAGTGAGACTGGCTTGGCAGTTATTTTTACTGTGACCCCTTGTGGGTTAGAACCTGTAAGAGTTGGGTAAATCTCATCCAGAGAAGTCTTTTGAGAAATAATGCACGTCATGCATATGTACCCTAGAACTTAAAGTATACTAAAAAAAGGAAAAAGAAAGAAATAATTTGCAAAAAGAGAAAATAAATTGTTATCAAAAAAAGAGAGAAATAATGATGCCTTGTTTTAGTATCCCAAGATCCCAGGATTGAGCACTTAGTTAGGAAGGACCACTGTCTGCAGGGTAGAAAGATGGGTTTTTGCTGCTGCTGGGTAGACAAAAAAGTTCCCTCACCCCCAAACAAAACACCTTTACCAAGGTGTCTAAATTACTGGCTCCGTTCAGATATGGCCTCAATGTCCATGCCTCAGTTGTCATGACAGCTGTGTGTGTGTGTGTGTGTGTGTGTGTGTGTGTGTGTGCGGGCACATGCATGTGTGTCTGCTGAATGGTGTCTGGAAGCAGCACCTTCGGCATCCAGGCAGAAATAGATGGGGTGTGCTGAACGGAGAGTGTCTACCCACTCATTTAAGCAACAGTGTCAGAAAAGGTTGAAGATATCATTCAGCATCACAATTTCAATTAAACTCTCAAACAATCAGCTATTCCATCATTCATACATTCAAGGTTAGTGTCTTAGCATCTAAGTTCTTATTCTTTATTGTACCAATGCACACTATGATTCAGCAGTGTTCTGATCCTGCTAATACTGCTCTATTAACCTTTTCTGCGCTAGCTTTCTAGTCTCATCTCTTGCAGAAACCTCTAATACTCTGTATCCCACTCTGGAGAACCTCTTACAAATTACAGTTTCAAGTTCCTAAGATTTTTGTTATGCATCTCTAAAGAAGGCCAGCTTTTTCGAGACACATCATTCAACTTTGAGGTAGGAAATCCATTTTGTTCATAGCTTGCAGCATTGAGCCCAGGACTCGATTTTTATGAATTTTCCATATCCCTGGAAGCCCTTTGACTCTTGCATGCTATTGGACTGCCATTTCATAAGTACTTCTTGCATTGTGCTAAATCGTCTTGTGGAAGTCAAATAACTAACTTTCAGGACATCATTTCATTATTTCTGTGGCCCTCAGTAGCTTTGGCCCAGAGTTCCTATTCTCAGTATGAAAGAACTATAAGAAATTGACTCAAACATTGCTGGCCGCTCCCAAACTGTTTCTCATATTTGTCTTGAGTCTGAGTATTAAGAACAAGGCTATGTCAGAAAGACAAGGAAATCAGTGCTGCTTGAACATAAGAAGCGAGAAGCACTGACTAATCATTGTCAAGAGGCAGTCTGTTTACTTCATGGACCAGAAATGTTTGTTGGATCAGTTCATGTCCAGAGCACCAAACCTTGTAGTGACTTTTGCTCTCAGAGACCCATTCCTTGAAATGCTTTTCGAACCCTCTGGCCTGAATAAACTTTCCAAGCTGCAAGGGAAGGTACAGATAAAGGTTTTGGATAGAAAACCCTTGCCAGCAGCCTTAAAAAATTACAGTCTGCTTTAGTTCATTCAAGTGTGCCATTTTTTCATGTATTTTCAAATATGGTGGCATCTGGGGTACCCAAGGCCAGTGGGATCCTCCATGCTAGGCAAATAGCAAGCATGGCCCTGGACCTAGTACCTCTGCACAAAACCTTTGAGATTCCACATAAGTCCAATGTCCAGCTGAAAATATGTGCTGGGATCCAGTAAGGTAAGACAAGATAGGATGTGTAAAGCCCACTCTGATAGGATGTGTAAAGCCCACTCTGATAGGATGTGTAAAGCCCACTCTGATAGGATGTGTAAAGAGCCTGCTCTGATAGGATGTGTAAAGAGCCTGCTCTGATAGGATGTGTAAAGCCCACTCTGATAGGATGTATGAAGAGCCCACTCTGATAGGATGTGTAAAGAGCCCACTCTGATAGGATGTGTGAAGAGCCCACTCTGATCGGATGTGTAAAGACCACTCTGATAGGATGTGTAAAGAGCCCACTCTGATAGGATGTGTGAAGACCACTCTGATTGGATGTGTGAAGTGCCCACTCTGATAGGATGTGTAAAGAGCCCACTCTGATAGGACGTGTGAAGAGCCCACTCTGATAGGATGTGTGAAGAGCCTACTCTGATAGGATGTGTGAAGACCACTCTGATATGATGTGTAAAGCCCACTCTGCACTCCTCCCTCTACTCCATGGTGCATTAATTTTCAGAGGAGAAAAAGTGACCAAATCTTCACAGGCCAAAAGAAGGGTAAATATTTAAACCCCATGTATGTAATGTTAACATTTTGCCAAGCATTTTCTTTGTAAATGAAAGCAATAGAGATACATGAACATTTATTTATTTTGTTTGTTTATTTATTTATTTAAGACAGAGTCTTGCTCTGTTGCCCAGGCTGGAGTGCAGTGGCACCATCTTGGCTCACTGCAATCTCTGCCTCTTGGCTTCAAGTGATTCTCATGCTTCAGCCTCCCGAGTAGCTGGGATTACAGGCGCACATCACCACACCTGGCTAATCTTTGTATTTGTAGTAGAGACGGGGTTTTGCTATTTTGGCCAGGCTGGTCTCGAACTCCTGGCCTCAAGTGATCTGCCCACCTTGGCCTCCCAAAGTGCTAGGATTACAGGCATGAGCTGCCATGCCTGGCATGAATATTTATTAATCACCATTTATTATGTGCCAGGAATAATGCCAGGCGGTCACACATACAATCTGTTTTGATCCCAGATTGAAAGATTATTATTATTAGCTTTTAAATTTTGTATTGAGGTCAACGTATACACAGTAAAGTGCACTCATCTTAATTGCACAGCTGGATGAATTTTTATTTATGTATACAAACATGGAACCAGCACCCAGATGAAAATAAAGAACATTTCCAGCACCCTAAGACTCGATCACACTCCTTTCCCCATCTCTCCCTCCCTGCAACAGTCAATACATCTGACTCCTGCCAGAGGTCACCACTTATCTAATTTTTATCTCCACAAATTAATTTTGCCTGTGTCTTAAGCTGTTTTCAGTTGCTTATAATAAAGTAACAGAAACTGGATAATTTATAAATAAAATAAATTTATTTCTTACAGTTATGAAGGCTGAGAAGTTCAAAGTCAAGGGGCCGTATCTGATGAGGGTCTTATTGTTGTTAAGGACCCTCTGCAGAGTCCCAACCCTGCACAGGGCATCGCATGGCGAGGGGCTGAGCGTGCTCTGATCTCACTTACTCTTCTTATAAAGCCACCAGTCCCACTCCCATTATAGCCCATTAATCCATGAATGAGTTAGTCCATTCATGAGGGCAAATCTCTCATGTCCCCATCACCCCTTAAAGGCCTCTCCATACTGCTACCTTGGGGATTATGTTCAACATGAGTTTTGGAGGGAACACACATTCAAACCATAGCATCCTGTATTTGAACTTACGTATTCTTTTGTTCCAAATGTGAGTATTCATGTCTCCTGCATGTTGCTGCATGCAGTTGTTAAAGATTAGTTTTTAAGGAAAATCAAACACTCTTAAGGCCATAGGGAAACATTTAACGTCATCATAGTGATTTGATTTGTGTTGTCTGTTGGGGAAATCAACCAGATGTATACTGCTTAGCAGAAGACATATACTTCTTGTATATTTACATACATAATACATAAAAAGACACTGAGTATTGAATGTGGAGAGAAGTTATATAAATTTTGGCCAGCCAAACTGTAATTATATTCATTTATTCCAGGTTCTAGTTATTCAGAGAGGTGATTCTTCCCACACTCTGATCTTTAAAGTGTGAATACATGCATTTGGAGCAAAATGTAAATGGTGCAACACAGATTTGTAACAGCAGCATTATTCATGAGAGCCCCAAACTGGGAAAAACCTAAATGTCCATCAACTGGTGAATGGATCAACACATTGTTATATATCCATACTATGGATAATTGCTCAGCCATAAAATAGAATGAAATAGTAATACAGGCCATGATGTGGATGAATTTCAAAAACATACTAAGCAAAAAGCCAAATACCACATACTGTGTGATTCCATTTATATGATATTCTAGAAGAGGCAAAAAGATCATGTCAGAGAGCAGATGGGTGTTGCCTGGGCCTGTGTGGAGGAGGGTATTGACTGCAAAGGGGCATACGGTATTTTTAGGGTGTTACAACTCTTGTATATCTTGAGTGAGTGGTTACATAATGACATGATTATATTCATTTTCTAAATTCATTAAACTGTACACTTAAAATGGGTCAATTTAATTATTTCTAAATTATACCATAATATGGATGGAAATAATTTCTAAGTGTGTAAAAGGGAACAGTAAAAAGTAATTCTCCCTCTCATATCAGTCTTTTATCCCCTTTCCCTCCCAGTATCCCTCGCCTCAAGCGCTCACCTTAGCTTTAATAGTGGTTCTTTAGATTTACATAATGTACACTTGAATAGTTTGAAAATTAGATTAGAAAATTCAGATGTCAAATTTTGATAACTGATATTATGAAAAGGTCCTCATTATTATATTTGACTGTACACTCAGAAGAACTGTCTGTTTCTTGGTGCCCCTTACTGAATACTTGCTACGGACCAGCTACTTTGCAAACGCTTCTTATTCCATTCTCACCACAATCCTCTGAAATGTGTGTTAACAATCCCCTTTGATAAGTGAGGAAGCTAAAGCTTAGGGAGGTTGGGTAACAAGGTTACCCAGCTAGTTAGTAGCAGAGCTGGGGTTCAAATCCAGGTCTGCCCCAGGCAAACAGTCCCTAATCCATAATTCACTGTGCTATGCTGTTACCTTGGTTTGGAACAGAGGGAGGGAGGAAGGGAGGGAGGTCCACTGGGTCAACAGAGCAGCCTTCGTGAGCTCACTTCCAAATCTTGTTACTGTCTTTGCCAGAAATTTAGAACAACCTGCTTCCCTTACCTCAATGTCCATTCCCCTTCAGAGTTTCTGATTAGCACTAGTTCTCAAAACAGGAATATTATGGTTTTGTTTTATTGTATTAAGTTATTTGGGACCTTTGGTGTTTTCATCCTTCTTTGCTTCTTATTCAATGAAAATTAATTCTAATGTAAAAGATAAAGGTCATACTTTTATGTGATGTGCGTTTTCCAGTTCCCACTAAAACTTTATCAAATATATTTTCCCCATTGTCTCTGCAGAAGGAAGAGGGGAAGGCTCAGTAGTGAAAAATCCCTTCTGTTCCACAAAGCACCTTCTCCTTAAAATAGTACTCTCAAGGGACACAGGCAGGCAGATGCTTACATTGGCCAAATGATCAGCTGCAAGAGTTTTAGGAAAACAAATAAATCCTCTGAGTCCTGCGGGTCATACCTGCTCTATTGTTTTAATCTATCTTCAGTTAAATCTAGCAAAGACCAGGTCAGATACTGGCACAATATTGGAAATGATTCCAGCTTGTAAAGAAAAATGAAGAAATGCAATGAAACTGCTATTGCCAAAAACATTCCAGTGCTCTTTTAAATTCTCTTGTGTTACACTGAATTATTCTCCTCCCTGACCTCTTCAGGCAGGGGTCTGGCCTGATTGCTAAAGCAGTGTGTCACAATACAATGTCAAACTCCAGGAAATTTGTGTCAAAATTTCTATAGTGAATTGAGCATCCATTCTGAATGTGCTTTTGTTCATCAGTGGGTGTGTGGGATGAGCAGACCGCTGGAATATTTTCTACATGCAAAGTTAAATCTGCATTGTTAAAGGATGCCAGCAGCCCCATCCTGCTGAGATTAGAGCTCCATTGGCTTCCCCAGTTTCTAAGCTCTCTGAACAGGAAGAGTGTAGCAGCTACTGCTGTATCCCTAGTGTCTTCAAACTCTGCTTGGCACTTGGAAGGTGCTCCATCATAAGGTAGGGCTGGGACAGACAACAGCACCATGGGACCCACCTTTGTGCAAGGGCAGAGGAGTTTGCCTCTTGGGGCCAGGAAAGAGGCTTGGTGAGGCCACGACAAGCTGGATGGAGTGCATTTGCCCCTTTTCAATGGGGGCAGAGCAGCCCATCTGAGGGATGCCATGCAGTGCTGGTGTTGCCAGATCTTCATTTTCAAAAGAATTTAGCAGTCTAGATTTTTAAGTGAAATTTCCTATATTTTCTAACACTGTTTAGGCAAAATACTTATATGCCAGCTGGATTGGATATACAGGCTGCCAGTTGGGATTCCCTTTTCTAAGCATTTACAGGATCTAAAAATTTATTTTGGTAAAAAACTAAAAAACTTTGTTTCATGGAATAACTTTAAAAATAAGTTTTAATCACATTATGCCAAAACGGTGGTACTTTCAGTAATTGGGGCCTGGTACTAGTAACTTACAAACTGATGTGGTCCTGGTTGTCTAATTTACATGTTCCTTTGTCCCTTCCTCCCTGTCTTTCCTCTCCTCCTCACTGGGATGGTGAACTCTGGGGTGATCTGAGACCCTTAGGGCTGTCTCCACCATGGAGAGGTGACTGGAAGCCTGGGTTCAGCTCCTTTCAGGCTCAGCCTGGCGCGTCTTACATCTTCTTCCTGCCCCCTCAGCCTCCTCCTCTCTACTGACTTCTCCCTGTTAGCATTTAAACATGCTCAGGTCTCTGTAAACTTAGAGAGGGGTTTTGCCATTTGGCCAGGCTGGTCTCGAACCTCTGACCTCAAGTGATCTGACCACCTCAGCCTCCCAAAGTGCTAGTGATTACAGGTATGAGCCACTGAACCTGGCCTCATTCCTCCTTCTTGAAACAGTTTTCATTTGAGCATCACCATTCCTCATTTTCCAGGTTTTCCTTTGATGTATCAGTTGATCCTTCTCAGGCTCCTACAGATGCTCCTCCTGGGGGTGTGAAGTTGATGATACCCATAATCCTACCCTAAGCCCTGTCATCTCCTAACTACTCCCTCTCTCTAGATGCTCTAAGCTGCTCCCATGGCTTATGCTGGGACCTCTCTGCCAGAGACCCTGAAGACTGTTGCCAGCTCAGATTTCTTCCTGCATTCCAGGGGGGATTATTTCACTCCTGCTTGTCATCCTCGAGTAGTGTCCCTCAGGCATCTCCACCTCAACATGTCCAATACTGAATCCCATACTCTTCCCCCTTCAGTACTGCTTCTTTTCCTCCCATCTTCAGTTTTTCAGAGAATGGCATGTCCATCCACCAAGGCAGACACACCCTGACATCATTCTCGACCCCTCCTTCTCCCTCTCCCACCACTCCTAGCAGTCACCAGGTCCTGAAGCTTCATCACTGTCCTTCTCTCCATCTCTGACCAGGGCACCATTGTCCCTTGCTCAGACTATAGGAACAGCCTCCAAGTCCGGCTCCCTGCCTCCAGTCTTACCCATCCCTCCCCCACCACTTTTTAAATCTACACTATAACCATGCTCATCTTTATTTTCTCCACTTAAAAAAATTTTGTTTTAAATTACATAATGCATCAGAGCGATCTTCCTAAAAGGCAAACCCAACCCTCTCATGCTTCTATTTAAAACCCCACATTGGCTCCCCTAACACTGCTCACAGACCCTGCATGGCCTGGGTGTGGTTTGATGGTGGGGTTTCTGCCCTGGCCCACTGTCTGTGCCATGCTTACTCATACTAACCTCTTAGTATCTGCTCACACCTTCAGGCCACAGTGCCTTAGCACTCAGTCTTTCTCTGCTCAACACACCCACAGCTCTCACCTTACCTGGCTACCTACTGCTCAGTGTCTAGACTAGGAGCCTTCTCTAAACCCTCACATGGGTGAGGTGCCCCTCCCTGAACTTCCTGGCCACACTGCTCTTCCCTCGTGGCTTCTACCTCTCAGTGTTGTCATGGCTGTCTAATTGCCCACTCCTCCTTGATCACAGGCTCTGGGGGAAGGAAGGGCTAGTCTTCTTTATTTTTTAAATCCTCTTTGCATGGTAGATATTTGACCTACAATAGAGTAGGTGTATGAGATACATCTACATATCTCTATATATGCATATCTATATGCATATCTACATGCATTAAGTGGACAGATGAATGAATTCCCAAAGACCTTTGGGAGGAAATCTCAGACAACCGTCCAGAGGTGGATGGGAGACACCTTATATGGCTCCTGAGAGCAAAATGTGCACCCAGTGATAGATATCATGTAATAGCGTGAAATTGCTTGTGGCTACAAATCAGGGTTCTCCTGCCTGCACCCTCCAGCTGCTGTGTAATCACTTTGGAGAGTTCTTTAAAGAGGCTACAATCCCTCAGCAATGACTTGGAAGCAGTTCATTACTCTCGGCATGCTATTTGGGGATCTGATAATAGTAATGATAATAATAATAACGATAAAAGTAGCTACGGTTTAATGAACATTTGCTATGTGTCAAACCCTGTGCTTAGTGCTTTATGTACTTGATCTTGTTTAACCTTTGTAACAAAGGTTTCATTCATAGGTATTATGAATCCACTCTACAGAAGAGGACAGTAAGAATCAAATTTGTGTAAGTCTACCCAGCTGGTAAGTCGGAGATGTAGCTTGATGCCAGATCTCATCACTGAGCCATTAATCTTAACTCTTCACTCTGGTGCTCTTTAGAGCTGGGGGCTTGAAGCTTTAGTTCGTATTTCTTACCTTCACTTCTCCAAAGTGGTTCCTAAGTTTTCAGCTGGCCTTCACGGTCGAACTTCCAGTTGACTGGGGAAAGAATCCTGCAATTGGCCAACCAAGATGTTGAAAAGCTTGTTTCCAAGACAGAAATAACCACAGGGGTTGTCAGAACTGGGTGTCAGCAACAGAGTGACATTTTGAATTGAGTCATTGATTTTAGTTTTTTGATGGCATGATGGTGTGAATTGTTTTTAAAGAGAACTTTCCCACCCACTGAGATAACAGAGGTCAATAATTGTTGATCTTCAGGGTTTAAGTGCTTCAAGGAAGGTGCCAGAACACAATCAAGCATATGACCCAAGTCTATCTCTCCAGTATCTCATAACAATAATACTCTAGTGCTTGGTGGTTGTAGGGCACTTTTAATTCGGAGTCTAACTAATGTCCTACCAGACAGGAGTAAAGGCTTTTTCCTCTACACTCTTAGGTCCAATGACTGGAATTGAACCAACAAAAGACAGATTAACAGGAGAAAAAGGTTTATTTTATATGCATATGAGGGGCTCACAGAAATGAAATAAAAACCCAAAGAAGTAGTTAGACCTGAAGGTTTATATACCATTTTAACAAAGGGCAATACATTTGACAAGACAAAGGAAAGGGGTTTGAGCTTCTAGTGGCAGTAAATTGTGGGACGGCAAATATGTGGTAGAAACTAATGGAAGATAAGGGTTATTTAAGTAATGTTTGTTATGTAGATTTCTCTCAGTGCTATTTCTGGGATGATAAGAGTGTGGGAAATTTATGCCCTTCTTTTAGGCAAATAGGAAAAGGGTAGAGAGCTTTTTTTCTGTGTCTGCAGATTCTCACCTGCCTTCAGCTCAAAATAATCTTTATACTAAAGTGGCATACTTTGGTGTGTCATGTTCTGAGCCTTCAGTTCATAAACAAAAGTCTGTTGACTTGCATGGTTCTCTGAACACTGTGGTGGGTAAACTAGATGCTGCTGCTGCTGTTCCTGTAGTCACAACCCAGACCTCATCATTGCTTGAAACTGCTCCTTAAAAAAAAAAGTCCCACCCTGGGTCCACATCCTTCCATCTCTTCTCTCTGTCTCACTAAATCTGTTCTTCAGCTGCTCCAAGCCTCCAGGATCTCAACTGTTCCAACCTAACAAGCTTTTCTTTTTCATGCAGCCTGGAATCCATGCTCAATCTCTAGAGTGGTTACCTATTGACAATGCTCAACTCTGTGCTACCTCTTTTTTAATCTGCACTTGCTCTACGTTTGTGTCTCTTGGTCAGTCTAACAGGCCTCAGACTCTCCTTCTGCACAGCAGGGATGCTTACATAACCTCACCTGATGATGAGGGCTCCACCTAAGATAAACTCCCTAAGGAGCTTGTTTCAGGGCTGAGGCTCCTGGTGCCTCTAGCTCTTCTTATTGACCAGATGCCTTCCTTTCCTGTTTCCTTTGTTGGCTGTTTCTGATCTCCCATTTCTTCTTTGAGCCACATGCCCCTCAATCATTGCAGGTGGGGCCAAGTCTTTCCTTTCTTAGAGAAAACAGAAGTTCTTAGATGTAAACTTTCCTTTTCACTTTTAAACTTATCTATAAAAGTACTTCTCTCTCCTTCTTTTGTTCTTGTTTTAGAAAAGTTTCCTCTTTCATAAAGCTGGTTTCTTTCCACCAATTAGTTCTTTTGATAGTTTAAACCAGTGAAGATGAGGATGTCATTTTTCTGCTTGAAACCTCCCAGATACTTCCAATTGCATCCTCACTAAAAAGCAAACTCCTTAATGTGGTCTTCAAGAAATGCTTGCCCTAAAATGGTAGCTCTCTTCCCAGACTGCACTGGGAAGCTCAAAAGCATAGCTATGCCCACGTGCCTCCACCAGGCATTCTGCTTTAATTGGGGCAAACCGAAAAGTGACTGAAGCAGATCTCAATTAATTAGCGGTTCATTTTGCCAAGGTTGAGGATGCGCCCGGGAAAAAGAAACAAAAATCACAGTAGGACCTGTGACTTGCACTTTTTCCAAAGATGGTTTTGGAAACATTAATATGTAAAGGAGAAAGAGCAAGCAGGAAGGGAAGGAAAAAAAAGAGGCAGAGAGCAAGCAATGAGGCCAGTGGTTACATTCTTGTGAGGCTCTGATTAGGGCTCAGGAAATCTACATTTTAAGTAAGCTAAAGTAAGCATGTGAAATTACAGCTATCTGGGAACAAAAGGAAGGCAGTTTTTGCATGACTCAGTTCCCAAGTTTAACTCTCTCTTTGGCGTAGTGAATTTGGGGTCCTGAGATTCTATTTTTCTTTCACATTTGTATGAGGTGAGATCTGGTCAACAGTATTTTTAATTTATTTATTAAATTTAATTTAATTTACAGCAAATTTACTAATTTATTTAGTAAATTTAATTTAATTTTATTTATTTATTTTTATTTCAATAGTTTTAGGGTTACAAGTGGTTTTTCGTAACATGGATGAATTGTATAGTGAAGTCTGAAATCTTAGTGCACCCATCACCCGAGTAGTGTCCATTGTACCCAATATGTAGTTTTTTATCCCTCATCCTCCCAGCAGTATTTTTAAAAGACACCCGGCAGATTCTGCTTTCCTCTTGCAGCACCTTGTCCCCTTCTCCCCATGACTCCCCACCTTGGCCTCTCCCCTCCAGTCTCTATAAGGCTCTTCCCCAAATTTCAGGCTTTAGTTTTAGTGTCATCATTTATGGAAGATCATTTTCTATCCAGCACTTGGGGTGTTTCCTTCACCGCACACACGAGGGCCTATGTTTGTCTCTTTCCTTGTTTCTCACCTGTCGCCCCACTGCTAGCCTGGATGCTTCCTGAGGTCAGGGCCTCTTTGGGAATCAAGTTCACCATTGATTCCCCAATGCCAAGCCGAGCCTGTCACAGAGGCATTCACTGAGGATTTGAGGAGTTAATATTGGATAAAGAATTGCTTCTGATCTTGCCTTCTTCCTGTGGGACCTTGTTCTAACTCTTTTTTCTTTCTCAGATCTTCAGACTTTCTCCACTGATCCCTTTCTCTCAGTCTAAAAACATACTCAGAACTTTCCCATCCAAAATCAAACATGTATAGAAAACTTCCTTTGGCACCTTCTCTTACTTAACTTTAATCCTGTCTTTTTTTCTTCTACTTAGAGAAGCGATTTAGCCTCAGGATAAGAAAGTCAGATTGCCTGGATTCAAATCAGATTGTTGCTATGTACTAGATTTGAGACATTGGATAAATTGTGTCACCTCCTTCTGCCTTGTTTTCCTCATCCATCAAGTGGAGATGGTATGAGTACTTTACTCATGGGGTCGCTATAAGGATTAAGTGAGGTACCGTATGTAAAAGGTGCCTGCTTCTATTAAGCACTCTGAAATATTAGTTGTTATCATTAAAGTCATCTCCATTGATTGTTTCTGCTCCTCAATCTACTATAAATTATCCTCTGCCCCGAAGCATTACCTAGCCCTGGGGCCTTTTGTTAGTTCTTACTTCACTTGATCCTGTTGAGGTGCAGGATGCTATTTATCATCTCTTCCATCTCTCCCCTCTTCTCCACTCACCATTCTCTTTTCTCCCTTCCCACCTTTTTGGCTGACCTTTCTCCAGGTCTCTTCCCCTGTTTCCTTCTTCTGTTGGTTTTAGGACTTTGTTTTTGGCCCTCTGTCTTCTCAGTCTTTCTATTCAAGTTGGGCAATTTCATCCACATTTATGGTTTGCAAACAACTCTGCTGATGAAAACTCCCAAGTCATCTTTATCCTAGACCTCTCATGAGCTATAGGCCAATGGTGACAAATGTCCCTTAGACCCCTCCATCTGCATATCCTACGTGGACACCACATTCAACATGTTTAAACCAGATATGTTAACTTCACAGCATAATCTTCTCCATCAATCTCTACCTCATTTAATTACACACCCCTTGTAAAATGTTTGCTGCCTGAACCACAGACCAAATCCTCTGAATGCTAAACAAATGGCTACATTCCCTTAGGGAGTAAAGAAACAAGAGTTAGAGGCTTGTTAGTTACTCCTCAAAGTTAAGTGTGTAGCATTGTACAGTGAAAAGACAACAGGCTTTGAAATTAAACAGACACCATTTTGAATCATAGCTCTGAGCTTTCCTGTCTATGTGACCTAAAATGGGGATGACAGTACTTACCTGTCAAGGTTGTTAGGATGATAAAAGGAAGTGCAAAGCACGTGGCACAAATTTGACACACATTAAGTGTTAGTTTCATGTTTTCTTACTCTAGACTTAATTTATAACTTCCTTCATAGGCTTGTAGATTCTCAATCCATGAATTTTTCTCACTGACTAGGCCAGTGTTGCTGGAGTTGTTGGGACCAAAATGCCTTGATGTTGTCTACTTGGAGATGCAGCTGTGGCCAAATCCAAAGCTTATACTGTTTGCCTCATGACAGCCAATAAGTCAAGAGACAAGGTGTTGGGATGAGAAAGGCAACTTTATTTTGGAGAGGCAGCAAACCAAGAAGATGGCAGACTAAAGAACCATCTTAAAGGCATGAATCTCAGGCTTCTTTTTATACTGGGAAAGGGGGAACAAGAAAGGGGTTGTGGTCAGGATATGACAGGTGACCACAGATATCTGGGTGTCAGCTGGAGTCTGAGGGGGTTGCAAAACATCTTTGTCCTTGGTCAGGTCACAATGCTCCTATAAATCTTTAACATAACATTGCTATTGTGTGTATGCTCTCCTCGTCTCTTTGGGGGTTAGTTTTGGGAAGGGAATATTAACATCCTTGCTTTAATGTTAAACTGAATTCCTCCTACAGTTAGCTTGGCTTACAGGCAAGAACAAATGAAGGCAGTTAACTTTTGCAACTAGAAGCAAGATGAAATCAGCTATGTTATATTTCTCTCACTGTTGCACTGTGAACACAGCCTCCTCAATGGAGGTAACCAGCTAAGGTGAGATGCCCCCTCTGGCAGAGGGTGAAAGATCTGCTTTTCCAAGAGTCTAGTTTGTGTGCTTTCCCATGTTGTCCAAAAGACCACCAGGTTGGCTAAATAACAGAAAGGAGAGTTTTATTGGTGATAGCAGTTTGCACACTGGGAAGGGGCAGTCTGTGGTGTGGACTGAAGGTGCTCTCTCTTCAAAGAGGGAAAGGGCAAGTTGGGTTTTATGCCTCACAGGGCCTGCATCACACAATAGTCACACATATCCAGCAGGTTTGGGGGAAAGGTTATACATATTTATGAGGGGAGGGGAATGCATGTTCATTGGGCAAATGTATATACGACATACATTGCATGTTCACTTTGGGGCCAGGTTTTAGCATTAAAATGAGGTGAAATTTGGCTGTTTACATCAGAAGGTGAACTATAGGACACAAAGACAGTTTGTGTGAAGTCTCTGTAAGCTGCTGAAATTGGCTTAAGGTCTGCAGTTGCTTATCAGGAAAGAATGTTTATAGGGCTGGTCCTCTGTCCAATCAGCATTCTAGTGGTCTGGGTTGTCCACTAGCTGATAATTTTCCCAGTAGCTCCTAGTTATAGAGTTTAGCAAGAATGGTTTTTCTTATAACTGTAGGAATTTAGGAAGTTGCCATGCCAGCTGATCCCTGAACCCTCAACCCATAGGTAACTTCTGCTTCCTTAACCTTAGGGTTCATCTTAGTCAATAAAGGGGCTTTTATTTTGGTCTCTCAGATCACAGCCACACATCAAATTATGTGGTAATTCCTCCGTCTGCTGACTTCTAAAAAAAACCCTTAAAACCTTTTTTTCTTTTAAGGTTCTATTTGTCGAATCCAAATAGGTCCAATACAGGGCATTAACATCATAATTGCTTAGATGAGAACTTGCATGGCTTGATGAGCAGGGGGAGTGTTTAGAGGAGGGGGAAACATCACTGGGGCTCTGCACAGAAGACAGTGCAAGCTGGATGGAAATTTTGTGAAATATAAGGTTATTGTTTCAGTGAGCCGATTGTGATCTGCACATTCTTCACGGTCTTCAAGATAGTAGGGTCCCTGTATTAGTCAGGGTTCTCTAGAGGGACAGAACTAATAGAATGTATGCATGTATGAAAGGGAGTTTATTAAGCAGCATTGACTCACACGATCACAAGGTGAAGTCCTATGATAGGCCATCTGCAAGTTGAGGAGCAAGGAAGCCAGTAGTGGCCCAGTCCGAGACCCAAAAGCTCAAAAGTAGGTAAGCCAATAGTGCAGCCTTCAGTCTGTGGCCAAAGGCCTGAGAGCCCCTGACAAACCACTGGTGTAAGTCCAGAGTCCAAAAGCCAAAGAGCTTGGAGTCTGATGTTCAAGGGCAGGAAGCATCTGGCACGGGAGAAAGATGAAGGCTGGAAGACCCAGCAAATCAGATTCTTCCACCTTCTTCTGCCTGCTTTTTCTAGCTGTACTGGCAGCTAATTGGATGGTGGCCACCCACAGTGTGGGTGGGTCTTCCTGAGGGTGGGTCTTCCTCTCCTAGTCCACTGACTCCAGTGTTAATCTCTTCTGGTAACACTCAGAAGCACGCAGATACACTCAGAAACAATACTTTGCATCCTTCTATCCAATCAAGTTGACACTTAATATTAACCATCACAGTCCCAAACATTTCCAGGTGTATTCTACTTGAGTTCAGTTCAGGGGGCGTTTACTTCCCTGAAGAAGCTCATATGAACCTAAGTGATGCACCAAAGAGTGGAAAGTAGCCCTGGTGATAGGGGCATGGGTACAGGTGGAGGTCCGAGACAGGCTGAATGTGGTGATTTTTGCCAATATTGGGATGATTTCCCTATAGCCTCCCTGCTAGCTGATCACAGGGGAGTAGAAGACATGGATCAGAAATGGCCCCCAAACCCACAAGCACTCATTTCCACCTCATCATCTTATAAGAGCATCTGCAGTCCCTGGGTCGTGACAGGCACACAGTCATCACCAGTATGAGAAGATGTGTTGGCATGGGTTACAGTAAATCAAAGAAAAATTGCACCAGATGGAGTTAGTCAAGGAAGGCTATTCAAGATGATTGCAATAGAGGAGAGGGATTGAACTCAACTCCACTAAAACAAGAGAGGGAGCATTTTTAAAGCTCTGGGTGAGCTAGTGGAAAAGTACTAGAGTATGTTAGGGAGTAGGTTGGTCAATGTAATTAGGCCTAGTTGGTCTTCACTGAGGTTAGGTTCTTAGTCTTCTACAAAGTCTGGGAGATAGGGGCACTGTCTTTCTTGATAATTACATTTCAAAGGATGGCCCCCAGATCCTTAAGAAAGATATTCCTGGGTTACAAAAGTGGCAAGAGGCTGGGAGAAGATGTACATCTCAAAGGATCAGAAATAATTTACAATTGCAAGTTTTCTAAAATAAATGCTCTAAGAAAGGGACGTCAGAGAAAGCTGTCTAAAGTTTGTCATGCTGAGGGGAACATTAAGGCCATCTTTCAAAAGCCAACCAACAAGTGGAAAATTTCCATTTGGATTTCTGGTTATGACGCATTACCAGCCAGGTTATTTGTGTTACTTAAAACCAAAAAAGATACTCAAAGGTCCTAAGCCATGCCCTTTTAAAAATCACTTTCATTCATTAATGGAGGCTCTTTACCTAAAAGTGAAAGACTCAAGTAGCAAAATATTAGAATTCAACTAAAAGCCTTTTCTCCAAATCTCTACTGGGTTGGTAAAAGCTCAAAATAAGGCAAATGTATCCTCTGTTCTATAGACAATGGTATTTAAGCTCTCTCATTTTCTGCTTTCCATGATTCGTGTGTATGAGCGAAGGTAGTTTAGGATCTAGGGTGATATTATTGAACTGTTTAAGGCACAGGATTTGAGATCCTGGCTCTGCAATTTATAAAGCTCTGTTCTCTTGGGCATGTATTTAGCCTCCCTTAGCCTCAGTTACCTAATGCATACAATGGGGGTGAGTCTGACTACTTCTTAGGGAAGCTATAAGGATAAAATGACATAGTGCTTATTAGAATCTTAACACAGTACTTGGTATATAGTCAGGGCCAACAAATGGTAATAACTATTAATATGATATAATGTCTTTATGGGGCTTCAAAAGAGAATTTTAGTATAAAAATGTTTTAAATGGTAAGTGCTGTTTCAAGTTTATTACTTGCCTTAATGGAAGTAATATACTTTCCATTATTTCTGTTCAGTCATGATTGGCTTGTATAATTAATACAATTATTCAAGGAACAATTATTCTGGTTGGCATTATCCAAAGGTCGCCTCTTTCCAGCTTAATGAAGCTTAATTAGGTGGGCGGGGCAATAAAACACAGGGTTGTCCACTCAGTGTTGTCACTTGTTAACAAGGTTTAGGGTTGACTGTCAGAGGAAATGACATTCAGATCCTGCTGACTGAGCAGAACCACTTTGAGCAAGAGAAGTTCCTATGCCCCACAGCTCAAGGCTCCTTGGGATCCACTCCAGGATCCTAAGGCTCTGGATGAAAGAAGGTCCAAAAGACCTATGCAGAGCTCAGAATTCTTTTCTTGGAGGCCCCAAACAGGCTAGCTTCAGCTGTTCTCTCCATGCCTCCTCTGGGTCCCCCAGATTTGTTTTTTTCCAAGGGGTGAGTGTGGGAGCTGGGAGCCCCGTAAGTGGGAGGCAGCCTCTGGGCTATCTGACCACCCAGTGGAGTGGGAAGAAGTGAAGGAGGAGGGGTGATCTGGAAGAGATCTAGGAAGGGCGCCATGTCACATTAGACTTAATCCTTTTGGTGTAAGCATCCAAGGTCCCAATCTCTGCTGACAGCTATGGCCCAGTGTGAGGTACTTGATGACGGATCCGAGTTTCTCCATGGTGACACGTGTGTGGAAGGTGGGGTGTGGATGTGTACATGTGTATGCATGTGCAGGTGTGCGAGAGGGAGCTTGGGCTTTTCCTAGAGGCCCTCATCCCCAAACATGAGGTCATACTACTAGGTGATTTTATTTATTTACTTATTAATATTTATTTAGTCTTAGACTAGTCAAGTGCAGTAATGAGAAGAGGAGAAAGCGTAGAACAAGCAGTTTGATCTGTAACTGGCTGTGAACAATCAATTGGGATAACTCACTACCTTTGGATCAGCCAGTAGGTGATTTTAGATGGTCAAGAGACAAGAGCTTATCATTAAGTCACATCATGAGAAAGTTGTTTGTTTTTCTGTTTTATTTCAGTGCTTCTGATTGTCAGGGAAAAATGGGAATTACTTTGGTAGTAAGATGCTTTTGACTCTCTTAAGTTTTCCTACTCTTTATTAAAAAGATTAATTGAGGCCACTTAAAGAAAGATGTTAACTGAATAATAGCACAGGTGAGGGCATGGCTGGGGCAAAAATCATGATGTGGGCCAGGCGTGGTGGCTTACGCCTGTAATCCCAGCACTTTGGGAGGCCGAGTTGGGCGTATCACAAGGTCAGGAGTTCGAGACCAGCTTGGTCAACATGGTGAAACCCCATCTCTACTAAACCAGGTGTGGTGGTGCATGTCTGTAATCCCAGCTTCTCAGGAGGCTGAGGCAGGAGAATCGCTTGAACCTGGAAGGCGGAGGTTGCAGTGAGCTGAGATCGTGCCATTGCACTCCAGCCTGGCAACAGAGCAAGACTCTGTCTCAAAAAAATAATAATAAAAATTCATGATGCGGGATGCACCTGACAAGGCAGACCCACCATCTTGGCTCCAATACACGGTTAGAATGAGAGTGCAGAGTTTTCAGGGGGCTTCATATGTTTACCTTGCTGTGATCACTTTTCTCACAGGTAGCTAAAAGCAGGCTGCTTGAGGGAGGTATGTGATAAGAAGGGGCAGATATCCCTGAAAAACTGTCCAGAAAGAGTAGACACCAACTTTTCTCTAGAATATAGAAGATTTTTGCCCCAGGTCAGCAGCCCCTGCCACATAACTGTGATGGGAAAAGCTAATCAGGCATAGCTTATTATTATATGTGAGGCACTTGGGGGATGTTTGCTGGGATGTGCTCTGAGGTACCGCTTCACTAGGTGAGATTCTTGAAGTTGAATTTTCTTGGTCATGTTTCAGAGTTGCTCAGTTTTTCAGGGCAAGGCAAAAGCAAGGGATGTTGCCCGGACTTATGTAACTGTGTTATTTCCTCTTCTGTCCTTCAGCTCTGAAAATCCAGTGTAGTTCAAGTGCATATCAAATCCTGGAGCAAACTGAAGACTACATACTGGTATGTCTTAGGAATTTACAAGTCAGGGTAGATATTGGCCACCTGTATGTGTGGAGGCAGGCCTGGGAGAGAAGCACTACAAGAGAACTCTTGCCATTAAAGTCCTAAGAGTCACTGCACCCAGTAAACTCGTGAGAAAAATTTGCAGCATTGCATATTATGTCTCTGCTACAGGTGAAAAAGTCCCAAACAAAACTGGAAATTCTTTGATTTTGACTACTCAGGAGGCTGAGGCGGGAGGATTGCTTGAGCCTAGGAGTTTGAGACCAGCCTGGGCAACACAGGGAGACCCATGAAAAAATATTAGCCTATGTAAGGTTTGGATATACATCTGCTAAAGAATTGCACATGTTTGTTTTGGCTGATAAAGAATATATATATATATTTTTCATCCCCAGACCTTTATAAGCAGATGGGACATCTCTTAAGATGTTCCTTCTTGCGGATGAGGAAAAGAGAGAAAGGGACAACAATCCTTGGAAAAACTGCAACAGGCAAAATATGTCTGTTTTTTTCCCACATTCTCTTTCCAAATTGTTTACCCTCATTTCAGCATCCTTCTCATTTCCAGCCACTCAACCCAACCTTCTCCCAGTGCTTGACATTCCTCCTATAATAGAAGAAATCCGTTTATGAACTCTTCCCAGTGAGGTACTCCCGGGGTGTTTCCCTTGTAAGGTGTCATTATTTTAAAAGAGGATCAATCCCTAGAAAAGGCAATGAAATTAACTGTATGAAAGTAATTGAAATTCATTACACCTGGGACAGAAAGTGGGGTGAATGTGAGCTGAAGGTGGTAGAGATTTTCAGGGCCCCTGTGCTTGATCCATCCATGGGGCAGATGCAGTGGACGGGGGCTAGTCCTGGCTGTCCTGCCGCCAGAGCCTGATTCTTTCTCAGCTCACACTAGCTGTGGTGTGACTGGACCACTTCACTCTGCTCCAGTTTCCTCAGATGGAAAGTCACAGAAATAATAATTGTATGACTTAGAAAAAGACTAAATAAACCAGTTCTGCTGGAAGCCAATCTAACCAGCTGTAAAATAATGTGAGATGCATGTGCATTAGTTGTGGGCGGTTCCCTCCAGACATTGCCCAAATAGTTCCTGTGGTATTTTTGTATATTTTAAATATGAAATATGTTCAGAGAGAGTACCATGGTAACCTACATAGAAAATCCCAGGAAAAGCACCACACTCTTAACTCTGAAACTTGTTTTGCACAGGGCTCTGGCTGCATGAGTGTTTCTCGATTGAAATGAATCACAATTAATTGGTTTGAATCTGGTTAGCAAATACAAGCAGATGAAGTTTTTCTTGCAGAGGGTATCAAAGTGAATCCGGAGTGATAGCTTTCAAACGCCAGTTTCCGCGTAAACGAGAGGCAGAAATTCTGACCCCTGTGCTGCGAGGAGGCTGTGACTGATCCACAGTTGTTGGAAGGGCACTCATTTTTCATGTGGGGATATGCCTGTTTCGTCACTGTCCTGACAAGATGTTATTCTTCAGAGTTACCGGGTCATTATACTCTTAGCTTTGTCAGAAGGGCTAAGTAGCTGCAGAGCCCAAGTTTGTGTCTCCCTTCCCAGCTTGGCAGTACTTGGGATTCGTTAGCCATGGCAGCACAGGTGAGTGTGTGTCGGTGACTGACTCATTAATCTGCCTATGTCTCCAGGTGCCATGAAGCAGTGGTCTCTGCCCTGAATGCAGGGTGTGCACTCGGCAGCAAATGGGGAACCAATTTAAGAGCTGTTTCTTGGGGATGCCAGTCCCTCGGGACCCCAGGGTTCCCTGGACAGACTTGAGGATGTGCCCTGTCATGTCCAATGAGTTGGTGAATCTATCTCCAGATGGCTCCCTTTCTGGCTGAATTGGCTATTTCTCCCCCAATTAAACACATGTGGTTTTCCTCCCTGGGGAAAAGGGAAACGGTCACCTGTTGGCTGGAAGGAAAGGAGCTTGCTGCAGCCCACAAAGAGGTCTGTGGTACTGCTGTCCCTATTACAGGACCAGAGAGAAGCTCTTTTAATTTAATTCCTGGAGTGATTAACAATCAGCTGCTCTGTAGGTCAGCTTAAAGTCCTGTCTTTGTTCTGTACCTGCGTTTTGATTCATTCTGGCCTGTCACACTCTTCTCATTAAATTGTAGGGAGCCTAGACATTGATATTTTCATGGCATCTTTGGGCTGCATGGAAGGGGTGACTCAACCTGTTCCCTTCAGACCATCTGAAACCACTGAGGATTAAAACTATAAAAACTGTCAACATTCTCTCATTTTCCTTTTTCCTGGGGAAAATGAGTGAGTAGTGGTCCCTGGCAGGGGTGTACCATCATGCAGCTAACAGGAGAGAGCGTTAAGTCAGGTGGCACTGAGGACCAAGGTGTTCCAGTTTGGTGGCAGATGTAAGTTTCATCAAACATGTTAGGGCAAGGCTGGTTTACAACAAAATTTTGAGATTGGCAAATATATTCCCTAAGCCACTTTGTTCTCCTTTCTGCATTTGCTTCCTTTATGTGGCTTCCTTCTCACACTCTCCCTGTCCTGTGCTTTTGCTTGGACCCTCACCCATGCCAGCATCTCATTCAGAGCTCTAGATCAATTTGTCCTCTAGGGTCTCAGTCAAATCCAGCTGTCCTTTGGGGCCTCATTAGTGACTGGCTTCTGGTTAATGGAATACATTACTCTTGTTGCCACATTAAATTTGTGTGGGACAGGTGATATTTTGCATTTTAAGAAGGATCACTGTTATTTTATCTTATGGAAATAGCACACAGTAAGAACATAGATTTTGGGACAAGCCTTTAGAAGGGAATTTTAAAGTAATACTCAACACCTTCCGAAGAGGGAAGTGTCTGTTCTCTTTTGTGAAGACCTGTGTGTCCTTTTAAACAAGACATCCTTAGCTTCCTTTCAGTCTTAGTTCAGGACACAGAAAGAAAACTGGAAGCTCTTAGAGGTCGGTTTTCCTTTTGATATATCAAGAGTTACTTTCCACTCTTTGGAGAGCAGCTTTTCCTGTCGCAGATATTAAACCCCTTTCATGGTCTTTTACATTCTAATCAGGTGGTTTGAGCAAAGAGTAGGAGCCTTAAGGGGTACAGCCATCCGAATGCTAAGAAGCCCTTGGAAGCTACCCACATTATCTTCAGGGGGAGAACTCCCTCTGCCACAGCCTGGAGCCCATGATCACGTCTCCAATTCCCAACTGCCATTCCCATTTCGTTCCCTCCCTTACCTCATGCCAGACTCATTGTCTCAAAGTCTAGGTCCAATTTTTTCCTGTCCCAGCTCAGAGGGCTTTCCTGGCTCTCTGTCCAAACTGAACAAATGCTTCACCCTGACCTCTCGGGTCCTCCATGGTAATGATCTCGGCAGCCATCTCTCATGCTGCGTTTGCTACATGCCAGGTGTGGTTCTGAACACTTTACACATATTAACCCATTTCATTCTTACAACCCTATGATGCAGGCACTATTACTGATCCTGTTTTACAGCTGAAGAAACTGAGGTACATAGAAGTTACTCTTAAGGCCACAAAGCTAGCAAAAGGCAGAGTGGGGATTTGAAACTGAGCAATGTGGCCCTGGGAATTCACACTGTGATACCAGCCCCTGCTTCTCTAAGCTGGGCCCCCGTTCCTCTCCACCCTCTTTTGTTGCTGCTCATTGTGCACCCAGGGAACCAAATGGCTCACTATTCCCAGAACACCTCCCCTGCTTCCTGATTCATACATTGGCTTTTCTTTTTTATTCACCATGTTTTCCACAGCTCATGCTCTCAAACACCAGCTCCTCCATGAACCCTGATGATACTGAGATAAAGCAGGGACCTCTCTTAGGGACCTGCAGCTCCCCACCACCCACCCTGCTCCTTGCCAAGCATGGAACTAAATACAAATATTGAGTTCCTTCAAGAGAAATTCCAGGCACCCAGCTAGCTTTGAGAATCAAACGAGAACTTGATAAGCAAGAAGGTAATCATAGCTTAAAACAACAGCCAAGGAAATTTGAGTGATGAAATGTTTGGTTACCCATAGAAACTAAAGATAACATCTTAACATGTGTCCCTGAATTGTTTTTTCAGAAACCTGGACACCCACTAAATGTTCCGTAGACCTCAGACAAGGGGGAGCTGAGACTGAACTCCAACTGCCATTCTTTGGTCTAAATTTCTTCCTGAGGGGCCTGGAGGAGGCCATGCTCATGAGCCGGAACTAACATTATTTTTTTGCTGATCCCAAATTTTTAGACAAAGTTGTGCCTCCTTAACCAATTGCAAGTTGGAACATCTTTGAATCCACCTCTGACCTGCGGGTCCCTGCTTCAAGATGTCCTGCCTTTAGAGGTCACACCAAAGTATAGCCTTCGTGTATTAATTTATGACTTTACCTGAAACCTCTTCCTCTTCATCTTTAAACACGATTGCCTGTAAGCCCTCTGAGAGTTTCATTCTTAAACCTTAACTACATGATTCTCTTGCTTGGCACCCTGCAATAAATGCCTCATTTCTCTCACTGCAATCCGATGCAGTGTTTGACTTTGCTGTGCTGGCCCAGTGGAACCAAGTTTGGTTTGGTAACAACACCATCACAGTTACTTCTTAGGAGACCCTCAGTCCTCTCAGCTGATAGTCATTTGCATGCTTACCAATCATTCTTTATTTAGATTTTAGGCACTTGGAGAGCGAGGAATTTTTTTTTATTTTTATTTTTTTTTGAGACAGACTCTTGCTCTGTTGCCCAGGCTGGAGTGCAGTGGCACAATCTTGGCTCATTCTAACCTCTGCCTCCCGGATTCAAGCAATTCTCCTGCCTCAGCCTCTCGAGTAGCTGGGATTACAGGCGCCCGCCACCACACCTGGCTAATTTTTGTATTTTTAGTAGAGACGGGGTTTTACCATGTTGGCCAGGCTGGTCTCGAACTCCAGACCTCAGGTGATCTGCCTGCCTTGGCCTCCCAAAGTGCTCAGATTACAGGCATGAGCCACTGTGACCGGCCAGATTGTGTCCTTCTTAATCACCTTGATGTACCCAGTGTCTTGTGGCCTATCAAAAGACAATTTTTGTACTGAATAAATATTTACTATGACAATTGTAAAGTGTGTAATTTGTGACTGGCAACTCATATCCTGCATGGTTATTTTGTCTGTGTAAAGTATTTTATGTTTCTTAGGTGACTGCCATGCTATTTGTCTCTCCTTGCTGCAGTGCAAATTAGCTTACTTCATTCCTTGGAAGGACAACTTGTAAGGGCTAAACAGTCTACTGGTTTGTCTTTTACTTCATGAAAAAGGTGTCGGAACAAAAATACCCTCCATGCTCCTGCAAGTTCAAGTCTGCTAAACAAACACAATAGATTAACAGGAGAAAAAGCATACAAATTTATTAATATGCACGTGGACACAGGAGTCCCACAAATATGAGACTCAAAGAAGGGCCAGATAGCTGAGGCTTAAATAGCACCCTCTTCGTCAAGGACAGGGAAATGGGGGTGTAGACAATTTTGAGGCATAGCAAATGATTTTCAGGGGAATCAAATGCGCCCAAAGAGCAGACAGTAGTTTGTAAATGATCCCCTTTGAAAGCTGAACAGAACAAGTTGTGGGAAAGTTTGGGGCGCTGTGAACAACGGTTATCTTATTATGCATGGAAAATCATTTCAGTAGTCTCTCAGAACTGTCTACAGAAAAGTAGACGGAAAGTCTGTCTGGGTGTGGTGATGACTTTTAGTCTCTCCTCTTTTCCAGTAGTTAATCTTTCCTGGTTATTTGATGGGATTTCTGGGAATGGAGTCTTAAGACAATTGTATTTTTTTGTTTGTTTGTTTATTTTTTATTTTTATGATTTATTTATTTTTTTGAGACAGGGTTTTGCTCTGTCACCCAGGCTGGAGTGCAGGGCGCCATCTCGGTTCACTGCAGCCTCCGCCGCATGAGTTCAAGTGATTCTCCTGCCTCAGCTTCCCAAGTAGCTGGGATCACAAGCCTGCGCCACCATGCCTGGCTAATTTTTGTTTTGTTAGTAGAGATGGGGTTTTGCCGTGTTGACTAGGCTGGTCTCGAACTCCTGGCCTCAAGTGATCCGCCCGCCCCAGCCTCCCAAAGTGCTAGGATTACAGGGGTGAGCTACTGTGCCTGGCCTGTTTTTTAAAAAAACTTTTAGGTTCGGGGGTACAAGTGAAGGTTTGTTACATAGGTAAACTCATGTCACAGGGTTTGTTGTACAGATTATTTCACCACCCAGCTACTAAGCCCGGTACCCAATTGTTATCTTTTCTGCTCCTCTCCTTCCTCCCACTTTCCACCCTCAAGTAGACCCCAGTGTCTGTTGTTTCCTTCTTTGTGTTCGTAACTTTTCGTCATTTAGCTCCTACTTGTAAGTGAGAACATGTGGTATTTGATATTCTTGCATTTCTTTTGGAAATGCAAGACTTATAATCTCTATTATAAGTGAAGAATTTTCTTATTATCTATATTTACTTTGTAGCAGGAATAGGAAATCACACAAGTACATTGAAGTATTTTATTTTTTTTGAGACGAAGTCTCGCTCTTGTCACCCAGGCTGGAGTGCAATGACACGATCTCCTGGGTTCACCGCAACCTCCGCCTCCTGGGTTCAAGTTATTCTCCTGCCTCAGCCTCCCGAGTAGCTGGGATTACAGGCACCTGCCACCATGCTCGGCTAATTTTTATGTTTTTAGTAGAGATGGGGTTTCACCATATTGGCCAGGCTGTTCTCGAACTCCTGACCTCAGGTTATCTGCCTGCCTCGGCCTCCCAAAGCGTTGGGATTACAGGCATGAGCCACTGTGCCTGGTCGGTTTCTTGATTTAAAAATAGTTTTAGGTTAGACTTCAGATGGAAAAGTCAAGCGGTTGAGGGAGAGACAGGCATAGCTATAACCATATTGGTAATTGTGAGTATATGCTATATATTTTCCCCTGCCTTCTCTCTTTTCCTGGGGTAGAAGGGTGGGTAGGTCCTCCAACTGGCCATGTCTGTGTCTGGGAAGGTGCTATTCCTGAGTGTCACAGTGTGTTTCCTCTGCATCTCTGGACACAAAGCACATGGCAGCTTCTCCCTTGAAGGGATGTGAACCAATCATCAGTCATGGGTAATCAGCTGACATCCAAGCATGGCAGGCAGCCTACAAGCTGCATTTCTTTTGTGAAGCTGGGGAGGGATCTTGCTACTGCATCATTTGCTGACTGTGAATCAGCCGCTGGGAAAAAAATGAAAGGCGTCAGAAGCACATACTCAGAGCTGATTGCTGTAGGCCTGAGATCCTTCAAATTTTGGGAAGGGGGTAGTGATCAAGCACTAAGAATCATGATGAAAGGTTTGGAGTTCCTCCCAGTGGAAGAAAGGCATGTTTGAAAACATACACACACACACACACACACTCACACATTGCATATATTTTCATGGAGTTTGGTCATGGATTCCAGTGTAAGATCCTATTATGTAGGAACCTTTCTAGAACTGTGTATTCTTATTAGCTTTCAGAGGGCAGAAATGCTTTGTAATAATCTCCATTCAGCTAAAATCAGTGATGTTTTCTTTTTCTTTTTCCCTTTAAATAAACTTTATTTTTTTACAACAGTTTTAGGTTCATAGCAAAAGTGAGCAGAAAATACAGAGTTCCCATATTTTCCCTGTCCCCCTACCTGCCCTCAAATGCACAACCTCTCCCACTATCAACATCCCCCACCAGAGTGGTACATTTGTTACAATTGATGAACCTACATTGATACATCATTATCACCCAAAGTCCATAGTTTACATTAGGGTTCACTCTTGGTATTGTACATTTTATGGGTTTTGACACATGTATAATGACATGTATTCATGATTAGAGTATCATATAGAATAGTTTCACTGCCCTAAAAATCCTCTGTGCCCTTCCTGTTCATTCCTACTCCTCTTAGCAACCTCTAGCAATCACTGACCTTTTATTGTCTGCACAGTTTTGCCTTTTCCATGTTATACAGTTGGAAGTATACAGATATAACTATATATCTGAAAAGGCTGTAATAAATATATATCTAAGTTTCCTCCAGGCCTTCTTATGCCTTGATAGCTCTTTTCTTTTTAGCACTGTAAATATTCAATTGTCTGGATGTCCCACAGTTTATTTATCCATTCACTTATTGAAGGACATCTTGGTTGCTTCCAAGTTTTGGCAATTATGAATAAAGTTGCTATAAACATCCATGTGCAGATTTTTGTGTGGACATAAGTTTTCAACTCATTTGGGTAAATACTAAGGATTGCAATTGCTGGACTGTATGATAAGAGTATATTTAGTTTTGTAAGAAGCTGTCAAACTGTGTTGCAAAATGTCTATACCATTTTGCATTCCTACCAGCCATGATTGAAGAGTTCCTGTTGCTCCACAGCATTTGGTGGTGTCAGGATTCTGGATTTTGGCCATGCTAATAGGTGTGTAGTGGTATCTCATTGTTTCAATTTGTAGTTTTCTGATGACATGTGAAGCAGAGCATCTTTTCTTGTGCTTTTTTTCCATCGTATATCTTTCCATCTGTATTTCCATCTTTGGTAATACAGATAGCTGTTCAGATCTTCTGCTGATTTTAAAATTGGGTTCTTCTTCTTCTTTTTTTTTTGGGGGGGGGGGACAGTCTCACTCTGTCACCCAGGCTGGAGAGTAGTAGTGGCATGATTGGGCTCACTGCAACCTCCTCCTCCTGTGTTCAAGCGATTTCCTGCCTCCGCCTCCCAAGTAGCTGGGACTCCAGGCATATGCCACCATACCTAGTTAATTTTTGTATTTTTAGTAGAGATGTGATTTCACCATTTTGGCCAGGATGGTCTTTATCTCTTGACTCATGATCTACACATCTCGGCCTCCCAAAGTTCTGGGATTACAGGCCTGAGCCACCACATCCGGCCTGGTTCTTCATTTTCTTACGGTTGAGTTTTAAGAGTTCTTGGTGTATTTTGGATAACAACTTTTTATCAAATACGTCTTTTGCAAACATTTTCTGCCAGTCTGTAGCTAGTATTCTAATTATCTTGATACTGTCTTCAGCAGAATAGAAGTTTTTACTTTTAATGAATTCCAACTTATCAATTATTTCTTTCATAGATCATGCCTCTGGTATTACATCTAAAAAGTCATAACTATATCTCAGGTCATTTAGATGTTCTATGCTATCTTTTAGGAGTTTTGTAGTTTTGCGTTTTACATTTAGGCCTATGATCTGAATTTTGAGTTAATTTTTGTGGAGGGTGTAAAGTCTATATCTAGATTCATTTTTTTACATGTAGATGTCCAGTTGTTTCATATATTAAAAAGCTTTATCCATTGTACTGCCTTTGCTCCTTTGTGAAAGATCAATTGACTATATTTATGTCAGTTGATTTCTGGGCTCTCTATTCATTGATCTATTTGCTATTCTTTTGTCAATAACACACTGTCTTGGTTACTGTAGCTTTACAGTAAGTCTTGAAGTTGGGTAGTGTCAGTCATCAAACTTTGTTCTTTTTTTTCAGTAATGTGTTGGCTATTCTAGTTCTCTTGTCCCTCCAAATAAAGTTTAGAATCAGTTTGTTGATACCTATAAAATAACTTCATGGGATGTTGATTGGAATTGTGCTGAATCTATGGATTAAGTTGGAAAGAACTGATGTCTTAACAATATTGAGATTCCCTATCCATAAACATGCAATATCTCTACATTTATTTAGTTCTTTGATTTCTTTCACCAGAGTTATACAAGATCATGTAGATCTTGTATAAATTTTGTTAGGTTTATACCTAAAGTATTTCATTTTGGGGGTGGTGCTAATATAAATGATATTGTATTTTTAACTTCAAATTCTACTTGTTTATTTCTGGTATATAGAAAAGTGATTGGCTTTTGTATGTTACCCTTGTATCTTGCAATCTTGCTCTAATTGTTTATTAGTTGAAGGAGTTTTAAAAATCAATTATTTCAGAATGTCTATGTAGACAATAATGTCTAAGTCATGTGAACAAAGACAGTTATATTTCTTCCTTCCCAATGTGCATACTTTTGTTTTCTCGTCTTATTGCATTAGCTAGGATGGCTAGTTTGATATTGAAAAGAAGTGGTGAGAGGGAACATCATTGCCTTATTCCTGATTTTTGTGGGAAAGCTTTTAGTTTGTTACCATTAAGTGTGATGTTAGCTGTAGGTTTTTTTGTAAATGTTCTTTATCAAGTTGAAGAAGTTATCCTCTATCGCTATTCCTTCACACTTTTTATTATGAATAGATGTTAGATTTTGTCAAATTTTTTTTGTACCTGTTGATATGATATGTGATTTTTCTCCTTTAGCCTGTTGATATGATATATGATGGATTACATTATTTAATTATCAAACATTGCACTAGCCTTGCATACCTAGGATAAATGCCACTTAGTTGTAACATGTAGTTCTTTTTATACTTGTTGGATTTGATTTGCTAATATTTTGTTGAGGATTGCATCTGTGTTCATGAGAGATATTGATCTATAGTTTTCTTTAAAGTCTTTTTTTGATTTTGCAATTAGGGTGATGCTGGCCTTATATTAATACAATGAGTTAGGACATAGTCCTTCTTTTTCTGTCTTCTGAAAGAGATTGTAGAGAATCAGTATAATTTCTTCCTTAAATGTTTGGAGGAATTTACCAGTGAACCCATCTGGGCCTTGTGCTTTTTGTTTTGTAAGGTTATTAAAATTGATTCAATTCCTTTAGTAGATAAAGGCCTATTCAGATTGTTTCTTCTTGTGTGAGTTTTGGCAGATTGTGTCTTTAAAAAATTAGCCTATTTAATCTAGATTATTAAATTTGTGGGCATAGAGTTGTTCATAATATTCCTTTATTATTGTTTCAATGTCCATGGGATCTGTACTGATGTCCTGTCTTCTTTTCTTTCCTTTTCTTTCTTTTTTTTTCTAGGAAGTACAATATGGCCAAGAAATTTAATACATTAAATTTGAAGGAACATAAGAAGTAATTAACAAATTTACATTAGAACACTTAGTACCCTCTTTCAGAAAGAAACAGATTCAGTAGGCATAATATTTAAAAAGACAATTATAAAACTTGAACTGCATGATAAAAACAGGGTTATGTAAATATCATAATTATCTCATGTCAAGTGAATGAATCTCCAGGGACAAAATTCACAAGCAACAAAAAAGAAGAGAGATCTATATACATCAAATCGACAATGGAAATCCTTAAATTTCTACAGTTCTTTCTGCTGGCCTGATGACAAGAGCCTGGCCTGTTAAATTTTAGAAATTACAAGGCAGCAGAAATCATTTTTGATATTAGTAATTTGTGTCATCTCTTTTTTTCTTAGTTAGCCTGGCTAGAGGCTTATTAATTTTCATCTTTTCAAGGAAATAGCTTTTGGTTTCGTTGACATTCTCTATTGATTTCCTGTTTTCAGTGTTACTGATTTCTGCTCTAATTTTTATTCTTTCTTTGGATTTAATTTTTTCTTTTTTTCTAGTTTCCTAAGGTATAAGCTTGATTATTGATTTTAGATCTTTTTTTCCTTTCTAATATATGCATTCAATGCTGTAATTTTTCCTCTAAGTACTGCTTTCACTGCATACTACAAATTTTGATATGTTTTATTTTCTATTTCACTTAGTTCCAAATGTTTTTAAACTTCTCTTGAGATTTATTCTTTGACCTATGCGTTATTTGGAAGTGTGTTGCTTAATCTCCAAGTATTTGGGGATTCTCCAGCTTTCTATCATTGTTTTCTAGTTAAATTCTATTGTAGTTTAAGAACACACATTGTATGATTTCTATTCCTTAAAATTTAAGGTGCGTTTTATGGTCCAGAATGTGATGTATCTTGGTGTATGTTCCATGTGAGCTTGAGAAAAATACATATTCTTCTGTCGTTGGATGAAGTAGTGTACAGATGTTCATTATCTTCACTTTATTAATGGTGTCGTTGAGTTCAGCTATGTCTATTGATTTTTCTGCATTCTGGATCTGCCCATTTTTCTGATAGAGGGGTGTTGAAGTCTCCAACTGTAATCATGGAATCGATTTCTCCTCTTCCAGTGTGATAATTTAACCTTACATGTTTTGATACTCTGTTTTTAGGCAGACACACATTAAGGATTATTATGTCTTCCTGGAGAATTGACGCCTTTATCATTATGTAATGCCCTTGTGCCTTAGTCAGCTCATGATGCCTTAACAAAATACCATAGGGCTGGGGACAGTGACTCACACTTGTAATCCTAGCCCTTTGGGAGGTCAAGTTGAGTGGTTCACTTGAGGCCAGGAGTTTGAGACAAACCTGGGCAACATAGTGAGACCCTGCCTCTTCAAAAAGACAAAAAAATTAGCTGGATGTGGTGGGTGGCATGTGCCTGTAATTCCAGCTACTTGGGAGGCCAAGCTGGGAGGACTGCTGGAGCCTAGCAGTAGTCTACAGTGATCTGTGGTTGAGTCACTGCACTCTAGCCTGAGTGATGAAGCGAGAGCCTGTCTCAACAAAAACAAAAACTAAAACAAATAACAAAATACCCTTATGGACTGTGTGGCTGAAACAGCACACATTTATTTTCTCAGTTCTGGAGGCTGGAAGTCTGATCAGGGAACCAGTATAATACATTTCAAGTGAGGCCTCTCTTCTTGGCTGAATGGCTGCCATCTTGCTATGTGCTGACATGACCTCTTTGTGTGTGTAGAGAGAGAATGAGCTCTCTGGTGTCTCTTCTTATAAACATACTTATTCCATTAAAACAGGCACCCTTCCTTAAGGCCTCATTTAGGTTTAATTACCTTCCTTAAAGGCCTTATCTCTAAATACAGTCACATTGGGGGTTAAGACTTCAACAAATAAATTTTGGGGGGTTCAGTTCAGTCCACAGCACCCTCTTTATCCCTGATAATTATCACTGCTCTAGAGTCTGGTCTGTCTGAAATTAATATAGCTACTCCAGTTTTCTTTTGATTAGTGTTAGCATGAT
The DNA here is from genome assembly GCF_037993035.2 of Macaca fascicularis. Classification (NCBI taxonomy): domain Eukaryota; kingdom Metazoa; phylum Chordata; class Mammalia; order Primates; family Cercopithecidae; genus Macaca; species Macaca fascicularis. The sequence continues at coordinate 66,290,751 of NC_088389.1, forward strand.
ACATCTTTCTCCATCCCTTTACTTTTACTTATATGTATTTTTATATTTAAGTGGGTTCCTTGTAGACAACATAATGTTGGGTCTTGTTTTTAAGCTACTTTGACAATATCATTTAATTGTTGTATTTCGACTATTGATGTTTAATTATTGATATTGTTGGATTAATATCTACCATATTTGTTACTGCTTGCTATTAATTGCCCTTGCTGTTTATTCCTATTTTTGTCTTCCAGTCTTTTTTCTGCCATTTGTAGTTTTAATTTAGCATTTTATATGATTCCATTTTCTTTCTTAGCATATCAATTATACTTCTTTTTTTACTTCTTTCAGTGATTGCCTTAGAATTCGCAGTATACATTAACAATGAATCCAAGTCTACTTTCAAATAACTCTATACCACTCCATAGGTAGTGCAAGTACCTTATGATAATAAAATATTCCTTATTCATCCCTCTTATCCCATTGCTGTCATTCACTTTACTTAAACATAATTTCTAATCATCAAGTGCATTGTTGCTGCTATTGTTTTGAACAAACTGTTATCTGTTAGGTCAATTAAGAATAAGAAAAAGAAAAGTTTTTATTTTACTTTATTCCTTCTGTAATACTCTCTAATATTCTTGTTTTCTTTATATAACTCCTAGTTTGACTTATATAATTTTTATATAATTTGTATAATTTTATATAATTTTTCTTACCTCTGAATAACTTTTAAAAATATGTCTTGTAAGGCAGGTCCACTGGCTATAAATTCCCTCAATTTTCTTCCTTTCTTTCCTTCCCTTCCCCTCCCCTCCCTTCCCCTCCCTTCCCCTCCCTTCCCCTCCCTTCCCCTCCCTTCCCCTCCCTTCCCCTCCCTTCCCCTCCCTTCCCCTCCCTTCCCCTCCCTTCCCCTCCCTTCCCCTCCCTTCCCCTTCCCTTCCCCTTCCCTTCCTCTTCTCTTCCCCTTCCCCTTCCCCTTCCTCCCTCCCTCCTTCCTTCCTTCCTCCCTTCCTTCCTTCCTCTCTCTCTCCCTTCCTTCCTTCCTTCCTTCCTTCCATCCTTCCTTCCTTCCTTCCTTCCTTCCTTCCTTCCTTCCTTCCTTCCTTCCTTCCTTCTTTCTTTCTTTCTTTCTTTCTTTCTTTCTTTCTTTCTTTCTTTCTTTCTTTCTTTCTTTCTTTCTTTCTTTCTTTTTGTTTCTTCTTTCTTTCTCTCTCTCTTTCTCTCTCTCTCTCCTTTTCTTTTCTTTTTTCTTTCTCTGTCAGCCAGGCTAGAGTGCAGTGGCACAATCATAGCTCACTGTAGCCTCAACCTCATGGGCTCAAGGGAATCTCCTATCTCAGCCTCTTGAGTGTCTGGGACTATAGTTGAGCACCATCACTCCTGGCTAATTAATTTTTTTTTTTTTTTTTTTGTAGAGACAGAGTCTCACTATGTTTCTCAGGCTGGTCTCAAACTCCTGGCCTCAACTGATCCTCCTACTTCAGCCTCCAAAGTGCTGGGATTACAGTCAGGAGCCACCACACACAGCCATTTTCTTTTTTTAATCTGAGAAAGTCTTTATTTCTTCTTCACTTTTGAAGGATAATTTCACAGGATGGAGAATTCTAGGCTAGTGGGCTTTGTTTCTCAACACTTTAAATATTTCACTTCACTTTCTTTATACTTGCATGGTTTCTGAGGAGAAGCTGGATATAATTCTTATCTTTACTCCTCTATAGGTAAGGATTTTTCTCCTCTGGCTTCTTTCATCTTTTTTCTTACCTTTGATTTTCTGCAGCTGAAAATTATATGCCTAGGTGTAAATTTATTTTGGCACTTACTCAGTTTGGTGTTCTCTGAGGTATCTCTGAGGTTCATGAAATTGTGGTTTGGTATTAAACATTCTCAGTCATTATTCCTTCAAATGTTGCTTCTGTTCCTTCCTCTCTTTATTCTCCTTCTGATATTCCCATTATGTGTATGTTTCACCTTTTGTAGTTGTTCCACACTTCTTGGATATTCTGTTTATTTGAAAAAAAAAAATGTTGTTTCTCATTGCTTTTCAGTTTTGGAAGTTTCTATCTATATATCTTCAAGCTCACAGATTCTTCCTTCGGCTACATCCAGTCTACTAATGAGCCCATCAAAAGCATTCTTTATTTATGTTACACTGTTTTTATATTTGGTATTTCTTTTTTATTCTTTCTTAGCACTTCCATCTTTCTGCCTGTGTGTTACCCATCTGTTCCTGCATAGTGTCTACTATTTCCATTAAAACTCTTAGTGTATTAATCATAGTTTTCTTAAATTCACAGTCTGATAATTCTATGAGTCTGGTTCTGGTGCTTGCTCTGTCTCTTCAAACTATTTTTTGCCTTTTAGTATGCCTTGTAATTTTTTGTTGAAAGCTAGACATGATGTACCAGGTAAAAGGAACTCTGGTAAATAGGCCTTTAGTAATGTGGTGGTTGGTATTAAGGGAGGAAAATTGGTCTCTAGTCCTATGATTGGGTCTCAGTCTTTTAGTGAGCCTGTGCCCCTGGGTTGTGAACTTCAAAAGTGCCTCTCAGTTTCCCCCACTCCTTAGTGGGACAATGTGGCTAGAGACAGCTGGAGTAGGTATTTCCCTCTCCACAGCTTGGTTAGCCTCACATAAAACCACAATAGTTTAGGACTCGTAAAATAGGTTCTCCTGAGGGCAGGCCTTGTTGACAACAGAATGCTCTGGCATATTTCAATGCTCTGTCATATTTTCTCTCTCTGTGCTGGAAGCACAAGGGATTTTTCTCTGATTCACTTTGAGAACGTGGAGGCAAGACTTACAAGAGTGTAGGACTCCCCCTGTAGTTTTAAACTCTCAGATTTGTCCACACTAAGCCCCTAGTAATTTGTCAGTTACAGTTCAGAGTTTTTCTACCCTGCTACTGGTTCCTGTGGATATTTCTGCTTGTGTTGTGTTTCTGCTCCAGTATTTTGATTCTCTGTACCCTCTCTCTCTATCCCTGCAATTTTGGGAGGCAGTAGATTGCCTGGTCACCTCACTTCTCTGATAGATCTGAGAGTTGTTTATTTTTCAGTTTGTTCAACTTTTTACTTGTTGTTTGAATGGAGTGGTGACTTTGAAGCTCCTGACATGCTGGGCTAGAAACAGTGATGTTTTCTTCAAAGTGAAATCTGATTTTCCTCACTCATGTTCTCATGATAGGGTTTCTTTTGTTCATGAGGGGGACATGCCACTGGCAAGGATCATTTGAAAACTAGACCCTGCAGTTTCACTTGGTGTGAAGAACTCATTTTAAAGAGCCAGTTATCCAAGTCCTTCTCCCTCCTGAGTCCATGCCAGAGCTGGTTTGAGGGATTCAGGGTCAAGGGCAGATGAATCTCAAAGAGAAGTCCTGCTGATGACATTGGTCAGTGAGAAGTCTACACGAGCTGCTTCCCATGATTCATAAAATAAACTGCTGAGTGAGAATCTAATTAAAAATGTTTTCAGTCTAAAAAGATGTAAATGGAGAGAATATATCTTCAAAGTCTCCAAAAGTGTAGAGAGTGCAGGCAGGAGGAACGAAGTTACTTACCAAATCCTGGTGAGCTCTTGAATTTTAAAACAGGTAAATTTGTATGAGTAAAAGGACATTCTTCATGGTAGTAAACTTCTAGAACTCTTTTCCTATAAGGAAGTGACGTGATGGCAATGTGATTGTTGCGGATTATTATGGGAAACATTTAGAAGTTAGTGACAGGGTGGATAGACATATCCTCCCACAAATCTTCTTAATATTATTGGCCTCTGATAAAAGCACATATTTGTGTTATAGCTGGGATCCCCAAACCCCGGGCCACAGACTAGTATTATGAAGCCAGTCTGCACAGCAGGAGGTGAGCAGAGGGAGAGGGAGCATTTACCACCTGACCTCCAGCCTCCTGCCAGATCAGCAGTGACATTAGGTTCTCACAGGAGAATGAACCCTATTATGAACCGTGCATGTGAGGGATCTAGGTTGTCGTCTCCTTATGAGAATCAAATGCCTGATGAACTGAGATGGAACACTTTCATCTGGAAACCACACACCCCACCTCCTCCCCCATCCGTGGAAAAATTTTCTTCCGTAGAAACTGGTCCGTGGTGCCAAAAAGATTAGGGATTGCTGTGTTGTAGGACCAAAGGGTATGCATTTTATACACTAAACTCATCCTGATTCATCTATTTTCCTTAGCTCTGATTTGCTCACTTACTGTAGCAGTTGTGGTTGAGCTCCACCCCGACTCCCTCCTTACTATTTATGTGCATACCAACCCTACAGCCTTCCAGATGCAGAACCTGTGACTCTTTCCTGAGGGTTTTCTCTGGCCATTGTAGCCTGCTAAAATTGTGTACAGTGCAGTGCCTTGGAGTTAATACCTTCCAGAGAGCAGCCCTCAACTAATGGCTGGTGGGAATTGATAGATTAATACCCCAGGCTCCTGCCCGAGATTAATACCCCAGGCTCCTAGCTCCTCGGGCATGAGCCAGCTCTGAGGTGTGTTCTACACTGTCTCCCAAACAGAATAGAGCTCCATTTGTCCGCAGCTGTAACCTGCTCAATAACACACCCTGATCGTTTCTTTTCCTTCCTGGTCTCACTTCCCACCCCACTACTGATGCTTTCTAGGATCATGTCCCAGATAAGCTACTTGCACTAAAATCCTTGGCTCAGTGTATGCCTCTAGGAGAACCCAGCTGAAGACACTGAATTTTTTAAAATTTTGTTGAATAGATAGGCTTTTAAATTGCTTTAGTCCTACTTAGAACGTAGCAAAGTATAAATGCATAAAAATAAAGCCATAGTATTGAGTTTTATCCAACTCATTTTTTGTAGCTTTTAATTTTGTAACTTTTCATTTCAATTTCAAATATAGAAAAGGTGCAAGAGCAGCACAAAAAATACCATATGCCATTCATCCAATTTTCCATATCCTTCATCCAGATGACCACATTTGCCTATTATTTGTCTTCATCTGTTTTTGCTGCTATAACAGAATACCTGAGACCGAGTAATTTATAATGAACAGAAATTTATTGGCTCACAGCTCTGGAGGCTAAGTCCAAGGTCAAAGGACCAGTAACTGGCTAGGACCTTCTTTCTGAATCATCCCGTGGCAGAAGACAAAAGGGCAAAAGAAGGCAAGAGAGTATACCTGCAGGTTCAAGTCCTTTTTATAATTGCCATTAATCCATTCATGTGGGTGGAGCCCTTGTAACCTAAACACATCCCTGTAAGCCCTACTTCCCAATATTATTGCCTTAGGGATTAAGTTTCCAACACATGCTTTTTGGAAGACACACTCAAACTGCAACATCTTTCTTCTGAATCTTTTGAGAGTAAGGTGCAGCTATCATGCTCCTTTCTCCCTAAGTACTTCAGTATCTGTTCCATAAGAATAAAGGCATATTTTTAATATAACCATAGCAAAATGATCAAAATGAGAAAATCAACTTTGGTACAGTACTACTTTTTAATCTAAAAACCTTATTACAATGTTTCTAATTGTCCCAATGTTGTTTAATAGCAAATTTTCCCCCTTAGGTTCAGTATCTGATCCAGGATTATGCATTGCATTTAGTGTCATGTCTCTAGTCTCTGTTAATCAGGATCATTTCTTAGTCTTTGTTTTTTATGGCCTTGACATTTTGATGAAGACTATAAAACCAGTTATTTTGTAGAATGTCCCCCAATTTGGATTATTCTTATGTCTTCTCATGATTATTTTGAGATTATCCACTTTTTGGCAGAAATACTATCAAAGCGATTACATGTTCTTCTCTGTACATAATATCAAAAGGCACCATTACTGATGATGATATTAGCTTGATCACTTTGTTAAGGTGTCATATACCAGGTTTATCTGCTGTAAAGTTACTATTTTTTTTTTTTTGTAATGAATAAGTGTTTGATGGAAACATCTCATGATAAAAAGTAAAAAAAAAAATGCTTAAAGAGGAGACAAGTCAAAGAGAAACAGGAGCAAGCAGAAAGTGTTCTCCTTGGCCAAATTTGGGACAATTTTATCATTAAAAAATGATAGTCACAGAATTCTACCCATTGCATAAAATGATAATCTGTGACAATTTGATTATTAAAAATAATAGTTATTTGTCATTTATACCTCAATAAAGCTGGAAAAATGACTGTAACAGATAACCCATTGCATAAAATAATAGTCCATGAATTCATACTCATTTATAAATAAATAAGTGAACAAATAAAGGGAGGAGAAGGAAAAGTTCTTTATTAGGGTAGAATTACAATTGACAAATGTAGAATGAGTGAAGACAAATGAATAGCAGTCATTAGAGTAATAATTGATTCAGGCAAGAATCATCAATGGATGCTAAAACTTTCATCATTGGGCTATAATCATATTACATCAATAATTATGTAATCAAAAATTACATAATCCAACTCATTTTTATCAAGCAAAGGGCTTTATCAGGACTCTGTGGGGAATGACAAACAGAAGACCATGTTCTTTTGGTTAGGCTTGGTGGCTCACGCCTGCAAATCCAGCACTTTAGGAGGCTAAGGTGGGTGGATCACTTGAGTCCAGGAGTTCAAGACCAGCCTGGGCAACATGGTGAAACCCTGTCTCTACTGAAAATACAATTAGCCAGATGTGATGATGCGCGCCTGTAGTCCCAGCTATTCAGGGGGCTGAGGTGGGAAGTTCACTTGAGCCCAGGAGGTCAAAGCTACAGTGAGCCCTGATTGTGCCACTGCACTCTAGCCAGGGTGACAGAGTGAGACTCTGTCTCAAAACAGAACAAAACAAAACAAAAACAAACAAAGAAACACAAAAACCCCATGTTCTCCTGATACTTTATTTTTAAATTTTATTATTTTTTTAAATTTAGAATTTTTATAGATTCATAATAGTTGTGCACATTTATGGGGTGCATATGATGGTTTGATATAATTATACAATGTGTAATGATCAAATTAGGATAATTAGAATGTTCAGCATTCCAAACATTCACCACTTCTTTGTGTTGGAAACATTCCAAATGCATTCATCTAGTTGTTTTGAAATATACAGTGAATTATTGTTAACTATAGTCAACCTGTTATGCTACTGAATACTAGATCTTATTCCTTCTATCTAACTGTACTTTGTATCCATTAACCAATGACTCTTTATCTCTCCTCCCCTCTACCCTTTTAAGCCTCTGGTAACCATTATTCTACTCTCTATCTTCATGAGACCAATTTTTTTTTTTTTTTTTCAGCTACCAGTTGTAAGTATGGGTCTGTCTGTGCCTGGCTTGTTTCATCAAACATAATATCCTCCAGATCCATCAAATGACAGGATTTTATTCTTTTTTTTCTGGCTGAATAGTGTTCCATTGTCTACATGTACCACATTTTCTTTATCCATTCATCTGATGGTAGACCCTTTGCTTGATTCCATATCTTGGCTCTTGTGAATAGGGCTGCAATAAACATGGAAGTGAATGTATCTCTTTTATATGGTGATTTCTTCCTAGACTTTATTTTATTTTATTGTTAGAGATAGGGTCTTACTATGTTGCCCAGGATGGTCTTGAACTCCCGAGCTCAAGCAATCCTCCCACCTTGGCCTCCCAGAGTGCTGGGATTACAGGCATGAGCCATTGCACCTGGCATCCCTAGACTTTAAATGGCGTACTAGCTAGTAGAGAAGATTTATATACACAAGCCATTACAACACAAAATAAACTGATGGTGTATCATATAAAATGAAGAGGATAAATGAAACTATCCAAGACAGAATATTAGATGGAATGCACAATGTGTCTAACCGAGGGTGGTACCATTTTTACATTGTCCCTCATATGCACACAGTCCCCTAGCATCAAATGTTTTCAGTGAGGAAAAAAGCAGGCTCTAGTCCTTGGGACTAATGAGTGAGGAGGGAGAGAGATGTCTTTGTAGGCAGCTGCTACTTTGGTTTCCAAGGGAAACAGTGGTAGAAGCTACAAAAGAAAAGGAGTGGGAAGTCTGTGGTTTAGCACAGATGGGTCATTCTACAAAGTGTCTCTACACAGGCAGTTACCTGGACTTCCTCAGAGTCCTTGGATAATAAAAATACTAAAGTGTTGGGATATTAATAAACAAACAAATTTTAATTTTTCTTTCTGAATTTCTTGGGGGAAAATCTTCATTGTTAGAATCTATTTTCCCTACAAGCCATCAAAGCCTGAATATATTTCTCTCCCACAGCCATAGTATGGTTTTCTCTTCTGCACAGTTCACAAGTCCAAGTCACAGGGAAGAAAGAAGGAAATTAGCCACTGTAATCCATGCACCTCTAATGCAAATCTCCGTTTCAAATTTACCATCAGAACCTGGTTCAGATACTTTCCCTGTTATCCCAATGCAACTGTGCACCTGTAGCCAGGATCCTGCTGGCATCTCAGGAATGGTTTGGTAGGGAAAAGAGTTGACCAGGAATGGTTGGGACAAACCAGATCCTGATGGAGTGGGCTTTTACCAGGCAGACAAGGAGTCTAAATCCAAGAGTCTAAAGAGGGCTTGTCCCACTTGGGTTCCCTCATATCTCCCTCACTAAGCAAAAGGTCTGGTTTTTGTGCACATTGTCCCTGCAAGGTCTGGAGACAGGTAGGGAGTTGTGAGCCCAGTTGAACAAGTTAGGGTAGAGGACTAGGCTTCTGTTCCATCAGGGAAGGTGGAGCACACTGCCCCAAAACAGAATCTCAGTCTTAGGAATTAAACAGTATTATTCATTTATATGGTTTGGCTATGTCCCCACCCAAATCTCATCTTGAATTCCCACATGTTGTTGAAGAGACCTGGTGGGAGGTCATTGAATCATGGGGGCAGGTCTTTCCTGTGCTGTTCTCATGATAGTGAATAAGTCCTAAGAGATCTGATGGTTTTAAAAAGGGGAGTTTCCTGGCACAAGCTCTCTCTTCTCTTGTCTGCCACTGTGTAAGACATGCCTTTCACCTTCTGCCATGATTGTGAGGCCTCACCAGCCATGTGGAATTGTAAGTCCAATCAACCTCTTTCTTTTGTAAATTGCCCAGTCTTGAGTGTGTCTTTATCAGCAGTGTGAGAATGGACTAATATAGTAAATTGGTACCAGGAGTTGGGTACCACTGAAAAGATAACCCGAAAATGTGGATGTGACTTCAGAACTAGGTAACAGGCAGAGGTTGTAACAGTTTGGAGGGCTCAGAAGATAGAAAAATGTGGGAAAGTTTGGAACTCCCGAGCCACTTGCTGAATGGCTTTGACCAAAATGCTGATAA